>NC_136227.1:15891700-17192866 GCF_963402885.1 Antedon bifida
TCACGTTTTGTCTTGTGGTTGTTGTCACGCATCAGTGAGCATCGGTGGCTTACCGAAGAGTCGATTGAGTCCGAAACGAACCGATGGAGGAACTCTCGTACGGAAAAAAAAATCGCTGCCGGTCTATCAGTATCATCAGTCAGTAATTTCAGTGGTGTACTGTACTTCGACGTTGGCTAGGTCTAGTAGTGGTGTAGAAAAAAAAAGGCTCATCATTGAAATTGTCAAATAAGTATGTTTTCAGGTAGGAAAACAATCTTTTTTATTTGTAATCTACTAATTTATAAGCTTAGAGCTTGACTATTTTACCCTTATCAATAGCTAGCCTCTAGTCTAGTAGGCCACACATGCATAGCTAGGCTATAGGACTAGGTAGTAGGCTAGGCAGGCTGCCAAACTGCTGATGAACTGAATTCACTCACTAGCTAGGCCTAGGCCTAGTAAAAGCATTTAGTATCATGCCTGTCAAGGGCAAACATTTGCCTTGCCAAGGATAACTACAGTACTGTACTTATTATGGTTATAAAATGGTATGTATTAGGCCTTAGTTCAATTCTTTCTTTATTTATCCAAAAGTATACATAAATATAACATTATAATATATAATTAGTTGGCCTAGCTAGCTTTTTGCTAGGCTGTCTACAGTAGCTGCTAATGCTATTATTAGTATTAATAGTATACAAACACATGCTAGCCTAGGACGGCTATTTGTTTAAACTCACTCGCTTTCTTTATTTCAGATTGTAGGCCTAGCTAAGGCCCTTAGCTTAGGCCTATGCCTAGCTAGAGTACAAAATAATGAAGTACATGTATAATCTTTTCTATGTGAATCAAACGAGAAAAATCTAATGGATGATCAATATTTTTATATACAAAAGGTTGGTATTTATAGTTCTTAACTTTAATATTGAATAAATATTAATAAAGTGTTCCAATATTATTTACATAAATTGAATTGATTGCATATTTTACGTGTAAGTGTGAAATGATGTTCTGAATTGAATTTTTGTTTATGTACAGTATGATTTTTGAACAATGTGTTAAAGATATAATTGAACTGAACAATTTTTTTTTAAATGTTTTGTTGAATATGCCGTCACTATAGAGTTTTTTAAATTAGATTTTAAAAAATGCATTTGTACCTGAAAAATTTAAACAAACAATTGGTTTTTGGTTAAATATACTGTTTATTTTGTATTTTTGTTAAGTGAAATCTTTATTGTTTTTGTTTATTTTCTACGGCAAGTGAATATCTTTGTTAAAATTGAAAAATGGCAAGGTATTCAAAGTATGATTGTATTAATCTTCATTGTTCATGTTTTTTGGGGACAATAAATCTTTCAATTAATTTTTTACTGTATTATTTTTGTTTAAAACTACAGTAACTTGATTGAATTTGTTTCAGGTTTGGAAAAATGATATTATACACTTTTGGAAAGCATAGGACAATGTCAACACAGGAATCGAGGCAACTGTTTATTGACTAATCGGAACAATGCAATTACAGTATTGTGTTATTTCCATTTCATTTGGACTTCTGCAACATTAGCACAAGGCACCTGTGACGTGTGTTGTATTAATTGTGTTTTACTGTAATCAGCCAATATTTATAGTTATTCAATCATGTTAGTTGGCAAACATATTACAAACTGGTTATAAGTACCTGAGAACTGTCAGTGAGGATGTACATTATTTGATTGTTGCTTGGATTTTGCCTGATGATTTGACACCTGATTAAATGTTATTTTATGTTTTTATAGAAATTAAAGATTAGTAAGATATAGAATTTATAAAATGTCTCTATTGATGGATTTTGGGACGTAACAGTATACTTTACTACCAACTACTTTAAAACCGTTGATTCAAATTGGATATAGTAATTCAACAAATCAATTACCATTGAAAATATGCCAGATTTCAGCTGTTACTATAAGCTGTTCTTCTATTAACTAAACCATTGCTATGTTAAATTATTGTTGATAATTTCTATGTTGAATCAATGGTAAAAATGTGTTTACACTGAATCAACGTTGATCTGTATACGTTGATTAAACGTTATTTTTTCTACCTTGAATTTGGTTGATTACTCTACAATGGATCAATGTTGATATTTTTTTTTATTTAAACTTTAATTCAACAGTTTTTCAGCGTTATTTCAACGTTTGCGGATAATGTTGAATTAACTTTAATATTTCAACATTGAATCAACGTTGATAATTTCAACGTTAAATCTATGTTGAAATTTACGTTGATGCAAATTTTCATTTCAACTTAATTATTACGTTGTTTCAACGTTAATAATTTCAACATTGATAATTTCAACGTAGACATTTTGACGTTGTTTCAACGTTGATAATCTATGTTGAATCAACGTTGACATTTTTGTTGAGGCAAACTTCATTTTCAACCATTTTTTCAACGTTATTTCAACGTTACTTATTTTAACGTTGTTTCAACGTTGATAATTTCTATGTTGATTCAACGTTGACATTTACGTTGAGGCAAACGTTCATTTTCAACCATTTTTTCAACGTTATTTCAACGTTACCTATTTTAACGTTGTTTCAACGTTGATAATTTCTATGTTGATTCAACGTTGACATTTACGTTGAGGCAAACTTTCATTTTCAACCATTTTTTCAACGTTATTTTAACGTTACCTATTTTAACGTTGTTTCAACGTTGATAATTTCTATGTTGATTCAACGTTGACATTTAAGTTGAGGCAAACTTTCATTTTCAACCATTTTTTCAACGTTATTTCAACGTTACTTATTTTAACGTTGTTTCAACGTTGATAATTTCTATGTTGATTCAACGTTGACATTTACGTTGAGGCAAACTTTCATTTTCAACCAGTTTTTCAACGTTATTTCAATGTTACCTATTTTAACGTTGTTTCAACGTTGATAATTTCTATGTTGATTCAACGTTGACATTTACGTTGAGGCAAACTTTCATTTTCAACCACTTTTTCAACGTTATTTCAACATTTGCAGATAACGTTGAATTAACGTTAATTCAACCAATTTTTGCCCACTGGGTAGTACCTAAATCTCAGCTAGCTAGCTAGCTAGGCCCTAGTGAGGGCGGATCGGGGGCTTAACTTTAGCCTACATACTTACTTACTACACAGCCTACTATAAGGCTAAACTCATTCTTGTCTTGCTAGCTTAATAATTATTAATAGGCTTAGGCCCCTGTATTGGAATGGCCTATTGTTATCCTGTGAACAACAGTCACTGATGCTTTACTTTACCACCATAAAATATGTAATAAATTATTACCGGTAACTAAAGTTCAAAATATGTCAACAGTCATGGCTCCTGAAAACTTTTTTGTGCCCACACGTACACGTGTCCTACGACCTCTGCCGACGACTACCAGTACTTAAATGGTGTTCTTACGCATATGGTTTACGGCATAAATGTCTTTCTATAAATTACTAAATATTTTACCACGGTAGACCTAGAATGTTTGAACAAATCTCTGAATTAAAAATCACCCACATACAATGACATCACCTTACAGTACCCATCTATAAGCGCACAAAAAAAAACAAAGCTGAACTAATGTTTTTTTCAAATGTCATTACAGCAACTGTTACTTAAAAACAGTTTACACTACCTTATAATAGCAAAATTAACATATTCATTAATACATTCAAATACAGTACTTACAAATACAAATCATAATCTTTTTCATTTACTTTAGGATCTACCTTTTGGTATATATCGTTGTTAAGTTGTCTTTTGTATTCTTGTACATACCATTTAGTAGAGTTTATGTATAAACCTAAGTTCTTGTCTGATTTTTGTATTATAATTTCTGGGTTTTTTACCAGTGTATTCAGTTGTCTAAGTTGTAATTTAGTTGCATTTCTTTTATCGGTGCATCTAAAATTTTCGATGCGTTCCTGGTTAAGTTCTTCAATATTGTTATAGCAGAATGTGCTTGTGTTAGGTTGTATTTTAGGGTGTGTGATTAATTCGTAGAAATGTGTTGTGTATTTTTTCCGTATTGGTAAAGTGTGTTTTTATAAATTTTTCACTAGTTAATTGTATACACAGCATTTGAAAGAAGACATGTGTACTTTTCGAACAATGTATTATTTGCCAACAAATATTAATCTACTTTCAAAAATGGCATTTAAAAATGGTCAATTTTGAACTTCAATGTGCTGTAGCCTGTTTGTGTAACCTCAGCCTGTACTGTAGGCATGCAGCTGAATACCCTCTAGAGACAACGTGACTTTACGGTGGTACAAGTGAGAAAAAGTCTGTTGATTCGCGTCAACCAATCAAAGGGCGAGAATTCAAAATCGTTCAACTGTGAGCCTTCATAGACTCTCTTTTCCCAGACGTTTTTTACATTATTTTGAATGTTTAGGGTCACATTTATATTTGTACTTGTAAAATCATTGACCTAGTAATCTCTGGGTGGGAGGGGTGTGGACGCAGTGTGCAGACATCAATCTGCTGCAATGTCTGTACTGTATATGCTATGTTTTTAGTACAGTAGTTGTAAAACTACTATGCAAATTGATTTAAAGGATAATTTTAATATTTTTATATTGTGACCTTTGACCCAGTGACCCCAAGGTAAGATGAAAAATCAAATGTGATATTCTGAATCTTAAGGGTCATGTTTATATTTGTACTTGTACATTCTTATTCAAAATACCTAATTGATTAAGAGATAATTAGCATATTTTAGATGGCGTATTGGAATGACCTTTGACCTTGACCCCAAAGACAAATCAAATACATTATTCTGAATCTTTGGGGTCATGTTTATATTCGTGTTTAATACATTCTTATACAAATTTCTTTATGGTTTAAGAGATAATTGGGATGAAAATTGTCAAATGGCAGCCATTTTGATTTTATGCAAATTAGGTAATTTATAATGGGCAGATCAGGGTAGATTTTGGATATGATAATATCTACATATAGTTGAGCATGTTTCAGCAAAAAAACAAACTGTTGCAATTTGTTCGACTCAACGCCTATTTTTCATCTATTTCCACTCATCTATATGTCGGGATTCAATTGTGATACATCTAGTGAATCACACAAATCGATTGGTTACACTCTCATTATCTAGCCCAGTCTCAGCTGAAATGTGTCCTATGTATTCACAACCCTTATATATATATATTCTAAAAAGAGAGATGGACAAAATAAACAAAAACAAAACAATTATTAAATCAAAAGAAAGTAAAACATGCAAACTAGATTGAAAATGAAAGCCATTTATTCTATGATTGTACAGCAGCTAATATTTTATGATACCATATTATATAGAAATCAGTTTTTAATATTTTATGAGACCGTATTATATATGAATCAGTTTTTAATATATTATGAGACCGTATTATATATGAATCAGTTTTTAATATTTTATGAGACCGTATCATATATGAATCAGTTTTTAATATTTTATGAGACCGTATTATATAGGAATCAGTTGTTAATATTTTATGAGACCGTATTATATAGGAATCAGTTGTTAATATTTTATGAGACCGTATTATATAGGAATCAGTTGTTAATATTTTATTAGACCGTATTATATAGGAATCAGTTGTTAATATTTTATTAGACCGTATTATATAGGAATCAGTTGTTAATATTTTATGAGACCGTATTATATAGGAATCAGTTGTTAATATTTTATGAGACCGTATTATATAGGAATCAGTTTTTAATATTTTATTAGACCGTATTATATAGGAATCAGTTTTTAATATTTCATGAGACCGTATTATATAGGAATCAGTTTTTAATATTTTATGAGACCGTATATATAGGAATCAGTTGTTAATATTTTATGAGACCGTATTATATAGGAATCAGTTGTTAATATTTTATGAGACCGTATTATATAGGAATCAGTTTTTAATATTTTATGAGACCGTATTATATAGGAATCAGTTGTTAATATTTTATGAGACCGTATTATATAGGAATCAGTTGTTAATATTTTATGAGACCGTATTATATAGGAATCAGTTTTTAATATTTTATGAGACCGTATTATATAGGAATCAGTTGTTAATATTTTATGAGACCGTATTATATAAGTGAACTTGATAAATAGTAAGCAAACATCATGAGTAAAAAAAAGTCACGATAACTGGTGTGTAATACAAAATTGCTCAGTAGACCATATACAATAATATGATAATACGTCATAATCATCGTAACCAACAACATTAAATAGTTAGTTATTCCTCATGAATGTTATAAATAATAAACTGGATGAAGCTACTCTAAATAAATATAAAGTTTAGATTGGAGTTAACCGCTTAATGATGAGACCAGTGAGTTTGCAGAATTTGATAATTACCAACTTAATACAACAAATGGAAATACAAAAAAGGAGGTGGTCTATATTGACAACGGAACTATTATGTGAGACACTTACCGACCGCAACAACTGCCCTTTTGAATGCCTTTTGATTAAAGTTACATTACCAATAATGTACAAACTCTTTAACACCAATCAGTCGAAGCGTCACAACTCTATTAAAATAAATATATTGTTATTATTATATATGGAGAATGAGGATGAAAATAAAAAGTAAACAAAACTTGAAAACTTTAAATATATAATATTATCCTGATGGATTCACTGCTATACAAATGAATTATACAACCATCAAGTTAAATAAACCAATATGTGGAATTGCTATATTAAATAGAAAATGTATGACATTTACTTATACCAATCTGAAGGTGAAAATAAATGACATGCTCCGATACTGATTGTCTAATTATTGAAATAAAAACGGAAGATGACTATAGAGACTAATGGTAATGATAGTTATTATACGAGTAATTATGATAGACTAATGGTAATGATAGTTATGATACGAGTAATTATGATAGACTAATGGTAATGATAGTTATGATACGAGTAATTATGATAGGCTAATGGTAATGATAGTTATGATACGAGTAATTATGATAGACTATTCAGTATTCAGTATTTATTGGTACTCACTTTCGAATCAGTGGCACACACCTTTCGGTGGTGCGTCCATACAAATATAAACAACAACATAAGGTAAATGATGATAAAACTTACATAATTAACTTACATTGGAAAAAAAAACAAAACAAAAACAAATGTACAGTAGTAATTGCACACTTGAGTAGATACTTAAAAAGAATTGTATAACGAGCAAATCAATAAATCGATGCAATAGGTCAGTAGTAAATACACATTAGGGCCTACTTATAAAATGTCTGACAGAAAAAAAAAATACTTATACATAGTAAATAAAAAAAAAACTAAAAAACAAAAAACAAAAACAAAAAAAACAAAAAACAGAATAAAGGTACAATAGGTGAACAGTATAAATAATACATAATCATGATAAAATTACTACATAAATCGAAATAAGCACAAATATATGTTTATATGTATTTGAAATTATAGATATAGCAAACAGCAAGTACAAGATTTTATTTGTTTAATGATTAGTTATTGGTATATCTAACTGGTCTATCAATGTATAAACTAAATAAGCTAAAATGTCTGACAGAAAAAAAAACAAAAAAACAAAAAACAAAAAAAACAACAAAAAAACAAAAAAAACTTATGCATAGAAAATAAAACTAAAAAACAATTGAATAACAGTATAAAGATACAATAGGTCAAAAGTATAAAAAATACATAATCATGATTATTTTTACATAAATCGAGATAAACACAAATATATGTTTATATGTATTTGAAGTTAGATAAGCAAATAAACTAGTTTATCAATGTAAAAGCCAAATAGGCTAATTATTGGGGTAATGTTGGTAATTTCTTATATATATCTAACCTGGTATCCCAGGCACTTTGTAGGTATTTTTTACAAGCCAAGTCAAAAATTTCCCCAAGAACAACGTTTTCATTATATAAATTGTCTAATAACAAATGTAATTTCATTTCAGAGGTTCCTTCGTAGAAAGATTTCCAATAATGTTCAAACCCGTTATTCATTAATTGTAATTTCATTGTGTAGACTAATGGTAATGATAGTTATGATACGAGTAATTATGATAGACTAATGGTAATGATAGTTATGATACGAGTAATTATGATAAACTAATGGTAATGATAGTTATGATACGAGTAATTATGATAGACTAATGGTAATGATAGTTATGATACGAGTAATTATGATAGGCTAATGGTAATGATAGTTATGATACGAGTAATTATGATAGACTAATGGTAATGATAGTTATGATACGAGTAATTATGATAGACTAATGGTAATGATAGTTATGATGCGAGTAATTATGATAGAAATAGTAATTTATTGAGTACAGAAAATTAAAGGTAATAGCGAAAATGAAGAATGAATTAGGAAACTAATGAAATTTCATGTAGTTATATCAGACCCCTTCATAAACATATCGCAAAAAATCCGAGCTGGTCACTTATCCACGACGGAATACTGAACCTAATAGAAAGTCTTTTCTTCCTCCAATTTAACTTATTGGGAAAGATGTAATTTGTAGATGACCTTTGCTGTTTTCATTTGGTTTTATTGTTCAAATGTTATGAGTGTACCGTCGTTAAGCCTAAATTTCAAGCTTTGTTTGAAAAAGGTATATTGATAGATCTATTTAGGAAGAGTAGGCCTAATAATAATAACGGAGCGTTATTTGAGGGAAAAATGCCCCGGGGCGTTTATTATTTGATGAGGTGGAAGGGTGGGCGTTGATTTCAAACGATGTTTTATGGAGGACGCGGGGCGTCATTCAAAGCGGGGCGTTTATTCGAATAAATACGGTAGGTTATTTTGTAGTTTTAATAAGTTAATCACTTCCGTCAAAAAACGACAAATGACAAAATAAAATGGTTAAATTCTACCAAAAACCCATTGGCTTGGCTCAAGTAAAGCCAGTTACTTATTCGCCGTAGAGGGCGTAGATGCAAAAAAGTTCGCGGAACTAGGGTGGCAAATGGTAGAGTAAGTCAAGGGTGATCGATCCATACCAAAATATTTTGAAAAAATTAAGTAGGTCAAATGTTATAACGTTCGTAAAAGCCAGTTACTTATTCGCCTTAGAGGGCGTAGACGCAAAAAAGTTCGCGGAACTGGGGTGGCAAATGGTAGAGTAGGTCAAGGGTGATCGATTCATACCAAAATATTTTGAAAAAATTAAGTAGGTCAAGTGTTATAACGTTCGTAAAGCCAGTTACTTATTGGCCGTAGAGGGCATAAATGCATAAAATGTTATTGAACTTTGACCTGAAGAAGTAGAGGAGGTCAAGGCTAACAAGTTGATGCAATAACAACTCAATTAGACAGTTATTACGTATTAAAATCTGTTTTTTTATATATTTGTTGTCCCTTTAATTGTTTTCGAGATATAAAGGGTCAAAGGTCAAATTAGGTCAAATAAGTCATTTTATGAAGAGGAAATCGTTTAGATATGTTAAATGCAACAGAATTTTGTTGTTTAGTTGATATAATCCAAATAAACATCATATCCAAAATTTACGGACATCGGAAAGTGGGTTAATTAGCATAAATTCAAAATGGCCACCATTTACCATTTGAAGTTCCCGTATCTCCTCAACGGTTGGTTTTAGACCACCTAAATGCATTACAAGTAGATATAAATGTGACATTAAACTTGATGATATAAAGTTTGCGGTACACTACGTGTAATAGTTCTGAAAAGAACTGTTGAGTTTCTCGACGTTTCGATCAATATACTTTGATCGTCCTCAGGAGTGAGAATTCTCAACAGTTCTTTTCAGAACTATTACATGTGGTGTACCGCAAACTTTATATCAACATTTGATTTCGCCATGCAAACCTTCAAACAAGACATTAAACTTCCAAATTAGCACATTTAAATTACCATAAGACGTCATAGTTACGTCATATATTATGTTATAACTGCTTAAATGACATTATCCTATGCTAAAGAAAATGTAGAAACCGCAGGAAAACAATTTTCTAACATTTTCCTGTTAAAGTGAACATGATAGATTTCCAAAGTCATCTTCTGACATCTGTCTCTCGGCATCACGCTCATCGAGTGGTTTTCGCAAGATGATCCTTGACATTTATCAAGAACTGCATGAGGAGAAAGCAAATTCTTCCAGTGTTGGGAACATTCACCTTTCCACCATTCATCACAAGCTGTTTGAGCTATCTTCTACAGAATCGACCACATGCTGGACATCTTGTGTCCGCCTTGCTCCAAAAGTAGGGCTCTGTAAAGAGTTTATGGAGACACAGTGTTTTTCTTTTATGTTTGTGTTGCTTTTAAAGTTAGGTTAACCATTTAAGAAACAATGCCATATACATAGCTGCAGTCGCGTGATCAAGTTAGTGTTTACCGACCAACCAACCGACCGACCAACCGACCGACATAGTGAGCTGTATAAAAACGTATATTGACTTGCTTGCCTTTTATAATTTTGAAGACATGGAACTAACATCATTAAAGCAGGGAAGAGTGAAAATACAATTTCACTCTTTCCTGTTTAAAGTGATTTTAAAATATGTAGAAAAATATAACGAAAATTACAAGGATAAGAGTGTAAGCTACAGTATACGGTTTAAAAAGTAGACACTGAATATCTACCATCGTAGAGGACTTTGTAAATAATATTAAGAAGCACAGAGTATGTGTCAATTTAGGATGTTTCAAATAAAACAAAATCATCATAAAACTTATTTTTGAATGTTGACACTTAAACATACTGATATCTTCACAATTTTAGAAATCAAAACGAACAGTGAAAAACATCTTTGACACTTTTTATATTGATTAAAAGCTCTGTAAGGTGTTCTTTAATCGTTAAAGGTACGACGTCTGCCCAACCTTTAACATCACGGCACCAGTGGTTTAATACCACACTTATGTATCTTGATCCAATGTATATGCCTATTACTAAGTAATGCCAGCATTATATTGCTACATGTTTTAAGATTATTTTGAAGTTTTTGTTCAACGTTTCTATGATTAGAATGAGAGAAAGTGATTGTCAGCATACAGATATGATTTGCAGAAATTCACCGGGTTTTATATTGTTTTGTTATTATTTTCTATTGTATTATAAGTCATTCATCATCGTAATAATTGTTTTTCAAATTTTGATATTTGTGAATCTTATAATTTGGGTCATTTTGGAATCGAGGCGGCTATTCGGACACATCCTGAGATTGCAAAAGGAAGTCCCAGCCAATAAAGCAATAAACTATTATTTTGAAAACTGTAAGCAACAAATGGACGACCATGATCCACACTACCGGTAACTCTATTGAACGACCTGATCACCCTACATAAAGAATCATCAACTGCACTACCCCCTAGGATCAAAAGCATAAAAGATATAGAAACGATTCGGAGAATAGCAGAAAACAGACAGGACTCGACTGGAGGAAAGCAATCCGAGATATAAGCAACTTCAGCCGAGGCGGGAATATCTGTCTAGCGGTCTATCTGGCGGACCGGCAATAAACTAAACTAAAATTATAATTTTGTTGTTGCCACTATGTCACGTGGACTTATGAAAATTAAATTATATACAAAGCAAGTAGTAGTAGTCAATTTTCCTCGATCATTGAAACACTTTGAATAAACCAAGTTATTATATACAGGACCGCTGGTATACGGTTATTACTGCGAAAATATATCGCACCCAATCTAGTTCCGTTACAATATACATTTAGATTTGTAAACATTATTCAAATAATATATACAAAAGATGCGAAAAACAATTAGACATCTAATAGATAGATATAAAATAATTTATAAATTGAAAAAGACAATTCTAATGGACGCCCCAAGAAGATCTCTTTCATGTGATGTTACCGTTATTTATTTCAACCACTACTCGTCTTGACAATTCAAAGCAATTGATGAATTCAAAATGAATTATGTTTAGTTTACATAATGCCAAAATGAATACAGTCAAATGCTTTTTTCACACATATAAATCAGAACCATCTTATATGTATAAGCTTTTATTTCTCACTATAACTATAAAATCTTAGCTGCATGATGCACTTAATATACTGATGCATGTCTGTAATTGTTTTAAATCTTTCGGAATTGACATCGTGTGGAGAGATTCATAAATAAATGATAAATATTAAGATTCTAAGCCCCGAGTTAAGACTTCCTCTTAGCCCGGTCGTTGGATGGATGGTCGTTTTAGAAAGTTGGTCGCTTACGAGAGAGGTGGATAGACTGATAGCTATGTACTTTACGTACGTACGCATTATTAATATTACGTACGTACGTGTTAATATTACGTACGTACGTAATAATAATAATGCGTACGTACGTATTAATATTACGTAAGTACGTACTATTTACACGTACGTACGTATTAAATAAATATTACGTACGTACGTAATAATAATACGTAGGCCTACGTACGGACGTGTTATTTAATACGTACGTACGTGTTAAATATCACGTACGTACGTGTTAATATTACGTACGTACGCGTTGATTATTACGTACGTACGTAATAATAACACGTACGTACGTATTAAATAACATGTTGAATCGACTTGTCATTTGATTTCCCAAATTGTCCGTTGTTTTTGGTTATTCTTTGTTGTTGTTTAACTTGACTGTTATTAGAATATGTTTTAGTTCTATATTTTGTTCGTTGATTTTTATTTTCCTTTGTAGTTTTTTGAGTTTGTTCGTTGATTTTTGAAAACGTGATCGTTTTTTTTAGTTTGTTCGTTGATTTTTGAAAACGTTTTTTGACATAGTTCTTGTTTTAATTTTTTACTATTATGGCCCTAATGGCCGCCCATACCTGAGAGTGCCATTTCCGACCATCTAGAGGTGTTATATTTTCAACCCACACCCCCTCCCCCGAAACACAAAATCCTGGATCCGCCCTGAACACTGTTATGATGCACGTATATCATGATCGGCATGTGCCGGAAAGAAAACAGCTAAATATTTAATAATTAAAATTATTTATAGTTAGGCCTAGTTAGTCAACAAAATATATGGAAAAAAGCTCCAATATTAGGCCCCTACTCAAGTTATGTTTAATATCGTGTAATTCGGCCTCGTGTAGATAAGAATAGAGTTGTAATCGCTTCGACCGATTGGTGCTAAACGTTAGGAGTGTTGTATAATTCGGGATAATAGTTCATAAAAACTTTATCAAGACAAACATTCTCTCTGTTGTTAATATTTATAGTTTGGGTAAAGTCAGAATTTAATTAGTCTGCTGTATTAAGATAATTAAAATATCTCATGATGACAATGGGGAAGAAAAATTTAGAGCAGAAGGTGGATTAATGGCTCCTGATACCTGCTAAGTTTGCACATTCTTGGTAATGTAACTTTAATCAAAACGCATTCAAAAGGGCAGTTGTTGTGGTCGGCAAGTGTCTCACATATAGTTCCGTTGGCAAAATAGAATGCAACACCACCTCCTTTTTGTCTTTCTATTTTTTAAATAGGTTGGTAATTATCGAATTCTGCAAACTCACTGGTCTCATCATTAAACGGTTTCAGTTATAACTCTAATCTAAACTTTATATTCATTTAGAGTAGCTTCAGTTTCATCCGTTTATTATTTATACCGTTCATGAGGAATAATTTAATGATTTAATGTTGTTGATGGTTACGATGATTATGACGTATTATCACATTATTGTATTAGGGTCAACTTTCGTATTACACACCAGTTGGAGTAGTAAAATACATTTTGTCGTGATTTGTTTTTATTCATATTTGCTTTACTATTTATCAAGTTCACTTCAAGATGACGAGTTGTTTTTTATTCGGCGTGCTTACAGTTCCTCAAAGTGTTGGATCTCTTTTTGTAATTTGCCGATTCCTGCACGGTGCATTTAATTACGCACTTTTTAAGTCTAGAGAAAATTTAAAGACACGCATTAGTACACATTGCACTAATGAGGTGACCCACAGAATTCCGAAAGAATCCGTTACATTTTAATATACAGTTTCGAGTGATGGTGACGAATAATGATTTGATAATAATGAAGATAGTGACAATGGTAATGAACACGAACGACAATGATGATGAACGATGACGACATCACTCACGTGATATTTAAACGGTGTCCAGAGAGACGCGGACGCAATAATTTCTCTCACGAGGTGTTCTCTTCTGACAACCACACCGGGTTAAAATGAATTAGGCTCAAAATAAAGGACAAAATATACAAATTATTATTACGGTATTCAAAAATATTAATTTTCCGGCATTTAAAAAGTAAAATGATAATTTAGCATAGTTACACTTTTCTATTTATGGGATTATCATCCCGCTTTTATTCATCTATAAAATTATCATACAAATATAAACAATTTAGTACTGTAAATTTGATACTTTAAAAATAGTGATATAAAAATATTTAAAATGTTTTTTATAACTTTCCTTTCGTAATAAAAAGTGCATATATGATTTAATACATTTGCTTTGTAGATACAAAATAAACCAACATATAACAGTTAACACTACATTTTAAAAACTGATTTCTATATAATACGGTCTCATAAAATATTAGCTGCTGTACAATCATAGAATAAATGGCTTTCATTTTCAATTCTAGTTTGCATGTTTTACTTTCTTTTGATTTAATAAGTTTTTGTTTCAGTTTATTTGTTCCATCTCTCTTTTTAGAATATATATATATAAGGGTTATGAATACATAGGACACATTTCAGCTGAGACTGGGCATAATGAGAGGGTAACCAATCGATTTGTGTGATTCACTAGATGTATCACAATTGAATCCCGACATATATTTAAATGGAAAGAATAGCAAAGCCGTACAAAGTTTGGCAATCTTAAAAAGAAATAAGAAAAGACGGTAACAATTAAAAACATGATATGTACTACATACAATACTAAAACAAGAAATGTGGATGGATTATATAACAAGTATGTTGTATAGAAGCAGCAATACCATTCCATGGTATTTCTAGCCATATATCGGTTATGAAATTGAATTGAACAGTAAATATCGGAATAACTGGTATCATAGAATCATATCATAATCATATGAAAAGGAGTTAGCATTAAGAAAATAATTTGAAAAATTGCTGATTATAAAATTTATACATAAAAATACATTTTGTTAATTTATGAATACCATACACAGTTAAAAACATATAAAGGTTTCTTTATTCAGAAAAACAAAGTAAAACAAACATTTAAAAACTAAACTTAATTATATGGCAGTAAACAAATTAAATTATAGAAAAAAGTTTACAAAGTGGCATTAAAACTGACTGTCATTGCAGAATATTGTTATTGTAACTAAGATTTATTCTTAATGGTTGTGAATGCTCAGTGAAATGTGAATTTTACATCCACATGATGACCTTCAAGAATCCAGTGTTCACCAATGATTAATTATATTCAAAGAAAACAAAGTATTTCATCTTAAGAAGTAATAGTTTTTATAAACTTATGTTTAACTGAATAATGAATACAAAAAAGAATATACAAAATGATCGACACTTTATAATGTATAATGTATACATTATTCTGTTTCCAAGTGAACGTTAATAAGTTTGAAACTGGAAATGCACATATTTTATATTATAAGAATAATAGAGGACAACAAGGATAATATATAAAATGAATGATATTTACAAACATACCACACTTTGATTGGTTTCAACTAAAAATTTAAAAAGATGGGGTTTTTTGGCCTTCAACTTCCAATCTATCCATGTGGCTGTGTACTGCCACCATAATTGTTAATAAATATGATTTATCCAATTCAAGTTATCAGCAGCAACATAACAATATTTTAAAGATTTTGTATGGACGTCATCTGACAAGGTGAATACAATTGTAACTATTGCAGGTGTTCAAATTTTACTTTTAAATTGAGCACATAACTGTGTTTTGTTTGCATGTACGTCTCGCATGGTGATGATACTTGTTTTAGTTTGGTACCCTACTCGTTTGGTTGTCTCGCATGGTAATGATACTTGTTTTGGCTATGGTACCCTACTTGTTTGGTTTTTTCGCATGGTAATGATACTTGTTTGGTTTGGTACTCTACTCGTTTGGTTGTCTCGTATGGTAATGATACTTGTTTTGGCTATGGTACCCTACTTGTTTGGTTTTTTCGCATGGTAATGATACTTGTTTGGTTTGGTACTCTACTCGTTTGGTTGTCTCGTATGGTAATGATACTTGTTTTGGTTACGGTAAACTACTCGTTTGGTTGTCTCGCATGGTAATGATACTCGTTTTGGTTTGGTACCCTACTTGTTTGGTTGTCTCGCATGGTAATGATACTCGTTTTGGTTTGGTACCCTACTTGTTTGGTTGTCTCGTATGGTAATGATTCTTGTTTTGATTATGGTAAACTACTCGTTTGGTTGTCTCTCATGGTAATGATAATAGTTTTGGTTACAGCACCCTACTCGTTTGTTTGTCTCGCAAGGTAATGATACTCATTTTGGTTACGATACCCAACTCGTTTGGTTGCCTTGCATGGTAATGATACTCGGTTTGGTTACGATACCCAACTCGTTTGGTTGCCTTGCATGGTAATGATACTCGGTTTGGTTACGATACCCAACTCGTTTGGTTGCCTTGCATGGTAATGATACTCGGTTTGGTTACGATACCCTACTCGTTTGGTTGTCTCGCATGGTAATGATACTCGGTTTGGTTACGATACCCTACTCGTTTGGTTGTCTCGCATGGTAATGATACTCGTTTTGGTTACGGTACCCTACTCGTTTGGTTGTCTTGCATAGTAATGATACTCGTTTTGGTTACGGTACCCTACTCGTTTGGTTGTCTCGCATGGTAATAATACTCGTTTTGGTTATGGTACCCTACTCGTTTGGTTGTCTTGCATGGTAATGATACTCGTTTTGGTTACGATACCCTACTCGTTTGGTTGTCTCGTATGGTAATGATACTTGTTTGGTTACAGTACCCTACTCGTTTGGTTGTCTTGCATGTTATGATACTCGTTTTGGTTACGGTACCCTACTCGTTTGTTTGTCTGGTATGGTAATGATACTCGTTTTTGTTACGATACCCTACTTGTTTGGTTGTCTTGCATGGAATGATACTTGTTTTGGTTACGATACCATACTTGTTTTGGTTACGATACCCTACTTGTTCGGTTGCCTTGCATGGCAATAGTATTGTCACATGTCTGTGGTACTCTTTCAATTGTCTGCTTGGATAGAAGTGGAATTGCTCATTCATCTGAAAAAAAATTAGGAAAACTTTAATGTTATAGTATCATAGTTGAAACAGGCCATTTAAGTGATCATAGGTAACATTCTATTCAAATTTGGTTTCATTTTTTCTTTTCACAAAACTATAACAAAAACATAGTAACATAGTAAGGAAGAAAATAAAAAATACATATTTTGTAATAGAATTTTTTCACGCATACGCAAGGCAGGCCCATGCAAAAGGTACTCTTATTTCAAAGTATGTTTCCATACACATAGGCCTATTTGTGATAGGCAAGTTTTTTCTATGAAAGACCTTTAATGTCAGCAAAAGTGTTCAAAATGTGAATGTGGAAACTTTCTGTTCTTAAAAATTAGTAATTACTCTTTAACAAACATAGATAAAGTTGTGTCAAACAAGATATTGTGTACAGTGCAAATGTTCTTTACATATTCATGTCATACACTATGAGATTGATTTTTACTCTTTGAACAATTATGGTGTAACGATGCAGGTTATGCTATCAATATTTAAATATGATGTGAATTTTAGTTGAATATACTTTACATGACTTACATTATTTATAATCATACTGTAAGAAATCACATAAATTGACTTCAATTGTTATAAATTATGTTTACACAATATACAACATACATACCATTGAATAGTATGCTCTTAGCGATTGGTCCAAGAAGCTCAGCAAACCTCTTTCTTTCTGATTCTTCTACTAATTTTCTATTGCTTTCAAGGTGAAACACTAATTCCCAAATTGTTGGTAAACAAACAAAGTTCAATCCATAGTAAGCAATTACATCATTTAACTTATGTGGGTCAAATTGCTGCAATGCCATGCATAGTCGTTTCCTATACGGTGAAACTGACTTTGTTTCTTCATCAGTGTTTGGAACTTTGTTGTTTACAACATACTGATTTATGAGATCTTCAGCATCTTTCAACTGTGAAATCTCAGCCACCTCTAGCAACAGACGGACATTAGTAGATGTGATATAACGACGCTCATGTAGTTGGTTTAATAGGTAATTTGCTGTGCAACTTGACTTGCCAAGGTGCTGTAAGTCTACGTGTTCAAATAGACAACATCTCAAGAACAGCAGTCGCTCACCAATATAGAGTGAACCAAGATCATACTTCAACTTGTTGAATTGTTCTTGTGATGTATTCACTACAAAAACAAGTGTTTGAGAATTATTATACTATGATTGACACTAGTCACCACTCTAAAACAAATCTTATTATTATACTATGATTGCCACTAGTCACCACAAATCATAAAATGTTTCACCTCAAAATAAGCATATTTATATTTTAGTAATATAAAATACTTTTCTTGCAATGCATTTCTGCAAAACAAATGATGGATAATTATTGAATTTTTATCCCCATAAAAGTAATACATTTAACTTCATACAATTTAAACTATCTTGTCATTCATATACAGCAATTTTAACTTTCTTCCAAAAAATGTATTTTAATTATGTTCTAAATATGTTTGAATGTCTTATTTTGGCTTCTCGACTGTTATTTTAGGTAATCCTGTTATTTTAGGTAATCCTGCCTCATTGATTTACAGTTGTTATGTTTTCATGTTTGTATTTGTTCAAATGAAATAAATGATATGATATCTTTAATGTTTCTCTCTTGGCAGTAGTTTTATTATAGCTGGTACTACATAAGTGGTTGTAACAATGCCCTAATGATCTAATGTTACTCAACTATACCTGTCCCTAATGAGCTTGCAGCCAAAGGAGCAGCAGTAGGTGCATCTAATATACCTTAGTCATAATCAAGAATACAAGTATTAAATCAACTATTCTGCTAATGACACCAAGATGTTATGCTATTATGTATATTCATGTATTTTCAGACAAACTGTATACATACATAATGATCTAATGATAACCACTAACCTGTCTGTAATGAGCCTGTAGTCAGAGGAGTAGTAGCTGTTGTATCTATGCAAAATAAACATATTAGTCATAATAACAAAAACAGTATCACAATTTATTCAATACAGATTTTAAAGTTAGTTTTTATTAAATAAATCATTCTGTTAACACTAGGATACACTGTTTTATTATGCCATTCACATTGGACCTTATTCATGTATTTTGTGTCATGAGATTTGTCTCACTAAATAGAGTAGAACATTTGCGATTTAATACTTTGTTAAAACTGTCACAGTCATAGTTGATTGAAATAGTAAAGTACATGTAACGATACATCATTACGACGTTTATATTTTTTATAATTATAATAAATAATTAATGAATACAAACGTTTTGTATATTTTGTGTTTATATATCCAACAGTACCCACACTCGTGGTAAGAAATTTGCGATTCAAATGGCACCCAAAAATGGTTAATACGTATTTACAGTATTGTATTGCAATACTATATCTGAAGGTTTTAAGTTTATCTTCGAAGGGCCCATAAATGTACCTACTTATGTTAAACCAAATACTTATACTGGGAGACTATTATTGTGTGCAGGTATTTTTCAAGATGGACATCCCTATTTGGGGCAAATTGTTGAACGTAAATTCGTTTTAATTGTCAGTAACTAATTATCTAACTCAATTTAAATTAGTAAACAGGGTTACATCAAGTGGTTAAAATCAGTACCGAAAGTATGAACCAACTTTATATACCATCGAGTAAACAATCTAGAATAATGCGCGATTTACCAAATTTTGCCCTTGCGTAAATTTATATATAGATACTAACATTTTTCCAAACTTTACTAAGCAATGAAGACCATATCAATTTTTTTAAATAGAAAATAGAAAGTTAGCTTGTGTGTTAGTGTTAGTTAATATTTATATGCTTTTGTTAATCTCAGATAACATAATAATTTAGGCCTAAAATAATAGCTCACACAGTTTTGTTTAAAAACAGATATTCCCATTTCTAGCATAATTGTTTAAAAAAAACCTAGCCAACACATCTTTCATGATTTTTGTTTAAATTCTAATTAGAATTTGCTGAACTTGAGACATGATGATTTTTAGAAATACATTATTTATAATGCTTGTTTAATTTGGGGTAAGTGTTAAAACTGTCATCCTGTCTTATATATCTCATCCTTATATTAATACAAACAATTGTAAATCTGACAGAATCTACAATGAAAATGTATTGTATAACAAAACAACAAAATATTACATTCTTTCCTTGATGATTTTTTCTTTATCTTAGGTGGATACTGATAGTTTCATGTTATCATGTTTCTACCATTAGCAAGACATTTTTATTATCTAGTATTATCATCAACAAACCTGCCACAGATGAGCTTGTTTCCCCTTATTCTGCAGGGGAACTCATAGAATGCCAATCAATTAGTCAACTGATTTACATTATATTGTAAAAAAAAAGTATTTAACCATGTATTACTTTAACAATAAAACCTATTTATAATTAAAACGGCCTTTGTAGATGTCTCTGGACTAAAGGACATATATCTTTGTACATTGTATTGTTAAAATGTGGTATCAAATAAAAAATACTGCAATTGAAGAAAATTGTGATGATAATCAAAAATTTCAACTAACCTTCCAGAAATAGCCACTTTAAATGAATGGTCATCATGCGTTCATTGCCACATTTAACACTATTAGTATCTAGTTTCAAGCACTTTTTGAGATCATGTAAATGAGGCTTCTCTGCTGGATTACAAGCAGTACACAACACACATAGATTGTAGCCAACTCCTTCTCTAGTGACAAGCACAGTTTCTAGTTGATGCTTTAGAAATCTTAACACCTACAAACCAAGTAAAATGTAGAACATAAGTTAAAAATATAATAGGTTGAAAACTTGAACCAACCCATATAGGGAAAAGTGCTTGACACAATTAAGCAGAGTGCCTCAATGGCTCTGAGTGTTACTTGATAACAAAGATTACATAGAAGGTGGAAGCTGTTTATTATAGTATTTAGCCAGTTTGCCAAATTCCAATTTGGGGCATCAAGTTTTCCTGGGATACATACGCCTAGGACTAGGTGGTCCAGCATGGCATGAATTTACATAGTTTTTGGGTGAATAAAAAAGACATTATATATATATATTGTAGAATAAAATATTATAAGTATGTCTTTTGTAATTTTTATTAGAGTCAGCAATTTGAGTTTCGTACATGGCGACTTTTACGTTTATATGATCATTTCCATTGTTTATTGGCAATCATTACATTCAACTGCTGGTGTTAACAATGTTATTAATAACACATAGGCCTCAAGCTAATCTTTACCTCTATGCAGAAACTTGGCTGCGGTTCTTTCATTTGGCCTCTAGCATTACCATAAACTTCAGTCAGATGAGTTATTTCAAGCTGATGAGGAAAATTGTCTTTGTTAATTTAAAATGAGTTAAATAATAAATGCAAAACATTACCATTGTATTCATCATAATAGGTAGCATTCAATTTATTTATAAAATTGAAAATGTAATAGTGTAATAATAAGATTGACTGAAATCATTTAAAACATTGTTTGCTATCTACAATTTTCTCTTTAAATATATTTAATTGAAACATTAAATAAATAAAATGAATAATTTCCAAACCTTTAATGCATGCTTGTTTTCAATTTTCACTGTGCCTAGATTGACCCCATGATCCTTAAAGTCAAATTCACTGCGGTTTTGAGACACAAGTTGGTCGCCATCTTTATTTTTTTCCTCCATCAAGTCCAGAAATGCAACAACCAATGTATTGTAGACAGCATTAGGAAGAAAGTCTACAGGTGTAAGATAGATTGAAACCATATTTTTTTTGTCCGTTTCAACTTCAAGACTCTCTTTCTCGGTTTTCATTCGAGATGGAACCAGGAATACCCGATCACCTTCGGTTACCTGCAGATGTAAGCAAAGTGTTGTAAATTAAAATATTACAAGTATAACATTTAAGCTAATTTAAGTGACAGCCAATCTAAAATAAGATGTTTAAAACAATTTTAAATGTAAATATGTATTTGTTTGTATGATGTAGTATGTTTAAGCGGATATTAGACCTTGATGGCATTTGCAGCAATAAAGAAATTGAATTGAATTAACTTACCTTCAATTTCTCAAAGAGCAAACCAAATGTCTTCATCACTTCAGTAAAGATTTCAAAGCGATGTGGATCTTCCTCTAATTCCTGTTCCCATAAATACCGTAGCAGTCTTTCCTCCAGTATTCCTTCCTCATCAAGCCTTTTCCACAGCACCCTCATTTGCTTCTATATTTAAAAAAACCCAGTTTATTCTTACCTTACACAGTACAGTCACATGATCAATACAATTATACTGTTTCACATCAAGTTACTAAGAACAGATTATTAACATCACCTATACATCCACATTTTTGACAATTTAATATCATAATAAAATACATTATCTACCTACCACTTTAATAGACGGTTTAACTACCGTGATCACTTTTGTCACCATTTGAATCATCATTTGAAGATCTGTTATCACAGTGTTTTTCAGTTTTTTGTTAGAACTTGAATGCAAAATGATCCCAATGTCATTCATATACTCTATGGCAGTGGCGAGCCCCTCTTTGGATATTTCACATTTCGTGCCAATCCTGGAAACCTAATACAGAATTTAATTTAAATAAATAACTTAACTTAGTACATTACTTGTAGAGCCGGGAGAAAATCTAATGGAAAATTCAATGATAGGCCAGGACGCGTAATTTTTTTTCCAGGATGAACGTGGGCAATTTACATAAATGGGCATGGCTTAACCCCCCCACCCCAACTACTCTCGCGCATGCGCGTATTGTCTACTTTCAGCAGAGAGAGTATGCAGAGATTAAATAATTTGTGTAAACAGCGTTTGCCAACCGAAATGGTGTTAGCCTATTACACTGGAGCCCTCGGTTCGAGGTCTTTCAAGTACATGTTTTTTTAATAGTTGATAGAGATTATTTAGAGGGTTAGGTTTAGTATATTTAGGAAGTAGATCAGCTATCTTGCAATTCTTTATAGAATTATTATTAGTATATGAATTATTCATGATTTCTGCCCACGTTCGTCCTGAAAAAGAAAATACGCCGCCAGGACTATAAATATCACTAGTATCTGTAGGAATAAAAACAAAGTAACAATAAATAATAATATTATATAATTACATTAGAATCCACCATCAAAACTTTACCTCCTCAAGTGTAATACACAATTCTGTTTCACCAATTCTTTGCAAACTTTCCTGTAAATTAACCCACTTTACTGGAACTTCTCTCACCATTTCCTTCATGTATCTACCAACGTTTCGCTTAAGTTTTGTAATACCTTCAGGTGATTTCATGGTGTTATCAACCATGTACATTTCACGATCTACATGGTGAGCATATGGCATTCCTTCCATTTTATCAAACATTTTCTTGTACATCTTCATAACCTTCAATTAATAAATGCATTCATATTGCTACTATCGCTGATAACTCATCACAATGATTACTGATCACGCTGATATACTTTATTATCTATATAGTATATTTCATTTAATATTTTTACTTTGTATTCAATGAGTGGTAAATTAAAAAAACAAATGAGTTTAAAATGGACATTTTTTATAAATACAATTTAGATCAATTTGAAGCGATTTTGAATTTTGACGGCCATCTTGGAGTCATATGTTAAATTTCAAAATACATTCTGAAGATGACATACCCAATCAAAAATTTTCTGAAAGAGCATTTAATAGGCATTATAAATACAATTTAAATCAAATGGTCATTTTGGATTTTTGTCGCCATCTTGGATTTTGTTTGCGCCTCCAGGCATATTTTCAAGCCAAGTGTTGACAATGATATAGCCACTGAGAATACTCACATGATCAGCGAGATCAATCTGCGTGATCTCAGTGATCATCATGATCAGTGGTTTACAAGACAATTTGTCACAACCTAATGTACACAATCTTCCATAACTGTTACAGGCTGTTTTATTTGATTCATACTGTAATTCAAAATGACAAAATCTCAAACAATGTTTCTACTTTAATGTGCTTTCTTTAATGAATTCTTTTGTAATGCATGTAATGTGTAGCTTCAATGTTCCATTTTCATGTTATATTATTTGATTGTATAAACATGTACATTAGACCTCAAACTGCTTTTTTGTTCTAATTGTACTGATGGGTTGTTAAATACAGTCAACCTTTTTGTAGGCAAAATATTAATTCTAAAGAGCCTATTAATTTACCTTACTACACGCACAACGCAATTAATAATTGTATACAAACAGTATATACAAACCAATCGCGACTGGTCGCCGTTACCCATACCACACGTGTGACACGTTTAAAACTTTTCAGTTTCACTCAGTTACAGTAAAAATAGAACATGGGCAACTATACATGTAACTAAGCTTATGTCTACATTTTTGTGCGTCTGTCAGTTGCAGTCAGTTGAGGTTTATAGTTGCATTCAGTTGTGTTCAGTTGCTAGGAGCGCTTATGTTGACATAGTTAAGAAAAAGACAAGATATAAATATCTAATATTTATATACTATTTACCTCCTCCTCTTTTTCTGATGCTGTCCCTGACAATTTGTCCACATGAGTTGCAACCAAACAGATGGGAGGTGACCCTATGTTCTTGCCATCAATTGAAATAGTGTTTCTTGAACCATGTTGTACAGTGTGTTCATAAATGGACCTTATCCAGAACAAATTCATGTCCAAATTAGTCATTCCTAGCTGACCCTAAAATGACAATGACAATATATTTTTTAACTAATATTGAAATTAAATTACATTATTAAATCATAGCATTTGTAGTTTACAAGATTGTCTAAAGTACTAAAGTTTAACTTACTATTTTTGAACCCCGTGGTTTAGCTGGCTCATCCAAGTTGTCCATGACATTGAAAGCAACACAGTATGATACTGTATTTGTCAGGAAAAACTGGAAATTAACAAGGATTATGTTTTTATGGTTAATTATAATATAATATTACAATATTTTATATAGATAAAGTTTAATGACTCCAGTAAAAACTTCAACATTCTATTTGCACACTACACACTGTACTGTTTCATCAAGGTGATAAAATAGCTCTTCTTTTTATCACTTTTATGAAACAATCTAGTGCGCAAATAAATAGTCATTTATTTATCTATTTTGCTCTGCTTTTGTTACGAGCACTTTTGTTCATGCCTCATCAAGTCAAACATGCAGATTAATGCAGACTGTAAAATCAACTTTCACCATTTTTACATTGTGATACCAGACCCCTACCAGGACTGTGGTTCCTATGTTGTGGGAACTAACTTGACATGATGTGTATTACTATGTATGTTTTTTACATTGTGATACCAGACCCTTACCAGGACTGTGGTTCCTATGTTGTGGGAACTAACTTGACATGATGTGTATTACTATGTATGTTTTGTTATGTTGTCATGATCATTTCAAAACCATTGGCTAGGTCTAACCTACTTGTTTAGACGTTTTAAAACAAGCTACATGCTGTCACCCAGAGAGTGAGCAAATCTTGTCAATGTCTAAATATAGCGCAATTTCATTGATATATACATGAGTCTGTCGTATTGTCGTCATTGTCTAGGCCAGAGTGATACATAACAATAAATTGGAACAGATACCATCAATGCAGGCAGGAACACATAATGATTTCTTGTAAGAGGGATGTATGTATGTCAAATTAAATTGTTTTTCCACCATCGTTCAGCTCGCATTGATACACGTGGTAATTTCTTACAAGAGGGGTGCGTGTACTACGTCAAATGGCATTTCCACAACCATTGTTCAGCTCGCATTGATACACGTGGTAATTTCTTACCATCAAAGTCATACAATTGTTGATATTATTTCAAAAGTGATACCTCTCTACTTGTAAAGTATTTATTTTAGCATTGTTTATTGTAGATCACCTATTGATCTTTATTCAACATCGCATTATTGCATGAAATAAGAACAAAAGAGAAAGAAAGAAAGGCCTGGTATAATTGGTGGAGGTATGGTATTCTGATGTTTTGAGGTTGTTTAATGCTTACTGACGATGCTTAAATAATATATTAAACCTTCTCATTCCCACATCTACTCCACTCCGCCCCTCCACCCTATCTTTTTACTGTTGACAATATTGACAGGTACAAATGCCCTGTGGTCCCCTCCCCTGGATCAGCCCCTGGTGATGTTTCATATGAAAACTTGTGATAAAAAAAATCAGTAATTGAAACATGTAAGATCAATAGAACTAGAAAAACCAACAAAAACATAGTCTAAAAAAAAGTTGCACATTGATAAAATAACCCTGTTAAAAATGTTCTTGGAAAAATACCATAAGAACACATCATGTAAAAAGAAAGTAAAGCTCTATTAGTATTTAAAAGCTTCCAATTGATTTATTTCTGAACCCAATAAAAATAATATTTGTTTTAAATATGACTCTTAGAATACAAGTAATATTCATAATACAATAATGAAAACATACTCTGTGCGTTATATAGTAGTCTAGTTGACCAGCGTAGTCCCATACACTAGTTATGTCACTCACTTTTTCTTTTCTTCTTACCATCTTATACATACCATTCTTAAATTTAGCCCAGGTTCCAACATTGCCTTCTACAAAAAATTACAGAAACAAACCAATATAACAGTGTTACTAATCGATATCAACCTACATTTGTAAATCTTGTATGCAGATTTAAATGTTATAAAAGCTTTGTTAGTCTGTGCCTACCTTCTTTTAACCTTTTATCAACCTTTTCTCCTAAAGCATGTGAACGAATTTGCTCTGATAGCTCAATATCTATACAAAGCAAGAAATGGACAATTAGATACGGAAACCAAGGTGTTGTATGGGATGAGAGGAATACAATGATAAGCAATATTTTGAACATTGACAGTAATTTTCCAATTCTTGGTATCCCAGGTGATTTCAATCACCTCATTGAAAATGTAACACCAAGACGTAATGGTTGCATAGCCAAATAAATTTTGAATTGTTATTTGTTGTATAACCAATGTGTAAATGGCATTATATTATACATTTAAGAATGTTTTTATTTAAATATTAGTATTTAAATTAGGTTAATGTTAAAATTAGAGCAAAATGATGAATATGTAAAATGTTACATTCTGAGTATTTTCTATTGCTTATCTCACCATTTACATCTTTTATCTTTTTCCATTGACTACAATCCTTCTTTGCTTGAAACACTGTGGTTGTAACGATTCCATCTGTGGATTGTTCTGCAGAATTGAATCTATTATAACATTGTATAGTAAAGTTAAACATTTATTGTACGTTTTAGACACATACAAAGTATGTATAAAATTACTAAATCATAAAAAGAGACTGCATTTAAATACACATTCCAATCATAAAACAACTGATAAATTTTAAATAATAGAACATTAGAAAGTTAATTAAAAGTAAATTAAACTGAATAAAATTAATGTTTTTATTATTTAATAAGAATCATAATTTAAAATACTGCAATGTTACCCTTAGTGTATAGTAATTCAAATTAAACATTCCCTTACCAAAGCTGAATGCCTTCACTTACCATTCACAAAGAATTTCTTAGCATTCTGATTAAGAGGCTTAAACTATGAATGCCTAAAATCTTAAAATGATCACTAAAATGGTTGATGGTTAATACACAGCAAGATACCGTAATATAAAAAATATACCAATTTTACTTGTTACCTTTCTCCAACCATAGCCTTTACACAGCTAGTCTTGCCAGCACCTTCTTTTCCTAGAAACATACATCTTGAATTCACAACAGACATGCTACCAGTTTTAAGTTCTTCTTTATATATTTTAATAGCATGTTTACCCCTGGCACGTATCTCTGAAGGAACTAATTCTATTATGACAAAAAATTAATTGTTATCTCATTCTGCCTCTATAGGCCTTAAAAATACTTGATATTATCAGTATTTTGTTATTAAACAGTAAAATAAATGTCATCCCATATACAGTACAAATAGTTCTCGTCAACTTTAATAATACCTCCGGTAAACTTGAACCATGGGAAATAAGAATATTAAATTATGTTCGAGTACCAGCAATACAATAATATTAAAGATGTATTGTCCCCCAAAACATGAAAAATGAAGATTAATTAAATCAGACTTTGAATATGTTATTTTGTAGTTTTAATAAAGGTAATCACTTCCGTAGAAAAAAAAATGAAAAAAAATAATGTTTTCACTTATAAATTGACAAAATAAATGGTTAAATTTACCAAAAACCCATTGGCTGGCAGCCAATTTGAACATTTTTTGCTTTAAATTACAGTTTTTTTTTTCCGATCTAATTTTTGGTCAAAGTGGATAACTATTATGTTACATTAAAATGGCATATTCAACAAACATTTGGTTAAGAATTATTTTTTCAGGGGGACACATCTTTATTACAAATATATTAAACCAACTCTCAATTAATATAATAAAATATTGGCAACCATGTACATCCATATCAATTATGCTACTGATTGGGCTGGATCCAGAGAATTTAGTTCCATTCATTTGGAATGAACCAGAAAAATAAGGTCTGTCAGCTTATATAAAAAATATTCACCTTACAGTTTGTTTCTGTAGCACAATTTTGTAAAATTTATAATAGTAGCATTGATAATTTCAAATGACCACCTGTACCACAGTTTTTGCACTGTGTTTACCTATCTTAGATTAATGCATAATTTATATTTATAAACTTTACTTACTGTCAAAATAGTTTAAAATCACAGTTTTTTCTTTTTTCGTTATGTACATATTTGTTTCTACAACAGATTCAGGCGTCTTTCCTTCCTAAAAACAAAAATATTTACTTAAACAAGCTATTTACAAAGACATATTAATTGATAGACACCCAGATCCAAAACACTACCTCTGTTCTGTAGTAGGCAAGATCTATAAATTCAAACGTAAAATAGTAATACTATACTAATAATAAGAAAAACTGCTGGTGCCAAACCAACTTAACTATTTGATATGTAGAAGCAAGAATAGCATTCTCTCCTGTGTTTAATTTTCACCACATACTACACTAACCCTATAATGGGAAGTAGACCTCTTTATCCCATAATATGAGTGAGCTTTTAAATGTTTGGATTTGATAAATAAATATAAGTGCACTGTTAATCAATTGTTTTGACAGAAAACCCCTACAATTGTATATTTGGCTATCTTCATAAACCTACCTTTTGTGGTGGTTGAAGTTGTCCCTTAAGAGAGAGGTTGTGGTCCCTTGAAAGAGGTGGTCACTTAAGAGAGGTGTGTTCTTTAAGAGAGGTGGTCACTTAAGAGAGGTGTGTTCTTTAAGAGAGGTGGTCACTTAAGAGAGGTGTGTTCTTTAAGAGAGGTGGTCGCTTACAAGAGGTGTTCGATCATAAGAAGTAGTCCTTTATGAGAGGAGGTGATCCCTTACAAGAGGTAGTCAATTATGAAAAGCGCTCTCTTAAGAGAAATGTTTGCTTACAATGTATGGTCGTTTTAGAAAATTGGTCGTTTACAAAAGTGGATAGACTGATAGCTAAATAAAAAAAATGCATTTGCACAGATTTAAACAGGTTTGTAAAATATATATTTTCTATATTAGCTGGCGATAGTGTGAGGCAATTTTTGTTACTACATTAGTTGTTGACCGTTCTACATTAGCTGCTGTTGACTTTTTATTTACTACATAAGCTGTTAGTGTTTCTACATTAGCTGGAGGTTTTACTACATTAACAGTTGTTAGCTATATTAGTATAAACAAGCATTCTTGTAAGCACCTTTAAGGTTTTGATTCAGTGTTTTTAGTTCATCCTCTTTAATTGGCTACCTAAAGACCTAGACTTTCTAATGCAGAAACTTCTCAAACATGCCCACTAATCTTGCGTGCACAGGGTCTGCGAAAGAAGCCAACTTTTGTCTGTGTACGTCTCAAAACAAAGTCAAGCTCTTTTAATGACCGTCCCCATGAGTTTATTGTTCTGCATTTTACATCTATTTATGTATAGAAACTTCAATTTTCTGTAGATTACCTTATTTAGCAATGTCAATAATGCACTATCCTTTTTAATGAGAAATTTTACAATTTCTGAAGCAGGGTTGAGACCTTGAATCAGGTATTCATATAGTGGAGGATTTCCATTCTGTGGAAAAAAAAATCAATCATGAAGTTAAATTTTTTTTTTTGGTGAAAGAAGAATGTCAAGTGTGACGCTGTATTTATCTTATCCTTAAAAATAATTCCATAATTCACATGTGATAAAATAATTTGTTTTAACTATCTTAAATGGTAACGATGTTAATCTCTTTCCAACACAATCACTTTAATGCAAATAAAATATAAAACCCATGTTTTCACATATCCTAAACTAATAGTACATTCATTACAATTTTTTCATACCCAAATGGCAATATTTAAAGCATTTTAGTGATCAAATTTCATGTATTACCATGTGAAAAACACAAGTCACGCTTAAGTGATTTTTGTCCAAAAATTCACCTTTTTTTCTGGAAATGTTGGGTGCGGCAAAGACGCCAACAACAACAACAATAATATTAGGGAATTCATGATTCAACATTTCAATCTTTATCGAATCATTGTTTAATGTGTATTAATTTTAAGTAAAATACATTGTTATTCAGTTTATATTAATCGGCTGTTATAAGTTTGTCACCTCTCAACAAATCAAATGATACATTGGGAGGTTTTATGAAATCATGTCCAAACTATACAGGGCGCTATAATATTTTTGAAAAATGCATTAGACCATAAAGGGCGCTACTAAAAATGTAAAGGTTTGGTATTTATAATAGTAAATATGTCAAATGGTGGAAAATAAGATATTTCAATTATTAAACAATACATGAATTTATTACAAACGTCGTGCGGATATTTAGCATATTTTCTTTTTCTTCTTATCTAGAGTCTTAGAAATTAGAAATATCAGGATATTTTTCTGTATATCCAAAATTGCTTTCGCCTTTATCGGCATAGTTGGGATGTCTGCTCTTTATAAGTTATTTAACTGAATGATTCAGATTTCAATGTCAATTTCTAGATTGAATTACAAATTGAGAATAATCCTGACATCTGTTCAAAAAATAACATTTACTTATGAAACAGATTGAATTGGGACAAAATTGAGCAAAGTTAGAATATGATATGATTCATTGGATAACAAATTATGGAAAATATTCTTTCTTTCATTCAATTGAGATTCGAGCTGTGCGCATGCGTAGATCAATATTGAAATAGAGATGGCTATAGAGTATAATAATAAAGCATAGGTTATAGGATTAAACGCCCATATTTAATAACTTATATGAAGTGAATATGGGTGGGTGTGGACGGGCACATAATCTCTACCCACTACCATTACTTCATGATGTCAAAATATCCGATAGGTCAAATCTCAGCATAAATTATACAACCCATAATCTTCTTATCACTTTAAAATCGCTGTGATAGATGTATGTCATCTTTGAAGGAATGGTTTTTTAAATAGGTCTACAAAAAATGACACAATTTAATAATAATAATAATAATAATAATAACTAGAGGGTAATCCGAGAGTACAAACCTGAAGTTGTTTTTTTATTATAATTTTTTTTTATTTCTTTTTTTTTTTTTTTTTTTGTGGACCTTGATCTTTGACCCTGACCCTTCAAAATTTAACCACAATTATATGATGAGTCATTGATCATTGTGGCTAAGTTTGGTGAGAATCGGATAAAAACTGTTGTCTCTAGGCAGTAAAATAGTTTTTTGTGACCTTGACCTATGACCTTTCCCCTCAAATTCGAACTCGTCGGAGCTTTTGAGGCATAGATCATTGTGGCCAAATTTGGTGAGAATCGGATAAAAACTGTGGCCTCCAGGCTGTTCACAGACACACACACAAACACACGCACACACAAACATACATGGGTGAAAACATAACCTCCTTGGCGGAGGTAATAATAATTATCATTATTATTAATTATATGATGAACCAGATATAAAAAAATAAAAAAAAGAATAGAATAATTTACTAGAGTAGGTGAAAGATTGTTGCATACAGTATTTTTGAAAATTGTCTGTATATATATTACCTTATTTTGTGATGTCACTGATGCCCCCTTATTTATGAGACAGGTCACCATTTCTAATGTAGGATGTATTTCAGTCAGATGTTCATGTAGTGGAGTGTTTCCATTCTGGAAAGAGGTCATAATCATCAGGTTTTAAAATACTGATTTAAAAAAAAAAATGTTACATTGGTATTCTGTCACATGACAATTTTATTCCTAACTCTTTTATAGCAGACATAAAAAAAAAATAGGAGTTACACTGACTAAGGCTAGTGCCACTCACTTACCGGTGTATAAAAATAAATATGTAAATTCCTTTTTTTCTTATTTTGTAAATGTACGACCTCTGATGCCCCCTTATTTATGGGACAGGTCACCATTTCTAATGTAGGATCCTTATATCTACGAGTCAAATGTGCATGTAGTGGAGTGTTTCCTTTCTGGAAAGAGGTCATAATCATCAGGTTTTAAAATCACATGACAATTTTATTCCTAATTCTTTTATAGCAGACATAAAAAAAATAACAGAGTTACACTGACTAAGGCTAGTGCCACTCACTTACCTCTGTATAAAAATAAATATGTAAATTCCTTTTTTCTTTTTACTTTGTAAATGTACGACCTCTAACACATTTTACAAATTATATATTCAACCATGTGCATATTTATACTATGTTTGGACATACAATGTTGTCTTTTTTTTATGATATTTTTTTATGATAGGAATATTTTTGTAAATTGTAACTAAGTGATCAGGATCAGGAATATATGCCTTCTCTCAGTTCCAATATAAAAAAACAAACAAAACTTTAATAGTAGACCAAAATAATAAATATTTTGTCATTATCACTGGCAAGCCCAATAAACTATACTGTCATGTGACCATTAACAAATCTTGATCTACCTAAAAAAATAATTGATTTTAAATGAAGGTTGGTAGTAGACATTAGGTTAACACAATTCAACAACATTTGCATTTATTAATAAATATTTCAGTGATACTCATTAATATCCTGAGCATTCTAATTCTGAGTTCTAACTTATGCATATTTGATCTTGATGAAAACAGTGTTTTCAGTTTTTTTTGTCTCCCCCAACACAACCGCATCTCTAGTTAGAGCGGGGCATATGGTCTCTCTCTTGATAAAAATAGTTTCTATAATATTGCACTGAAAAGAGTTTATCTTCACTGCACAACATAGAAACATTGTAAGATGTTTTATTCTTTAATCCGTTCATCTTAGTCCAGTAAAGATAAGTCAAAAATAGGGTGAACCTAGAACAAATTGCAACAGAATTTTTTTTGTTTTGTCTGGTAAATATGGTGAAAATGAACATCATATCCAAAGTTTACCAAAATCGGACATCGGGAAGTGGGTTAATTAGCATAAATTCAAAATGGCCGCCATTTGCTATTTTAAAGCCCCATATCTCCTTAACGGTTGGATTTAGACCACCTAAGTGCATTACGAGTAGATATAAATGTGATATTAAACATTCTAATTAGCTTATTTAATTTCCCATATGACGTACCTATGACGTCATATGGTAGTTGTGACGTCATACATTATGTTATAACTGTTTAAATGACATTATACTATGCGAACAATTTAGGAAATGCAAGAAAACATGTTTCTTAATATTCTCCTTGTTGAAATGAACATTATTTCCAAAGTTTACCAAAATCGGACGTCAGGAAGTGGGTTAATTAGCATACATTCAAAATGGCCGCTATTTACTATACCATTTTGAAGCTCCATATCTCCTTAACGGTTGGTTTTAGACCACCTAAGTGCATTACGAGTAGATATAAATGTGATATTAAACTTTCCAATTAGCATAATTAAATTTCCATATGATGTACCTATGAGGCATATGGTAGTTGTGACGTCATATATTATGTTATAACTGTTTAAATGACATTATACTATGCGAAAATTTAGGAACTGCAAGAAAACATGTTTCCTAACATTCTCCTTGTTGAAATGAACATTATTTCCAAAGTTTAGCAAAATCGAACACAGGAAGTGGGTTAATTAGCATACATTCAAAATGGCCGCTATTTACTATACCATTTTGAAGCACCATATCTCCTTAACGGTTGGTTTTAGACCACCTAAGTGCATTGCGAGTAGATATAAATGTGATATTAAACTTTCCAATTAGCATATTTAAATTACCATATAACGTACCTATGATGTCATAAGACATATGACGTCATATTATGTCACAATAATGCTCAATTGGCATTATTCTAAGGGGAAAATATAGAAACCGTAGGAAAAGATGTTTTTAATCTCATGAAAATAGTAGAACATTTAACACATCCAGGTTAAGATCATGGGTATCAGAAGTTATTCGACCACCCTTCACAACATGCAATAGAACATTCCAGTTAATTTTCTGCAACTGCAAATTTTTATAACTGCATATATATCTCATACATATTTAAAGAAAAGAGATTCTTAATTCTGTAATGAGTCTGGAATTTAATAATTCGACCCCATCCTAAATATGGAGTTGGATCACAGTTTCCCATCCAAAGTACATACATAGAAAATGTAATGTTGGCGCCGTCAAAATATTTTAAAACAAACATGTAGGCATAGCAAGTCTACTTCATTGGGTTTTCTGATGTCTTTTTTTAATTTTGGTCTGAACAGTTCTTGCTTCGAATATATCTCATCCCTCCGTTTCTTTGCAAGTGCAGAGCGTTTTTCTTTAAGTACCAATTATTCCACTATTTTTTGCTTCTTCTGTCTTTAACTGATGGTTCTTCAACCTTGTTGGCACATTATTAAATGTCCTTGTTATATGCTCATTGAATCTTGCAAACAGCATTCAAAAGATAAACATTATATGTCATAAAAAGTTGTTGTCTCATAAATGATCGACACCAAACCGATGCAATTTCTGGCAAAGAAATAGCAACTTTGAAAGGAGCAGAATGGAGATGCTGACTATACCGAAAACTACAGTATGACATTTATCATTTTATGTGTAATCTCAATTCCGAGATGGGGAATTGAGATGAGTTTGTGGAAATGATAGGTTTGAATAGCCTGACCCATTACAATATTGTTTTATTTTCCTTTACCAATTTAAGGAGATGAAGTTCTAAAAGATGTAGTTTTGGAAACACAAAACAAGATGTGCGCGTGAGTACAAATCAGTTTCGGAAATACAGTTGATGATCACAACCTTTCATACTGTTTTGTAGAATAACTATTTTCATGAGATTTTGTAAATGGAAACTTAATGATAAATTTCAATGGTTTTTACATATATATCTACGCGTAATGCACATAGGCTTTCTAAACCCAACCGTTAAGGAGATACAGTGCTTCAAAATGGTATAGTAAATAGCGGCCATTTTGAATTTAAGCTAATTAACCCCCTTCTTGAAGTCTGATTTTGGTAAACTTTGGATATCATGTTCATTTCAACAGGAAATTGTTAGAAAATTGTTTTTCCTGCAGTTTCAACATTTGTTAGCATAGGATAATGTCATTTAAGCAGTTATAACATAATATATGACGTCACAACTACCATATGACGTCATAGGTACGTCATATGGGAATTTAAATATGCTAATTAGAATGTTTAATATCACATTTATATCTACTCGTAATGCATTTAGGTGGTCTAAAACCAACCGTTAAAGAGATATGGGGCTTCAAAATGGTATAGTAAATAGCGGCCATTTTGAATTTATGCTAATTAACACACTTCCTGACGTCCAATTTTGATAAAATTTGGAAATTATGTTCATTTCAACAAGGAGAATGTTAAGAAACTTGTTTTTCAGCAGTTTCTAAATTGTTCGCATAGTATAATGTCATTTAAGCATTTATAACATTATATATGACGTCACAACTACCATATGACGTCATAGGTACGTCATATGGGAATTTAAATATGCTAATTAGAATGTTCAATATCACATTTATATCTACTCGTAATGCACTTAGGTGGTCTAAATCCAACCGTTAAGGAGATATGGGGCTTTAAAATAGCAAATGGCGGCCATTTTGAATTTATGCTAATTAACCCACTTCCCGATGTCCGATTTTGGTAAACTTTAGATATGATGTTCATGTTCACCATATTAACCATATAAAACAAAAAAAAATTCTGTTGCAATTTGTTCTAGGTTCAACCCTATTTTTACTGGACTAATCTTGTTTAGTTTCAGAAACATAAACCACGACGACAACAAAATTACAACAAAAATGATAAATCAAAATTTTTTTTTTTTTTTTTTACCATATTTAATGAGGGTTATCCATCCAGCAATTGCTGAAGACAAACATATACACAAGATGCTCTACTTGGAGTGGAGTTGTAACTTTGTCCTTAGAAAAAATCCTGACATGTGACGGGACTTGAACCCAGGACCCTTGGAGTGGTAGCCAAGCATCATAACCACCAAGCCACAACTCCACTCAAATGATAATAGGGAAATGATGTGATCACATAAAATCAAACTGTACTTTAAAGCATATTAATCCCAACTGCAGCAGCAGATATCAAATGATCTGATCATATAATTTACTAGCATCAGTACCCGTCTTTGTGTGAGCCCCACTGACAAACAGATTTCAACCTCACCAAGGTTGACGTAGTTAAACTTAAAAATGCAAGAGTTGCAATTGAAGTCTCATTTTCTATGTTTTAAAGTAGACTATGCATGGATGTTTGCGGTCAGAAACTTTCAATTTCATTGTAATAAAAATAAATACAGAATATTTTACACTACTGTATATTTTAAATACACTTTAGGTATATCGTCCGTAATCTGAAGTTAAAAAAGCAAGTACACATTATTTACGAAATTGAAAGTATTGCTAGAACATATTGAATTGAAAAGAATTTTGAAAATTATGGTACGTCCGTAGATATGCAAATAATAAATATTATTATTTAAATGAATAATTACCGTACAGTACAAAAAAAAAGTTTCCTACAGTAGTAGCCGTTTATAACTGAAATACACAAAACAAATAAGATACAAAATGTGACGCTTTTATTATCTTTACATGTAATTAGGAAGCTTACGGAGGAATTATAAATTACTCTATATATACTATATACATTAAGAATAATATAATAGGCAAAGTATGTTTGTGCGTATAGAGTACAAGGGGAAAAACGTAAACATACATAAAACAGTGATGAAAAACAAGATGAACCAGGAGGTAAATTTATATTGAAATTTGTCAAGGTGATTATTGATTAAGGTTGTGGGAAGTGAATTAAATAAACTAAAACATTTAGTAACTTGTACAATAAAAAGAATAGTCAATGTGAAATAGGGTTAAGAAGGCAATCAGCATGTATGAGTAGCCATAATGTTAAAATCAAAATCAGTAAGTCATTAAAATAAAAGTTGATATGGTTTAATTGACTTTTCAATTCTTTTAAGGCTTAAATAATGAAAAATTCAAGAGAATTAAGTTCACAAACTGAGAATACGCATTAAGTTACAGCAAGTGCAGGTGTTGGTTGTAAGAAATCTTGTGCGCGTAACTTTGTGAAACATGCCATTTTTAATCCATAGAAAGTTGACTCTTGATATGACTTAAATTTAAAAAGTGTCAATACAAAATGACGTTTGGTTTTTTGATCTATGATCAATCATTTAAATTCATAAAATCGCGCGAAAATCATGTTGCGCAACTCTGACGTTTTCAAAAAATAGTAGGTGCACAACTTTACGAAGTTATGAAATGTGGAATGAAAGAAGAATAATACAGATAAAAAAAGTTGATGATGATTTTATACAATCCGCCAAGGTGTGGATAACTAATTATGCAGCCATTTTACAAAAAAAATAATTATGCTAAAAAATGTTATCTTTTGAAATAAAGTGTGGTAGTTGATTAACTTGGATTAATGTAAAAAAAAAATCCAGATTATTCTGTCCTAGCGACGGATAGCGAATAGGTCGAATAGAAAAACGATTTGACCCCATGTGTATCATCACATACAGGGTAGATGTTTATTTTTGGGGGTTTTTTTGGTGTATTAAAATCTTTTTCAAAAGAGACGAATCTATTAAAATAAAGAAGATTTAATTTTAGGACTATTTATTTGATGTTAAATCATGGTTTTATGGAATGAAACTACTAAACAGTATTCGCTGTATAAATGCTGTATTCAGGTTGGATAAGTTATTCAGATTAAGGTGTAGTATAATTATTCAGATGGGTATTGTAAATACTATTGGTAGTGTATTACTACAAAATGTGAACATATATTGTTATAGTAGTATAAATAATCAAAATACAACTGATATGACCATTCTGAAACTTCTGGTGAAGTTTTATTAATTTCTCTAAATAAATCAATGATTAAAAATGTCTAGTAATGGCATTTCAACTAAGTATTAAATAGGCTGTGTACATCATAAGTTAACAGTTTTTCAGTCTCATTGAGCTTTATAGCTCCATGATTTGGTAGACTGCAATTGTATTTTAAGAACAGCACTTAAAATTGATAAAATATAATATAAATACAATTGAAAGTTTTTAATGTAAATGATTTTAATTAAGATAATTTACATTGGCAGATCTCACTCTGAATATATTTAACCATTTCACATATAAACATCAGTGTGGTAAAAGACCTACTTAACAAACAATAAATTATATAGACACATTTAATATTAAAAACTCATTACAATCCAGCATTTGAGCAGAGAAATATTATTGAGGAAGGTTTTCATTTAATTTTCTCCCTGTTACCTTATTCAAGCTGTGACAATTGTATTTATCATGGCTCTGCACAACCATGAACAAACATCAGAATGGTTGTCAATATTATAATTATTAATAAAGGACAAAATAAAATCTGATCCCATCACAATGCACTTTTATATGATGATCTAGCGAACTCAAGTAGAATAATATAGGTGGTTTCTTGTGTCTTGTGCCTTATGTTGGAAGGCATTGGATAATAAGACACAAAAAGGTGTACAAGGGTGTCTTTAGCTGTGATTGACATGCTGCACTATCAAAGACGGGTAGATGTTATTGTGTATTAAATAGTTTAAAAATGAGATGATAGCATTCGGTTTATTCTAATTAAAAAAAGTGGTAGGTTATATAGGTTATACGATAACGTTGTAGTTTTGTGGAATGAAACTATGTTATGGAATGAATCTACAAAGGCATAGTATTATGCGCTGTTTAAACACTGTATTCATGTTGGATAAGGTATTCAGATTAAGGTGTATGTATATTCAGATGGGTAGTGTAAATCCCAAATTATTTTTTTAAAGCAATATAATAATTATAGAAACTACTAATTCATTTTTTTTCAGTTTTATTCATAAATATATGTTTGATGTTCTTCTAAATTCAGTTTTGTGAGCATAAAATAATATCATGACTTGTTTTTGTATGCAATGTGTGACAATGCTCTATTATCACACATACCCAATTAATGAAAAGGGCGTTGCAAACTACAGAAAGCCACTAATCTCTTCTCTGTATTGACATCATGCTCTTATACTCTTTCATGGTTTTATACTTTATGTAACTTTGTCATTCTCTTAAACACGATGTTAAATGCACCAGGGTTCTAGCACTGTCTTTTTTTCTCTTTTGTGGCTTGAACCAGCACTTTTGTTCATTCATTCAATGACATGATTAATACAAGTTAATCAGTAATATGTAATACAGTAGTTGTCATAAATCTACAATCTTCATAATCTATTTGATCATTGTTATCCAATATAATCCTCCTTTTTTTTGTCATTGTTGTATATCTTTATCAATATAATATTTTAAAAAAGACCAAAAATCATTCATTGACAACAAGACACAATTTAATCCGCAATGTGTTGTTGTTCTAAATATTGCATCTTTATAATCTGTTTAAATTGTTATTATCCTATGTAATTCTCCCTTTTCTTTCTTTTTTTGTGTATTCTTTTTTTTAACATTTTTATCCATGTATAATAATGTGTATATAAAACATTAAAAACAGCTGTAATTATTAAAAAAAAGCATTATATAATCATGGAGTAAAGAATAAGAGGAGACACAACTTCAGTCAGTTCATCGTGTTTACCGCTTCCTTAAGGCTATGCTTGTAATGAGTATTTAATAGGTGCTAAACACTGCCGTTACATAACCCAATTAGCAAAGATTACGCGGTCAATTTTGTACACATGCGTATTAGGACGTCACAATACTCTTACTAGGCGATGTGCGTTTAAGCGTGAAAGGTGTACTATACTGTTTGTAGACCTACTGAACTTGTATTCCGACCTTGTTTATTAATTTTTATAAAAAGCAGCGCTAATCTACTGGATATCTTTTATTAATAAATTAATAATACAAGTTTTATACGGCACCAATAAAGGAATTATATTTATATGGTTTACTGTGTACTAAATGTTGGTAATTTCTCCAGACAACTTATCATGAATCATGATGGATTAATGGGTTTAATAAGGACCAGTGGTGGTGCCAGCGGGGGGATACGGGGGCTGTATCTCCTCGTTGGAGAACCTATCTCCAGAATATTATATTTTTACAAATTTATATTTATTTTTTATAATGGAAAAAAGGGATTTTATATATTTAAACACATTACAGCCTCTAATATACCTATTATCATGATGGATTATTTATACTTTATAGTGCATTATATCGGACGCTTAATGATCTCCTAGTTTTTTTTCACAGCATTACTTGCGTGGATATCACAATACATTGCATATTTTGAACTATCATTCGCGATTATAATCTTAATTAGAGAAAGAACCAATCATTTAATAATAATCCATTTCGAGTATATGAAAGATGATACCTCTAGTACTTTCACTTTCCAAAAATTAAGAGCGTATCAAAAGGGCTGGTTTGGGATTCATCTGAATCTTTTTTTTTTTTTTGGTCTTTTGTGAGTTCGTCCCATTTTTATTATCATACTCTGTTATAAATATTATATTTTTTAAGCATATTTTTTCCTTTCGTTTAAAGTTACAATGTTAAAAGTAATAAAAACATTGCATTCGTTATTTTACATTAAAAAAAAAAGTAATTTAAATATATAAAATAATTAACAAAATGCCAATAAAAGACGATAAAAATTGATTAAAAACGTACTTTTGACAGTTGTCATTATTCTATAAAGCTCGTGTTCGTGTTCGGGTAGAGAGGCTATAAACTCAGGGGAGGAATATAAAATACCCTCCCTTTTCACCAAGACAAAAATGAATGAGATCAGTAAGAAGAATGCAAAAGTTTGAAAATAAGATATTTAGAATGGATAGCATGGAATGATCTATTTAATGAAAACCGTAAGGTTAGAGTCCATACACTGTGCAAGTCCAAAATAGTATTTTGGCTCTGTGTGTATGTGAGACGCTTTATACCTGGATGTAAAAATTCGAAATCGGAACAGTTTGCTTGATATGCAGATTTTTCTTAACCTTTAGACCACTGGGGTTTTTATGGTATTTTTCAACTTCGATTGGATAGCGAATCTTTTTCATCCTCGTCGTATTTCTTTTACGTTAGCCCATTTTTGTTCAGCTTTGATAAAGTTACATGCGTTTTCATATTTGATTAAATTGGAAAGTTCCGTTTTGTATACGTTCCATATTGTTTGTGAAACATTTTCTTCCTTTAATAAATTATTATAGGTAAAACATGACTTATTAATACAAAAATAGAAAATAGAAATAAGTTCATTTATGAGTTTGCAGTTAGTATTCCCTGTAACAATGTTTTATATCCAACTGGAAAATTGATGGCATGTTTCGTTTGCAGGGAAACACGTTACAATCATTAAATCAAACTTTCTCCAGACTGGTTGGATTGTTTTACAAAGAAATATCATATGTTTTTCATTTTCTATTTCAGTTTTACCTTTTTTGCATAGGTCAGTTTCCACTATCTTCCATAATTTCAGCTTTACACTACATGCTAGAATTCTGTGCAACAGCTTGAAATTAAATCATCATTTAATTCATCTGAATCTTATCAAAATTTTTCCTTTTTCCCTTTCATCCGCCGCCACCCACCGCTTCCCCCACTGCCAATGGGAAGGAGGAGCCGGTTTGATCCTCTCTGAATCCATCTGGTCTCCACATCGTACCGATGTGTGAAGTTTATGAGCCAATAAACGTCATCCATGAAGATTCTTTAAATTCGAAGTCATCTCCCAAAATTTTGGGTATTCTAAAGTTAAAGTATTTTCCCGTTTTTCCATTCACATTTCACTAAATAAAAGTGTGATGCAAGATTCGCGACAACACGACATATTACCCAATTCTCCTTTTTATAAGACGTGACATATTAAATACATTCTAATATAAAGTTTTTTGGTGGAGAGTAGTCCTACAATGATAATTATCATTGGACATTATATACACAAAAGCATCTCATAAATGATCGGTTCACCTCCACGGCCTGAAAGTTCTCATTTGGGACGAGATAGTAAAGCCCAGAACAAAAGTTTTATATGCATTTTCAAATATTTTTCGTTATTCCAGTACGACTGTTTATTTTGGTCAGAAGAAAAGATTGATGCATTTAAACAATATTTAACAAGGCCATATACATGGCTGCAGTTGCGTGCTAAAATTTGAGTTAGTGTTTACCAACCGACCCGACTGACCATCTGACCGACCGACATAGTTAGCTGGAGAGTCGCATTGCACACGCCTACTAAAAAGGTTTGGGAGAATTAACACATTAGTTTAATTCAACCTAAACCCCATTGACTGGCAGCCAATTTGACTATTTTTTGCTTTAAATTACTTTAAAATGACTTACTCAACAAAGAACTGTTTAAGAATTATTTATTCAGGAAGACAATATATCTTTCAGAGAAAATCAGTTTTGTGTCCCGATAGTCATCATCGGTCGGTGGGTTACGATAGCTGTGTAAAATAATAACACAGTGTTCTATCGAAAATTAGAATACTATATCCGTCAGACGTCTTCTAACTTTATATAAAAAATCTTCGGGGGAGGATTACATTTTATAAAACACGAAATTGTCTCACACATTATACGATATGGATGTCAATAGACAATTCAAAGAAAATTTAACAAAAATGAGAAAATATTTCAGACGACTTTATTCATTTCATCTTTATATATCGTATACGCGAAATGGATTGTCATTTAAATGATTCTTACTTTAATTAACATTGATTATAATCGCGAATGACAGTTCAAAATATGCAATGCATTGTGATATTCACGCAAGTAATGCAGTGAAAAAAAAGAGAATGTCCCGAATAAAACCAGATAACTAGGAGATCATTACGTGTTAGCAGATATTCAATATGAAAATAATCAATCATGATGGTATACTGGAGGTTGTAATGTGTTTAAATATATAAAGTCCTTATTTTCCATGATAAAAATTAGAAATAAATTAGAAAAGTATATTCTGCCACTTGCGTTTAAAAAAAAGAGGTAATAAACTAACAAACCGCATCAAATTTCGTATTATAATCTTATATTTAATTCATTGAGGTACAGTTAAAATTGTTTGATTGATAAAAATATGACGGGTGAGGGCGCACTTTATTATATGGAATATTGTATTTGAACATTTTTAAACATATATCTGTAAATATTTAATTTATACTTTGGTTTTCTTTATATGTTAATGTATTTTATTATATAATTTATTGTAAACTATACTTAAATTATTGTATAAACTATTATTATGTCGTAGGTTTTATAGCTTTGTTATTGTATTATTCAACTGGCGGTAACGGCATCTCGTAATTTCAGTCACGCTTCGTACGCATTTGCTGTACATATAATAATACGACATGATGCGGTTATAAATTGGGTATAAAAGTCTAATTTTCTCAAGACGCAACATCAAGAAATGTTATTACCAATATACATAGGACCTACGGATGACTAATATCACAAATAAAAATTTGAAGTTGCATAAAAAACACAAGAAACGTTTTATTACATATATGTAGTCATAAATATATATTTATTTAGTCATAATAAATATAATATAGAAAATAGAATATCGCAAATGAATAATCAACAATTGTTATTAATCATTCAATATATCTGAAGAAAGAACAATGATTAATTTTTAAATGTCGAGCGGCGTTTTTTGTAAGAAATATTTCTTGTTTAATGTAACTTAAAATATGAAATCAAAAGAGCAATGGATTAGAATGTTACAAACTGTGTAGATCTACTCTCCTTGAATTGTACAATAGAAATGAGTTCTGTATTTTAGCAGTAAGTAGCTGAATGAACTTAATGATCCACACGGTGAATACAGGCAAACTGCAATTATACTGATTTTACATGTGTGACAATCATGATTACAATGTTGTTGTGATGACTAACCTATCTAGAAGAACCTTGTGAATTCATTTTGAGAAGAGTTTTAACAAACTAGACAAGATAGATGGGGGTTAAGATACTTCAGTTCAGTAGAATAAATAATACACCTATAAGGTTTTATCAAAGACTATAGGTCTATGCCCCTGGAAATTAAAAATCAAGAACATTTAACTGATACAAATATTTAAACTTATGTGCTGTAGACTTTACGAAGGGTTTTGATCGTGTGGATCAAAATGTTGTCATAAATAAATTAATATCTATTACTTGTGGGGTGCCCCAGGGCACGAAGTTGGGCCCCCTTCTCTTTTTGGTATTAGTCAATGATGTTGCTGAGAGAACTGACAGGCAGTGGAAATATGTGGACGACCTCACTCTTAGTGAAGTAGTTAGAAGTAGTGATAGCCAATTGTTGCAGGACACTTTAAATCAACTTGATGATTGGTGTTTGATAAATAGAGTCCTCCCCAAGCCATCCAAGTGCAATGTGATGCGTATTTCCTTCCTAAAGTCCGAATGTCCTCCTCCCAGTTTCAATCCAAATGGCCATGATCTTAAATGTGTAAATCACATTAAACTGCTTGGTGCTACCTTGCAGGATAACCTTAAATGGGAGATGCATATTCATGATATCGTTGCTAAAGCATGTCGACGTTTGTACACTTTGATTATACTTAAGAAAGCCAAGGCGCCTTCTAAAGATCTACTACAAGTATATACTTGCTATATACGTCCTTTAGTTGAATATGCATGCCCTGTGTGGCACAGTTCAATTACGAAAGACCAAACTAAGTCAATAGAAAGAGTTAAAAAAAGAGCTCTACGAATCATTTATGGCATGAACTATGTATCCTACGAGTCTGCTCTTAAATTGTCTGACCTTCCATCGCTAGTTAACAGAAGAGTCCAACTCTTACTGAAATTTGGTAAAGGAATAATAAAGTCTGATACATTTAGAATTCTTCCCCCTGTTCGTGACATTAGCAGAACCCTGAGGTCTGCGAGTAAGCCTCTACTCGAAATCCCGTTTGGTCGTACAGAAAGAATTAGATCTTCACCAGTCCCTTTTTTAGTCCGACTCATTAATGATGAATATTGAATAGGCTGGCACTATTTTAACTTACAGGTGGACCAATTTTAATGTGTTAATTTTTTTAAATTACCTTTTATACATACTGTATTTATATATTTTTATCAAATTTTGTAAAATACTACTTTTCAGCCTTTTGGCTGCCGTTGTATTTTGATGTCTTTTTATGAATAAATATACCTAAATATATACATTTAACTGATACATTTAATCAACTGCAGGTGGTGCCACCATTCACCTGATATTAAGCACCAAAATGGCAAAATGTATATAAGCTAAAAAGGAAGAAGAGCAACATTTTAGGTTCAAGTAGTAATTAGTGGTTCAGTCTATAATACTACACTATATTATTTAGTAGCAACTTCAATAGCAATGCCTCTATTAAAACAAAAACCATCTCCGACGACCCAAATAGTTCGATGTAGCCTGCCATACAATATTGCCTTAAATTTAGTAATCGCTTTTTTAAATTGCCAGTTTGACTGTCCGATGCACTCAGTCTGTAGGCTCAAACAGTCACAGGTAGTCTAATTAATAAGTAGTTTATTGCACTTGTTTATCAAAAAAGAGAAACAGAAATATTGCTTATTAAATTAAATAAATTCAAGAATCAATATGAATCAACGTTAAATGATTAAGGCACAATTTATAAATTATTCAAAACGACAGAAACACATCCAAACATGCATGATGCTTTATTGACCAAATGTTCACCGATTCTATTTGCGAATGCGAACAATAAAATGATCTTTAACAAAAAAAAAATAGTCAAGATACTGTATACTGGTCAGTTGTAAGCATAAAAAAAATGATTAGGTGTAATGTGTAATGTAATTAAGGTGTAATTTACGAGTGACCTGTCATGGCAATTCCATGTGAATAATTGTAGTCAGCAAAATGTGAAAATATTTTTTAAAATACACAAATCGGACTATCGCAAAGGTTCAAAATTTGATGTTAACAAAGATGGCAGCCATTTTTTTAAAATACTAGTAACCGCTTGTCATAGACAGCTGTATCTGGTGTCAAATTACTCAAAATATATATGTTTGTTAAGTATCAGCTGCTGCTTTTACAGGTTTTTTCGAGATCTTTTTGAACTTTCGTAAGTCCTTGATTGTGTGTCGATAATGTTGAAATTTTCTTTGCTGCATTGATCTAGGCAATTCCTATTGTTGATAATATTTGTATTTATGTGAATTTTTATCCCTACCCATATGTTCTTGAATCCTTGTCTTTAGATAGACGATCAAAAGGAATGAATAAATTAGATAATATTAGTGCTAGTGGCAAACCCATACTTACTTCGTAGATTTGTTGATAATATGCATTATCATTGTAAACAAAATGAGTGGTTGAATTAATTTGCTTAAATGCTTTGTTATTATAGTTATATGTTCCTATTCAAGAGATGATTGGTCTTGTTTTTGGTGATCCATCACTGTCAAAGTCCATGTGAGTTTTGGTAAACCATAATAATCTTCCGGGTGCGAACATTTTGGGTAGATATCTTTTTAGGTCGCTTCATCTAACTCGCCTGTTTTGTACTAGTTTCGTAAGAATTGTTGTAAAGATCCCTCCCTTTTGATTCTAGAGTCTAATACATGGAGTTTTGTAAATTTTGTTGGGTCGTCAATAATTCTGTACATTGCTCGATAATCATAATGTTAACTTTGGCGCCTTTATTCGTTCTAATTATAATAATATCTTTGTTTTTCTTTAAACCAATTGAGGTCTTAATCGTGTCCATGTCCTTTCTTGATGGTTTGTAGGTATTATTAAACATGTGTGTGCAATCTTCTGCCTTGATGTTATCAATAATTTCTTGTAGCATTTTATAACCGATCAATTTAAAGCAAGCAAATTACTGTTTTGTTTTAAGATAGTAGGCCTATTGTACATTGTATTGTATATTGTATGGACAAAAAAATGCATTTTGAAAAACAATTGGTTTTTTTCCTGCCAAATTGCAGGCCATATTGGATTCTGTCATGACGATGTCATTGTATTGACTTGATTCATCAACTACTATGAGATGTAAAAAGTAAACCTCTGCTAATTTTAATCATCATAACACAACTCCAAGTAACAAACCGTGAATTGGTTTTCCATATCTCCTATATATAGGAGTGAGTGAGTGGACATTTGTATATTGTAAACAATGTACTACTACAGTAATGGATTTAATATTTCATATGAAAGAAACAAAAAACATGCAGTGCAACCTACTACTACAAGAAATACTTTGCCTTATCAATGACCAAATAACCTACAATTCAAATACTAAATAGAAATGTTATAGTTGATATCATGTAAAAAGTCGAGAAAAATATGCATTATGCCTGCAGAAATACAGTGCAACCTACTACATCAGACCGAAAAATTTGTACAATTCAAATACTAAAATGGTGCTATCCTGTACATAAATACACAAGTCAGATTTAATAATTTAACAAATTTATAAAAAAAGAGACAGCAGGTACCAATCCTCTGGTCATGTTGATATCTTTACCCCAACCCCATCATTCATAGACACAGTATCATGAATGCTGATAATACTATCGATTGACAGTAAGTAAATTTATGTGAACCAAAAGATTATTTCTTAATAGGTGTTACTGCCGAAAATAAGAAAAAATATGAAGGTATTAACAAGTAGCCTCTATACTGTAATAAAATAATTACATTCTTTAGGAATGCATTTTGTGCAATTCTGTTTCAGGAACAAGCATTTTAATCTAAAATTAATAAGTACAAAATTTAGAATTCTGATCATGAATGCGATTACAAAAATTAATTTATGACTTACATTATTTTGTTGGTCCACTGCTGCTGCCATGTCTACCAATGTTTGGCAGACATCGACGTGACCACATTGTGCACCCACATGCAATGCTGTATCGCCATCCTATTTAACAAAAATATATACATGTTAGAAAAATGCACATATTTTTGTTATTTTATTTTCATTATTATTCATATATTCATTTTTATTTACCATATGTATGGATGCATGCAATAACAAAAAACAGACAAACATACAAAAAGTGGTGAATTTCCACCCCTGTCATAATATTATGTTTCTCAGTTCCTGTGGTTAAAGAATGTCTTAGACTAGGTCTGCTAAATTTATTAGCAAACAAAAATCTTATAATTTTGGTGGGAAACTTTGGAGGGAAAATGTTATCCTCCTCTGAAGCCCCTAATTTGCATGTTCAGTATAAGTAGTAAAATGTTATAGATATTAGGGGAGAAGAGAAAATAAGATAGATAGATAATAGTAGATAGACGTATAGAGTATAGAGAAGAAAGGTCTAGACTGGTAGAAAGTTGTATTAATACTGAGTTACAAGAAATAAAAGTTTTAGTTGAATACAGTAAAAAAAAAAAAAGAAAAACAAATTCTACATGTTAATATGTTAAAGAGATGGTATGATAAAGTAGAAATAAGTAAAGATGGTTATTATGTAGTGACAAATGTCCAGTCGATAGAAGAAGTAGACTTAATAGTCCAGTCAATCTACAGTTTCAACTCCCAAAAGTAGACAAAATTGCAACAAAAGATTTTTTATATTCAACTTGAAGTTAATTTTACGATAAAAAACATACAAAAAGTCTACCAAAATCGGACAACTGGAAAGGTGATAAAAAGACAATAAATCATAGCACTATTTCATTAAAATATCTTCGTATTCGGCGTAGTAATATTGTCAGAAATTGTTGTCTCTGATTGGTCGAATAAGTTTTGTGCTGTGTTGTTGTTACGACGGAAAATCAGATATTCCACAACAAGTAATGACTTTAAATCTTGTAATCAGGTAATTTATTAATTTTTTTTTCATAATTCATAATTTTAAAAGCAACATTTACTCTTTCATTAACTATTTAAACGAATGCGGCAATGTAAATTAGTCTTAGTAGATACGTAAAGAGAGATATAGCATAGGGAGCGGGGATCTACTCGCGATGTTGTTGAAAAACATTACGTCACGCTAATTTGCGTGTACTGATGATGTAGGCCTCCGCTCGTCGTCGTGTACCACCTACACACGTTACCCATCCATGTAGCTAGCTAAAAGAAGACCGCCGATATAGGGGATGATACTAAAAACGATCTTAAATTTACTGTCATTTCAGCCTACTCTGACTAGGCGTGAAAAGACAAAATTCGGATATTATTATATAGGCCTAGGGCCAACCGCTCTTCATTTTTTTAATGAATTAAGCACAAAAATAGGGCCTAGGTAAGCTTAGCTAGGCTAGCTTATACTGCCTAATAATAAAAGGTCAGGCAGCCGCTCCTACCCGACCGGGCCATGGTCTAGATCTAATAGATAGGGCATATGCCTAGGTAGTAGGCACAGCTATGCACTATTCTTAACCCCGGAATGTATATATAATTAATATAAGAGTTGCCAACTTTTTAGTAACTTAAATAGTATAGTAGTGAGGCTAGGCCTCTAGTAATACTAATACTAGGCCTATTTATTTTTTATCAAACCTACTAGGCCTAGGCCTAGTAGGGCCTGGCCTATGCGATATACATTTCCTCTGTGTAAACTACAGATTATATTCTATTAATGCATTTGTTGTGATATCTATTTCATTTACCTTAGATATCTTGTACTACTATTAAACAATGCAGTACTGTACTGCATCATTTGCAGAGAAACAATTGATGAGAAGAGTTATAAATCTGTATCAATCAGACAGAAAGGTATGTTTAGTTACATTTTTCTCTGGCATTATACATCATTAATGTTTTTTTTCTAATACATTTTCATCTTCAATGAACTAAAAAAACAAATGAAAGTTTGTTTTTCACTGTATAATTTTGTTACTACTATTTTAGGAGCAGATAGTGTGAATACAGCGAGCGTTCAAAGAGGATTGAAGCCCAATGCTGTTGCGGGGTCAGTGGTCCATACAAATTGCCAGAAGAATTACATAAACGTAAAGGTCATAAAATATGTACATGTGTACATTTTAAGATACATACATGCATGATCAAAACAGTTCCTTGACAATGGTTTCAGTGAACTATTGGCAAGTTATTAGTGTTTTATTAATGGTGATGTAGTGTTGACTGTTATACTTTATTGTAAAGTAAATAATTAATGTTTATGAATTGAATAGAGATATTAATATTTCAGAATGATTGACTTATATTTAACAGGGCAGAGAGTTAAATAGAAAATAGTCAATCTTTAAATGAATGAAATATTCTCTCCACTTCACGAAAAAATACATTCATTATTATTATAAACTTTTATTCAATATATGTGTAATTATTGTACTTATTACTTGAGTTTCCTGTCTCTTGTAATAAAAAATGTTTACATAAATGTACTTATACTTATTATTTGAGCTTCCCATCTCTTATGATAGTACAGTACAAATAATGTTGAAATACATACTTGTGTTTCAAGTACCGTAATTTAAAATGATATATAGTATAGTATATAATACTGGTGTATATTATTACTAATTACTTTTAAATTTCTCATATTTTGTGTCAGTAATGCTGTTATGAAAAAATTCAAGTAAACACGACATCTCATATTTTTAAGAGCTATGCATGTTATATTCAACATCTATTCATGAGATCTTGTTGACTAGTTTGTACCTGTACGTATTTGAGAATGATCAGATTTGGTTGAAAATATTAATGTTCAGACTAAATATGTGTACAAATTACAAAAAAAAAATTAAAATAACTGGCTGGGTCGAGTTTATTTACTGGACTAGTATTTTATATGGCTACTGGAAAAATAATGCCACTGACCAGCTGCAGCATGTTAATTTATAAGTAGTGTTCGGGTAAATGATTTTTGTGTACATCTTATGAAAACTACAGTACTGCCATTATTAAAATGCACATTGCACGACTGAAATATTTTATACATATACAGTAGTACATGTAAATGCATGTAAAAAGAAATGATGTGTGCAATATACTATAGTTACTGTATTTATGAAAATAAATATTGAGAAATTACTTTACAAAATGTAATTTGTGTTATTTGTCGTCCAATGTCGTATACAGTATTCGTAATAGGGCTAGATCTTAAATTATACAGTATTAAAATAAAATAATCATGGGTTAACAAAATTAATTTATATTACAATTTATTTAAGGGCTATCCAAGGAGATATACTGTAATAAAATTCCTTCACTTGCTAGTGTTGCCCGAAAGCTCTGCTAATTTTTTCTGGCTGTTTTACTTTATCGTTTTGATTTATTAGCTTTTCGCTTTTTTTTTATCTCATTGTCATTTTTTCAGTAATTTGCCTTTGGATAAATAATAATTATATATATAATATACTTATTTAAATTAAAATAAAAGTCGGTCTCAGATGTTGACCTGTGTACAGTAGGGCTCTCCCACAATTGCCTAACGGTGGTAGTAGGCCTAGCTAGTCTAAAAATGTAGTGCAAGTGAGTGGCCCATAACGTAAGTAGGCTATTATTTATTGATTCATCACATTCAATCCTATATGAAATGCATCTCTGGCTGGCACCAATTACCCATACGGAATAGGCCTAACCTAAAAAGTTGGCCTAGGCCTAGAAAAAAGGTTTAGTCAGAGTCTACCACAACATCAGGAGGGTGACAGTCCAGAATAGACAGGTCTAGGCTAGAGAGAGGCATACACCAGTTATTCGGCATTTTTGTTTGCATTACAATTTTTTTTATACTAAATCAACTCACTGACTTGAAATGACTGAAATACTAATGAAAACTACATTAGCAGCAGATGGCGTAATTATAAAGATGCCTAATAAACAAGTGAAAATAAACAAAAAAGCGACGACTACGCTCTAGTTAGTAGGCCCCGACCCAATAGCAGCCATGTCCCTTTACACACAACAAAAACGATGACCAAAACAGAGGTGGTGACCTAGATGACCTGACTATTAGCCAATCAGGGACAAGGAATTTTATGCTAATTAGGTAAACCGTTGAACACATCGCGCAAGAAAACAAAAAACAAAGTTCGACACTTTTCTACTTTAAATACACATTTTCTGTTGTCCGATTTTGGTAGACTTTTTACAAGACGTTTATAGTATTTTTATCTATCAAATAAGTGTATAAAATCATTTATTGCAATTTTGTCCACCAAAAATCGTAGATTGACTGGACTATAAATGAAACAATCCATGACAATGAGTTAGATAGTGAAATAGATATAGGATTGTCTTATCATCAATCGCAAACATGTAGAGATGTTAACGTTAGTAATAACTTAAATGATACACAAACTAAACACTTAACAGAATTGTTAAAGTAGAATGTATTCTCAGATGTACCAGGTAGAACTCACTTAGTGACACATGAAATTAAGACTAATGGTGAAATGCCTATAAGGCATAAGGCATAGGGCATATAGAACGCCCCAAGCATTAAAGGGTAAATTGAAAGAGGAATTAGATAGTATGTTGGCTATGGGTATAATAGAACCTACAGTTAGTGCCTATGCTGCACCTATTATTGCCCTGAAGAAAGGCCAGAATCAAATTAGAATGGTGACAGATTTTAGATCACTAAATAAGACTACACAATTTGACCCTTATGTTATGCCTCGCATAGACGAAATGTTGGATGAGGTATCATCCGCAATATACATAACTATACGTTAGATCTAACTAAAGGATTTTACCAGGTGCCTCTGGAGCCTAAGGGTCTGTTTCTGCTGCATAACGCAATTTAACCAGTTATTTTAAAATAGATTAAAAATAGATAACAATAACAAGACCGCGTTTCTGCTCAATTTGTGCTCCGAAATAACCGGTTAAATCTATGGGTGGTCGTCGAGCAAAACGTCATCATTACCCAAAATGCAATACACTCAGACGGAAGTAGTAAGTTGGCTGTTTGTTTACATCGACATCAGTACACACGTGTGTGATATCGCCGAACATCTCAAACATGTTAACATAATAAAATGTTGTCTCCAGGTCTACAAGTTTTGTTTTTTGTAAAGCCTACTTAACATCGCTAATAAAATTAATTCTCATGGCGCCTTCAATAACATGGGGAGGGTTGTGCAGCGCCCGATCGCCTAGGATAATTATTATCTAGCCTAATTCCTCAAAAAGGCGATGTCACACGGCCCTTCCCACGTGAACGACTGTTGTCTTTCACGAGCGCGGTCCTACTAAACACCAAACGGAAACAAAAACGAGACTCAGAATGTTGCAATACCTACCAAACGAGAGTAGATAATTGTTAATTAATTATGAAAACCCAACTTATATAGCAAAAATCGTCTGAATTTATGTTAAAAACGATGAGTTTAGCCACAAAAACTTAAATCAAACGAGAGTATCCAAGTCATAGAATATCGCACGCACATATTGCCTTTAATAGAATAATGAGTATTGAACATTATTTCGTATATTTATGTACTAGCATAAATAATAACACATTTCTATGCTTAATAAAATCATATTTAATATATTATCAAAGGCTCTGATAACCTTTGTTTTCGGTCGATGTGATGTTTTTCTAAAAAATGATATGTAAAACGATCAAAGTAAGATTGTTCATTGCGTGCCATAAATACGCTCGTTTGGTTTCAGTTTTTGTTGCTAAATTCATCGTTTTTAACATAAATTTGGACGATTTTTGCTATAAAGTTTGGGTTTTCATAATTAATTAACCATTATCTATTCTCGTTTGGTAGATATTTGCAACATTCTGAGTCCCTTTTGTTTCCGTTTTGGTGTTATAGGACCATAATAGGCATACCCTTCGCGAGCGTGTATTAACCCATCAAGTATTTAGCTTGGGTAGTTCGGAACTCCACCCCAAATTCCTCTTTTACTTTCGCAAAAATTCTCTAATATATATCTGTGAATCTTTTCTATTGCCTGCCATCCTTCCCCGTACTTTCTCTTTCCCCCACAACTGAATAACATATCTTGCGATTTCATTCATCCACATGCATGTTCACTTCTTCGTTCGACTGTCAACACCACGAGGAAAACACACATGGTTCGCGACGGTATCTGTCCCGGGGTCACAACTGTCAATCAAATAACCGTTATTTCGTGTTGCAGCTAAGAATTGCTCAGCGATAACCGGTTAAACGGCGTTCTAACACCGATTTAAATTGGTGTTTTTAACCGGTTATTTTGCGCTGCCTTTTAACCGGTTACAAAAAATGTGTCCTGTTTCTGCTGCCAAGAAAATGGAGTTAATTTATTCACACTGATTTTAATTTATTCACACCGATTTTAACCGGTTATTTTTATGCAGCAGAAACAGGCCCTAAGACCAAAGACAAATCAGCATTTATTACACAATTTGGACAGTATTGTTACAATGTACTTCCATTTGGTATGCAAAATAGCTCTAGTACTTTCCAAAGATTAATGGATAAGGTATTACAAGGTACTGAGGGATATGCTAAGGCATATAGATGACATATTTATTTATAGTCAAACTTGGAAAGATTATATTTTTCATTTGAATGATGTATTAGAAAGATTAAGTGGTGCTGGATTGACAGCAAAGCCTTTGAAATGTAAAATTGCCTATGCACAGGTAGAATTTCTGGGGCATAAGATTGGTAACGGAGAAATTAGACCCATGGTTGATAAGGTTGAGGCTGTGGAAAAGTTCCCCAGACCTTTGTCTAAAAAACAAGTCTGATCATTTCTCGGATTAACTGGCTATATTACAGAAAATTTGTACAAAACTATGCCGATATTGCTAAGCCATTGATTGATTTAACTTTAAAGAATAAAAGTAATCCGTTAAGTGGAATGAACAATGTGAAAATGCCTTTGTAACTTTAAAGAAACGACTTACTGATGATAATGTATTAAAAGCCCCAAATTTTGATAAGATGTTTATATTGCAAACCGATGCCTCAAATTATGGCATAGGGGCAGTGCTGAGCCAAATAGATGGCGAGGGTAATGATTATCCCATTGTGTATTTAAGTAGAAAGTTATCTGTACATGAACAGAGATATTCTGTGCCAGAAAAAGAGTGCCTCTCTATTGTTTGGGCTATTTCATTTCATTTCATTTCATTTATTTCACTATCATCATCGCAGCCTTAGCTGAATTACAAAGATATTTACATTTTCTCAATATTAAAATTTGTATAAAAGTATAAAACCAATGATAATTATATATAAAAAAGGAGGCAATTTACACAAGAAATACAATACAGGAACATTCAACAAGTTTAGCATTAAAATATTAAAATAGAAAAAAAAACACCAAAGAGGACCAAAAAGAATTGCATAGCTGTACTGGGTGATATATAATGATTATTCATTTAGAAGCGAGATAAGGTATGGTATTGCACTTTTTCTATATCTTTCAACTCTGCATTTGGGTTGTTGATACTTTACACGTCTTAGTTTCATGTTACTTACATTCTTCACTGGAAACCATTTTCCAAAATGAATACTTTTTGAACAATTCAGAGCAAACTTATAGCATAGATTACGCCTTCTATCAGATAAAGTATCTAAAGAAAGATCATTGAGTGCTTGGTCATAACATATGTAGTCATTACACAATATTATTCTGCAAGCCCTTTTTTGGACAGATTCTATCATATCACTTTGTTTCTTAGTGAGACTAGAATGCCATACTGGGACAGCATATTCAACACTTGGTCTTATGTAACTCTTAAATACATCTACAAGATCAAATTTCGGAAGATTGAACTTTCTTAATCTACACAATATATGCAGACGTCTGCTGGCTTTCGATACAATTTCTTTAACATTACGGTCCCATTTGAGGTTGGCTTGTATCCATAAACCTAGTAACTTAGTTTCATTAACGATTTCAATTGTAGCATTACCAATCAAAAGGGGTTCATGTTCATATTGATTTCTTTGAAAGTTAAAATACATAGTTTTACATTTAGTTGGGTTAAGTTTTAGTTTGTTTTCATTAGACCATACATTCAGTAAAGCAACATCATTCTGAATTGAGGAAATTTCATCCTTTTTTACTATCTGTCCTATGCACAAATCATCTACATATTTCCAAGTTTTACATGGCGAGTCTTGCATGGCATCATTAATTAGAGCAAGAAAGATCATAGGCCCAAGGAGTGTGCCTTGAGGGACGCCACATGTTAGATTAACACTCATTGATAATGTGGATTTATAGCGTACTTGTTGGGTTCTGTTTGACAAAAAGCTAATTAACCACGGTACAATTTCAGGTCTACAGCCAAGTGTTACTAATTTAGAAACTGCTATTGTGTGGTCAACACAATCGAATGCTTTACTAAAGTCAGTTAAAACTAACTGACCAACAGATTTGGGAATGTTACTACCTTCATAGAACACATTTAGTAGATCAACCAAATTATGGGTTGTAGAAAAGTGTTTACGGCAACCATATTGGTTGTTATCAAGATTTTTCTCGATATCTGTTAAGAGCCATTTTTTAATGAAGCCCTCAGCTACCTTAGCTAGGATACATGTAAGCGAGATTGGTCGAAATTTGTCAACCCTAGTACAACCATTTTCTTTGGGAACAGGAGTAACAATAGCATCCTTCCACATAGTTGGGACATGACCCTCACTGAGGGAGGCATTTAAGATATTAGTCATAGGGATGCTTAGTTCGCATGCAAAATCTCTTATTAATCTGTTAGGCACATTATCAGGGCCCGGGGACTTATTTACTTTAACTTTTCTTAATTGATTGTACATTTCCCATTCTTTTACATTAGGGGGTTTATTGGCAGGTAAATACGTAGGAAGCTTACATAAATCAATACTAGGTCTGCTTTGGGAAGTTATAGCAAAATGGTTGTTTACAAAATTACTTATACCATGATAGTCATCCTGCGGAATATCCTCTACACTAATAAGTGGTTGGGGTTTAGTTTTATTAGCTAACATCTGCACGCCTTGGTGCCATTTATGGGGATTAGTAGCTTTTAAGTTTAATAAACGTTCATTGTAAAAGTTCATTTTGTCTTTCTTGATCACTTTTTGTACCATATTCCTATAGAATTTCCATTGCAGCGATTTACCATGATTAGTAAAAGCGTGTTGACGTTTCATTATAAGATCCTTTGCTTGTTGCGAAATCCATGGCTTATCAGTTGGATGTATCTTAATGGATTTAACCGGGAAGAAAGTGTTGATAGCAGAAGTCAATGACAAATAAAATGATTGCGTTTTCTGTTCAGTATTACTCGCGTTAATAACCTCGTTCCAGTCATGGGTAGTTATCCAACGGCCAAATTCTTCAACACTTCTCGCTTTCATTGGTCTGATTACACGCTTTTCGATTTTGTTGCTATTCGTCCTTGTAGTTGCTGACAACAGAACACAATTATGATCGCTAGCACCCATCGGCGACACAATTCGGGGATTGCAATAATACTGCTTCAGATTGGTGGCTATAATATCTAGTATTGCATCCCCTCGCGTTGGTTCTTTCACAATTTGTTTTAGGTTATGTGCACGGCATAGTGGGGCTAGGTCAGTTCTGTTCAGGTCCCCCATAATAATGAAGCCAGCGTCTGGGTGTTTAAGTTTAAGACTGTCAAGAGATTTAATAATATGATCCAAAAGCAGTTGTTGGTCAGAAGAATTAGGTGGAATATATATTCCACAAACTATAATAGAGGATACAGCTCTGGGGAGCCTCTTCGGTCTTATAAAAACCCAAACACACTCTAGCTCTTCGGGTACTACTATTTCAGGTATTCTTCGCGACAGAAATTCAGAATTAACATATACGGCCACTCCACCACCCTTCTTATGCGTTCTATGATAGGTATAAATATTGAAGTTGTTAATCATCAGTGCATCATCTGTTATTTGCGGTGTTTGCCAAGTCTCTGTGACAACTGCTAAATCAATACAATTTTGAAGTAGAAGGGTTTCTAGTTCGTCCACACGGTAGATTAAAGAACGCGGGTTAGTCAGGAAAATCGATGGGAGTGATGGCTGTAACTTTGTATAGTTGACTTTACGAAGTGAATTAGGGAATAAACTACTTAGAAAACGCCCTCGCTTGTTGTCTATATAATCAGAAGCACGTGTAACAGTGATAATAGTGGGAATTTTTCTGCGTATATTTACACCACCTCTTCTACCTCTACTTTTACGATAGATGCCAAGATTATTCAGCTTAGTGAGGGTTCCCTTAGGTAGGTATCGCACCTTATTACGACGTTTAATGAAGGCTGATCCAATATAAAATAGCTCATGTCTGGAATAACGAGTCATTTTGGCTTGCTCAGTGGCTTGTGTATCATTCCAAGATAAGAATTAAATCCCTTTTCGTTAAAATTTGAGAACTTATCTCACCCCAACAACAGCAGTACAGATACAATGTTAAAAAGGGAAATTATCTCAATCCAACACCAACAGTACAGTTAAAATGTTAAAAAGTGGTTCCACATCAAAACATGAAAAGAAAAAGTACTTGCACAAAGTTTCAATAAGCTTAAAGTATTATCTGTATGGTTGTGAATTTCAAGTTCATACTGACCACCAGGCATTGAGATGAATGGACTCAATGAAGGGTGCCAATGTTAGACTTATGAGATGGGCTCTGTTTTTACAAGGATATAAATTTAAAGTTATTTACAAGAAAGGATCATCAAATGGAAATGCAGATGGATTAAGCCGTGCATAAGTGATATTATAGAGGTGTTATTTGTAGTAGTTATTAGTAGATAGTTTAAAGTAAAATTATTTTAATGTTAAATTTTTGGAAAGAAGGGAAATGTCATAATATTATGTTTCTCAGTTCCTGTGGTTAGATAAAGAATGTCTTAGACTAGGTCTGCTAAATTTATTAGCCAATCAAAAATCGTATAATTTTGGTGGGAAACTTTGGGGGGAAAATGTTATCCTCCTCTGAAGCCCCTAATTTGCATGTTCAGTATAAGTAGTAAAATGTAATAGATTATAGATATTAGGGGAGAAGAGAAAATAAGATCATAGTAGATAGACGTATAGAGTATAGAGAAGAAAGGTCTAGACTGGTAGAAAGTTGTATTAATACTGAGTTACAAGAAATAAAAGTTTTAGTTGAATACAGTATACTTTTTGTATGAGAAATCATTCAGTGTCAGTGTCAGTGTACGTCGCATGGATTTAAATACGCCAGAGAACGCATACGCTCGGAACCGACTCTATATATTCACTACAACCCCATTGACCACAATATTGGATCAAAGATGTTGGATAATGTTGAAACTACATATAACATTCCTAGTACAATTGGGTCATTTTGATACCCTGTATGTATAGATGCATACAATGGGAAAAACATATACATAAATGTAAACAAACTCTCTATTAGGCCTATAAGAAAGATGTTATGGTTATATGGTATTAAAGTCTCTTTGAACATGATACATATTTGAGGAATGTGAACAATTCAGATAAAATTAAAAAGGAGTACTAGAAGAGCAAATGTTGAAATTAGTTGTATCAAGTTAGAAAATGAAATTGAAAAAGTCGCCAAACAATTATATATAGGGTACAAACCATCAGATAGAAGGCCTGACATTTAGAAAAATCAGCATCTTTTCATTTGCAATGCAATTATTGTTTTAAGAAATCTTTAGTATTAATTCAAATATTTAAATGTTTATATAATGAAGAATCAAGTTCAATAACTTTGTCACCTAGACTAAAGCAGGTCACATATACTACCATACTTTTAATTTCCAGCCCTATGTGAGTATGATCATACTGATGCAGCCATACTACTGTACCCACTGCACCACAAAATATAAACAGTGTGTATATTTGAATGATTTCCAGCCCTATAAGTGATTATGACCTTACTGCTGTAGTATAGGAACCCCTACCACTGTACCTACTACACCACATAAAATATAAACAGTGATTATGATCATACTGCTGTAGTATAGGACTACCACTGTACCTACTACACCACATAAAATATAAATAGTGATTATGACCTACTGCTGTAGCTATAGGCCTACCCCTGTACGTACTACACCACACAAAATATAAACAGTGTGTATGATCATACTGCTGTTACGCATACTCTAATAATCTTAAGATAATGAAGCCTAGTGTATAGCTACAAATGAATATCAATATATTATCTACAATTGTAACTCAAAGTATTGATATGGATTGGCATGGTAAGGTCCTGGTCAAATTAATTTACACAATTATTATTTAAAGATTATTTTAAGGCACTGTAATCAATAACTATTTAAAAGAGTACCCATGGGACTACAGAGGTGATTACTGAGTAATAATTGCATGTAATAAGTTTGTTTGTCCCAACATTTAGTCTGTCCATTTGTCTGTAGTCTATCCAATTTTTTTGTAAATTAAATCAAGCAAATTGACCAATCACAATGTGATGGATTATCTGAACTGTTGCTTGTTATTGGTCAACTCACTTGCGTAGCGCCTACATTGTGTTGACAACCAAAGCTTTAGTAAACCAAGTTTTATTTCTGGTTGACTTACTACTGTATGTTTGATAGGCTTTATAACAGTTTCATGTATCATCATCTACTTCAAAGCAAAGAACTGATAACACAAGAATCTCCTGTTCTTCAATTTGCATTTAAAACACAGTATGGGTGGCTCACAATGGCGCCACCCATTAGCTTCTATCCCACAATGCCTTTCGAAATTGTTACGCGCTTCGGACGAACAGGAGATTCTTGTGTTATAAGTTCTTTGATCAAATGTACAATAGTATAGAAATATACCAATTTATTTGTATTTTAGTTATTCTGGTTTTTTTTAGGCTTCATCATTCAAATGTATTTATTCTGAATTAATTTGAATGTTAATGTAAGAGGCTGAATGTAATGACAAAGAGAGCATTATTGTTTTACAGTAGAATACTATAAGTATAAAATTGTTAGTCATAAATGAATATATATGATGGAAAGAAAGACATTTTAAAAATCCTAAATTTTTGGTAAAGGGTGGATGAGTAGAATGTATGACTGACCGATTCTAAGAGGTCTCTGTTGACTATTAATTTACAATAGAAATGAAAATACTGGACAATGATTAGTACTACTATTTAGTATAGCTGTTGCTGTTAATTTACAATAAAACCTACTAGTGACTTTATGACAGGACGGTAGACGAAGGGGGACGGTAGATGAAAAGATACGGTAGTCTACACAAAATATTAATCTGCGCATGCTTATGCACAGTATACTGAGCATACTCTGTTCTGTTCATTATCGGGACTTATATTTGGTCGATTTAACATTCAATCCAATGGACGGAGTAAAGTTCATTGCATCATTTTGAAACTTTGCAACAATAAAAAATGGCTGATCAGTACGCAAAGAGAATACACATTGTAGTTTTTCATTTTTAGTTAAACTTAATTAAAACATCATATTTTGTCATTGTATATTATAATATGTGGTGGCTGTGAATTCAATTCAATTTAATTTCAATTCAATAACATTTATTCAATAATGGTAAGACAAGAAAAACAAGCATCCTCGTAGCCTCTTTTTAAGGTTTTTATTAGGTGTTTTAATTCATCCTTTTGAACTTTGATAACTTAACTTTAAATTTTAGTTAGTGTCAATGACCAACTTAAGGAACGATCAATGTTTTAAATTTTTTTCATTTTTGAAACAAGTTTATTTTTAATCTTTGATATTTTGTGGATAACTAAAGTTTGAATTTAAAAGAATGATCAGTCTGTTAACAAATATTAAGCTTTACAAAATGATTAAAGTTGATCTTTTTATCTTGTGATTTTCAAATAGTATACTGTTGACATTATTGCTTATACTTAAATGAATGCTGTAAAGTAAGCATTGATAATCTGTCATTGTTCTAAAATATTAAAAACTGTAGCAACACCAACATTACAGTGGGTAGATTAATATTTAAACGAGTTTGTTTGTTATTGTCTTATAATGATGAAGAAGATGAATAAATAAAACAATGATAGAATATGAAATCACTTTTAACTTATACTACAGACTGTGCAAAGCACTGGTGCTCACTGCTGTTACCTATTTAATAAAGCATTCCATAATGATAACAATAATGCTTACATTTTATCATCATTCCTGATGATGATCAAATAAAGTTTGAAACGTTGAATCATTCTTATTTGGATTCAGTTTTATACTATGTTGTATTTATTATTATTTAAATAGATGATTAACAAGGCCGTATACATGGCTTTAGTCACGTGTGCAAATTTGAGTTAGTGTTTACCGACCTACCGACCGACATAGTGAGCTTAGAGTCTCAGTGATTAAGTTCACTTAGGTTGACCCTGGTCTTCCCAATTTCATTATTTTTTTTTTATATACTGAAATAGACCGAATAATGAAATGAAATCATCATCTAGTTTAATGCTGGTAATTGTTTTTCTTTTATTTAAATGCTATTTCAATTAAAGGTGTTTTGTAAAAAAGGTCTAAAAAAATTAAATAAAATAAAATTTTGTACAGATTTTTTGGTTTTTATTGAACAGTAAGCTGGTACTGAAAGTGCTAACAATATAAACAGAATTTTAAAAAATAAAATAAATGATGAGTGAGGGCACTGTGTAATATAAAATGTATAGGCCCTTGTAATGTATTATGGAAAAAATAATTACAAACTAAGTTGGTAGTGTGTTGAAAATAAAAGAGAGTATGGTCAAATGCATTACTAAAAATGATGAATAAAACATTATACTAAAATATTCAGTACAACTAGCCTCTTTGATCATTATAATAAACAGGGATCATGAAGGCATTTTTTAAGTGACTTGTCTAAAAAACAAATTTGTGAAAATTGCACTTTTAAAATACAAAAACACTATTTAATTTTTTTTCTACGGAAGTGATTACAGTAATTTTATTAAACCCTACAAAATAACATATTCAAAATCTGATTTAATTAATCTTTATTTTTCATGATTTTGGGGACAATAGACTTTTTAATTAAATACTGTTTCAAAAATATAATGTTATTTAATAAAATGGTCAAGGCACTATTGTTTTCAATGTTTTATAAAGTGTTTCAAATGGAAATTATATTTATCAACTTTGCACTGATTACTAGTTGCATTATGGGAGTATTTTTCTATAAGTGTTAATAATAATAATAATAGATAGATTTAAATAGCGCAAATAAATAATGTCTCTATGCGCTCGACAATAAAGAGAAAGAGTGGAAACCAAAAGGAAGAGAACAAAAAGACAAAGCTAAGCACCCAAACCGGAGTATGGGAATACACCATCACCGTTAACTAGGGATCAGTGTGTAAGGGATTCCCTGTGTAAGTACCCCAGTTAGCATCAGTTAAGTCTTTTCAGGAATCCGGTGCTAGTCAGAAAACAACAATAGGCAAGAAAGGTGAACAAGAGCAAAAATCTAAAAAAATGACTGGGGTAATAATGCAAAGAGAATAGAAGCATTGTGCAATAATTTCTTTAGTATTTTTGTATTTAATACTTTTAAAATTATATAATTAGAATAGAAAATTATTACAGTAGGCCTACTGTATAATTAGGTATGAAACTAAAAAATTACCGGCCTAATAATAGATGTTCATAACCACCAAGCTAATTGAATTCAGCTATCAAAACTAATTTCCATTATGTAATTGAATAATAATAATACTCTATACTATGTTAATAATAAATATTCAGTTTAATATCTTTTAATTTGTTTTAACTTTAAAAGCTAGCATACCAAGATAAAGAAGCCAGTACAAGACAGAAAAACCAACAAAGTGATTTATCACTGTGAATGTATCATCCATGTGATTTTTTTGTAAATTATCAACTTTCAAATAATCAATAATCAGTATTTTGTTTCACATGCTTAGAATTATTTACAGGGGCAGTAGCAGGACTATCTTTAAGGGGATTGTCCAAATGTCCAGGGCCTTAGCCAGGATCTGAAAAGGGAACGAGATTTAAACAAATTTTGTTAAATGACACCTCTAGATGGCGGGAAATGCTCTCGCACATAAAATTCATAATAAATGGCACCTCTAGTTCGCCGGAAAAGACACTCCAAAGCATGCTAGTAAACAGAAATATGATCATAGCCTATTTTTTCCACCAGTACAACACATGCAACTAACATTGAAACAATAGGATAACATTTTTTGCATTTTCAATGTGAACGTCAGGGGGAAGTTCCAATGAAGGTGCTTTAGGTAAGGTAATAAATTCTAATAATTATAATCAATTAAAGCAAATCAATTAATGCAAATCAATTAATATTATCAATCAATCAACAACAACATTTATATAGAAAACAGTTCATGAAATAAAAACAGCATATATTAAAAACAATAATAATAATTGAAACAAGTTTAACAAAAAAATATGAAGCTGCTGCTATAAATATTGAGCAAAACGTTTAAATTGTATTATTTTGAAATAAATGCTAAATATGTCATAAAACCACAAAATTCATTTTTATTATAAACTGTACAACTGTCAAATTGAAAAAAAAACATTGCTGACATGTCTAATGACTGTATTTTGAATGCTTCAAATTTAAATGATTATCTATTTGTGAAATACTCCAGGAATATTAAGTATTTTAAATTGTATTGAACAGTTTTTATTGCGGTACAGAAAAAGTTTAATTTTTCTTTTTCTGATGATTATGATTTCTTATTAAATGCCTCTTATGTATCGCTATTACATACTAGTAGAGCAGTTAGTGCCATAAAAATAGCCAAGTTGTGCACTTTATTACCAAAGCATGAAACTTGCCACAAAGTTTCTTTGATGTATATAGATTAAAAATATCGGGGGGTGCCAAGTGTCCAACGTCCGGTATGGCGGCCATCTTGATTTCAAAATGGCCACCATAAAAACAAAAAGTGTTCATATCTTGGCAACTATAAACAGTAGAGACTTGATTCTGGTGTTAAATTGTTCACAAACCACATATTTCTATTTGCTCTAATGAAAAGTTTTGTCGAAAAATGACCGGAAATGACGTTTCATCCAGTTTGACCTCTTATCTGTATATCTCGGTAACTACTGGTCATTTTCAATCGATTTTGGTGTCATTTTGTTCAGAATAGAGACATTTATATTTGTAGTAATGAAACATTTTCACATAAAATGACTGGAAATACAATTTATAACCTTTGACATATATAAGTATGTGAACATACTGTATGTGGTTTACATTGGTATAAATGCACCTAATTTTTTTTAACAAAATAAATGACACTTAATGCAAAAATGACCAGGAATTATTATTCTGAATTTTTGACTTTTGATGTGATAGGATAGGCATAAAGTATGACAGATCACTGAGAAACAGCAATCACTGAGCTCATCTATGCCGACTTGTTTGCTAAACTGTGATGTGTCAATCGTTAGATAAAAGTTTTGGTCCTCTCTCCTTCATCTTTTTTTTTTTTTTTTGCAATGTATTATACCATATGGAAAATTGTCTGAAATAAAAGTTGAAGTGAATTGTTAGATGCCATTTGGAAATATTTTTGATGTAAAGTAGCATTCTTTCGTTGGCCTCTTTGATGTTGCATATGAGACAAGTTCGGAAAGTTCTCATTTTCATGAGTTAAGAGAACACCGTCTTTCAAAGTACATACTACAAACTTATCCTGCATTTGTGCAGTAGACCTACTTTCATTAGTCAGAAACTCAGATAATTCTTGTTCATTTTCGTTGCATCTAAAAAAATGTACTCCATTTTTATAGTAATGGGCCTTTGCTGTAAACCATCTGAATCCGTTTTCTCGATTTTCTCTAGTCATTGATTTTTTAGCAAAATCCGAACCAAATCAATTCGTAAAAGACATCTCAATATAATTATTCAAGTAATTCTCAAATTAGTGACATGGACTTACAATATACTGTTCTGTACTAGACCTTTTTAGGCATCCACCTGTGGACTTTCACTTTGAAGGTCTTGGTCTCCTAACCATACAAGAAACAATGTCTAATTTAATCAATCAAAGTAGTGGATCCAGACAAAGAAGGGGGTGTAAGACCATCCACAGACAAAGAAGGGGGTATAAGACCATCCACACACAAAGAAGGGGTATAAGACCATCCACACACAAAGAAAGGGGTGTAAGGCCATCTACAGACAAAGAAGGGGGTGTAGGACCATCCACAGACAAAGAAGGGGGTGTAAGACCATCCACAGACAAAGAAGGGTGTAGGACCATCCACACACAAAAAAAGGGGTGTAAGACCGTCCGCAGACAAAGAAAGGGGTGTAAGACTGTCCACAGACAAAGAAAGGGGTGTAGGACCATCCACAAACAAAGAAGGGGGTGTAAGACCATCCACAGACAAAGAAGGGTGTAGGACCGTCCACAGACAAAGAAAGGGGTGTAGGACCGTCCACAGACAAAGAAAGGGGTTTAAGGCCATCCACAGACAAAGAAAGGGGTGTAAGACCATCCACACACAAAAAAAGGGGTGTAAGACCGTCCACAGACAAAGAAAGGGGTGTAAGACCGTCCACAGACAAAGAAAGGGGTGTAGGACCATCCACAGACAAAGAAGGGGGTGTAAGACCATCCACAGACAAAGAAGGGTGTAGGACCGTCCACAGATAAAGAAAGGGGTGTAGGACCGTCCACAGACAAAGAAAGGGGTTTAAGGCCATCCACACACAAAGAAAGGGGTGTAAGACCATCCACACACAAAAAAAGGGGTGTAAGACCGTCCACAGACAAAGAAAGGGGTGTAAGACCGTCCACAGACAAAGAAGGGGTGTAGGACCGTCCACAGACAAAGAAGGGGGTGTAAGACCATCCACTGACAAAGAAAGGGTATAGGACCACTTACAGACAAAGAAGGGGGTATAAGACCATCCACAGACAAAGAAGGGGATATAGGACCATCCACAGACAAAGAAGGGGGTGTCGGACAATCCACAGACAAAGAAGGGGATGTAAGACCACCCACAGACAAAGAAGTGGGTGTAAGACCATCCACACACAAAGAAGGGATTATAAGACCATCTACAGACAAAGAAGGGGGTATAAGACCATCCACAGACAAAGAAGGGGGTATAAGACCATCCACAGAGAAAGAAGGGGGTATAAGACCATCCACAGACAAAGAAGGGGGTGTAAGACCATCCACAGACAAAGAAGGGGTGTAAGACCATCCACACACAAAGAAAGGGGTGTAATACCATCAACAGACAAAGAAAGGGGTGTAATACCGTCAACAGACAAACAAGTGGGTATAAGACCGTCCACAGACAAAGAAAGGGGTTCAAGACCATCCACAAACAAAGAAGGGGGTATAAGACCAACCACAGACAAAGAAGGGGGTGTAGGACCATCCACAGAAAAAGAAGGGGGTGTAGGACCATCCACATACAACGAAGGAAGTGTAGGACCATCCACAGACAAAGAAGGGGTGTAAGACCATCTACATACAAAGAAAGGGGTGTAAGACCATCCACACACAAAGAAAGGGGTGTAATACCATCAACAGACACAGAAGGGGGTATAAGACCATCCACAGACAAAGAAGCGGGTATAAGACCATCCACAGACAAAGAAGGGGGGTATAAGACCATCCACAGACAAAGAATGGGGCATAAGACCATCTACAGACAAAGAAGGAGGGGTAGGACCATATTACCGAGGAAGCATAGGCCTACAAAAAGAATATGCAATCAAAATAGACCTACCACTTGGAAAACAAAAAATTGTAGAATAATTGAGGCTTGATTGTTGAAATATAAAGGGTTCTTTGTAAGGTCATTAATAATATATTGATATAAACACGATCATACTCATACTATTCATTTGACATTCAAATACAGTCTATCTTGAAAAGAAGCTCATACTATCACCTTTTCGAGGTTTTACGGTATTCCATAACATGTATGTTATTTCCTCTGTCAAACTATTAAAACTTTTAGCGAATCAGAAGGTGCCAACATCATTGAACTAATGGTACCACCAAGCACAATTTTTACCAATTTTATGTACTATATACAATTTAAGTCCATTAATCATTTAATATAATTACGCCTATCAGGTCAAAGTTCAAAATTAGGTGCATTTAAGACCAACAAAAACTACATACAGTATATTCACATAATTAAAAATCAATAATTAAATGTCAAAGGTCATAAATTGTATTTCCGGTCATTTTATGTGAAAATGTTTCATTACTACAAATATAAATGTATTTATTCTGAACAAAATGACACCAAAATCGATTGAAAATGACCAGTAGTTACAGAGATATACAAATACGAGGTCAAAGGTCAAACTGAAAGAAACGTCATTTCCGGTCATTTTTGGACGAAAATTTTCATTAGAGCAAATAGAAATATATAGTTTGTGAACAATTTGAGACCAGAATTAAGTCTCTAATGTGTATAGTTGCCAAGATATGAACATTTTTTGTTTTTATGGTGGCCATTTTGAAATCAAGATGGCCGCCATACCGGACGTTGGACACTTGGCACCCCCCGATATTTTGAATCTATATACATTAAAGAAACTTTGTGCCAAGTTTCATGCTTTGGTAATAAAATGCACAGCTCATGTCACTAACTGCTCTACTATACTGTCTTATGTGAATAATAACCTTTAGAGTAGAGAACTCAAATTCTTATTTACAGCCAAATTGAAGTACTAGTAGTAGAAGAGTATGGACATCTCCGAGTGAAGACATACTTGAATAGCTCTGCATAATATTTATTTGATTCAGAAATCCTTACAAACAAATCACCATCTTTGTCATACACATAATGTATTTAAATAAAAATGTTATGAACATTCTAGAACACAATTATTGTTTTTTTTTTTACAAAATATGATCAGAGTTATTATTGAAAAAAGAACTGTGTGAATGTGATTCGCTTTTTATAAATCAATAAAACAAACTATAATTACAGTACAGTAATCTAATTAATAATTATTTTATATCATCTTATCAATTATTGTTCTTTTTTCCCTACGATTTCTAAACCAACAAGAACTTAAAAAAAAAAAATTAATGCAGAACTTATTTTTACACACATTTTTACAGACATCTCTGATCATTTACCTATTTAAAAAATAATTGATTATGATTAACTTTAAAATAGGTTGACGTTCCTGACCATTCATACTGAATTAGAGATATAGGTGCATTTTGCAACTGATTGGTCTAAACTATACAGTTAATTCTAATGTTGGATACATTTTTTTAATAAACTTTTTGCAGTTCAAGGAAAAAAAAACACTAAAACAACTATGGATGACACCCCTCTACCCACCCTACCTAAATAAATTTAGTAAACATAAGCATAAACTTTAACAAATTCATAAATGTTCCGATATCTCAAGATATAAAAAGTATAGCAACATTATTACTGCACTTCAAATGAAAAAAATGCTACAAGACTAAATTCAATCAGATTAAATGTAACATTTTAAAAAAAATGAGAAGTAAAAAATTCTGTAATTAATCCCGGTAAAGAAAGTAAAAATACATATGAATGATGAATATGTATATGATACAAACCTAATTAGCCAGAATTCAGTGATTATTTTTCAAAAATGTTTAGAACTACCTGTAATTCTATATTCCTAAAAATACCAAAGACCTAATCTCTTAACTACCACCTGCCATATACAGTATTGTAGCCTCTCATTTATATCTGAAACAGAAGTGCTTAATATAATTAATAATTTTAATTCTAGTAAAGGTTGAGGGCATGATTCTTAAAAAGGTTGCGCCATTAATTATAAGCCATCATTCATGATGGGTTCTGTACCTAATCATATTAAAAGTTAATCCTGTACTTAAAAACGGATACTTTTATACCAATCTTAATTTTACACATTTTTTTCAAAAAATAATAAAAAATGTATGCATACAATACCACTTGTCATGCTTTTCCGTTAATACTGCATTTGAAAACAATTAATTTTATGAAGTACTTTTCTAGATTTATCAAAAAATGTTGATGTTGTTAACCTTGATATTTTCAAGTTGTTTCACAATGGTATTTTGGGGCCTTTCTTAGATTGGTTTAAAAGCTATTTTACAGATCAAAATCATTATTTCAAATTAATAATTGGTGAATCTTCCAGAACTTTTTTTTTTACAGATGATACAACTTTATTATATTTTAATAACAATATTGATGTCTTTGTTGAAATTTTTAAATTTAGAGTTAAATAAGCTAGTGAATGGTTTACTACAAACCAATTATTAATTAATACGGCTAAAACTAATTCTATTAGATATATAAACTTACACACAACAATTGTTATGTTTTTTAATAGAAATTAATTTAAAGAAAAAGTGAAGTATCATTCCTTGGTCTTTTAGATTATTGGCTGCCAACAATTTTTATCAAATAAAATATCTAAATATATTGGTATTCTAAAAGAAATTAAAATAAAATGTTTTACTTATACAGTACTGTAACATTGTTTGGGCTGGTGATTACGCCCCCTATAATCCGAGAGTGAAGGTTAAGCATCATTTGTTGGTTTATAATTGTTAAACCTTCACTCTCGGATTAGAGGGGGCGTAATCACCAGCATCTAAGTATTTAACAAAAATATATTTAAATTTTTTAATTGACAAACCAAGTGAGTTGTACACTACTTATTCAATCACTTTTATGTTGGTAAAATGAGGTTTGCTATGTTTTTGGAGGATTGCAGAGTTTGACAATTATTTTAAACAAAAAACTGATGTTTTACCCAAATATAAGTGGAATAGTCTTGATTTAACCATTGTTTCTAATTGTAAAAACTTTTAAATGATATTTGAAAAATCATTATCTGTCCAACTACTTTCTGATGAAATAATACGCTATTGTTTATATTTCTGTTGATTTTATTTATTTATTTTAAGTTCTGGTTCCTGTATAGTTATTACCTTTATTCATGTATTTTATTTTATATATTTTCTACTTTTTAAACAAATTGTGTAACCTAAACATATTTTCTGTTTTGTATTCATTTGACCAATACGAAAAAAATTGTATTGAACTCATCACAAGTCCTCAAATGAGTGCTTATGTTTTTCATATGTACATTTGGATAAAAGAAAAAGCCAGTATACAATCTAAATTAATAGTTGTGCATTGAATCAGGGCAATTATTAAATACATTCCTAAGTCAATGTTCATTTTATTTTGATTCCAAATCTGAAGGAATAATTAATTTATGTGTGAAATTATAGGACAATTCTCAATAAAAAAACTTTACTGCTAGAACATTAGATGAAGGAGAAACCTCAATTGTTGAATGTCAGTAACAGAATAAATACATTCTTATATAATTGACAGAAGGTGAAAAGGTGTAGTTTATAAAACTAATCAAAGCTTTAACATCTACAAGAAATAATTCAGAAACAGAAAGACTTGGTTCCATAGTTTTATACCACAATACTGTAAATGAAATTCTGTATTATCTAAAATAAAACAAGGTTTGGGTAAAAGGAAAATTAACATTAAGTGCATATTTTATAAATTTTTTACAAAAATACTAGATAGTGTAAATTGATATTGGTTATTTAAAATATAAATAATTCAGTGTTTAAGAACTTTTGGTGGTTGGACATTATTGAGAGAGAGTAAAAGGCATGGGATCACATTAGCACTATTTAGTCAATGAAATCAACTAGTAGCCACATGCTAGAAAGATGTCCTATTCACGCTGCCGTGCTGTTTAAGGATATTTTACGAAGATGTGGGTACAATGAGTATCTATTTGGACTGCATAGCATTCGCTGGGTTGGTGTTACTGCAGCCGCTAACGCAGGGGTTGAAGGAGGTTGTTAAAAAGCAAGACCGATGAAAGGTAAGCCACATGTTAAAGGTTTCCCAGTCATTGGGCTTATAGTAATGTTGTTATATGCATTCAGCCATATGTATACTGTGAATAAAGTGTCTGTAGACAAGCAATTTTACGTCTCTTGTCTGTTATTTAACATTCTTGATACGGTGCTCTACTACAGAAGAAGCGAAGTAGGACCATTCTCTCTTAAAGGGTGGAATCGGGAAGTTTACTGTACTACTAAACTATAGCACAAAAATAAAAATTTGAAGTTGCATAAAAACACCAGAAACGTAAACATTATATTACATATATTTAGCCATCTGATAATATTTTTTACCACACTGTTTATTTTTCCTTTATTATAGCACAATAAAATCCAAAAATTATTAAACATAGGGGAAATTATGGATCGATAATTATTAGAATGTATGATCAAAAGAAATTTGTTGCCTATTAAGACTAATATATTGGTCCCATGACAGAATTCAGCCTGTTAAAGCTATAAAAAAGTTAAAGATGTATTGTCCTTTTGACTAATTCAAAAAAAATAAAAAATAACAGATTTCGAAAAAAGGTGGGTCATTTTTAAGTATCATAATAGTTATTAACTGTCACCAAAAATTTGTCGAAAAAAAAATCATTTAACTGAAATACAGACGTTTTTTTGTTTAAAAAATAACTTTGACTTCCAGTCAAAGTTTTCGATCAAAACATATCCCCTAATGAAACGCGCTTGTTTGGCTACTCTGTATGCATAATCATAAAACTTCCTCACGATCTGTGTGAAAATACCTTCTCAACCGTGGCGAGTTGTAAACAATCCTAATTAGCATATGCATAATGCGTACTCATGGTTTGAAATCTTTATTTACTTTCGCTCGAGACAATTTTCCAGACGAAATGTAATCAAACTAATTTACCTGTTAATTACGTAAACTTGTTGCTTTTGGCTTGAATTTTCGACTTAAATTGAATAACTTCAATATTACTTTTATATGGCCAATTAAAATTTAGAATATTTTGACCTTCATTTTTTTGTGTTTCAAGGGACAACACATCTTTAATAAATGAATTACTTAATGAGGTATTGTAGTAGTAAAATAAACATTTTCTATGCATATTATTAGTCAAAAAATGAAAAAATTAAAAATATTGCTAAATGTGTATGAAATTGGTCTGAATAAAATCAATAAAGTAAGATTAATTCTATCTTTTTATCCATTGTTATGGGATATAGGTTTATTGAATTTAATCTTTTAATAGATAAATCTTAATTTACTTCGTGAACATGAATGTAAATTGAAAAGATAGGACCATATTCAACTGAAACAAGAATGAACCAAGGTCAATATTAGTTTAATAAAAAAGATTGTTCTGAAATAGAATCTACAAAAATTAAGAGTTTATAAACAACTGTAATACACTTATATAATGGAAAGTCATTTACATCCCTTGATTAAAATATAAAGTGATGCTACAATAACTTGGCATATATATATTTGTAAAATTGTTAAATAGCTTGTACTGAAATTTGAAATTTGTCTATATAAGTTCTTTTAAAAGTAATCTTTTAACATGAATGTTAGAAAATGTTGAACTTTTTAAAATTATTAAAGTTGAACCTTATACATATAGGTATATTTATCCTCAAAAAAGTTTTGTTTGATAATGTTGGATGATGGAGATAATTATGAATGAATACAACATGATAAAAGTGGAAAATAATTACAGCAACTGCAGACTTTGCAAAGCACTAGTGATCATCATTGTCAGTGGTCTAAAATATTTCATAATGTTAAATTTTGGATACACTCTGAACTTGTTACAGTTGTGTAGAACATTTAAGTCTAGTTCAGCTTTCTTGTGTTTCTTAGTTGTTTAGTGTTAAACAATTTACTATTTACAATAGTAAAATATAATACTACAAACAATACTGTTTAAATTACTGTATCTAACACTTTGAGATAAGGATGATATATTTCAATTGTGCATTAGCATGTTGCTATAGTTTAGCTAAGTAAAATTGGCACTATCATTTTCATTGTTTTAATTGTTCAAAGGAAATACATGACAAATGTCAATTTAGTCTCATAGCAATTTTTATGACTAAATATCAGAGAAAAAATATATTGAATATCTTCAAATTATGCAAATTTCAGCATCAATAAAGTTTTATACATTAAATATTATTACACAAAAGACCATTATATTTAAAATATAAAATGTTATATATTTTAAAATGAAACTGAATAAGCAACTATTTACTGCATGATCATACGCAATGTAACCAAGTCAAATTAGTTTTCTGAATTTGATTTCTACTTTTGTATACATTTTTTTAAAAACATGATAATTATGTTATATACTTTTATACAATTTTGCATTATTTCAATTTTAATGTCAAAATGTTGTTGCTGGTATTTAAATTATCGATCACTTTTTAGTTTTACTTAGTTTTTTTAAATATTAAATTACTGGAGGTTTAACATACAAACTTTTACTTTCAGGAGCATGTTTAACTAACTTCATTATGTTAATTATCCTTTATGTGATCATAGAGCAAAGAAATAGTTCATTGCTCTATGGTGTGGTTGTGGAGTTTAGCTAGTACAAGTTCTTGCAAGTGTAGCATATTAGTCTAAATATTGATTGTAACAATGTTAATCTTGAGTTTAATCTGATAAAAATAAAAGATGGACAATTTAATTGTAGACACCTCTTTGAACCATACAACGTATATTTGTTTTCATTTTTGAAAGTCAAGATAAGATCAAATGGACAGTTTTTAGAAATACCATGACCAATTTTATACCTCCCTGGATAGCTGAAGCCTGTCCGAGAATTAAAATGGGTAAGGTTTGGCTGATACCAGAATACCAAGAACCTAACAAATCATATCAATGTGAAAAATATTGAATCTGAATATAAATTCAAAAAAGACATTTATACAGTTGAATAGATTTATAACATTTTTATTATTTGTGTTATATACTTATTGAATTGACTTATTAAAAATTAATACAATTTACATTAAAACAAATTTATAAAAAATGTTATTCTTTTTAATTCAAAGATAAAAAAACATTCACTGGAAATAAGTCATTATACAGTAAGTATAGCAAAAAAATAAACATTATTTATTCACATTACATTATATACATACCAACATTTAAAACAAATTGAACTAAAAATTATCTGTATAAATCCTATAACTAATAATTTTATAACAAGCTAATAAATATTAATATATTATTTTGATGAACATTGAAGACAAACAGTAAAATGATATACATTGTGTATAGGATGTGAATAATATTCACTGAGGCTAAAACTTTCATAGTAGACCATGCTCACCAGGAGTATACCAATAAACAAATAAAGTGCTGTATGTTCCATAATCATTGCTTATCATATTGAAATGTTTTATACTTCAGTAAATAAAATGAATGAAAAAGTAAATTTTCAAAAAGTAAACAACAATTTTCGCGCCAGTCCTTTAGACAGTTACATTCAAGAGAACGGAAGCATTAGGAAACATTTACCATGCAGAAGCTTAATAGATTACTAAGGCTGAAAAAAATGGGTATTTAGAAACACAAACTGGGCATGAGCACACCCCAAAGCACGTCTGGTAAGAAAGTCTAAATGGGAATTTGTAAACTCAAACTGATATGTATGCCAGACATTAGTTTGCAAGACCTATGTTCAATAAACAATGACTTTGTTTTGGCTGTCAACATAGAGGCCAAGTATAATTACCGTCATATATATCATTGAATAATGGTCAAAACAATCCTTCCTCTATTGTAAATATTTTTGGCGAATGGGGTGTATATAGATGACAATTGTTTGATTAGTGTGTGTGTTTGTCGGCTGCTGCTGTACGACGAAGGCTCATGGAAAATTAGAAATTTTTTGTTCACTGGAATGTTTGGGTATGAGTGGGTCACTCCAACCTTAGGGAGTAATGCCACTCAGAATGCATAGTACTATTGTCTATAGTAATTCAAACTATATTTATGTTACACAAAATGTTTACTACTGATTTTTTAAACAAAAATAATTAATAATAAATCTTTATTTCTTAAATTATTAAATAGAATATCAATTTAGAAAATATGATTTAATGAAGAAAGAACAATAATTAAAACTGTTATCTCAGAAAGTCTTTTTTATGGTAAAAAATTGTTTTTTGTTGTATTCATTGTTGTCTGAATTATTGGAATTGATAAAGTTATTAGAAGCAGTTACTGGCAGTACCAGTATAATGTAGTGAAACAGTATGTGTACCAATTTGTCTGGCCAATTTATCTATATTTAGGTGATCATTTAGAATGCTAAATGATCACCTATTGTTATTGTATGAAATCTTTATTTTTTTTTGGTTATCCGCAACGAAGTTGCAGGATAACCTCTTGTGATTGTACGAAATCAACATCTTTTTCTTGATCTTCTTTCTTTCTGTATGATTTTTGTGGAACGCTTTTCTCTAAAACTTGCAAACATAACATTTTGTAACTTTCTCAACATATCGTCATGCACATGAAGATGTGCTGCGAAGCTTTTCATGACGTTTACAATTGCGCAACGTGACTTACGCGTGATTTAACGATTTCCTCGTATTTAACATAGGTCGAAAACCAAATAACATTTCAAATTGAAACTTTCCAAAAGTTTAATTTATATCATGCGCTAACTTTCTGTTGAAAAAAAATTGCGTGTTTTACATAAAGTTACGCGCGCACGCGCATTTAAAATTTCAAAATGCGCAAAATTAATTTCTAATCAACTTTCTACGCGTTTCATGTCGTTTTAAGCATGTAAAAAATTCCCACGCGTGCGCAAATTTGTACGTGTGCGGTGCGCACGTAGCATTGAAAACATATTTTTTTCGCGCGATTTATGTTTTTCCAGCTTTTTCTAGTAATTTTACCAAATTTTAAACAATTTAGACTTAAAGTTACGTCATATGAGCACGTCGAATTGGACGATTTGCGCGCGTTTTTGATGAAAAAGTTCAAAAATCCGTTAAAAATATGCCTTTTTTTAAACAGTCGTAATTTCTAAACTACAAGGTCAACTTTTTGTGGATGACATATTCTGGAAGATGATGAGTTGTAGATATCGGATCAGGTTTTAATATGGGTAACCGGACATTGTGACGTCATCGTATGGCCACACGAATATAAAATTTAGGATTTTTGTGTCTTTCATCATAGCTCCTCACATTGAATAGAGCGCATCTCCACTTATTCGTTTTCCATTTTCACCCCGATTTTGATATTGTCTAGGTCAATCAACTATCTTTCGCATGAGTTAAAAATATTTTAATTTTTATGACGTCATCATGCCTAAAAATTTAAATTACGTGTGGCATTAATTTCATCTTAACAGTAAATTTTAATCTGTTATAGCTCGTAAGAATAAAATGTGATAATCACGATTAAAACGTTTTCTGGAAGCTATTGGATTGTAGATACGAAATCATGTAAAAATTTTGCCAATCGGATGTTGTGACGTCATCATATGGCCAGTTAAATAAAAAAGGTCGTATTTTCATCTTTTGCGTCATAATTCATTACATTTAAAAGAGCGCGCATCAATATTTCACGTATTCAAATTTCTTCTACACGTTAATATGTTGTTGCTGAGATAATTTTCTTCTGAAATTGCTACCTTCGCGTTTCATTTTAAAACCGTCAACATGTTGAAAATTGCAATAAATAGCGGTTCCCGTAATTTCACCTATTCTACACTGTATGTGATATGGATACAGATTATACTGTGTATACTATATATGAATCTAAATAATAAAATTCAGCAATAACAACATATCATATTCTTCAGTTCAGGTCATACGTGAACACTTCCTTTTGTCCTCAACCTATCCCCTTAATGTTAATGTTGCACCACTTGCGCGGCGGATAACCAAACTCGTCAAAGTGACGAGTTACATGTCTAGTCTTTTTATTGTTTCTGTACACTATTTTGTGTAACAATTATCTCAAAAAGTTTAATGTCAATGATTACCAAAATTTCAGAATATCTTTCAAATAATATAACTTAATCCTAATAAGCTTTCCAGCATGATCACTCATCCGTGACGACATTTATACGCCATTTTGCGAAATCACATTATCAATCATATCTCCATAATTCATTATCACATATTAATGAAATTCACTACACGTAAACTTCAGGTCAAGGGTAAAAATATTAGCAAATAAAAACGCACGCGCACGTAGGTTCATGCGCATGATATCGCGCGTTAAAAATTTAAAACGCTCAAAATTAAGTTTTGATCAATTTAGAGCATGAATTAGGCCATTTGCGTGTTTCAAAAAATTACTGCGCAAAAATGCGTTTTTGCGCGCGCGATACTTAAAAAGCGTAAAAAATATGAATTTTTTTTTACAAATCTCATTCTACTCACCATCCTTAGTACATTCACCAAATTTGAGTCAGTTCCGACTTAAAATAACGCTATACGAGCACGTTAAAAATGACAAAATGCGCATATTAATTTTACAAAAGTTCTAAAAATGGTGAAAAATAGGTCTTTTTTAAAATGAAAATAATTCTTCAGAATGCAAGATGACCCCCGATTTTTTTTAACTTATTCTGGAAGCCATTGAGTTGTAGATATGAATTCATGTACACACTTTACGTACAAAATGTTTTGACGTCATCAAATGGCCACTTGAATTTAAAAATTAGGATTTGTTATCTTTTTGTGTAGATTATCACATTCAACAGAGCGCATCTTGGTTATGTGTGCTCGAATTTCGCACAACTTTCAGTATGTGCTTGCTTAATTAATTATCTTTATCATGAGTTGACACTATCTTCATTTTAATGACGTCATCACGCGTAAAAACTTGAATAACGTAGGCCGTGTAATTTCACCTTCGCAGTAAATTTGAATATCTTACAGCTCTTCAGAATTGAAGGTTACCTTGATGATTATAATTTATTATGAAAGCTGATGAAATGTAGATATTAATTCATATAAAAATTAAGCCTATCGGATGTTGTGACGTTAACATATGGCCAGTTGAATTGAAAAAGTAGTTTTTTCAAATTTTTCGGCAAAGTTATACACAATTCAAAGAGCGCGCACAGCGCTTCTACGTGCCAAATTTTTTTCAAAATCTTATATTTTTTTGCTCAATTAATTATCTTTCGAAATTGTCATCTTAAAGTTTAGTTTGATAACGTCATCATGCCAAAAAATTAGAACATGTGTGTCCCGTAATTTCACCTATGCTACACTGTATATAGTGTACATATTGTATATGGCATATAGGCACAACTCAGCACTATAAGCATATAATAGGATGGCATACATCAACATTTTCCGATCGTATGTTAACGTACGTGCATGTTTAAAAAAATTTATTTCAGTAAAATGATAAAAATGATCACCTATAATTCGTCAAAGTGACGAATTAAATTCTAGTTTATTTTATTGTGGTTATCAACCACATGTGTATTCATACTTTATAGGGTATTTAGATACGCAAAGAAAAAATAATGTAAAGTTTATTAATGCTTACTGTACATTATACAAATGGAACATATTTTTGTTGAGTAGATATTTAAACATTACATTCAATCAACTGCTGGTGTGAATGATGAATTAAAGTATGACATCTCAACTTGAACAAATGAAATATTGAGAGGTTTTATGATAGTATGTCCACACTAATAGCGTGCACTATAACATTTTGGAAAATATCAAAACATAGAGGGCACTATTAAAAAAGAAAAGATATTAATGTATATAACAGTATAAACATGGGTATTTCAAAGAACGAAAATGCGGTGGCAATGATATAAAAAAGCAATGATGTACAAAATGTGTACAAAGAGTCTTAATTTCTTAAATTTTAGTATATACTTTTTAAACTATAAGATAATATTGAACAATTTGTGATATTATTACAGTAATTAGGCATACAACTAAAATTATTCACAGCCTACTGTGTTAATTAAATCATTAAAAATACTACATATTAAACTAATATTTTTTAGTACATATACAGTACAGATAATTAATACTGCAACCTTTGGGCGCGTACACTACGTTTCGTACGCATGGCAACTTCATAGGTTTCGCGTGGCGTAATCTACGCAAGCTAACATGCTACGCGTAGGCTACGCGTAGACTACGAAGCGATAGCTAGGAGGGGAAATCCCAATGTTCAGATTATTGTGTACTGTGCTGCATGCACCAAACACGGAATTTGGATACTAGTTTTCATCAAATTTAAAATGCGAGTTAATTCTGTGAAGTAATAATAAATGTATTAATATTAGTATTAATTACTGTGTGTTGTGTTAAAATGGGACATTTATTTTTATGAAAGAAGAACAAGTGTACGTCTACAGTATCGGCCAATGTACGCTAAGGACGGCGGTCGTTGTCTGTTTGTGTGAAATGGCCTCCGACTAGGCCTAGCTAGCTAGCTAAAAAGGTAGGGTTACCTACCGACAGTTTAATTTTAAAATAAGTGGTACGCCTAGCTAGTACTTATAGGCCTAGTTAGTAGTAGTACTGTATGATAATACATACTGTGTACAAGCGTTAAATACGATGTACATGGCGTGAAAATGTGAAATAATGTGGTATAGCCTATAGTAACAGAAAGATATTTCCTCAATAATGAGTGAGTGAGTGGCCGAGCGGTTAAGACAGTGGAACCGTAATCACGTAGCCATAACATCGGCAGGGGTTCGAGGCTCACTCACTCCATGGTTCTGGTGGTAGAACGAGTCTTCTCGGATAAGGACTATAAACCGTAGGTCCAGTGTACACAACTTGCTCGTGTGCACTTTAAAGAACCTAGTACATCTTTCGAGACGAGTAGGGGGTTACCCCGGTGTTTTAGTACATCACAGCCACTGATCACCAACTGGGCCCTCTGGGAGATCAGTCTTTGACTGAAGAGGTTACCCAGTATAAAGATAAAACAAACAAACAAAATATGTCAGTTTTCGCCGTGTAGCTACTGTTACGCGCAGTACTACACTACTGTCTGAACTATGTTTGTTTACTAGGCTATATAATGAACGATGTTTCGTTTTAAAATTGCGTTTAAATGAAATATTACGCTTATTTAGTACTATGGGATAATATGGATTGTTTAAATACTGTAAATGTCAAAATAACAGAATACAAGTAGGTACGATATTTTTGTTCCAACGGAAATCAAGACGGATCACTCCATTCGTAATTCATTCGCCCAGTGTGTTTATATCCACGTGTTTATGATCCGCGGATGGATACTCTCTCTGAGCTGTACTTGTTATGTTTTGTTTAACCTTCAATTTAGTGAAGTTGAACTTTTAAATAAAGTCTTGCATATTTTAAAATTTTAATTATAATTTATTTTTATTTATAACTAAAATAACATTTATTTAAATACTATCTAATTTATTATCTCGCATGACTAAAAATCAAAACAACAAGATCAGGCAAGCACATGTTATGTGTCCTCCGATCCTCCTCCTCTCTGCTGATGACGATGTTAAACGACCTGTAACTTGACCCTCCACCGATCCTCTGTTGCAGGTTGTTGTTACAATAGCTGCTAACAATGGAGTTTGATGTACAGTTACGACAGTTTCAAGCCTGGATATTTTTTTTTTTAAATGAAATATACTGACGTACTGTATTACTATAAATTACTTATAAAAAATTAACTTGTAATTTGAGGCCTACTACTAATACTATTACTAGTAATAATGGAAGGTAGCCGTCATAACGGTCCGTCATCAATGAATTTTGTACAATACTGGCCGGCGATTATTTTATTTAGAAAAATTTGAATTTCAAGTATGTTAATCATGATGATATTATTGTATTGGCAAAACAATCGTATCATTTCTATTTATTCGAACTTGTCATAGCCTGCTTAGTCGTCGACGATGTACGTGTACACAGTTACACGGTGACAGTTGAGTTTGGGGAATTCCCACACACAGTTGATCACAACGTAGGCTACGAATGCTGCGCGTAGCCTACGCACTACGAATGCTACGCCACGCAAACACCACGCGACCGCCACGCGTAGACTACGTTACCTACGCGTGGCAAAAGTTGCAGTAGTTTTTATCTGTACTGTACTTTTAAAACAATATAAACAAGAAATAACTATTATTACAAAGAAACTAAAATATTCACAGACTAATAATAAGCAAAACTAATTTCTGTTGTGTATTGGTATAATAAAAACTTAAAATAATAAATTCATTACTTTTTGGTATTTTATTTAGTATAAATATGATTATTTATAAAAGCATAATATTATTAAACAATAAACTTGTTTTGATATTAGTCAAATGATTATCCAACATGTTTGGTATTAATAGAAAATTAAACTGTTTATATAATTAATACACAGCCATACTAGCCATAATTAAGTCTATAAAATGTAATAAACCATTGTAATGTAACGATATTCACTTATAATTTCTATCAACCTTTGTATTTGAGTTCACAAATTTGACCCAGAAAGTCCAGAGGAGAGTTTGTCCAGATGTTTTAATGACCATTAGTTTATAATAGAATCCCTAAAGAAAACACTTAGTTTAACATTTGACCTATCCCATCGTTAAACCAGGAGAGATTGACACTATTTAAGTACAGATTTGACAGTGTCATCCATCATTGAAATACCTTATTATACCGTTAATCACTCCCACTTAAACACCCCTGGACCAACTTAGAACCAATCGTTACCCTCACAGATTACGTAGCGACATATGTAAATGAACCGAAGCCGATATACTCCCAAGTTTCAGAAGAGCCCAGACACACCTTACAGCCACTTTACAGAGCGCACACCTTACAGCCAGCATCACTAATCCTCTGTTCCTTAGTCAGTTAGTTAGCTGCATCATTATTATTGTATCAAGTATATTCTGAATAAATAATATATGTTACGACAGCAAAGCGAGTAAAGAGTCTTCCTTACAAAGTACCTCATAACAACATTATATTACACCATTTATCATGAAAATTTAGTTTTACAACTATATAGTCCAGTCAAAAATCACCCTCACCATGGTATAAGAACGTACCCTAATAAAATTTCATCCGTAGGTTCTATGTATATAGGTAATAACATTTCTTGATGTTGCGTCTTGCAAAACTTGGGATTTTACGAGAAAATTAGACTTTTATACCCAATTTATAACCGCCTCATGTGGTATTATTGTGTACAGCGAATGCGACGAAGCGTGACTGAAATTACGAGACGCTGTTAGCGCCCGTTGAAAAATACATTAACAAAACTATAAAACCTACAAAATTAATAGTTTATACAATAAGTTAAGTATAGTTTACAATAAATTATATAATAAAATACATAACATATAAAGAAAACCCAAGTATAAACTAAAATATTTACAGATATGTGTTTAAAAAATGTACAAATAAAAATGGCCTTCCATAAAATAAAGTGCGCCCTCATGCGTCATACTTTTATCGGACTTGTATGGATGGTTATACAAGGCATTAATAATAATTATACGAAACCCGATGCGGTTTGTTAGTTATTGCCTTTTTTTTACGCAAGAGGCAGAATATTTTATTTTCACAAATTTATTTATAATTTTTATCATGGAAAAAAAGGATTTTATATATTTAAACATATTACAACCTCCAGTATACCATCATGATGGATTAAGTGCATATTGTATATCTGCTAACGTGTAATGATCTCCTAGTTATCTGGTTTTATTCTGAACATTCTTTTTTTTTTTTCACAGCATTGCTTGCGTAAATATCACAATGCATTGCATATTTTGAACTATCATTCGCGATTTGTAATCTTAATTAGAGTAAGAACCAATCATTTAAGGATAATACATTTCGCATAGGCCTATGCGAAAGATACTACCTCAAGTAGGCCTACTTTTCACTTTCCAACAATTATTAAGAGCGTATCAAAGGGGCTGGTTGGGATTCGTCTGAATCAACATTTTACATTTTCCCCTTTCACCCGCCGCCACCCACCGCTGCCCCCACTGCCAATGGGGAGGAGGAGCCGGTTTGATCCTCTCTGAATCCGTCTGGCCTCCACATCGTACCGATGTGTGAAGTTTGAGCCAATAAACGTCATTCATGACGATTCTTTAAGTTCGAAGTCGTCTTCCAGAATTCAAAGTATTCTAAAGTTAAAGTATTTTCCCGTTTTTCCATTCACATTTCACTAAATAATGTTGGAGTGTGATGTAAGATTCGCGAGAAACGACATACTGTATTATCCCAATTCTCCTTTTTTTAAGACGTGATCGACGTATTAAATACATTCTAATATAAAGTTTTTTGGTGGAGAGTAGTCCTACAATGATAATTATTATTGGACATTTTATACACAAAAGCATAAAAATGATTCTTACTCAAATTAACATTGACTATAATCGCGAATATACAATGCATTGTGATATCCACGCAAGTAATGCTGTGAAAAAAAAGAATGTCCAAAATAAAACCAGATAACTAGGAGATCATTACGCGTTAGCAGATATACAATACGGCGCTTCACTTAATCTATCATGATGGTATACTGGAGGTTGTAATGTGTTTAAATATACAATCATTTTTTTCCATGATAAAAAATAGAAATATATTTGTGAAAATATAATATTCTGCCTCTTGCAGAGGAAATAACTAACAAACCGCATCGGGTTTCGTATAATTATCGTTTTTATTAATGCCTTGTATAACCATCCATACAAGTCCGATAGAAGTATGACGCGTGAGGGCGCACTTTATTTTATGGAAGGCCATTTTTATTTGTACATTTTTAAACACATATCTGTAAATATTTTAGTTTATACTTGGGTTTTCTTTATATGTTATGTATTTTATTACATAATTTATTGTAAACTATACTTAACTTATTGTATAAACTATTAATTGTGTAGGTTTTTAGCTTTGTTGATGCATTTTTCAACGGGCGCTAACAGCGTCTCGTAATTTCAGTCGCGCTTCGTCGCATTCGCTGTACACAATAATACGACATGAGGCGGTTATAAATTGGGTATAAAAGTCTAATTTTCTCGTAAAATCCCAAGTTTTGCAAGACGCAACATCAAGAAATGTTATAATTACCTATATACATAGAACCTACGGATGAAATTTTATTAGGGTACGTTCTTATACCATGGTGAGGGTGATTTTTGACTGGACTAATACTGTTTAAAACATAACAGTGTACAGCCTACAGAGGCTCTCATTTTCATCATTTTTTCATTTCTTTCAACCAAATATTCATTTTTAAATTTCAAGACCTAAAATCAGGCAAGTGATCAAAAAAACAAACGAAAAAAACATTACACTATCTATAGAAGAACCTTGTTAATTCATTTTGAGAAGAGTTTAACAAACAAGATAAGATAGATAAGGGTTAAGATACTTCGGTTGTATCAATGATTTATAGTTCCATGCCCTGGAAAATAAAATCAAGAACATTTAACTGATACATTCAATCAACTGCAGATGGTGCCAACTTTAACGCAATTCACCTGATATTATGCACCAAAATGGCAAAATGTATGTAAGCTAAAAAGGCAGAAAAGCACTCAACATGTTTGGTTTTAATTAATCATTCTAGAATGTAATAGTGGTAACAGTAGAACTATATTATTGAGTAAACTTCCATAGCAATTCTGCTAAACAAACTATTTTACTAGCTATACTTTAATTATTATTTATTTTTTTACTACATTGCCATCCCCAGATTGAATGAACAAAATGCTTTTTTGATATCAATTTTTAAATAAATTAAATAAATTGTCATTGTTTGAAATTAATTAAATTTATTTTATTCAAATCACTTATAATCAAATTCCATGTGTGTTTCAGTATTGACTGTCACTCAAGCTCGACTTTGGTTACAAACATTTTAGATTGTGTTCCATATCAAATGCCAATGAAAGGTGGGTTCTTTTTACTAGAAAATGTACTGAAGCTGGTTAGAAGTGGTGCTGATAGGTTTCAGAGATGGGGACCTGGTAGGATGCATGGATGACAATTTGAATAAACACCCTCTTTTGAATAATCCCCCCACGAATAAACGCCCCCATAGAACATCATTTGGGTCAAACATATTTCCGCAATATTGCATTTACAACATATTTCTATTTGTAGTAGCTAATAGTAATTTCCCTGCATAAAAAATAAATAATTCAAACTCTGAAACGAAAAGACAACAATTTGGCTTATTCAGTCTTTTCGTAACCATGGTGATAAGGGTTGCCAATGACAATCCCTTTGTTTTATTATCAAATCTATCAATAAGTGTAAACATTTTTATCTCAGATAGATATTATCAGGAAAACTAGGTTGTAGTTCCATTTAGGCTATGTTCAGACCCATGGCGTTAGACCGTTTTAGCGTACAACGTTACTAGCAAGGTCACATTACAAACCGCAGAGAAAAAAATGAGGTGTTCAGACCCATAGCGTACGATTATCGTTACAACGGAAGTGCGTCACTCAGGTGGTTTCTAGTTGCATATTCATGTACTCTTACCCACGTGTTTTCATCGTTATTTCCACTGTATATTGGCCTAGATCTCAGCCCTACAATTATGACAAAATTTGCCGTAAATAAAACATACCTCAGCATTTATTTAAGAAAAATATAGTAAAGCCAAATTTCTGTTTCTATTGTTTTATTTTGTAGTAAAAAACATTTTCCCCAGGCTCTTGTGTTACGAAAATAAAGCAGGCCTCCTAATGATGAAGATGGAGATTGTGTTAACCACATGGGTGGAAAAAATTGATTGTGATTAGTACAGACCAGTCAGTTAAAAAAAACCCCTTAACTTGCTAATAAAAAAGACACAGCTCCCCTTGTTTGTTTACTGATTTTTTTAGGACTTAGGGGGTTTTCAGCATTAAACTTGTCCAGTCCAGTCTGCCTTGTATACAATGAGTGACTTGATGTCCCACCACGCTAGTTTTTAGCTTGAATGAAATGCTTGAATGGCTCTTAGCTAGGCCTAAGGGGAAGGTAAGGAAGGGATCATAGTCACCATGTTTAAATACAAGGTGCATTTATTTATGTCATTTGTTAGAAAATATAATGGTAATCAGTTGATACATGTAGTTTGTAGCTTACAGTTGTATTTATAGCCTAGTTAGGCCTTATTTATTCTGGCCTTTTTGTTGTTAAAATCCATCTCTCACACATTGACGATACAAGATGTCAGCCTAGGTCAAACCTTGTTTCGCGTCATAACAGGAAACGTTCTGATTGGATACAACGTTGACTTATAGTAGCGTCGTACGCTAAAACGGTACTATCAACCGTTTTCCACTACAACGTTACAACCGTTCCAACTGTTCAGACACACATTCTTTTAGCGTCGTACGCTAAAACGGTCTAACGCCATGGGTCTGAACAGGGCCTTAGCCCTTAAGAAATGTTGAAATTTATCAGGATATAAATTTGATAGTAAATGTACATGTTTTATAGCCTGTGATATTATTACAGTTAGGCCTAATCAAGTATAAAACTAAACAAATTACCGGTTATTGGTCAAATCAATTGCGCTGCAACCAAAGTTTTAGACCAAGTTTTATTTTTTATTTCTGTTTGTTAATTTTTTTTCTTTTAATAAAAAGCAAAATAATCACTGTCAAGCCCTTTGATTTTTGTTGAACAGTACACTGTTACTGAAAGTGCAAACAAAAAAAGAAATTAAAAAAATAAACAAACGATGAGTGAGGGCACTGTGTAATATAAAATGTATAGGCCCTTGTAATGTATTATGGACAAAATAATTACAAACTAAAAATGGGTCTAATATGGGTCTATATTACATCCTTTAATATCATTGCTCTTCATTATTTAATGCGGAGGTGGTGGACGGAGTTGGTAGTGTGTTGACAATAAAAGAGAGTATGCCAAAATGCATTACTAAAAATGATGAATAAAACATCATACTAAAATATTCAGTACAACTAGCATCTTTGATCATTATAATACACAGGGATCATAGGGCATTTAAGTGACTTGTCTAAAAAACAACTTGTGAATATTGCACTTTTAAAATACAAAATCATATGTAAGAACAATTGAAGGTTGTGAAGATGTGTTGTCACCTGAAAAAAATGTTTTGTTGTTGAATGTGCCATTTTAATGTAACATAATAATAGTAATCCGGACCAAAAATTTGATCATAAAAAATGTATTTACCTGAAAAAAAATTTCAAATTAAATATTTTAATGAAAAAATTGGCTGCCAGCCAATGGGTTTTTGGTTGAATTTAACCATTTATTTGTCATTTTATAAGTAAAAACATTTTTCCCGTTTTTTTTCTACGGAAGTGATTAACTTTATTAAAACCCTACAAAATAACATATTTAAAATCTAATTTAATTAATCTTCATTTTTCATGTTTTTAAATAATTAAATACTGTTAAAAAAAATAATATTAATTTAATAAAATGGTCGAGGCACTATTGTTTTCAATGTTTTATAAAGTGTTTCTAATGGAAATGTATAGCATTATGTATTGATAATAATACACATTAAAGATTATATTTTAAATTAGAGCATATAACTGTACACTGTTGCCACAAAAAACTGATATTGTTTTGCACACAGTAACAACTATATTTAAGCCTAATTGTCAAAAAGCACTAAGTGGAACACCAACAATATTAAAACATAGCAATGCTATAAAACGATAAAGTATACAACGATTAGTGAACAATAGAAAAAAAATGTGTTTTAAAATATTCCATGTGTTTGTTATACAAATGAATAGCAAACTTCTTTTCATTGTGCACAAAATTTATATAAACTTGAATGTTGCCCGCTATAAATTTTACATTTGTGGAATTTAATTAACCACAAACATTGTTGATCAATTAATTTGGAACATTGGGTACAATTGGATTGGTACACAGAAAGCGTTGACAATCATTTTCTGGTTTATATATTATTGTAACCACTAAACACTAATGCAAAAGAAAAGTTGATAACTTGTAAAACAGCTTAAAAGGTGTATCATCATCACTACCAGATTTTATATTGAGAGTTTAAATCACTGACTAATTTTATTTCTATCTTTTAATAACTTATATTTATTGGCATTTTTAAAATTTGTATTAAGATCAGGTATTTAGTTAGACTCAGAGTGGTTTGAGTAAAAAAGATATCATCTAAGGAAATGATCAAATCTTTAAACCTGGTGTCAGTTAGTCTGAATCAACAATTTGGTAGATAGGAAAGTACATGTATATTAGTAAAATTAGTAAAAGGAGGTAAAAAGAGAAGCTTTTGCCTCATTTGAACAGCCATGTTAGGTTTTATCACCGTGTGAGTGGTACCACATGATGCCAAAAATATTATATTTTATTAAAATAATAAACTTTAAAATTGTATTGTAGAGTATCTGATTAATTATTATTATAATATTTCTTATGTATAAAAAAAAAGCAGTCTCCATTTTATATTTCTTTAGTATTTTTGTATTTAATACTTTGAAAACTACATAATTAGGATAGGACAATTTTAATTCTGTGATATATTACAGTATTCATTTATTCATGGTCAAACACAATAAAATATGTACATGGTTTGACATTATTTTTTTTGTTCAAAGTTAAAAATTCACATAAAAATATAAAAAGGGGTTAAAATGGTTAAAATTTGGTAAAATACAGATAAAACACATAATTGAAAATACAGATTAAATAAAAAATTTAAATACAAAATACAAGCAAGATTGGTGTGTGTAAGGGTATAGCATAAAATAATCAATGTTTCATTGAATTGACTCATTGCAGTAGTGAGAAACAAGTTTCTCATCCTATTGGTTTTCCATCTTGGGTAAACACTAAACACCCTGACTTACTAAGACAAGGTAATGATGAGGAAGGGTGATACTCATCCGACATAATTACTTTTTACTGATGGCACTGTTAACAATATCTTTAGCGTTCTCTTTAGTTCCTATTATTCTTTAAGCTATTTTTCTGATTTCATTAAAATACTTGATTGTATAGTATTAAAAGAGGATGAAAAATCTAGAAATAAAACCCTAGCATAAGTATTTATCACAATCAAGATGAGCAAGCAAGTTATGTATTAATGTAGTAATAGATGTTCATAAACACTAAGCTAATTAAATTCAGCTATCAAAACTAATTTTTTATTATGTAATTGAATAATAAATACTTATTTCAATAATAAATATTCAACTCATTTTATCTTAATTTTTTTAAACTTTAAAGCTAGAATACCACGATACAGATAGCAGCACAAGACAGAAAAACTAACAAAGTGATATATCACTCTGTGTGTGTCATCCATGTGAACCAACATATTTTATGTTTTTAAATTATCCGCTTTCTACGAAAGCCCATTAATGCCATTTTAAGTATATGTTTTTCGAACGTAATCCGTTCTAACGAATTAGTAATTCATTTGAACGGATTAATAATCTGTTCAAACGAATTAGTAATCCGTTCAAACGAATTGCAACATATACAACAAGTGCTATTTAAAGTATATGTTGTAATTCGTTTGAACGGATTACTAATCCGTTCAAAGGAATTACTAATTCGTTTAAACGGATTACTAATTCGTTTAAACGGATTATTAATCCGTTCAAACGAATTACTAATTCGTTCAAACAAATTAGTAATCCGTTTAAACAAATTAATAATTTGTTTAAACAAATTAAAACGGATTACTAATCTGTTTGAACGAATTAGTAATTCTTTTGAACGAATTAGTAATCCGTTTAAACAAATTATTAATTTCTTTAAACAAATTAGTAATTTGTTTAAACGAATTACTAATTCGTTCAATTATTAATTCGTTTAAACAAATTAGTAATCCGTTTGAACAAATTAGTAATTCGTTTGAACAAATTAGTAATCTGTTTAAACAAATTAGTAATCCGTTTAAACAAATTACTAATCCGTTTGGACGGATTCCTAATTCGTTTGAACAGATTATTAATCTGTTTAAACAAATTAGTAATTCGTTTGAACGGATTAGTAATCTGTTCAAACGAATTAGTAATCCGTTCAAACCATTTGCAACATATACAACAAGTGCCATTTAAAGTATATGTTGTAATTCGTTTGAACGGATTACTAATCCGTTCAAACGAATTACTAATTTGTTTAAACAGATTAATAATCTGTTAAAACGAATTTATGGATCCGTTCAAACGGATTAGTAATTTGTTTAAACGGATTAGTAATTCGTTCAAACAGATTAATAATCCGTTTTAATTATTAATTAATTATTATTAATTTAATTATTATTAATTTTAATTATTAATTTGTTTAAACAAAACGAATTACAACATATACTTTAAATGGCACTTGTTGTATATGTTGCAATTCATTTGAACGGATTACTAATTCGTTTGAACAGATTATTAATCCGTTCAAACGAATTGCTTGTGAAACTGGGTGAGTGGGGAACACAGGCTTTAAGTCATAGTGGTTAGGTTCGCTGTTGTGTCCCATGCCAGCTCACTCAGTTGGTTCTATTGTTTTTTTTTTTGTATGTCATGTTTTTCATGTATTTTATATTTGGCAATAAAAAGAATAAGAATAAGAATAAGAATTACTAATTCGTTAGAACGGATTACGTTCGAAAAACATATACTTAAAATGGCATTAATGGGCTTTCGTAACTTTCAAATAATCAATAATCAGTATTTTGTTTCACATGCTTAGAATTATTTACAGGGGCGATAGCAGGACTATCTTAAGGGGATTGCCCAAATGTCCAGGACCTTAGCCAGGATCTGAAAAGGGAGCGGGATTTAAAGCAAATTTTGTTAAATGACACCTCTAGATGGCCAGAAATGCTCTCGCACATGAAATTCATAATAAATGGCACCTCTAGTTTTTTTAACTTCTAATTTTATAGGCCGATTGTGTTTCGTTTAAATTATTATTCAGTAGAAACAATTTAACTACAACTAGAATAGAAGTAGGTAACTTCGAAACTGGCTTATACGTTTGTTGATATCAAAGGTTTCTTAATTAAATGATTGATTGCTGCTATGTCAATTCAGATGGAAAATCCACAGACATACAATACTGGCAATAAAACTATTCCATTGGATGACACACTTTTTCAACAGCCATGTTGGAAAAGGGTGGATTTAGGGGGTAATTTGCTAATAATGTAGTGAATATCCTCAAAAAACGAATTGCATGTTGGAAAAGGGTTAAGACTGAGGGCTGGATTTAGGTGTAAATTGCTAATAATGTAGCATATCTTTAAAAAACTTTTAAGTGAAGAAGAATTTTCATTGATATTTCTGTTTACATAATAAGGTTTACAATATAAATTATTAATAGAGAGATCATATATATCTGCTCAGTCAGTCAGGGAAGAGGACAAAAGGCTTCCTACTTTCTAGGAGTTTTATGTGGAGGAGTTATCAGCTGGAGTCTTTGATTAATCACCTTTATTTTTAAACATAGTACTGTTCAGTGTCTTAGGGTATGTTCAGACTCACGGTGGCGTTATGTAAGCAGTGTACATATTTTTGTATATGAACTAAGCTGCAGGAAGCTGTTACGCCTCGCCAGTGGCGTTAATAACCCTAGCAAGAGAGGATTACCTTGTGTTGGATAACAAACCTGACGCTGTGAGTCTAACCTTAGGTATTACTATTAATACCAACCTTTAGTCATCCCAATGAGCCATTAATGTAAGATAGGCCCTGTTTCTGCTACAATATGTATGGCATAAACATACCGTAATAATATATTAGAATTATAATTCGGTGACTCGTTTCTTTTGAAAACTACTTTGTGGGATTGTATGGATTGAGGAATAGATAGCTATGGTTCGATCCCTCAAAATCCCCTATGGGACCGGAAAACCCTGTGTCTACCCAACTTGCAGTCATTGTCCATGGTCAGTTTGCTGTTTTGTACTGCTTACTGTTCACTTGTTTTGACGATAACCAAACTCCACATCTCCTGTTATTACCCTGAAACCTCGGTTCTATGACATTTAAAAAGAGCAAATATCTTAACATTTTCAGTCCACTGTGACATTTTAGTAATTGTTCTAAGTAGGGTATGCTCAACAAACCTTGTGTTATGAGTGAACAATATAGATGGTATATTCATAAGGCAGCAGAAAGGTGCAAGAAATATATGATAAAATATCAGAGATAACGATATCGATAATGATCAAGATAAATATGCGGTATATTTATACCATGGAGCTATAAAATCTAATTTTATAGCTCCATGTTTATACAGTATATTTTTTATGAGACCCATTTCTGCTGCCACTAAAAATACCATATCAATTATACCATATACAGTGTGTATATTCTTGGCAGCAGAAACAGGGCCATAGTATATAATATTTGAAAACTTCCATGTGATAGTTTAATGCAATGCTGATTTTGCCATAAGTCTGTAAATAAATTCTCTAGAATTAGTGGTTTTACATTTTTGGTTTTTGAGCAAATATGAAAATTGGTGAGTACCGCCCATGTGCTATGATTTTAAAGTTATTTGTGATTTATTTATCCATTATTATTATTATTTTTGAGGGACATATTGGGACCACAATTAATTGGATTGACCATTGTTTCTAGCAGTGTGATTGTATTAAAATTTCTTGATTTGATGTAATGCAGCTGACATTATTACCCCTGTCTAACTAAATAATTTGCTTGAATTCAAATTATATAGTAGTATAATAATTGCAATGATATTAATGTAGGATATAGTTGCAATGAATTACCTGAAAATACTGGTAAGTTAAAGATGTATTGTCCCTTTGATTAATTAAAAAAAAAAAATTTTTTTTATATTTAAAAAAAAAGTGGGTCATTTTGAAGTATCATAATAGTTATTAACTTTCACCAAAAATTAGTCAAAAAAAAAAAATTTAACCGAAATACAGACGTTTTTTTGTTCAAAAAATAACTTTGACTTCCATCCAGTCAAAGTTTTCGATCAAAACATATCTCATAATGCAACACGCTTGTTTGGCTACTCTGTATGCATAATCATAAAACTTCCTCGCGATCTGTATGAAAACACCTTCTCAACCGCGACGAGTTGTAAACAATCCTAATTAGCATCATGCATAATGCATACTCGTGGTTTAAAATCTTTGTTTACTTTCGCTCGTGACGATTTTCCAGACGAAATGTAATCAAATTAATTTACCTATTAATTACGTAAACTTGTTGTTTTTGGCTCTAATTTTCGACTTAAAGTGAATAACTTTAATATTACTTTGATATGGCCAATTTAAAATTAGAATATTTTTTTTTTCATTTTTTGTGTTTCAAGGGACAATACATCTTTAAAGAAAGCTATTGCATGTATTGTGCTCCTTCTCTTTTTAGAATTGTTTATTGGAAATTATTTTCAACTGAAGTATGATCATAACTGTAATAATGACCATTAAAATCAATTATGAATGATTTAGCCTAAGATTATATTGGTTTTTTTTAAAAGAGAATAGCAAATCTCAATTTAACTTAACAATTTGCCACATTATCTATATTATTAAATTACAGTTTTTTAAATAAGTGTGAGGAGTATTATTGATTAATCAATAACTATATTATTCCATGTAATTTTGAAAAACTAATAGTATTTGAAATATTATAATTAATATATCAAGTGTAAACAAACTTAGTTATGATTTTACCGGCATTTGTAAATAAGAAAGTTTGTAAATAATAATTACAGTATGTAGGTGGAAAGGTTAACTATATTATAATTATTATTTTTGACAATTATGTTTAGCTTTGATCATTTGACATTGCTGCAAAAGGGCATTTTTTAATTAAAAAAAGAAGAAAGAACACTGACAGATACATAAGCTGTAGTATATATAAATCATAGAGTAATAACATATGAAAGATAAAATAAATAAAAACAAAATGTAATAATTAGTTTCACATTTCCTTTATAATCAAATTTTGGAGATGGATGGCTTTTTAATCTATTAGCTACATTGTGTACTTTAATGGTAATAAAAAAAATAAAAATGAAGTATTTATTACGCACTCTAAGGTATGTAAACACAACTGAACTGTAAGACCATCTTTCACATATTTCTCAAATAAAAAATTCAAAATTCAAATCCTGGACATGAAACGTAACAAAACAAATTTGGCCTATTCAGTTTTCTTTAAAACCTTAACCATGGTGATATAAACAAGGGTTTGCAATGACATTACATTTGTTTAACTGTCAAATCAGAAAGATGAAGAAAACTAAGTTTTAGATTTAGCAGACATGTTTTATTTAGCCCTCAAATTTAAAATGGATCATGACAAATTGTTATAGTAGGACATGTTTTATAGTCTAGAAAATTTGAGGAACATTATTTTTTTTAAAAACTTGCTGACAGTAATACACCGTTATCCTCTCGCGACAAACAAATCATCATGTCAACCTTGTCTTTAGTTTTAATAAAGTTACTAAGTATGAGACTGATTCAAGAGGTCTCAAATTTAATGATTTTCACATAATTAATAGCTAAAATTAAAATATTATTTACTTATTTCTCAATATTGGATCATTTTATTGTCAAAGTTGGGTAAATTTTGAAAAACCTGACTTTAAAATAAATTAAAAGGCCTGCAGCCAGTTACCATTTGCGGCTATTGAAGAAATGCATAATTGTTTTCATTAATTCATTTTAAATACTGCATTAAATATTTCTTATTGTATATTTTTTTTTAAACAGTGATCATGACTGAATTTTCTGAAAAATTTACATACAATTATATTCAATAAACTTTCTTTCTTTTTAAATATCTAGCTGTTGTTGAAAATTGAAGAATATAATAACATTGCATAAAATAAGATAAGAAAATATTTTCAAATAATGGCATGCTTAGAATGTTTCACAATTACATATAAATGAAAGATAATATATAAATGAAGTCAAAGAATAAAACAAATAAAATATGTATGCCAGCACAACAGATGAGAAGTGAGAGAGGATTCTTGTAAAGTACTTTACCCTAGGATATTAAAAAGGTACAATAAAGAAGACTACCTTAGGTAGTTATTAATTATGTTCAATATAATTATTATGCTTGCAAATTATTCTCTGCATTTCTTTAAATTTAAAACAATCTAGCTATCCATTTTTTCATTTGAAACAGGTAAATATAATATGAATTAGTAAACATGGATGCCTTTATATTTAACACAGACCGGGTAGTGGGATATTATACTACAAGCGATGGGGTACAGTAGGATGATAGAGAAAAGACCAAGCCTTCAAGGCACATTCCGTAGAACGATAATACTCTTATGAGCAAATGTAATTTAAACAGGTTTTATCTACAGTAATTATATGCGGCAATTTGTTGAAATGTGCCACAATTATATTTGGTAAACCTGTTATTGTATTTGTTGTATATGTATTAATGTAAATCATTAAAATAATGAATAAGGTTTAAGGTGAGTGAAGATTTTGTATCTATAATTACAACATTAAATCAGACAAAATCTTTACTACTCCAATTTGTAGATTTCATGAAAAAGTAATCTAGACTTTTTAAATTGGAAAAAAAGTTAAATATTTTGTTAAAATTTTACAATTACTAATATAAGTTTGTATGACTTACCACGCTTGCAACATTTACGTCTGATCCTGCATTGATCAGGCACATACATGTGCTGTTGTGACCAGCTTGGGCAGCATAAGACAAAGGTGTTCTTTTATACTGAAAATATTAAGCACATAAAGGTTATTATATTTCACATAATATAGATAATTATCATATCGGAAATCAAGTTTTTAATCTCAGAGTCGTACTCTATTTTTAGTCAACTTTGTTATCTGTAATTGTAAAAAACAAACTCAAAGATAACATTTATTTCTCTTTTAAATTCCTAATAATAAAGTACAACAATTTGTACAGGTAATGTGATAATGAGGGCACTGCCTTTGATTATTGTGTTTGCATACCAGATGGTTATTTGCATACCAGATGGTTATGCCAAGTCAGACAATTCAGAGTTCAAACAATTTAGATTAACAATGGATATAAACCAGCTCTTAGTCTGTCAGAAGATTTCTTAGTGTATCAATAGACCAGCACTAGTTTGCCTTGTGTTACAGAAGTTGTGTTAACGTACTATAATAAATATTACTGAGACTAAGCAAGGGGAAATGAAATAACATGGAAACCTGTCAAATCAACCTGCTTCACCACCACTTTGATTACTTGAAAGCAAAGGATTCATTGGAGATGATGACACAATTGTATTGTGCATGCTTAGAAGGAACCAGTGGCCTGAATAGTCTGAATAAATGATCTGTAGAAGCAGAGTCTAGGCCGTAATTGTTTTGTACTGTATGTATCCTATGAGGTGTGGGGTTAATCAAAGGGTTATAAACACAATCGTCCATCCACATGATAAAAAATATTGTAATTATTTATAATCTATGCATTTAATTTATTTCGTCTTTTATAAATAATAAAAATCACAAGGTACAGAGCACTTTAGGGGGTAGACGGGATCGTCAAAAAGTGAAACAAAACACGTGACTATCTGACCCCCTAAAGTGTAAAAATTAAATAAACTTAAATACAGAAAAACAGTTTAAAATAACATTTCACATTTCATTGAGTTCAGACAGGTATTTGAGGCAAGTTTTTCTTAAGTGAATATATAAATGAAGAAAGGGAAAAAACTAGACTATCTTTAACATTTGGAGGCAAGTTATGAACAGACGTGGAAATGAATTAAAAATATTATAATGAGCAGAATTCGTTCTTGAAATACTATGGACAAATACTACAGAATTAAGGTGTCGCAAATTTTGAGTAATGTCATTAATATTTCGTGGCCAATACATTTCTAACTGCCAAAAATGTTGGCCAAATTAGGGCGAGTAGACCTTGATATACATAGTGTAAGCCTCTATGATAGGGTCTACTTTACCAAAACAGAAGATCAATGTAAATATTGCAGTATAGTATAAAGTCATTTTGATAACAGCATAAAGAATTGTAGTACAAAACAGTCCCATATAAATGATAATATGTGACTATGAAAACAGTTAAGTGGAGAAACAATTAATGTAAACATTTGTTTTGATGATAATGTGTCATCATTGTGTAACTTTCATTTTCAAGTGCATGTGTATGTAAAATGAAATGTGTGAGCTCTCACTGTAAGTATAAGTTTAGGGCTTTTGTACATTCCTACTAATAAATGATATTCAAATTGTTGCAACTTCATTTTAATTATTGTTTTTTAAATATTTCTGATCTACTGATTTTTCAAGAAAATACAACAATCCTTAAACAAATTTCTGCCAAGAGCACCAACTTGGCATCATAGTTCACTATAATGCTTTTTTTAATTGTCATACAAAAAGGTCAGTTATTTATTTATTGCAATTCAAAAGATTTCTATGCATAGCTTTTATCTGAAATTGCTTTAAATAAAATTATAATAGTTCATCATAACAAAATATAAAAAAAATACTATAATAATAATTATTGCTTTAATGTAAGTGGAAATGGTGATGAATTGGTGGTTCTCAATTTTGTATGCATAAAATATGAACTGAAAAGATAAATGTACTATAGAAACCCAGAATGTGGGTAAACAAAATGCATAACCAAAAACAAAAATGTTTCCTCTGTCTGTTTGAGTGCTCTATACATTAAATTATAATTCCCATCTTTTTATATTTTTGGTATTGGTATTCCTATTTTTCATGGCTGTATACATAAACATGTTATGACAAACTCATTTTAAAATGAAGGCAAGTCCCTCTTTTCTCCATACTTGCTAATGACGATTTCTTTTGAATCTAATGTAACAGTAATGCAATTCATATTGTCAACTTGTCATGCTCATCAGATTCTTGAAAATATTAAATAGATTGAAAATTCAAATTCTCAAATTAAAAAATTTAAATTACATTTAACTTTAATATGCTGTATCAGCAGTAATGCTATTATAGACAGAAACTAAGAAGGTTTATTATTTACTAATACTAGTGAATTTCAAAACTGAATGTGTCATATGAACAATACACAGCAGCCTATCCCTCTTTTGGAATGATAGTGGCATTCAAGCTTCTCTCTTCATAATATTTAAGTGTCTTACTATTGTTATCAAAGTATTTTAGGGATAACAACTAATTAGCATCCTGTTTCCACTGTAAAGTATATGTACAAGTAAAGCATCAGTGATTTAAAGATCTGAGTGCAGAATAATTTGAATTCTAACAATCATCAATGTTTACATGCAGTCAGTAGACAGTTAAATATGCCATAAAGCAGACAATTTAAAATCAACAAATGTGATGTTGTTTTAGATCTCTATTTTAATTTTTCATTGATCTCTTTTAGATGAAATAAATTGACCATGTTTATGTTGGTATTACAAAAATCAGAAAATATTCATGAAAAAACTGTAGTATGGCTACAAAGCAGGGAGTTTGCTAACATTGTGACGTGGTACAATCTAGTATCAATTAGAATATAACAGTTGAAAAATGACTTATACACTAAGTTGTTCAAACTCCACCCTATTTTGTTTAGCGTTATTATTACAAATTGGGCAAAGATTAATTAAAACCATAATTTTCAATAAATCTCTGAATACAATTTTAAACTTGATTCTGTGATTCATTAAGAAGATTAAATATTCTCTATTTTCATTTTATAGTATTTGATTAAAAGCACAAGTCATATCTATGCTAGTTTTGCTACAGATTCTACATAGCCTATAAAGATGTTGATATATGATGGCACCAAATAATATGGAGGTTTCGCAACCTTACGAATACGATAACAAAAACGGATAGGTAATACATTTGTTAAACTTTTGAGCTGATATTCGTAAAGCGTATTTGTGTTGACGAATATCACCAGTCATAGTTTTTTATCTATTTTGCACACTTTGCATTGAATCAAAAATGATTCATGATTATAATATAATTATAGATAATTTATTAAAAGTAATTTAGTAAAAATGCCACATCAATTTTTAAAAATAGCAGTTTTTAAAGTCCTCTCTCGCTACACTAGGCCTATAGGCAACCATTGCAACATGTACCTTTGCTTCATTCAAGTTTACAGCAGTCATATTTTGGAAGGCACCCTCAATATTTTGTTGCCATGCAAAACGGATTTGTACTGGCTTACGAAAACGAATAAGTTTGTGTGACGTATTTGTGTCGCGAAACCTCCCTCATGTTTGCACAACTACGTCCACTTTTATGCTTCTTTGCCAGGAGCCTGTATTTGCATGCTATAAAATGTTAAGGACAGAATTGTTCTAAAAGAGTTACTCAATGCAGGGTGGGGGTCTTTAATGTTTTGTAGAGATACATCATTTAGGTCCTTCACCATATTTCAGAAAAGTAGTAATTCAAAAAAATGTTGAATCCTGAAAGTGAACCCAACTGAGACAGTTATGAAAAGGAGTTGCACAGTATTGCTATAGTTAAGTCACTGATGACAACATTTCTACATAGTATTTTTGATTAAAAAGTTTAAACTGTGAAATATGATTTTCACAATTTGACTACTTAATGATATAAAATCATAATTACAAAAAAAGTCTTCAGAACTATTAATATTCTTCTTTGAGATGCTGTAGGGATAGTTTCATCTATGATATCCAAACAAAATACCAGTCTAGAAATGGGTTTTAATACCTTTCAAATAATATTTGGCCGCACACACAATTTAAAGACCAGGTGCGGGCAAAAAATTTCTATTGATCATACATTCCAATAATTATTGATCTATAGTTTTCCCTATGTTTCATAATTTTTGGAATTTCATTTGTGTTACATGAGCTTGTTGAAAATAAGCATTTTCTTATTAGTCCAGTAAAGATAAGTCAAAAATAGGGTGAACCTAGAACAAATTCCAACAGAATTTGTTTTTGTTTTTTCTGGTAAATATGGTTCAAATGAATATCATATCCAAAGTTTACCAAAATCGGACATCGGGAAGTGGGTTAATTAGCATAAATTCAAAATGGCCGCCATTTGCTATTTTGAAGCTCCATATCTCCTTAACGGTTGGATTTAGACCACCTGAGTGCATTACGAGTAGATATAAATGTGATATTAAACATTCTAATTAGCATATTAAAATTCCCATATGACGTACCTATGACGTCATATGACGTCAAAATCGTAACTCCAGTCCTTACCGCCCCAATCGATATAGAAGTCCCAGCCCTTATAATCGCTCTTACCAGTTTCAAAGAAATAGACGCAGTCCTAGTCCTTATTGTCGTGATCAGCATTTCCGAAATTCTAGTCCCTATCACCAAAATCGTAATAGGAGACCCTCTAGCCCTTACCCTAATCGTCGACCATTCAGTCCAGGTCGTGATAGACATGTATCTTTTGCAGACCAGAAGGAATACAAGCCCGAGCTGGGAAGATGGAGCAATTCCCAAGTCATGAAAAGTCCCTTCCTCATAATGTTTCACAGACGCTCCATGTTCAATTAAATTCCAATTCTGAAATCCCAATATCTATTGATACACATTCTACTATAGCCCTTATCGACACAGGTGCTCAAATATCTATTATCAATTATACGTTTTATGATGACTATCTTAAATCCAGCCATACCTTTAACTCTGATTAAGGGATGGTTTGATCAGTCAACGGCTCACCATTGAACATAGTAGGCACCCTAGACATCACATTTTTTATTAATGATTCTCCTTATTTACACACATTTCTAGTAACTAAGGCAGTAGTTAAGTCTGTTATACTAGGACTTGATTTTTTGGATAAATACTCCGCAAATATTGATTTGAGTACCAAATTATTTTCTATTTCATTTCCTACCCACAATTGTATAGTCATGCCCACTAATCAGGAATTAGTATGCCCCAATGTTTTCATAGATGAAGCCATTCATTCCCATGTTAATAGTTCTGTTAACGATAAGGATGCTTCTGAATTTACAGCTATTTGTATGAATATATCAGATGACACTCGTAGTGATAAGAAATTTAGTATCACCCTGCCTAATGCTTTATCTCAACAGCAATCTGACAATGTTAATGATTTAATTGAAAAATTTGACTCTATTATCAGTAAAGACAAATCTGATTATGGTCGCACAGATATTATTCAGCATTTTATTGATACCCAACATCCTAACCCAATTCGCCAAAGGGCATATCGAACACCCCCAAAAATGAGAGGGGGTTATTAAACCCAGTAATAGTCCTTGGAGTTCACCTGTAGTCATGGTTAAAAAGAAAGACAAATCATACTGTTTCTGTGTTGATTATAGGAAGTTGAACCAAAATACTGTCCGTGATTCTCATCCATTACCTCATATTGAGGATATGTTAGATGCCCTAGCTGGAAATAAATACTTTACTACCCTTGATTTATCATCCGGTTATTGGCAAGTTGCTATGGACCCAGCTAGCAAACACAAAACTGCCTTTACAACAGGCAATGCCTTATACCATTTTAATGTTATGCCAATGGGTTTAACTAATGCACCATCCACATTCCAAAGATTAATGCAAAATGTACTTAAAGGTCTTCTATGGAAAACAGTTATGGTATATTTGGACGATTTAATTATTTTTGGTAAAACCTTTGAGGAGAAACTTTCAAATATTAATGAAGTGTTCTCTCGCCCGACAAAAGCAAATTCTTTCAGGAAAAAGTCACATACTTAGGACATGTTATTTCCCAAAATGGTATCGAACCTGACCCATCCAATTTGGAGAAAGTTAGAGATTGGCCTGTTCCCAGAAATGTTAAACAAGTTTGTGGATTCATTGGCCTTTGTTGGTATTATCGACGTTTTATTAAAGACTTTGCTAATATTATTAGTCCTGTACAGCAATTAACGAAGAAAAATGTCCCTTTCCGGTGGACCGCCGATTGCACCACTGCATTTAATGCACTTATTTAAACAAGACTTACTAAACCCCCCAATTGTTGCATATCCAGAGTTTTCAAAACCTTTTATTCTTTTTTTTTTTTTTTTTATTTATTCCGGTATATAAAAAACATTACAAAAAGCAGAACAAGTCTGAAATTATTGTAGTACATATAATAAAAAGTTACATTACAGAACAAAAATACAAAAAAATTTACGATATGTATAAAAAAATAAATATACTGTACATTAATCTTTAAAATTTATCCAATATATATATTTATCAAAGTCTTAATTCATTTTTTAGCAATATCTACAATAGTATTAATTTAAATGAATTTATTTATTTACTTATAAAAATCCTATATAAAAATTAAAAAAAAAATTTATTGAGAGTTAAGCAGATCAACAATATACGGTACAGCAGACCGTTTATATCTGTCGGTTTTGCATTTAGGCACTTCCAGATTTCCACCATTGGATCTAAGGTTTAATTTTCGCTTGCGGCAAGGAGGGAGCATATCTCTGTGCAAAGCCGATTTTATGAGACCCTGACCAAAGGAAAGGACCAGACTTTCCCTCCTTGCCGCAAGCGAAAGGAGTTGCGTCTCCTCTAAAGCTAAATCATACAATATATAATTTTTTCCCAGGATAGTTCTTCTTCAATTTTATATGTTAATTTTTTAGTAATTGCACCATGCCACACAGGGCATGCATACTCAAGAATAGTGTCTAATATAGCAACAGAACACCTTGATCAGGTCATCCACAGACGCGCCAGACCTCCTCATCACAAATAAAGCAAACATCTTTCGAGATGCCTTAGAGACTATGTCTGTGACATGCATGTCCCATTTCATATTATCCTGAATAGTAACCCCTAACAATTTGAGGTTGCCAACACATTCAAGGATAGTTTTGTTGAGGGTGAATGGCTGGAACTCACTAGCCTTACGCAAAAAATTAATTGTCATAACATGGCATTTAGACGGTTTAGGCAGCATATTATTAGCTTTACACCAGTCATCCAAATCATCAAGGGAGACCTGTAAATAGGAATTATTGTTTTTTTTCACAACTTCACCTAGAGTGAGATCATCCACATACTTCCATCTTCTGCAGCTTCCTAGACTGGCATCATTAATTAGGACAAGAAATAAAACTGGGCCCAATTTAGTGCCCTGGGGCACGCCGCAAGTGATCTTTCTTGTACCCGAGATGGTCTTACCCACTCTGGTATTAATGCCTCTATTAGTAAGGAAGCTGCAGATAATGGGTATTATGGATGATCTCACTCCAATATCTATTAATTTGTTAATAATTATAGTATGATCAACCCGATCAAAGGCTTTAGCAAAATCAACCGCGCATAAATTAACATAACAATGTTTACCATCAGTATCCTTCAATACAGAATCAATTAAACTAATTAGGTAATGGGTGGTGGATGCACTCTTGCGGCTTCCGAATTGTCGACTATCAAGCTTAACGCTAATGTCCTCTATGATCCAATTGACTAAAAAAGTCTCAAAAGTTCTTGCTAATAAGGGTGTAAGTGAAATAGGACGCAAATCATTACAAGTATTAGCTCCTTTGATTTTAGGGACAGGTATTACTGTTGCATGCTTCCACCTATCAGGGAAAGTACCTGCCTTTAGGACGCAGTTAAACACATTGGTTATAGGGGGCGCTAGTTCAAAAGCACATTCTCTTAAAAGTTTAGCAGGCAGGTCTTCTGGATGTCCTGCCTTTTTGGGTTTTATTGATTGTAGTAATCTCTGTACCTGTCCAGGATAGATTTCAGGAGGCGGCTGCGAGGATGGAAGATATGCAGGCAGGTTGTTTTGGTCTAGAGCAGGTAATTGGCAACAGACATCCTCAAAGCTTTGATTAATTGATTCAGCGGTTTCCTCTTCATTAAGACCTGGAATGCTAAATGACTGCTTTTGATTAAGATTACAAAGTTTTCCAACATTCTTGTGCCATTTGGAGGAGTCCGAATTGTGAAGGCCAGAAATCGCGTCTTGGCAGTAAGATTTTTTCGCGTCCATTATCGCTTTTTGTACACCATTTCGAAGTTTTTTCCACTTGCTAGATTTTCCAAATTTAACATAGGCTTTTTGTCGTTGCTTTATGAGTTGTTTCACTCTTTTCGTAAGCCATGGGCGATCAGTACTCCTCATTTTCAACAACTCAGTCGGGAAATTACTATGATAGGCATTTTGTAGAGTAGTAGCTAGCATCGCAGTTTTATCATTTGTATCCATAAGGTCGTAGACATTATTCCATTCATGATCAACTAACCACTGGCCAAAACGCCTCATGGATGAGTCCTTCATAGGTCTAATCTTTACCGTGACATGATCATTTTTAGGTAAACAAGTTATAGGCTTCATTAACACCGAGACGTGATCATTGCAATTAATGGGTGCTTTCTGTACTATATCATCATATAATTCAGGGTAATTCATAAAAATGTTGTCAAGTGTAGAATCTTTCCATGTATGAAAATTGACTACTTGGGTTAGGCCAAGATTGTCACAAAGCTCATTGGTATTAAGGTCGTTGAAGTCACCTAGAATTATAATTGGAACTTCATGGTTGGCACTGCGTATCCTATTGACTGTTTCAATCACATGTGATACAAGTTGTTCAGCTCCAGCCGCTGCGGGTGGATAATATATTGCACCAACATATAAGTGTTTCAAGCGCCTGATGTTATTGGGTATTGTAACACAACATCAAAGACACTCAAAATTACACTGATCATGGTGTTCAGTGTGATTCATAATTAGCCTGTCAACTGAGTACACAGATACCCCACCACCTTTCCTTCCAACTCGCATCTTATTAAAATGTTGATATCCAGGAATAGTTGCTAAATTTTCAGTTTCGGCATTTAGCCACGTCTCAGTTACAACTGCCAGGTCAATTTTGTATTTACTAAGAGTAGCCTCAAATTCATCCACTTTGTTTCTAATTGACCTTACATTGGTCAACAAAATCTTGGGGCACGAAAAAACGGTCATGTTCATGTACTTAGTATTGTCAATAGTTATAAGATTGCTCATTACTCGGCCTCTCGTTTTACTAGCTTTACTAGAGTAAGGTGTATTAATAATCACCGATATTTTTCTTCTTAATTTCCTACCTCCTCGCTTGCGATGTTTCCATTTACAAAATGGCCGACTTGGTCTTGGCCCTTCATTGTTTAGTTCGCTATTGAATGCGATGACGTCGGGAGGAGGTATGCCTCGGTTCGCGAATCGAAGTGCGACGAGATCCTGGGCTGAATATCGAAAATAGCACATCGTGGCTCAGGACAGAATTTTCACTATTAGTGCTCATAAAAGAACCAAAAACTATTCAAACGTAAGTCATACGGGTTGCACAACAAGAACAATACAAAATCACATAAACAATCAATCACAAACGAGACAAAATCAGCAAAACTGCCAACACACGTGGAGCGAAAATAAAAGGAATGGTGTCGCAGATGAACAGCGCCACCTGATGCCTCAGATTTTGCTATTGGATCTGTTTTAACACAATTGCAAGATGGTTTAGAACGAGTTGTCGCTTATGCCAGCCACACTTTAACACAATCTGAGAGACGCTGGGCGACATACGACCGAGAATTATACGCAATTGTGTGGAGTGTCCGTCATTTCCGCCATTATCTACGAGATGTCCCCTTTACGATTATAACTGATCACAAGCCTTTACTTAACTTTAAATCTCTTAATTTAGATACAGACCTTACAGGTCGTCGCTGTAGATGGGCTCTTGAGCTTGATAAGTTTGATTGGACAATAGAACACAAATTAGGAAAAAAACATCAGAATGCAGATGCTTAATTGTCCCGACTTTCTGAAACTCAGGAAGATACTTCTTATTTAGGTGCTCTATTATTTGATTTCACATTAGCAAATCATAACATTCAACATGCTCAGGAAAGTGATCCAACTATTAGCAAGATAAAGCAGTATGTTGAGTTAGGCACAGTTCCATCTGACTTAGCCGGTACTTCCCCTTCAATTAACAAATTGCTAAAGGAGTTCCCAAATCTCCGTATTTTGAATGGTGTTTTAGTCAGAGAATGATTTTATGTATGAAGGTAATAATGATACAGTACACTATAGAAATGATATTCGTATGGAATCTCTATATGCTAATCAACTAGCTCAGCGCCTTAAAACAGCGCAGGGGATAGCACAAACCAACACGCAATAGCAGAAGTACAGACGTAAGACACACTATGACATTTCTGCACGTTTTACCCCTTATGAAATTGGAGATCAAGTTTGGTTAAATGATCCAGCTAATGCCCGAGTTAAACTAGCACCAAAATGGATTGGCCCTTATCAAATTGTAAAGGTTGACGATAGTGGTAAAACATATAAATTGCACAATCAAAAGACAAACCTACCCTATGCTAGACGAGTACACTATGATAGATTAAAACCTTACATCAAACCTACAATCACTTCAAGATATGGCCGAATTATTAAAACCCCAGCAAAGTATGATAATTAGTTTTAATTTGTTTTTTGTATATACTGTACTTATTTTTTCTGCATAAGTACTGTAGTTCAGTTTTTTTTTCCCCTAGATACCACTATGCATGTTGTGTTTTATATAGATAGATTCTTATTACACTATTTCTGACAGTTACTGTATATTGGATTAGCTGTTGTTTCACATTATTTAGTGATTATTTCACTGATTGATTTGCTCTCTTGTGATCTGTAGTATGACTGCCACACTTGTTGTTTCCGATTTCTTCATCTTTCTTGACATTTTTCATGACCTACCAATTGGTTTACTGTTATGCTGATATTGAGTATTACATTTGCACTGTGCCTGGTGACACTAGATTTCCATGGTGTTAATTTCCTTCATTGTATTTTTTTTTTTAATAATTTGTGTTTACATTAATGGCACATCATGCCCAGTTGACATACGTTATTTCGCAAAGCGTCGTTCCTGATCATGACTTTTGTCTATGGGATTAAATAACCCGCGACTAGAGATATCGCATGTCTCCTATTTGGGTAGTATTATGTCCTGTGTTTGTAATTTTATGTGCACTGAATATTCATGTTATTTTCCACTTATTTGATGTATTCCTAATATAATGTCGTACCTGATCATGGCCATATTGAGTCTATGGGTTTAAATAACCGGCGACAAGAGGAACAACTAACATTTTTGTGGTTGAACGTTCTTATTATTTAAATAATTTTGTTTGTAGAATTCGTATGTCACTTTATCCCTCATGGTATCCCTCGTGTTTATACCTATGAACATCATAGACATTGTGCCAATTTGTCTTACACCAGCATACATTACACATACTTCGAACTATCTTATTCTGAATTTCTCTAACTATTCTGTGGTGGTTCACTATTTTTTTTTTTACAACACATTGTATTGCTATTTAAGTGATTCAAGGCTGATTAACATTTAGAATTTGAATGTGAATTTTTTTTCTAGATATACAATATGAATTTGTTCATTTTAATATTTTATGGATACTACATTAACTTTACAGGTTAATCATGGTTTTACATTAATTAAATCATTGACTGTATGATGGTCTTGGTTTTTTAAATATTTACTTAAATTATATTATCATATTAGTCAATTATAGTTATTGTTTTAGTTTGGTAGTTAATATTAACTATAATTTATTATATGAATCCTTGTATTTTCAATGTTAATTTTATGTTATCAATATTAGTATTTTTTTTTTATTTAATTCTCTTAAAGATTGAGAAGTGGGACACTTCTCAGTCGAGACGCAGAGTTGCGTGACCTCGAAATTATCACAATCTCGAAATTTGAATCGCCGCCATTGCTACCGGCGGTCGAGAGAAAAAAGTTCTGAATTTCCGTGTAAAATTATGAGATTTTAATTACGATTTACAGGGTATTTTGTATTTATAAATAATATTTAAGGGATTTTCCCCGTTTAGAATTCAAAAATTCGATCATATTTTGCCTAGCCAAGTGAAAGTTTGTGGCGACCTTAGCAGATTTTTTAGGTATATGACGTAAATATATATTCCAAACATTTCTACCAAAGGAAATTGTTAAACTTTCTTGAAGAAAAAAATGGCTGGATTCGTTTGAGAAAAGCGAATGAATTCTAAAATAGCAGCCATTTTCCGACGAGAGAAATGACGTCGTTATAAAACATTAAAAGTGTAAGTGTAATTTTAACTAATATCTTTGGTATTTTTGAAGAACTGAGAAACATGTAACCGAATACAATTATGCAGCACGAATTTAAACATAAATACGATAACATTAAAAAGGACTAGATAGATGCTGATAAAATAAATAAATATATATATAATATGCACTATACAATATTTACACTACCATGATGAAAGCTATACGGCAATATAACTGGAACAAATACTGGTTTATAAACTTATTTAAATTAGTTTGGATTAAGTAATTTCCAAGTAAACTATTCTAAGGCAAACAAATCTAATTATTATAATAATTATTAATAACTTTCAAGGTTTTCAAATATCGTATATTTCGGTGTATAAGTCGCACTTTTGACACGCAAATTTGACCTCTAAATTAAGGGTGCCTCACCACACAGATTGTACATATCGTCACCTCGTTGGCTAGGCCTGAGTAGGCTAGGCCTAGCTACAGTGTACTAACCGTAACGGAACCTGCTTCTGCCTAGTTTTCAAGGCATTTTAGCGTGATGTTATACTAAATATGATGAAAAGATTTGTTCATTGTGGAGCTGTTTTAGGCGCTCCGATAACATTTCATTTGTAAACGATTACGATTGGAATAGTATTTATTTATAGTTATACGCACGATCGCCGACCCCCAGCGCAAGCCCTTCTTGGCGGCCACATGGTGTACGGTATTCGACTAGTATATTCTCCAGTTGATTATAGCATAGACCTAGCGTACACACTTCTCGGATATTAAAAATAGATACTAATCGAATACGATTGTCCGTGAAAACGTGCGCCCTCTCGAAATGATCGAGCGAGGCTAGCCCACACACGTGTTACACACACGGTCATGCACTCGATGTTGCGGGTGCGAAACTCATGAATAACAAGTTAGAAAGAACTTGTTGAGGCTGGGCGCGGCCGAGCCTAGGTAAGAAAAAACCTAAATAAAGGACGCCGTTGTAGATATAACAAAATATATTATTACAATAATATTGATTACAATTTAAAACAACCTTGTTTAAATGATGAAATATAAAGTGCGTCTTATACATCGACGATATAAAAAATACCGATATTTTACTCCAACTTAGGGGGTGCGTCTTATACACAGGTGCGACTTATACACCGAAATATACGGTATATCATAAGTCTATAACTTATTTACATAGCACACTTATTAAACTTGGATATAAATTGGTGTAGTAAATGCACATGAAAGTTGGTTAATACAGTATGCAGACATTTTGGCTTGGTACAGTATGCTGGCTAATTGAGGTACTGTAACTTGGTTAAAATCCTGAGATGATCAAACGCTGGCATCCAAACACCTGCAATATAAAAACAAAAATATTACAGTATCATTGTATACTTCCTTTATAGGTTTATTTCAGTACATCTGGTGAGCTTGGTACCATCATCTTCTGGCCAAGTGTTGAACACGTCTCCTAGCCTGGCCTAGCATCAGCATAATAGCCTGGGCGGAAGCTGGCTGACTGGCTCTTCTCTGACTAGCTAGGCCTAGGCTAATAATAGTATGCTCTACAGCTAGAAAGGGGCATGGGGCTAGGCCTAGATGCATCTAATAAAAAAATTACAAATTTAGTTCCAATAGCATAGGGTAATTACTAATAGTTCAATCCGTACGAAATAACTATATAGGAAACTTCAAAACAGATCGGCCTAGCTAGCCCTAGTTACAGTAGGCCTAGTTCTATACAGACCGAAATCTCAATGTATTTTATTCCTTTCATAATTACAAATTTCCACAAAATATTACTTCAAATAACATTATAATTGCGTGATAATCAATAAATAGTCGATCAAAACCTAATATGTCAAACCAAAGCCCCATGATTGGTAAAGATTGATCTGCTAAAACACAGACGCTATCTACGATATAGTTAAGGAATACATACAAAGATGGTGGCGGCCCGAAAAAAGTGACTGCTCAATTTGCACTAAATTTTAATAGTTCTCATGAATGAACAGAGCCAAATCTTTCTCAGAATATGTATTATATGTGTATTGAACACATACTAGAATGTTATTAATTTTGGCTTGTGAAGAAATAATCGGCTGGTTTGTTTCAAAACAAACCAGAATCAAAACTTACCTCACGTGAGCCCTCGACAGCTACTATTTCGAAAAATGGACGCCGATTTAAATGTCCGTCCTTTTATACGAAAAAATGTCGGCGGGAAGATTCTTTCTATATTTGGTAAGCCTTTACCATATTTGGCAAGTGAATAAGGCTCCTGATTGGTGAAATTTTACTGGATTTCTGAAGGCTCTTCCATGCAAAAATTCATCGCGGTTCGTCGCTAGGTGTAAACAATTTCTACTTCCTGGTATAAAATGGCGCATGCGCAGGGGAAAATTAGCGATTTAACGGTCATTTGAGCACTCTGCGTCTCGACTGCTTCTTTGATAGGTGGGGAATGTAACACACGAGAGAATATAAATATATTAACTGTTCACTAAGTTTGGTATATTGTGGAATTTATAATTGCTCTAATGGGATTTCTAATGGGAGTTACTATAAACACTTGTTGATGTCCAGTGGTCCAATTTGCCCTAGCTTTCACTGAGGTGAAGGTGATGTGACATCCCTCCCTTAATGACTATTCCTCATCATCAAAGAATGTTCCTTTGTTCCAAATAGTCCCCTCCCAGTACATGCATATTAATTAGGACCGTTCCTTAAATATGGATGTACTGGTAAGAGGAGGGCAGAGAGGATAAACGTTTATAATAGGAACATTTGAAATATAGCCAGTACAGACTGCATTATATTTAGTATTGGAATAAAACTGTTGTCACTGGACAAAACCATATTTACTGTTTGTATATTCTGTGACTGTATGACATCCTGCCGCTGAGACTATAATATATAGTAACGGATACAACCACCGTTACACTAAGATGAAAACTTGGTATGATAAAAATGCAAAAAGCAGGGTTTTTAAGCCTGGGGACAAAGTTTTGGCGTTGTTTCCCATTCAGGAAAGCCCAATACAAGCGCGATTTCACGGTCCATATGAAATTGAATAAAAAATAAGAGATATAAAATATAAATATAAAATAATAATCATAGAGACACCAGGGAGACGGAAGAGTAGACAATTATGTCACATTAATATGCTTAAAAAGTATGCTGAAAATGTTTCTAGCTATGTAAAACCAAATTGTGTGGCTGTAGCTTGTAACAATGACGGTGGCTCTCAGAATGATTTAAAAGAAAATGGCAAGGAATATGATTTAAAACTAAGAAACTCTGATATAATGAACAATTTAAAACAAAAGTTAACGCATTTATCAATAGAACAACAGAGTCAATTAAAGTACACTTGTGAATAAATGGAATGGTATATTTTCTGACACCCCTAACTATAGTGTAACAAATTCTGCATTCCATATTATTGTCTGGGATACACAACCTATTAAACAACATCCTTACAGGGCGAATCCAATTAAAATGGAGTATCTTCATAAGGAAATTGAATATATGTTAGAAAATGGTATAATTAAGTTTAGTAAAAGCGCCTGGAGTTCGCCATGCATACTTGTTCCTAAGTCTGATGGTTCATATAGACTCATGGCGGATATGAGAGCAGTTAATCGTTGTTCAAAAACAGACTTGTATCCAATTCCGAGAATTGAAGATTTAATATATAAGGTTGGGAATTCAAAATTTGTTAGTAAATTTGACCTTTTAAAAGGCTACTGTTAAGTGCCGCTAACGCCGCGCGCCTAGGAAATTTCTGCATTCTGTACCCCGTTCGGGCTTTATCAATACAGGGTGATGCCGTTTGGCCTTAAGAATGCTCCCGCGACATTTCAGCGAATGGTAAATCGACTTGTAGCTAACGTAGAAGGTTGCGAGGCGTACGGTTGATGACTTGATAGTATACAGTCAAACTTGGGAGCAACACATGCAACAGCTCAATAAAATGTTTAAAGCTTTGTCACAAGCAAACCTAACTGTAAACTTAAGTAAGAGTGAATTCTGTCACGCTACGGTTACTTATCTCGGACATGTTGTGAGGCAGGGAAGGGTTAGACCCATCAGGGCTAAGGTTGAGAGTATTTATCGGTACCCAGAACCCACAAACAAAAAATCGTTTATGAGGTTTTTAGGGATGGTGGGGTACACTATCGAAAGTTTTGTCCCAATTTTTCTAGCGTAGCAGGTCCTCTTGAAGAATGTCAAATTTAAGTGGTCGGATATATGTGAAATTGCCTTTAGTAAAATTAAGTCTATGCTAATGTGTGAACCAATCCTTATAGCACCGGATTTTAAGAAACAATTCCGTTTGTATGTAGACGCTTGTGATGTGGGGATTGGTAGCGTTCTCATGCAGTCTTGGAATTGATTTTAATACCTTCAAATTGGCAGCACTACGCACAATTTAACGATTTAAAAGTCAAAATCAATAACCAATTTTAAATAACCAAACAATAGGTAGAATACTTCAGATTAGAAGACAAAAATAGGCAAATATTGACCAACAATGACTATAATGAGTAGCAAGCCAATCTAGTATAGTAATAATAATAGTATTCAAATAGTATTCATATTTTTAATTCTACTGTAAGACGATAATGCAATTTTTAAATAGTTTTACATTTTTAACAGTAGTTTTAACGTTTTATCTTGTATTTTTAATCTGTTATAATACTGCACGTTTTAAATTGTTGCAATATTGTTGTTTTAATCTACCAAGCAAAGTGAATTTCCATTTTTATGGACAAATAAAATTTCTTGAATCTTGAATCTTGAATCTATATTATACAACTTAAAATTTGTTACTCCGCGACTAATCCTAAACCGGAAGACTGATACTAGCGCCTTTTGAGCTGGGTCACCATTTGATTCCCCTTTATCATGCATGCCGCTCTGACAAACAAAAGCTTGAGCACCATTTTATCATTTTTTCCAAACACCAAATGCATGTAATAACACTAGGTTAGGTTAGCATATGTTCGTTACTTACTAGTACCTAGATTTATTCAAGATGATTCGACCCAGGTGTGACAGGACGAATAGGTCCACTTTTGGGCCTTTATGTCTATATGCCTGGCTTCTAATTGATTTACATGACATGTTTAATGTTATTCATTTGGATATTTAATTGTTCATTTTATAATTTCTTTTTAAAGGAGGTACAAGGAGAATTGTTGTTCATCCTAAAGACCAACCATCAAATATTCTTTTCACCACAAATTAAGACATTAAAAACATTGAACAATAGGAGACATTAGTGCTAGAATATTCAACCAGGTTGTTGTTCTCTAGTTTGAACTGATATTAAAAAACAGGCTTTGAAAGCTCAGAAAACATGACAATGAAATGCAGTTTTAATGTCCTACACCAAACATGGGGATAGAAAATGGATATAATTTAAAATATAATAAAGGTCTATTTATACACAAACAAACAAGAAAGAAGATATATTAAAATGTAATATATTAACAAGATTCTGATTTTTTCATTTCTGACTACATTCATTTTACTGTGTGCACTATCATAATATTGCACCGACTCTGCAATTTGTATTTAAATTATATTACTTGCTTTTAGAATTAATGAAAACAAAAAAGACACTCAAATATCAATGGGACTATTAACTAAACTCTTATAACATAAATGCTATAATGTATTTGTTCTGACATGTCATCTGTACATCAATTTCTAGATATTGTGTTGTACTATTCTACTGTACTACAGTATGTTTGATTCCTGAACCTCAAAATCACTAAATAGATGGTTACCGTCCATTGGACGGCCAGTACGGCTAGTAGAATTAAATAGTTTTAGCTAAAAGGCTTGAATATGGTTCATAAAACAAAGACTTAAAGATTATAGCAATGGTTCCAACTAAGATTCAACCCAGGTACATGCAACTCAATTAATTTTACCTATGATTTGCTTGTCATTGGTTAATTTAGGACATTTCAAAACTTTGCTGTACAAAGCACAACAACCACCAAAAATATGAAACTCATGTTTTGGTATATTTGCTCTAATTTTAGGTTATAAAACTCAAAAATTGTCATTAAATCTTAATATATTATTTATTCATTTTATACTCTTTGCTCGTGTACACTCTAGTGAAAACTAACTTACAATAAGAGGTTGATGGCAACATTTTAGTAATAGAATATTCAAACAGTTTAATTAAGAAAAAGAAATTTATGTTGTTATAACTTTTATAATTTAATAATTTTGACATTGGCATGTCTTGTGTGCTATTCTGTTTTTATTTTTTTTTAAATGACAAAAAATAATTTAAAGATACTGTTAAGTGTTAGCTTAAATATGTTCTGTATTTAAACATACTACTGTAAGATTTTGAAGTCGGATAAAATGTAAAAATAAACCTAGTGATTCTCCTTCTGTAATGTATCATAAAATTGCTTCAATTCTACTGTTTATGACAAGGCTTCATCATAAAGAACTTTTTCACTCTTTAACGTTTGTGATTCACAAGGGTCGCATGAATGTCCGCATCTGCTGGATTACATCTTAGATAGTCTTCAATTATAACATCCATCCATTAATTGTTTTAAATTTACTTGAAAACACAGATGTTTAAAAAAGTTATAGGATACGATGAAATAAGTTTTTATTCTTAAAAACGCGTAACAACCCTTAGATTGGTAGCCTAGCGTCTTAATCACCAAGCTACAACTCTATTCTTCATCTAAATTTTGAGAATGCCAATTTTTGTCAAATGCTTTTTTAAAATTAAATTTGAAGTAAGTTTTGTTTCGTTATAATCTAAATATGCAGGATCTTGAGTTAAAGATTTGATAATAAAGATTTGAGTATTTACAATCAAAATTTACAATTAAATTTGTGTTAGCATGTTTAAGATCTTTGTATTATCAGAGTGATCTATTATAGTACAGTAGTTAAATTGTCAATAATCAATAACAAACATTTAAAAACTGTGTTGTAGAATTCAAGTTCTCATTTTAGGTCTAGCATATTAGCATTGAAAGATGAAATCTTTATCACATCAAAAAATATTATGCTTAATGCATATAGATCATGCTTGCATAACTTGAAGTACATTTGCTAATAATACAAACAGTTGTTTTAATAATGTTTTAATAGACAATTTTGAGAATTTCATAAACTTTATTTAAGACAAATAAAATTGTGTTGTTTTTCAGAATAAAATTATTCATAATTTCTACATTGGCATTATTACATATATTGATCTCCAGCCAATGCTATATAAAACAATTATAGCCTCCCATTTTGTTTTTATTTTTCTTACCATGGAGCCAAAATTTGGAACAAATTTTTTCTTAATATAAGTCTGTTTTGTTGTAGTGAGTTTTATAATTGTTAGCATTGCTGTTTTAATTTTATCTACTAACTTTAAAGTTATTAATCCATTAATATACATTTATATACTTTTTCGTTTTTTTTCTTGTTAGTTCATCAAGTTGATAATTGTGATATTGTATTTGTATTTCTTTCATACGGCCTCGTGGAAGAAGACATTTTGTTGTGAACGAGCCCCCGTTTTAAAATAAAGATTTTATAATTATTATTATCTATTCTGGTTTCTTTATAAACATTTAAGAATGTATTAGTAATTATAAGTAAAATGAAGAGTAACATTTCAGATTCAAATTGGTCTTTACAGAAATTCATCACAGGTTTTATAAGAATTATACATGCTGTATTTGTAACTGGTTTGTGTTATTGTACATGCTCCTATTATCAATTAAAATTGTCTTCCTGTCTGGTAACAGCTCAATAAAAAATGTAATCAATTTAGTTTCAATTAAATGATTTGTATTATTTGTATCAAGTTTATTTATAACATATAATGAATGTATGGCTTACCTTATTTTGAACATTCACATTCGCTCCACTCTGGCATAACTGATTGCAGATTTCAGTACTGCCTATTTCAGCAGCAGCATGTAATGCTGCAAAACCATCCTAATGAATATATTAAACAATAACAAATATTACAAAACATACAAAACATTAAGCTAATTAGTAATATGTAATAAAACAAAATGATATCTTATACAACATTCTTATTGAATAATAAATGATAATCTTGCATTCTGATCTACTTGTCCTATTTCTCCACAACAAGTTAATTTTCTAAACAATTAATTTTTGAATATTATTTTATAAAGTATAGTACAATTTATTGTTTTGTATGAGCTATTCCAATTTGTTTTACATTTGAAAATATACATTATGCTTCTATCGGTCAATAAAAAAGTTTGCTTCTTGTTTTATTATAGTGTCTTTAGTGTTTGGAAGTGGGTTTAGAGTGTATAATGTAATGTGTAATACTTGTTGATTACTGACTTCTATTATTATAGTGTCTTTAGTGTTTGGAATGAGTGGGTATAGAGTGTATAATGTAATGTGTAATACTTGTTGATTACTGACTTCTATTATTATAGTGTCTTTAGTGCTTGGAATGAGTGGGTTTATAGTGTATAATGTAATGTTTAATACTTGTTGATTACTGACTTCTATTATTATAGTGTCTTTAGTGTTTGGAATGAGTGGGTTTAGAGTGTATAATTTAATGCGTAATTAACATGGCAGTGAAATTATCATTATCAGATTTAATCAATCCAAATCATTAACATTGCTTAATACAACAATTAAGATTTTATGCATTTTACTGAATCTGAAATTTCTTTAAATAGAATTATTGCTTCAAAGATTGAAAATTATAATAGTTCATCATAAACATTACTGTAGTATTGCTTTTGATGCAAGTGGAAAAAGTGATGAATTGGTGGTTCTTAGTAGAAGAATGTTATTAAATATGAACTCTGATGATATAAACTGAATGATAATAATTACTACAGAAACCTAGAATATGGGTATTGAAGATAAAACAAACATTATAAAGACATCAACAAATTTTCCTGCCAAGTCATTTTTACTGTTCTATTCAAAATTCCCATCTTTTTATAATTTTAGTATTTTTGTAATCCCCTTTCTTTCAGGGCTTAAAAATTAAGGTTCGGATTTCCCTCTTTACACTATAGGCCTCCAGGTACTTATAATTTTCTTTAAATCTAATAATACAATACATATCATCAACTTGTTTATGGGAGAAAATACAATTTCTATTATTCCTTTGTACACCAACTAAATTGTACTGAGGTTTAAATATCATTTAAAACTGCGTTTTGCTAGAATGAAATCCATTAAAAATAGTTCTTAGAATATTTATTTAAAGAAGTGTTACACTTGTATTGATGATGAATAAAATGTGGGTGTGATAACAATCTAAAAAAGCCTGGGAATTCATTATTGGCTGTTTGAACTGCCAGCCCTAATATTCTGGTACTAGTAGTAGTGCACGCTTGTGGTTGTTAAAACTGTAGAAGGAATATGCTGTTACTAGATCCATGTTACCGGTTGTTTAAACAACCCTTCACAGTTGTAGTGCATGTCATTGGTCATTCATAAGAAATGGAAAACACTTTAATAAGTACAAATATAGTGTAGTGAGTGTGTCATGTTGTTTAAAAGTGCACAAATAAAAAAAAACAACTGAGTCTGGGAGAACCTGTACTTGTGATTTGTTAAAGAGCACAGAAGAGATAACTTCTTTCTTGTACATTCCAGAGTGCATGTTATTAGTCATTTTATATGTCAAAGACAGAGTATTCTATTTGTGCATGTTGTGATTATATGCATAGACAGAATGTTCTTCACTAAGGCCCAATATTTGTCAAAAGCAGTATAAACCCAAAAAAAAAAAAAATTGGAAAAATCTAATCACTAAATAAGTAGTGAAGATATATCAAAATATTTGTATGTCGTTTTATACAAAAACTTAAAAAAATATGGGCCAAGGGGCACGTTATTGGTCGTCCAGAGTTGGTCTTTATCTATTGGTAGACATTCTTCTCTTATTTTTTATTATTTCATTATCGTTTAGTTTAGTTATCTGTTATGCATCTTGAAATGTTTTGATAAGGCGCAATATAAATGGTTTATGTATGTAATATGCACCCTTAAAAAGTAATAATTGAAAATAAAAAAACAAATGAAAAAAAAAATACTGTTAAATGTTCAATTCAATCATCATCAAAGGTACATCTCTATTGACGTTAGATCATCATTTTTGAACATTTGAACATAATTTACATGAGACAACAATTTATCATATTTACTTTAATGTGTGTCTGTTTATTTAATTAACTAATTATCATAGTGACATTGTTATTAAGTACAGTACTGTAGAGGAATCATTAAGAAACAAATCAAGCTACTGTATGGTGACATTGTTATTAAGTACAGTACTGTAGAGGAATCATAAGAAACAAATCAAGCTACTGTATGGTGACATTGTTATTAAGTACAGTACTGTAGAGGAATCATTAAGAAACAAATCAAGCTACTGTATAGTGACATTGTTATTAAGTACAGTACTGTAGAGGAATCATTAAGAAACAAATTAAGCTACTGTATAGTGACATTGTTATTAAGTACAGTACTGTAGAGGAATTATTAAGAAACAAATCAAGCTACTGTATGGTGACATTGTTATTAAGTACAGTACTGTAGAGGAATCATAAAGAAACAAATCAAGCTACTGTATAGTGACATTGTTATTAAGTACAGTACTGTAGAGGAATCATTAAGAAACAAATCAAGCTACTGTATAATGACATTGTTATTAAGTACAGTACTGTAGAGGAATCATTAAGAAACAAATCAAGCTACTGTATAGTGACATTGTTATTAAGTACAGTACTGTAGAGGAATCATTAAGAAAAAAATCAAGCTACTGTATGGTGACATTGTTATTAAGTACAGTACTGTAGAGGAATCAATAAGAAACAAATCAAGCTACTGTATGGTGACATTGTTATTAAGTACAGTACTGTAGAGGAATCAATAAGAAACAAATCAAGCTACTGTATGGTGACATTGTTATTAAGTACAGTACTGTAGAGGAATCATTAAGAAACAAATCAAGCTACTGTATAGTGACATTGTTATTAAGTACAGTACTGTAGAGGAATCATTAAGAAACAAATCAAGCTACTGTATGGTGACATTGTTATTAAGTACAGTACTGTAGAGGAATCATTAAGAAACAAATCAAGCTACTGTATGGTGACATTGTTATTAAGTACAGTACTGTAGAGGAATCATTAAGAAACAAATCAAGCTACTGTATAGTGACATTGTTATTAAGTACAGTACTGTAGAGGAATCATTATGAAACAAATCAAGCTACTGTATAGTGACATTGTTATTAAGTACAGTACTGTAGAGGAATCATTAAGAAACAAATTAAGCTACTGTATAGTGACATAGTTATTAAGTACAGTACTGTAGAGGAATCATTAAGAAACAAATCAAGCTACTGTATGGTGACATTGTTATTAAGTACAGTACTGTAGAGGAATCATTAAGAAACAAATTAAGCTACTGTATAGTGACATTGTTATTAAGTACAGTACTGTAGAGGAATTATTAAGAAACAAATCAAGCTACTGTATGGTGACATTGTTATTAAGTACAGTACTGTAGAGGAATCATTAAGAAAAAAATCAAGCTACTGTATAGTGACATTGTTATTAAGTACAGTACTGTAGAGGAATCAATAAGAAACAAATCAAGCTACTGTATGGTGACATTGTTATTAAGTACAGTACTGTAGAGGAATCAATAAGAAACAAATCAAGCTACTGTATGGTGACATTGTTATTAAGTACAGTACTGTAGAGGAATCATTAAGAAACAAATCAAGCTACTGTATGGTGACATTGTTATTAAGTACAGTACTGTAGAGGAATCATTAAGAAACAAATCAAGCTACTGTATGGTGACATTGTTATTAAGTACAGTACTGTAGAGGAATCATTAAGAAACAAATCAAGCTACTGTATAGTGACATTGTTATTAAGTACAGTACTGTAGAGGAATCATTATGAAACAAATCAAGCTACTGTATAGTGACATTGTTATTAAGTACAGTACTGTAGAGGAATCATTAAGAAACAAATTAAGCTACTGTATAGTGACATTGTTATTAAGTACAGTACTGTAGAGGAATTATTAAGAAACAAATCAAGCTACTGTATGGTGACATTGTTATTAAGTACAGTACTGTAGAGGAATCATAAAGAAACAAATCAAGCTACTGTATAGTGACATTGTTATTAAGTACAGTACTGTAGAGGAATCATTAAGAAACAAATCAAGCTACTGTATAGTGACATTGTTATTAAGTACAGTACTGTAGAGGAATCATTAAGAAACAAATCAAGCTACTGTATAGTGACATTGTTATTAAGTACAGTACTGTAGAGGAATCATTAAGAAAAAAATCAAGCTACTGTATGGTGACATTGTTGTTAAGTACAGTACTGTAGAGGAATCAATAAGAAACAAATCAAGCTACTGTATGGTGACATTGTTATTAAGTACAGTACTGTAGAGGAATCAATAAGAAACAAATCAAGCTACTGTATGGTGACATTGTTATTAAGTACAGTACTGTAGAGGAATCATTAAGAAACAAATCAAGCTACTGTATAGTGACATTGTTATTAAGTACAGTACTGTAGAGGAATCATTAAGAAACAAATTAGGCTACTGTATGGTGACATTGTTATTAAGTACAGTACTGTAGAGGAATCATTAAGAAACAAATCAAGCTACTGTATGGTGACATTGTTATTAAGTACAGTACTGTAGAGGAATCATTAAGAAACAAATCAAGCTACTGTATGGTGACATTGTTATTAAGTACAGTACTGTAGAGGAATCATTAAGAAACAAATTAAGCTACTGTATGGATAGTATATGACTGAAAAACCTGATCAATAGAATAGTTGTATTATGTGACACAAAGCTATTCCACAGTTAAGTTAAATGCAATTATTACCTCTATGATCTTATAGCATAGTGAGTGACCATGCAAACAAAATTAAATTAAGACTCAACATTTTTTTACAATTTGTAACTATTGATGATTCATACAGGTCTTATTATTAAAAATAGGCATTACATATCAAATACCTTCTACTATACTATATAATAAGTAAAAACTTTCAACATTACTTTATTGGAGATATTGTGATAGCATTGTAATAGGCTTTGGTATTTATGTACTGTAGTGTTGACTTGTTCAATAGTTTAAATATCGATGAAAATGTGAAGAATAACTTTATAAATCAAACTTAACATAATAATTATTTAATTTTAAAATGTTCTCATGTTTTAAAGTTTTACTCTTTCACTAATGTTGTAATATCCTGTAATTATCACACTTTCAAATATTTGTCACACAAATTATAAGTGACAGGTTATTCCAAAGTGATACAAACTATATAAAGTGCATTGTTTATTACAAAGTGTGATAGTATACATCTTTTTGATATAATACTTCATAATTGTTTTCATCATCATTGTGTTCATTACTATACATGTGGTACATTTTAATTCATAGAAACAATTCTGCTTTGCTATGTATCAAATTTGTTATCTAATGCTTGATAACAAATTGAATGCTTGAATTATATGTAATTAGCATTGGTTATTGACAGAGTTGTACAATTGGAATCTCATAGACAATCAATTGATTGTGCTAAGTGTTGCTTATTATCTAGCCTACTATGCACATAAACAAAAATACATAATAGATGTATGTAATTATTTGTTAATAATTCATGAGATTAAAAATAAATGAATTAATGAAAACTACTATATAAGAAATTGTTTTCCTTTCATTTATAGACCAAACAATTTAGCATAATTCAAACTAATATTGAAGAGCGAGGTTCACAGTCGTAAATTTAGAACTATAGAGCAATGCATTATGTAGAAATTTAAATGTAGCTAATACACAAGAATTGTTGGCTACACTTGTGTGTACCTTTATCAGTGTATTGTTGAACTAATTTAATTGCCTTGTCATTTGCATTTCTTGATTATAACCACAATAATGTTAGTGTTAAGCTTCAATCAATTAAAGCAATTTTTTCTCATAAACTGTTTAACACAAAAAAAATTACACCAGAGGAAAGCCAAAAATCTGGGAGGGCAGGGGACGCTAAACAAGTTTTGTTTGTTATGTGGCCTTTTAGCAATTTACAATCAGTTTTAAATAACCCAAAATTAGCTAGAATACTGTAGATTTTGAAAATCCAAATAATAGCTAGATACTGTATTATTTTAATTAGCCCAAAAAAAAAGAATGTTGTAGATTGTTGAAAACCAAAAAATAGCTAGATATTGTATTTTAATTAGCCAATAAAAATTAAAATGTTGTAGATTGTTGAAAGCCCTAAAATAGCTAAATTTAACCAAAAAATGACAAAGATATATGAGTAGCAAATCAATGGAATTTAATAGGCTTGAATTTGGTTCATAAACCAAAAGATTTCAAATTATAACAATGGTTCCAACTAACATTTAACACAAGGCTGTAGGAGCAACTCAAATAATTTTAACTACCTGTATGATATGCTGCCATTGGTTAAATTTAAACAACTTAGGATCTTCAAAATTATACAGAACAATATACCACCAAAAATATGAAATTTTGTATAATATATGTGTGTGTATATGTAATATATATTTTGTCATAATATTATTATGGTGTTATGGGCTTATGTATTTGCTCTAATTTTAGGTAAGAACAGCCCTTCTATCAAAAGTAATCCTCACAACCTTTCATTTCAGCATAGATATATCATTTTAATCTAGAAATATCCTCTATATATATAATATAAAGAGCAAAGGAATCAAGGTGAGGGTTGATAATAGACAAATTTTTTTTTTTTAATATAATTTTTTTTTTAACTTATATCATATCAACTATTATTAGTGCTATTTTTTTTAAATACAACTTGACAAATCATCTAATGTTCAAAAGAGGTTTATGCTATGAAAAGTGTTATGAGTATTCTATTGAATGTTATCAATTTATAAAAACATACTGACTATAATACCATTTAACTTTACAAACTTTGATGATTGAGGTGTATGCTATCAGCATTTTTTATTTTACAGTACAGTAGTTAAATTATAATAATCAATAGCAAAAATATTTAAAAACTGTGCTGTAAAATTCATTTCACACTTTATTTCTAAAGCAGCATTCGGCAATGAATTATGGAAAATAAATGTGTATATTATTTAATACACATATTAATGTTATGGTATAACAGTGTGTAAACAAGTAACTTGAAGTATACATGTTCTTAATAAAAAAATTTGATTGCAAATTTAAAAAAGAAGAAAATAAGTTATTACGCATGTGTTTATAACTTATAATATTCATCATTTCTATATTGACCTATATACACACACCAGTATTGTTCTATTCATTTTAAGAATGTAGAAAATATATTTAAAATATGTTTGTTACGAGAATTGGTATTATTATAATATAACTACAATAGTATAATAACATGGATACTACAGTAGTGTATTGTCAACTAAATTGATCTTCCCATAGAGATATTATATAATATCTCTATGATTTTCCTAAAGTCTTATAGTACTGGTAGCATCTACATTCTAAAAACAATTTATTGATTTGTTTCACTGAAGGTTAAATTAATGTTATAAACTGTGTGTATGACTTACCTTATTCTGCATATTGACATCAGCTCCACCATCTAAGACCAGTTGGCAGATGGTTGTATTACCTGCGAAAGCAGCATACATTAATGCTGTCCAGCCATACTATTGAAAATATTAAATAATAAACAAAGTTACAAAACATGTACTGTACATATTCCTTAATATCTAACACACAAAAAATGACTAATATTAATAATCTTATAAATATCCTTAATTTAATAAAAGTTAATATTTTTTCAATGTTGAAAATAATTTTTCTAATAACAATCAATTTTAAATGATTATTTCTACAAAGCATTGTAAAATATATTGTTTTGTGTAAACTATTCTTATGATCAAGGTATACTTGAATTCTAAACTATAAAACAGATTATACTAACTATATCATCTACAGTATAATCAATTTTATTTTGAAATAGTTGGATTGAATGCAAACTATTGTGTAAAGAAAGGCTACATGTTTTAAAGATGTATTGTCCCTTTGATTAATTCCAAACAAATTTACAAAAAAATATTTCGAAAAAAAGTGGGTCATTTTGAAGTATCATAATAGTTATTAACTTTCACCAAAAATTAGTCGAAAAAAGAAATCATTTAACTGAAATACAGACATTTTTTTGTTCAAAAAATAACTTTGACTTCCAGTCAAAGTTTTCGATCAAAACATATCTCATAATGCAACGCGCTTGTTTGGCTACTCTGTATGCATAATCATAAAACTTCCTCGCGATCTGTGTGAAAACACCTTTTCAACCGCGACGAGTTGTAAACAATCCTAATTAGCATCATGCCTAATGCATGCCTACTCATGGTTTCGCTCGCGACGATTTTCCAGCAAAATGTAATCAAATTAATTTTACCTGTTAATTACGTAAAACTTGTTTTTGGCTCGAATTTTCGACTTAAAGTGAATAACTTTAATATTACTTTGATATGGCCAATTTAAATTTAGAATATTTTGACCTTCATTTTTTTGTGTTTCAAGGGACAATACATCTTTAAACAATTTTATTATAAGGTTTTTTTACAGTGCAATTATAATATAAAACTAGAAAATTTATTTTAAATTTTAAATTGTGTTGTAGCCGTTAATAACAGGTTTTCACTATTCAATTGCACCACTCCAACTTGTTGTAATAGCCGTACTTGTTGATAATCATTTAGGCCTACTGTTTATTAGTGTGTGTTTTGTGTGTAGGCATTTTTATTTTGAACATCACTATTGTTGACAGTGTAATCATAACCTCACCTTTTATTCACAATTATTTAGTATATATTTTCTATCATATTATTTTGTTGTGTAAATAATATATCTAATACAAATTTTAAAGCAATATTAAAATTAATCCATTAAAACTTAATGTCTTAATAACAAAAAAAAACTAAAAAAAATTATATAATACTAATTTTCAGCATTGCTTTGATATACATTTAGGATCTATGAAATAATAACAGACAGTATGTTATCATAATCATTGAAAGAATAACATGAATTATTGCTATTATACTATGTTATACCGACTGTAGTCAAGTACTAAAGAAAAATAGACAAATTAGGCCTGAACATAACATACTAATTATGTGCCAGTTAAATGAGCAAACATTTTTTAAGCTTTTATTGTGATTATTTGCCATCATTTATACAAGTTTAATTTGTTGATTCAGTTTACTATTTATTAGAGTGATAGTGTGTCTTATTATATTATCACAATTAGTATGAATTGTAATGTAAAAAAAGCCATAACCCAAATCTAATCTTAATTATTTCATTCACAACATTTTCTTCTTGTGAAATTGGTTTGTTTATTATAACAGTGCTAACATATTTATAAAATTATCCCATAATGAGGATTATTTAGTACATTCATCTTGAAACAAGGCCAACAGCCATAAGTCGCGTGCTCTCAGAAAAAAATGAACATTCAAAAAGTAATGTACTTTAAAACTTTTCTGTACATCAAAACAGTTCAAAAAGTACAGAAAAGCGATAAAACGCATAGTGATACCGGACCGACCAACATAGTGAACTATAGAGTCGCGTCCACGCGACTAATAAATGAATCCACAAAATCCCTCTTGATTCTCTAAAAGAAAGAGGATAAACATAGTTCTTGGTATCAATTTCTATAGTTTATTTACAATGTGCCTACTGTGTAGAGTTCACCAATAACTTTAAATATTTCAGAATCTGAAAGGGTTTCTCATACATTTCAAAAACACAACAAACACACAACAAAGACACATGCAGTACAATAATATAGAACAAAGTGATAGAAGAGTAAAACAACAATTTTTAAAATGTTGAGAGGATTAATGTTTTAATGTTTTAAGATTTGAGTGTCATAAGGACTAAATATCAATCAATTTATTTGTAATTTAAATATTCTTATGTTTCCTCATCTTTATTGTTTCAAATTAATTAATCAAATTTCAATATATCACCGGGTGGTTTAAAATTCATGTTCTGTGCCTGTTGTGTTTATATAGTAAAAACAGTTCTTTCTGTCATGTTGCTCAACTTAAGCTATGTCTACACTATCACTACACTAGTTTGACAAAAAAAAAAGTGTGATGTGCCCAAATATGGTGGTGATTTGCTCAAATATGGTGTGATATGACATCATCTTGTCCATATATGGGCAAATCACATTTTTTTGTCACATAAAGTTTGATAGTGTAGACAGAGCAGCTTTATAATGATCTATTAGTTCAAATTTTGTTTAAACATTGATATGTTTAGTTGTAATACAGTACTTACACATTAATACTTATACAGCATTTAATGTCATTTTATTTAAATAACTTGAATAACTAAATCTGTTGAATTGTTAATGTTTAATGAATAGTTTTTTAAGTATGTTAATATTTATATCATGTAAATATTGTATTTTTATTTCGATCCTGTATTGGTGTTTTGATACACTGTTGGGTCTTGAATAATTGAATACAATAATAAAATAGTAATACTGTAATAATAAAACAGTCACTAGTCTGGTGGTTAAATCTGTATACAACACAGAGCTTGAGCTGATGGGGTTTGATTTCAGCCTCAAGAAGCAGTGGGTAGTGCACCAACATGTTGATAACTACTACAAGTAGTTTGTGTCAATATCTATATTAATTTGCTTGATTGGTTCATGACGTATATTTTAAATAGGGAAAATGTTACAAATCAATCATTACCATTGATGACTGTCATTTTCCTCAGATGGACATTGATGTTCTTATTCAATGGAGTAACATGGGAAATTAATTTTCAAATTATTTCTATATCACATGCTAAACATCTCAACACATATTTTTATCAGAAGAATGGTTGTATCTTTGAGAGAACACAAACTGATCAAAATTGTTAATAAATCCCAGGGGCGGATCCAGCCTTGAAAAATAAGGAGGGGGAAAAAGGGTTTGTGACAAAGTTTGAACAATCGGCCTCAGGAACTAGTGGTGCAGGGCGTGGCAAAAGGCCTCCAATGTTCTACCATGTTTTAGGCTGTTTTATTAAAAAAAGTGGTTAGGTTTTGTCAATTTGTTAATGTTATGGTACATTTTATAAATGGACAATTGAATTGTTTGTTATGGGCCCACCGTTTCAAACTGCTGTGTGAAATACGTTCTTACATATGTGTCCTGATCTGGCAAAACCCTACTTTTGTCGGAAATATTCATTTTGTATTTTTTTATATATTTGGATTATTTGAATCATAAGCTTGCTGCTTTGCAATGGTGTTTATTTCATAGAAATTGAGTAAATATTTAAAAAGTTATTATATTTTAAAAACTTACAAATCATTCAATTAGTTTACGAGAAAATCGCGTTTGAAGTTTGCAATGAAATTCTTTTTGATACGCGCTGAAAACTCACTCCGTAGCAACGCGGTTTTTTTTGGTCTAAGGCACAATGATGTCATACCAGGAAGTGTGTGTGATATAGCAGCAGCGTGGACACTATGGTCAATTTGACTGATTTCAGACGCCATTTTAACCTATTTAGTCACTCGAATTAACCATTTTGCACTATTGAAAAGCAGCATTATAACTATCAAGCTAATGTTAACTGGTTTCGGAAGTGTTTACGATACCAACAGCAAAAAACCAAGCAGGCCTAGCTTTTGGCCTACTAGGCGCGCCTATTCAGATTTTTGCCGTCATCGACCTGATGGGTGTTCATCAGGCCGTGTATGGCAGCGGTGCATCGACAAGGGGGCTAGCGTTAGCCTAGACAAGTTAGGCGCCTTGCAGAGTCACAGCTAATTGCAAGCTAACATTACATTGTATTGACGATTACATTTGTTTTTTTTTATAACGTGGAAGATTCACTGTGATGTTTGGGCTTGAATCCAATGATTTAAAAAAACATTTAATATGAAAGGAATGGACAATAAATTAAATAAATAATTAAGAGCCGATTGGATATATAAAATGTATAAATAAAACTATTTACAATAATATAAAGCTAGGCCCAGTAGTAGTAGGCCTACAACCATAATAAAATTAAGGCCTAGCCCAAAAAAAAATAGAAAATTTGATTTTTGACTTGTCTATTTTACTATGGAATCAACAAATACAGACTACAGCTATTGCAGAACACTTTACTTTGAATATTAAAATTGTTTTTATTCCAATTTACGACATGCTGTGTGTAAAATAAAAATAACCTCACAAAAATGTAAACAACTTTTTATTTCCGCGCGTAGAGCGTATAACATCTAGCGCGTTGACCAATAACGTTTGTTATTGCGATGATGCGCCATAGCAACACACGCAGTTCGCTGTTCCAGAAACTTCGAAGAACCGAATTTTCTGAAATTATGTCATAGTAAACCAAAGTTTTCATTGGTTCCTTCTTTAAACTCCGCCCTAAAACTTCCATATTTGGAATGTCAAATGGATGAGCTTTATTTTGATGTGTAACCTTTCAACATTGTGCAGCGAACTGGCGATCAACTTTCAACTGAATTTACGCAAAATGTTAGCGTAGATCGTGAATAAATTGTTAGGCTTGAGGAAAATACATGTTTTTAAAACTCTCTTTTTTCATAATTTTAGTTAAATTTCGGGGAGTTTAAATCAGGTAGACGTATTCTTAAATAGTGAAATATTTCGAAAATGCAAAAACATGTAATCTGCCAGGGTAGTCGATTTGGACGTATTTTGACTGATTACGTGAATTTTGAATTGCCGACAAAGAGAGGGTTTTGCCAGATCGGGTCACATATAACAAAAATGCAAAAGCTGATGAATTATATTATGTGCCTTAAATAAGTAATCTATTTTCAAAAGAGAGAGAGAGAAAAATAGGAATTATTTGTTAATATAAGCATGAATGATAATGTAGGACTTTTGTATATATTATATTTAAAATCAATTTAGTATAGAGCTGAATAATAGTGTGTGCCGTACTATTTCACATAAACCATCATACCTATTTTCATGTTACAATCAGTGGCTGATTTTAGGGAGAAAAGCGTGCAAAGCACAGCATGTGTAATTATGGCCATCTACGATATTCATCTTGATAATTTTGTATAATTTTACTTTTCTACTGAAGGCTACAGGGTTACCAGAACTGCATCTGTTTGTTCTTATGTCTCTTTATAAGTTTCATTCAACATTTATTTAGAAATATTTATATTTATCAAGAAATAAAAGAAGCATACATTTACAATAACTTAAATGGTAACATTAAATAAGAAGTCTGTGAAGTGTAAAACTAAATCACCTAAATTAATCATATTTTTCAAAGGATTATTCCCATTTGGAATCTAATAACGTTTTGTATCAGATCGAATAATATTCCACAGTTCATTAAACTATATGTAAACTTTACAAGAAAAAAATTGTTAAATAACTTTGACCCTGAAAATACATGCACATGGGTATTACCTTTTCCCATTGTAGGTATTATATTATTTATTATTATTTATTCAAGCAAAAGATACATTTTACAAAATATAATACAAATCAACAAATTAAACAAACACGACGCAAGAAGAAAATATAAAATCATAGTCACTAGCTACCAGGAAAGCACAAAAGCAGCCTAAGCCACTGTCACCAATTAGATGTGTACCTCCATTATGCTTGTTGTGGCCAGGTCTTAAATGTTGCGCTTTATATATGAAACTGAAAATAGTATAATTTCAGCTATTTTTTTATCTTAAATGTTTGTGTTTTTATGTTTTGTTATTTGTACAAGGTGTCCAATGTGGATAGAAGTGCTTGCCACCTGTTCATAACTTTTTTCACTGTCTTGTGCCTTGTATTTTTCTTTCAGTGATAAAGTTTAATAAATGGAAAGTATATATTTCTACTACTCTAGTAAAGTAGTATGATGTTAATAACAGTTTGTTTAGTTATTTGTCCAACAGATGAATAATTATATCATTGTTCAGATTCTGAAAATAATTACAATTACAGTGGATTTAGTTACCAAGCCGGTATTAGCCAATCAAGTTGTCTAAGCAAATTGTACTGAAAGACGAATGTACTAAATTATATTGACAAACCATCTAACATACAGCTAAGATAAGATATAAACACACAATATACTTTTTAATACTAAAAACTGAAGAAGAAGTGAAACAATTATGTTGAAAAAAAAATATGATGCTTTTAACAATCAGTGTGAATGTTAACTGCAAATATGCAACCAGAGAACACTTATAAAAGATCTTAAAAACAAATTAGTATTGATGCACTTTAATTAGTGTCAAGTAATTTAACGTTGTATTATCAAATTCATTGCAAGGGAAAACAAATTGATGTATACCTGGCTCTGGATGTTGACAGCTTTCTTGTCACAAAGGAATTGGCAAATTCCTTCAGGTGTTTCTTCTCCCGCAATCTATGAAATAAAACACATAGATCAATAGTTACATTTTTCATTAAAATACATACTATAGTAAACATAGACAATAACATACATTCCATGTTGCAATAAATTACAGCCATTATATTATAATATTATCATTATAATAATAATATTAGATTGCCCAAATAAATAAGTTTTTTTTCTTCTTGTCTTAAATTTTGTATTTACATTATTTTTATATAAAAATTTTTAATGAAATTTTTGTTTATTTATTTTTTTATATTTATTTTTGTATGAGGGGTAGCTGGCTCATTTGATTTACAGCAATGTATTTTGCTTAAGCTGCCCCTGCCCAGCTTTTTTCATCTTTCATATATTTTATTGCATGTATTGTATTGATGTCATGCTGGTCAAATAAATAAAACAAAACAATCACATCAAATGAGCCAAGAGTATTTATAAGGACTACAATGATCATTTTGATCCATTATGGCACTGTAAGTTGTTGTGACCCTATTTTATACCGCCATGTTGTGACTTTTAATTCATTTAGTTACTTGCTTTATATCTCTTCCGTTTCCAGCGCATTAGCTCATAGAACAATTTATTAAGTTGCTAAGAGGCTACTGTAAGTATTGCTAGTTAATTGTTGCTGGTTAAATTGTATTATACTAAAATAGTGTAAACTTGCCTACCTGAATGCCATTGAATGCACAAAGACGAAGAAGGTCTTGTTTGATGAGATCCATTGTAATTCTGCTAAACAGAAAAAAGGCAGAAACAATGTATAATGTTTAAAACGGTTTAAAATAAAAACAATTTGTCAATTCAAAATTGGTAGGGTTTATATTAAAGTAACACACACATTAAAAAATAGATGATTACGAGTTACTTGAATATTAATGGTAGATATAATAGAAGCTCATGACAACAAGGTGGATATCATTAGAATCATCTACAGACTGTTGTGGCTTTAAATCACCCTTTTCCTAAATAAAAGCACCCCTCCCTCTAATTTTGAAAGTGACAAATATAAATATACAAGAACTGAACATGATGTTGAAATAGGAGTAAATAATTATATAATCCAATGTCTCTTCTATCAACAATTTCCTCAACCAATGCCTCCTCTATCAAATAACATTATAATATTTCTAGTCATACTATAGAGTAATGCTGAAATAAAAAAATCTAAAATATATAATGCTTCTATATTAATAGAATGCAAATTGTTGTACAAAAGACCAACACTTTTATATAACTGATAACCAGGGCAATTCAATATATTCTGTAAAATTTACACCATATTGTTGTCTTTGTTTTATCATATAGTTGATTAGAACTACAAACCAACGTGAATTACCATTTTAGGTAGAGCAAACAAGGTGTATCAAGGTACCTTGTGTAAAAACGATGATTGGTTAACCATTTGAAGACGTGGTCCGTATTTCCCATACGGGATAATTTACTCTGTATAAAGACCGTATATGTAGATCTTTTGGGGTCACTGAATTGCGTTTTTTGAGAATTTGACCTTTGACCTAGGTCCAACAAAAATTGCAATTTTTCAGAAGGCCAAAACATTTCACATACAAATAAAACAAACAATTGCAGAAAGTTAGTCATAAAAATGTATTTTGCATTTTTCCTAAACCTATTAAATACACCTTCAATGTATTTTGAGTTGTAATTATTAAAAAATACTCAAACACTGAATAAGATAAGGTTCATACAAAGTATTAATAAAATAAAAATGTTTGATTAAAATCATTTCATTATCATACATGGCTGAAACATGATTCCGACAATTAGGAGAGTTGAAAGGTATACAATCTACAACTCTAGTAAAGAAATTGCAATATCAGTTAACATAATAGTTGAGTTTATCAGATTTGTTTTTACATTTTCAATAGATTGGTTTGAAATGCTATTTTATCATTTTGTAGTTTAATACAGAGAGGCACCTGTGAGGATCAAGGGCTAGTTTAGGCACTGATGTAAATTAGCAATTTGGGAATTATGGAATCTCTATGTGTCCAGAAATTAATTATTCCAAACATTTTTACTGGGGTACTGCTTTTATTCAGAGGATACAAAACAGCTCTAGACCACAGCGCAACTGTAAAGAGTTCACATCAACTCAGCCCAACCTTGGTTGAGGTTGAGTTGAGGTACTAGCCTACCAAATGGTGACATTTTCCCCATAGGCCTATTAAAAGCAATTAAAAGTAAAAGCGTCACAACAGGGCGCTTCAAGGTGCTTGTCCAAGGCCGTTGACAGGACCTGTGGCAAAGCGAACTTTGTTAAATGACGCCCAAGATGGCTGGAAATGGTACTCTCGCACATAAAATTCATGATAAATGGCACCTCTAATTTGCAGGAAAAGACACTCTCATATGTACAGTATCATGCTACCAATGAGCAAAACGATCATACTTTTCACCTCCAATAAACACACATGACTAATTGCAGGACGATATAACATTTTGTTGCCGATTTCATTCACTCAGTATTTAGTTTTTATTGCGTTGCATTCAAGTTCATTGCGAACGTACATCTAGGGGAAGCCCTGAAAAAAGCCCAAAATTTAATCCTTATTATATAGCTCAATATTTATTTACATCAATTTGTTGAAGAAATTAAATATATAAATATAAATAGGTATTGATACAGTTGGGTGGGTGGTCTAGAAAAAAAAATAGGTTGCTATAATGTATACTACAGTACACAGTTACCACAGTTAGTGTACTATACTATTATTAACATATCCTTTATGATGATGATCTGTAGTTAACCACGGCGTTCCATTTTTGACTTATATACACTTTTATTTATGCTTACTGACTGTCAGCTAAACAATAGGTAGGCCTAGGGGCGGTTGTATGGCGGTGTCCTTTGTATGAATCGTTACGAATGGGATGCGGAGGGTTCGCCACTGCATTCTTACTTTGCTTGATAATAATAATAAATTCACTAAGTCGGAAAACGACCTAACAAAAAATTATTCCGACGCTTAGGAGTTTTGGAAGGTATACAATCTACGACTTAATTGAAGAAATTACAACATCAGTTTTAATATTGGTTAAAGACACTAGATCTGCAATTGTTGCCGTTTTGTAAAAATAATATATAACTTTAAAAACATTAAATGTGCATTTTATGGTTAATTATGATAAAAGAGAAAATTAATGCACTGCCTAAGTAGCTCGCTTCGAAAGTTCTAGACGTTTGATCTAGCTTAGTTGGGCTTAGTTTTGTAGGCAAGACCAGGTATTTTAGCTGAAAAGTTACGGTTCTTTTATTTGTTTACCTTTTTATGTGACCGATCATCACCTCACAATATGAAATATCAATCTGCACGCGATGCATGTTGGGATTTAAAACAGGCCGCTAAAATTATTAGAATCAATTTTTTTTGTATAGTAATAGTATTTATTTTTACAAAAAACCTAGGTCTATATATAGTGTCTTTAAGTTTATCAGATTTGTTTTTTCATTTTCAATAGACTGGTTTAAGATATTATTTTGTAGTTTAATACAGAGAGGCACTGTGGGGATCAAGGGCTAGTTTTGGCAATGATTTACTGAAAAATGTAAATTAGCCCACATACATGGTTCAGGCTAATGCTGGAAAATTTTAGGAATTATGGAATCTCTATGTGTCTGGAAATTGCACTATTATTCCAAACATTTTACTATTACTGTTTTTATTCAGAGGATTCATAAACAGCTCTAGACCACCAGCCAATGTCAAGTAACAAGTACAGCTAAACTCTGGGATTCCCTTTTAAAACGCATACTGACTTTATAAGTCAAGAAATTGCATTGCAAAATGAATTAAATCTCGGCATTTTTTAAATAGAATCGGTTGCCGTTCAAAAAATGTTTAATATGACAATTTTACATTTGACTCATACATTTTCGTTCAATTATTTAGAATTTCCTTTCAAAATATAATTTCTTCGTAAATCTGTATGCATGGTGACTAGATAAAAAACAATAAAGCCTAGAGATTGCACAGATTTTAGGCTCTGACATTCCTAATTAGGGGTGAAAGCAATTGCCCCTCCTATACTCTTAAGGCCCATTTACACTAGGGCGATAACGATAAATAAACAGTTTTCGTTCTAAAACTATAGGATAATCATTTATGCTGTATCTGATAAAAAAAAGTATTTTTAAAAATCTAATCAAATGACATCATGATCAATAAAAACAATAAAATCATTGTATTGTCCCGATATTATTGCTCTTACTATTAAATCATGACGTCATTTGATTGGACGTGTGGAAATATTATTTTCATTAGAGGCAGCATAGATGATAATCCAGTTCTAGGATGAAAACTTTTTAAAATTCTTTTCTTTTTGAAAATGAAAAATGCATATTTATCTTTTTATTGTCAATCGTTATTGCCCTTGTGTAAATGGGCCTTTAACCCCCTTTCCACAATTGTGTCATTTTTACATTTACAAAAATTGTTTGCTGCACTCAGATCCAAACAGTATTTCGGTGTTTATTTTCATTCATTTTATTTATCAGATTTGTAAATAAATTGATCTGAAACCAGTTAGGGTAGTATTTCTTGCTTTAAAATGAACTACAATGCAAACTTACAAATTACAGACTCAACTTGAAATCTTGATAACTATACTGACTTTACCAATCAACTCAAAATTCAACCAATTTGTAGCACTAACTGCCTACCACTCCTTACAGTCTATTTCAATTTGTAGCACCAACTGCCTACCACTCCTTACAGTCTATTTTCATATTTAGTGTTAATTCACATAATATGCTTATTGACTTTAGCTATGATGTCACAACAACTTTTTCACAGTCTATGCACTTCTTTCTGTTGATGTACAATTCACAATACTCTGTGGAATTTCCTTTAGAATTCTGTTATTAAATTTCTATAAAACCCCTAAAAAGTACTAGAGGGAAACAGTTTTTATTACTAAATAATTGCTATTTTAGGCAAAACAAATAAATAGTATTTTAATTTAATTATACTACACATTTTAGGAAAATTCTCGGTATGGTAACTACAGGACTGAAAGTTAAGACAGAAAAAATAATAAAACATTTAACACATTAGATCTAGTATACCAATTGATTTCTGTAGGTCTGTTGGTATACTAGATCTAACCTGTTACCTGTTTAAAAAACTGACAGACCAACAGGAATAAATTATATATAAATTAAATTAAATTATTATAGTATAGGCCTAACTTTACATTGACTAAGAAGTATACAATTTTATCAGGCTATCAAACATGATATGTTAAAGGAAATAGAGTTAAACTATATTAAAGTGTTCTCCTAAATCTACATACTGTTGATCATTTTCTCTTTTAGGCTTTATGTTGTTTTTTTCTATGCTGGTATTAACAACAGTTGTTTCTATTAGCTAACACTGTCTGAATTTAATAAAACTGTCAATCATGAGCAAAACTAACACAAAATGTAAGTTTAACGTTAAATCTTTAAACATAGACATATCCTGTTGTAACAACCCATTTAATTTTCTTCTCTTGTATCCAAACATTTCAATTCTCAACCAGCTTATTTCAGCTTCCTTCTTCCTTAAAACTCTTACTCTTAATAATCAAAATTATAAAATAATAAAATCAAATTTATAAAATGTATCTATAAAACCAGCAATATACTGTATTTCTTACTATACTTACATAACATCTACATTGCAAACTTACATAGTATTGGCTAAACTGGAATAATCTGGTAATTCACAATAACTGGACTGACTTTCTAGTTGTCTGAAATCAATCAATTCATAGCACCAACTGTCTACTCTTTAAAGTATATCTATTATAATAGTATTCACAATGAATAGTACCTAACTTTGATATTACAAAACGTGTCCACGGTCTGTGCACTTATTAAATATAGAAGCACAATACACAAGTATTCTATTGAATTTCACTTTAGAATTCTATACAATTCATTTACAAAACTCCTACACATGATTTCCTTTGGAATTGTAATACAAAACACAAGAAGTTGTTAAGTGTAGTATATAGACATAATATGATTCATACAAGTATCATTAAAACAAGTTTCAATAGAAAATCATTGCTATACTGTAAGGCCTATAGCAAAAACATACCGTACTATGTTGTCTGACATTTCGGTGGTTGGCGCACTTTTATGAGAAGTCTTCTTCAATGCTTTGCTATTTCTGCCTTTGGTGGCAAGGTAACAACCACAAGAGGCACTGCTGTCCAGTTATTAACCTGCAAAATAAAATAGATTACAGTAATGGCAGCTGTCTATGGAAATTAATGTTATTATGGCTTGGCACTAATGCAATTTATTAGTATGCAAATAATGAATGTTTGAGTTGTGGTGAGAAATGAATCATGAATTGAAAGATTGACTATTGTTAAAATAAGGTTGAACTGAGTTAAATAGAACAGTCAGTATTTCAACTGGAGGTTTTTTGAAAGGTTTGTTTAATCTTAAAAAACCATGATGCGGGCGAATACAAGATCAATAGAGGGCGGATACTCTACTATCTAGACCTATTAGTTACTATGATTCAATTCTGAAAATTACTCTTATTCTGCAGTGTGTGCCTGATATATGTGTATGTGTTACATCATCACAGTGGATATATTCATACTTTTACATTTCTAATTTACAATATCCCTGTAGCTTTCCATAATTAATTATGATAGAAGTTAGTAATTTATTATCTTATTAATCTTTACCTTAAATGAAATAAGTACTCGTCTAGGCTGACAACTCTCATAAATTATATGTGTCAATTGTTCCTTTAAAAATGTTGTGTGTTGGGCTTGGAACAATTTGGTAAGGTAGAGAATGTGTTCATGATAAAAATACCTCCCTGATACGAATGTAAGAAATGATGCTCTGCTAAAGGTATTAAACCAAGCTTTACAAACTTAAAAGGATGACATTGGGTAAAATGACTGGAAGAATTTTGGAGTTAAAAATAAATCTGAGAAAAAAATATTTGCAAAACCATGTATAATCTTGTTGTATAGTGGGTTATATAATGGTTTAGCTTTTACAGCAATCTAATCAACCTGGACTGTAAGACTTTTCATGGTGTAGTGGTATTTTCAATGGAGTCATTCTTTATTCGTTTATGAATACTGGTGCACATTTACCCCACTCAGGGAATACAATCATGGAGGAAGTCTGTTTAAAGCCCCATTCCTTATGTTTTTTAGATCTAATTTAATAAGGTCACAAATTACATTCATCTTATCCTATTGCGATAACTTGTTTTGTCTTTAAACGGTTCAAAATGTGAAAAATAACCGATTCAAATCAATTTAGTACTGCATTGTTTTTCTCTTTTTATCGTATTACCATAGAACGTACATTTAAGACAAGGAATGACCTGGTTTCATGCTTTTAAACTTGTTAACATAAAAACACGTAGGGAATGGGACTTTGAGGATGGGATACCTTCCATCAGTGGTTTACATCAAAACAATTGCGGCACACACTGTATAGTAATAGAAATGTATCACTTTTGCTACTGAGATATTTAACGGATTTATTTCTTAAGTTGTAGGTATTCAATATTGAAATTATCAAGTCTTGCATACCTCGCCAGTCGGAAAACTGCTGTGATAGACTGCTGTTACAGTAAGAAAGACAGGTACGTAAATATCAGCTAGCTAGGCCCTAGTGAGGGCGGATCGGGGGCTTAACTTTAGGGTACCTAACTTTAGCCTACATACTTACTTTACACGAATACAGGTCAACCCGTACCCATGCCAACTCGTACCCACCAACTCGTACCCAAATTTTGGCTTACTCGTACCCACAATTTTGGCTGACCCGTACCCATCATTGGCTGACCCATACCCATCATTGGCTGGCCCGTACCCAAGTTTAATGCTATTTAAAGTATATTTATATTACATTTAAACCCAGTTTTATTAAATTTTTAGATACCAATCATATGTTCGATATTATAATGGCAAAAACTATTGACCTAAAAAGTATAATAATATCTACAGACTCGTACGAAAAAAGCACAGCTTTCATCGTATTTGGGTACGTCGTATTTGGTCAAGTTAATACTTGAGGGCGCTGTTTTACATGGAAGATCAGAGCCATATATAAATGGCTCTGTGGAAGATGTCAGTGGTTGGCTGTGCTGCATTCTATTTTTTTTCATTTATGAATAGTTATTAATCTAGTATTTACTACGAATAGTAGTACATGGAAATTGAAATACCCACTAGTCTGTGATGATGAAAACTTTAATTATTAAAAGTAAACATGAATATCTTTTACACATAATTTGTATTTTCATTTTATTTTACAGATAATGATTTTTGAAAATCGTTTTAAAACGAATGGTTTTTGTTGTTTTGTTTTGCAATTTAAATATAAAAATATTCATACGGCAAAAGCATACCACTAGTTTTGCGCCGACCAGCTGGTCAACCCGTACCCAAACCAACCCGTACCCATGCCAACTCGTACCCAACTTGGCTAACCCGTACCCAAATAATTGGTCAACTCGTACCCACTTTGGCTAACCCGTACCCAAACCAACCCGTACCCATGCCAACTCGTACCTAAATATTTGGCTTACTCGTACCCATTATTTGGCTTACCCGTACCCGTTTTTGGCTTACTCGTACCCATTATTTGGCCTACTCATGCCCAATTTGAATAATTACTTGTAATGATTTGATCGGCGCAAAACTAGTGGTATGCTTTGCCGTATGAATATTTTTATATTTAAATTGTTTTTTTATTTTACAGGTCTCGGTGAAATGTGTGCTAATAAAAATGACCATTGATTTGATTGTAAACTTCGTTTAACTAGGCATATATTTGTTAACATTTATTTAATAGTAATATAGTTTTATAAACATATGTTTGATGTGTCCTTTTTATTTATGTAAGAGAACATTAATTAATAAAAAAATATTTTAACTGTTGTATAGTATTACAATTCTCAATTAAGCCCAGGTAAAGTAGGCCTACCAACAACGTATAATTTTTATACTTATCAATTTTTATCACCTAATTATCTTCCCTGATTAGATTCGATCAAGTAATTATTATTTCTATTGTATTGGTAATTTAAAATTGGTTGAATTAACAACGCCCTGTTTTAAGCAAAAAGCTTACAGGGCTATGGGGTCGAATTACTCGTAGATTTCGTGTTACATGTTTTTGTTGACCGGGATTAACCTTTTATTATCTATTACGCATTTATGGGGCGTCAAAGAGATGACTCAGTCGTATGATCGTTTTCCATATATTGTATTTATTAATAATTCAGTGAAATGATCATATCGGGGATCATAATTATACACATACTGTAAGGCCTGCAGGGCTATGGGGTAGAATTACTTGTAGATTTCGTGTTACATGTTTTTGCTGACCGGGATTAACCTTTTATTATAAAAAAACACGCATTTATAGGGCGTCAAAGAGACGACTCAGCAATGACGTATGATCGTTTTCCATATATATTTTATTTATTAATAATTCAGTGAAATGATCATATACACGTACTGTAAGGCAATTAAACATTTTGGCAGATTTTCTTCTATAACAGCTACGTGTTTTTGCTGACTGGGGATTCCTCTTTTATATTAAAAAATAGACAACGCAATGTGGCGTATGATCGTTTTCTATTTATTTTTTTTCTTAAATAATTCAGTAAAATGATCTGTTTGTTAATTAAACATTTTTGGTAGATGTTTCCTCAATAACAGCTAGCTACATGTTTTTGCTGACGAGGGAATCCCTTTTTTAAAAAAAAATATGCATTCTATAATGTGTCAAATAAGACAAATTAATGACCTACGACCGTTTTTCCATGGCAACGGATGTCGTATTATTTACTAAAATAATATAAACGTTCTGAAGGCCTACCTACACTGTCTGAGTATACTTAGGCTTACGTATCTGATGATTTTTTTTTAGTTTTAGTAGTATGTATTTCGGTTTTTTAGTCATAATAATACAGTAATAATCATTACAAAATGAAAACGTAATAACAGCAAATGTCGTACGTCGTTTGTAATTAAATGTTAAATTATTGGAGGTTACCTTTTATTATTATTCTCACATCCGTCATTGTATACTAGGGGATTTGTTTTATAAACGGCAATAGGCCTAATCTACTTTCATTATTCTAATGCTCACTTAGCAGCAAAAATGAGGCTGGTATCCACTTAAATAGTTTCGTGATTTTAAAATACGAGTGACTACTTGAAAATGTATTAAATATTTTTGAAATGTTAAAACAGTTTAATATTTTCCAAAACTTGCAAAACAAAACAACAAAAACCATTTTTAAAACGATTTTCAAAAAGCACATTACTCATTAGGCCTACTTCATTATCTGTAAAATAAAATGAAAATACAAATTATGTATAAAAGATATTCATGTTTACTTTTAATAATTCAAGTTTTCATCATCACAGACTAGTGGGTATTTCAATTTCCGTGTACTACTATTTGTAGTAAATAATAGATTAATAACTATTCATGACATCTGACATCTTCAACAGAGCCATATATATGGCTCTGATCTTCAACAGAGCCAAATATATAAGGAGTTACGACATTGAAAATTAGAAGCCATTTTTGTGTCAAAGAATTCGCACGCTGAGGGCGCATGCGTCTATTTTGTATAGCGTTTTCCTGTAGTTCATGCGTTATTTTTAGATTTTTTTTGTCTATGAAATAACGCTTATATTCCGTTTTTATTTTAGTAACTAATTTTTTTAATGGTATTAATTTGGTAACATATATATATTATGTCTATAATAACAAAAGAATAAATGCATCATCAAAGCATGGACCAATACAAAAAACACACAAATTCACCCCTCTTTTTATACAGTATATGGCTCTCTGTGTGTTTTTGACACAAACTTTCAGAGACTCGTTCATCATTTTTTTGTGATAATTTGCCTTTATTATTTTAATATTGTTCATACCATATTCAATATATTAACAAATATATCCACGACACTTTATTATTTTATTTAGTCATCAAAGCATGCATTATGGATTGAAAATATTACATAATTGTTATTAAGGACGTAGTTATGGGATGTTTCGTTCCAAAATCAATCAATCGAACTTTATAATGTACTAGCGCACGCGCGCGCAATATTCTTTGCCGCAAGTACTTCTGTACGCTGTGCACATCGATATTTCACCGTAAAATGTGCAATTACATTTTTTTAAATATAAGAAAAAGTTTAAAGTATTTTCTTGCTCCTATACTTTACATGCATTAACGGAGACAAGTTTGACACAAATTGATCTGCATATCACGTGACTATAATCCAATGTCGTAACTCTTTATATATATGGCTCTGATCTTCAATGTAAAACAGCGCCCTCAAGTATTAACTTGACCTAATACGACGTACCAAATACGATGAAAGCTGTGCTTTTTTCGTACGAGTCTGTACATATTATTATACTTTTTAGGTCAATAGTTTTTGCCATTATAATATCGAACATATGATTGGTATCTAAAAATGTAATAAAACTGGGTTTAAATGTAATATAAATATACTTTAAATAGCATTAAACTTGGGTACGGGCCAGCCAATGATGGGTACGGGTCAGCCAATGATGGGTACGGGTCAGCCAAAATTGTGGGTACGAGTAAGCCAAACATTTGGGTACGAGTTAGTGGGTACGAGTTGGCATGGGTACGGGTTGACCTGTATTCCTTTACACAGCCTACTATAGTAAGCCTAAACTCATTCTTGTCTTGCTAGCTTAATAATTATTAATAGGCTTTAATAGGCCCCTGTATTGTTGGAATGGCCTATTGTTATCCTATACAACACTAACAGTCACTGTTTACCACCATAAAATATGTAAAATATTACCGGTAACTAAAGTTCAAAATATGTCAACAGTCATGATTCCGTAAAACTTTTTTGTACCACATGTACGACCTCTGCCGACGAATACCAGTACACAGTTTAAAGAGATGACCTGGAATCTTAAGAAGACGTACCTGGGAAATTACTGAAATGACGTAATGTTAATCAAATTTAAAAGTAGGCCTAATACCCATAATACAAATTTATCTAATTAAAAAAAGAATCATTCTAAAACAGGATCATGGTTGAGATCAATGCAAGTCAGGATATACTATGTAATAAATATTGCAGACCTAGATCCCTACCATAGGTCTGCAATATTTATTACATAGTTACGATAGGTCAAGGGTGATCGATTCATACCAAAATATTTTGAAAAAATTAAGTAGGTCAAGTGTTATAACGTTCGTAAAGCCAGTTACTTATTCGCCGTAGAGGGCGTATATGCAAAAAAGTTCGCGGAACTAGGGTGGCGATTAGTAAAGTAGGTCAAGGGTGATCGATCCATACCAAAATATTTTGAAAAAATTAAGTAGGTCAAGTGTTATAACGTTCGTAAAAGCCAGTTACTTATTCGCCGTAGAGGGCGTAGACGCAAAAAAGTTCGCGGAACTGGGGTGGCAAATGGTAGAGTAGTTCAAGGGTGATCGATTCATACCAAAATATTTTTTATTTTTTCGAGATTTGAAGGGTCAAAGGTCAAATTAGGTCAAATAAGTCATTTTATGAAGAGGAAATCGTTTAGATATGTTAAATGCAAAAGAATTTTGTTGTTTAGTTGATATAATTCAAATAAACATCGTATCCAAAGTTTACGGACATCGGGAAGTGGGTTAATTAGCATAAATTCAAAATGGCCACCATTTACCATTTGAAGTTCCCATATCTCCTCAACGGTTGGTTTTAGACCAACTAAATGCATTACGAGTAGATATAAATGTGACATTAAACTTGTTGATATAAAGTTTGCGGTACACCACGTGTAATAGTTCTGAAAAGAACTGTTGAGTTTCTCGACGTTTCGATCAATATACTTTGATCGTCCTCAGGAGTGAGAATTCTCAACAGTTCTTTTCAGAACTATTACACGTGGTGTACCGCAAACTTTATATCAACATTAGATTTCCCCATGCAAACCTTCAAACAAGACATTAAACTTCCAAATTAGCACATTTAAATTACCATATGACGTCATAGTTACGTCATATATTATGTTATAACTGCTTAAATGACATGATCCTATGCTAAACAAAATGTAGAAACCGCAGGAAAACAATTTTCTAACATTTTCCTGTTAAAGTGAACATGATAGATTTCCAAAGTCATCTTCTGACATCTGTCTCTCGGCATCACGCTCATCAAGTGGTTTTCGCAAAGAGACCCTTTGAAATCACAAGATGATCCTTGACATTTATCAAGAACTGCATGAGGAGAAAGCAAATTCTTCCAGTGTTGGGAACATTCACCTTTCCACCATTCATCACAAGCTGTTTGAGCTATCTCCTACAGAATCGACCACATGCTGGACATCTTGTGTCCGCCTTGCTCCAAAAGTAGGGCTCTGTAAAAGAGTTTATGGAGACACAGTGTTTTTCTTTTATGTTTGTGTTGCTTTTAAAGTTAGGTTAACCATTTAAGAAACAAGGCCATATACATAGCTGCAGTCGCGTGATCAAGTTAGTGTTTACCGACCAACCGACCGACCGACCGACCGACATAGTGAGCTGTATAAAAACGTATATTGACTTGCTTGCCTTTTATAATTTTGAAGACATGGAACTAATATCATTAAAGCAGGGAAGAGTAAAAATACAATTCCACTCTTTCCTGTTTAAAGTGATTTTAAAATATGTAGAAAAATATAACGAAACTTACAAGGATAAGAGTGTAAGCAGTATACGGTTTAAAAAGTAGACACTGAATATCTACCATCGTTTGAGGCAAAAATTAGGACTTTGTAAATAATATTAAGAAGCACAGATTATGTGTCAATTTAGGATTTTTCAAATAAAACAAAATCATCATAAAACCTATTTTTGATTTACTGAATGTTGACACTTAGGCCTACACATACTGATATCTTCACAATTTTAGAAATCAAAACGAACAGTGAAAACATCTTTGACACCTTTTCTATTAATTAAAAGCTCTGTAAGGTGTTCCTTAATCGTTAAAGGTACGACGTCTGCCCAACCTTTAACATCACGACACCAGTGGTTTAATACCACACTTATGTATCTTGATCCAATGTATATGCCTATTACTAAGTAATGCTAGCATTATATTGCTACATGTTTTAAGATTATTTTGAAGTTTTTGTTCAACGTTTCTATGATTAAAATGAGAGAAAGTGATTGTCGGCATACAGATATGATTTGCAGAAATTCACCGGGTTTTATATTGTTTTGTTATTTTTTTCTATTATATTATAAGTCATTCATCATCGTAATAATTGTTTTTCAATTTTTGATATTTGTGAACCTTATAATTTTGGACATTTTGGAATCGAGATGGCGGCAATTCGGACACATCCTCAGATTGCAAAAGGAAGTCCCAGCCAATAAAGCAATAACTTATTATTTTGAAAACTGTAAGCAACAAAGGTATAGAGGACGACCACGATCCACACTACCGGTAACTCTATTGAACGACCTGATCACCCTACATAAACAATCATCAACTGCACTACCCCCTAGGATCAAAAGCATAAAAGATATAGAAACGATTCAGAGATTGGCAGAAAACAGACAGGACTGGAGGAAAGCAATCCGAGATATAAGCAACTTCAGCCGAGGTGGGAATATCATCAGACTATCTGGCGGACCGGCAATAAACTAAACTAAAATTATAATTTTGTTGTAGCCACTATGCCACGTGGACTTATGAAAATTAAATTATATACAAAACAAGTAGTAGTAGTCAATTTTCCTCGATCATTGAAACACTTTGAATAAACCAAGTTATTATATACAGGACCGCTGGTATACGGTTAATACTGAGAAACTATATCGCACCCAATCTAGTTCCGTTACAATATACATTTAGATTTGTAAACATTATTCAAATAATATATACAAAAGATGCGAAAAACAATTAGACATCTAATAGATAGATATAAAATAATTTATAAATTGAAAAAGAAAATTCTAATGGACGCCCCAAAAAGATCTCTTTCATGTGATGTTACCGTTATTTATTTCAACCACTACTCGTCTTGACAATTTAAAGCAATTGATGGATTCAAAATGAATTATGTTTAGTTTACATAATGTCAAAATGAATACAGTCAAATGCTTTTTTCACACATATAAACCAGAACCATCTTATATGTATAAACTTTTATTTCTCACTATAACTATAAAATCTTAGCTGCATGATGCACTTAATATACTGATGCCTGTCTGTAATTGTTTTAAATCTTTCGGAATTGACATCGTGTGGAGAGATTCATAAATAAATGATAAATATTAAGATTCTAAGCCCCGAGTTAAGACTTCCTCTTAGCCCGGTCGTTGGATGGATGGTCGTTTTAGAAAGTTGGTCGCTTACGAGAGAGGTGGATAGACTGATAGCTATGTACTTTACGTACGTACGCATTATTAATATTACGTACGTACGTGTTAATATTACGTACGTACGTAATAATAATAATGCGTACGTATGTATTATTATTACGTAAGTACGTACTATTAACACGTACGTACGTATTAAATAAATATTACGTACGTACGTAATAATAATACGTAGGCCTACGTACGGACGTGTTATTTAATACGTACGTACGTGTTAAATATCACGTACGTACGTGTTAATATTACGTACGTACGCGTTGATTATTACGTAGGTACGTAATATTAACACGTACGTATTAAATAACATGTTGAATCGACTTGTCATTTGATTTCCCAAATTGTCCGTTGTTTTTGGTTATTCTTTGTTGTTGTTTAACTTGACTGTTATTAGAATATGTTTTAGTTCTTTGTTTTCTATATTTTGTTCGTTGATTTTTATTTTCCTTTGTAGTTTTTTTAGTTTGTTCGTTGATTTTTGAAAACGTAATCGTTTTTTTTAGTTTGTTCGTTGATTTTTGAAAACGTTTTTTGACATAGTTCTTATTTTAATTTTTTACTATTATGGCCCTAATGGCCGCCCATACCTGAGAGTGCCATTTCCGACCATCTAGAGGTGTTATATTTTCAACCCCCACCCCCTCCCCCGAAACACACAAAATCCTGGATCCGCCCTGAACACTGTTATGATGCACGACGTATATCATGATCGGCATGTGCCGGAAAGAAAACAGCTAAATATTTAATAATTAAAGTTATTTATAGTTAGGCCTAGTTAGTCAACAAAATATATGGAAAAAAGCTCCAATATTAGGCCCCTACTCAAGTTATGTTTAATATCGTGTAATTCGGCCTCGTGTAGATAAGAATAGAGTTGTAATCGCTTCGACCGATTGGTGCTAAACGTTAGGAGTGTTGTATAAGGTGGATTAATGGCTCCTGATACCTGCTAAGTTTGCACATTCTTGGTAATGTAACTTTAATCAAAAGGCATTCAAAAGGGCAGTTGTTGTGGTCTGTTGAACCCACAAATGTGAAAACGCCCACAAATGTGAAAACAACCACAAATGTGAAAACGCATCACCCACAAATGTGAAAACAACCACAAATGTGAAAACGCATCACCCACAAATGTGAAAACAACCACAAATGTGAAAACGCATCAACCACAAATGTGAAAGCACCGCCTACAAATGTAAAAACGATCATCGCCCACAAATGTGATAACGCCCACAAATGTAAAAAAAAGAGAGACTTTTTCGCCCACAAATGTAAAAAAAATCAGATCAAATTTAATGCTAGATTCAGACAATTTTGATCGAGTTAATACATTATATCATGATTGTATTGAGTTGTTTCAATAATTGTTTGTTCACGATACGTCTGTTAGGGTCGTCGTTAACACGTTGGATTATTATCATTTGCTACTCGTGCGCGCGATATTTGCACGTTAACTCGTTTGTTTAATGAACGTAATAGTTCAAGACGATATTTGTTATTTGCTGCGCGCGTGCACCATACTTCAAGGTCATGTTATATCATTGTTGCTTCTAGTGTGTGGTTGTTGGCTTACTATTATGTACGTATTGTTATAAGTCGATGTTCGATTCGATGTTTTTGTGCGCGTACACGATACCACAAGGTCAAGGTCATATATACTATTGCACGCGCGCAAAACATCGAACTTCGACTTGAAACACTATACGTACATATCAGTAAGCCAACGAGTTAACAACCACACACCACAAGTAGCAATGGTATACAAGTCATGACCTTTGTAGTATCGTGCACGCGCACAAAAAACATCGAATCGAACATCGACTTGGAACTATACGAACATAACAATAAGCCAACGAGTTAATAACCACACACTACATACAAGTAGCAATTTAACCTTGACCTTTTAGTATCGTGTACACGCACAAAAAAACATCGAACATCGACTTATAACAATACGTACATAATAGTAAGCCAACAACCACACAGTAGAAGCAACAATGATATAACATGGCCTTGACCTTGAAGTATGGTGCACGCGCGCAGAAAATAACAAACATCGTCTTGAACTATTACGTACATTAAACAAACGAGTTAACATGCAAATATCGCGTACACAAGCAGCAAATGGTAATAATCCAACGCGTTAACGACGACTCTAACAGACGTATCGTGAACAAACAATTATTGAAACAACTCAATACAATCATGATATAATGTATTAACTCGATCAAAATTGTTTGAGTCTAGCATTAAATTTGATCTGATTTTTTTTACATTTGTGGGCGAAAAAGTCTCTCTTTTTTTTACATTTGTGGGCGTTATCACATTTGTGGGCGATGATCGTTTTCACATTTGTGGGCGCTGTTTATTACATTTGTGGGTGATGCGTTTTCACATTTGTGGTTGTTTTCACATTTGTGGGTGATGCGTTTTCACATTTGTGGCTGTTTTCACATTTGTGGGTGATGCGTTTTCACATTTGTGGTTGTTTTCACATTTGTGGGTGTTTTTACATTTGTGGGTTCAACACACCTCCTTTTTTGTCTTTCTATTTTTTAAATAGGTTGGTAATTATCGAATTCTGCAAACTTACTGGTCTCATCATTAAACGGTTTCAGTTATAACTCCAATCTAAACTTTATATTCATTTAGAGTAGCTTCAGTTTCATCCGTTTATTATTTATACCGTTCATGAGGAATAATTTAATGATTTAATGTTGTACATTTTGTCGTGATTTGTTTTTATTCATATTTGCTTTACTATTTATCAAGTTCACTTCAAGATGACGAGTGGTTTTTATTCGGCGTGCTTAGGCCTACAGTTCCTCAAACTATTTGGATCTCTTTTTGTAATTTGCCGATTCCTGCACTGTGCATTTAATTATGTACTTTTAAAGTCTAGAGATAATTTAAAGACACGCATTAGTACAAATTTCTCTGGAGTGCACCAAATGAGCTGACCCGCAGAATTCCGAAAAAATGCGTTGCATTTGTACAGTTTATTATTTAACTATCCTTGCCACCGTCATTCGAAGGCTAATGACGAATAATGATTCTGATAATAATGACGATGATAATAAACACGAACGACAATGATGATGAACGATGACGACATCACTCACGTGATATTTAAATGGTGTCCAGAGAGACGCGGACGCAATAATTTCTCTCACGAGGTGTTCTCTTCTGACAACCACACCGGGTTAAAATGAATTAGGCTCAAAATAAAGGACAAAATATACAAATTATTATTACGGTATTCAAATATTTATTTTCCGGCATTTAAAAAGTAAAATGATAATTTAGCATAGTTACACTTTTCTATTTATGGGATTATCATCCCGCTTTTATTCATCTATAATTTATCATACAAATATAAACAATTTAGTACTGTAAATTTGATACTTTAAAATAGTGATATAAAAATATTTAAAATGTTTTTATAACTTTCCTTTCGTAATAAAAAGTGCATATATGATTTAATACATTTGCTTTGTAGATACAAAATAAACCAACATATAACAGTTAACACTACATTTTATAAACTGATTTCTATATAATACGGTCTCATAAAATATCAGCTGTGTACAATCATAGAATAAATGGATTTCATTTTCAATCTAGTTTGCATGTTTTACTTTCTTTTGATTTAATAAGTTTTTGATTAAGTTTATTTGTTCCATCTCTCTTTTTAGAATATATATATATATATAAGGGTTGTGAACACATAGGACACATTTCAGCTGAGACTGGGCATAATGAGAGGGTAACCAATCGATTTGTGTGATTCACTAGATGTATCACAATTGAATACCGACATATATTTAAATGGAAAGAATAGCAAAGCCGTACAAAGTTTGGCAATCTTAAAAAGAAATAAGAAAAGACGGTAACAATTAAAAACATGATATGTACTACATACAATACTAAAACAAGAAATGTGGATGGATTATATAACAAGTATGTTGTATAAAAGCATCAATACCATTCCATGGTATTTCTAGCCATATATCGGTTATGAAATTGAATTGAACAGTAAATATCGGAATAACTGGTATCATAGAATCATATCATAATCATATGAAAAGGAGTTAGCCTTAAGAAAATAATTTGAAAAATTGCTGATTATTAAATTTATTCATAAAAATACATTTTGTTAATTTATGAATACCATACACAATTAAAAACATATAAAGGTTTCTTTATTCAGAAAAACAAAGTAAAATAAACATCTAAAAACTAAACTTAATTATATGGCAGTAAAAAAATTAAATTATAGAAAAAAGTTTACAAAGTGGCATTAAAACTGACTGTCATTGCAGAATATTGTTATTGTAACTAACATTTATTCTTAATGGTTGTGAATGCTCAGTGAAATGTGAATTGTACATCCACATGATGACCTTCAACAATCCAGTGTTCACCAATGATTAATTATATTCAAAGAAAACAAAGTATTTCATCTTAAAAAGTAATAGTTTTTATAAACTTATGTTTAACTGAATAATGAATACAAACAAGAATATACAAGATGATATACACTTTATAATGTATACATTATTCTGTTTCCAAGTGAATGTTAATAAGTTTGAAACTGGAAATACACATATTTTATATTATAAGAATAATAAAGGACAACAAGGATATACAAAACGAATAATATTTACAAACATACTGTTGTACACAGTTTGATTGGTTGCAACTAATAATAAAGGACAACAAGGATATACAAAACAAATGGTATTTACAAACATACTGTTGTACAGTTTGATTGGTTGCAACTAATAATAAAGGACAACAAGGATATACAAAACAAATGGTATTTACAAACATACTGTTGTACAGTTTGATTGGTTGCAACTAATAATAAAGGACAACAAGGATATACAAAACAAATGGTATTTACAAACATACCACAGTTTGATTGGTTTCAACTAAAAATCTAAAAATATGGGGGTTTTTTTGCCTTCAACTTCTAATCAATCCATGTGGCTGTGTACTGCCACCATGATTGTTAATAAATATGATTTATCCAATTCAAGTTATCAGCAGCAACGTAATCTGAAAAGATGAATACAATTGTAACTAATGGTATTGCATGTGTTCATATTTTACTTTTAAATTGTGCACACAACTGTGTATTTGTTTGCATGTACGTCTCGCATGGTAATGATACTCGTTTTGGTTACTGCGTCCTACTCGTTTGGTTGTCTTGCATTGTAATGATACTCGTTTTGGTTACGGTACCCTACTTGTTTGGTTGTCTCGCATGGTAATGATACTCGTTTTGGTTATGGTACCCTACTTGTTTGGTTGTCTTGCATGGTAATGATACTCGTTTTGGTTACGACACCCTACTCGTTTGGTTGTCTCGTATGGTAATGATACTCGTTTTGGTTACGGTACCCTACTCGTTTGTTTGTCTGGTATGGTAATGATACTCGTTTTGGTTACGGTACCCTACTCGTTTGGTTGTCTCACATGGTAATGATACTCGTTTTGGTTATGGTACCCTACTTGTTTGGTTGTCTTGCATGGTAATGATACTCGTTTTGGTTACGGTACCCTACTCGTTTGTTTGTCTGGTATGGTAATGATACTCATTTTGGTTATGGTACCCTACTCGTTTGGTTGTCTTGCATGGTAATGATACTCGTTTTGGTTACGATACCCTACTCGTTTGGTTGTCTCGCATGGTAATGATACTCGTTTTGGTTATGGTACCCTACTCGTTTGGTTGTCTTGCATAGTAATGATACTCGTTTTGGTTATGGTACCCTACTCGTTTGGTTGTCTTGCATGGTAATTATACTCGTTTTGGTTACGATACCCTACTCGTTTGGTTGTCTCGCATGGTAATGATACTCATTTTGGTTATGGTACCCTACTCGTTTGGTTGTCTTGCATAGTAATGATACTCGTTTTGGTTACGATACCCTACTCGTTTGTTTGTCTCGTATGGTAATGATACTTGTTTTGGTTACGGTACCCTACTCGTTTGGTTGTCTCGCATGGTAATGATACTCGCATGGTAATGATACTCGTTTTGGTTATGGTACCCTACTTGTTTGGTTGTCTCGCATGGTAATGATACTCGTTTTGGTTACGGTACCCTACTCGTTTGGTTGTCTTGCATGGTAATGATACTCGTTTTGGTTATGGTACCCTACTCGTTTGTTTGTCTGGTATGGTAATGATACTCGTTTTGGTTATGGTACCCTACTCATTTGGTTGTCTCGCATGGTAATGATACTCATTATGATTCGATACCCTACTCGTTTGGTTTTCTCGCATGGAAATGATAATAGTTTTGGTTACGGTACCCTACTTGTTTGGTTGTCTCGCATGGTAATGATACTCGTTTTGGTTATGGTACCCTACTTGTTTGGTTGTCTTGCATGGTAATGATACTCGTTTTGGTTACGACACCCTACTCGTTTGGTTGTCTCGTATGGTAATGATACTCGTTTTGGTTACGGTACCCTACTCGTTTGTTTGACTGGTATGGTAATGATACTCGTTTTGGTTACGGTACGCTACTCGTTTGGTTGTCTCACATGGTAATGATACTCGTTTTGGTTATGGTACCCTACTTGTTTGGTTGTCTTGCATGGTAATGATACTCGTTTTGGTTACGGTACCCTACTCGTTTGTTTGTCTGGTATGGTAATGATACTCATTTTGGTTATGGTACCCTACTCGTTTGGTTGTCTTGCATGGTAATGAAATTTGTTTTGGTTATGGTACCCTACTCATTTGGTTGTCTCGCATGGTAATGATACTCATTATGATTCGATACCCTACTCGTTTGGTTTTCTCGCATGGAAATGATAATAGTTTTGGTTACGGTACCCTACTTGTTTGGTTGTCTCGCATGGTAATGATACTCGTTTTGGTTATGGTACCCTACTTGTTTGGTTGTCTTGCATGGTAATGATACTCGTTTTGGTTACGACACCCTACTCGTTTGGTTGTCTCGTATGGTAATGATACTCGTTTTGGTTACGGTACCCTACTCGTTTGTTTGTCTGGTATGGTAATGATACTCGTTTTGGTTACGGTACCCTACTCGTTTGGTTGTCTCACATGGTAATGATACTCGTTTTGGTTATGGTACCCTACTTGTTTGGTTGTTTTGCATGGTAATGATACTCGTTTTGGTTACGGTACCCTACTCGTTTGTTTGTCTGGTATGGTAATGATACTCATTTTGGTTATGGTACCCTACTCGTTTGGTTGTCTTGCATGGTAATGATACTCCTTTTGGTTACGATACCCTACTCGTTTGGTTGTCTCGCATGGTAATGATACTCGATTTGGTTATGGTACCCTACTCGTTTGGTTGTCTTGCATAGTAATGATACTCGTTTTGGTTATGGTACCCTACTCGTTTGGTTGTCTTGCATGGTAATTATACTCGTTTTGGTTACGATACCCTACTCGTTTGGTTGTCTCGCATGGTAATGATACTCATTTTGGTTATGGTACCCTACTCGTTTGGTTGTCTTGCATAGTAATGATACTCGTTTTGGTTACGATACCCTACTCGTTTGTTTGTCTCGTATGGTAATGATACTTGTTTTGGTTACGGTACCCTACTCGTTTGGTTGTCTCGCATGGTAATTATACTCGTTTTGGTTACGATACCCTACTCGTTTGGTTGTCTCGCATGGTAATGATACTCGTTTTGGTTATGGTACCCTACTCGTTTGGTTGTCTTGCATAGTAATGATACTCGTTTTGGTTACGATACCCTACTCGTTTGTTTGTCTGGTATGGTAATGATACTTGTTTTGGTTACGGTACTCTACTCGTTTGGTTGTCTCGCATGGTAATGATACTCGCATGGTAATGATACTCGTTTTGGTTATGGTACCCTACTTGTTTGGTTGTCTCGCATGGTAATGATACTCGTTTTGGTTACGGTACCCTACTCGTTTGGTTGTCTTGCATGGTAATGATACTCGTTTTGGTTATGGTACCCTACTCGTTTGTTTGTCTGGTATGGTAATGATACTCGTTTTGGTTATGGTACCCTACTCGTTTGGTTGTCTCACATGGTAATGATACTCGTTTTGGTTACGGTACCCTACTCGTTTGGTTGTCTTGCATGGTAATGATACTCGTTTTGGTTACGGTACCCTACTCGTTTGGTTGTCTAGCATGGTAATGATACTCGTTTTGGTTATGGTACCCTACTCGTTTGTTTGTCTGGTATGGTAATGATACTCGTTTTGGTTACGGTACCCTACTCGTTTGGTTGTCTTGCATGGTAATGATACTCGTTTTGGTTATTGTACCCTACTCGTTTGTTTGTCTGGTATGGTAATGATACTTGTTTTGGTTATGGTACCCTACTCGTTTGGTTGTCTCACATGGTAATGATACTCGTTTTGGTTACGGTACCCTACTCGTTTGGTTGTCTTGCATGGTAATGATACTCGTTTTGGTTACGGTACCCTACTCGTTTGGTTGTCTTGCATGGTAATGATACTCGTTTTGGTTATGGTACCCTACTCGTTTGGTTGACTCGTTTGGTTGTCTCGCATGGTAATGATACTCGTTTTGGTTATGGTACCCTACTTGTTTGGTTGTCTTGCATGGTAATGATACTCGTTTTTGGTTACGGTACCCTACTCGTTTGTTTGTCTCGTATGGTAATGATACTCGTTTTGGTTACGGTACCCTACTCGTTTGGTTGTCTCACATGGTAATGATACTCATTTTGGTTATGGTACCCTACTCGTTTGGTTGTCTCGCATGGTAATGATACTCGTTTTGGTTATGGTACCCTACTCGTTTGGTTGTCTCGCATAGTAATGATACTCGTTTTGGTTACGGTACCCTACTCGTTTGGTTTTCTCGCATGGTAATGATACTCGTTTTGGTTACGGTACCCTACTTGTTTGGTTGTCTTACATGGTAATGATACTCGTTTTGGTTACGATACCCTACTCGTTCGGTTGCCTTGCATGGCAATAGTATTGTCTTGATATTTTCACATGTTTGTGGTACTCTTTCAATTGTCTGCTTAGATAGAAGTGGAATTGCTCATTCATCTAAAAAAAAATTAGAAAAACTTTTATTTTATAGTATCATAGTTGAAACAGGCCATTTAAGTGGTCATAGGTAACATTCAATTCAAATTTGTTTTCAATTTTTCTTTTTACAAAACTATAACAAAAACATAGTAACATAGTATGGAACAAATTAAAAAATACATATTTTCTAATAGAATTTGTGCATGCATACGCAGGGCAGGCCTATTCAAAAAGGTAATCTTATTTCTAAGGGCATGTTTCCATGCACATAGGCCTATTTGTGACAGGCAAGTTTCTTCAGTATAAAAGACCTTTAATGTCAGCAAAATTGTTCAAAATGTGAATGTGTAAACTTTCTGTTCTTAAAAATTAGTAATTACTCTTTAACAAACATAGATAAAGTTGTGTCAAACAAGATATTGTGTACAGTGCAAATGGTCTTTACATGTATGTCTTACAGTATAATTATGAGATTGATTTTTACTCTTTGAACAATTCTGGTGTAACGATGCAGGTTATGCTATCAATATTTAAATATGATGTGATTTATAGTTGAATATACTTTACATGGCTTACATTATTTATAATCACACTGTGTATGTAAGAAATCACAAATTAACTTCAATTGTTATAAATTATGTTTACACAATATACAACATACATACCATTGAATAGTATGCTCTTAGCGATTGGTCCAAGAAGCTCAGCCAACCTCTTTCTTTCTGATTCTTCTACTAATCTTCTATTGCTCTCAAGGTGAAACACTAATTCCCAAATTGTTGGTAAACTTAGTAAGTTCAATCCATAGTAAGCAATTACATCATTTAAATTATGTGGGTCAAATTGCTGCAATGCCTTGCACAATCGTTTCCTATATGGTGAAACTGACTTTGTTTCTTCATCAGTGTTTGGAACCTTGTTGGTTACAACATAATGATTTATGAGATCTTCAGCATCTTTCAACTGTGAAATCTCAGCCACCTCTAGCAACAGACGGACATTAGTAGGTGTGATATAACGACGCTCATGTAGTTGGTTTAATAGGTAATTTGCTGTGCAACTTGACTTGCCAAGGTGCTGTAAGTCTACGTGTTCGAAGAGACAACATTTCAACAACAGCAGTCGCTCACCAATATAGAGTGAACCAAGATCATACTTCAACTTGTTGAATTGTTCTTGTGATGTATTCACTACAAAAACAAGTGTTTGAGAATATTATACTATGATTGCCACTAGTCACCATCAAATTTATCACAATTAGCACCACTCATAAATACATTTTGCAATTAAAACATATAACAATTTAAAAGCAGGCACATGTTTTGTGATGTTTCACTAAACAAGGCCATATACATGGCTGCAGTCGCGTGCTCAAGTAGTGTTTACCGACCAACCGATTGACATAGTGAGCTGTAGAGTCGCGTTGCACGCGACTAAAAGTAAGCATATTGACATTTTAGTCATATATATAAAAAAATATAGAAATAAACTAAATATAGAATTGCATAAAAAGAACATTGTGGAAAAGATTTCTTTAAAGAATACATAAACATAAAAGAAACGAAATAATAAATGAGTTCTCTTCTAAATAATTATTTGGATGATTAAAAATGTTCATCTGGTTTTGGATATTCATGAATTCTAAATTCTTTTCGAAAAAAATTATGATGAAGGTCACCAACTCAGTCACATGTATGACCCTGTCATTAGACAGAATTGGCCCAGCAAGAAAAGTTAGTTTAGCTAATTTTTGTTTTTAAAAAAGAATTTATAATTCATTTATTAAGATAATAACAATTGAAACTTTAAATATATTATAAGGAAGAAAGGCTGATATTTACCTATATTTGTACATAAAGTGTTAACCATAAAATATAACACTGATGGTTGTCATTAATACATTCAAGTAATACCTATACCTACCTAGTATTTTCAACTCAATTTTCAACAACTACATAAAATGTACACACACAGTAGTTTCATTATAGTCATGATGTATTTTTTCCTATGAGGCAATTTTTAATTTCTACATTTAGCTGTTGCCGTTTCTGCATTCAGACCACCGTAAATATACAGTATTATGATATTCTTTATTCAATCTGATACATTCATGTTATACATGCTTGACCTTTTTAATTAATAATTCAATCCTATACATTATCAGCACTAAACGATTAGCAATTAACTAACCTGTGATTGATGAACCTGTAGCCAGATGAGATGCTGCTGATGCTGTTGTACCTATACAAAATGAGGATACTGGTTTTAATCAAGAATACAGCAGTATCAAAGACAATATAATAGCATTCATGTTCCCAACTAATCATCCATTCATAGAAGTACTGATCTAGAAATATTATTTATAGTGTTCTTTTGTGAGTTGCCATTGAGGACAATATGAAACAGTGACATCGGTTGAGACTAAAAAAATGAAGCAATCACATGGGTTGAGACTAAAACAATTGACCAATGATATGGGTTAAGATTAAAACAATTGACCAATGACATGGGTTAAGATTAAAACAATTGACCAATGACATGGGTTGAGACTGAAGCAATGACATGGGTTGAGACTAAAACAATGAACCAAAGACATGGGTTGAGACAAAAACAATGAAGCAATGACATGGGTTGAGACTAAAACAATTAACCAAAGACATGGGTTGAGACTAAAACAATTAACCAAAGACATGGGTTGAGACTAAAACAATTAACCAAAGACATGGGTTGAGACTAAAACAATTAACCAAAGACATGGGTTGAGACTAAAACAATTAACCAAAGACATGGGTTGAGACTAAAACAATGAAGCAATGACATGGGTTGAGACTAAAACAATGAACCAATGGCGTGGGTTGAGACTAAAACAATGAACCAATGACATGGGTTGAGACGAAAACAATTGACCAATGATATGGTTTGAGACTAAAACAATGAAGCAATGACATGGGATGAGACAAAAACAATGAAGCAATGACATGGGTTGAGACTAAAACAATGAAGTAATGACATGGGTTGAGACTAAAACAATGAAGCAATGATACGGGTTGAGACAAAAACAATGAACCAATGACATGGGTTGAGACTGAAACACAATGAACCAATTTAAAATTTCTAATCTATCCTCATAGCTTAAAACAGAACGTAAATACCGTAAATCTTCTAATTGTAACCCTGGGTTATTATTCTTTGATTGTTTCTTAGGGTTACTATTAGAAGTGGGGTTACTATTAGATTAGTGGGTTACTATTACTAATCTTAAATTAGGCATCTCCCATCACAACGACCGCTCGAAAGTGACCACCTCTATTGAACGACTACCGTCTCTGTTAAGGAACCGCTTCTCATCATTGGCCACATCTCGTAAGCAACCTCCACTCTTAACAACCACAGCTCTCGTCAGTGACAACTCTTTAGAGGACCACCACCTCTATTTAGGAAATGCTTCTCATAATCGACCATCTCCCTAAACAACGCCCTCTCGAAAGTGACCACCTCTATTGAACGACCACCGTCTCTGTTAAGAGATCGCTTCTCATCATTGACCACCACTCGTCAGCAACCTCCTCTCATAACGACCACACCTCTCGTCAGTGACGACCTCTTTAAAAAGAACCACCTTAAAAGAGAAGGTGGTTGTTCTATAGAGTTGGTCACTTACGAGAGGTCGTTGTGATGGAATATAGTTGATTATGAGAAGCGGTCCTTTAATAGAGAGAAAGAGGTTGTGGTACCTTAAAAGAGGTCACTTACAAGAGGTGTTGTTAAGTGAGGTGGTTGCTTACAAGAGGTGGTCGATTATGAAAAGCGGTTCCTTAACAGAGATGGTTGCTTACGATGTGTGGTCGTCTTGCTTAAGAGAGGTAGAAAGATTGATAGCCAAGTAAAGATTGATGCATTTGCACATGATTTAGACATTTTTTGTAAAATTTATAACATTTTCTACATTAGATGGCGATAGTAACTACATAAGCTGGGAGGAAATTTTCGTTTCGACCGTTTCTACATTAGCCGGTGTTGATTTATATTTACTACATAAACTGTTGGTGTTTCTACATTAGCTGGAGGTTTTACTACATTAGCGGTAAATTGTTCTACATTAACGGTTTTTTCGACATTAGCTGGCGTTTTCTACATTAGCTCAATTTTTAATGCCCCTTCATCATCCTCTCTCATTATAAACTGTGTTTCTTGGCATGTGTCCAACACATAGGAACCGTTATGTAAACTGTCCTTATAAGTACGATCAAGCTTTAGAACTGTAGCTAGTTCACCAGTGCCACAAAAGTCTATTTATATTCGCCATTGTGGAAAATTTCTATTATGTACTTTTTGTCTGGAAAAATTAAGAATCGGTATTTTTTGCTCTTCTCAGATCGTTTTTAGGAGCGCCAGCGCAATCGAGGTTCTTTTAAATGAAGGTCTGTACAATGTTTGTAGTTGTTTTGTCTGCATTCAATGCACTTGTCACTTTCATTCTTTTACATGCAATCATATACATTTTCCTCATATCTCATTTTCATCCTAATAATTATTCTATTTAGTGTGAAGCCTTTTATCATGATATCTTTTCATTTACCTAGTTTTTTATTCTCTCCAAAAATTTTACGGTAACGTCTCATGTCCATTGCTCTGTATCCACATGGCAACACATCTTTGTCAAACTTGCGAACAACCTGCATATGAGTGTCATCACTGTTTGAACATGCACAACGGATGTACATCTTTACTTCAACACCACGTGCACCATTCTGACTCAAAACTTGCAATTCTTTTTCAAGGAAACGAAGCACCTAAAATGAGAATAAATGTTTTGTGTAGAAAACGTAATAAATGCTAAAGAACTTTGAACATGCAAAATTGCGCACATCTTCTTTATTTATTATGTTTATGGCAGTTATGTACAATCATTTTGTACTGTATATGATGCAGGGGTGTGTGAAGAAATAACAAATTTACAGTTATAGGACTACTAAATAATAATAAACATTTTACAGTTTCAAATGAGTTGTAGACAAGGAATAATAATTGAAAAGACTACAGATTCAGAATGACAATCATCAAGCAAATAAACACACATTTTAGATGCAAAACATGGCACAAATCATGTATTATAATAAACAATTTAATGTTTCAGGTATATTTATTTAACAGAGCCTGAAATGTCTTTGAGTACTATTACTTACCTTCTTACAGACTTCACGTTGTGGATCATCATCTTTAGAAGGGCTAGCAGTGTTCATGATTGTTGTTCTCACTATTGTTGTCTGCAACACAAAAGTAAATGCATTAATACAACTCAAATAATAATAAAATCTTTGTATTGTCACAATATTACTGATCATTTGATTTTGTATGGAAGTTCAATACTATTAAACTACAACTATACTATTATTGTATTTCTTGTACTAAATGTAATGTGGTATATATTGGTGAAACCAAATGTAGGTTTGTAGAACATTTAGGGTCTATTAGACTTAGGACTCCTGTTACCTGTAGCCACCCATTTTTGTAATAATGAGCATTCCCTTTCGGACATTACCATATCTAGTGTTAAGGTGTGTAATGGTTCTGAGACATCTCATAGAATTATAGAAGAAATAATGATAGTTGTATCATCACAATATTACTGATCATGATGTCATTTGATTAGAATTGTGAAAATAATATTATCATTAAAAACAAACGAAATGGTTATCCTATAGTTCTATAATGAACAATTCTGTGATTTCTTTTGTTTTCTGAAAAAAAAATCATGTTTATCTACTTATCATTATCATTATTGTGTTTGTACAAATGGGCCTTAAATTTAGCCCACAGCATTGCCATATTATATGTATGGAAGTACAATACTATTATATACAATAATGAGAGTGGAAAGTTGAATGAATGGTTTGGCCTTTTTTAACTTCTTAAGATTTTGAAAATTGATAACTATATTTGAAAAAATACTCAATATAACCAAATCCACTTACAAGACAGACCAATCGAACAGGATTGGAAGTTGAGTTGTTCTATGTTTATATATTATTTTCTAAGCTCAATTTTCAGAATGTTTTTAGAATACATAATAGTAACTATAACTAACTATAACTATATAAGTCAATCATAGTCTTTAATTTAACTTGTTTTTTATATTATTGTTTTTGTTATATTTACGTGTTTAATGCAATACTTTGTAATGTTTATATTTTTTATTTTAGATTGTAAAAGGATCCCAATGGAAATAAGCTGATAAGGTTTTTGGGCTATCCTGGAAAATCTTTTATAAAAGTATTATTTGTAATGTCCGTAATTTATGTTATCACTTTGTATGTATTTTTTATGATGATTTTCCAAATAAATTCAATTCAAATCAAATCAGGCCTGCTGTAAAAACATTTGACTTGGTTTAGAAAGATTAAAAATACTTTAAAAAGAAGGACTGTTTAAAATGTTAACAAGTTCTGTATAATCATGAACCAGGAAAAATCAAATGAACTAAGGTTTTTAAAGACGTGTAACAAATTTGATCCTTCCACAACCATATGCATTACGTATTTTCTGTAGGCTTGTATTTATATTGTCTCAGAGTCTGAGTATTTAGAAATATGTGGTGACGTAGTATAGGGTGTTTTTGGAATTTTTTAAAAAGTTGGCCTGTTAAGGTGCTTGTTTAAGGCAAATCGCCTTCAAAATTGTGATATCATTCTGAAACTTGACACAGTTATTCAGTGGCGATTTTAAAATCCAAAATGGCCAAAATCTGTACGGTTTGGTGTTGGATTGGATTCTTTATTATTATTTGCCACTAGATACAAACTCAATCATAAATCAAGTTTACCTGAAAATAACGGCAATTGTTTAGAGTATCTATATCTAGAATGACTAAATGATAACCATCAATATTCAGTTCTACATGCTCGTAAGATAATGTAGGCTCAACATCTTCCATTTGAAACTTCTCAATAAATTTAGTTGCAACACGTTGAAAGAGATCATCTGGTAGGTAGCCATCAAAGTCATGAAAGAGAGAAATAGCATGCTTCTCTTCATATTCAGCAGCCTTTGTATCATCACGTTGGGGTTTTAGGCGTGAAAGAACATAGAACGTTCGTCCAACATTCTATAGAAACAAAAAAAGACACTGTGTAGTAGAAAGAAATTCCAAACATATACATTGCAACAAAAATCAATATTTAAAAAAATATGTAAATACCTTTATACTCTTTCTTCTAAGCACTAATTGTTTCAGATGTGATAGAACACCTCGTCCAACATCCTATAGAGAAAAAATTGGGTAGTAAATGGAAAATCCCAACAAATAATTACACCAAAGGCAACACTGCTGACAACTACCCACTGGACTACTACCCCCCCCCCCTATGACAATTACCCCTACGACAACAACACCTTAGGACAACTACCCCATGGAAAACTACATCTAAAGGACAATTACAACTCTATATGACACCTATATGACACCTACCTGCCTAAAGAAAACTATCCCCCATTTATATTAGTCAGGTCGCTTAGGTCCTATTTTTGACCACTTTGTGACAAAACCACCAAACTTGGCAGAAACCTTCTTTAGGACCTAACAATTCTAGAAGGGGTGACCAAAAATTCGAACAATTTAATGATATGTATATATATTATGTAGCTATGTGAAAATTAAAAAAAAACTATAAATTACATATGTCAAGTTTGGTATCAAATTATAGCTTATGACATGTACAATACCACTAACATGAGAAAAATATAATTTCACAAAATAATGGCATCATCAAAGCCACACCCATTATATATTACATAACTTTGTGAACAAATTTAAGAAATCAAATTAATATGGCATATTTGGTATTAAATTAAAGCTTATGACATGTACAAAACCACTGAACTATATAAAATATAATTATATATATATTATACAAATATATTACATAACTTTGTGAAAAATGAAAGAAATTATAAACATGTCAATCAAATTAAAGTTTAGTTTATGACATGTATAACAACACGAGCATATGTGAAATATATTTTGAACAATGTAATGACATCATTTTTAAATGATGTCATTAAAAGCCACAACAATATATACTCAGGTATTAAATAAGTTTGTAAACAATCTTAAAAGTCATGCATATTTCAAATGTGGCTTCAAATTAAAGCTTATCATTAATATAATAAGTTGGAATTTAAGTTGTGCTTACACTACCATTCATAGGGTCTTCATTTGCTTTTGCACACGCGGTCTGTTATGGTCTTAGCTCTAGAAATACTCATCAGTAGAGGGCGACATTAAAAATTCATATACAAATTTGTTTTCAGTATTTAGATTTTATTTTGTTTTCGGTTTGTTTTTGGTTGTTTTCGGTTGTTTATGGTTGTTTTCAGTTATTTTCCGTTGTTTTCGGTAATTAGACTGACCATAGAAACATCAATATTGAACATGGAGAATGCGAAATTCACAAACCGTGCGCGAGAAACACGTCTGTAAATTCATCAATTTAAAGGATTTATTTGTTACTTTTTCTGTGATTCTCCATCGTAAAAGTACTTATGAGGTCTAATTCTAAGGTGTGGTACATTCAAGATAAAGTTCCTTAACAAATTTGGAGTTGAAATAAAAGACAGTTGCGAAACGGAACTAGTGCCTATAATTTAATATATTAGTAAGTAGGCCCTACCCCTACCGTTTACGTACAATACATGTTTTACTTCATGAAAAAAAAAATTGGCCTAGAAATTATTACTTTACGATGTCTATTTAGGAATTAGCTTTGTTTAAAAAATCGGTTCACCATCAAGTCTATATATTGAAGAATATGAAATCATCTACACATGCACCACAACAATATTTTATTATCCATTTTGTGGTTAAAAATTAATAGTTTACAAAATAAAATTGCGGTGTGCATGCAAATAGCAGAAGTGTTAGTCTTTTCGTAAGGTCATGCATGCCTTTGTGGTGGATCGAGTGGGTTGGACGGTCCAGGCTAGCTTTCGAAACAGTCCCGGCTGTTTTACATTAAAAACTGGACATCAGTGATTAAGGGGTCATGGTTTAACCATGTAATATATCATATTTATTGCTAATCGAGTCGAATGCAGTTTTAATGATGCACTCTTGGCATTCCATATCTGTTCGTTTGTTCATGTCGACACATTCAGTATCAAATGGCGATATTTCTGTATTTTTTCAATCAATTGTTTGCTTGCGTCTATTAAATAAGGTATGGTTTAAAGATCTTTGGCTGTGTTCGGCTTCGAGATGTTATACCACACTTAGGCCTAGGCTAGGCTATAGGGGTCGTCGGTTTCGTGTTATGGGTTGTCCAATTCTAGGTCGTCCAATTTGAGGTCGCCCGGGTCGTTGGGGTCGTCCAATTTGAGGTCATCGCTTTCTACACACTCGGTAGTTTCATGGCTTTCTCAGGTTGGAGTTGGGTTATTATCTTCATTAGGCCAATACATTGTTTGAAAAAAAGAGATTTGGGTCATTGTTATAGTCAGGTATTCAATTTCAAGCCCACCTTTTATATTTGAAAACATTTGAATATTAAGATGTTTGATTAGAAGATTAGAAAATGTTCATTTAAAATCAATCTTCTCTATGTTTTTTTAAGTTTATTAAGTTTTACAAGAACATTTTCAAAATTTGTTTCCAAGTAGTGTGGATATTGAAAGGTTAAAGAATGCAATGCTATTTCTAGTTTCAATTACCCATTTGATTTACTGTATACAGTAAGAATATATAATTACATTTTTCAATTTGTTTTTTAAATGAAGTAATAAAAGAAAGAAAAAAAAATTGCGACAGGTTCATGGATTAATGTGATTTGTTGGTAAACAAAAATAATAATACTCGCTAATTGTCCTAGAGGTAATTGCCCTATGTGTAGTTGTTCTAGGGAGTAATTGTCCAAATTGCAATTGTCCTAATGGACAATTGTTGGTAATTATCCTAAGGCGGTAATTGTCCAAAGGCGAGTTGTCCTAAGGGTAATAGTCCTAATAATATAGGGATATTGCCCTAATGAATGATTGTGGATAATATTCCTAAGGCGTTAGTTGTCCTATGGGTAATTGTTTTAATGGGTAGTTGCTCTAGAGGGTAGTTGTCCGAGTGGAAATTGTACATAAGTTAGTTGGCCTGATATGCACTAAAGTCAATATTTATACAGAATTTAAAAATACCTTTTTAGTCTTTTTTTCACACATTAACCCAAAGGTTTGCATTAGAGACACAAAGAAGTCAATCATCTCATCTGACTCTTTCTTCCAAATATGCCGCAACAGTCTTTCATCTAATTTACCCTCGTTTAAATTACTCCAAAGTTGTTTCAAAGATAGCTTAAATAATAATAATAATTTACATTTAATTTCATTTTGGAATGAACATCATTTGGTTTAAGGAAAGAGTGGATATATTAAACCCCAGGACATAATTTTCCCTACAATACAGCAACATTCATCAAACATTATCACAATGTGTCAGATTAATATTCGCCCAATGATTGAAACCACTCATAAAGTTTGCTAACCTCAAGCTCAGGATCTATAACTGTGATGATTGTTTTAAACTTGTCAACTACTCCCATCAAATCTATAACAATTTTTTCTTTGAGGATCTTGTCATCTGGGTAGAACAGAATTTCGCCGATGTCATGCAAATACTCCAGAAGCAGTTTTATATCAGTTATCTTACAACGAGCAAGTACATTATCCATCTAAAATGTCACAAATAAAGATATACGATTTCTAATAAGAAAAATGTAGCTTGTGGATATGCTTTGTAGTATATAAAACATAATACTAAATAGTTAGTATGTTAGTGAGTCTGAAACAGAAGGAGCGTTGGAAACCTGTCTTTAACATAGTTTGTCATTTGGTACAAGTGTCCAACTTAAATTATACTGCTAATGTATAATTGTTGAACTTTGAATTTCTACGTAGAAAATTGCTGATAAAGTTTAAGTTCATTGACATTGACAGAAAAACACCCTGCAGGCTAGTGAGTACTGCTGCGATGATTAGGTAACTCAATGTGAGACTATATCAATTTAGGTGCATATTTAAGCAAACTCATGTCATGTTCATTCCACTTTTGACTCCAACACATTTCAAACATTTTTGTTAAACAGTTAACAATTACAATTATCTTTATGTCAACAGAAAAACAGGATTTAATGTCTTTAAATATAATATGCAAATGTGATGTTGTTAACACTGATTATTAAACACATGTGTTTAATTACCATTTTAAATCGACTTTTTAAGTACTGTACCCTAAACATTAAATGATTCATCACCAAACAGTTGATTAAGAAAAAAATGTGTTCTAACCTCAGAAGTTGGCAGATATAATTTGCCCTTCTTTCTTAACTGTTGTATTTCATGCAGTACTTGTAGCCACTTGATTGGCAAAATGCGGATCATCATCTGTGCTAATTTTTGTATTTGTAGAATGATTTTAGAAGCACCACTCTTTTCAAATGGGACACTGTTTTCAATGGTAAAGAGCTCTCCTTGAAACACCATGTCCCAATATAGTTTTCCTTTCATGGCTTTCCAAAGTAGATTCTTTATTTCCTTCACCTAAAATAAATAACAGGGGTTTTCATATTTGAATTATAAATGCTTATATAGACTATTATGAGATATAAATTGGCCTTTTGAGGTTTTTTTTTTCCCAAAATACAATGTATGTTTCAAACATGAAACACTTTTCCATTTGCCTGCTGGTGTTTAATAATACAGATAGCTCTATATCTATAATTTGTTTGTTATATTAAAGTCCTGTAATTAATTATTCTTTGAACCTAATTACAAAAAACAAGAGTGTCAACATTTCTGAACCATCATGGATAGATTCTCAAAAACAAATGAGTGAACAATACAAAAATTCAGAAAATAGAAAATCAATTAATCACAGACATTTTTTATCAATTATTTAATATATTTATTAATAAACAAGTTGGCTTTGATTGAATCATTTGTAACCGTTACAGCTCTTTGATCTAAAGCATTTAATTATAGTCTTGTTCAACTGATCGCAAGCGTTTAGCCGTTCAAGAGTCGATCATGTTATGATTGAAATTGTGTCAGATAATAAAACTGCGTTCACAAACCACTCTCTCGATGCAACCGAACATTAATATACATCCCTCTAGCCCCTCAGGTTTTATAACATGTTTGCCATATATACAGGTACAACACCGCTAAAATAGCCCAAAATAATCCAGCATTTTGGCCTCCTAGCTAGGCCTACATCTGTCAACTTAGATATTCTACTTTTCATGTCCTTGATTTATTTGTATTTACACGTTTCTGTCTGGCCTAATAATATAATACTAGCAGTAACCCGTGCTCCGCACCGTCTTTTCTGCCTTAATATGTGGTTACATACTTTGCATGTATAATAAAAGCGCACTCTGATAAAACTACTTTGACAAATTATCAAAATAAAAACAAATTGTATCAAGAATCAAATTCAGAACTATCTTATGGCCATTGATTTTGTTATACACTATCCCTTCACTTTAAAATATCTGTAAACTAAAAAATGAAAGCAATACTGGATATGGAACTTTAGACTTTACTTTTGACTGTTCAGACTTTACGAAAATAAAAGACGCTAAATAAAAATTGTGCTGTGTGAATTAGTTAGATGATGTGCGCAAACACTACCGAAAGTATAAAATACTAAACTATATTATTTTGGGTGTTTTTCGTGGTGTATTCATTATTTGATAAATATAGATAAAATAAAAAAGTGGACATAAATCGAATGAATTGTTAAGTTGTTTTCATGTTCAACAATGTAACAAACCATTTGGAATCGTTTTTGTTTGTGTGTGTGGTTTTTTTTTTCATTTACATTTTTTTTTATTTCAATGGTTTTAATATTTTGCAATTTTTTTGTTTTGAGTGATTTGTTTACCTATTTGCTACCTTTGTAATAAGTGTGGTCTAGCAATATAACGGTCTTGTCTGCCTTAATAATCATTTGCATGGGATGATTAAGTATTATAAAAGCGCAATACTGGATATTGCACTGTGTGCTGTGTGAAAATGAATCTAAGTGCGCATCAGAATGTGACGTCTGTTAATCAGTCGGCAGATTAAAACATTTTAATGATAAAATATAAATATGAATTAAGTTATAGAATTAAGAATATTGGAATAATAAAATGGACTTTAAAATCAACACAAAATGTGCACTCACTACTCGAAATTAGATGATGCGCTCATCGGACACAAACTTTTATATCTGATATTTTGTGGAAACACGATTTGGAATAATTTTATTTGTGTGTGGGGGTGTGTGTGTGCTTTTTTGTTTGTTTTTTTTTTCAGTTACATTTAAAAATGTTTTTAATGGTTTTTTATATTTTGCGTTTTTTTTGCGTGAAGTTTGGTATCTTCTTTTGCCACTTTTGTAACTACATTGTGGTTTAGATTTTTTGCTTTAAGTGGAGATACTTATTATTTACACATATCGCGGATTCGAACTCGAACCTACTAAGCATTAATTTCAATGGCCACAGCGTTTTACTCACTGAGCCAAACCGTGATTTACAAAATACATTCTGTTTCGTAATTAATTAAAACTTTTACGACGCAATCATTCGATACGGCACTACTGCTATTTTTTGCCCTTTTTTATTGCTTATCCTTAAAATTCAGGAAAGTGACATAGCCTATTGTGTGCAGCCCATCAATAAACATCAGTGTGCCAAATATGGGCACCAGTGGTTTTGGAGGGGATACGTAAAATACACGAAAAATTTAGTAGCATTAATATATAGATAATACAATACCCCAACATGAATGGCCTAGCCTTTTTGTATGTATCGTTCTTGGAATGATATCATGCACCTATAAAAACGATTTTATTATTTTCATAAAACTAAGGTATAGTCCATTTAGAGGTTGTTTTACTTTACCATCAGATACTTAACATATCCATAACCAAATCGATGGCAAGGGAAAGAAAACAGTTGCAATAACTCCACCGGTACCAAGTCCTAAGTCACTGAGATTTTTTAAATATCAACTATAGTTTTTGGTTTCCTAATTCAATTTATTGATGTCCATGTTATGCTACCCTTTTGAACCCAACAGAAAGCTTGTATCTGATTGGCTATCACATACAAACAAAAGTTCACCTGCACTTGAGCAGTTTTCGATAGCTATTCAAATGCTTTGAGAGCCGATCGAAAGCGAAAGTTCGCTCTCAATAGATTCCACAATTAAGCAGCTGTTCACATGATCGAGAGCGACCCAAGACATGAGAATATGGTACAATTAAACGAGGGGCTGTTGAATAGATCTCCCTGACAACAAACACATTTTGTTTTCACTATATCATAAAATAGTTTACTGTACCAGGACTGATATGATGTCTTAAGTGATCTACTTGATACTTTTGTTGTGCTAATTAATATGCTAAAGTATTATACTTAGCCTACACAAGCTACATTGAAAATAATAGTAAAATGCATTGCTATAAATTAACAAGCTTAGGTTTTTTTTTCTTTAATTATTTGTTTCAAATAATTAAACTCTTATAGTATTCATTTATTTTTTCAATTGCAGATGACTGAATTTAAACCTGACCAATTATTTTCTAATGTTTAATAGTGGTTCAATATTAAATGTGATGTTACCCTTTGTTGTCTTTCTTGTTCAGTTTTACCAAGGCTCTCATAATGTGTACCAATCAGCATTATCTTGTTATTTTGTCCTTTTCTTACGTTTACGAAAACTGAACGAATCCAAAACAGAATGAACTCAAGATTTGTCATTCGATGTTCATACATTTTTCCCTAAATCACAAAGAAAATGAACAAAATTTACATTTTAAATTCTTAAACAGGTAGTTTGAAAGCATTGTGGCAAATTATCTTATTATTGTGGTAATTATAGCAGCACCAATTTATATAGAAAAACAACACTATCATGGAAGTGGAAATAACAACAATCATATATCAGGCATCTGCTATTAACAACACTATCATGGAAGTGGAAATAACAACAATCATATATCAGGCATCTGCTATTAACAACACTATCATGGAAGTGGAATTAACAACAATCATATATCAGGCATCTGCTATTAACAACACTATCATGGAAGTGGAATTAACAACAATCATATATCAGGCATCTGCTATTAACAACACTATCATGGAAGTGGAATTAACAACAATCATATATCAGGCATCTGCTATTAACAACACTATCATGGAAGTGGAAATAACAACAATCATATATCAGGCATCTGCTATTAACAACACTATCATGGAAGTGGAAATAACAACAATCATATATCAGGCATCTGCTATTAACAACACTATCATGGAAGTGGAAATAACAACAATCATATATCAGGCATCTGCTATTAACAACACTATCATGGAAGTGGAAATAACAAAAATCATATATCAGGCTTCTGCTATTTGCACAGTTTGTGTTAAGGTAAAGAATAACATGAAGGAAACATTTTATTTATGTACAATTACATAAACATTTAAAATTTGTAAAATCTACTTACAGTTGTTGGATCACGAACTTTAGCTGGGGCATTAAGACCTTCATTCAGGTTGAATACCACACATACAACAGCATAAGATACCATGAATATCTAGTAAACATAATCATAATAGTCAATATTACAAACTGTTTATACACATGTGTCAGATACTGGCACAACTGATTATTTGATACTTTTGTTTTCCTCATAAAGTGCATGTTCACCTTGGAAACATTTACAATCTTAATAATTGGTTTAATAAATAATGAATGTTTAATATTACATTCTTTCTTTGCTATCCCTCTCTGCTAATATACATTATATTACATCAATTAATACTATTTTACTTAAAGTCTCCCAAAACTAGACACCCTTCGGCTGGCAAAATATGTCTGGCTTTACCGAAATTCTGATATTCTAAATGCATTTTTAAAGGTACAAAATAATTTGGAACTTCTTTGACCTCCGGTCTGCTTTTTTTCTGGTAGAAGGACTAGAGACTGAGTTGACTGTATTAAATTAAATGAAGAATAAAATAATTTATAATATTGTAATAATAATTGTATTTTATAACTGATACTGACATACTGTTACCATATTAGATCAAGATATAGACCGGGCGCCCAGAAGATTTATTCATGTGAAAAGATACAGATACAGATTAGGGCGAGATGCAATATTCGACATTGCTGCCGGGTCACAGCCTGTACATAGGGCCTGTGGGGATCATAACATAGGGGGGTAAAAATGCATTTATTCATGTGAAGCGATACAAGGATATACTTTTTTGGATATCATTCGCAGTGGGCCACTAATGATTACATCACCAATGACAGCAACTTTATCCTGTAACCAACAAACAGCAACATTTTAGGGCCACGCCCAAATGGGTTTATTCATGTGAAGCGATACAAGGTTGAATCTTTTTTTAATGGCAGCAGTATATATTGGGGATGACAAAAACACCAATGACAGCAACTTTATCCTGTACATAAGCTCAGACAGCAGCCCTAAAGGTCCGCAGTTTCCTCCTATTCGGCTATATACTCGGCGCGTATGTCGTCTTATGGCGTTCAGCTGAGTTAGAAATACGTGATACGGACTCAGACTGACAATAAATACATAGTAGAATGCTAAAACAATAAATAAAGAGAGCATTTGTTTCCTGTACCAAATCATCAAACATCAAACTCTTAGGAACTCGCCCAAAATGGGTTTATCCATGAAGTGTGTAATCATTTTTGAAAAAATGTGTTTTTTTTCACTTTATCCGGAACACAGCAGCTCAAATGCCCGAGGCTCCATTCGTGATTAACAATGTTGATAATACAAACACATTCACGATAACGAGTGACTTTTATTTTATAATTGAAATATATCTTTATTTTGGAATAATAAATAACACCAACAAAAACACTTAAAATAACCAACAGCAGATTTGTATTTTAGGGTAACATTTAATCAATATTATATCAAAATCATTATTTCGATCAAAATAATATAATTTAAGAATATTTTTCAGATAAACTAAATAATTACACTCATAATGATCGACACCGGTACCTATTATTGTACATTATTATTATAACTCGATTTAAATATTGTTTTAATTACACACTAGACACTATAGTGTGAAAAAAGGCAACGAAATCTAAATTTGCAACATTTTTTAACATAGCATAACATAATAGTAAAGTAAATAATAGTTAGAATTCAACATAATCACTTAGAGAATTGGTATGGTATAGATTAGACTATCGATTTTACACTAATTACTGTATTTTTAACTCAATTTAAATAAAACAAAGTAACCGTTTTCATGTGAATTAGACTGATAAAAACCAACAAAAAAACTTAAACATCGTTACTTGTCCATAATGGATCGACTACTGTATCAATTACTGCACATTGTTTTACTTTAACTGAAACAAAGTCAAATTTTTAATTGTTACTGTACTAACATTAGACAGTGATATCTGATAAAAGGCAACATTAATTAATATTATTAATACTGGACCAAATTAAATATCGTTACTTATCCACAATGGATCGACTACTGTATTGATTATTGCACATTATTTTACTAACTAACATAAGAAAGTGATATCTGATAAAACGCAACAAACTGAATCGAATTAAATATCGTTACTTATCCATAATGGATCGACTACTGTATTGATTACTGCAGATTATTTTACCCAAGTCAAATTTAAAATTGTTACTGTACTAACATTAGACAGTGATATCTGATAAAATACAACATACTCAGGACCAAATTAAATATCGTTACTTATCCATAATGGATCGACTACTGTATCGATTAGTGCACATTATTTTACTATAACTGCCCAAGTCAAATTTAAAATTGTTACTGTACATAACATTATACAGTGATATCTGATAAAAAGCAACATAATCAGGACCAAATTAAATATCGTTACTTATCCATAATGGATCGACTACTGTATCGATTATTGTACATTATTTTACTATAACTGCCCAAGTCAAATTTAAAATTGTTACTGTACTAACATTATACAGTGATATCTGATAAAAGGCAACATTAATAATACTGGACCAAATTAAATATCGTTACTTTTCTCTAACTGAACCCAGGTTGAATATTTTACATGCAGTGTAACTACCGACACACTGTAAAAGCACAATTGAGCAAAGACATCGAGGTTACTGGCGTAATGCATAATCTTTTGAGTTTATCTATTCGTCATCATCACAGTCACTTTCACTGTCATCACTCCAAGGTTGGTCATCATCGATTTCAGCTTCAAAATCTATTATTTCAAGTTCTTCATCATCACTTTGTTCCAATATTCCTGCATCAATATCGTCAAGAACTGTGTTTGATTCAGCACTTTGTTCCGAGTGTGGATCACTAGTAGAGCATTTCCATCAAACCATTTAGGTACATACCTTCCATCACCATTATCAACCCATCCATAGTTTAGTGGGTGTAGGTTTTGTGTTGGCTGAGGAGTATGAGCGTGTCTCCACATAAATAGATACATAATTTGCCCTCAACAGATGCTGGGTGATTGTGATTTCACATGGTGGCAATGAAGAACAGTTGATCTTCTTGACTTTCTTCTTTCCAGTTGTCATTTTGCGAAACGATTGGTACCTGGCCTCATAATACTGTTCATGCTTTTAAACCCATATATCTTGCATACATTGGCAGTGACTGCGGGTTTGTCCATCCTGTCACCACAAAGCGATCGCAATGCAGCAACATGTTTCTTGTCCTTCACTAAATAATATGTAAATGGGATTGACTTGCCTTTGCGGTAAAATCCAGTATCATTACAGTGTGATATAATCAAATTTATAAATGACGCCGTCACAAATCATGTAAAAAGAAATCCAATAGCCCCTATTGGTTTTATTATATCGTGTATTCTGTTCAGCTAGTAATGGAATATGAGGAATGTACAATATTCAGTTATTTAATGCATACAGTCAGTAACCTCGATGTCTTTGCTCAATTGTGCTTTTACAGTGTGTCGGTAGTTACACTGCATGTAAAATATTCGACCTGGGTTCAGTTAGAGATAAGTAACAATATTTAATTTGGTCCAGTAACAATTTTAAATTTGACTTGGGCAGTTATAGTAAAATAATGTGCTATAATCGATACAGTAGTCGATCCATTATGGATAAGTAACGATGTTTAATTTGGTCCTGAGTATGTTGCAGATATCACTGTCTAATGTTAGTACAGTAACAATTTTAAATTTGACTTGGGCAGTTATAGTAAAATATTGTGCAGTAATCAATACAGTAGTCGATCCATTATGGATAAGTAACGATATTTAATTCGATTCAGTTTGTTGCGTTTTATCAGATATCACTTTCTTATGTTAGTTAGTAAAATAATGTGCAATAATCAATACAGTAGTCGATCCATTGTGGACAAGTAACGATATTTAATTTGGTCCAGTATTATTAATATTAATTAATGTTGCCTTTTATCAGATATCACTATCTAATGTTAGTACAGTAACAATTAAAAGTTTGACTTTGGTTCAGTTAAAGTAAAACAATGTGCATTAATCGATACAGTAGTCGATCCATTATGGACAAGTAACGATGTTTAAAATGTTGGCAGATTAAGTTTTTTGTTGGTTTTTATCAGTCTAATTCACATGAAAACGGTTACTTTTTTAAAATTTAAATTGAGTTAAAAATACAGTAATAGTGTGCAATCGATAGTCTAATCATACCTTACCAATTCTCTAAGTGATTATGTTGAATTCGAACTATTATTTACTTTACTATTATGTTATGTTATGTTAAAAAATGTTGCAAATTTAGATTTCGTTGCCTTTTTTTATATAGACATATCGCTATAGTGTCTAGTGTGTAATTAAAACAACATTTAAATCGAGTTATAATAATAATGTATAATAATAGGTACCGGTGTCGATCATTATGAGTGTAATTATTTAGTTTATCTGAAAAATATTCTTAAATTATATTATTTTCATCGAAATAATGATTTTGATATAATATTGATAGTTCAAAATGTTACCCTAAAATACAAATCTGCTGCCAGGTTATTTTAAGTGTTTTTGTTGGTGTTATTTATTATTCCAAAATAAAGATATATTTCAATTATAAAATAAAAGTCACTCGTTATCGACATTGTTGATCACGAATGGAGCCTCGGGCATTTGAGCTGCTGTGTTCCGGATAAAGTGAAAAAAAAAAACATTTTTTCAAAAATGATTAGGCCTACACACTTCATGGATAAACCCATTTTGGGCGAGTTCCTAAGAGTTTGATGTTTGATGATTTGGTACAGGAAACAAATGCTCTCTTTATTTATTGTTTTAGCATTCTACTATGTATTTATTGTCAGTCTGAGTCCGTATTACGTATTTCTAACTCAGCTGAACGCCATAAGACGACATACGCGCCGAGTATATAGCCGAATAAGGGGAATCTGCGGACCTTTAGGGCTGCTGTCTGAGCTTATGTACAGGATAAAGTTGCTGTCATTGGTGTTTTTGTCATCCCCAATATGTACTGCTGCCATTAAAAAAAGATTCAACCTTGTATCGCTTCACATGAATAAACCCATTTGGGCGTGGCCCTAAAATGTTGCTGTTTGGCGCCCCGTACAGGATAAAGTTGCTGTCATTGGTGATGTAATCATTAGTAGCCCACTGCGAATGATATCCAAAAAAGTTTATCCTTGTATCGCTTCACATGAATAAATGCATTTTTACCCCCCTATGTTATGATCCCCACAGGCCCCATGTACAGGCTGTGACCCGGCAGCAATGTCGAATATTGCATCTCGCCCTAATACGCACCTAACTACATCATCAAACCTTTTGTATCTTTTCACATGAATAAATCTTCCGGGCGCCCGGTCTAATATGATAACATTTTTGTAATACCTTGGAGGAATATTATAGATTTTTACTTCAAATCAAGTGAGCAAACTTTTTGATTTCAGTGCTGATACTGCAACAAGGCCAAAGACAAAGTAAATTTTCACAACCTCAGATGTTAAATATTGACGGCAAAACTAATCTTTATTAATACAAATTAAATACACCAATAAAATTTACCCGTTGTATCACATGGTAAATTGGTTGACCCCCAAAGTCCCAGATGTTCATAACAAACTTGTTGCTATCCACTTTAGAGTCACCACCTTCTCTTGTAGAGCGAAGTTTGGTTACAAATTTATTCAAGAACCCTTTAGGAATTTCTGGTCTCTCAAGTTTTTCTTTAGACACTGGTTCTGTTGTGATAAAATAATAATACACAATACAACAGTTTCATTCAATATCATAATCATAATCTTAATTTTAATTTTAAAGACAGATGGAGGCAGGCTGAGTATATAGAGCAGGATGACAGGTCATTACCAACTATTTTTGTTAAAAGAAAAAGTATTTCCAATGCAATATTTAAGTATTCTAAACATTATCCTTTCCAATCAAAGGTTTAATGTTGAGTTTATTTAACCACATTGTACTGCAAGTGATTACACAGCAGTGTCATACAATATACAAATACTAGTATTAACTGTCAAAGTAACTTGCAAGATGATATATGTTCATTAGCAGACACTGATGATTATTATTAAATTTCCGCTCCTTTAATCATTTCAACATTTAGCACTTTAGTCTTTATTTCTGATATCATTAATATGTATGAACAGCACAATCAAACACATTTCAAAATAAATATTTACCCTCTTTTTGTGGACTTGGCATTGGATTTGTTCTTTTTGATGTTTCACCAGATTTGGCTTCCTGTTTTGATGTTGATGCTCCTGTGGGGTTTTTCTCTTTCTCAGGTCTACTTTCTGAAAAATGTGTTAATATATTTAAATATGATGCTATCTTGTTATAAATAGCATAATGCATTAGCATTCATCATTATGCTTTATAATTAAATTAACTTGGCAAGAACAAAGGTTAGTGTAATGAATCATTTTTTGTCGATTCCAACCTGATCCAATTTGCCATCATCCAATTTGCCATCATCATTATAATATGTGTATCTTTTGTATTCTCTATTTGAATTCAAATGTCACAGCAGTAATCACAGCAAAATGCTGTATAAACCTGTCTTTTATCAAAACATTTATATTAAATTTATTAAAAAAAAATTTGTGTACCAATTTTATATTGATTGATTTGAATTTATTTTACAGCCGATTACAATAACAATAAAGACATTTTAAATAAATTTGAATTAACTTTCATTAAAATCTTTTACCAGATTTGGTTTCCTGCTTTGATTTTTCTGCTCTTGGTGTGTATCCTTCTGTATGGCGTGGACTTTTCAACATTTGTTTAACTGTGACATCAGTGACAGCATCCTGATACATGTCTAAAGCTTTTCAATAAAAAAATGTTAATAAAATCATGTATATATTATTATATTTCTTACACAGTTATATTGGTTTTTTAAAAGCATAGAAACTTTGAAACCATTTTTATGATGTTGTTGCAATAATTTAAAAGCTAATTTATCCTCAAATTGAATTTAAATAACTTGTATGTTTATATGGTAGTGGTTTTCTCCATGCATTTATGAAATATCAAAGTCATTTGTGTGCAAGAACTAGTCGCAAATTGTCACCCAAATATTAAACATAGAGTGTCTATTAAATTGATTTACTATGACATGAGAACAACAATTATTTGGTAAAAAAATAAAACATAACTAGATTTAATTCGTCACTATGACGAATTATAGGTTATATGCATTGATTAAAATAAAGATAATTGATTTGTAAAAGATATATTGATTGATTGATTTTCTCAGAATCTTTAATTATTTATAATATATGCTAGGATCTTGCTAACGCAAATACAATAGCCGTTATCGCAATCCAATCAAAGATCCCTCTGCGTATAATGTCATAAACCACATTTGTTACATAATAATAAAGACATAAGTTTCTTTTTATCTAGATTTCATTATAAATCATGTGTATAATCTATACACTAAGAAATAAATTTGAACAAACAATATGGATAATAAAAAAAAAATCTTATTTCGTTTCCCAAGGTGAGACTCGATCTCGGTACCTTGAATGCCATAGACACGAGCACAGACCACCGACCCATACACAACTGACTAAAAGTTGAAGAAAAATTCCTCCGTGTATTTACTATGCAGTAACCACTTTGGTGCAAATAGATTATTACATACCACAATGAATTATAATTTTTTACTATGATGACATCTTTAAAAATGTAAAAAAATGATGCACTGTCAAACTATATACTTTTAACTTTAATATATGAACTTTTGAAGGAAGAAAGTTAATGTTAAGTTTGTTATTTTGGCCTAAGAAAATGTCATAATTTTTTGATTGTCGAAATTAATTTTTTTTAATTCAATATGCAATTAATGATGACTTAATCAACTTTTGTTCTCTTAATTTGATAATAAATCATACATATGATACATACACTTCAAGAAAATGAAATAAAAAATAGGTGTTCCCCAGCATTCTGACGATATATATTAATTTTAAAATTTAGCATATTTTCACTATTTTGTCACTTTTGACGTGCTTGTATAACGCAATTTCGAGTTGAAAAGTGAATCAAATATGATATTATTAAAGAAAGGTTGTAAAACAGAAATCGGGCAAAAAGAGTGTGCGCATTAACGTTTAATGGGCAGTGGGCGTGAAAAATTCTGCGCACTCGTGGCAATTTTTTAAACGCTTAAAATTGCCTGAAACGTACTCGAATTTCATCGAAAATAAATTTTGACAATTTTAAAACTTTAAAGCGCGCGTACGCATGCGTTATATGCGCTACGCATGCGTTATATGCGCTACGCATGTAATTATATTGCCATATGATGAAATATGACCTGAAATTTATGAGTACTAAATTTTGTTTAAAAGTGATTCATGCTTGTGAAGATATGATTACAAACGTGATTTCATTAAATCGCGCGTAGACCGCGTAATTTATGATTGCGCACCGTGAAAACATAACCACATCGATTCCTGGCCATAAGGAATATACTCTGAAAAATTGACTTAGCTAGATGAAACTGATGCCAAGATAATTCACGGACAAAATAGTGCTAAGGAAAGAATAAATAAATAAAGATTGTGACAGAATCAAGAGGTTATATGCATGATAATGCATATAACCTAATAAAACAAGTTGTGACATGACAGTGCATGAGTCAGAGTGAATTTTAAATTTGGAGTGGAGTTGTGGCTTGGTGGTTATGATGCTTGGCTACCAATTCAAAGGTTCTGGGTTCAAGTCCTGTCATATGTCAGGATTTTTTCTAATGACAAATTACAACTCCACTCCCAAAGACTTGTAATAAGATTTTGTTTATGTAGAGCATCTTGTGTATGTTTGTCTTGTGAACATGAGTGCTACCTTTAAGAAGGATAGTGAATTAATTGGCTTATGGCTATCCTTGGCACTTTGCCTAAATATATAATTAGAAATAAATAAATAAATAAATCATCTATTTTGGTTGCAGCATGTATCTGAATATAGTGAATACTTACAAATATCCTGCGTTGTTTCTTTCAACATTTCTTTGTTACTGGCATCTGGTGTACACACTGTTGTTTTAACCATTGCATCTGTTATCATATGCAATGGATTAAACCTATGGCAAAATTACATTATATAATTCAGAAAAGAATGTTTGCATTAATAATCTAGAGACAGAAAATAATTTGATTACATTGTTTTTATGTTGCATTAAAATCTTATTTTAAACCCTCAACATACCCAGAACACTAAAGGGCCAAATACTTTAATCAAACAACAATTTTAATAATAGTAAATTTTCATATATAAACTATATTCTTACTCTTTTACATTGTGATATTTAGATTATTTATGTTTAGATTACTTGTAAGGATCCCAATAAAAATAAGATATTTAATCTATTTTGGCTAGCTATGTGTATGGGTGACCGGAATACAAGCTTTGCTTTGATGGTCACTCTCATCAATATTTGCCATGTATTTTGATATTATTTTATGGTAAAATAAATTGAAACTATTCAGGAAAAATGTTTCAATGTCTTATTCTTGTAATGGATCCTACAGTAACAACTGTATGTAACAGTTTAAGAGCCATTGTCAAAGATTTGGTGGCAGATGTAAAAAAATGGATTTAGCTCAAATTTTTACCATGAATAGACATTTCAATAAAAAGCATATCTACAACATTCATTTTAATTTTTAGCCTCCGTTGCCATGACAACGGTCAATTATCCAAATTTTGATGTTTTTGCCATTTTTCACAGATTTTCTATAGTGAAAAAGTACAAACTTGTATACTTATTTTAACTAAAAATACTTACAGTATACAGTTTTTGTTTATTGCAGTGTAAACAACATGTATTGAGTTCCATTTAATGTAGAAAAAAAAAATTTACAAAATGGAGTTTGGTTGATACCATTATTTTAAAAAGGGGTGTTTTTAAAAAATATTTTTTTTATAAAAGTATACCTCATAAACGTACCTATAACTTCCAAAGTGGTGTTTTTATATCAATGAACTTTTGTAATTTGATAGTCAATAGGTTTGTCAACAATAAATCACGAAAAAAACACTGGGGTAAATTTTGTACATAGGTTTCGTGTTGCCAGGAAAATACGAAAAATACAAAAAAATACAAACAAAATATCAACAAACAAAACACATGAAACACAATTTAAATATGGCTAATACAATAATAAAATGTATATGTGGCTTGTCATAATGCTACTAGAGTCATACGAATAGTTTAGATAAAATATGAGAATGTGTTGCCAGGTTTATTTCAATTAATTGCCAGAAAAACAGTATTTTGCATTGAAATATTTAGTTGATGGAAAATAATGTTAAACTTTGAAATAATTGCGTCAATGGTTTTTATAAATTTTTACATCTATTTTGTGTAAAGAGATACAGAAAGATCTCCCAAAAAATCTGACCTTGTAAATAGGTCATTTGAGGTCAAAAGGGGTCAGAATGCAAAACAGGACAGGTCCCCACTTTACTACAACTATTAATGTTTAATTTAAAAATAAAAAATACAAGATAGTTCATAAAAAATTCTCAACAATTTTTATTTTTTACCTATTGTGTTACCTTAGCAACCATTTTTATGTGTAACTAAGGAAAGTAATTTTGAAAAAAAAACGTAAAAAATGGCGTTTTTATGAATACAAAGAATTTATTGCATTTGTAATTTTTCTCAATTTTACTTCTACTGCATTCTAATAATCTTAAAGTGATGACAAACTTGACCTTGTAAATTCATTCATTTTGAGGTCAAATGAGGTCAACATTTTACCATAGTAACTGTTTCTATGCTAAAATATTTTTAAAATAAGGGGTTTTTTATAAATACAAAACATTTTTTCTACATAGTTTTACATTTCTACTACCAAATTTACTTTAAATACTGAATCCTAATAATCTCAGAAAGAAAGTCTTGACAAATCTGAATAAAGGTAAAAAATTGACCTTTAGTGTTATCTTAAACCTGTTTACGTAACTAAGGATATTTTTTTTAAATAAAATATGGAGTTTTCATGAAAAAAAAATTGTATTTTACATATTGAGGTCAAATGACATCAACATTTTACCTATAGTGTACTGTAGCAACTGTTTCTATACGTAATTAAGTACCATATTTTTAATATGGGGTTTCATGACTACAAACAATTGATTACATAGCTTTACTACCTTTTCCCAAATTTACTTACCTACTGAATCCCAGAAAATGTCTGACCTTGTGAAAGGGTCATTTGTTGGGTCAAATTATGTCAAAATGTATTATTTATGTTATCTTAGAACCTGTTTCTATGCGTAACTAAGGATAATTGTTTTTTTAAATACAATTGAACCTCCCGTAAGTGGCCATCCTCGGGACCTGGAAAAGTGGCCGCTTACGGGTGGTGACCCCTTACGGTAGGTTCTGCCGATAAAGGGCCAAAATCACGTATTATGGCTATATACGATATTCTTAACGAAAAGAGCCTCTCAATTTTCCATCTAATTGTATTATTATTTATAATCAGGTGGTTTAGTATTTTTTAGCATTTTTAGACAAATTTTAAAAGCTTTTATCATATGAAAAATGGTCGGTCAAAATCTGTGTAGTTTTCTCATCTCTTCACAGTAATGTTTTTAAAACCGCTTCGAAATAAAGCTAATATATAAAGAAATACAATAAACATGGACCTCTAATTCATAGGTCCATGCAATAAGTATCACATTTTTCGGGTGGCCGCTTACGGGAGGTCATTTATCATACAAAAAATCTCATTTTTAGTATAAAAAGGTGCCCGCAGCTGCTTACGGGAGGTGGCCGCTTACGGTAGGTACCAAATGCACTAATTAGATAGAACAAACAGGCTTTTCAAAGTGCATTCGTTAAGGGAGGTGGCCGTTTACGGGAGGTGCCCGCTGTAAATAAAATATGGGGTTTTCATGAACAAAAATAATCACAGAATCCTTACGAATATGACCTTGTGAAATGGTAATTTGAAAATGCTAATAAGGGATGCCTACTAATAATCTACAAATTTAAATTTGTATAAGATAAGTATGAAAAATCTAAAGAATATCTCAATTTTAGACCATAGTAACTGTTGCTATGCATAACTAAGGGAAATTAAATAATTATCAGATAATTATTAATTAATAATTACTACTGAATCCAACCATCACAGTAAAAAAAATATAGAATTTAAAACCAATATTTAATATAAAGTGTGATATTTTACATGCTGACCTTAAATGAAATGAAATTTCACATCAGAGCTTCAATATTTGTTATGTAGCATTAACATATCTGAGTATATCATTGACTTTTGATTGGTTCAATTTTGGGGAGGGGAAAGTGGTAGATCCAGGAGTTTTAAATAGTTAGGGGGTTGGAGACGAGGGTCTAAAAACTTAACTTTATGTCCTATCTTTTGTATTGCAATTTTTAACTTGGGGTGGGTGGGGGCTTGGAGAAAGGTGGAGGGGGTGGGATGGAGGAGTTTGAATCGGTCTATTGGTTGGGGCGATGGTAGCGGCAGTGTGGGTTGTGCTTGAATGCATGAATTTGACACTCTATAGTGGATGACCGACCAAAGTGTTGCAGTTTATCTTTTTGTGGTTATTGTCGGGGTAAGGGGAGGTGGGGTGGGGGTGTAGTCGGAAGTGGTGGTGGATGGGCATGTGGGGTCTGTTTAGGTTAGCAAATAAAAGAAGTAAAAAAATGAAAGAGGAGCTTCAAAATAAGAGATGAGTAATCTGTTGCAAAGGGAAAAAAAATCACAACGATATGATAATTTATTCAAATTTACAGAGGATAAACCTATAAAATGACATTAAAACTGGGAATTACAGAATCTATAATTAAAAATATTGGTTTTTTTTCTCACAACTAGAACTATATAAAACATTAAGAATTTTTCTGACAAATGAGTTTCAAATCAGATAACCAAAGAAAATAAAATGTTTTTACCAATATACCATGTTTTTTTTTTATAAAAATGCCTATGTTTCTCGCAACACTGCTTGTAGATTTTTAAAATACCCCAGTATTTTATTTTAGAAATCACTTATTAAACATTAGAACTACCTATTTGTAATAAATCAGCTAAAAAAAAACACCACTTTGGGCGTTATGGTGAAGTAAAGTTTAGTTGCATTTAACAATTAAAAAAAAGTGAAAAACACCCCTTTTTAAATAAATGGTATCTCCCAAAGTATGAAATCAAAAATTTAAAAAAAATATGAAACAGGTACACAATGCATTGTTATTATGCATACACTAATTATTTTTTATAATTAAATGAACAAAACAAAAATACCGTTCATCAAAGTAGTACCAATATCCATTTTAAAAAACCTTAAAAAAGGACAAAATTTGTCAAAAACACAAATTTGGCCGTTGCCATGGAAATATATGTGTGAAATAAAAAATACTTCATATTTGATTTCTCTCAACACATATATAGCCATGTGCAAAATTTGAAAGAAATCCATTTTTTTGAGTCTGCCACTATTTTTGATATTTCTTTGATTCTTACAGACAATGGCTCTTAAGTGGTTAATGTAATAGTTGTAATTGATATAAAGTATGCTTACTCTTTTCCTAAAAGAGAATTGATAGTAGAAGTTTTTCCAACATTCTCAAGTCCTACAAAAATAGTTCTTCCTTGATTAAACTCTGTTTGCCCTTCTTCAAGTGCATTTTGAAATGCTTTCACCGCATCAGGTCCTCGTGCCAATATCTCCTCTGGAACATGCACATCTTAAAAACAAAATATAAGGTACAATAATTATTGTATAACTTCCTGTTTGTTTATATAATACAGGATAGCAATTATACTCTTTATAAATTGAACAGTTTAATATGCACTAAGAATGTCTTATGAATACCTCAATCATTACTTGAAATAAATTAAGGTCATAATAGCAGAGTACAAAGATGAAGGAATAATCTATATAGAATAATATACTTCAGCAATTCGTCACGAAAAACAGATGACCGATTTTCATCAAATGCAACAATTTGATAAATATGTGGTACTAATAAGGTATATGCCAACACTTAAGCTTATAAGCCGATGCTCACAAATGCGACCAAAATTTAGACTTAGACATTTCTGCATATTCAAAAGTTTTTACATTTATTATTATAAACACACAGAATATTGTTACAAAGCCTTTAAGAACCTTATAAATTAGAGAGTTCAGTCATTCTGAAGGCTATCTTATGGTTTTATTTACTTACTTTCAATTTTATCAGCCACATCTTTTTCCCCAGCTTTCCTGAGAGCTGCAACAAGTTCTGAACGCATGGACTTCTTAGTAACCTTAGCTGCCCATGCGTTCAACATGTTGTAAGTCATTTGAGCCTTGCCTTTAACTGGTAGTTTCAATGAATTTATATCTTCTTGTGTCATTCCAAGATTAACTGCTATTAGTTCCCATTTATTGTAGGCGTTACTGGCAATGTATAATAATTCTTTGGTTGTAATATCTAAATAAAATAAGATATATATATTATACTGTTTATAAAATATTCTAATAAATCCTAAAATATTAGTATTTTGTTAGTTTGATTGGCACCTACCCTTCTCAATTTCTAGATCTAAATTACCCAAATGTAATTTTGTGAAATGTTATAAAACTTTGTCTATAGTTGTTTTATAATTTGTAATCAAAATAATAGTTCAATCACACTAAACTCCTTTTTATTTCTTAAATGTAAAAGAACATTTAAATCATTTTTCCAGTTTATGTTTTATATATTGTGAGAATACCAAACTTCTCCATAGCAAATAGAACATAAAAGATATCTAATGTTATAGACCCAGATTAATTTTTTAATTCCTTTTTTTATTGGAAACAATAGCCCTATTGAGAGGCATTGAAATTGAAGAATATTCATACCTGACGATGTCATTTCGATGTAAGGTAAAGGTCCACCTAAACAAGTAAAATGAATGTGTATATCAAGCTTTTTAGTGCAGAATTACAGATTGGAAATAATGTAGGATATAAAGGGCAAACATATTTTTTAATTACCTTTGGGACCAACATATATAGATATTTATAACAGAATTAGTAACACACAAAATGGAAGAAGAGATAAAATGCACAACTGAAACCGTAACACATTGGCATGCCATGAAGTACCGTACGCCTTGTGTTAGATAACAAACCTAACGCTGCGAGTCTGAACATACCCTGTGCCAACAGTATTTGAGATGAGCTGCTATTTGAATCAATCAACTTTTTTTATTATAAATCAATTTTTTTATTTGTTTGATTATAGGACTGACAACATATACTACAGGATAAAAATTGATCATTAACTCTATTTTTAGAAGTTCATTCTTTTATTTGAGGCACAAAGTGTTTTTTAACTTACCATTCAAAATTGCAAGTATTTCTTTTTTCTTCTGTTCACCTTCGTATTTATCGCACACATTTTCATTATAGATATCAAATGTGGACTTTCCATTCTGACAACCAAAGTGTTTGTGATTTAAAATAACAATATTAGCAATTCTAGTTATAAGCATAAGTTATGATAAATCCTTCAGCTACTATACTCTTTTTAAAAAAATTTAAAAATTCAGCCTATTTTCATAATTTGCAAGAATTAAAATACTAAACCAAAAGTAAGCCAAACTAAATAATACTAATAGGTAAAATAACCCTGGCCATTAAAAAAAATCAAATTATGACAGACTAAATAAATATATTTCATAATAGTTATGCAAATTCTAGATATTTCAAATAATTTCAATAACTTTACTATTGGGCATATCTTGGAAAAAATATGCCACTGGACTAAATCTACTTCCACTCAGTGCGATTTTATGCATTAATATCACTAAACCCATTTTCCACGATATTTTTGCCAGGGTGCTGGACACGTTAATCCAAAGCACGATGTGAAATCAGCTGAAATAAAATATTTATGGGGTATTTTTTTCCCAAAATAATTTCATAAACCATATAATAACCACACATGCCATTAGATTTAAACTAATTAAATACATGCTCTGAAAGAATTTGACCCAAAAAATCATTTTTGGTCTAAATCATCTTACTAAAATAGTCCAAAAGTAACCTGCATCTGAAATAAATGTTAATGATGAGCAACTGAGAAGATAAATTTAATATCAAATGATATGTCAACAACTATAATCTAAAGAAATATAGAACAAATACTTATGTAGTTTCAATATTTATATTATATGTATTTAATTATATAACATATACTTCAGTATACAGTTAAATATGAAACTAAAAGTAAAAATAATGGAAGCATGCTGTTTAAACAATTCAATTTAGATTTACAATTTAACAATACAATGTGAATACTGTAATGGAAAAATAAAAAAGAAATGTTAATAACTATAAATATATACTATATTCATTTTAATATTTCTGTATAATCATTCCATCAAACAAATATACTGTACATGTGAGGAGGTGGATGGGCAATAGACTGCTCGAGGGTCAGACAAGAAGAAAATAGCCTGTAATATTTTCAATGATAATTCTCCTGAGGAAGATCAAAGCATATTGATCGAAACATCGAGAAACTTTTTTTCAGAACTTATAAACATGGTGTACCGCAAACTTGATATCAACAGATAATAATAAAAAACCTTTTTGTTTCTATTTGCTATATTTTATATAACTTTAAAAAAAAAAGAATAGAACTAAACTTTATTATTAAAATAATTGCATTGCAGTACTTAATAACAAACTAACCTTATTTTTCTTGCAAATGTCCATACGTCCTTCCTGTATGAAGAACACAAAGGCATTTTTGTGCTCTTCATAAGTAAGCTTTGCTCGAGCAATTATATGCAGAGCGTTGTCTCCATTCTTGAAAAAAGTGAAAAAAAAAACAAAGTGCACAAGCTGTACTAATACTGTGAATATTATATTTTGATTGTACATACAACCCTTTAGTAAAAACTCTCCAATTTCATTCACGAAACATGGATGATTTATAAATGATATAATCAAAACCTACTGAATGTTTACCATTACTTATCTATCATTTGATTGATTATATTGATTGATTATATTTACTGAATGCAAAAAGAGCATATTTATTTAGCAAGATATCTGGAGAGCAAGATATCTGGAGAGAAAAAACCTTTTCATTTAAAGGACATAGTTCTTTAGTGAAATTTCAATATACTTTGCAAATTGCAGACGATAAAAATGGTATACTTGGATATCAGTTATAATACTTTATGATTGATTCAGCTTAGAATTTTATTCATTATAATGCTATACAAAAGCTTCTTGTCAGCTTTTTAAACTATTTTACATCAAATCTTTTTGAATCAAAAGATAAAATATTTGGTTTTATCTCAATATCTCTATGGTTTTATATACTTTTTGCTCCAAGATTCTATAAATAGGTTGGTGAATTTACAGTGGAATCAATAATACCTACAATAATATCATGGCACCAGCCAGGTACAGATATAGGAAGTTTGCATAGAGTGTGGTACACAAATAGAATGCACTAATTTGAGGATAACAAATATAGGCCTAAAGAACATTTAACATTCAGGATTGAATGGTGGTAGCTGATCAACTTGGATTATAATATGGTAAAAAAAAATCCAGATTATTCTGTCCTAGTGATGGAGCGAAAGGGTGAGGGGGTAGGTGCAGCAAATAGTATAATCCTCACAGTATTGTGTAATATACCTGCATACACTGTGATATTTGCAATACGATGCAATAATACATGCATAATTATGTGAAATTACTAGATAGACTGTGTATACAACTTACTTTGTTTTGCTGGTTCACATTAGAACCAGCATCAACTAATATCATACAGCATGCAGTTTGACCATAGGATGCAGCTAACAAGAGTGGTGAATTTCCATCCTAAAAAAATAGATTATAATATGTCATACAACAAACCTCTTTAGCAATGCACAGTAGAAGCATGACCATTAATAATTGTGGTGCAATTTAAAGTATTTTAATATATATATATTGTTAGATTATTTAATTTAATCATGATCATAATAAAAAGTTTACCCAGTGAAGATATGCATTATTGAATATTTTGAATGTTAAATGTTCTTTAGGCCTATATTTATAATTTTTTCAAAAATAAACATATTTTAATGTTTATTATGCAAACATGATGTTTTTCACCGCTATTATATTGTAAATATCTATATATTTTCGTATTAATATGTTATAAATAATATAAATAATCAAAACACATGACCATTGTAAAACTTTTGATGAAGTTTTATAAATTGCACTAAATGAATCAATGGTTAAAAATGTCTAAAATGGCATTTCAACTAAGTATTAAATAGGCTGTGTACATCATAAGTTAACAGTTTTTAGTCTCATTGAGCTTTTACTGTAGATCCATGATTTGGTAGACTGCAATTGTATTTTAAGAACAGCACAAAAATATAAATACAATTGAAAGTTTTTAATGTAAATGATTTTAATTAAGATAATTTACATTGTCAGATCTCACTCTGAATACATTTAACCATTTCACATTAAACATCAGTGTGGTAAAAGACCTACTTGACAAACAATAAATTATATAGACACATTTAATATTAAAAACTCATTATAATCTAGCATTTGAGCAGAGAAAAATTATTGAGAAAGGTTTTCATTTCATTTTCTCCTTGTCACCTTATTCAAGCTGTGACAATTGTATTATCATGGCTCTGCACAACCATGAACAAACATCAGAATGGTTGTCAATATTATAATTATTAATAAAGGACAAAATAAAATCTGATCCCATCATAATGCACTTTTATATGATGATCTAGCGAACTCAAGTAGAATAATATAGGTGGTTTCTTGTGTCTTGTGCCTTGTGTTGGAAGGCATTGGATAATAAGACACAAAAAGGTGTACAAGGGTGTCTTTAGCTGTGATTGACAGGCTGCACTATCAAAGACGGGTAGATGTTATTGTGTATTAAATAGTTTAAAAAAGAGATGATAGCATTCGGTTTATTCTAATTAAAAAAAGTGGTAGGTTAAAATAGGTTATTTGATAACGTTGTAGTTTTGTGGAATGAAACTATGTTATGGAATGAATCTACAAAGGCATAGTATTATGCGCTGTTTAAACACTGTATTCATGTTGGATAAGGTATTCAGATTAAGGTGTATGTATATTCAGATGGTTAGTGTAAATCCCAAATTATTTTTTTAAAGCAATTTAATAATTATAAAAACTACTAATTCATTTTTTTTCAGTTTTATTCATAAATATATGTTTGATGTTCTTCTAAATTCAGTTTTGTGAGCATAAAATAATATCATGACTTGTTTTTGTATGCAATGTGTGACAATGCTCTATTATCACACATACCCAATTAATGAAAAGGGTGTTGCAAACTACAGAAAGCCACTAATCTCTTCTCTGTATTGACATCATGCTCTTATACTCTTTCATGGTTTTATACTTATGCAACTTTGTCATTCTCTTATACACGATGTTAAATGCACCAGGGTTCTAGCACTGTCATTTTTTTTCTCTTTTGTGGCTTGAACTAGAACTTTTGTTCATTCATTCAATGACATGATTAATACAGGTTAATCAGTAATATGTAATACAGTAGTTGTCATAAATCTACAATCTTCATAATCTATTTGATCATTGTTATCCAATATAATCCTCCTTTTTTTGTCATTGTTGTATATCTTAATCAATATAATATTTAAAAAAAAGACACAATTCAATCCGCAATGTGTTGTTGTTCTAAATAGTGCATCTTTACAATCTGTTTAAATTGTTATTATCCAATGTAATTCTCCCTTTTTCTTTCTTTTTTCGTGTATTCTTTAACCTTTTTATCCATGTATAATAATGTGTATATAAAACATTAAAAACAGCTGTAATTATTAAAAAAAAGCATTATATAATATAAACATTAAAAAGGTGTTAGCATTATAGGAATTGATAATCAACTTAAATAGTATCCAGAAGTTTTTGCACACTGGCTGAATATTTAATTCAGATGGTATCGTAATATCAGGTATAGTATAGAGTCGGGGCCTGTCATCACAATCACCATGGATATGTGACTTAGTAACACATATTATTTTCCTTTAGTATATATATTATTTTAACTTTGAAAGAATAAAATGGAGCTCAGGAGGCCATGCTTTATTTATACTACAAATAAAAGGATTTTATCTCTGTCCACAGCTTTTACACTATTACAGACTGACACGTCTCAAACTTTTGTGATTCATTTAAAAATAAAAGATAGAACATTGATAATATAAGTTATAATATAATAATAATAATAAAATCATTTTTGTAATAGAGCTTGTTCATAAACATAATGTGTGCATAAAACATATGCTAAATAAAATCTAAAAATGACCACAAAAGATTACAACAGGAAAAATGTATTAATAGATTAATACAATTTAAAGAAGTTAATAATAACACATACATGTAAATATTTTTTTTCATACTCTATAAAGAGTTGTAAAATAATTCTGCAATATCGTTGATATGAATAAATTATTTGATTTGTTTTCTTAATAGTTAATAGTAATTTATAAATTCATTTCATTTCAAGTAACATTTATTACTTCTTCTTTCAAATAAAACGTTAACATTTGACAAAAATAAATAATTGAAATAAATAATAAATATACTTCTGCTTAAAAAAAACAAACTTTTATCAAATTTTTAAAAAATGCTAAAAAGAAGAGGCTAAAGCCCTAGAAGTTATACATCAATTGGATTACTCCAAATTGACACTTGTGGTAGGCAAGCCAAGTACAATAAATGTAAAAAATTGTGTGTAATGAAAACAAAAAGACAGAACAAAACACACACAAACAAAAAAACAAACAAACAGGAAGCATAAAGACAATAAATGGTAATTATTGTAATTTAGTATAGCCATGGGGCAGAGGAGATGAAAAACGGCCAACAATAATCATTTAAAATATACAGTAACTAGAAATTGCGAGACGCCGTTAGCGCCTGTTGAAAAATACAATAACAAAGCTATAAAACCTACACTAATTAAGAGCCATTGTCTGTAAGAATCAAAGAAATATCAAAAATAGTGGCAGACTCAAAAAAATGGATTTCTTTCAAATTTTGCACATGGTTATATATGTGTTGAGAGAAATCAAATATGAAGTATTTTTTATTTCACACATGTATTTCCATGGCAACGGCCAAATTTGAGTTTATGTGGTTTGTTAGTTTGTTTTTTTTACGAAAGATGCAGAATATTATATTTTTACAAATTTATATCTATTTTTTATAATGGAAAAAAGGGATTTTATATATTTAAACACATTACAGCCTCTAATAGTATACCTATTTTCATGATGGATTATTTATACTTTATAGTGCATTATATCGGACGCTTAATGATCTCCTAGTTTTTTTTCACAGCATTACTTGCGTGGATATCACAATACATTGCATATTTTGAACTATCATTCGCGATTATAATCTTAATTAGAGTAAGAACCAATCATTTAATGATAATCCATTTCGCGTATACGAAAGATGATACCTGTAGTACTTTCACTTTCCAAAAATTAAGAGCGTATCAAAAGGGCTGGTTTGGGATTCATCTGAATCTTTTTTTTTTTTTTTGGTCTTTTGTGTTCGTCCCACTTTTATTATCATACTCTGTTATAAATATTATATTTTTTAAACATATTTTTTCCTTTCGTTTAAATGTTACAATGTTAAAAGTAATAAAAACATTGCATTCGTTATTTTACATTTAAAAAAAAGTAATTTAAATATATAAAATAATTAACAAAATGCCAATAAAAGACGATAAAAATTGATTAAAAACGTACTTTTGACAGTTGTCATTATTCTATTCTGTTCGTGTTCGGGTAGAGAGGCTATAAACTCAGGGGAGGACTATAAAATACCCTCCCTTTTCACCAAGACAAAAATGAATGAGATGAGTAAGAAGAATGCAAAAGTTTGAAAAATAAGGTATTTAGAATGGATAGCATGGAATGATCTATTTAATGAAAACCGTAAGGTTAGAGTCCATACACTGTGCAAGTCCAAAATAGTATTTTGGCTCTGTGTGTATGTGAGACGCTTCATACCCGGATGTAAAACTTCGAAACCGGAACAGTTTGCTTGATATGTAGATTTTTCTTAACCTTTAGACCACTGGGGTTTTTATGGTATTTTTCAACTTCGATTGGATAGCGAATCTTTTTCATCCTCGTCGTATTACAGAGGAGCATAGATATATGTTTATAACTATCAAAACGTACTAAAAAAGTCTAACAGTTTTTCTGTTACGTTAGCTCATTTTTGTTCAGCTTTGATAAAGTTACATGCGTTTTCATATTTGATTAAATTGGAAAGTTCCGTTTTGTATACGTTCCATATTGTTTGTGAAACATTTTCTTCCTTTAATAAATTATTATAGGTAAAACATGACTTATTAATACAAAAATAGAAAATAGTTCATTTATGAGTTTGCAGTTAGTATTCCCTGTAACAATGTTTTATATCCAACTGGAAAATTGATGGCATGTTTCGTTTGCAGGGAAACACGTTACAATCATCAAACTTTCTCCAGACTGGTTGGATTGTTTTACAAAGAAATATCATATGTTTTTCATTTTCTATTTCAGTTTTACCTTTTTTGCATAGGTCAGTTTCCACTATCTTCCATAATTTCAGCTTCCACTATCTTCCATAATTTCAGCTTTACACTACATGCTAAAATTCTGTGCAACAGCTTGAAATTAAATCATCATTTAATTCATCTGAATCTTATCAACATTTTTCCCTTTCATCCGCCGCCACCCACCGCTTCCCCCACTGCCAATGGGGAGGAGGAGCCGTTTTGATCCTCTCTGAATCCATCTGGCCTCCACATCGTACCGATGTGTGAAGTTTATGAGCCAATAAACGTCATCCATGAAGATTCTTTAAATTCGAAGTCATCTCCCAAAATTTTGGGTATTCTAAAGTTAAAGTATTTTCCCGTTTTTCCATTCACATTTCACTAAATAAAAGTGTGATGTAAGATTCGCGACAACACGACATATTACCCAATTCTCCTTTTTATAAGACGTGACATATTAAATACATTCTAATATAAAGTTTTTTGGTGGAGAGTAGTCCTACAATCATAATTATCATTGGACATTTTATACACAAAAGCATCTCATAAATGATCGGTTCACCTCCACGACCTGAAAGTTCCCATTTGGGACGAGAAAGTAAAGCCCAGAACAAAAGTTTTATATGCATTTTCAAATATATTTCGTTATTCGAGTACGACTGTTTATATTGGTCAGAAGAAAAGATTGATGCATTTAAACAATATTTAACAAGGCCATATACATGGCTGCAGTTGCGTGCTAAAATTTGAGTTAGTGTTTACCAACCGACCGACTGACCATCTGACCGACCGACATAGTTAGCTGTAGAGTCGCGTTGCACACACCTACTAAAAAGGTTTGGGAGAATTAACACATTAGTTTAATTCAACCTACACCCCATTGACTGGCAGCCAATTTGACTATTTTTTGCTTTAAATTACTTTAAAATGACTTACTCAACAAAGAACTGTTTAAGAATTATTTATTCAGGAAGACAATATATCTTTCAGAGAAAATCAGTTTTGTGTTCCGATAGTCATCATCGGTCGGTGGGTTACGATAGCTGTGTAAAATAATAACACAGTGTTCTCTCGAAAATTAGAATACTATATCCGTCAGACATCTTCTAACTTTATATAAACAAATCTTCGGGGGAGGATTACATTTTCTAAAACACGAAATTGTCTCACACATTATACAATATGGATGTCAATAGACAATTCAAAGAAAATTTAACAAAAATGAGAAAATATTTCAGACGACTTTATTCATTTCATCTTTATATATCGTATACGCAAAATGGATTGTCATTTAAATGATTCTTACTCTATAATTAACATTGAATATAATCGCGAATGACAGTTCAAAATATGCAATGCATTGTGATATTCACGCAAGTATGCAGTAAAAAAAAAGAGAATGTCCAGAATAAAACCAGATAACTAGGAGATCATTACGTGTTAGCAGATATTCAATATGCAGATAATCCATCATGATGGAATACTGGAGGTTGTAATGTGTTTAAATATATAAAATCCTTATTTTCCATGATAAAAATTAGAAATAAATTAGAAAAGTATATTCTGCCACTTGCGTTTAAAAAAAAGAGGCAATAAATAAAATAACAAACCGCATCGTTTCGTATTATAATCTTATATTTAATTCATTGAGGTACAGTTGAAATTGTTCGATAAAAATATGACGGGTGAGGGCGCACTTTATTATATGGAATATTGTATTTGAACATTTTTAAACATATATCTGTAAATATTTTAGTTTATACTTTGGTTTTCTTTATATGTTATGTATTTTATTATACAATTTATTGTAAACTATACTTAAATTATTGTATAAACTGTTAATCCCTTTGCAAAAAAGCCGTATACGAACGTATACGATTTACATACGTTTCGTATATGTTTCGTATAGGAAGTCAATTTCGTATACGAAACGTATATGTCAATTCGGAAGTTCCTGCCCGCATAATAAACATATACGAACCGTATACGATCATTTATAAACAATTTCCTAATTATACGATCCGTATACGATCCGTATACGATACGAGTACGCGTGTATACAAACTGCATCATATTACAAACCGAAAAGGGACTGTTTCTCTTTTTACAAGACGATGATAGCATACGTTTACGATGGCAGGAGCATCTTGACTTCAATAATTAGTGTACAATTTGTTTGTTTTTTTTTTTCAGTCGGTATATGTACATTAAATTCCCTATGATGATTTAGTTCATAGTTTTCGCTAATGAAAAAAATTGGTGCTGTATTTTACAAGACGTTATTTTTCTATCAAGCATAAAAACCCACCCAGACTGTTCCGTCTTGTTTATCCCCTCTGCTATTTCTTTACCTTTGGTATGTTCCATTAATAAGTAAATCATACAAAATGTGCTGTTATTAATTTAGAAAGTGCTTTAATTAATATTAATGTACTTGGAAATAAATAAATAAATACTAAATTGGACCCGCAGTATATTAAATTTAAAACAAGTAAGTAAAATACATAAATTACGATGTAATAAAAATGTAGAATACATGTGGCTCCCTATAATATATATGGAATGATCCAAATAAATTCGCCCAAAACGTGCCTGTGTTGTGTGTGCTGCATGCATGCATCACATGGATCAGATTTCATTCATTTTCAATCATCATTGTTGTTGTCCAAAAGGATTTTTTTTTGCTACGGGTTTTAACTCGCCATAAAAAAATAAAAAATGGGATGTAGGCCTATATAGTTACAGTAGGCCAAAGTAGATAGTAAATTCGATGACTTCTAGCTAGCTAGGCTATAGGCATATTGTAATTGTATAGATCGAACATGCAGTAACTAGCTACTGCAGCAGCTCTAGTAAACTAAGAGTAACTAGGCCTGGGAAAAATACGCCAAGGAAAAGAGTCTGTGGTACACTCATTGTGAAAATAAGCTTGCTAGATTTCCCCCGTATATTAGATTTGGTTATATTGGTTGTATTATTATAATAACCTACTCTAGCTAGTAGTAAATCAACAACGGTGAAATAAAAATATGATGCATTTATGGATATCATCGTTGCAGAGTTAGGGGGACGTGCCAACAAAACATTCAACAGCCAAAAATACAAAAAAAGAAGCTCCGAAGTTTTAAAGCATTTTACTATTTTAGGCATCAGAACTAATTGCTGTAAATTTCCTAGAGTTGTCACTGATGAATACAATTTAACATAACCTACATGTAACTTAAAAAATCCAAATGATAAATTGTACGTGAACGTAGTAAAACCAGGTAAATGTTAAATACTTATTTTACATCTCCCTGGTAAAAAGGTACCCCACGCCCCCATTTTTATGCCTCCATCATTGACAGGCCAAGCGGTATTTAATTATATTTTTATTTATTTAATTCGTAAATTTTAAAAAAATCGTTAATATAAATATGTGAACCTTTGTAACTTTTTGTTGTATATGCGCGGGCGCAAGATACTATTTAATAAGATAGGCTTTATTCATATCATATGTGTTGGAGTGGTAAACAACTATGAGCCTAGTTGCGAGGATACCGCCTCGTAACTACGTATTGACGTATAGACGTTTTACTATAATATTGAATATGTGTTACTTAAAAAAAGGATGTAATAAATTGTGTACAATATTAGTAGCTAATAGTTTTGTTGTGCCCCCTCTGTACACACGGCTGCGGGCTGCTGGATATTTGTTTATCATTTTAATGAATGTAGTACGAGTCTAACGCCAAATAAAGATATAGAACACATTTTGAGAATTCAAAGTTTTGATCTTTTTCAAGAATCTGATAAACATGACTCATCTTTTTACATAATATACAGCATCAGCATGTACAATCTAATTTAATTGTCACACAATTGAATTAACAAAGGACAAGGATTTCAAATAAACTGTTACAAATAAACAATTATGAATGAAATAGTTGGGGTATTGTTGGGTCCATGGGAAATCAACAATGTTTAGTAGATTTATTTAATTTGTTATTTACAGTTGAGGGTGGTTATTTTTTAAAGACATGTTTTATGATTTCTTAATCACCAAGCAGAAATACCGTTGAGATAAATGAAAGAAATTCAATCTGTTCGCTTAACTGGGAAAAAATTGAAATTCGATATAATTGTATTTACTACCACTAATTTTGTTTTTTAATTTTTTTCTACGGAAGTCCGATTGTATTCATTGTTAGATAATTATTATTATTATTATATAATGTTAATGTACATATCAACACATCCCACTTCTGTTTTGGATCATGGTTTTCCTCTTCGGCATTATTTGCCAAATTATTGTTACTCCATCTCCATGCTGTACTACAACAAATGTCGCGGAATAATATCGCTTAACATAAACGATGTAATTTGACCACCCAAAGCTCGCACGTGGTGTGACGAATTGAGAAGATTGAACGACGTACCCGATGATATGCAAGATTGGCCACCAGAGAACCGAATCAAGCACGAGTTGCAATTGTAGGCAACCGAGCGACGCTCGGTCGTCGTCGGGGGCTGAACTTACTGTCCTCTGTCATATTTTATAAAGGAAAACTGCAAACAACATCGTGAAAATGGCCCCTTGTCTTGTCCTTTCTAGGCCTACCTAGTAGTAGTATACCTGTTTAGCATATTTCATTGACTTGCGAAAAACGTTGTTTGAATTTTATCGGTAGCCTAGGCTATCTAATAAATAGAAATAAATATGGTCTTATGTCCTAGCTCCTAATACTACTAGGCTATACTAATAATACTGTACTAGACTAGTGGCTGGTGCTAGCTAGGCCAGAGAGCCAGCCTACGTACGTACGTATTTGTTGTAATGACAATTTAAATGTTTTATTTAGCTCTATTCTACTCATTACTACTATTATAATTTATAAAATGGCCTAGTTTGTTCGTATATGATTCGTATACGTCCCGTATACGATATTCTTATCATGAATAAACAACGTATACGTTACGTATGCTAAACGTATACGACGGCAACTCTTTGTGGAGCAACAGAGTGGAAATAATGTAAACAGTGAAATCGTATACGATCCGTATACGTCGTATACGTTTTCAGCGTATACGGATCGTATACAGCTTTTTTGCAAAGGGATGTCGTAGGTTTTATAGCTTTGTTATTGTATTATTCAACTGGCGGTAACGGCATCTCGTAATTTCAGTCACGCTTCGTACACATTTGCTGTACACAATAATACGACATGAGGCGGTTATAAATTGGGTATAAAAGTCTAATTTTCTCAAGACGCAACATCAAGAAATGTTATTACCAATATACATAGGACCTACGGATGAAATTTTGTTAGGGTAAGTTCTTATACCACGGTGAGGGTGATTTTTGACCAGACTAATATCACAAATACAAATTTGAAGTTGCATAAAAACACAAGAAACGTTTTATTACATATATGTAGTCATAAATATATATTTATTTAGTAATAATAAATATAATATAGGAAATAGAATATTGCAAATGAATAATCAACAATTGTAATTAATCATTCAATATATCTGAAGAAAGAACAATGATTAATTTTAAAATGTCGAGCGGCGTTTTTTGTAAGAAATATTTCTTGTTTAATGTAACTTAAAATATGAAATCAAAAGAGCAATGGATTAGAATGTTACAAACTGTGTAGATCTACTCTCCTTGAATTGTACAATAGAAATGAGTTCTGTATTTTAGCAGTAAGTAGCTGAATGAACTTAATGATCCACACGGTGAATACAGGCATACTGCAATTATACTGATTTTACATGTGTGACAATCATGATTACAATGTTGTGATGAATTAATTAGTGATGACTAACCTATCTAGAAGAACCTTGTGAATTCATTTTGAGAAGATTAACAAACTATAGACAAGATAGATAGGGGTTAAGATACTTCAGTTCAGTAGAATAAATAATACACCTATAAGGTTTTATCAAAGATTATAGGTCTATGCCCCTGGAAATTAAAAATCAAGAACATTTAACTGATACATTTAATCAACTGCAGGTGGTGCCACCATTCACCTGATATTAAGCACCAAAATGGCAAAATGTATGTAAGCTAAAAAGGAAGAAGAGCAACATTTTAGGTTCAAGTAGTAATTAGTGGTTCAGTCTATAATACTACACTATATTATTTAGTAGCAACTTCAATAGCAATGCCTCTATTAAAACAAAAACCATCTCCGACGACCCAAATAGTTTGATGTAGCCTGCCATACAGTATTGCCTTAAATTTAGTAATCGTTTATTTAAATTGCCAGTTTGACTGTCTGATGCACTCAGTCTGTAGGCTCAAACAGTCACAGGTTGTCTAATTAATAAGTAGTTTATTGCACTTGTTTATCAAAAAAGAGAAACAGAAATATTGCTTATTAAATTAAATAAATTCAAGAATCAATATGAAACAACGTTAAATGATTAAGGCACAATTTATAAATTATTCAAAACGACAGAAACACATCCAAACGTGTTATATGGCAATCCGCTGAAACGCATTTGAGAAAGGCTGGTTGGAAGCTGGCCGTTTGAGACTGTATATTCCGTTTGGTAGTTGACTGTATGACTGCAGTACATACATTATGATCGCGATATAAATAAAATTAATTTTATTTATTTATTAAAAATTGGTATCAAATATACAAATATTTTGTTCACGTAATCCTGGGGATTCTCCACCACAACAACATCCCTGGATTACATGAACAATGCTTTGTATTTTGATATCAATTTTTACAGTTTGTGATTAATTAAATTTATTTTATTCAAATCGCGAAATCAAATTCCATGTGTTCAATACTGGCCATTACTCAAGCTTCCAAGAGACGGTACTGTGTCGAGCGCATGTTTTCTCGCTCAACTTCAGCCATTTTTTTTAAATGGTGGGAAATTCCAAGAATTTACGTGAACAAAATGTTTGTATATTTTGATATAGAATTTTAAATAAATTCAAATCGCGAACATGATGTGCATACTGTAAAAAAGAAAGCCAAATGAATGTAAGTTATTATGATACAAGATGCATTTTTGGATTAAAAAACAGTTATAGGACAAGCCAATTGTCTGCAGATAACAACAAGCAAAAGCAAAGCTGTGATATTATTGTGTTAGTTAGTGATTAGGGGTACCTATTTGGCTGTATAATTGTGCCATTTCTTATAAAGTATCATGCATCATGTTAATAAGTTACAATACAAATCCGAGTGAATATTCCACTTGTTATGTACATGGATGATGCTTTATTGTCTGAAAGAATTACTAAAAAGAAAGTCCAAATGTTTACCAATTCTATTTGCGAATAAGGACCATGGGTTACTCCTTAGGCCAGCTACTTCAAACACATGATTCATACGTCAATGTTTATTAAGCAAAGGGAAACTGTCTGAATACTTCCACTATCGTAATAAGGTTAACCGTATAGGCTAAATCTCTTTGCAATTTCTACCCCAGAAATGTTGATCAGCTTTTCCAAAGTGACAAGTGTTCCATGGTGACGTCGTACCAAACACCTATCAACCTTGATGGTGCTCACTCATCGTTTACAAATATCGGCAATAACTTCTGCAAAGGTGACAAGCAGGAATTGAATGTATGAGTGTATAAACCTGTGTCTGTGTTTAAAGATCTCAATCCTGTGTGTATGGTCATGAAAGCCATGTTACAGATTCATTCATTATTTCACCTACTGTAAAGTAGAACCAAAATAAAACCGAAAGCAATTCGGATGCACCAAAGGTGTATTAACAATTGATGCTCTTAAGTTTCATTATTGAACAAATGGTTTGAAGACACTGCTAATAATATGGAGAGCCGTGTCATGCTGCTTGATTATAAAAAGATTTTCAACCTAATTGATCACAACGTCTTAGTCAAAAAACTTCGCACATTTATAGATGTAGATGAAATATTTAGTCAAAATTGACCATCATCTATTGTCCTTGGCATCACTTAATGGAAGGGTTTATCGTCTATTTTAAATTAATGATTTACCAGTGTATATTCCACTTGTTATGTACATGCATGATGCTTTATTGACCAAATGTTTACCGATTCTATTTGCGAATGCGAACAATAAAATGATCTTTAACAAAAAGAAAATAGTCGAGATATACTGGTCAGTTGTAAGCATAAAAAAAATGATTAGGTGTAATGTGTAATGTAATTAAGGTGTAATTTACGAGTGACCTGTCATGGCAATCCCATGTGAATAATTGTAGTCAGCAAAATATGAAAATATTTTAAAAAATACACAAATCGGACTAAAATTTGATGTTAACAAAGATGGCAGCCATTTTTTTTAAATACTAGTAACCGCTTGTCGTAGACAGCTGTATTTGGTGTCAAATTATTCAAAATATATATGTTTGTTAAGTATCAGCTGCTGCTTTTACGGATTTTTTCGAGATCTTTTTCAACTTTTGTAAGTCCTTGATTGTGTGTCGATAATTTTGAAATTTTCTTTGCTGCATTGATCTAGGCAATTCCTATTGTTGATAATATGTGAATTTTTATCCCTACCCATATGTTCTTGAATCCTTGTCTTTATAGTCCAGGAGTATTAGACTTTGAGGTAGAAATAAATATGCTAAAGCTGAATTTTTCAGGATAGGTCTCTAATGTTGTCTGAAACAACATACTAAAAGTCCCCGGGTTTCCCCGTTGTGCTTCAACCCGATTGGGCCATTTTTCAAAATGGCGGCCATCTTAAAATTATTTACCATATGTTGACAACCAGTAGGTGTAAGTAAACAATCTTGGTGTCAAAATACTCAGAAGACCTATATTTATATTCACTGTAATGGAAAAGTTTAACAACAAATGGTCAGAAATGCCTGTTTTGACCTTTGACCCTAAATTTGGATTATCTCAATATCTCATCAACGACTGGCCGTAGAGACTTCAAAGTTGTCCCAAATTATTCAGAATGCCCAACTTTCTATTCACTTTAATGAAAGAAAAATACCAAATTCCTTTAGAAACCTTCTATTTTGACCTTTGAACTATTGACCTAGACATATTTTAATTTTATAGACATCTTGGTGATCGATAGGAGTACACAAGCGAAATTGGTGTCAAAATACTCAGAAGACCCACATTTATATTCACTGTAATGGAAAAGTTTAACAAAAAATGGTCGGAAATGCCTGTTTTGACCTTTGACCATAAATTTGGATTATCTCAATATCTCATTAACGACTGGCTGTAGAGACTTCAAAGTTGTCCCAAATTATTCAGAATGCCCAACTTTCTATTCACTTTAATGAAAGAAAAATTCCTTTAGAAACCTTCTATTTTGACCTTTGAACCCTTGATCTGGTCATATTTTATACCAAAATTGTATAGAAATCTTGGTGATTTGGTGTCAAAATACTCCAAAACACCCACACTGTTTACTCTTATAGAAATAATGTACTAAATGCGATTGAAAGTCTTTTGACCTTTGACCTTATTACATTTTATTTCGTGCCTAGCTTACCTGTATAAACCGACAATAGCCCGTGCTCTCCAGAGGACATAAAGATAGACAGAATCTAACAATTCATCAGTATGGCCATTGCCACGAGAGGTAAAATTCATTCCAAATTGCTCAGATGCTAAACAGACAAACCAAGCCCCAATTTTAAACTATATATATATGATACATTTTACTGTCTGTTTGGGCTTTAGCCTGTTTTCACTTCTTTTATTCATTAGTAACCAAACAAATTTTATTATTTATTTATTCTTTAAATATTAAGGTTAGAAATTAGTCCTCCAAAAAATGCCTTGCCTTCTCTGTATAGCTAATGTCCATGTTTAAACTTTGGAGCTACACCAATTCTGAAATGTTTCCTCTTCGGCAGTGCCATTTAATATATAGCAGAGACCACTACTGGTTGATTTGACACACACTTATTGGTAAAATTGGTTTTTTTTTTCAATTGAGCTGCACTATTACATTTCTTTGTGTATATAGATCTCTGGAGTACATAATTCATCTTATAACATTTTTTAAATTGTCTAAAACTGCACACTGTACATAGTCACCCACCCAAACATTTATCAAGGTCTCAGTCTAAGTCTCATTTTAGGCTCTAGTCATACCTCCGATTGTTATCTGATATGATGCAATTTAATTTTAAAAGAATTATTGCATTTATCTTTAAGATGTGAACATTTTTCTCTGTTTTTTTTCTAATCAAAATTCTCTAAAAATCGAAAATACTTCAGGACTATATGGTGGTTAATAAAATAAAGGCAACTTTACAGTGACACTTTCTTTATAATCCATCTTGATAGATTTGTAAGAGTTTCATATTGTATTTTATTATTTAGGTGATTTGTCAAATGAAACATTGTCACCCTTTGATACCTGAAATTATGGCCTCATATCTATATTGATGAATATTATTATTCGTCCATCGGACATTTTTTCTGGGCTGTTTCAGATAAATTTGACATCTCATGGCATGATGAATGGTATGATATGTCCATCATGCTATTTGGGACTTAAATTATTAAATTATAATGTAGTGATTAAAGTCAAAGGTAAAAAAACATGGGTGTTTTGGAATATTTTGAAAACAAATTCGCTTATGTATTCCTATCGATCACCAAGATTTCTATATAATTATGATATAAAATACTGTATTGGCCAGATCAATAGTTCAAATGGCAAAATAGGTGGTTTCTAAAGGCTTTTAGTATTTTTCTTTAACTACAGTGAATAGAGAGTTGGGCACACTGCTTAATTTAGGACAATTTTGAAGTCTCTACGGCCAGCAGTTGATGCGGTATTGAGATAACCCAAATTTAGGGTCAAAGTTATAAATTTTGAAACCAATTTCGTATCCTATCGATCACCAAGATGTCTATAAAATTAAAATATGCTTAGGTCAATAGTTCAAAGGTCAGAATAGAAGGTTTCTAAAGGAATTTAGTATTTTTCTTTCATTAGAGTGAATAGAAAGTTGGGCATTCTGAATAATTTGGGACAATTTTGAACTCTCTACGGCCAGTCGTTGATGAGATATTGAGATAATTCAAATTTATGGTCAAAGGTCAAAACAGGCATTTCCAGTCATTTTTTTTAAAACTTCTCCATTACAGTGAATATAAATATTGGTCTTCTGAGTATTTTGACACCAAAATTGTTTACTTACACCTACTGGTTGTCAAAATATGGTAAATAATGTTAAGATGGCCGCCATTTTGAAAAATGGCCCAATCGGGTTGAAGCACAACGGGGAAACCCGGGGACTTTTAGTATGTTGTTCCAGACAACATTGGGGACTTATCCTGAAAAATTCAGCTTTAGCATATTTATTTCTACCTTTGGCCCTTTTTTTGTCTAATACTCCTGGACTATTAGATAGAAGATCAAAAGGAATGAATAAATTAGATAATATTGGTGCTAGTGGCGAACCCATACTTACTCCGTAGATTTTTTGATAATATGCATTATCATTGTAAACGAAATGAGTGGTTGAATTAATTTGTTTAAATGCTTTGTTATAGTTATATGTTCTGATTGAAGAGATGATTGGTCTTGTTTTTGGTGATTCATCACTGTCCATCACTATCAAAGTCCATGTGAGTTTTGGAAAACCATAATAATCTTGCGGGTGCAAACATATTGGGTAGATATCTTTTTAGGTCGCTTCATCTAACTCGCCTGTTTTGTACTAGTTTCGTAAGAATTGTTGTAAAGATCCCTCTCTTTTGATTCTAGAGTCTAATACATGGAGTTTTGTAAATTTTGTTGGGTCGTCAATATAATTCTGTACATTGCTCGATAATCATAATGTTAACTTTGGCGCCTTTATTCGTTCTAATTATAATAATATCTTTGTTTTTCTTTAAACCAATTGAGGTCTTAATCGTGTCCATGTCCTTTCTTGATGGTTTGTAGGTATTATTAAACATGTGTGTGCAATCTTCTGCCTTGTTGTTATCAATAATTTCTTGTAGCATTTTATAACTGATCAATTTAAAGCAAGCAAATTACTGTTTTGTTTTAAGATAGTAGGCCTATTGTACATTGTATTGTATATTGTATGGACAAAAAATGCATTTTGAAAAACAATTGTTTTTTTCCTGCCAAATTGCAGGCCATATTGGATTCTGTCATGACGATGTCATTGTATTGACTTGATTCATCAACTACTATGAGATGTAAAAAGTAAACCACTGCTAATTTTAATCATCATAACACAACTCCAAGTAACAAACCGTGAATTGGTTTTCCATATCTCCTATATATAGGAGTGAGTGAGTGGACATTTGTATATTGTAAACAATGTACTACTACAGTAATGGATTTAATATTTCATATGAAAGAAACAAAAAACATGCAGTGCAACCTACTACTACAAGAAATACTTTGCCTTATCAACGACCAAATAACCTACAATTCAAATACTAAATAGAAATGTTATACAGTACTGGTCAGAGGACTTTCGACATTCCTCGCGTGTTTTGAACGAGTGTTTACCGAGCGTTGTTCGAGTATTGCTAGCGATATTCACGAGCGTCGCTATCCTCGAGTAATACATTAAGGTCACAATCCACGCATGAACGGTTTTATCGAGCAGGGATTTCCGGCGAGCAGTTTATCCCGATGTCATTGTCTTTCGTGTTCCACGTTATTAGCGTGAAAAACTAGGCCGTTGTCGGCGATAATAATTTGTTTTAGAAATAGCAAATGTCAATCAACAATCAACAAGTCAGTGATTAACACTGTAACCAAGCTTATAATAGACGATTTTCGTTCGCTCAGTCGTGATCAGCCGAGTGTAACAAACAAAAATAACATAGCGTTTTCATGGTATTTCAGGACACCACGTTGATTAAAAATTGTACCGCCTGAAATGTCAGTAATTGATTCTATTGTTATTTATTTCAAAGGCATACCGTCATTTTTTGGGGGCTCTTTAGATGTTTAATATAATAAAATCATTTAATAATGTTAGGCTTAGGCCTAGTATTTACATGTCAGACTCGAATCTTGCTGCGGGGAGGAAGTGCACGGTAGAGCATAATGTAAACAAAATGTTTAAAATGCTTTGGTATATTTCTACATAACATATTTAGATTGAATACTTGCTTTATAAATTCTTCATTTATTAGACCACTTAATAAGCTGTTGAATTGAATATTCTACGAGAAACCAACAAAGTACAAACAAATTATTTTCCGACATTTGTCTCTTGTGTGATGTACACTATAAACAACAACGTTTGGTAAATGGTACAATCCACTTCGGGGGTGTCCATATTTTATTATCACGTATTTGACATAGGCAAGGTTCGTGTGAAATCAGAATTTCAAAAATAATAATTTTAATAACAGTATGAGTATATTATAACAGTTTTTATCTATAAAAAAAAAACGATACTTAAGGATGTTGTTTTTTCCACAAAAACATTACCCCATTTACTACACTGTACTCTTCCACTGTTAATTGAACCATGTGATTGATCTCATAGTTCAGAGTCAGTAAACACATTGTCTGCAGCCATGGTGCCGCAACTCGCACATGGCTTAGTTTAAACGTTGTGCAGAAAGAAAAATAAAATCATACGTTAAGAAATTACATTTATTTTCAATTAATTACCGTAGCATAGCCTATGTACTGTATGTAATCATCACTGATATAATTATTATTTATATCTAATGAACAGTATAAATAAACAAAATAAATAAACTGCATCAAAACGATCGTTTTTGTATGCCCTGGAAAAAATCAACAGAAACAATTTTGTCATATTCGCAGCGCGAGAGCTGATGAGAAAACCATGTGCTTGCGGCGTGACGTCACATCGCCCAAAGTTTCGTAAATCTAGGGTTGATGACCACACCAACATAACAAAGATTGTAGATGCGCGTCTATGCGGGGAGTGAGCGAGCGATATAGTAGTCTAGCTATCATCTCGGTGTTGTTGACTCGGAATTTGAAGATATGAATTTTACCATGATTTTAAAGCTGTTCATGTGAATTTTAAACGTATATTTTACTGTTTTTTTATTATGTTAATTAATATATACTTTGTATTATTTGTTGAAGATAAACAAAGTCGGTAATCTAAAGATAAAAAGGGCTCATAATATTATGTACGTATGATTGATTTCTATTGTTGTTGTAAAACGTTCACGCTTCGCTGGTCGAGGTCAGCGCTCGATCCTCGATAAACACTCCAGAAACGCTCCACAAACACTCTAGAAAAACAGCAGAAAAACACGAGCGGGAATGTCGAAAGTCCTCTGACCAGTACTGTAGTTGATATCATGTAAAAATTCAAGAAAAATATGCATTATGCCTGCAGAAATGCAGTGCAACCTACTACATAAGACCAACAAATTTGTACAATTCAAATACTAAAATGGTGCTATCCTAAATGCACAAGTCAGATTTAATAATTTAACAAATTTATAAAAAAAGAGACAGCAGGTACCAATCCTCTGGTCATGTTGATATCTTTACCCCAACCCCATCATTCATAGACACAGTATCATGAATGCTGATAATACTATCGATTGACAGTAAGTAAATTTATGTGAACCAAAAGATTATTTCTTAATAGGTGTTACTGCCGAAAATAAGAAAAAATATGAAGGTATTATTCAAGTAGCCTCTATACTGTAATAAAATATATACATTCTTTAGGAATGCATTTTGTACAATTCTGTTTCAGGAACAAGCATTTTAATCTAAAATTAATAAGTACAAAATTTAGGATTCTGATCATGAATGCGATTACAAAAATTAATTTATGACTTACATTATTTTGTTGGTCCACTGCTGCTGCCATGTCTACCAATGTTTGGCAGACATCGACATGACCACTTGCTGCACCATGATGCAATGCTGTATTGCCATCCTATTTAACATTTAAAAAATAAATATGTTAGAAATATGCACATTTTTGTTAATAAAAAAAACAAAACAACAAGAATCTTTTTACAATAATATATCACAGTTGAATAAAAGTATATCTCAAACTAGTAAGTGTACTTGCCCAAGGGCAAGTTTCAATTATAGTTTAAAACACAGTACAATTGCAATCAAGTAAAGTTTGATACCTCATTAATACCCCATGCTCTCCCTAATTGTGGCCATTTTTATTCACCATATGTATGGATGCATGCAATAACAAAAAACAGACAAACATACAAAAAGTGGTGAATTTCCATCCCCATTGACCACAATATTGGATCAAAGATGTTGGATAATTGAAGCTACATATAACATTCCTAGTACAATTGGGTTATATTTGATACCCTGTATGTATAGATGCATGCAATGGGAAAAATGTATAATTATAAACAAACTCTCTATTAATTAGGCCTATAATAAAGATGTTATGGTTATATGGTATTAAAGTCCCTTCGAACATGATGCATTTGAGGAATGTGAACAATTCAGATAAAATTAAAAAGGAGTACTAGAAGAGCAAAAGTTAGAAAATGAAATTGAAAAAGTTGCCAAACAATTATATAGAGGGTACAAACCATCAGATAGAAGGCCTGACATTTAGAAAAAAATCTGGGTATCAGTATCTTTTTCATTTGCAATGCAATTATTGTTTTAAGAAATCTTTAGTATTAATTCAAATATTTAAATGTTAACATAATGAAGAATCAAGTTCAATAACTTTGTCACCTAGACTAAAAGCAGGTCACATATACTACCATACTTTTAATTTCCAGCCCTATTTGAGTATGATCATACTGATGCAGCCATACTACTGTACCCACTGCACCACAAAATATAAACAGTGTGTATATTTGAATGATTTCCAGCCCTATAAGTGATTATGACCATACTGCTGTAGCTATAGGCCTACCCCTGTACTCGTTTCACCACACAAAATATCAACTGCTGTTACGCATTCTCTAATAATCTTAAGATAATGAAGCCTAGTGTATAGCTACAAATGAATATCAATATATTATCTACAATTGTAACTCAAAGTATTGATATGGATTGGCATGGTAAGGTCCTGGTCAAATTAATTTACACAATTATTATTTAAAGATTATTTTAAGGCACTGTAATCAATAACTATTTAAAAGAGTACCCATGGGACTACAGAGGTGATTACTGAGTAATAATTGCATGTAATAAGTTTGTTTGTCCCAACATTTAGTCTGTCCATTTGTCTGTAGTCTATCCAATTTTGTTGTAAATTAAATCAAGCAAATTGACCAATCACAATGTGATGGATTATCTGAACTGTTGCTTGTTATTGGTCAACTCACTTGCGTAGCGCCTACATTGTGTTGACAACCAAAGCTTTAGTAAACCAAGTTTTATTTCTGGTTGACTTACTACTGTATGTTTGATAGGCTTTATAACAGTTTCATGTATCATCATCTACATCAAAGCAAAGAACTGATAACACAAGAATCTCCTGTTCTTCAATTTGCATTTAAAACACAGTATCGGAAGTACAGGGTTAAAAGGTCAAACTGGGTGACGCCATTTCACAGCATGGAGCAGCACCTCCTCCAAACTAGGAAGTCAAAACTATTAATTCCTGTAGAGGGCTCAGTCAATTACTCTATCCCCCCTATAGTATTAGCAGATCCCCTTTATGATTTTGACTTTCTAATTTGATGAGGGCGCGCTACTCCATGGCTCACAATGGCGCCACCCATTAGCTCAATTCTATCCCACAATGCCTTTCGAAATTGTTACGCGCTTCGGACGAACAGGAGATTCTTGTGTTATAAGTTCTTTGATCAAAGGTACAATAGTATAGAAATATACCAATTTATTTGTATTTTAGTTATTCTGGATTTTTTTTAGGCTTCATCATTCAAATGTATTTATTCTGAATTAATTTGAATGTTAATGTAAGAGGCTGAATGTAATGACAAAGAGAGTATTATTGTTTTACAGTAGAATGAAACTATAAGTATAAAATTGTCAGTCATAAATGAATATATAAAATCCCAAATTTTTGGTAAAGGGTGGATGAGTAGAATGTATGACTGACTGATTCTAAGAGGTCTCTGTTGACTATTAATTTACAATAGAAATGAAAATACTGACAATGATTAGTACTACTATTTAGTATTAGCTGTTGCTGTTAATTTACAATAAAACCTACTAGTGACTTTATGACAGGACGGTAGACGAAGGGGGACGGTAGATGAAAGGATACGGTAATCTACACAAAATATTAATCTGCGCATGCTTATGCACAGTATACTGAGCATACTCTGTTCTGTTCATTATCAGGACTTGTATTTGGTTGATTTAACATTCAATCCAATGGACAGAGTAAAGTTTGGACGGAATAAAGTTCATTGCGTCATTTTGAAACCTTGAAACAATAAAAAATGGCTGATCAGTACGCAAAGGGAATACACATTGTAGTTTTTCATTTTTAGTTACATCATATTTTGTCATTAATGTATATTATAATATGTGGTGGCTGTGAATTCAATTCAATTTAATTTCAATTCAATAACATTTATTCAATAATGGTAAGACAAGAAAAACAAGTATCCTCGTAGCCTCTTTTAAGGTTTTTCTTAGGTGTTTTAGTTCATCTTTTTGAACTTTGCTAACTAAACTTTAAATTCAAGTTAGTTATTTTAGTTAAAATAGTGTCAATGACCATGCAACTAAAGGCATGATCACTGTTTAAAATTTTTTTTCATTTTTGAAACAAGTTTATTTTTAATCTTTGATATTTTGTGGATAAATAAAAGTTTGAATTTAAAAGAATGTATAAACAAATATAAGCTTTACAAATTCATTAAAGTTGATCTTTTTATATTGTGATTTTCAAATAGTATACTGTTGACATTATTGCTTATACTTGAATGAATGCTATAAAGTATAAAGCATTGATAATCTGTCATTGTTCTAAAATATGAAAAACTGTAGCAACACCAACATTACAGTGGGTAGATTTATATTTAAACGTTGAATCATGGCTTGCCTCTTGTTATTTGGAGTCAGTTTTGTACTATGTTGTATTTATTATTATTTATAGATGATTAACAAGTCCATATGCATGGCTGCAGTCACGTGCAGAAATTTGAGTTAGTGTTTACCGACCGACCTACCGACCGACATAGTGAGCTATAGAGTCTTGTTTGCACGCGACTAAAAATTAATGAATATAAGCCAAATTAGACTAAGACAAAAAAAATATTACCGTATAGCTCACTTAGGTTGACCCTGGTCTCCCCAATTTCATTTTTTTTTTATGTATATACTGAAATAGACCGAAAAATGATATGAAATCATCATCTAGTTTATGCAGGTAATTGTTTTTCTTTTATTTTAAATGCTATTTCAATTAAAAGGTGTTTTGTAAAAAAGGTTAAAACAAAATTAAATTAAATTTTGTACAGATTTTTGGGTTTTTATTGAACAGTACACTGGTACTGAAAGTGCTAACAATATAAACAGTAAGTAAAATAAATGATGAGTGAGGGCACTGTGTAATATAAAATGTATAGGCCCTTGTAATGTATTATGGAAAAAATAATTACAAACTAAAAATGGGTCTAATATAGGTCTATATTACATCCTTTAATATCATTGCTCTTCTTCTTCTTCTTCTTCTTCTTCTATTTAATGAGGAGGAGGTGGTGGACGGAGTTGGTTGTGTGTTGACAATAAAAAAGAGTATGGCAAAATGCATTACTAAAAATGATGAATAAAACATCATACTAAAATATTCAGTACAACTAGCATCTTTGATCATTATAATACACAGGGATCATAGGACATTTTTTAAGTGACTTGTCTAAAAAATAATTTTTGAAAATTGCACTTTTAAAATACAAAATCATATGTAAGAACAATTGAAGGTTTGTGAAATTTTAAGTGTTTTTGTCAAAGATGTAATGTCTCCCTGAAAAAAAAAAATTATTCTTAACATTTTTGTTGAATGTGCCATTTTAATGTAACATAATAGTTATCCATTTTGACCAAAAATTTGATCAAAAAAATGTATTTACCTGAAAAAATTTCAAATTAAATATTTTAATGAAAAAATGTTCAAATTGGCTGCCAACCTATGGGTGTTTGGTTGAATTTAACCATTTATTTGTCATTTTATAAGTGAAAACATTATTATTTTTCGTTTTTTTTCTACGGAAGTGATTACATTAATTAACTTTATTAATAAAACCCTACAAAATAACATATTCAAAATCTGATTTAATTAATCTTTATTTTTCATGATTTTGAGTACAATATACTTTTAACTATTAAATACTGTTTAAAAAAATATTATTAATTTAATAAAATGGTCAAGACACTATTGTTTTCAAGTGTTTCAAATGGAAATTTATGACCATAGCGTGAAAAAACATAATGTATAGCATTATGTATTGATAATAATACACATTAAAGATTATAATTTCAATTAGAGCATATAACTGTACACTGTTGCCACAAAAAAACTGATATTGTTTTGCACACAGTAACAACTATATTTAAGCCTAATTGTCAAAAAGCACTAAGTGAAACACCAACAATATTAAAACATCGAAATGCTATAAAACGATAAAGTATACAATGATTAGTGAACAATAGAAAAAAAAAATAAATATTCCATGTGTTTGTTATACAAAATGAATAGCAAACTACTTTTTATTGTACGGAAGCTTAAATTGACCTTCCGAGATTCCGAGTTACTGACATAATTATCTTGGAAACACGGAATAAAGCAATCTATATGATGCCAAAAATATTATATTTTATTAAAATAATCAACTTTAAACTTATATTCTAGAGTATCAGATTAATTATTATTATAATATTGCTTATGTATAAAAAAAAATAAAGCAGTCTCCATTTTATATTTCTTTAGTAATTTTGTATTTAATACTTTGAAAACTATAATTAGGATAGAACAATTTGAATTGAATATTATTACAGAAGGCCTATTTAGTTATAAACCTAAACAAATTACCGGCCTTCTAGTATTCATTTATTCACATAAAGATATAAAAATGAGTTAAAAAAGGTTAAAATTTGGTAAAATACAGATAAAATAAATCGTTTAAAATACAAAATACAAGCAAGATTGGTGTGTGTAAGGGTATAGCTTAAAATGATCAATGTATGTAAGTTTCATTGAATTGACTCATTGCAGTAGTGAGAAACGAGTTTCTTATCCTATTGGTTTTCCATCTTGGGTACATTAAACGCCCTGACTTACTAAAGACAAGGTAATGGTGAGGAAGGGTGATACTCATCAGACATAATTACTTTTTACTAATATGGCACTGTTAACAATATCTTTAGCGTTCTCTTTAGTTCCTATTATTCTATAAGCTGTTTTACTGATTTCATTAAAATATTTGATTGTATAGTATTAAAAGAGGACGAAAAATCTAGAAATAAAACCCTAGCTTAAGTATTTAGCACAATCAAGATGAGCAAGCAAGTTATGTATCAATGTAGTAATAGATGTTCATAAACACCAAGCTAATTGAATTCAGCTATCAAAACTAATTTTTTAATATGTAATTGAATAATAAATACTCATTTCAATAATAAATATTCAACTCATTTTATCTTAATTTTTTTAAACTTTAAAGCTAGAATACCACGATACAGATAGCAGCACAAGACAGAAAAACTAATAAAGTGATATATCACTCTGTGTGTATGTCATCCATGTGATACCAACATATTTTATGTTTTTAAATTATCCACTTTCAAATAATCAATAATCAGTATTTTGTTTCACATGCTTAGAATTATTTACAGGGGCGGTAGCAGGACTATCTTAAGGGGATTGCCCAAATGTCCAGGGCCTTAGCCAGGATTTGAAAAGGGAGTGGGATTTAAAGCAAATTTTGTTAAATGACACCTCTAGATGGCCGGAAATGTTCTCGCAGTGTTATTATTACACTTTAGGCCTAGCTTAGAAAATCTACAAAAAATGTATTTCACAATGATCGAGAGATGTAAATTAGTTGACAAACACAACGTACATGACTTTCCATGAATTTACCCTAAAATGTATATGAAATTTAATTTTTTTAATTTCTCGTTATTACTTCTTCATTCTGACATGTCTATATTGTTATAATATTTTTTATTTAATAAATAAACGATATTTAAAAGCAATTTTAAACCCAGAATCCCCCTTTAACAAAAAGCAAATAATCACCGTCAACTAGCACTGTTTCATTTCTAGTTGACTTACTACTGTATGTTTGATAGGCTTTATAACAGTTTTATTATCATCATCTACATCAAAGCAAAGAACTGCTATTAAACACAAGAATCTCCTGTTCTTCAATTTGCATTTAAAACACAAAAATGTTGTTAAGAATAATTTTTTTTTTCAGGGGGACATTGCATTTTTAACAAAAACACTTAAAATTTCACAAACCTTTAATTGTTCTTACATATGATTTTGTATTTTAAAATTGCACATTTAAAGAAAAAGTGAAGTATCATTCCTTGGTCTTTTAGATTATTGGCTGCCAACAATTTTTATCAAATAAAATATCTAAATATATTGGTATTCTAAAAGAAATTAAAATAAAATGTTTTACTTATACAGTACTGTAACATTGTTTGGGCTGGTGATTACGCCCCCTATAATCCGAGAGTGAAGGTTAAGCATCATTTGTTGGTTTATAATTGCTAAACCTTCACTCTCGGATTAGAGGGGGCGTAATCACCAGCATCTAAGTATTTAACAAAAATATATTTAAATTTTTTAATTGACAAACCAAGTGAGTTGTACACTACTTATTCAATCACTTTTATGTTGGTAAAATGAGGTTTGCTATGTTTTTGGAGGATTGCAGAGTTTGACAATTATTTTAAACAAAAAACTGATGTTTTACCCCAAATATAAGTGGAATAGTCTTGATTTAACCATTGTTTCTAATTGTAAAAACTTTTAAATGATATTTGAAAATTCATTATCTGTCCAACTACTTTCTGATGAAATAATACGCTATTGTCTATATTTCTGTTGATTTTATTTATTTATTTTAAGTTCTGGTTCCTGTATAGTTATTACCTTTATTCATGTATTTTATTTTATATATTTTCTACTTTTTAAACAAATTGTGTAACCTAAACATATTTTCTGTTTTGTATTCATTTGATCAATACGGAAAAAATTGTATTGAACTCATCACAAGTCCTCAAATGAGTGCTTATGTTTTTCATATGTACATTTGGATAAAAATAAAAAGCCAGTATACAATCTAAATTAATAGTTGTGCATTAAATCAGGGCAATTATTAAATACATTCCTAAGTCAATATACATTTTATTTTGATTTCAAATCTCATGGAATAATTAATTTATGTGTGAAATTATAGGACAATTTTCAATAAAAAAACATAACAATACTGCTTGAACATTAGATGAAAGAGAAACTTCAATCACTGAATGTCAGTAATTCTTAAATAATTGACAGAAGGTGAAAAGGTGTAAAACTAATCAAAGATTAAACATCTACAAGAAATAATTCAGAAACAGAAGGACTTGATTGTTCCATAGTTTTGTACAACAATACTGTAAATGAAATTCTGTATTTACCTAAAATAATACAAGGTTTAGGTAAAAAGGAAAATCAACATTAAGTGCATATTTTATTAATGTTGTACAAAAATACTACATAGTGTAAATTTTAGTTTATTTAAAATATTAAATAATTTAGTGTTTGAACTATCAAGAACTATTGGTGGTTGGACATTATTGTTGGACACAGATACCTGGGTCTTTGTACATGCTGATATAGAGAGTAGAAGGCATGGGACCACATTAGCACTATTTAGTCAATGAAATCAACTAGTAGCCACATGCTAGAAAGATGTCCTATTCACGCTGCCGTGCTGTTTAAGGATATTTTATGCTGTGGGTACAATGAGTATATTTGAACTACATAGCATTCGCTGGGTTGGTGTTACCGCAGCCGCTAACGCAGCGTTGAAGGTAGGTTGTTAAAAAGTATGACCAATGAAAGGTAAGCCACATGTTAAAGGTTTCCTAGTCGTTGGGCTTATAGTAATATTGTTATATGCATTCAGCCATATGTGTACTGTGAATAAAGTGTCTGTAGACAAGCAATTTTACGTCTCTTGCCCGTTATTCAACATTCTTGATACGGTGCTCTACTACAAGGAAAGGTAGTAGGACCTTTCTCTCTTAAAGGGTGGAACTGGTAAGATAAATTCAGTTTTACTAAACTATAGCATAAAAATTTGAACTTGCATAAAAACACCAGAAACGTAAACGTTATATTAAATATATTTAGTTATCTGATAATATTTGTTACCACACCGTTTATTTTTCCTTTATTGTAGCACAATAAAATAAAAAAAAATTATGAAACATAGGGGAAATTATGGATCAATAATTATTAGAATGTACGATCAATAGAAATTTATTGTCTATTATAAGACTATTATATAGGTCCCATGACAGAATTCAGCTTGTTAAAGCCATAAAAAAGTTAATAAATGAATCACTTAATGAGGTATTGTAGTAGTAAAATAAACATTTTCTATGCATATTATAAGTTAAAAAATGTGTATGAAATTGGTCTGAATCAAATCAATAAAGGAAAACACCAGAAACGTAACGTTATATTACCTATATTATAGTCATCTGATAATATTTTTTACAACACCGTTTATTTTTCCAATTTTTTTTTAAAGTGCCTCAAAGTTTATGTACAAAAGAATAGAGATTTTCCTGTGTAATTTGAACTTTACTGTAGCACAATAAAAATCCAAATTATTCTGTGATATTATAAAAAACAATTATGGATAGATTATTAGGATGTATGATCAATAGAAATTGTTTGCCTTTGACTATTATTATATAACAGACAGAATTTAGCTTGTTAAACCCATAACAAAGCTAATAAATGAATTGTATAATAAATAGTAGTAAAATGAACAAAATATTGCTGGATGTGTAAATGTGTATGAAATTGGTCTGAATCAAATCAATAAAGTAAGAATAATTCCATCTACAGTATTTATTCATAGGAAAATTGTCATGGAATATAGTTTTATTAAATTTAATCTTAATAGATAAATCTTAATTTACTCTGTGAACATGAATGTAAATTGAAAAGATAGGACCATATCCAACTGAAACAAGGACGAACCAAGTTTAATATTAGTTTAAAAAAAGGTTGTACTGAAATAGAATCTACAACAATGAAGAGTTTATAAACAATTGTAATACATTTATATAATGCAAAGTCATTTACATCCATTGATTAAAATACAAAGTTATGCTACAATAACTTGGCATATATATTTTTGTTAAATAGCTTGTACTGAAATTTGAAATTTGTCTATATAAGTTCTTTTAAAAGTAACCATTTAACATTAATGTTAGAAAATGTTAAACTTAAAATTATAAAAATTGAACCTTACATATAGCTACTGTATGTTTATCCTCAAAAAAGTTTTGTTTGATAAAGTTGGATGATGGAGATAAATATGAATGAATAAAACATGATAAAAGTGCAACTGCAGACTTTGCAAAGCACTGGTGATCACCATTATCAGTGCTCTAAAATATTTCATAATGTTAAATTTTGGATACACTCTGAACTTGTTACAGTTGTGTAGAACATTTAAGTCTAGTTCAGCTTTCTTGTGTTTCTTGTTGTTTTTCACCTCTAATGTAGGTTTTTTAGTGTTAAACAATTTCCCTTTATTTTTTGTTTACTATAATTTACTATGTGTGTATGTATATTTAAATAAATGTTAAGAAATAAACATTTTTTTAATAGACTAAAAATATTGTAATGGATCAATCATCACCTAGTTATGCTAATGATGATTTGTTTATTTTTACATTTTGTATGACATTGTAATGGTGGTTTGATACTGTAATTATTATGTAAGGTGATTTGTTAAAAACTAGGTACGGTAAATAACTTACAAAATTATATTTGTACCACTATTTCAGTTTTATTTATGTTTGTTAATCCGAGTATAAAGAAAGAATAAATGTGGCAGATATACTATCTGTATCTTATATTTTATATGAAAAAAATAATTACAACCTAATAACAAAGAACTATAATTGTGGTGTGTATTAAAAGATCACTTTAGCTCTTAACCAAATTGATGGTGATGTTGTTGAAAGGAATAAAGGAGAGTATCGCAAATGAGTATGATGATAATAATAAATGAATACAGTCTATATGTCTATCAACTAGCATCTTTGATCATTTGTACCTCTATGTGATATATAGGTAGAATCATAGTGTTTCAAAGTTATTAAACAATTTTGTGAAAATGAACTAAAAAAATTTTGTGTAATAGAAGTGTACATAATTCCGACTTAATTACTGTATATCTACACTTTGGAATAAGGATTATATTTCAATAGTATGTTGCTGTAGTTTTCATTGTTTTATAAAGAGTTCAATGGAAATGTTTAAACATGACAAAATGTATAGTGTCATAGCAATTTTTATGACTAAATATCAGAGAAAAAAATATATTGAAAAACTTCAAATAATGCCAATTCTAGCATCAATAAAAACATTAAATAGCATTATAACATGCAGATATTATTACTCAAAAGATCATTATATTTAAAATACAAAGTATCAAAAAATATGACTATGAAAGAATGTATAACTTACTCTGGCTTGGATATTGATGTCTGACCCTGCATCAACCAGCAGGTTACAGCAGGCTGAGTGACCTGCTAAAGCTGCCAAATTCAAAGCTGAGTTTCCAAACTAAAATATAAAATCATACAAGTTACATCTTTTACATATTTATTGGTTAATTTTCAAATTCAATTTGTAACTTGTATTTGTTGTGTGATCATATACGCAATGCACACAAATACTATCAAATTAGCTTTTTTAAATTTTATTTCTACTTTTGTATACATTTTTATTATTATTCCAGTTTTTACAAAAAAAATGTTGTTGCCTGGTATTTAAATTATTTAACTTTTTTTTAATTTAATATTGTTTAAATATTAAATTACTGGATTGGTTTGGTGTACAAACTTTTACTCTCAGGGGCATGTTTAAAACTTCAATATATTTAAATTATCCTTTGTGCAATCATAGAGCAAAGAAATAGTTCATTGCTCTATGGTGTGATGGTGGCATTAGCTAGTACAAGTTATTGTGAGTGTAGCATATCCTATTTTATCGATTGCTTTGGTACTTTCATTTCAATTGGAAGCCTTGCACATGGTTATTATTTTGTATGTAATGCAAATCTATTATTTTATATTATCAGAGATAATGGCCTGCACTATTCTAAAGAAAGATTTGTTAGTGTACCAACAAAACATTGTCCATTTTAAGAGGTTTGACATACACACATTAGTCTAAATATTGATTGTAACAATATTAATGTTGAGTTTAATCTGATAAAAAAACAAGACCATATACATGGCTGCAGTCGTGTGCGCAAATTTGAGTTAGTGTTTACCGACCGACCAACATAGTGAGCTGTAGAGTCACGTTGCACACGACTAAAATAGATAAACAAGTTAATTGTAGACATCTTTTTGAACCACATAACAGATATATGTATAAACATGTTTTCATTTTTTTAATTTGTTAGATCAAATGAACAGTTTTTAAAAATACCATGACCATTTTCATACCTCCCTGGATAGCTCAAGCCTGTCTTTAAAATGGGTGAAGGTTTGGCTGATGCCAGAATACTACCAAGAACCAAACAAATCATATCAATGTAAAAAATATTAAAATTTATACATTTTAATAGATTTTATAACATCTTTATTATATGTGTTTTATATTTATTGAATTGACTTATTAAAATGATTAAAATTTACACCAAAAAAAATTGTTATATTCTTTTTATTTCAAGGATATAACAAAAACAATCACTGAAAATAAGACATTATACAGTAATTATAAAAGAAATAATAAACATAATCTAATTCACACAATGCTTAATAGGGCCTACAAATTGTCATCTACGCATGACATTTTCCATCAGAGGTTGATAATGTAACAAAGATTTTTCAAAAGTTGAATTATCCTTTAGATCTTATTAGTAATATTGTTAAGGCTTTCAACCAATCCATTAATACTTGTGTGACTCCTAGTAATACTAATGAAGATATGCTAACTGATGAATCTCCCCAGCCTATTAGGATTGTACTACCGTACAAGGATCAAACTTGTTGTAACACGGTTACTAAACAACTTAAACAACTTAGTGCGAAGATTGAAAACGATATTTTACCAGTATTTACTAGTCGTAAGATAGGTGACACCTTAAAACCTAAAGAAATGAAACCCAGAATCATTAATTCACAATGCGTGGTGTACAAATTTCAATGTGGTTTGTGTGATACAAACTATGTCGGTTACACTTGCCGACACCTTTACAAACGCATTAATGAACATAACAAAAGTATTATAGGCGATCACCTAAAACAACATGGCATAACTGGTGATATCTCAGAATACTTTAGAGTCTTATCTAAATGTAACAATAAGTTTGATTGCCTAATTAAGGAGATGTTGTGGATCAAAGAGATAAAACCTACACTCAATAAACAATCGGATTCCATCAAAGCTAAATTGTTTATCTAACTCAGTAGGAGGAGCTAATTACTTAATTAGCCCTCAATTAGCATTTCCTGTCACCAACTTTGGTGCTTAGTGCACATAATTATTATTGTTTTGTATTCACTTGATCTTGAAAATGGTTCTATGATGGTACCGAAACGTCGATCTCTATTTTTGTCATTAAATTTTATATTGAAAATAATAAACATTATTTATTCATATGTATACATACTGACATTTCAAACAAATTTAATGCAACTAACAATTATCTAATAAAAAATTATATAAATCCTATATAACTAATGGTTTTAAAACAAAAATAAATAATCTGATATTAATATATTATTTTGATGAACATTGAAGACAAAAAGTTCAATACATTGTGTATAGGATGTGAATAATATTCACTGAGGCTAAAACTTTCATAGTAGACCATGGACCAAGTGCTGTATGTTCCATAATCATTGCTTATCCTATTGAAATGTTTTATACTTCAGTAAATAAAATGAATGAAAAAGTAAATTTTCAAAAGTAAACAATAATGTTCGCACCAGTCCTTTAGGCAGTTACATTCAAGAGAACGGAAGCATTAGCCATGCAAAAGCTTATAATAGATTACTATGGCTGAAAAAATGGGTATTTAGAAAGACAAACTGGGCATGAGCACACCCCAAAGCATGTCTGGTAAGAAAGTCTAAATGGGAATTTGTAAACTCAAACTGGGCATGTGCACAGAGAGTCTTTGAGATATGTACAGTATGCAGACATTAGTTTGTAAGACCTATGTTCAATGACTTTGTTTTGGCTGTCAACATAGAGGCCATGTAATAATTACCGTCAGATATATCATTGAATAATGGTCAAAACGATCCTTCCTCTATGGTAAATATTTTTGCCGAATGGGGTGTATATAGATTACAATTGTTTGATTAGTGTGTATGTTTGTCGGCTGCTGCTGTACAACGAAGGCTCATGGAAAATTAGAAATGTTTTGTTTACATTTTTGTTTGGGTTATAAGTGGGTCACTTCAACCTTAGTGGTTAATGCCTCTAACTCAGAATATGCATAGTACTATAGTCTATAGTAATTCAAACTATATTTATGTTACACAAAATGTTTACTACTGATTTTTAAACAAAAATAATGATAATAAATCTTTATTTCTTAAATTATTAAAATAGAATATCAATTTAAAAAATATCATTTAATGAAGAAAGAACAATAATTAAAACTGTTATCTCAGGAAGTCTTTTTTATGGTAAAAAATTGATGTTTATTTTTTTTTTTTTTATTTGTATTCATTGTTGTCTGAATTATTGGAATTGATAAAGTTATTAGCAGCTGCAGTGTAGTGAAAAAGAAAGATGTGGGCCAGTATGTGTACCAATTTGTCTGGCCAATTTATCTATATTTTATTTTATTGTGGTTATCAACCACATGTGTATTCATACTTTATAGGGTATTTAGATACGCAAAGAAAAAATAATGTAAAGTTTATTAATGCTTACTGTACATTACACAAATGGCACATATTATTGTTGAGTAGATAATATTTAAACATTACATTCAATCAACTGCTGGTGTGAACAATGAATTAAAGTATGACATCTCAACTTGAACAAATGAAATATTGAGAGGTTTTATGATAGTATGTCCACACTAATAGCGTGCACTATAACATTTTGGAAAATATCAAACCATAGAGGGCACTATTAAAAAAGGAAAGATATTAACGTATATAACAGTATAAACATGGGTATTTCAAAGAACGAAAATGCAGTGCCAACTCAGTATTTCTTGCATTAAATAAAGCATGAACTGGTAGTAGCAGGCTATTATAAACATCTGACAGACTGATATCGACAGACCCTGTATTATATATTAGTAAAAATTATACAAATATTATACATCATGGGGATATTTTATTGTTGATATAAAAAATCGGAAGAAGTTACATTTCAGCGGGACAGTAAAGAGATGACACGAAATATCTTCTGTAGTCATTGGAAGAGTTGGGAGGACTGAAGTATACATATTAATAATAATGCAAGGATTATTTTGTTTTCCATGCAATAATCACTACATTTAGACCTACTGTAACATAGCACTATTAGAGTGGAAAACAACAATATTAAAACAACAATGCTATAAAACCATATAACGATTAGCAAACATAGAACTGATTTGTTTTACAATTTTACATACATTACAAAACAAAGAGCAACTTTTAGTCACACACAAAAATAAGTAAATTTGCTCTGTAAATTGGACATTAAGTGTAAATTTAGCATTTTTGGCTACACATATTTTTTATTAAAAAAATTGTAATAATGAGGTGGCCTCCTCTATCCAGGAGATTTGGGTACAAGTTGGAATTGGATCGGTACACAGAAGGCCATGTGCAGTGGTAATTGTGTGGTTTATTGTTTATTATTATTTATTATGCAAAAGATAAGTTGATATCTTGTAGAAAAGAGCTTTCAAATTTTAGGTATATCATCATCACTACCATATTTGGATATACCAGTCAGAATATTAATGCTTGAGTTAGTTATTAAAAGGAAGAGGTTAAAAGAGAAGCTTTTTTACCTTGCTTCAACATGTTAGATTTGCTCACTGTGTATGTAGTTTATGTGAGGCCAACAATCTTATATTTTATCAATTAATAAACTTTAAACACTTTATAAGTCTAATGGTATAGTTCCATTTAGCCCTTAAGAAATGTTGAAATTCATCAGGATATAAATTTTCATAGTAAATGTACATGTTTTATAGCCTATGATATTATTACAGTTAGGCCTAATTAAGTATAAAACTAAACAAATTACCGGTTATTGGTCAACTAACTTGTGCTGCAACCAAAGCTTTAATAGACCAAGTTTTATTTTTTATTTGTGTTTGTTAAATTTTTTCTTTTAATAAAAAGCAAAATAATCACCGTCAAGCACTTTTTCTTTTGTTGAACAGTACAATGGTACTGAAAGTGCGAGCAAACAGAGACATTTTTAAAATAAATAAATGATGAGTGAGGGCATTGTGTAATATAAAATGTATAGGCCCTTGCAATGTATTATGGAAAAAATAATTACAAACTAAAAATGGATCTAATATGGGTCTATATTACATCCTTTAATATCATTGCTCTTCTTCTATTTAATGAGGAGGAGGTGGTGGTGGTGGACGGAGTTGGTAGTGTGTTGACAATAAAAGAGAGTATGCCAAAATGCATTACTAAAAATGATGAATAAAACATCATACTAAAATATTCAGTACAACTAGCATCTTTGATCTTTATAATACACAGGGATCATAGGGCATTTAAGTGAATTGTCTAAAAAACAATGTGAAAATTGCACTTTTAAAATACAAAATCATATATAAGATGTGTTGTCCCCCTGAAAAAAAAATGTTTTGTTGTTGAATGTGCCATTTTAATGTAACATAATAATAGTTATCCGGACCAAAAATTTGATCCTAAAAAATGTATTTACCTGAAAAAAAATTTCAAATTAAATATTTTAATGAAAAAATTGGCTGCCAGCCAATGGGTTTTTGGTTGAATTTAACCATTTATTTGTCATTTTATAAGTGAAAACATTTTTCCCGTTTTTTTTCTACGGAAGTGATTAACTTTATTAAAACCCTACAAAATAACATATTCAAAATCTAATTTAATTAATCTTCATTTTTCATGTTTTTAAATAATTAAATACTGTTAAAAAAAATAATATTTAATAAAGTGGTCGAGGCACTATTGTTTTCAATGTTTTATAAAGTGTTTCAAATGGAAATTTATGACCATAGCGTGAAAAAACATAATGTATAGCATTATGTATTGATAATAATACACATTAAAGATTATATTTTAAATTAGAGCATATAACTGTACACTGTTGCCACAAAAAACTGATATTGTTTTGCACACAGTAACAACTATATTTAAGCCTAAGTGTCAAAAAGCACTAAGTGGAACACCAACAATATTAAAACATAGCAATGCTATAAAACGATAAAGTATACAACGATTAGTGAACAATAGAAAAAAAAATGTGTTTTAAAATATTCCATGTGTTTGTTATACAAATGAATAGCAAACTTCTTTTCATTGTGCACAAAATTTATATAAACTTGAATGTTGCCCGCTATAAATTTTACATTTGTGGAATTTAATTAACCACAAACATTGTTGATCAATTAATTTGGAACATTGGGTACAATTGGATTGGTACACAGAAAGCGTTGACAATCATTTTCTGGTTTATATATTATTGTAACCACTAAACACTAATGCAAAAGGAAAGTTGATAACTTGTAAAACAGCTTAAAAGGTGTATCATCATCACTACCAGATTTTATATTGAGAGTTTAAATCACTGACTAATTTTATTTCTATCTTTTAATAACTTATATTTATTGGCATTTTTAAAATTTGTATTAAGATCAGGTATTTAGTTAGACTCAGAGTGGTTTGAGTAAAAAAGATATCATCTAAGGAAATTATCAAATCTTTAAACCTGGTGTCAGTTAGTCTAAATCAACAATTTGGTAGATAGGAAAGTACATGTATATTAGTAAAATTAGTAAAAGGAGGTAAAAAGAGAAGCTTTTGCCTCATTTGAACAGCCATGTTAGGTTTTATCACCGTGTGAGTAGTACCACATGATGCCAAAAATATTATATTTTATTAAAATAATCAACTTTAAAATTGTATTGTAGAGTATCTGATTAATTATTATTATAATATTTCTTATGTATAAAAAAAAAGCAGTCTCCATTTTATATTTCTTGAGTATTTTTGTATTTAATACTTTGAAAACTACATAATTAGGATAGGACAATTTTAATTCTGTGATATATTACAGTATTCATTTATTCATGGTCAAACACAGTAAAATATGTACATGGTTTGACATTATTTTTTTTGTTCAAAGTTAAAAATTCACATAAAAATATAAAAAGGGGTTAAAATGGTTAAAATTTGGTAAAATACCGATAAAACACATAATTGAAAATATAGATTAAATAAAAATTTTAAATACAAAATACAAGCAAGATTGGTGTGTGTAAGGGTATAGCATAAAATGATCAATGTTTCATTGAATTGACTCGTTGCATTAGTGAGAAACGAGTTTCTCATCCTATTGTTTTTCCATCTTGGGTAAACACTAAACACCCTGACTGACTAAAGACAAGGTAATGGTGAGGAAGGGTGATACTCATCCGACATAATTACTTTTTACTTATGGCACTGTTATATCTCAATATCTTTATTGTTCTTACTATCTTTAGTTCCTATTATTCTTTAAGCTGCTTTACTGATTTCATTAAAATACTTGATTGTATAGTATTAAAAGAGGACGAAAAATCTAGAAATAAAACCCTAGCATAAGTATTTAGCACAATCAAGATGAGCAAGCAAGTTATGTATTAATGTAGTAATAGATGTTCATAGACACCAAGCTGATTGAATTCAGCTATCAAAACTAATTTTTTGTAATTGAATAATAATTACTCATTTCAATAATAAATATTCAATTCATTTTATTTTAATTTGTTTTAACTTTAAAGCTAGAATACCACGATACAGATAGCAGCACAAGACAGAAAAACCAACAAAGTGATATATCACTGTGTGTGTATCATCCTTGTGATACCAACATAGTTTCTGTTTTTAAATTATCCACTATCAAAAAATCAGTATTTTGTTTCACAAATGCTTAGAATTATTTACAGGGGCGGTAGCAGGACTATCTTAAGGGGATTGCCCAAATGTCCAGGGCCTTAGCCAAGATCTGAAAATGGAACGGGATTTAAAGCAAATTTTGTTAAATGATACATCTAGATGGCACCACTAGTACGCTAAAAAAGACACTCCAAAGCATGCTATGAAACAGAAATATGATCATAGCCTATTTTTTCCACTGGTACAACACATGCAAAGAACATTGAAACAATAGGATAACATTTTTTTCAGGGGGAAGTTCCAATGAAGGTACTTCCGGTACGGTAATAAATTCTAATCATTATAATCAATTAATGCAAATCAATTAATATTATCAATTAATAATTGAAACAAGTTTTTTAAAAATATGAAGCTGCTGCTATAAATATTGAGCAAAATATTAAATTTTATATAAAAACCACAATTTACAAAATTCAATTGATGTAATGCAGCTGACACTATTACCCCTGTCTAACTACATAATTTGCTTTAATTCAAATTATATACTTGTCTGCAACATTTACATCTGATCCTGCCTCAATCAGGAACATACATGTGCTGCTGTACAACAATTTGTATATTCTTTTTTTTTTTTCATTCAATTTTCTTGTTCATTGGATCTATATGTTCATGAAAACATCTATTTGCATAAGATCTATATTTGTTTTGTCAAAAGTTAATATTAGACAAAACTTCAATTTTTATTAAAGTTTGATGACCTTCTGACCTCTAGTGTTGTCAATAATTGTTGGATTTGCAAAATTACACTTACTAAAATTTTGTGTTGCATATTTTCTGTAGGCGGTGTTATATAATCATAAATTATTAAGCTGTACAATTGTCATTGCTATCATGGATTTCTAAAAAGTAGACATACTATAAGCTTTCCAAAATGTATGGTAGCATTTGCCACCAATTTAATACCAAACAATTTCCAATTGTCAAATTCATCTATCAAAAATGATATCTTTGCAATGCTACAAGGGTATTTCATCTAAGATATCCAAACAGAATTCCAGTCTTGGCATTGATTTTAAATTTAATACCTTTCAAATTGGTAGCACTACGCACAATTTAACGATTTAAAAGACAAAATCAATAACCAATTTTAAATAACTTTTAATTTATTAATAACTTTTTATTTATTTGTCATTTCCTTTTCTGTCTGATTTAAATGTTTGAATGTGACCTTTATGATAATGTAAATGTGAGCACAGAATATTTTAACGAAGATAACTTAATTTCTTCACTTGAACATTCTAATTTATCATCAAACTTTTCTATATTTGGACTAAACTGTCGTAGTATTGTTAATAAGTTTGACTTAATCTCAAACTATTTAGACTCACTCGTACATGCCTTCTCCGTCATTGCCTTCAGTGAAACCTGGTTAACCGAAAAAGATAATATTAATCTATACCAGTTACCAGGCTACAGTTTGATTCACAATGATAGGAAGGATAAGAGAGGTGGTGGGGTAGCGTTCTATGTTACCAACAAACTAACATATATTATTAGAAATGATCTATCATCTTGTATGACTGAAGCAGAGACTATTTTTATTGAGATTGAGTTAGAATCAGGAAATAATGTTATTTGTGGTATAGTTTATAGACCACCCTCACGTTCCTTGCAAAAGTTTGATGATTAATTAACATGTGTAATGCAAATGATTAATCTAGAAAAAAAGAAAGCTTACCTTGTGGGAGACTATAACATAAACTTACTCCAACAATCTACCGACAACACTATCCAATCACACTTAGACACAATATTTTCTCAGTCATTTCAGCCAATCATAAAAAGTCCTACTAGAATATCCGATAATTGTGCTTCAATAATTGATAACATTTATTGCAACATCGATTCTTTTACTACGTCCCTTAAAAGTGGAATACTAATTACTGATATTTCTGATCACTTCCCAATATTCTGTGTAGATACTTTGGAAAAACATAATAAGCATTATCCTCGATTTGTATATAAACGACAATACTCTCCTCAACAAACGGAGTATTTTTTGCAAGAATTACAAAGCAATCAGTGGAATGATGTGCTATCCTCAAGTAATGCGAATGTTGCTTATCAAAATTTTACAAACACTTTAAATAAAGCAATTGATAATTGTTTCCCTTTAAAACGAATTAGAAATAAGGCGAACAAATTAAAATCTCCTTGGATCACAGCTGAAATTGCCAGAGCTATCTCTCAAAAACATAAATTATATAAAAAGTACAAACAAAATAACACCACTACTAATAAAAGCACGTACATACATTTTAGAAACAAGTTAACCACTACTATTAGAAATCGGAAAAAAGAATATTATATGGTCCAGTTTGAACAAAATAAAAAAGATATTAAAAAAACGTGGACAATCCTAAATGATATAATGGGTAGGAAAAAGACTACCAATTTGCCTACAAAAATAAAATTGGGTACTGAGACTTTCTCTGATAATGATGAGAAAGCTGATGCATTTAACTCTTTTTTTATTAATATTGGAGAAAAACTAAATAATACATTTAGGCATGAATGTCAAAATGATCAAATCACCCACAGAACTTTCTTAAAGGGAAATTTTACCTCTTCAATGTTTTTTAAACCTGTTACTGAACATGAACTTAACCACTATATTAAAAACACAAAGAATACTTCTCCTGGCCATGATGGTATAAGTGCCCAACTCATAAAATCTGCTTCCCCGTTTATTTTAAAACCTTTATTGCATATTATTAATACGTCATTATCATCGGGCTGTGTCCCGGCTGATATAAAAATTGCTAAAGTTATCCCGGTATTTAAGAATGGTGACATCTCAGATATAAATAATTATCGGCCTATTTCCATTTTACCCTTTTTTTCCAAAATATTTGAGAGGATTGTGTATGATCAAACGATTTGTTACCTCTCAAAATATAACGTACTGAGTAAAACACAATATGGGTTTAGACAACACCATTCAACTAGTCATGCTTTAATACAATCGATTGAAAAAATCACAAACGCTATTGAGAATAAAGAGTTCACACTAGGAGTTTTCCTTGATTTATCAAAAGCGTTTGATACAATCGATCATGACATATTATTAGATAAGTTAAGATTTTATGGTATAAGAGGAGTTCCGCTAAACTGGTTCTCAAACTATCTTAAGAAAAGACTACAATACACATTTATTGTTAATACTGCATCTAGTAAAATGACAGTAAACACTGGAGTTCCTCAGGGATCCATATTGGGTCCATTATTATTTCTTATATTCATTAATGATATTAGTCTAGCATGTAACCATGTAGACATGATTATGTATGCAGATGACACAAATGTGTTTTATAGTCACAATGATATTAGTCAAGCTTTTGATACAATGAACCAGGAGTTATCTATACTTTCGAACTGGTTTATTGCTAACAAATTAACGCTAAATGTAAACAAATCAAAATATGTTATATTTAGGGCTAGAAATAAGTCAGCTGACACTACCTCACTAGAATTGAGGATGGGAAATGAATGTATTGTAAAAGCTACTGAAGTTAAATTTCTAGGCTTATTTCTGGATGAAACTTTATCGTTTAATTTTCATGTAAATGAGGTAGCAAACAGTATTTCTAGAATAATTGGTGTCTTAAACAAAGTGAAGACTATGTTATCAAGTAAAATCTTGTTAACGGTATACAATGCACTTATATTACCTAGAATAACGTATGCTATCACAGTATGGGGTGCTACTTCTGCTACAAATTTAAACCGTATACATATTCTCCAGAAAAAAGCACTTAGAAATATTTGTCATGTTCATTTTATGCATCCTTCTCATTCACTTTTTATTTCGACCCAAACATTAAATATTTTTGACCTTTATACGAAACACACTGCTATATTTATGTATCAATATAAACATAATCTATTACCTGAATCATTTAATAACTTATTTAGTACATCTGCCTCATTCCATAATTACTTAACTAGAAACAGGTCAAACTACTGTCCACAACTAAAACGCACCAAAGTCGGACAGCAATGTATTTCCTACCAAGGAACACATATTTGGAATAATTTAACAGACTATATAAAACAATCCCCCACTTTAAGTTTGTTTAAACAGAGATTAAAGCAATATTATAACAATAGAAATATTTAAGTAAATCACATTATGTTATTTTGGTTTGTTCTTTTTTTTTTTTTTTTTTGTTTGTACTGATTGTTTGATCTTTTTGTTAGGGTTACATGCTTAAAGCACTTGTGCTTATTTTGTTTCCCATTCCATTATCTTATTATTTGTATTGTATTTGTATATGTTTTTATTTGGATTATGGAATAAAAATGTCGATGATACAGTTTTATACAAAAAAAAACAAAAAAAAACTCAAAAATAGGTTTTTTATAAGACAAAAATGAAAAATATTAACCAACAATGACTATTATGAGTAGCAAGCCAATCTATATTATACAACTTAAAATTTGTTACTCCGAATCTTCCTCAATCAGAAGACTGATACTAGCGCCTTTTGAGCTGGGGCACCGTTTGATTCCTCATTATCTATTAAGCTATGGTCGAAGAGCAAATTTGTACAAAAATGTGTTTTTGACCAACTTCTTTGCAAGCTGCCGAATGCTGCATTCGATAATTCTTGGCCATTTTCTTGCATCACAATTCAGGTCATCGCTAGCAGCACATTCACCATTTAAAACTTTAAATCTAAAACGGGCGGTAAGTATGGTATTTTTGTTCATGTTTCTCTCATGCATGCCGCTCTGACAAATAAAAGCTTGAGCACCATTTTACCATTACCATACAAATGCATGTAATAACACTAGTAAGTAATTTTACCTATGATTTGCTTGCCATTGGTTAATTTAGGACATTTTCAAAACTTTGCTGTACAAAGCACAACAACCACCAAAAATATGAAATTGTTCATAATATTATCATATTAATAATATGGACTCATGTTTTGATACATTTGCTCTAATTTTAGGTTATAAAACCCATTTTGTCAAAAAATTGTCATTAAATCCTAATATATTATTTATTCATTTTATAGAGTACTGTATGCATATGTTTTGCTCGTGTACACTCTAGTATAAATTAACTTAAAATAACAGTTTTTTTTATAATTTAATAATTTTGAAATTGGCCTGTTTTATGCTATTCTGTTTTGTTTTATATTTTTAAAAATAACAAAAAATAATTTAAAGCTGGCTTGAGATACTGTACTCTCAGCATAATATTCTTTAGCTAAACATACTACTAGGCCTACTGTAATTTGTAAAATAAGATTTTGGATCTGATGAAATGTAAAAATAAATCTAGTGATTATCCTTCTGTAATGTATCATAAAATGGCTTCAATTCTACTGTTTATGACAAGGCTTCATCATTTAATGAACTTTTTCACTCTTTAACGTTCGTGATTCACAAGCAAGGGTCGCTTGAATGTCCGCATCTGCCAGAATACAACTTAGATAGTCTTCAATTATAATATCTATACATTAATTGTTTTAAATTTACTTGAAAGCATCAATGTTTAAAAAAGTTATAGGATACGATGAAATAAGTTTGTACTCTTAAAAACGCGCAACACAGGACCCTTAGATTGGTATCCGAGCGTCTTAATAACCAAGCTACAACTTCATTCTTAATTGTCTCAATGTTGAGAAATGCCAATTCATGTCAATTGCTCTTTAACCCTTTAGCACCTAAAGCGATGAAACCGCCCTGCGTATTACTACCTAAACCTCCCGCAACTCCCTGGATTTTAAACACGATGTAGCTCTCGTTCTGCGAAGCCTAGCAACAAACGAAAAACAGTGACGTAAAGCTTGGAAAATCCCCTTTTAGATATGACATTATCTTTTGTCAAAGATAGTGTAGTAGGAAGATGTTACACTTCGCTCAAAAATTAGAGAACCACTCGAGATAGGGCGCCTCTCGTGATGAGTAGGGATAGACGAATCTGAAACATGAGGAGCGCAATGGCAAAGCCCAACGAAAATGGTGTTTTCGGCAATAAATTGTTTAAATAAGCCACAAAAAACATCAAACTTCTTTTTCGTCTTTATTATACAAAGTTAAAAATTAATATGATGTTTTCATACTGTTTTTAGATCTTTTTAATTGTTAATACATTTATTTTGAGTGAGTTTTGGCATGACATGACTGTAAACACTGAGCTAGGATCAGGAGGCGGCTTACGCGCGCGCCTGTAGACGCATTCATGAATGGATGCTGGTCATCTCGTACCCAAACCCATAAAAACTCTTACCCATCTTGGTAAACCCAGTGAGCTGTAAGCCGAAGGCTAGAGGGCGTACTCCAGACTGAAAAGTGATTCCAACAGGAGGGGGAACCAACAAGATGGCGGCCGTAAATGTGTTCAAAAACATTATTTAATAATAATAATCTAATATAATACATAAGACCACATAAATTACAACACATATTCTTGCCAAAGCACAGTGAAGTTTTTATAAAATTAAATATATTGTTAATAGCAATGGAATGAATTATTTCTTGGTAATCTAGCATTTTTTGTATAACGAGGATCATATAGAATGCGTTTGCGTTTATATGCTTAACACGCTGCGTTGCCTATCGTTCTCACGCAGATAGGCTCAACACAGGCGTGGCAGTGCGTACAATGTAGGGCATATCTGATTGGTCGATTGCAGCCGCCCTCTTGTTGGTTCCCTCTCCATGGAGAAACACTTTTGAACTGCGATAACATTAAAAGATTGCCATCCAGCCTTCGGCTATTACAAATCAAGTCAAGTCTGAAGTCATAATGCAAATTTTACAGTATACAGTATTGTTGTTGGCAAACAATATATGATTTATGAATAAATGCAATTTCAATATTTTTTATAAAGCAATTTCTATAAAACTTCATGGGTAGAATCTGTAAATTCATTTCTATAGAAATTCAATAAAACTAAAACCTTTTATATATAGATTCTATAGAACATTTTTTGTAAGGGTAGTATAATAAAAGGGGGTAAAGTAGGCCTCCTCACGGTTAATTTTTCCTTACCAATAATGAACTCATCAGCTTATAATTAATATTATCCTCAATGTTAGGCATTACATAAATCATGGTATATAAAATTACAATGAATGCACGAAAGTTCGGAGTGTTACAAGTTATTATTAAATTATTAAAATTAACAATAATTGGGTTTTTTTTCAGTAAAAAAACATACTCATAGTCCTAAATTCCTATAATGTTAGTCCTGCTGGTACCGTATTCATTGTATATGTTTCCCCTTATAGACAGATCGACTATTTGTATAATATTATTGATTACAATAAATATTGATTGATTGATTACACATGCCATACTACCTATTCTCTTTTATTACCCATTTAGAAATAAACCATACGTAATCAATTATTATATAGGCATACACATTGTAGGCCTATTATTACCACTAATAGGCCCCTAATATATTTATTCACTCTGATGAAGAAGTGTTTCTAAAGCTAGGTATTAAATTCTCTATCTCTGTCCAATGATAAACAATTAAATGTAAATAATTGTTAAAAAGTTCAGTTGATTTGCAAATAAAAACATTAAAATAAAAGAAATAAAATATGGTAGATATTGCAGGTACCTAAACAATTCCAGGTAATTTGTATTCCAAAACATAAAAATATGATTCATTTGCACTTTCAATAAAGATAACAGTACATTTTATATGTTAATTCGTATTAAATCTTAATTTTACAGTCATATTATTCTTCTGTTATATAGCCTATTTCCTATAAAATAACCTTCCGTACCCTTGAAATAGGCGCCCATAGTGTCTCGCGTTTTATTTGCATTGATCGAATAGGAAGTGTAACATCTTCCTACTAGTACTACACTATCTTTGCTTTTGTGCTATTCTTCTTCTTCTATTTGACTAAGTGACGTAATTTCCGTTCAAAGTTCAGAGGTTGGATCTATTGTTCGTTTGGAAAAAAGCACTGGCCGGAACCGCATGAACGCGTAGCAACCTCTCGATTTCTTAGAGAAAAAAGACGGGGTTTTTAGTCAAAATAACTTTTTAGATTTATCTGCCAATAGTGATATCGATATTTCACAAATAAGTAGTATATTATGCTATTGAAAATAGTAAATTTTAGGTTTTGTGAAATAATTAGAATTTAAATGATATGTCCCGTCCGTAACAATATATTTTTGAAATAGGATATTTTCATCAAAATATAAAATTTTCAAAAAATGTGTCACAATAATGAGATATAGTCCTCAGGAGGAAAAAATAAAATATCAAGATTTTTGCGTAATTACTTTTAAAATAAATGTAAAAAAACCACCTAAAACGTCGCGGACGGGACATTTATGAATCTTTTGTGGTTAACCACCATCTTTATTCATTCAATGTTACATAAACAACAATTACAGAATCTCATATATATTTACATTATTTTCTGCATATTTTTTGTTATGTTATCTATTATAAAATATACTGCATATTTAATAAAAAGTTGTTTACTTATGAAACGTTTGTTAAATTATTTATCATAATTTGTGTGTCTTTCAGTTTATATATATTTGTATATATATATATAATATCAATACATTCACACGTATAGAAATACATACTGTATATAAAATATATATATACATACACACATATATACCCATACAATACATACACATATGCATAAAATTAACATTAAAACCAGGAACGATAAAAAAAATATACACAAATATAATACATTAGACCTATATACACTGGCATAAAAAAACCTATAAAAACTGTCAAGTAATAAAATGGAAATGTATACACAAATTAAAAGTATAATATACGTATACATACAGACAATATACTTTATTTCCATTAAAGCTTACTGAAAAAATTCTGACAGTTTTTCTTTGACGTTAGCCCATTTTTTCCTAGCATTGATAATGTTACATGTGTATTCATTCTTAATTAAATTAAAGTTAAGTTCTATTCTGTATAGGTTCCATATTGTTTTTTGTACATTTTCGTTTTTCAACGTTATTTTATATGTTATACATGATTTATATATTGAAAAATAAAAAACAGAAATTAATTCATTGATGAGTTTTTTCTATTTGTATTTCCAGTAACTATATTAGTCCAACTTGAAAAGTTGTGTTGTGTTTCGTTAACAGGAAAACACTTAACAATTAGTCGGGTCAAAATATGAAAATATAGGGCCTAACCCCAAAAAAATTGCAAGAAAATGTTTTTTGATGTATTACAATAAAATATGGTCTCAAAAAACATATATCAAAAGTTTACTCAAATCGGACTACCGCAAAGGTTCAAAATTTGACGTTAAAAAATATGGCCGCAATTTTTTTAAAATCTGTAACCGCTTGTAGTAGATTATTCAAAATATATATGTTTATATTTACACTTTTTGAACATTGTTCAAACATGACCGGAAATTCCAGTTTGTGACCTTTGACATATATGGCATGACGTTTATATATCTACGTAACTGCAAATCACAGAGTCTTGATATTGGTGTCAAAATGTTCAGCACATACATATTTATATTTACCCTTTTTAAACATTTTGTTGAAACATGACCGGAAATTCTATTTTGTGACCTTTGACCCATATATGGCATAAAAAAATGTTCATATTATCGTAACTAAAAATCATAGAGCCTAAATAATCGAAAACACAAGGTTTTCCCTTTGACACGATGTGTGTCTAAGTGTGTAAAAGCTGATTACAGGCTCTTTTGAACCTTTGCGGTAGTCCGATTTGGGTAAACTTTTGATATATATTTTTTGAGACCATATTTTATTGTAATTCATCAAAAAACATTTTCTTGCAATTTTTTTGGGGTAATGAAACAGTTTGACTCGACTAAATCATTGAATCAAACTTTCTCCAGGCTGGCTGAATTGGATGTATAAAGCATATGTTTTTCGTTTTCTACTTCTATTTTACATTTTTGGCATTTATCACTATCAGCTAATTTCTATAGTTTCAATTTTTTTCTACATGCTATAATTCTGTGTAACAATTAAAGTTGAATTGGGCAACTTTTACAATATGTTTTGGTGTTTAAAACTTTATTACACCATATTGTGTGCCAATTTAAATCGACTCCAAATTCTTGTTCCCATTTCACTTGTGATCTTGGGATAGAGACTTTACTAATAAGATATCTATAAAACGTAGATGATTTATTTTGTTTATAGAATGTAAGCATGTCTAAGGTTTTATCTATTTCATTTTCAACATTTGGTATTTTAACAATTGTTTTCCATTGATGCGGTATTGATAACAGCAAAGTATTCAATTAACCCGTTTTTTTTATTACATAACATTGGAATCAACCTTTGATATGTTATAGTTTATTATCAACAATTATATCATTGATTGTTTTGATACCAGAATTTAACCAGGAGCAGAAGTACATTGATTTGCCATCCAATGTTACATACTTGTTTTCCCATAATTGTTGAGATTTAATTTCGTTTACAGTGTGTGGTTCTGTACTTAACATGTTATTTAGAATCACAACAGCTTTTAATAATTGTTGATAGAACACTGGCATATTTTTTAAAATTGTATGATTTTCAGTATTAATTTTACTAATCTTAAGTGTACATTCTATTGGGTACATATAATGTCTCGGGATAAATTTCCATTTCCCAGGATCTGGGCTTAGCAAACGTATGCATGTATGAAATTAATAAACAACAAAATTTTAATTAATCACTTGATTATGTATTATTGAGACATAAAGTAAATATATCTGTTGATAAAACAGTAATAAAATGCATAGTTTATGAATTAAATAAGATTTTCAAATTTCCCGTCCGTAACGTCAAATTTTAATATTTAATATTCAATAACTTAAAAAATAAATATCAGAACAATAAAAAAAATGTTATTTAATAAACTTCAACATTTCTACATTGAGAAATGGCCAAGAGTTACACCAAAATCAGTAAATGAAATTTTTCAATCTACGGACCAAATACTGTGGGATGCCCCTAATAGTAGTGAACGTTTGTGGTTGTTAAAACTATAGATGGAATATGCTGTTACTAGATCCATGTTATCGGTTGTAACCCTTCACAGTTGTAGAGAATGTCATTGGTAATTGATAAGAAACAGAAAACCTTTTAATACGTACAAATATAGTGTAGTGAGTGTGTCATGTTGTTTAAAAGTGTACAAATAAAAAAACGAGTCTGGGAAAATCTGTACTTGTGATTTGTTAGGAGCGTGGAGGAGATAACTCCTTGTAAATTCTGGAGTGCATGTTATTAGTCATTTTATATGTCAACGACAGAGTATTCCAAAGTACATGTTATTAGTGATTATATGCATAGATAGAATATTGGTCAAAATCAATATAACGCCAAAGCAAATAAATAAAGCAAAAATATTTTGGGAAAAAAAATAGGAGACGAAAGATTTGAAAAATCTAAAATAGCGAAGATAGAATATTCATGAGTGCATGTTATTGGTCATCCAGAGTTTAGTAGACAATCTTTTTTTTACTATTTAGTTTTAGTTATCTGTAATATGCCTTGAAATGTTTTGATAAGGTACAATATAAATGGTTTATGTATGTATATAATATGCACCAAAAAACAAAATTAATAATTGACAATAAAGAAGCAAATGAAACAAAACGTTAGAAAGACGTTAGATCTATTTGACATTTGAAAATAATTTACATGAGACAACAATTTATCAGATTTACTTTAATGTGTGTGTGTGTTTATCTAATGAATTAATTGTCATCATGACATTGTTATTAAGAACAGTATGTAGAGGAATCATTATGAAACAAATAAATTCATTTTAATCAGAGATATTATGTACTGTGATCTGATCAATAGAACAGTTGTAGTAAGTGACATAAAGCTATTCCACAGTAGTTAAATACAATGATTGCCTCTATGATCTTATGCATCTGTGATTCTATGATCATATAGCATTAGCTGTGATTGAATATGCAAACAAAATGAAATTAAGACTCGACAATTTGTAACTATTGATGGTTCGGTCCTCCTAATCCTATTATTAAAAAAAGGCATACATATCATACATCACATACCTTTTACTATATATAAGTAAAAACATTACTTTATTGGAGATAATATCGATTAAATGTACAGAATAATGGAATGCTATATTATACTAATGAAAGTTGTCTCAAAATAAAACTTTATAAATCGTACTGAACATTTATTTAAATTAAAAATGTCCTCATTGTTTGTATATAATCCTGTTTTACTGTTTCACTATTGTTGTAATATTCTGTAATTATCACACTTTTAAATATTTGTCACACAAATTATTAGTTACAAAGTGACAGGTTATTCCAAAGTGATACAAACTTGTTATAAAGTGCTTTGTTTATTACAAAGTGTGACAGTATACATCTTCTTGATATGATACTTCATAATTGTTTTCATCATCATTGTGTTCATTATACTATACATGCTATACCTTTTCATCTATGTTGTCAGTGAATATGACTAAAAAATCACCATCTTCGGTAAGGCTTTAAAGAGATGATACTTTAGACATTAAATCTGTTTCTTGTGTTGGATATTTTATGTGGGCATTTTAATTCATAGAAACAATTCTGCTTTGCTATGTATCAAATTTGTTATCTATTGCTTGATAACAAATTGAATGCTTGAATTATATGTAATTAGCATTGGTTATTGACAGAGTTGTACAATTGGAATCTTGTAGACAATCAATTGATTGTGCTAAGTGCTGCTTATTATCTAGCCTACTATGCACATAAACAAAAATACATAATAGATATGTAATTATTTGTTTAATAATTCATGGGATTAAAAATAAATGAAATAAAATGAAAACTATATAAGAAATTGTTTTCCTTTCATTTATAGACCAAACAATTTAGTATAATTCAAACTAATATTGAAGAGCGAGGTTCACAGTTGTAAATTTAGATCTAGAGAGCAATGCATTATGTAGAAATTTAAATGTGGCTGACGCAAGAATTGTTGGCTACACTTGTGTGTATCTTTATCAGTGTATTGTTGAACTAATTTAATTGCCTTGTCATTTGCAATTTCTTGATTATAACCACAATAATGTTAGTGTTAAGCTTTAATCAATTAAAGCAATTTTTTCTCATAAACTGTTTAACACAAAAAAAAATTACATCAGAAGAAAGCCAAAAATCTGGGAGGGCAGGGGACGCTAAACAAGCAAGCATTAGCAATTTACAATCAGTTTTAAATAATACAAAATTAGCTAGAATACTGTAGATTTTGAAAATCCAAATAATAGCTAGATACTGTACTATATTATTTTAATTAGCACATAAAAAAGTATGTTGTAGATTGTTGAAAGCCCTAAAATAGCTAAATTTAACCCAACTAAAAAAGATATATGAGTAGCAAATGAATAGAATTTAATAGGCTTGAATTGGTTCCTAAACCAAAAGATTTCAAGTTATAACAATGGTTCCAACTAAAATTTAACACAAGGCTGTAGGAGCAACTCAAATAATTTTAACTATGTTATGCTGCCATTGGTTAAATTTTAACAACTTAGGATCTTCAAAATTATACAGAAATACCACCAAAAATATGAAATTTTGTATAATATATGTGTGTGTATATGTAATATATATTTTGTCATAATATTATTATGGTGTTATGGGCTTATGTATTTGCTTTAATTTAGGTAAGAAGAGCCCTTCTATCAAAAGTAATCCTCACAACCTTTCATTTCAGCATAGATTATCATCATAAATGATAGAAATATCCTCAAATTATAAAGAGCAAAGTAATCAAGGTGAAGGTTGATGATAGACATGATTCATATTCACAACTTATTTTTTTTTAAATGTACATTTTTTTATTTTTAACTTATATCAACAAATGTTATTCGTGTTTTCTAACCTGCCTAATACTAAAATACAGTTAAATATTCAAAAGAAGTTTATGCTATGAAAAGTGTTATGAGTATTCTATTGAATGTTATCAATTTATAAAAACATACTGACTATAATACCATTTAACTTTACTTTGATGATTGAGGTGTATGCTATCAGCATTTTTTATTTTACAGTACAGTAGTTAAATTATAATAATCAATAGCAACAATTTTAAAAACTGTGCTGTAAAATTTATTTCACACTTTATTTCTAAAAGCAGCATTCGGCAATGAATTATGGAAAATAAATGTGTATATTATTTAATACACATATTAATGTTATGGCATAACAGTGTGTAAACAAGTAACTTGAAGTATACATGTTCTTAATAAAAAAATTTGATTGCAAATTTAAACAGAATAGTATGAGAATTTGTTAAAAAGAAGAAAATAAGTTACTACGCATGTGTTTAAACCTATTCATCATTTCTATATTGACCTATATACGCACACCAGTATTGTTCTATTCATTTTAAGAATGTACAAGATATATTTAAAATAAGTTTGTTACGAGAATTGGTATATTATAATATAACAATAGTATAATAGCATGGATACTACAGTAGTGTATTGTCAACTAAATTGATCTTCCCATAGAGATATTATATAATATCTATGATTTTCCTGAAGTCTTATAGTACTGGTAGTCATCTAAATTCTAAAAACAATAGTATCAATTCATTGATTTGTTTCACTGAAGGTTTAAATTAATGTTATAAACTGTGTGTATGACTTACATTAGCCTGCATATTGACATCAGCTCCACTCTCTAAGACCAGTTGGCAGATGGTTGTATTACCTACATAAGCAGCACACATTAATGCTGTCCAGCCATACTATTGAAAATATTAAATAATAAACAAAGTTACAAAAAATGTAAATCATATTCCTTTATATCTAACACACAAAAAATGACTAATATTAATAATCTTATAAATATCCTTAATTTAATAAAAGTTAATATTTTTTCAATGTTGAAAATCAACAATCAATTTTAAATGACTATTTCTACAAAGCATTGTAAAATTTTTTGGGTTTTTTTTGTAAACTATTCTTATGCTTATGATCAAGGTATTTATATTCTGAAATATTAAACAGATTACAGTATACTAACTATATCATCTATAATCAATTTTATTTTGAAATAGTTGGGCAGAATGCAAAACTATTGTGAAAATAAAAGGTATCCTACATGTTTTAAACAATTTTATTTATAGGATTATTTTACAATTATAAAACTGGACAATTTATTTTAAATTTCAAATTGTGTTGTAGCTGTTAAGACAGGTTTTCACTATTCAATTGCACCACTCCAACTTGTAATAGCCGTACTTGTTGATAATCATTTAGGCCTACTGTTTATTAGTGTGTGTTTTGTGTGTAGGCATTTCTATTTTATACACAATGTTGACAGTGTAATCATCATTATTAATCACAATTGTTTAGTATTTTCTATCATTTTATTTTGCCGTGTAAAAAATATATAATAAAATTATTAAATCAATCAAATTAATCAATTAAAACTTAATGTCTTTATAAAAAAAAATTATATAATATACTAATTTTCTGCATTACGTTGATATACATTTAGCATCTATGAAATAATAACAGACAGTATGTTATCATAATCATTGAAAGAATAACAATTATTATTGCTATTATACTATGTTATATCGACTGTAGTCAAGTACTAAAGAATAATTAGATAAATTAGGCCTGAACATAACATACTAATTATGTGCCAGTTAAATGAGCATTTTTTAAGCTTTTATTGTGATTATTTGTCATCATTTATACAAGTTTAATTTGTTGATTCAGTTTACTATTTATTAGTGTATATAGTGATAGTATGTCTTAATTATATTATCACAATTATTATGACTTGTATTATGTATACCATACTACCAGCCATACCCAGTTAGTGATTTCATTCATAACATTTTTTTAACTTGGTTTGTTTGCTAACATATTTTTTAAATTATCCCATAAGGTTGATTATTGAGTACATCCATCTTGAAATAAATGAATCCACAAAATCTCTCTTGATTCTCTAAAAGAATGAGGATAAACATAGTTCTTGGTATCAATTTCTATAGTTTATTTACAATGTACCTACTGTCCCTATAGAGTTCACCAATAACTTTAAATATTTCAGAATCTTAAAGGGTTACTCATACATTTCAAAACTAAATTTCAAACACACAACAAAGACACAAACATGCAGTACAATAATAAATATAGAACAAAGTAAGAGTAAAACAACATTATATTAAATATCATTTTTATAGAATTTTTAAAATGTTTAGAGGATTAATGTTTAATTTTTTAAGATTTGAGTGTCATAAGGACTAAATATCAATCAATTTATTTGTAATTTAAATATTCTTATGTTTCCTCATCATTATTGTTTCAAATTAATTAATCAAATTTCAGCATATCACCGGGCGGTTTAAAAATCATGTTCTGTGTCTGTTGCGGTTTATCTTTCTGTCATGTTGCTCAATCTTAAGCTATGTCTACACTATCACTACATAAGTTTGACATAAAAAGTGTGCTCTATGCCCAAATATCATTATCACCATATATGTGCACATCACATTTATTTCTCACATAACGTTTGATAGTGGTAGACAGAGCTTTATAATGATCTACAGTAGTTCAAAATTTTGAAAGTTATGTAATATATTTATATAATGGGTGTGGCTTAAGTAATGGCATCATTATATTGTTCAAATTATATTTTATATAGTTCCATGGTTTTGTACATGTCAGCTTTAATTTAATACCAAACATGCCATATTAATTTGATTTCTTAAATTTTCCCACGAAGTTATGTAATATATAATGGGTGTGGCTTTGATAACGTCATATATTGTGAAATTATATTTTTCTCATGTTAGAGGTATTTTACATGTCATAAGCTATGATTTGATACCAAACTTGACATATTTATGTAATTTATATTTTTTAGATATTTTTACATAGTTACATAATATATTATGACGTCATTAAATTGTTCGAATTTTTGGGCACCCTTCTAGAATTGTTAGTTAGGTTTCTGCCAAGTTTTGTGCTTTTGTCACGAAGTGCACAAAAAAAGTGCTAAGTGACCTGACAAAATTGTCATCGCCTTTTTAGAAAACGCATGGACAAAACAAATTAACAATGTACTGTTCACTAATTTAATTAAAATCGGCGCCGCCTAAAAATCCTACCTAGGCTAGGCCTAGTAGGAGACCACACATGTTAGTGGTTAGCCTAATTTAGCCGGACGAGACGACATCGTGCGCCGAATAGACATCGGAGTGGAGTCTAGTTTCGGCAGCCTAGGCTTACGCTAAATTATTTAATCCTACCTTTGCTTAGCGAATTATAAATACTGTGACATTGTTAAACGTATATATTGCAATTATTAGTTGCAAGAAATAAAATGACAGACGACTATATGAGATCAATGACAGAGAGTGTAACTTTATTCAAAGCATTCTGGGAACTCCTGACTGTGACGTCATACACACATATATTGGATATAGATAGATATGTGACAAATACGCCGACATAAACATAAAAAAATATATGAAAAATCAATATATTCCATGTTAAGATTTAACATAGGCCTAGTCCTAGGCCCAATTATTACGACATGTCACTGTGTAAAGAAAATGGCCCTAGTATTCTGCAGCTAACCCTGACCATAATTAATTTTGAGTGAAAAAAACATGTGCTACATATGGGTACTGTTAATTTGGAGAGAGAGTATCGCGTTTCATGTCATGAGAAACAAAATCTAGGTAAACGATCTTCGTCGCGTTTTCCAGGCCTGCCATAATATCAACAACAAAAAATTCTAGGTCTGTGCGCGATCGACAATAACTATATTTAGAATGTTAACGATCTTTTGTTGTCTGCATCGTTTCTGGTTCGACTGGACGTTTTATTTTTAGAAGTTGGCCTAAGCCTATTTACTACTACTAGTTCATTGTGTTTCACCGTGTGGTGCCATCATGCCTCTGGGTGGGAAATTTCAATTTATTTATATATTCGCCGTCAGTCGAGTAGATAAAAAACACCACGAAGAAAACGATTACGATTAATAAAATTTATTAATAAATGCTTCCGAGTAATTTACAACTTGGTCCTCCGTCAGTCAAAATTGACTCATTAATTTTGCACACCTTGTTACCTCACAAAAAACATTATAGGTTTCCGACCCGGTATTATAAAATGTGTGGGTTTGGCGGAGTAGCAGGCTCATGACATGCTTGAGCTGATAGGGTTTGATTTCAGCCTCAAGAAGCAGTGGGTAGTGCACCAACATGATAACTACTACAAGTAGTTTGTGTCAATATCTATATTAATTTGCATGATTGGTTCATGACGTATATTTTAAATAGGGAAAATGTTGCAAGTCAATCATTACCATTGATGACTGTCATTTGCCTCAGATGGACATTGATGTTCTTATTCAATGGAGTAACAGGGAAATTAATTTTCAAATTATTTCTATATCACATTCTAAACATCTCATCACATATTTTTATCAGTTGAATGGTTGTATCTTTGAGAGAACACTAACTGATCTTGGTGTCAAAATAGCATCATCAGCTTTTAATATGTTGGGATGATCATATCAACAAAATTGTTAATAAATCCCAGAGGCGGATCCAGCCTTGAAAAATAGGGAGGGGAAAAGGGGTTTGTGACAAAGTTTGAACAATCGGCCTCAGGAACTGGTGGGGGAGGGGGTAGCAAAAGGCCTCCAGTGTTCTACCATGTTTTAGGCTGTTTTATTTAAAAGTGGTTAGGTTTTGTCAATTTGTTAATGTTATGGTACATTTTATAAGTGGACAATTGAATTGTTTGTTATGGGCCCACCGTTTCAAACTGCTGTGTGAAATCTGTTCTTTCATATAACAAAAATACAAAAGCCGATGAGCTAAATTACTTGCCTTAAAAAAGTAATCTATTTTCAAAAGAGAGAGAGAAAAATAGGCAATATTTGTTAATATAACCATGAATGATAATGTAGGACTTAATCATCTGAAAGATTATATTTAAAATCAATTTAGTATAGAGCTGAATAATAGTGTGTGTTGTACTATTTCACATCACCATCATACATATTTTCATGCTGCAATCAGTGGCTGATTTTAGGGAGAAAAGCGTGCAAAGCACAGCATGTGTAATTATGGCCATCTATGATATTCATCTTGATAATTTTGTATAATTTAACTTTTCTACTGAAGCCTACAGGGTTACCAGAACTGAATCTGTTTGTTCTTATGTCTCTTTATAAGTTTCATTCAACATTTATTTAGAACTATTTATATTTATCACGAAATATAAGAAGCATACATTTACAATAACTTAAATGGTAACATTAAATAAGAAGTCTGTGAAGTGTAAAGCTAAATCCCCTAAATTAATCATATTTTTCAAAGGATTATTCCCATTTGGAATCTACTAACGTTTTGTATCAGATGGAATAATATTCCACAATTCATTAAACTATATGTAAACTTTACAAGAGAAAAATTGTTAAATAACTTTGACCCTGACATTACATGCATATGGGTATTATCTTTTCCCATTGTAGGTATTATATTATTTATTATTATTTATTCAAGCAAAAGATACATTTTACAAAATATAATACAAATCAACAAATTAAACAAACATGATGCAAGAAGAAAATATAAAATCATAGTCACTAGCTACCAGGAAAGCAGAAAAGCAGCCTAAGGCACTGTCACCAATTAGGTGTGTAGGCCTACCTCTATTATGCTTGTTGTGGCCAGGTCTTAAATGTTGTGCTTTATATATGAAACTGAAAATAGTATAATTTCAGCTATTTTTATATCTTAAATGTTTGTGTTTTTATGTTTTGTTATTTGTACAAGGGGTTCAATGTGGATAGAAGTGCTTGCCACCTGTTCATAACTTTTTTTCACTGTCTTGTGCCTTGTATTTTTCTTTCAGTGATAAAGTTTAATAAATGAAAAGTATATATTTCTACTACTCTAGTATGATGTTAATAAAAGTTTGTTTAGTTATCAGATTATTATTATATTATTAACAGATGAATAATTATATCATCGTTCAGATTCTGAAATTAATTACAATTACAGGGGATTGGGTTACCAAGCCATTATTCAAATCCGGTATTAGCCAATCAAATTGTCTAAGCAAATTGTACTGAAAGAAAGAGTACTCAATTATATTGACAAACCATCTAAAATACAGCTAAGATAAGATATAAACACACAATATACTTTTTAAAACAAAAAACTGAAGAAGAAAGAAGTGAAACAATTATGTTGAAAAAAAAATATGATGCTTTTAACAATCAGTGTGAATGTTAACTGCAAATATGCAACCAGAGAACGATTATAAAAGATCTTAAAAACAAATTAGTATTGATGTACTTTAATTAGTGTCAAGTAATTTAACGTTGTGTATCAAATTCATTACAAAGGAAAACAAATTGATGTATACCTGGTCCTGGATGTTGACAGCATTGTTGCTAACAATGAATTGGCAAATTTCTTCAGCAGTTTTTTCTCTTGCAATCTATGAAATAAAACATATAGATCAATATGCATTCAGTTACATTTTTCATTAATATACATATAATATAGTAAACATAGACAACAACATACATTCCATGTTGTATTAAATTACAGCCATTATATTATAATATTATCATTATAATAATATTATTGCCCAAATAAATAAGTTTTTTTTCTTCTTGTCTTAAATTTTGTATTTACATTAATTTTGTAGACATATTTTTATAGAAAAATGTTAATGAAATTTGTATTTAATTATTTTTTTTAATATTTATTTTTGTATGAGGGGTAGCTGGCTCATTTGATTTACAGTAATGTATTTTGCTTAATCTGCCCCTGCCCATTGTTCATCTCTATGTTGTATTGTATGTTAATGTGTTGATATATCATGCTGGTCAAATAATTAAATCAAAACAATCACATCAAATGAGCCAACAGCATAGAAGCACTACAGTGATTATTTTGTTCATTGTAATACTGTAATTTTTTGTCACAATTTAATTTATTTAGTTACTTGTTTTAGTTCTTTTTTGTTTCCAGATCATAAGCTAATAGAACAATTTATTAATTTGTTAATGTGATAGCGCTGCTTAAATTGTTGTTGGTTAAATGCTATTATCCTAAAACAGTGTAAACTTTCCTACCTTAAGACCATTTTTTGCACAAAGATTAACCAGCCGTCCATGGAGAGCCATTGTATTGCTAAACTGAAAGAAAATGCAAAAACAATGTATGCTTGTTTAAATTATAAAAAAAAAATTCAATTCAAATAAAAACATTTTTATATTAAAGTAAACTGCATTAATACACAGCTTCTTTTCACAGACATTAAAACATGATGATAATGTTATGAGTTATTTGAATACTAGTGGTAGATACTTAATGATAAAAAGAAACTTGTGTGATAACTCATCACAATGGCAAAGAATAAAGCAATCATTGGGATCATCTGCAGATTGTGGCTTTAAACTCAACCTAAATACTATCCCTTCCTCTAATTTGACAGCTCATCACAATGGCAAAGAATGAAGCAATCATTGGGATCATCTGCAGATTGTGGCTTTAAACTCAACCTAAATACTATCCCTTCCTCTAATTTGACAGCTCATCACAATGGCAAAGAATGAAGCAATCATTGGGATCATCTGCAGATTGTGGCTTTAAACTCAACCTAAATACTATCTCTTCCTCTAATGTTGATAGCTCATCACAATGGCAAAGAATGAAGCAATCATTGGGATCATCTGCAGATTGTGGCTTTAAACTCAACCTAAATACTATCCCTTCCTCTAATTTGACAGCTCATCACAATGGCAAAAAAAAAGCAATCATTGGGATCATCTGAAGATTGTGGCTTTAAACTCAACCTATATAATATCCCTTCCTCTAATGTTGATAGCTCATCACAATGGCAAAGAATGAAGCAATCATTGGGATCATCTGTAGATTGTGACTTTAAACTCAACCTAAATACTACCCCTCCCTCTAATTTGACAGCTCATCACGATGGCAAAGAATGAAGTAATAATTGGGATCATCTGCAGATTGTGGCTTTAAACTCAACCTATATACTATCCCTCCCTCTAATTTGACAGCTCATCACGATGGCAAAGAATGAAGCAATCATTGGGATCATCTGTAGATTGTGGCTTTAAACTCAACCTAAATACTATCCCTCCCTCTAATTTGACAGCTCATCACAATGGCAAAGAATGAAGTAATAATTGGGATCATCTGCAGATTGTGGCTTTAAACTCAACCTAAATACTATCCCTCCCTCTAATTTGACAGCTCATCACAATGGCAAAGAATGAAGCAATCATTGGGATCATCTGCAGATTGTGGCTTTAAACTCAACCTAAATACTATCCCTCCCTCTAATTTGATAGCTCATCACAATGGCAAAGAATGAAGTAATCATTGGGATCATTTGCAGATTGTGGCTTTAAACTCAACCTAAATACTACCCCTCCCTCTAATTTGACAGCTCATCACGATATGGCAAAGAATGAAGTAATAATTGGGATCATCTGTAGATTGTGGCTTTAAACTCAACCTATATACTATCCCTCCCTCTAATTTGACAGCTCATCACAATGGCAAAGAATGAAGTAATAATTGGGATCATCTGCAGATTGTGGCTTTAAACTCAACCTAAATACTATCCCTCCCTCTAATGTTGACAGCTCATCACAATGGCAAAGAATGAAGTAATAATTGGGATCATCTGCAGATTGTGGCTTTAAACTCAACCTATATACTATCCCTCCCTCTAATTTGACAGCTCATCACAATGGCAAAGAATGAAGTAATAATTGGGATCATCTGCAGATTGTGGCTTTAAACTCAACCTATATACTATCCCTCCCTCTAATTTGACAGCTCATCACGATATGGCAAAGAATGAAGTAATAATTGGGATCATCTGCAGATTGTGGCTTTAAACTCAACCTATATACTATCCCTCCCTCTAATTTTGACAATAATCAATATAAATACAGTACTAGGACTAAAAGTACTGAACATGATGTTGAAATAGAGTAAATATATAATACAATGTCTCTTCTATCAACAATTTCCTCAATCAATGCCTCCTCTATCAAATAATATTATATTTTTAGACCTACAACACTTACAGTGGAGCAATGCTAAAATAAAAGAAATCCAAAATATGCAACGTTTCCTCTTCAAAAGTTGAATGCAAGTGGTTGTTGTACAGAAGACCAAACACTTTTATATCATTATTTATATAGTGATAACCAGTGCAATTCAATGGATTCTATACAAATTACAACATAGCGTGACTTAGTGTTTGCTTTGTTCTTATCATTTAGTTGATTAGAACTACAAACCAACGTGAATTACCATTTTAGGTAAAGCAAACAAGGTGTATCAAGGTACGCCAGGTAAACCCTAATAATGACTGATTAAGGTCTTGTGAAAATTATGCAATATATTTTTACTTGAAATTAGACAAAATACTATAATACATTAAATGAGACGAGGTTCATACAAGGTTTTAGTAAATAAACATTATTAATGATATTAGTAATAACAGGAACTGAGTGTTTCCATCGTACATTTAACAGATTATTGTTTCTTAAACTAAGATATTGGTTACAACATGGAGGCAGAAGCACAACAATCTAACTACTCTGGCTTACTCAGAAGAAAAGCACAACAATCTAACTACTCTGGCTTACTGAGAAGGAAAGCACAACAATCTAACTACTCTGGCTTACTCAGAAGAAAAGCACAACAATCTAACTACTCTGGCTTACTGAGAAGGAAAGCACAACAATCTAACTACTCTGGCTTACTCAGAAGAAAAGCACAACAATCTAACTACTCTGGCTTACTGAGAAGGAAAGCACAACAATCTAACTACTCTGGCTTACTGAGAAGGAAAGCACAACAATCTAACTACTCTGGCTTACTGAGAAGGAAAGCACAACAATCTAACTACTCTGGCTTACTGAGAAGGAAAGCACAACAATCTAACTACTCTGGCTTACTGAGAAGGAAAGCACAACAATCTAACTACTCTGGCTTACTGAGAAGAAAAGCACAACAATCTAACTACTCTGGCTTACTGAGAAGAAAAGCACAACAATCTAACTACTCTGGCTTACTGAGAAGGAAAGCACAACAATCTAACTACTCTGGCTTACTGAGAAGAAAAGCACAACAATCTAACTACTCTGGCTTACTGAGAAGGAAAGCACAACAACCTAACTACTCTGGCTTCAGCAATAGTGGTCAGACATAATAATAAATTAGCTTGTTTAAAAACTGCTACTAAGACATTCTGACAAAAGATTTAATATATTTAAACAACTTTGGATTTAAATAATAAGTATTTTGTGATTTGGTTAATAATAATATTTTAACAAAATTGTATAAAGACAGAAAACAAACTGAAAAAAGTGTACTGTGAATTTCAGAGTGTTTAAAAAAGTATAAATAAACTACTATATTCAATGCCACAATAGTGCAACAAAGCCTGGTTTAATATTTTCTATAAGTTTATCAGATGATATTACTAGGGGGAATAACAGGGTGACAAACAAACAGTAAACTAAGGCAAAGGTTATTAGAGCCAACAGATGAACCAAACAAAAATTTACTTTACATCATGTTTCACACAGTTTATTAAAATAGATAGACTAACCAACATAATATAAGAGTTAAAAACAATACTGTATTTGATACACTTTATTAATTAGAAAGCCACAGATTAACCAACATGATATAACAGGTATAGAACAATACTGTAGAATGTATTTGATACTTTATTAAATAGAAAGCCACAATTAAACCAACATGATATAACAGGTATAAAACAATACTGTATTTGATACACTTTATTAAATAGAAAGCCATAGATAAACCAACATGATATAACAGGTATAAAACAATACTGTAGAATGTATTTGATACTTTATTAATTAGAAAGGAACAAATAAATCCACTTTAAAATGTATAAGAACATTTAGAAGTTTAAAAGTTTAATGTACATTTAATGTTCAATTTGTTCATTTAATTACTTTTGTTGTTGTTTTTGTTTATTCTTTTTGGATGCACTGTGTGACACCAGTACCACTGATATTAAGGTATCATTTTCAATAAAGACAAGAAACAACTGGGTAAAATGTACAACTTAACTCTTTACTGTACAAAATGTTTAACATACTAATAGATTGTAAAGACAAGCAGGTAAACCAACATGACAATAATAAGTATTTTGTGATGTATTTTGTGATACATCACAAATACTCTATAATGAAAATTTTACTTTTAAAGATATGAAATAATGAAGACCAATACTGGACAAGAATTGTTATAAATTGTCTGCGTCAATCAAGTATTCAAAGTCACATGATTTAATGTTTGCTTTGATTTTATCATAATTGCCCTACAATTTCAAATGTAATATTGGTTAAAGACAAGGTAAAATAAATAGAAAATCCAAAGGTCATAATATAAGATAATGTCAATGTCAAACAAATTCAAATATTTGATATAAGTAGACCAAAGGTAAAAATGTTATTTGAAGCAAACAATAAAAAAATAAATTTTATCTCAGGACCTAGACACAAACCAAGGAAATCATAAATCTGTGTCTTAACATTTATCAATGGTAGACACAGAATAATGAGACAAATATAAACAGCACTATGAAATAGCAAGATGTGTCTTAACATTTATCACTGGTGGACACAGAATAAGGAGACAAATATAGACAGCACTATGAAATATCAAGATGTGTCTTATCATTTATCACTGGTGGACACAGAATAAGGAGACAAATATAGACAGCACTATGAAATATCAAGATGTGTCTTAACATTTATCAGCAGTGAACACAGAATAAGGAGACAAATATAGACAGCACTATGAAATAGCAAGATGTGTCTTAACATTTATCACTGGTGAACACAGAATAAGGAGACAAATATAGACAGCACTATGAAATATCAAGATGTGTCTTAACATTTATCAGCAGTGAACACAGAATAAGGAGACAAATATAGACAGCACTATGAAATATCAAGATGTGTCTTAACATTTATCAGCAGTGAACACAGAATAAGGAGACAAATATAGACAGCACTATGAAATATCAAGATGTGTCTTAACATTTATCAGCAGTGAACACAGAATAAGGAGACAAATATAGACAGCACTATGAAATATCAAGATGTGTCTTAACATTTATCAGCAGTGAACACAGAATAAGGAGACAAATATAGACAGCACTATGAAATAGCAAGATGTGTCTTAACATTTATCACTGGTGAACACAGAATAAGGAGACAAATATAGACAGCACTATGAAATAGCAAGATGTGTCTTAACATTTATCACTGGTGAACACAGAATAATGAGACAAATATAGACAGCACTATGAAATAGCAAGATGTGTCTTAACATTTATCAGCAGTGAACACAGAATAATGAGACAAATATAGACAGCACTATGAAATAGCAAGATGTGTCTTAACATTTATCACTTGTGAACACAGAATAATGAGACAAATATAGACAGCACTATGAAATATCAAGATGTGTCTTAACATTTATCACTGGTGAACACAGAATAATGAGACAAATATAGACAGCACTATGAAATAGCAAGATGTGTCTAAACATTTATCACTGGTGGACACAGAATAATGAGACAAATATAGACAGCACTATGAAATAGCAAGATGTGTCTAAACATTTATCACTGGTGGACACAGAATAATGAGAAAAATATAGACAGCACTATGAAATAGCAAGATGTGTCTAAACATTTATCACTGGTGGACACAGAATAATGAGACAAATATAGACAGCACTATGAAATAGCAAGATGTGTCTGAACATTTATCACTGGTGGACACAGAATAATGAGACAAATATAGACAGCACTATGAAATAGCAAGATGTGTCTTAACATTTATCACTGGTGGACACAGAATAATGAGACAAATATAGACAGCACTATGAAATAGCAAGATGTGTCTAAACATTTATCACTGGTGGACACAGAATAATGAGACAAATATAGACAGCACTATGAAATAGCAAGATGTGTCTGAACATTTATCACTGGTGGACACAGAATAATGAGACAAATATAGACAGCACTATGAAATAGCAAGATGTGTCTTAACATTTATCACTGGTGGACACAGAATAATGAGACAAATATAGACAGCACTATGAAATAGCAAGACGTGTCTGAACATTTATCACTGGTGGACACAGAATAATGAGACAAATATAGACAGCACTATGAAATAGCAAGATGTGTCTTAACATTTATCACTGGTGGACACAGAATAATGAGACAAATATAGACAGCACTATGAAATAGCAAGATGTGTCTTAACATTTATCAATGGTGAACACAGAATAATGAGACAAATATAGACAGCACTATGAAATAGCAAGATGTGTCTTAACATTTATCACTGGTGGACACAGAATAATGAGACAAATATAGACAGCACTATGAAATAGCAAGATGTGTCTTAACATTTATCACTGGTGGACACAGAATAATGAGACAAATATAGACAGCACTATGAAATAGCAAGATGTGTCTTAACATTTATCACTGGTGGACACAGAATAATGAGACAAATATAGACAGCACTATGAAATAGCAAGATGTGTCTTAACATTTATCAATGGTGGACACAGAATAATGAGACAAATATAGACAGCACTATGAAATAGCAAGATGTGTCTTAACATTTATCACTGGTGGACATAGCATAATGAGACAAATATAGACAGCACTATGAAATAGCAAGATGTGTCTTAACATTTATCACTGGTGGACATAGAATAATGAGACAAATATAGACAGCACTATGAAATAGCAAGATGTGTCTTAACATTTATCAATGGTGAACATAGAATAATGAGACAAATATAGACAGCACTATGAAATAGCAAGATGTGTCTTAACATTTATCACTGGTAGACACAGAGAATAATGAGACAAATATAGACAGCACATGATAGACTGAAGAATAAACTTTGACACAATAAAGCAGCAATTTTTATCTTATTTGTATCATGTTTGTTTCTTGTTATCCTGATTTGTTAATTTTGTATAGATTTACCATTTCAACTATTTTTTACTATTGTGAAACTTTACTTCCAATTCTGCCATGTGCTATGACATTTTAATAAAAGCATCTTATACTACAGATGCATATTGATTTTTCTTTTTGATCATGTCACATGGTGAATAAATTAATCAATTAAAATGCTTATTTATTTATGTACTAACTACTATATTTTACTCATCAATTAACTTAACTGCAAAATGAATTTAATGATTTTATGTGATTGTATAGTCACAGACAGCAAAGCTCAAAATGTGCAAATTACATAATAGTCAATTGTTTACAAGTCTGTATTGAAGGAAGTTCAATAACATTGGACTTTGTGTCATACAGTAGCTACACTCACTCACACCCTGCAAAATAAATATGAACAGTACAAAGTAATCTTTTAAAATGTTTGACCAATTAACAACACAATTCTTAACAACGCCCTCTAGGCCAAAACACAAAATAATGAAACGTTTTTGTCTGTAATACTTTATTAATCAAAGAAGAGATTTCCCCACTTTCTGTATCCCTTTTGTCCATTGTAACTCTCTTAAATATTCTTTTTTTAATGTCATTCCAGCCATTTGGAACAATCTCTCAATTCACATTCGTAACTTTGATAAATCAATTTAAATTTGCAACCTATCAATTTCTTTCAGCAAAACTGTAAATAACAATTGAATTGAAAAACTTCCGTCTAATTTAGACATGTGAATAAGCTTTAAGAACCCTTTGTACAATTTAAGTAAAACAGTATTAGATTAGGCTCAACACTGTAGGCAGAGAATCCATAAAAAGGTAATATTTACACTTTAACCTTTGTATTGATTACAAATATAGAACAGCAAAGATAAAAAATAATCTTACATTGGTGGCAGTATTTTATAAGAAAGAAGTGATCTCAAAATGTTGGGACACTGGTGGCAGTATTTGTAATCTGAGTTTAAATTTATTGATTTAATTTATTTCATTAAGTAAATTTTGTTTCACTTCACAAAGTGCATTTTATCATTTCATTTATAGTGAAGGAGGAAAAATCTAGATGATAAGTTAAAATTTAAACTTTTATGATCATTAATGATGTATAAGAAAAAAAGTAATGTATACAAATACTGTAATTATCATGTTTGGATAACAAACAATCACAAAAAAATATGACACAATCTGTATTGACTTATTTACTATGTTAATAAATATTTATATAAAATTTGACAAATTCTATACATGAGTGACATGGTTTTCTAGATAGAGAATAAAAGAGAAAAACTAATATTATTAAAATCAGTCCAGATGCCATGATAAGCTGACAAAGGCTATGAAAATATGTGAGGATTTAAATCGCTCTTTATATGGTATATTAAAATGAGATAAAAGACTGAATTCACTAAGATTGTGCAATGGTAAGGTGACAAGATATTTAAATTTATTTTGTATCATAAATTCATCTTCCATCAGACTGTTGAATGATGTACACATTGTGACTTACTTTTTTATGTTGTTTTTCTTGATTTACAGTTTTTAATTTTTTTAAAAACATATTTAATGAGGGTGATCCATCCAGCAATTGCTGATCATTAGGGACCCTCAGAGCTAGGTTCACAAGACAAACATATACACAAGATGCTCTACATAAAAAAAGTCTTATTACAAGTCTTTGGGAGTGGACTTGTAATTGTGTCCTTAGAAAAATAGAAATGTGAGTGTGTGTGTTTACCTGGTATGCTTTGCTATTCTGCCTGTGATGTTGATTTGATTTAATAGCTAATTTGGACAGGGAGTACAGTATTACAATTAGCTTTCTTAACAACAGAGCTAACTATTCTGTGCCACCATTCATTAACACTTTGACTGCCAAACACAAAGATCTTCGTTTTTGGAAACACAACGCTTGACTGCCAAACACGAAGATCTTCGTTTTTCGCGTTTTTTTACGAAATCCGGTAGATAGGTTAATTATTGGTATATACTATAAACATGAACACTATATTTGGTCTGGACCGTCAATATTTTACAATTTGAAAGTAACTAATCTGGTTACGAACGACTGTCAAAATGGTACCTGTCAAAATAACAAACACCGCGCATCACAGTAGCGCGTAGAGAGCGATGGCTTGGCGCATTGTGTATCGGTCGCGCGCTAGCTATGCCGCCGAAGCAATACAAAGGTTTTTGTGGATTGACATGTTTGTTTGTTATCTGAATAAAAAATAATGGAGTCATTTTCAATATAGTATACCCTAATTGTTTGGGTGTTTTACTGAAAGTGACCGAGTTTCACGCTACAAACTTGTTTTGAAATGGTATGGATATTATCATCAGTTTACTATCTAGGCTAGTAGTAGGCCTACTAGGCTAGCCTAGGCCTAGTCGTAAAACGGTTCCGGACCAACTTTAGGCCTGGGTAACTAGGCCTGGTGTCTTTACTATGTGGATTTTGGCGAAACATTGATGTAAGATTTATGATTTATAAAATGTAATACATTTTTGATAGTGATAACTTGTTTTTATAGGCCTATCGGTGCCGTGTAAGTAACTTTTTTGTTGTTTGTTGATCTCACCGGGCGATATTTTCATATTGTGATGTCTTGCACAAAATCGCGAATATCTCGACTTTCTTGCGCGAACCTACGAAAAACTCAAAAAGTGGGTTACTTTCATTTTACTATTACGATTTACATATTGCGATTTAAAAATCGTTCTTGGTACCATTGTAAAGCTAAAATCTTTATGATTATTTTAGTCTAAATTACATATAAATCAGATCACATACATATAGTTTCAATCAGCTTGAATAAAAACATCGAATTGGGCTAAAAACGCTGGCGGTGGCAGGTTCTAACTGGAAAAACCTCTGGCAGTCAAAGTGTTAACGCTGTGAATTTAATCAATTTTGATACAAAGATGTTTAACGAATTTACTTCTTTTATTTATAATATAAATATTATATGGTTTGGCCCCAGTCCTAAAACCATCTTGAAACCTTTTTTAAAGTTTTTCTGTAATTCCAGTCAGAAAACTGCTATAATGATGATCTATAGTAAGCAAGACAGGCCTAGCTAGGCTATGCCTAAACAGTACCTCTAGCTAGCTATAAGCCTAACTTGTACTAGGGCCTAGGCCTAGGCCTGGGCCAGCCTTACCTGTTCCTCTTCCTACTATCTATTACTCTAGCACCCTTTTTGTCTAGTATAGGCTTAGGCCTACATCACCCTTCATAAGTAGGCCTACTATAGGCAGTCACACACTTAGGCCTAGGCTAGGGTTAGTAGTATTTAGGCCTAGAGTAGTTAGGCCTAGGCCTAGTAGTTTTAGTAGAGTGAACCCATATATTTATTTTGCCATTTTTTCCTATCAACATTCACTGTACTATCAATTATTAATTACCATCAAATATTACCGGTAACAAACGTAACAACTTGTTTACCACATATATAAATACAGGTTTCATTTTGAGAACTTTTTTGATGAGCCATCATGCCACACGTGTGCTGCTGCAGTGAAGAAGGGTGACTCTACATGACCTGGATCTTGAGTAGTACGTACCTGGGAAATTACTGCAATGACTTTATATTAATTAATCCAAATTTTAAAAAATGTTTGCTTTTTTATTGTAGGCCTGCATTTTAATCTTTTCATTATTGCCTTTTGCCATTTTATCGCTTTCTTCAGTTTTAACTGTATAAACTTGTTCATTCTTTTATATTTATGTTTTGTTGTCGTTTTGAGGGCCCCCCATCATATATAAACAATAGACAAACATAAATTAAAAATCAACAATTTTAAAAAAACCATTAACAACTACAGTAACAACTAATATATTTTTATATTATTTTTTACACAGACTACCTATATTTATATAAAAATTAATTGTGTGTATTTTTACCTAAATTGCATGCTTAGAAAAATATGTTTCATCTTTAATTAAATCTAGGAAATTTCGTTTAAAGATGTATTGTCTCCCCTGAAAATTAATTTTTAACTTTTTTGTTAAATGAAATTTCCTAGATTTTGAAGTATTATAATAGTGATTAACTTTTACCAAAAATTAAAATGTCACATGATAGTTATCCACTTTTGAATAAATTTGATCTAAAAAATGTATTTAAGCAAAAATGGTCAAATTGGCCAATGGATTTTTAATTGAATTTAATCATTTATTATGTTATTTTTAAAGTGAAAACAATATTTTTTTCTACGGAAGTGATTAACTTTATTAAAACTACAAAATAACCTATTCAAAGTCTGATTTAATTAATTTTTATTTTTCATGTTATTGGGGGACAATACATCTTTTAGCAAGACAAAAATTACCAATGATTTTAGTTAAAGTAGGCCTACTAGTATAACAGAACAGACATAAAGTTTGCATTTGTTTCCTAAAATAGCATTTACACAATCATAGGCCATCTTTACAGGTCTACTGTAATTTACAACTCACTATCACTTCTAAATACACTTTGCTAACAAATAGTATATCAACACTTAAATAAACGGAGAGTGTTTGAATGTCTGATAACTGTTATCACTTACGTTCCAAAATATTGGTGGCGTGCTTGCCGCTTTGTTGTGTGACATGACAAGTTCAGTTGTGAAATTAAGGGCTAATGAGGCAGACCTGTTAAATGAAGTTGTTTATTAATATATTTGTAAGTTGCTTTTCTTGTTTACAGGAATGTTTTTCAATTGTAGTTGGTTATGATATTTTGGACTAAATTTGATTTATGGACTGGTATGTGATATCTATATCTATATGTACTAAAATATAAAACGATCAGTGACTGTTGTTGAGGTTAATGCTTACTGTGAATGACTGCGTAGTGTAGGCCACAATCTCATTGGCCCGTATTCATGACATCTTTTGCCGATTTTGATACTGGTTTAGTCCAGGACTAAATATTGTCCAGACTAAATCCAGAGATAGTCCAGTCATTAATACGGACCTTACGGGTCTCAGAGTAGACGTAGCAAATATTAGAATTATTATATCAAATCAAATAAACATTTATTTCTTCTAATCAAAGTAAAGTTTACCCTTTAGTTGTCTGCGTCTTTGTATGTGCGTACGTTAAGTTATATCAAATAATATATAGTATGTCAAATATATTTTTTTTTATTTTGTCCAATATAGGCCTACATATTAAATATTATCATCAATTGGTCATTACAAAATATAAAAAAAATATAAAATCTGGTTATTAAAAATTGTATTATATAAATATACTATTGAAAAATTGAATAAAGTGTTCCGGTGTCTCTGAATGAACAAATTATCAAGCAACAATGGACTGTGGAACAAACGACACAGCGTTAGGCTCGTGGCGTAGTAAATGCCTAGTTCACACGCAAGGCGTATGCTACGCAATGCTTATGGCATGGCTTACGCCCATACGTGTAAACAGGCTCTAACCTACGGTAATCCGTAGCGAGTCAAGGACCGACATTCTAATGTTAATGTTGTATGGCCTACATTTATGACAAATGTGCTTGTAGATTAATGGATGCTTACGGATTAATATAGCCTAAAATCTCGTTTTGTCTGTGATTATAATTAACAAAAATTAGAATTATTATATCAAATCCAATATTTAATTCTTCTAATCAAAGTAAAAGTTTACCAATCAGTTGTCTGCGTCTTTGTATGTGCGTGTGTCAAATTATATACAAATAATTACAATCATATTGTAAATCATATTTCTTTTTATATATTTTTTCCAATATACATAACAAATACATTATTTTCATTAATACCAAATATATAGAAAAAATATAAAACCTGGTTAAACATTGTATTATTCACAACTGTTTCAAAATATACTATAAGAAATAATGAAGTGATCCGGGAGTGCTCTCCATGAATAATAATATAGCAACAATGAACTGTGTATAACAAACGACTTATTAAAGATGTAGGTAACCTGTACGGATTATGGATGCAATAACGCTATCTTCTTTGTGAAGCAAATGATACATTTTGCAGATTGCGTTTTACCAAGACAACACATGTATCCTGTTTAAATTCAATTACAGACATCAATTACAATCCTACGCCCTGCCATGCCCTTCTTGTGATTTTCCAAATATAGGCCTAGTAGTTTCTCGACAAAAGAAATAACACTAACAATTAGGCCTACATGCCGATACATACAACATTTTAAGAATTTAAAAAGTAAATTTTCCGAAACAAATTAGAGAAGCTCCTTAAATGTAAATTATGTCTACACCAACCAAGCTTAATCAAGTTCGCAAGTAATTAATTTGCATATGTTAACATTGTTCCTGGTGTGCAGTAAAATAGGACAACTTGAATCAGGTTCACGTTCAGGTTCTTTGAGTTCATTTTAAGACAATATCATACACTAGTTTGTAAAGTGAACCACCTCATTACAATTATTGTCGAGAGATCGGTAATTTGTAGTTATAAGCTTACAAGAACTGTACAGTTGTTTGATTTAACCGTGATCTCCATTGTATTTTAAATTACAGTTGAGTTTTATCTCTTTGTTTTGTTTCAAGCTGTACCGTTTATATTTATTTATTTGTCTGTATTGTACAGGTCACATACAGTGAACATGGGACATCAAAGGACTGCCGTAGTAGTTCTATTAATATCTGTAATTTGTAAAAGGGGGAAGGCGGAATACTTGTTCAAGTAAACCGATACCGTGGAATCAACACAAATAATAACACACTTCCCAAGACTTGCCAGCCTATACATAGATTCTTTATTCGTTCGTCACTCCGAAGTTTAAAATAAACCATACTAGCATATACTGATCTTGCATTTGTTTCGCTTTTGATTCTCGCACTGAGTGGTGATATAGCATATAACCCCTCTTGTACTAACAGTGTGTCAGATCGAATCAACGCGGTATTCAATGCGACGATTGCAACTACTGATATTCCATCTGAATTTTACCAACTTTTTAGAGGATGAGTTTTACGCTGTCGCGAAATCAGTTGACATCTGGTACCACACCCATGTTCTTTGCCTCAGTTCAGTGACTCCTTTTTACAGAATCTGTTGACGGTGAATATGCCCTCGACTCTGATAACGAACGTGTGGATTAGAGCGACCATGTTAACCACCATTTAAATTGCTAGAAGCAGTAAGACAGTCAACAAGTTTAAAGACTTGAAAGTAATCCAGTCGTCCCAAAACACGACTCAGACACGTGGTTCAATGATTCTATATCTGACACTGAAATACCTCAAATCGGTTATTTCTTATATAGCAAAGGCCGTTTACTCGGTCCAAAAATAGTGGTGGTGGTCTTGTACACTGTGTGCCATTAAGTCGTCTTTCTTATTAATCAGAAGGCATGATCTTGAGCCCAACGACAAGATCATAATAACTGAACTAAGACCATGCCTCTTACCAAAAAAGGCATTTGTTCTGATGGTAATAAAGACGATTTCACTATAAATTAACTTCAATTCTTAATTCTCTTAGACCTCTGTACAACCAAATTCATTTAATCGGCGACTTTAACCTTCCCATGCTCAATGTTGTCTTGGTGAAATAGTTTTACCCCTGTTATAAACAACATTCTTAATACTCATTTCAGTAAAATCATCATCAAAGATACAACTGCTCCAGATTGGATAGATTTTTGTTACCATAGGGTGATTCATCCAGCAATTGCTGATCATTAGGGACCCTCAGATGTTCACAAGACAAACATATACACAAGCTGCGCTACATAAACAAAGTCTTATTACAAGTCTTTGGGAGTGGAGTTGTAATTTTATCCTTAGAAAAAATCCTGACATGTGACGGGACTTGAACCCAGGACCCTTGGAGTGGTAGCCAAGCATCATAACCATCAAGCTCCACTCCAAGATGGAGGTAAGGCAAGAAGTGTTCAAATGTTTCTAAAAGTTGTTTAAATTTCAAAGCTTATCTATTAATACATAAGAGATTCGATAGTATTAAATGCCGGGAGGAGATCTGCATGGGACTTAGCTTTGTCAGATGAGCCAAAAGGATTTTAAAAATAAAAAATCGTCATCCACCCAATTAGCGCAATATACAAACTGATATGGATCCATGCAGCGTCTTACACTGATAATTATAAAGCAGTCACTTCATGTGAACCTAAAATTATCAATTTGGAAAAATTAAATATATACCGGGAGGTTGCCTGGACATAGCATAAAAAAGACAATAAATACAGACTTGGGCAAGTCTAATTATTGAATTAACTATGTAAACATGCTGTTTATTCTCGGTAAAGAATCATCAAGTTTACGATTGCCAAGTATGATTCAGAGAATACATCTCAATTTGTTAATTCATTATTTAAAGTTCAGTGATACAACGGATTGTTTGTTCAAGGACATGAATCGAATTAAATTTATCTATGTTTCATTTTTTTTGTATTAATAATTAATTGAATTATTAATTTATTATATGAATTTACTCATAGATTTATTTATAAAAGTGTTTTGAATTAATTCTAGTTTAAAATATAAATTAATTAAACATTAGTTTTCATAGATTTAAAAGATATGGCCTATATCAACGGATTTTAATCTTTGAGAATTTTAACTTGTATTGCTTTAAGAGGGCCTCTTCAAGTCAGCTTTCTGCTGTAGTACAGCTGTTAGAGCTACCCTTGTAAAACAATGTTAGATAAATAAATATGATTTATTATCAGAGAGATGTATAATAATCTCACCACGTTTGTATTGTTATTATCAGAGAGATGTATAATAATCTCACCACGTTTGTATTGTTATTATCAGAGAGATGTATAATAATCTCACCACGTTTTGTATTGTTATTATCAGAGAGATGTATAATAATCTCACCACGTTTGTATTGTTATTATCAGAGAGTTGTATAATAATCTCACCACGTTTGTATTGTTATTATCAGAGAGATGTATAATAATCTCACCACGTTTTGTATTGTTATTATCAGAGAGATGTATAATAATCTCACCACGTTTGTATTGTTATTATCAGAGAGATGTATAATAATCTCACCACGTTTGTATTGTTATTATCAGAGAGATGTATAATAATCTCACCACGTTTGTATTGTTATTATCAGAGAGATGTATAATAATCTCACCACGTTTTGTATTGTTATTATCAGAGAGATGTATAATAATCTCACCACGTTTGTATTGTTATTATCAGAGAGATGTATAATAATCTCACCACGTTTGTATTGTTATTATCAGAGAGATGTATAATAATCTCACCACGTTTGTATTGTTATTATCAGAGAGATGTATAATAATCTCACCACGTTTTGTATTGTTATTATCAGAGAGATGTATAATAATCTCACCACGTTTTGTATTGTTATTATCAGAGAGATGTATAATAATCTCACCGCGTTTGTATTGTTATTATCAGAGAGATGTATAATAATCTCACCACGTTTGTATTGTTATTATCAGAGAGATGTATAATAATCTCACCACGTTTTGTATTGTTATTATCAGAGAGATGTATAATAATCTCACCACGTTTGTATTGTTATTATCAGAGAGATGTATAATAATCTCACCACGTTTGTATTGTTATTATCAGAGAGATGTATAATAATCTCACCACGTTTGTATTGTTATTATCAGAGAGATGTATAATAATCTCACCACGTTTGTATTGTTATTATCAGAGAGATGTATAATAATCTCACCACGTTTTGTATTGTTTCCGGTTTTGGTATCTAAATTAATTGTGTCTTTATTTGTTTACTCTTGTCTTTTTTATTGACACAAATAAAATGAATAATTATGAATTTATGTAAGGCACGGTACGGCAAACAACTATGACGTAAGATGAAGTTGTTAAGCCAATCATGGAGGAAATATACATATATTTCCTCCATGATATGTATATTTCCTCCATGAGCCAATGTAATGTAGAATAGAATAGCAGAATAATCAATAGAATACTGAGAATATTGAAGGTGTATTTGTTCCAATGCCATTATTACTAGGCCTTGTTTAAATAAGTAGGTTTGAGATGATGACAACTATATTTGACATGTTATGAATAATAAGACTAATGAATATACATGGATACTGCATGTTATTCATATTTACACCATCAATCAAGCAATTTATTATTGCTAGACAGGACGGCAAAAATACATATGACGTTGAATTAGCTATAGTTGATATACCACAGTAGCGACACAATGAAATATCAATGTTGAAAAAATGGTATTTATATCCCATTAATATTATTATTGAAAAAAATGTGTATCGTTGACTTGTAAACCCTGATGTAGAACCCGTGAGTTTATCTATTTATTTAATACTTCATCTTTGGTATGGTAACACATTATGGTCAATTACAAACTAAAAACCTAAACAATAAGTTAATAAAACCCGAAAATCGCATAAACATCATTAAAAACATAAGTACAACGTTGAATTTACAAAAATATATAAAAGCAACAACAACAAAATCATTAATAATATTTTGTTGTTTTATCATTTTAGTTTGTACCACTTCTATTCTATCCTTCGTGGTTCAAGTATTTATTAATTAGTTTCACCATAATTTCTCTATTGTTAAACACGGAAGTCATTGTACTTTTTAAAATCTATATACACATTCTGTATAAACATACATTTCTATTCTGCACCTGGTGGTACGTCTCAGTTCATGTAACATTAATTGTTAATAGAAGAAAGCAATGATATGATGACAATTCAGTTCTTTGCTTTTCTATATATATTTTTCTCTCTTAATAATAATATTCGTTCTTGTGTAGCGCTTATTGCACCATGCTTCTAAGCACTTAAACATTTCGTATTATTTATTTCTTTTTTTCCTTCCCAGTTCATATACTCGTATACGCTGAGTTGTTCTTTTCTGGGTAACCATAGCTGGTCAGTGTCCTGTAAATTTTTCCCAGATTACTTAGGTGGAACTTCGGGAATCTTCCTCCACCACAAGTTTGTAACAGAAAAGGGTCTCGATTTATTAAAATAATAATTGTTACTCTTAAGCCTTCTTTTGGATCATCTTACATTTTATAAGAAATATCTCCAATTCAAGTTTATTCGTCATAAAAAATATTTAGGCCTACATAGGTTAGAATACAAAAAAGCAATGTACGGATTATATATAAATAACATAATAGTATAAAACAACCAATTCCATATAATGAGAGGGAAGAACTCATAATTTAATGTTTGAAAATTATTTGATCATAATCAAGTATTCGGAGTTTATTTATACAAATATGTTAAAAGGAAATAATAGATGAAAATGAAAAGGACATAAAAAACAAAATGAAATGTAAACTGGGACTATGTCTTAATTTTAAAAAGGTAGCGCAAAACACACCAAGTTGCGAATGTATAACTTGCTTGTGTGTTTTTTTAATGTTTCTATGCAATGCCTTGTATGTTTCAAGCACTTTTATAATCACAATATTATTCATAGTCGCTCGCTATTTTGATTACTATGATTGGTCAGTTTAATACCAGGGCAATACATGCGCGCGCAGTAACAATCTCGTCAGTGTGTTTTCTCGGACCCATGTGAAATCTTGAGAGATTTTCCAAAAACCTATACAAACCTGGTTACAGATGTGAACAGTGTATTAGTTCCAATTTATCTTGAATTTGTTGAGGGTTAAGCCAAAAGGGGCTTTATTATAAAGACATTTCATAAGTTGCTAACATAAAGTATACTTTCTAATTTTTAGTTAAGTATCAATAGCAAAAGTAAGATATAAATTCCATAGAAGCATGATATTATATATATTTCTTATAATTGTTTTAAAGGAGATAAGGTTGGTGATGATTTAAATGTCTAAATATTCATAATATCATCACTACGTGCCAATACATTTTTGTTATATTTTGTAATGCTTTTAACATATTGGCACAAAACAATATATAGGTATATAGTGTGTATGATATGATTTTCGGCTGTCATGTTGAAAAGAATATTTTCTGAACATACATTGGTAATAAAGATTTTGTTTCCTCGTCATTTAACAGCCATTTTAGCCATAAAGACTGTTTTCCATTCCATTCGCAACAATTGTAACAATTCAAACTACCAATTTCGCTGAAGCTAAAAACTCAAAGATAGAGATTTTTCGCAGAAAGAGATTTGAAATATGGAATCATGCATGCGTATAAGCTGACGTTTTCGATTAGCGCTTAGTGAAAAACCGGCTTCAAACATTAGGTTTTGGTGTGTCAAATAAAATCTGGTATCTTAATCCCACCTTCATGTCTACAATATCTAATTATTGTAGAAGTGTTCCGGTTAGTCTTCTTCTGTGTTTTGAGTTACCCTCATGTTGATTAAATACTACTAATATCATGCAAGTTATGGGATAATCATAATCTATTTTAAATATGTAATAATTCATGGTTATCATTCATTAATCCATGGCTATATTTAAAGATTATGGAAATCATTTAAATATCCTAATCGGCTTTTCTCAGAACTGAAACTCGGTGTGCTAAATCAAACGTTATACATACACAAAGGTAATTGTGTTCTATTTGTGTTTAGTATGCTGCTATTGTTATTGTACACACACTGGAATCGGTGACTTATAATTTTGGTTCTTTTTAGATTAGTGAATATTAAATCGAGAGAATGACAACATGATATGGATGGGTGAATTGATTGTTAATGGTGTACGTTGTTCCTAGAGTCGGTGCATGCTCTCAATACCTCTGGTGAGTCTTATTTCCTCAATGGTTTTACATAGTTTTCGGAGTTACTTTATTTATGTGAGTGTTTTACTATAATATTAATATACAGTTTAAGAGGATTGATACTAATAATTGCCTAGTCGGCGCTGTATCCAAATCTCCTTGAGTAAGTATGATCATGGTATTAGAGGACGCGTAGGCCTAATTAACTGAGTTAATGCGACTTAGGGCCTATCAGTATGACTGTGTTTATAAAGTGTTGGTTAGTAGGAAGGCAAACATAATGGAAACATAGTAGGCGTTGTATTTAAATCTCTATAGTGAGATTATAATGTAGTTAGGCCTAGGTGTAAGTGCTATACCCTACATTTTAGACCTGTTAACTAAGTTATGATAATTATATAGTAGTACATGATTTATACCAATAATTAGTTTATTATTATATAGACATAAGTCAATACCACTTCGTAAACATTCTTTCGCAATTTGTTTTTTAAGTGCTATCCAATTAAGTTAAGTTATGTTTATCTTGATGTTGTTTCTCCGAATAAAGATGCTTTTGATAACATGTGCTAATGACACAGTCGGCTCACATTTATCGGAAATATATAAAGCGTTATTGGAGTTAATACCTATAAAGACTTCTCTGTTATTGAAGGCACGTTTATAAGCCTATTTTTATTCGTTATGTATGTCACCGTACATGATCTGCAATAGTTCGGTGTAAATAGTCAAAATATATGTGGATAGCCTACTGTATAACAATTTGATTAAATTAATTAAATGTGGTTTTATAAATGTGGTATTTATTATAAATGGTAATTCATAGTCGGTGTATTTTATAATACATATTTGGGACACATGGCGTTTCATACAAAAATCGTGGATTGTGTTGGATTATAACAAGACGCAGGCCACGTCTAGATACGGTACTACTCATACAGTAGCAGGTGTTAAAATGCTATATATTTTGTTCAATTTTATAATAAGGTAACGGTCTTCACGTACACGGATAACGAAATGACATAATTATCCTAATGGTACTGCCGACTTTTACAATAATCTACATCATAATTAGAAGTGTGTTTACATTGGGTTAAAGTAATCTCGCATATTACCATGATTGCATTATGAACAGGATATACATTTTAAAATACGTCAGTGAAAATAAAGCTTAGTTCTCCTCTTGGACGTAACGCAAGTACGTAAGCGAAACGAAGGTAATGTGATCACTCGCATCATTAGATTGTCATAGTATTGGTTAGAAAGTTCAAAGAATGGGCAACTAAAAACACCTAATTAACCTTAAAGAGGCATACGATGATTCTTTATTTATATATATATATTTTACTTGTGAAGTTTCTCTTTCTGTATAGCTATGAAATTATGCAGATATTGCATGCTTGGTGTGTTATAACATATGAGATCCTCCTTCGAGGAAATCATATTTTTAGTCGTGTGGACGTGACTCTATAGTTCACTATGTCGGTCGGTCGGTCTGTCTGTCGGTCTGTCTGTCGGTCCGGTATCACTATGCGTTTTATCGCTTTCTGACTTTATCTTGATATCAGTTTAATCCAGCTAAGTCAATTTTTCACAGTATATTCCTTATGGCCAGGAATCGATGTGGTTATGTTTTTACGGTGCGCAATAAAAAATTACGCGGTCTACGCACGATTTAACGAAATCACGTTTGTAATCATATCTTCACAACCATGAATCACAATTAAATAAAATTTGGTACTCATAAATTTCAGGGCATAAATCATCATATGGCAATACAATTACGTGCGTAGCGCATGTAACGCATGCGTACGCGCGCTTAAAATTTCTAAATTTATTTTCGATGAAATAAGAGTACGTTTCAGGCAATTTTAAGCGTTTACAAAATTGCGCGTTAAATGTTAATGCGCACTCTTTTTGCCCGATTTCTGTTTTCTTGACTTACTTTTCAACTCGAAATTACGTTATACGAGCACGTCAAAAGTGACAGGCTACGCACGTGTAAATTAAAAAAATATAAATGTTTTTAAAACATTTCAACATTTTTAAACATGTTCAGTAATTTCGGTCAGTTGGTAGGTTGGTCGGTCGGTCGGTAAACACTAATGAGCACGCGACTGCAGCCATCTATATGGCCTTGTTTCTGAAGGGATTCCTATTTCCTCGAATCGCGTAGCGCTTATGGAAATTATAGTCTGGTGAGAAAAAATATTGACTATTAGGCCTAAAGGAGGATCTCAAATGTTATAGAATATCTTTAAAATAAGGCAATATCCGTTATATTACATAAAAAAGGTTACATTTGCCTTTCAATAAGAATGTTTCCAGTCACTTAGAGTTAATGTTTTGATTTTGACACTCTCATTTTAGTTTGTGTACTTCGATGATGTCATACTGTACGATTATCATTCCGATCATTCATTTTGACCAATCACGTTAATACTTTGTATACTATCATTAACAACTAGCTTTTTATTGTTCCAAAGACGATGGCAGAACTCTCTTACACATTAAACATTTCATTGAGGACGTTCCAGATTTGGATTATTTTGAACACTGTCTGCGCTTTCAAAGTTACATCATGTAAGTAGACACCATCATTTTGTTTATTTTAACTATTTAAGATTAAATTCTGAGGAAACGATGGAACTTACTTCTTATACACCTATGTTTCAAAATAGAAATATTTGCTTGATACGTTAATAAATCTTCTTTATAATGTTAAATAAATAACGACTTTCTTTTTTCAATTTTTTTCTTTAATAAACATTTTTTAATATTAACTATTTCACTGTCGTTGTTTTGTTCTTTACAATGTTACCATTATTTTCTTTGTTGTACAGTAATTGTTGGGTGCGGACACAACTATATGCTGTACGTACTTAAACTTTTTTTTTATTGCAGCACTTAAACTGACGCCCGTTGATCCATATTCGTTGGCCGGTTCCACCCTGAACTTTACATGTACGTTAGATCAAACAAAAACATCGTACAATGCCTCGGATATTGAATGGAAAATTGACGAAGTACCTATTAATTCAGGAAAAAATACTGCCGTAATCTCAAGTACAGAAGCCATTCTTACCTTAACAAACCTAAACATGACAGGTCATGAACATTGGATCGATTGCTTTTTACTTGTAGAAAAACAAAATGGAAGAGTAACGACAAATAAATCAACATCGTCATTAACAGTTGGTAGTAAGTTAGTCAATGGCATACATAGTTTTAAAAACATGATTTGATCCCATCAAAGTTAAAGATGTATTGCCCCCAAAAACATGAAAAATGAAAATTAATCAAATCGGACTTTGCATACGTTGTTTTGTAGTTTTAATAAAGTTAATCACTTCCATAGAAAAAAAAATAATGTTTTCACTTTTCACAAAATAAATTGTTAAATTCAACCAAAAATCCATTGGCTGGCAGCCAATTTGACCATTTTTTGCTTTAAATTACATTTTTTTTAAATCCAAAGTGGATAACTATTATGTTACATTAAAATGGAATATTCAACAAACAAATGTATAAGAATTATTTTTTCAGGGGGACAATACATCTTTAACGATAATTGATCCATGAAGCCAACTTACGGGTAATTATGAACGAGGTTTAACTTGAATGTTACCTTTATGAAGTCCTAGAATCTATTTAATTACCGATAATAAAAAGAGATGTCGCGGCGGTGCATGTAGCAATTGGTGTGTATGGCCGCACCGTCCCAGATTAAACATGATATATTTAAACCATTTGTTTTCGTCTTTTATTGTATGTGGCTGGAGACTGAGATGAGATTTATTATTATTATAGAAAACCACTCCTTACATGTAATAAGAATCCACAGAACAGATAGTTATATACCTTACTATATTTTGTATCCTTTAGTCGTACCATCGTCTCCAACATTAAACTGCAGATCGACAAATATTGTTGATTATTTGTGTACATGGGGAACGGAATTCACCGGAGTTATAAGTGTCTATACATTTCAATTTCAGTAAGTGATTTGTATTATTGATAAATAACACAAATAATTAGAACCATTGCTTTTCTCACAAATAATAAATGTCTTATCATACCTAAAGAAATGTTTCATTTCTAATACAGAATGCATAACCTTACCTTACCTCGGCTCCATCATAACACTGTCGGATGTAGCCCTCCTCAAGCCTTTGACATTCGTTTCTGTTCTGTGCTGGCCTAGCCAAAGTTTTTTTTCTGTATTAGAAATAATGTCGTCCCTCTATCTGCGTTTTTGTCTTCCCTTCTGTTGCCGGTTCTCGGCTGCCATTCTTACTCTCTTATCACAGTGTCTCGTAATGTGACACCAACCATTTGTCTGTCTGTTTGTCATCGCTCCTTTATTTAAATTCAACAGCTGCAGGTGCATAATCAAATATTATGAAAAAGGACAAAGTAACAAAATAATACTATTATGTTAAATGATTACAGATTATTGATTAAATATTATTGAGTTATTGAGTATTACTGATTACAGATTATTGGTTACAGATTATTGATTATAAATTACTGATTACAAATTACTGATTACCAATTAATGAATACCAATTATTTATTACTGATTAATGATTACAGATTACCGATTACAGATTATTTATTACTGTTTACAGATTACCGATTACAGATTATTGATTTACGGATTATTGATTACAGATTACTGATTACTGTTTATAGAATTTTGATTACTAACAATTAATATTGAATTATGAATTCTTTTAATCCCCTTAGAAACAGTTCTAATGTGTGGATCAACTGTTCTAATAAGCTAAACGACAGCACGTGCAAAGTTTCAGAAAATGATGGTAATCCAATGAGAGCACATCTAGTACGAGTAGTTGTTGAAAATATGTTTGGTACTGCCAATACAACATCCACATTTGATTCTAAGAATGAAGGTCTGTAGGCCAATATTTAGCACAGGTTTGGAAAATATAGATCATTACCATCGAATTATTTCATAAAATATACAAGCACCACAGAAGATCAAATGTCTAATCCCTTCCTTTTACGTGACTTATGTGATTTATCCGGCGGGGATACGGGTTTCGTTCAATGAGCTTTTGAAGTATAACATAACGAAAATCATAATTTTTAATCTTAAATAATATCTAAATTGTTTGAAGATTAGCATAAGGAATAAACACTAGTAAAGTTAGGTTTGATTTGTGTCTCCTAAAAGAAATAATGTTCGGTAACCTTAGAATGTCTTAATGATTCTGTTGTTATGCTACAACCGTCTTTTGATGTACGGCAGACGTTACTTATCTAAATTAAAGATTCACTGAAGTAACTCTCATGGCTGTACGCACGATCTAATCGTTTCATTTTGTTGTTTTTTTAGCCGTACCTTTGTCACCATTAATTGATAAAGTTTCAGTGGAGGAATCAAACGTCATAGTATTCTGGAAACTACAAGAAGATTGCCATTATTGTAACTCGCTATGGTTTCAACTTCGTTACAGACGTTTAAATGAAACATGGAAGGAAGAGGTATGAAGTTACAATCATTTTCACTATTTGTTTGTCATATCTACAGTATATTATCAGGAGACAACAAATTGTGGAATAACTATCGTATATCACGTATGCACCAAAAGACCACTTCCTTCCTAAAGATCACGTTGTCGTTTTGGTTTCATTAAACAATTTTTCAAAATATTAAAGCACACATTTTAAAATATTGTTATTCCGTTATCCAGGACTGAAATTTATTTATTTTAATTTATTTATTAATCTAAAGGCAAATTACTAAAAAATGACAAGACTGTAGGTATCAGTGGCTAGATCTCAAATGCAGATGAAAAATAAAATAAACAAAGACCTAAATCAAAATGAATTATTTGTAGCTTTCGGACAGCATTGCCCTCCATCAGTGCAAGTGAAAATATTTGCACTGATTTTGTGGTAAGCTACTGTGATGACATGACAATAATAATTCATTCATCTTCTACAACACATCTGAAACTTTTGACGCTCGTGATCGTACAGTTTCATTAGAAAATTTAAAGATTCTTTAAACGTAAAAAAATTCTTCAAAAGAAAAATAAGGTCATGTAGCTCCCAATAATTGATAAAGTGACTAAAAGCGAATTGTTTTTATTAGATTGAAAAACAGCATAAAAAGCAGATAATTATTGAGGAGATTACGACAGCAGTGGCTGAATATGAATTTCAAGTGCGATCAAGGTTTTCATTACATCACCAGTTCAGTGATTGGAGTCCAATTATCACACTACCCAGTGAGTTTTAAAGTAATTTAGAATACGTATACCTAGTACTTAGATCGTCTCTACACGTTTGTAAATTGCATTCAATGTTCAAATAACCACATGTAGTGATTAGGGTCATTACATCCAATTTTACAGCTGTCACTATAGTGTATTTAATCCACCTCGAGTTGTATCTAACTGACTTACAATAGTTGGCTAGATAGTATCTGGTGACAGCTGCAAAATAGAGTTGTCATTATGTGCTCACTAATCATATCTGCATTAATAATGACCAAATGAAATTAAATATCAAAATCCTCATAATGTATATAAAAAGAACAGTTTACCTTCTCGACCAATATATACCGTACGTGACTAGAATATTTTCGTTTTTATTGTCTAAAAATAATGGAAAATTTGTTTTTGTAGTTTCTATGATCATAGACGTGAACGCCACATCGTCAGAAAACGAAAACGTCTTGTCACTACAATGGGAAACACCAAATGAAGAAACTCAGTATTTATACCGCATTACGGGAAACTATACTGGACAATCACTAAATGAAAGTGTTGAGGAAGAATTAACATTGAATAACATTGACATAAATGTGCCGTGCAACAAAATCACAGAGAACACCATTGTCTATAATCTAGAGCTAAGGAGTGTTCAGGTAGACACGTTTGAAGTCGAAGTCGAAGGTCCTCCAACCAGGATATTATATGAGTTCAAATGCTTGAAACAAGGTGTGTTGGCCTATGTCTCTTTATTATACCTAGAGGGTTCGCTTGTGCATGTATTTGGAAAACACCCATATTCGGGGTAAACTTTGTTTTCATCGTCAATAAATACTTAAACAACTAATAGTAAATAAGGGTTTCATTATATGGTTAAATCAGAACCAAAAGTATGCACCAACTTTGTGTATCATTGAGTAAAGTAAGGAATTCAAATAATTTGTCTTCTTCTCAAAAGCTACGGTAATATTCTGAAAAGTGCTCAACACTTACTTTACTTTAATGTTGGCAAATTTGCATAATCTATTTTACTTTATGACATAATGTATAACTAGAGATAGACATTAGAGCCTCATATTTACCAATTTAATTTTTTTTTTAGGTTTGGTGACCGAGAGACCCGTAACTCTGAATACAGTTGCAGTACAATATGAGCATGGTATGTGAATAAGCCTATTAACAAATATTACAATTTAGAATAGCACACGTGTCGAGTTTAATTGCGACAATGTTAGGCCTACTTACTGTTGTTTCTCTACTACTGAATGCTTAGAAATAGCCTCACTTTTGCATATAATATCTTCTTATGGCAAATTTACCAATAGCCATGCGTTAATCTGAAAATAGCGTAATTTTACTACCTGCTTGAATAATATTTTGGGTGCATTTGTGTGATCAAATTAAAGAAGTTGCCTCTATTTTTTTTAGATGTGATCGTATATTGTTCATAATCCATATAGAGAAAAAAATGATTGTTTCTCTTGTTTTTCTTTTCCAACGTTCATGTTTTCAGAAAATTTGCAACAATTCATGATATGTTGTACTTTCAGATGAATTTATCATTCCGTTTCTTGTGGTGGGAATTATTATCTTATTTGTTATGCTGTTTTTTGGAGCTTTTAATGTGTATATACGTAAGCGAATTTTCATTGAATGGCCTGAACCAAAATTCTTCAAAGTGGTAAATATCATATCTTTATTGCTTTCAAGTTAAAGATGTATTGTCCCCATAACATATTTTTTTGTTTAATATGCTATTTTAATGTCACATAATAGTTATCCTCTTTGACCAAAAATTGGACCGAAAAAAAAATGTATTTACCTGAAAAATCAGTAATTTAAAGAAAAAAATAGTCAAATTGGCTGCCAGCCAATGGTTTTTGGTTTAATTTAACAATTTATTTTTGTCATTTTGTAATGTAACACATTTACGTTTTTTTTCTATGGAAGTGATTAACTTTAGTAAAACTACAAAATAACCAATCCAAAGTCTGATTTAATTAATCTTCATTTTTCAGGTTTTTGGGGGACAATACATCTTTAAGAGCTAGGAAGCCTAAATAATTTATTATTTATTTGTCATCTTTAATATTAAAAAATGATATTAAGGGTCCGCTAGCTAAATGACGTAGATGTGTATTTCACGAAATTCAATCCACTTTGCGTGGTAATGAAATGTTGTTTAGAACCACGCATTCACTGTATTTGTCATAACAGACGTGAAATAACATGTTTAATAAAGGAATGTCTTTTACTTAGGAAATTAGCCCCGTTCGTCCACGATCAGTAGAAAAAGAAGTTTTTGATGACTTGAAGACGAAGAAGTCGGACTTACCTACATCGTACCGCAGTTCAACGAGTTCTGATCAAGGATTTCATGAGTTTAGTCCTGATTCCCGGATAGAAGAGAAACATATTTACATGGTTGTACCGTCTATTGACCAAGTCTCACCAGTTACGAAAAGTGGTTTTATAAACTCATCACCAGTTACCACTGACAAAATGGCAGTTAAAGAGGGAAGCACGGCATACTTTCGCCTGCAACAAACAGGTGAGGATGATGCACTGCAATTGTCTCCATTACTCGTGGAAAGCACAAGAAATGTGCAGAACTCGAATCCTTACACGCCAATGACGTCAGTTTCCTCAGATAAACCACCGAAGTCAGGAAAATGTGGAGGAGAGAACGTTACAGATCCTTACTGGAAATTAGATGAGGTTCTACGTGTAAAAGTAGACAACGCACACGCTGGTTTGACGGAGTTTATTCCAGTCTCTACATGTGATTATTACAGCAGAGAGGAAGACATAGGGGACATCATTGGAGAAGACGAAATTGATAATCTTCTGAATGGTATGCCACAGACAAATGTAGAACTTATTGAAGATGGCCATTTTATATTCTAGAATTATTAAATGTTTTAGTGTACGGTACTGACTTTACTTTATTTGTATATAAAATAAGTATTGGAATTAGGCCTATATTTTGTCTCGTTAGTCACAGGCTAAATTCTAATTTCATGATGAAACATGATGAACTAGAGGTTATATCCTTATTTAACCATTTGAAGACGTGATCCGTTTCCCATACGGGGTAATTTACTCTCCCAAGACGCGAGGCCCGTATATGTACGGGTTGACTTTTGGGGGTCACTGAAATTGCACTTTTTGAGCATTTGACTTTGACCTAGGTAAAAAAATGACATTTTTCGGAAGGCAGAAAGTAGTTGCAGAAAGTTACAGTTAAAAATGTATTTTGAATTTTTCCTAAACCTATTAAAAATACCTTATTTTAGCCTCAGTGACTTGGGGTAGAAACCTCGCGTCTTCAAAGGGTTAATCTTTATTTATAACCTAAGAAGGGTGTCTATAAACTCAGATCTCGGATATATATCTCAGATCTCGGATATATATGAGTTTCTAGATTCATCTAGAAAACTCATAGGCCAACATCTGTGTTTTTCTAGATTTAATTTAGAACACTCAGATTTTCTGAGATTGTTTCCATTTTCTAGAATTCGAAAACACGGGATCCATATTAACCAGAGGCTATATGTCTAACCGAAAGCTCCTAAGTATACAAGGAAAATCATGTATATATCTTTATGAAACGAATTAATGGTAATGTTTAATTTGAACAATCAATAGTTATATTGTAAACGAGTTCTAACTATACCATAGGTAAATTAAATTAATCTATCCTTCATTCGTAGTGTGGGCCAGGCCTAGTACTGCTGCAGTAGTATTCTGATACTTAAACGAGTTCTAACTATACCATAGGTAAACTAAATTAATCTATCCCTCATTCGGAGTGTGGGCCAGGCCTAGTACTGCTGCAGTAGTATTATGATACTTAAACGAGTTCTAACTATACCATAGGTAAACTAAATTATTCTATCCCTCATTCGGAGTGTGGGCCAGGCTTAGTACTGCTGCAGTAGTATTATGATACTTTCAGAATGGATGTTTTTTGTTTGTTTTCTGTACTGTATGTATCTTTATATGGATATTTTAATCAGAATGAATTAAATGAACAATGTATATATATTATAACATATGGCGACATAATATGTAATCATTTCATTCTCATCATTGTCAAAACAGAAAAGAACTTGGTGAGGGTAAAACTAATGCGGTTCATGCGGACGCATGTATACAAACACCCACTAATGTAACAATCTACTACCAATGTAACATTAACCACTAACGTAACAAAAATCAACAACCAACGTGCGTAACAAACTCCATTAACCACCAACGTAACAGTAAAAAAAAAGGTTAAAGATGTATTGTCCCCCAAAATCATGAAAAATAAAGATTTTTAAAATCGGACTTTGAATAGGCCATTTTGCAGTTTTAATGAAGTTGTTCACTTCCATAAGAAAAAAAAAGGCGGGAAAAAATTATTTCACCTATAAAAAGACAAAATAAACAGTTAAATTACCCAAAAACTCATTGTCTTCCAGACAATTTGACCATTTTTTGCTTTAAATTACATTTTTCTCAGGTAAATAAATTTTTTTCAGACCCAATTTTTTGTGAGAGTGAATAACTATTATGTGACATTAAAATAACATATTCAACAAAAAAATTTAAAAAAAATATTTTTTTAGGGGGACAATATATCTTTAAGAAATCTTAAACTTTAAAAACTGTTTCGTCATATTTGTTGTCAAGAAAGTTGACAATTTTCAAGTTCAGTTATGTTCTTTTGTTGGATGAATGTGGGTGAAGTTTAATGATGCGTTACGAGGCCTAGTCTGTGGTTCCCATCAGTCTCTTTCATTTTTCTCATCATTTCATTAATTCTACTACAATTATTTTTTATCCTGTTACTCTCCTGTACTGGTATATGACGGATATATTACAGTCCATTGGGAATTTATATCCTTTCTTTTTATAAGTCCTATTTCACAACCTTCTCGTCGGTACGGTACCCGCTGTAAGCAGCTACTATTGCGACTAGTGAAACTGATGTGGAAAGGGCTACAGAAGAACAGGAACCCGATAGAAGGTATCTGGCGCATGGCCCACCGGAGTGTGGACACGCCCGGCCTTATATCAATTCCTGTCCCACCTACTGTATGGGCAAATAGGCCTGCCTATGGGTAAAATAAGCCCACATATGAGTAAAAATGCACACCCATGGGTCATTAGCACCCACTGCCTTGTGGATTAGTCTAGGTAAAGCTAAAAGCTAAGGGAGTTAACCGCAACAGAAAACTGAAACAGGATCGCATCATCCTTCTATTGAAGTCAACTAATGATAGCAAATCGATGCTGCAACCAACCCTGTACCAAATGTATAGCATCGGTCTTTTTTGGAATTCGCAGGGAAGGCAGAGAGAGGACTCGTGACGCTTGGGTAACCCATGGATCCTTAACATCACACAGGCAAACACACACACCGGAGAAGAAAACTCTGGCATCTGAGGATGGTAACAAATCGAGAAGTAATAGTTACGAGTTATAAGTCTAGATTGTGTTGGCGTGAAATGTGGACGCTACGAATTACTTCTGACGGTAGGGGGGTGGGGGGGGGGGGGTATTTAATCCCAGTTATTAGTTACCGCCTGCCTTAAGCTGAGCAGCCCTTGGCCATTTAGGTTCTGATCCGTCATGGTCTGCTTTCTCTGATTGGGTGGTTAGAGATTGAGCCTGCAAACTTGACAAGTAGACCGCAATTGCTTACCAACGAATACAAAGACACATATTACATTAAACTTCGTCTAGCGTCATGGAATGTACGAACCATGACACTTAGCAATATAACACCGAATGCTGAACTGAGAAAATCATCGATCAAGAATTATAGCGATTAAATATCGACATAGCAGCACTCCAGGAAACAAGAATTACGGATTACTTCTGACGGTAGGGGGGGGGGGGGGCGGTTATTAAATATCGACATAACAGCACTCCAGAAAACAAGACTTCCTGGCTTAGGTTCAATTGCAGACAAGAACTATACCCTATAGGTCTACCCTTTTCTGGAAAGGTGAAAATAATGGAGAGAAACGAGTAGATCTATCCTGCCATTTATAGAACTACCTACTGATGGAAATGAACGGACGATCTCAATGAAGCTTCACACCAATCTTGAAGTTGTTAGCCTAATTAATATCTATTCTCCGACGATGCAAGCTCCGACGGAATTAATTGATGGGTTCTATACTCAATAAGATCAAGCTGTCTTGAAGATCCTGAAAAGTGAACAACTACTTATCTTTGGAGATTTCAATGCACGTGTTGGGGCAGATTTTCTGTCTTGGTCCCCTCACAAAGGATGTTTTAGTGTTTGGAAATTAAACAGTAATGGACGTAGACTCCTTGAATTCACTGCACTTCACCGTCACTAACACCTTTTATGGAATATCTTTCAAGAGGAGAGTCTCATGGTGCCATCCAAGATGCAAGGACTGGCATCAACTAGACCATATCCTAACGAGAAGACCTTTCCTCGGCAACGTATCCCTTACATTTCCACAGCGCAAACTGTGACACAGACCATGCTCTGCTCTATTCCATAGTAAAGCTGAAACCAGAAAAGATCCATCGGTCCAAACAACCAGGTAAAGCAAGAATCCACTAACACCGATAACAAGGACAAACAGCATAGATTTCAGTCTGAGTTCCAAAAGAAATTACTAAACACAAAAAAACACAGACAATGTTACCCATCAATGGCAAAACATCAGCAAGGCCATACACATTGCATCAATTCTATCTTTTGGGAAACAAATATCATCCTACCAGAGGATAAATAATAGTGTTAATTTTAACTAAATTTCTTTTTTTTTAGTCGCGTGCAAAGCCACTCTACAGCTCACTATGCCGGTCGGTTGGTCGGTAAACACTAACTTGAGCACGCGACTGCAGCTATGTATATGGCCTTGTTTATATCATACTGACAACGTTGGTGTGTCTATCCTTCAATGTGTTGATCTTTAGAATTATGGTGTGTTGATTTACAGCTGAAAATTAAATTTCAATCTTAAAACTTCAGCCTATTTTGAATTATCTGTCTTAGTCCGGCGGGCAAAATATGTTGTATCCGTAAGAAACACATTATTTTCGTATGGAAACCTTATTGTGATGAAGCCGTTCCATTTCCATTTGTATAATGTCTGTCTGTCCAGTGACTTTAAACTTCAATGGCTGGACACTTTTTGATAGAGAATAGACAAACACACACGGACGGAAACTGAAATTTAAAAAAACATTTTCAACTTACACGAATTTTCTACTCTTGTTACGTTAGTAGTTACCCTTTGTTAAGTTAATGGTTATTGATTGAAATATATGTTTATACTGGGTAACCTCTTCAGTCAAAGACTGGTCTCCCAGAGGGCCCAGTTGGTGATCAGTGGCTGTGATGTACTAATACACCGGGGTAACCCCCTACTCGTCTCGAAAGATGTACTAGGTTCTTTAAAGTGCACACGAGCTAGATGTGTACACTGGACCTACGGTTTATAGTCCTTATCCGAGAAGACTCGTTCTACCACCAGAACCATGGAGTGAGTGAGTGAGCCTCGAACCCGTGCCGATGTTATGGCTACGTAATTACGGTTCCACTGTCTTAACCGCTCGGCCACTCACTCACTCACACGGTTATGTTTGTTACGTGGTTAATGAAGTTGGTTACGTTAGTGGTTAAAACTGTTACCTTAATGGGTGATTGTTATTATGGGGCATGTTTATAATCCGATGGGAGTGCAAGTCTTTTAAAATCTCTCAACGTTGCCAGGAAAGAAATGTGATGGTAATTATTCACAATCACACGTTTTTAACCGTTGTTTTTGTTTTTTTTTTGTTTTTTGGGGTTTTTTTGCAGCAAAAACATAACCTAATAAGAGCCCACATTTAACAATGCATGACCTCCACTATAACGATACGGTAATAATGTATAAAATAAATATAAATAATTATGACGACAATTTTTGTTTACAATTACACAACCGTAACTGTTAATTCAAACAAACTTCTATAGTATTATTTAGGCTCTCTTATTTGTGAAAAACGGAAGGAGATTACAAAGTCAAATGTACAAAAGAAGTTGATATGGTTGAATAATCAGATCACGCTCATGAATGATATTCAATTGACTCTTTGCACGAACTTTGTTGACATTAGCATTGCAGCCGCTCCAGTCACTTGATAATACCAGAGAGTTGCAACTCCCTGATAATACTGTAGAATTAAATTGTTCTACTAAAGCTAAAGATGGCTTTAACAGTGTATTATAATCCATTATCTCAACCTAGTCGTGCCGTAGTATTGTTCTGCAAATATAACAAGATACCCTACCATGAGAAAGTCATCGACTTGGCAAAATGTATGCTTTTTTATTTTAGTCACTATTAAAATATACTGTTGCTTTAAACGTATCCGGACAACTACCCCTAGACAATTACCACCCGAACAACTACCACCCGGACAATTACCCCCATAGGACAACTACCAACCGGACAATTACCCATAGGACAACTACCCTATAGGACAAGTACCCTATAGGACAACTACCACCCGGACAATTACCCCCTAGCACAACCCCCCCCCCCCATTCCATGTATGCTGCCTTGGCAAGTAAAACATATTTTTTAGAAACAGCACTCTAATAGATAACATTCCAAGTTATCGTAGTATTTCTCAGCTCAAAAAAGGGAATAAAAAATGAGTTGACCACCTTAAAAATCCTGAATCAGAGTGATGACGGAGAGGGGAAAAAATAACAACCCCTTCACTTTGCGTCTAAGACCAAGACCTCCTCACCTCTATTATGTGAATAAACATGTGCACATGAAATATTTATATGGAGTTTCTAAAAATACCCAGACAAATTTGCTTAATCATGCTTGAGTCAGTGATTTTCATTTATTCATAGGAACAAGGTTTACAATGAAAACCCTATAGTATGCCTGGTTTGATAATCAGGTCTACAAATATTATAGGTCTAATTATCGATGTTACAGGTCCCTTTGCTGTGGTTTTTAATAATAGTCAACATTTCAGAGCCACTAAATATTTATTATCTCAAGGATAATCAAAATTGCGGAAAGAATCAGCAAAAAGAATATTGTAATTTTAAACATTCATTTCATTATATAATTATTCATACATTTACTACAGTACTCCAATTATGTAGGTTGTCCAGAATATAATTCTTCGTGATTTAAGGTCCGGTTATACTACGAAAGATAACGAACGACGATAATATATAAAACAAAGATATTTATTTTAAAAATAAAATTAGAAAATTTTCGAAACTATAACACTTATGCTGCTCTCTTTGGCCTAAAATAAGATTTTTTTTTTAATCAAATGAAAATGACGTCATGATCAATAAAAACAATAAAATTGTGATATCGTCACGATAGTATTGCTATTACAAATCATGACGTCATTTAATTGGACGAAAATAGAAAAATAGCAAAATGTATATTTACCTTTGTAATCGTCCTAGTACAATGAGCCTTTATTGACTGAATGTAGTCCACTGTCTTAAAGTTGCTTAATTATTTTCAAAAATTGTATTAGACATTTTGTATATACTGTAGAAAATAATAACGTATAATGTTGTTTGACAGGTGAGCATAGAATGCCGGAATACACTGCAATCCAGCCAGCTCAGTCAGTACCAGCAATTAAAGATGGTGATTTCACACTTGGAGAAAGGTATGCCTTACTCCCCTTGTCCAACCATGTAGGCTACATTGTAAAGAATAAAGCAAGTGTGAAGAAGTTTTTTTTTTTAATTTTATGAATCATTTTCTCCAATATCCCCTAATTGCAGGTGATACAACACAGAAATTACAAGTTGACAACATAGTGTTTACTAACGAACACTTTCCCATATCTATAGGCCTAAACATTTTAAACTTGGTAACGACAGTCTATAAATAATAAGGCCCTTTTGAATTCTGGTTTGTTTCTTTGTAGTACTGCAATAGTGAGATATCTGGCGGCAAAATACAACGTAGCAGATCATTGGTATCCTAAAAATATTGAGACTCGGGCTGAGATTGATGCCTACTTAGCCTGGCAGCATACAGGTATTAGGAAAGCGGGAATTAACGTGATGGTAAATGAGGTAAATAACAATGTAAAGTTTCATTTCAAGGTTATGCTGCTAATTTGTGGTATGAAGACGCAAAACTAACTTTACGGTCATATGACTAAATTTGAGAAGATGTAATTAAAGGGAAAAAGGGCTAAAATAAGGCGAAACCTAAGTCAGTGTCATAAACGTTATTATTTTTCATAAATATTGTTACTCAAAAACTATACAGTCATATCCGAGTTTTTAGATCTAGAAAAGCCAGATATCCGAGTTTTTCAGATCTATCAAAAAAGATATCCGACTTTTGTAGATCTAGAGAAGATATCTGAGTTTCTAGAAGAAGAAGTCTCTAGAAAAGTTTGATATCCGATATCATAATTTAAAAGTAAAGTTTAAAACATACATAACTCATGCAACTATAAAAAACGCTTGTTACAAAAACGACGGCTAGATTAATGAGATATACGGGAGCAACTTAAAACCTACACAACCAGTCAAAATAAGACCACTGTTATATTTGTATACAGATGTTTGTTCCAAAACGTACCGGGAAACCAAATGATCAGGAGGCAGTCGACAAGTTTGTCAAAGAAGCTGAAGAGTCCATCGGCAAGATAAATAGGTTATTTCTCAAAGGAAAACGGTTCTTGTGTGGAGACGAGATATCTGTTGCTGACTTGTTTGCTATTTGTGAGGTAATCACTAGATTTAAAAGAAGTTTAGGTTGTGGTTAATATTTTGGTTTGGCATGCGCAGAATCAGATAATGTGCATGTTACCTCAATACAAAAATAAGTAATTCGAAATTTTGATCATTTTCCTCCATAGTTGTACATAATGTACCATACATTCCACTGTCTGAATCAAGTATCGTTCATTAGGCTATTCATTAACAATCAATGGACAACCTTCCGACGGAGCTATAGTTGATTTTATACGATACATTCCCATTGTCCAAATCATCCTATCGCTCTTTATTCATTAACAATCAATGGACAACCTTCCGACGGAGCTATAGTTGATTTTATACGATACATTCCTATTGTCCAAATCATCCTATCGCTCTTTATTCATTAACCATCAACGGACAACCTTCCGACGGAGCTATAGTTGATTTTATACGATACATTCCCATTGTCCAAATCATCCTATCGCTCTTTATTCATTAACCATCAACGGACAACCTTCCGACGGAGCTATAGTTGATTTTATACGATACATTCCCATTGTCCAAATCATCCTATCGCTCTTTATTCATCAACCATCAACGGACAACCTTCCGACGGAGCTATAGTTGATTTTATACGATACATTCCCATTGTCCAAATCATGCTATCGCTCTGGTCACAAAAGCATGGGAGTTTCAATTTTCGACTTCGTCGAAATTTGAGAGCCCCCAATAAAACGGTTGACCAGAGTTTACTGGTAAATTGTCACTGTCCATTCGTCCTTGTAAAGAGGTAAAGTTCAAGTGACACAACCCTTTTTCCAATGTTCAGAGTTCAAGTAATTGACCTTTTAATGTTTAACCCTAGTTTAAAAATAAAAATGTCCTCTTTTGCAGAGTCGTAACCCTTATAGGGTTTGAGCACATTTGTTAGGTACCGGTACATAATTAAGTTGGGGTGGCTCCTTAATTGGACCTTTTAATGTTTGCATAGAACTCTCACTGTAACCCTAATAATCAATAAAAATTTAGTTACAGTCTCTCTTTATCAATATTTGTGAGGTCAGTATACAGAGAAATAATATAATACCTTAACCACTAAAGATATGTTATTCATGATGTTAAGTGTAAGAAAATTAATTTTTTATTATTGAATAGGTATACAGGTTTAATCATAAATGAAATTAAACACAATAAGTGACTATAAACTTATAAAATGGTGTACATTAATTTTTCTCCCTGTCTTGACCATTTTCCCCCGGTCTCGACCATTTACTCCAAGTCTCGACCATTTACTTCAAGTCTTGACCAATCCCCCTTGACCATAACTAAAGTTTTACACAGCTTTTATTAATGGACAGTCTCTCTTTATCTATATGTGTGACGTCAGTATACAGAGAAATAATATATTACCTTAACCACTAAAGATATGCTATTCATGATATTAAGCGTAAGAAAGTTATTTTTTTTTTTATTATTGAATACGTATACAGGTTTATTCATAAATGAATGTTAACACAATAATTGACTATAAACTTATAAAATGGTGTACATTAATTTTCTCTCGGTCTTTGCCCCCGGTTTTGACCATTTACTCCAAGTCTTGACCAATTCCCCTTGACCATAACTAAAGTTTTACACAACTTTTATTATTAGAAAACCCTATTCCTAAATGGTTTCCAGTCCACTTGTATTTAAACATTGTATCAGAAAGTTGAAAAATAAGGTTCCCTGAACATGTTATGCGATTCGGTCATCATAAGTGTGTAGACCGCATGGCTTTATCACCAACGAGGATGTCAGAAGCCGTGGAAACAGAAAAGAAGAACAGACGACCGTGTCCACTTTTCAATGTTCAGATCATTTTCGGCCGATTTTGATGTATTGAAGAGATTAATTAGTGGGTTAGGTTCAGCTTATTTAGGTATTGATTTTTTGGAAGTTAGTAGGCTGTTCGTTTTTTTTGTTTTTGTTTATTTATTATTATTGACCCGTTCTGATAACCGTAGAAACACGTCCGAAAAACACATTGTTCGAATTCTCTTTGGAGAAAGTATCATACACTCAGCAAACAATGTCTACTTGAATGATTGTAGGAATACAGTAGACTTCAAGTCTTCAGTTAATCAGTTATTGTACTGTTATATTGGTGTATCGTACATTCGTTTCTTTATCGTTATAATATACTGTTTATTAATAAACTTTTATGTTTTGCATCCTGCATTACAGCTCTTTTAGACCGTTGACAAGTCAAAGCTCCTGAGAGGGAAGGCAGAATGCAATCATAGGCTATAGGCCTAATCTCATAATATTAACTTCAATTTTCCGAACAGTTTCAATTACGGACGGCAAAAGGCCTGTACCTACAATTCAAGAGGGTGTGTGTGTTTGTCACGTGTAGGCCCTATACTTAAAAAACTAAAGTTGATATACCTGCTGGAGGTATTGTTTTTCGTACGAAAACGATCGCTATGCTGTTTTAGTTTGCTGTTTTGGTTTGTATTTGTTTCTTAATGGTAATGCCACGTTACATGTACACATCGACATGTACACTGTACACTTTTATAAGCATTAGTTTAATGTTTGAACTTTTTTTGTAAATTTATTCTATACGCTTTTTGTAAAATGATTTTTGTATACTTTTTTTTTAAAATAAAAGCTGTACACCTCGTTTTAAGAATGTCTGTGGCCAATGTACACTGTACATCTTTATAAGAATTAGTTTAATTTATTCTGTACATTTTTTTGTAAAGTTGTTTTTGTACACTTTTTTTTATCGAAATAAAATCTGTACACCTTTATTTTCTTAAATTCTAATAATTTGTTAGTGTTATTGTTTAAATAATTTGTGAAACTAATTTGTATTGTTTACCGCATGTTACAATATCGATGATTTTCTACAGGTAATGAACCGTTTTAGTGGTTATAGGCCTACTTGTTAACTTTTTAAGCAACATCACACTCATTTTAACCAGGAGGAGATAAAATGCAAATAAAACGATTTTTAAAAAGTAAACATAAATACAATTTCTACAAAATATACCAACAACATGGAGGCCTGCAAACTTTACGAGTATAAACAAGTAATAAACTGTACTAGTGAAACACTATCGACATTACCATACATAATTATAAACAATGAGATGGTGGAAACAAAGAAAAACACAGTTTAATGTATAACAATGTAAGACAAACTTTTTATCCCCATTATCAATTGTTTTCTCGTGCCGATATGCAGACTTTAAAAAGGGGGGGGGGGGGGGGGGGTTTTATCGTACATTGAGTATAAATCCTTTAGAGTAATATTCATGTTTGTTATGAGCTGGTAAGAAAAAAAGTAAAGATATAAAGGATTTGTGTAAAGATATTACACCTGATGAGTTGAATAATGTGATGTAATAAAATGATGAGTGACCAGCAAAATATATATCGGTAGATATTTTACAGTAAGGTACTAGCAGTATGATGCGACGCAATTTAAAACTGTTTTACAATTGGAAACGTTAAACGCGTCTCCTGTGCTTTTGTGAAGGAAAAATTTACGTTAATATAACTTCGAGACGAAAATGATTTGTTTGGTGTATTTCCTTGTCTTTGTTTCATTTATTTATTATTTAACTAGTAGCTCAGCTTTGTGATTGGCTGATGTTTTTTGCTGCTGTCCGGTAGTTATCGTGTTGTAACGTATTCTTCATTGACGTCAGCTGTTCTTGAATGAGAACACCTTTTAAAAATAGTGACGTCATGTTTTGTCTAATATTCCCTGTCGATGATATCTAGCGTCAGTAATAAAACCCTTACTGAGGAATCTTTCATAAAATAGTGCTAGATAGAGCTATAGGTAACCATCAATAAGAGAACATTTACAAAGAACCGTTAAAATGTATGTCGTTATAAGGTTAAGCCTGCAGAGCGAAGACACAGGCCTGTAAAATTGCTAACGAAACAGCGGAAGATTCATAAAAAAAAGTTTTTAAAAAATAGTCGAAAGATAAACATGTAGAAAAAAAAGTAGGCCTTAGAATAACTAATGGAAATAACCTGCTTGTAAACAAATTTCAATTTTTGGACTCCGGGTTGAATGTCTAGCTTTTCTGTTTTTCTGTTAAAATGTGTTAAGTGTAAAGAAAATACAATTGGCAACCAAAACGTCTTTCTACCTTCAAATTATGATCGACCTGTGTTTGCAATTATGATAAAAGTAATATTAAATAATACGCAGACATCTGTTATTTCTCACCATTGAATTCAAAATTTATTTACAATACCCCTTACAGTAAAACTACTGTAGATCTACATGGTCTTTATTGTAATAATATTAATCACACATATTTAGATAACTTATCGATACATGTACGAAATATATGCTTGTTATTATTAGTGTTATTAGGCCTATAACGTTTCTTTTAATCTACCAGTCCGTTTCCTACGTTACGACATCATTTATCCGTTTCAAGTACCTGTTTCTCTCTTGAAATTACTAACTAAACGGTTAAAACGCTCTAAAGAAAAACTTGTTAAAAACATAAGAAACTGTTACATATATTTATAACAATTAGAAATATAATAAAATTTAGTTTTAAGAGATTATTTAATTTTTATCCACACAATGAGAAACAATCACATGAATATTAACGATCAATGGAATTAGGTATGATCTAAGTGAATTTCAATACAATAATACAGCTATTTGTTTCGTAAAGTTAATCATTATCCACACAATGACAAACAATCACATTATTATTAACGATCAATGGAATTAGCCCTATATCTAAGTGAATTAACTTCAATACAATAATACAACCATTTGTAGGAATATCATCACAAAAGTAATTTAACTGGTACTACTATACTATATGAGAACAGATCATGAACAGTTGATGTTCTTGAGATCTGCAGTCACTATTAAAGACTGTTAGGCCTAATGTTTGCGTAAAATTTCTCTCATCTTTTAATATCTCTAAACGTAAGATTTATTCTTGGTAGCTTGATGGATTGATTTTTAGGCAGTGAATGGTACCAGTACTCATTAGTGGGATAATTCATCATTAATAATGTACCGTGTTTAAGATCAACAGTTACTGGCTCAATTATTCTTTTGGGACTCTTACCTCGCGCATCACCATGTCGAAATCTAAACATACGTGTTTGCCCCAATGATACAGAGGCGATTGAACTAAAGTGATTCATGTCTTTTTCATCATCTTTGTGTTCGCCAATGTAATCACTGCCAGTAGCATATCTATAGAGTAACGACAAAATACAATAGAAAATAAAGTATTTTAACATGAGATTAAAAAAAAAACCAACCAATTATTCATTGGGGGAGGGGGGTGTATGTAAGTAAAATAACACTTGCACAATAGAATTAAAACAAACAAAATAATAAACAAGAATATTTACCGATTGACCAAGACAAAATTGAAGTAATGTCCTGTAACCGTTTTTAAAAGATCGCGGAGATCTGTCAGGAATGGTGGCCACGGTAAAGCTGGTACTGTATTGCCTGAATATTTGTAAGTTAAGCCCGAATCGCCAAACGAAACCTGCAGAGGGGAAAACCATACATTACATAGTAATTTAAGAATCATATTTGGCGAGATGTAGATGAACACGCCCAAATAAAATCATTTACAGTAAAAGAGTAAATTACACCTATAGCTACCCAGCGGTAAATAAAGAAAAACAAAGGAAACGATATAGGCCTACAAGTAATTAACAAGTCATTAATACAAAAACACGGATAAAAAAAATAATGGAACTAACCTGTTTTCTAGGAATATTAAACCACTTTCCGCACACTTTCACCTTTGCAAGATCACCGGTAAAATAGTCAATCTCTTCCTCACATTTTTTAAACAATGTATCGGCTGTTCCTTTATCAAGAAGTTGAAGGTAATCACAATCTAAATTTTCCCCTGTTATCTTTTGCACAGATAACCCATCAGGGGATAGCAATTGTTGCTCTGAATTGAATAAACGTCCTCCGTTATCGTTTTCGTCACCACCACCATCGACGGTAACCGCATTATCATTATCAACCTCTTCAATCATCTTTTGAATTTCACCGTGTTGTTCAATTAACTTGTACCACTGTCTCTTTGGAAGGTTTATACCTTTTTTGCCGGGTTTAAACTCGCCTCCTTCTTCGGCCTGGTAACAACGGCGAATACATACAAACTGCTCTTCTTTCCAGCTACTAACTACCACATGTATTATCGGTGTGTCCGAAAGAGGGATTCTTACTGCCTCCACCAAGTTAATGTCTCTTTGCAAGCCGTCTAGGGCTTGAAGAATTAAATCAATATTGGTAAAAAGTTTTTGCCACAGCAGAACGGGTAAATTAATACCTAGAGGTCCAGGTCTGAAGGCACCATTTTCTTCCGTTTGATAAAATTCTCTGAGGCATACATAAACAACTTCACCCCAGCGCTGGGCCACTACATGGCGTTTTTCAGACAGAAAAATCCGATTCGTTGAAGTTATGGTAATCTTTGGTTCAGCACCGGTCATTTCGGCATAATCCCTGGCGCTCATTCCTGAGGCAGATTGAAATGATTTTTTACTTTTTGACGGCATCGTTGCTTTACTCAAACCGCTACACTCGTTCGTTTGACCGTTGAAAGACTTTCTAGGATTCAATATATTCGCTGATGTAGAAGCCATCGTTGGTATTTTAAAACTGCTACACTCATCAGCTTGACCATTAGAACTCCCCATAACTCTTTTCATAGTCCTACGGGCCTTCTCACCAACTAATTTCGGAGTAGGTAAACAGTTGAAACTCATGTTTATAGACTGTAGAGAGCTATAGAGAGTGAAACGAATGATCGTTGACAACTCTGAACGATTACGCTTGAATCAGGTCCGATATATATATACAGTTGAGTACAGAAGTACTTTTTTAAAAGAAATTAGCCTAAAGCGTTGTTTTCTTGTCAATTGTTTCCCTGCAACACATACGGATTAAAGCATTGTTAATTGTTTGTTTTCCGGTCAATCGTTTACCGTGACACGTGCGAAACACGTTTTAGATATCCTCACACAATAACTTATACAGGTTCTCTGAATTAGTCAAGGTATTTACGAGAAAGTAAACAAAATGTCTATACCGTGGTAATGAATATTCCTCGTACATATTCAGCTCGCTGTACACGGTATCGTTTGTAACATACTCTTTATCCAACACCTCCCGATAAAAATAGTCAATCTGTTCTTCTAGAGATTTCATACAGCAGAAGTCATGATCTTTTTGACCTGGCCTATCAAATTCGCAACCATAACAAGCCGCTTTACTTAACATCCAACACTTGTTTAACACTTGAGAAACAAACACTTCTCTGGCTAAATATTCCAATTTTAATAAAAATTCTCTCTCCACCTCGTCTACGTACGTAAATATACAACTTGTAGCCCGACTACCTCTCTCACCTCCTTCATCAACGTCGACGGATACACCCTCATTGGTCCGCATGTACCGATCACCGATATCGCTACCTGTAACAACAGTCTCCTCATCATCGCTAATAATTATAACTGTATCTACACAGCTACCTTGCGAAAAATCTATACTTCCAGACATAGCGAAATACTGTAAAGAGATACTCCACGCTAAAATAGACGAAGCACAAAAACAACCCTTTTCATACAATGTCTAAAAAGAAACGGCGCTAAAATATCAAAAACAAAAACTATAATCTTGTACCAAACAAAAAGAACAATGAACAAAAGAATTTAGGATATACTAAACAAAAGTGCAATGGTCAAACCGCCTAAAAATAGCAATAGCAATTCTCAAACAAAGAATTACCTTCATTAATTTTTTAAAATACAAATTCATCACTAACTACAAATATAACCCAGGTCAAAACGAAAACCCCGCCAAAATAACAATAACAAAGAACTACCTTCACTAATATTTTTAAAAATACAAATTCATCACTAACTACAATTATAACCCAGGCCAAAACGAAAACCCGCCAAAATAACAAACCCTCTAACAAAGAATGACCTTTTACTAATTAATATTACAATAACAGAAAATTAAACAATAGAAAATATGAAATATACCCTAGGGATATGACATTCCTTTCGGGTCTGAAGTACTCCTGCCCTTGGGTGTATGACCTTCCTTTTTGGACTGAAGTCCCTCATCTTCTACTGCTATTCATTAACCATCAATGGACAACCTTCCGACGGAGCTATAGTTGATTTTATACGATACATTCCCATTGTCCAAATCATCCTATCGCTCTTTATATTCATTAACCATCAACAGACAACCTTCCGACGGAGCTATAGTTAATTTTATACGATATATTTCCATTGTCCAAATCATCATATTGCTCTTTATTCATTAACCATCAACGGACAACCTTCCGACGGAGCTATAGTTGATTTTATACGATACATTCCCATTGTCCAAATCATCCTATCGCTCTTTATATTCATTAACCATCAACAGACAACCTTCCGACGGAGCTATAGTTAATTTTATACAATATATTCCCATTGTCCAAATTATGCTATCGCTCTTTATTCATCAACGATCAACAGAAAACCTTCTGAAGGAGCATTGTTTGATTTTATACAATATATTCCCATTGTCCAAATCATGCCATCGCTCTTTATTCATCAACGGACAACCTTCCGACGGAGCTATAGTTGATTTTATACGATACATTCCCATTGTCCAAATCATCCTATTGCTCTTTATTCGTCAACGGACAACCTTCTGAAGGAGCATTGTTTGATTTTATAAGATACATTTTTGTCATATCATTGTTTATTCATCAACCCGAAACAATATATCGATAAAAAAAACGAAATTCTAAATATTTGGAGTTTATGTTACATGATTAGTGCATGCATTAGTAAGAACAAATTTCATTCGTTCCAATTAAAATATTTCATATAAATTAGTAGTAGTATTTTAAAATTTTTTTCAGGTTGTTCAACCGTTGGCCTGTCCATCTGGTAAAGGTTTACTGAAGAACCAGCCGGAAATTGCTGACTGGATGAAACGTGTAGAAGACAAATTGAATCCAGATTACGATGAATTGAATAAACCACTGAAAGCAGTTTGCAAACAATGAACTAAATAGGCCTCTGCAAGAGATGGCCGTTTATGTTCTTTCTATCATTTTCAACAATGAACTAAATAGGCCTCTGCAAGAGATGGCCGTTTATGTTCTTTCTATCATTTTCAACAATGAACTAAATAGGCCTCTGTAAGAGATGGCCGTTTATGTTCTTTCTATCATTTTCAACAATGAACTAAATAGGCCTCTGCAAGAGATGGCCGTTTATGTTCTTTCTATCATTTTCAACAATGAACTAAATAGGCCTCTGTAAGAGATGGCCGTTTATGTTCTTTCTATCATTTCCAACAATGAACTAAATAGGCCTCTGCAAGAGATGGCCGTTTATGTTCTTTCTATCATTTTCAACAATGAACTAAATAGGCCTCTGCAAGAGATGGCCGTTTATGTTCTTTCTATCATTTTCAACAATGAACTAAATAGGCCTCTGTAAGAGATGGCCGTTTATGTTCTTTCTATCATTTTCAACAATGAACTAAATAGGCTTCTGTAAGAGATGGCCGTTTATGTTCTTTCTATCATTTTCAACAATGAACTAAATAGGCTTCTGTAAGAGATGGCCGTTTATGTTCTTTCTATCATTTTCAACAATGAACTAAATAGGCTTCTGTAAGAGATGGCCGTTTATGTTCTTTCTATCATTTTCAACAATGAACTAAATAGGCTTCTGTAAGAGATGGCCGTTTATGTTCTTTCTATCATTTTCCAACAACTAAAGTAGTTCTTTCATTGTTGCTTATTAAACATTTCCAACAATATGTTACAATTAGTTTCTTTCGTTTTATTAAAACATTTTTCCAACAATTTTACAATCAGTTCTTTATTTTCGTTTGTTTATTACAACGTTTTCCATCAACAATATATTAATTACTTTTTACAAATTATTAAACAATAATTAAGCTTATTTTCAAAGGGTTTTGAACAAGCACCACTAGTTTGGAACCAGCTTCCACTCCATACCCGTCAATGTAAATCTCTTAAGTAATTCAAATAACTTCTAAAATCTCACCTTTTCAATAATTCTTGTCTTTTAGCGCTGTAAAACATCAGTAAATAGCGCTTTATAAAAGTTTTATTCTTTTTATTATATAATATATATTTATAAGAATATACTAAGGTATATATAGTACTATAATAGTTCCCTTTGATGAAGACTATGTTTTCATATCTTCTTATAAACTTCCCATAAACTCTATCTTCTCCTAAACCTCACAGCCGACACACTTTTTCAAACAAAAAAAAGGATTTCAAACCAATGTCTCTGCTACATCACAGGCTCAACCATTCTTTACATCCTGACATGTCACATAGTTAGGTTTGTTGATAATTTGTTGATAAATACACATGTCCATTGGAAGAATCTTGTAAATATATTATTTGAGTTGTAAAATTTTTGAGCTATGCATTATAAAGTACAACAAACATCGACAGTTGTATTTTCTGGTTGAGTGAATCCATCTCCGAATCCAACAGTCTTAATAAGTTGAGGTTTATTATCACACATTGGACACACTTTATTCCTTATTTTGGAAGATCGCATCCAAATAATTAGATTGTACCGTTCACCATCTGATATTGGAAGAGCACCGTGCATGTGTTGTCCTCGATGAATTAAACCATACGCTGTGGTTCTTCTATTCCTCGTTGCTGTTAAAAACAACACAAAATTAACAAACCCGCTATGTTTCTATATAAAAGACAACCATGTCACTTGTAGATTCAACAGAAGTATACAAAAGCCAAAATGGAAGCTTGATGTGCAATATTTTATGATTAATGTTAGACTGGCTTTAGACTGCCACCAGGAAATGACATTAAGAACATCTTGTCTTGAGTCCTTATCATGTGTATGAACAAAAAAGTTCAGGTACTTAAAACAAGCATCTGAGGGTGGTTGGGAGAATATATACAATATGATTGTCACCAATATAGCTACATTTTTACTTTAAAAAATTGTATTCGGGTCATAATAATAAAATTGTATCGGTCATAATAACAAAATTGTATCGGTAATAATAACAAAATTGTATCGGTCATAATAACAAAATTGTATCGGTCATAATAACAAAATTGTATCGGTCATAATAACAAAATTGTATCGGTCATAATAACAAAATTGTATCGGTAATAATAACAAAATTGTATCGGTCATAATAACAAAATTGTATCGGTCATAATAACAAAATTGTATCGGTCATAATAACAACATTGTATCGGTCATAATAACAAAATTGTATCGGTCATAATAACAAAATTGTATCGGTCATAATAACAAAATTGTATTCGGGTCATAATAAAATTGTATCAGTCATAATAAAAAAATCATATTGGTCATAAAGTATTACTTAAAATAGAATGTAAACCATTTAATTATGGTGTTCAGTGCCAAAATTATAAAATCGTTGCTTTGTTTTTTATAACCAGATACATTCACGCATTGTTTTTACTTACATGACGCATGCCTCCAAAATACAATGAGCCCTCAGTGAAATCACTTGTAAGTGATATATTAAGAGTGACCTCTGCATTATCATAATGATAGTTAAGCTCCAAATCTTCTCCAATCTTGTACTTCACAACAAAAGCTTTGTGAGAGTCTAACAAGTCTCCACCACAGTCTGGATACAAGAGCCTAGCGAGTGGAGTTATGTAATTCTGACGTAAAGGTGTGATGAAGTAGTCATCAAATCCCAATTCATTCATTAATACCTACAACAAAATACATTTTGAGAATTTTAAGCAGGTCTATGCTTTACTAATAGTAGTGACTTTTATTTTATTTTTATTTATTTTCAATCCTTCTACATAACAAAGAAATCAACTAAATTCTTTAAAAACAAAATCAATATCAAGAAGTGATAAAATACAGTAAAAATCACAATGCTTGGTCAATTGTAGATCATGGAAGCCAATGAATTCTACTACATATTATACAAATGTGTTATAATACAATATTGTGTATAATGCATGTGGTGGCATTTATTTGAGGAAAAAAGTAAAGGTTACAGGCTGTTTATGAGAGGGCATTTATACCAAATGATGTTCTATGGGGTAGGGGGAGTTAATTTGAGGTGGGGTGGGGGGTTTGAGTAGTTTATGCAAAGCAGGGCATTTATACCAAATGATGTTGTATGGGGTAGGGGGAGTTAATTTGAGATGGGGTGGGGGGTTTGAGTAGTTTATGCAAAGCAGGGCATTTATACCAAATGATGTTGTATGGGGTAGGGGAGTTAATTTGAGGTGGGGTGGGGGGTTTGAGTAGTTTATGCAAAGCAGGGCATTTATACCAAATGATGTTGTATGGGGTAGGGGGAGTTAATTTGAGATGGGGTGGAGGGTTTGAGTAGTTTATGCAAAGCAGGGCATTTATACCAAATGATGTTGTATGGGGTAGGGGGAGTTAATTTGAGGTGGGGTGGGGGGTTTGAGTAGTTTATGCAAAGCAGGGCATTTATACCAAATGATGTTGTATGGGGTAGGGGGAGTTAATTTGAGGTGGGGTGGGGGGTTTGAGTAGTTTATGCAAAGCAGGGCATTTATACCAAATGATGTTGTATGGGGGTAGGGGGAGTTAATTTGAGATGGGGTGGGGGGTTTGAGTAGTTTATGCAAAGCAGGGCATTTATACCAAATGATGTTGTATGGGGTAGGGGAGTTAATTTGAGGTTGGGGTGGAGGGTTTGAGTAGTTTATGCAAAGCAGGGCATTTATACCAAATGATGTTGTATGGGGTAGGGGAGTTAATTTGAGGTGGGGTGAGGGGTTTGAGTAGTTTATGCAAAGCAGGGCATTTATACCAAATGATGTTGTATAGGGTAGGGGGAGTTAATTTGAGGTGGGGTGGGGGGTTTGAGTAGTTTATGCAAAGCAGGGCATTTATACCAAATGATGTTGTATGGGGTAGGGGGAGTTAATTTGAGGTGGGGTGGGGGGTTTGAGTAGTTTATGCAAAGCAGGGCATTTATACCAAATGATGTTGTATAGGGTAGGGGGAGTTAATTTGAGGTGGGGTGGGGGGTTTGAGTAGTTTATGCAAAGCAGGGCATTTATACCAAATGATGTTGTATGGGGTAGGGGGAGTTAATTTGAGGTGGGGTGGGGGGTTTGAGTAGTTTATGCAAAGCAGGGCATTTATACCAAATGATGTTGTATGGGGTAGGGGGAGTTAATTTGAGGTGGGGTGGAGGGTTTGAGTAGTTTATGAGAGGGCATTTATACCAAATGATGTTGTATGGGGTAGGGGAGTTAATTTGAGATGGGGTGGGGGGTTTGAGTAGTTTATGAGAGGGCATTTATACCAAATGATGTTGTATGGGGTAGGGGGAGTTAATTTGAGGTGGGGTGGGGGTTTGAGTAGTTTATGAGAGGGCATTTATACCAAATGATGTTGTATGGGGTAGGGGGAGTTAATTTGAGGTTGGGGTGGAGGGTTTGAGTAGTTTATGCAAAGCAGGGCATTTATACCAAATGATGTTGTATGGGGTAGGGGGAGTTAATTTGAGGTGGGGTGGAGGGTTTGAGTAGTTTATGCAAAGCAGGGCATTTATACCAAATGATGTTGTATGGGGTAGGGGAGTTAATTTGAGGTGGGGTGGGGGGGTTTGAGTAGTTTATGAGAGGGCATTTATACCAAATGATGTTGTATGGGGTAGGGGGAGTTAATTTGAGGTTGGGGTGGAGGGTTTGAGTAGTTTATGCAAAGCAGGGCATTTATACCAAATGATGTTGTATGGGGTAGGGGGAGTTAATTTGAGGTTGGGGTGGAGGGTTTGAGTAGTTTATGCAAAGCAGGGCATTTATACCAAATGATGTTGTATGGGGTAGGGGAGTTAATTTGAGGTTGGGGTGGAGGGTTTGAGTAGTTTATGAGAGGGCATTTATACCAAATGATGTTGTATGGGGTAGGGGGAGTTAATTTGAGGTTGGGGTGGAGGGTTTGAGTAGTTTATGCAAAGCAGGGCATTTATACCAAATGATGTTGTATGGGGTAGGGGGAGTTAATTTGAGGTGGGGTGGAGGGTTTGAGTAGTTTATGCAAAGCAGGGCATTTATACCAAATGATGTTGTATGGGGTAGGGGAGTTAATTTGAGGTGGGGTGGGGGGGTTTGAGTAGTTTATGCAAAGCAGGGCATTTATACCAAATGATGTTGTATGGGGTAGGGGGAGTTAATTTGAGGTGGGGTGGAGGGTTTGAGTAGTTTATGCAAAGCAGGGCATTTATACCAAATGATGTTGTATGGGGTAGGGGAGTTAATTTGAGGTGGGGTGGAGGGTTTGAGTAGTTTATGCAAAGCAGGGCATTTATACCAAATGATGTTGTATGGGGTAGGGGGAGTTAATTTGAGGTGGGGTGGAGGGTTTGAGTAGTTTATGAGAGGGCATTTATACCAAATGATGTTGTATGGGGTAGGGGGAGTTAATTTGAGGTGGGGTGGGGGGTTTGAGTAGTTTATGCAAAGCAGGGCATTTATACCAAATGATGTTGTATAGGGTAGGGGGAGTTAATTTGAGGTGGGGTGGAGGGTTTGAGTAGTTTATGCAAAGCAGGGCATTTATACCAAATGATGTTGTATGGGGTAGGGGGAGTTAATTTGAGGTGGGGTGGGGGTTTGAGTAGTTTATGCAAAGCAGGGCATTTATGGTAGCCACACTTACACCATAATTGTTCATTGTATTTGATCTTCCTTTTTTTTTTTTCTTTTATGTGGGATCATCCCACTTTTATTTCAAACAAACATCATATAAAAAAAACAGTAATATAATTATATTTATGCAATTGATAATATTGATTGATAAGATATGCAATCTGTATTATTCACCATAGTTATTTTCTATTTTTTATACATGTCATCATCAATGCATTTCATTTCTTTTATAATCATATATATAAATTATACTTATATTCTTGGTACATACATTATCAATTAACAAAATATTTTTCTCTTTTTAACAATTTTTATCTTTTTAATTCTTACTTTTGCTTGAAAATAAATACTACTTAAAATGCGTATTTATCTTTAATTAATTTTTATACATGTTAACGTTAATGCATTTTCTTTCTTTTATAATCTTATATACCTTTCTTTATACCTGCGTTATCATTTAACATAATAAATAACATCATAAATACAAATATGATGCGTTTTTATCTTTAATTAGTTTTTATACATGTCGTCATTAATACATTTCCTTTCTTTTATAATCTTAGGCCTATACATTAACTATACTTATTTATGTTTTTTTATACATACATTATCAATTAACAAAAATTAATTTCTTTTTAATTCTTTGCTTGAGAATAATTACAAATTAAAAAGTGTTTTTATCTTTAATTAGACCGTTTTGGTATTGCTTTCAAATTAGAGTTAAGGGTGTAATATTATTCTTTGAAATAATGCAGCAAAATAAAAGGTATATAGTTTAAAGTACACACAAATCGGTCACGACCAACAAATAGTATAAATTCATTCATTTTTTCTCAGATACAGTATGTCTATATTTTTAATAATAAAATTAACATATTTTTCTTAATTTTCAATTTTTTTGGGTGTTTCTTTCTTTGTTTGATCTTCCTTTTGGTAAATCTGTGTTTTCAAAATGTTCTATTTCTTCTTTAAATGAATTACAAAACTCTTCAGTAAACATTGGAAAAGATTAAATACGGTTTCCTACATAACAAAACCAGTTAAATGTGAAACTGTAATCTGGAATAATAAAAGGGAAAAGATAAAAAGAAAAACTCTAATTGGTGATGTTGAGATGGGAGGCATTAAAATGCCTGATTTTACTCTTCATGTTAGCGCACTCATGTGTGGCTGGTTAAAAAGAATTATGAATGATGATGGTGCTAAATGGAAAAGTATTCCAATGTATTATATTAAAACAATATGTGATGTTAATGTTTTATTTAATATGTCATGTTATAGTATTATTGATGATAATTCAGATAATATTCCAATGTTTTACAAAAATATGATAAAAGCCTACATAAATTATAACAGAATCTCTAAAAAACCCTGAAAGTTATAACGATATAATGAATGAGCAACTGTGGGGAAACCACTACGTTAAACTAAAAAATAACTCGCTTTTCTACAAGCATTGGATTGCCAGTGGCATTATTCGTATTAAAGACATTGTTAATAAGAACACTTTTTTAACATCAAACGAAATACTGGTGAAACTACAATGTAAAACAAACTGGTTAAATGAGTATTTGTGCTTTATTAAGGCAATACCAATTCAGTGGAAACGTATTATTAAGGATGTAGATATTTTCAAATGTGATGATAATAATGAGGTAGTTGAGATTAATACTACCAAACTAATATACTCATGGTTTGTGAAAGAATATTTCATTATTCCAATGTCACAACTAAAATGGGAAGAGTACTTTAATAACAATATAGATTGGAAAAAACATCTTGGTTACGGAAAGTATGTAAAATGAAGGATAAGAAACTAGTACAATTCAATTATAAGATGTTACATAGAATAAACTGCCTACCAACAAACGGCTTTATCAGTGGAAAGTTAAAGAAACACAAACGTGTGACAAATGTGGAGAAATTGAAAATGAAAATTATTTGTTTTTTTGTTATCTTTTAGTTAGCAAGTATCTTTGTAAGTTTAAACCACAATAAATATATCATTTAAGCAATTAATACTATGAACGGGAGATAAGCTAGTAGATTATATTTACAAAGCAGCATTCACTATTTATAGAATAACAAGGCCATATACATGGCTGCAGTCGCGTGCTCAAGTTAGTGTTTACCGACCGACCGACATAGTGAGCTGTAGAGTCGCGTTTCACGCGACTAAAAATGTTATCAGCTTTAGGCCTAAATAAGCCAGTGGGTAAATTGGTAGCTTTAAGAAATACTATTATGCTAATATAATTTCAAATTTGATACGATTATCAAAAAAGGAATTACTGCAAAACTTTTAATTTTTGAAATTATTATTCATTTATTTGTCTTACATATAAAGTGTTTCCTCAACTTGTTTATTCATAATTTCTTTTTCTGAATTTTCTAATTCATTATTGAAATAATTGTTCTCGTTTATATTTATACAACATTAATAAGACATTTTTTTTTTTTAAGAAAAAAAAAATGTGTAGGCACTTTTACCTCTATGGAGACTGATCTCTGGTATTCCACTTGGTACATTTGATTTTCTCATTAACCTGTCCCCCATTTATCTGTTTTTTTTGTGTATGTTTTGGATTTGTACATGTATATATGTCACTTTCTTCCCAAATGAACCCCTGTACCGAAACATTTCCTAACCAAGATCGATTAAATAATTTAATCTTCAACCCATACGCAGACTATGATAAACATGTTCATGACTTTGACCCTGATACAAATATTTTCTCTTCCTCTATCCAGCCCAATTGTAAGTACTATCAACCTGACCAACTGACCCACTTAATTGGAGAGCTTAGTCACGTGAAAAAATTTTCTTCCTTGCATATTAATTTTAGAAGTTTACTTCATAACATTGATTCTTTCAAATTATTTTTAACCAATGTAAATTATGATTTCGATGTAATTGCAGTCTCGGAAACCTGGTTGAAAGATGATAATCCATTAACCAATATCTCCAGTTATTCTTTCATTTCACAAAACAGACTAGGGCGGGCTGGTGGAGGTGTGGGGTTGTATGTTCGAAATAACAATGTGTTCAAAGAGAGAACTGATCTTTTCCTAGACCCCTCCCTGTGCGACTCCCTGTTTATAGAACTTGAAATTGAATCCAATCAAAACATTATTGTTGGTGTAATCTATAGGGCACCATCTCTTGATACGAATGCTTTTATTGACGCTTTTGATCTCCTGTTAAATAATTTAGCAAAAACCAACAAAATAATTTACTTATTAGGTGATTTTAACATTGACCTATCTATCTGGACTTTTCTATAGTGATTAGAGATCATTTACCCATTTTTAACATTACACCCTTATCAAATATACCAAACCGTCCCAAAAACTATGTAAGCCCTAATCATACCTACAGAAAATTTAACGAAACAAATATTTCAAACATAAAAAATGATTTGTCAAACATGAATTGGACTGGTGTTTATGGTACGGATGATCCTAATATTGCTTTACTTTCATTTGAAACTGAATTTAAACGACTGTATGGTAAACATTTTCCAATTCAAGAGCAGTCTGCAGGTAAAAAAAAAATAAAGACCTGGATGATGGATGAACTCTTAAATTCAATAAAGCATAAACAAAAACTGTATTCCAAATCCCTCCGCTATCCAAATGACAAAAACATTAATGAATATAAGCAATTCCGTAACTCCCTAAAGATTACCTCCCTCCGCCATCCATGATTCCAGTAATTACCGTCCTATATCAGTGCTACCGATCTTTTCCAAAATACTTGAACGCCTTATTTATGATCGAACATACAATTATCTTCAAAAAAATAAGATACTTTACAATAAACATTTTGGCTTTCGTAAGAACTATAATACATCTACCGCACTTCTTCAATTAACAAATGAAATTGTTGGGGCTATCGAGATGGTTGAATTTGCCATTGGTATTTTCATTGACCTCTCGAAGGCCTTTGATACAATTGATCACGATATTTTATTATATAAGTTACATAATTATGGAATCCGTGGCCCTGTATATAATTTATTCAAAAGCTACCTTTCAAACCGCAAGCAATGCACTAAATTTAAACACACCCTTTCTGATTTTCTTCCTATTATTTGTGGAGTCCCTCAAGGTTCCCTGCTTGGGCCTCTATTATTTTTATTATACATAAATGATATCCATAATGCCTTGAATATGTTTTTGTTTCTGTTGTATGCTGATGACACAACCCTAATTTACACTGATAACAATATAGATTCCCTTTTTAAAATATCAACTGAAAATCTACCCAAAATGTTAACATACTTTTCTGCAAACAAACTTTCTGCTAATTTAAAGAAGTGCTGTTGTATGGTGTTCAAAAATTTACAAATACCACTAAATACCAGTACTTTCAAACTAAAAATTAAGATCAATTAATACCTATTGTTGAACTAAATTTCTTGGTGTTTATCTGGACAGTAAAGTAAATTGGAAACATCAGATTACTCAAGTCAAAAACAAAATATCAAAAAGTTCTTGTATCATATATAGATTATCATCTTTCATCCCTCAAAACATACTCCGGATTCTTTACTGTCCATTAATCCTCCCTTATCTCACTTACTGTAATATTATTTGGGGTAATACATACCCGTCCTACTTAAACAAACTGTTATTGATCCAAAAGAAAACCGTAAGATACATAGCAAATTCTCCTCTCTTATTCCATTCCAATCCTTTATTTTCTTCATTTGGTCTTCTTAAAATTCAGGGTATTAACCATCTTCAACAACGTGTTTTCCTTTATTCGTGGCTAAACTCGATCCTGCCATCACACTTTGATGATTTATTTAGTTTCAATCTTAATTTTCATAACGACAAAACTCGGAGCGCAAATCAAATACGTAGGCCCTATTCCTTTTTTTTTAAACTACTTTAAGTTCACTGGTCCTAAACTCTGGGATAACGTACCAGTTCCTATAAAAAGTGCTTTGTCTAAGAAGAGTTTTTCTTTTAAATTGAAACGACACCTCTTATCTAGTTATGTGTAATTATTCTTTCACTCATTGTAGTTTTTATATTTAGTCTTTTTCGGTACCCTGAAACTAAAAGTCTTCATTACTGTTTTTGTCCTGTTTCCGGTTCCCGTGTTGTCCTGTTTTCGTTTTCAGTTTTTATGGGCTGCCTTATACAAGCTTTATTATATTGGTTAGTGTTTTAATTAATGGGTTATGAGCATAAACGTTACCCCCTACCCCCAAACAATATTTTGATTACGATTTTTATGAATAGACAAAAATGGTAATGGTACATAATGCACTTAATTGTTTTTATGTTAACCGACATTTTATTATTACATATGTTAGTAAGTATAAGTAAAACATAATTTAAATCAAATGTATCAAAATTTGGAGATGTGACATTGAAATGTATCTATAATATTGGACAAAATGTGCATTTTTGCAAAAGTTCAATGGACCTTTTGACCTCTAGTGACGGAAATAATTGTCCGATTGAATTGAATTAAATTTTATATGATTAAAAAACATATATGCTACACAATGATACCAAGATCATATTGGTTAGTGTTTTAATTAATGGGTTATGAGCATAAATGTTACCCCCTACCCCAAAAAAATATTTTAACATAAAACGCTAATGACCAATGCAAATAATGCAAGTACATACAATGCATCCCTATATTTTTCTTGTTAACATCGATTTTTTCACTCTATAAGCCTGTGGGAATAAAATGATACCAAGGAAGTTTAACTGTTGGGGGGGGGGGGGGGGTGCACGGTGACCCCCCTCCAGCCCATGGACTACTTCGCTTTTTTGGAATGTTGCCCCTCTTATTTTAATCATATTTACTGTTAATTTTTATATTCTATGAAAGAGAAGAAGGGAAATAAATGTTACGTTGATTGATTGATTGATTGATACGAGTTACTGATCTATTATGTTTTTATTTCGTTTTTATCTTGTATAAAAATACATTGTATAATCCGGGTTGTAAAATGAAAATAAAAAATGAAAATGAAAAACTCACAAATTTTTTATGTGTAAAATTGGTTAAAACGGGATAGATGATAATGATGTTCATTGTCAAGTGTATAGAAAAATATAAGAAAATTAATGAAAAAATGAGGTAATATGGAATTCATAAATGTAAAAATGTTACTGATGAATTGTAACGACATTTATAATTAACAAAAATGTGTTAAATATGGTTTTTATGTAATGACATGAGATAATATGAATGTGAATAAAAGTGGCGTTTGCGCCACAAAAGAGAAAAAAAATATATTTAGGCATACCGCCTGGTATTTCGGGCAAATCAATATCCCTAGCCATTTTATCCTGCATTTCATTGACTTGGTCAACCTCTGTTTGGTCAACCATATCTTCCCTAGTATCTTTTTCTGATGGTCTTATCAATATTTTTACCAGATCTTAAAGTTGTCATGCTATCATGCTAATAACAATTAGACAATGACCTCCCTAGGACAACTACCACCCGGACAATTACCCACTAGGACAACTACTCTCTTGGACAACTACCCCCTTAGGACAACTACCACCCGGACAACTACCCCCTAGGACAACTACCCTCTAAAACAACTTCTATTTTATTTAGATTCCATCGGATCTGGGACTTAAGCCTTCAGATGTCCAGGACATATGCGTACCCTTCTTGATGTTAAAACTTTTTTCTGTTATACTTTAAGAGTGTTCTACGAAAGAAAACTTTAGTGTTAGTGTTTTGCTTATCTTTTATTTTATATTATTCAGTTATGTGTCTATCATGATCTTATATGAGTTTGAAATAACCAATGTTTGGTCTTAACCAGTCTATTTAATTATATTAAATTTGTAAATTTGGGATAGGACGTCCCATCGAAAGCGATGAGTCCCCCAGTAAAATCCGGAATAAATTGAATTGAATATTCCCCTTGGAAAACTACCCCTCTAGAACAATAACACACTCTGGACAACCAAACCTAGAATAACTAATCTCATGACACCTACATCTTAGTCTTTTCATTTAATTTAATTTATAATAAATTACACTTGACATGAAGATGCCTTATAGAAATCTAGGAACACAGTTTACCAAGTTGCTCCAGTCATCGAAAATCATATAAACATTTTTTTTTATCAGCCCCTTACTATCGATACAATTGGCCTGATTTTGTTCATGCTGTTTAATGACATTATACGTTTACTGCAAGTTCAGTAAATATGGAATATTGGTTTGACTGTTACCTACCCAGGGGTAGTAGTACTAGGGGGTAGTTGTCCTAGGGAGTAGTTTTCCCAAGGGTAGTTGTTCTAGGGGGTAGTTGTTCTAGAGGGTAATTGTCCTAGAGGGTAATTGTCCTAGAGGGTAATTGTCCTAGGGGATAGTTGTCCTGGGGGGGGGGGGGGGGGGTTGTCCTAGGGGGTATTGGTCCTAGGGGGTAGTTGTCCTAGCGGGTAGTTGTCCTAGAGGGTAATTGTCCTAAGAGGGTAGTTGTCCGTGTGGTAGTTGTCCTAGCAGGGTAATTGTCCAGGTGGTAATTGTCCGAGTGGTAGTTGTCCAGGGGGTAGTTGTCCTAGACCCCCAGCAGTCTTCAGCTCAAAGGTACTTCTTCGTCGTAATATTTAAACAAAGGTATAAAAACTGTCAGGAATCCAGATCTTCGTAACCATTTAACTTGTTGGTTACCAATTTAACATGCCCGTAGAGTAGGCACTGTCACTTCTTCTTCTTAATACTTAAATCATGAATCTTAAAAGAATGTTCACTGACTTCTCGGGAACGTCTCAAATTTACTGCTGCCACCATGTAGTGATTTATTGTTTTGTTATTTGATAGTAGAGTGTTGATTCTCTAATGATCATTCTAGTGAGGTGAACGACAAGCCATCATCCATACAGAATCCCCAATGGAAGTTCCAGCACAGTCGTCTCATCGCACATCCACACGTTCACGCAGATTTCCTAGTCATCTCTCTGACTACGTTCTTGATTTTTAATGTCTCATACGTACCATATAGTTACCCATTTTTTAAATCAATTTTAGGTTTCCAATGCTTGCCCTCAGAATTTGAGTGCTTTTGTTTGCTTTGTTTTTGTTTTGTTAACTTTTGTGTTTTATGAAAAGAGAGAAAAAAAATGATTATGCCAGTCTAGCGCCTTCTAGCTAGGTTGACATTTACACTGTGGCCGCTGGTTGTTATGTTATTGTGATATTTGGTTTTGACGAATAAAGATCTTATTCCACTTGAGTTCTACGTGTCCGGTTGTCTTTATTGTGGTGTGCCTTTTACCATACTGCCGCTGAGTCATTGTGTTACTGTACGATATTCTAATTCTTTGCTGTAGAGGGAGTGTATATAAACTGACTAAACGGACTTCAGAATCTGAAAGTTTTTATATACAAAAGTATTCTCTTTATGAAATTTATGAAAATGCAGCTAATAGGCCTAGTATGGACGAAAGGGCCCTGGTTAAAACCTCATCTTAAATTCCTTCGTCAAAATATCTTCCAATTTTACTTTTCCCTTTGCATCTTTATATAATGTATCAATACATTTCCAGACCTTTTATGCCCGCATTCCATACATTGTCAAAATGTTTATTGGTTCAACTAAATATAAATTAGCAAGCAGACACTAAATATTCATTTAATAAGGTAAATAATAACGATTAAATAAATCAATAAACTGGCATCAATGTCCTGATTAGTATGTGTGTCATTATGCTGACGAAAAGGAATGAAACCTATACCAATACTATAACTAGATTTGAACTCGTCACTTTTACGAGTTCGGGTTATCCGCGCAAACGCAACATACACCACATAGGCCTACATGAACGCCGACAATTATTATGCCATCCTATAACATGAATTAAATATGTTTACAGTTTTGAATTGTATCTATTTTGTGTCATAAAGCATAACAGTATTTACGTTTATGTTATCAGGGAAAAGTTAAATTAATGTAATATATACAGTGTGGCAAAGATGAAATTACGAGACCCATTTTTTAATCCATTTTTTAACTTGATGACATCATCAAAATGTAATATAAAGATAGCAATTTTAGAAGATAATTAATATAAATAATTACATTAATGAAAATCTGAAGAATTTTAGACACAAAAAAGCGAGATGCGCGCTATTTTAAATGCGGTGAATTTTTACGAAAGAGATGAAAATCTGACTTTTTGAATTCAACTTGCCATATGATGACGTCATGACATCAGATAGACAACATTTTTATAGGAATTCATATCTACAATTCAACAGATTCCATAATAAGTTTTAATCATGCGGGTAACTTTTCATTTCGAGGATCTATGACAGATTGAAATATACTGTATAGACGAAATTAAGTAGGTCACGTTATTCTAATTTTTTAATATGATGACGTAAGAAAATTTCAATTTTTTTAATACATGTAAAAGAGAATTGATTGAGAAAGAAAATATTAAAATCTAGGGTGAAATGGGATAAGCATAAGCGCAATGCGCTCTATTGAATGGGATTAACTAGTACTAAAGCAAAAAAATATTTTTTTTAATGCGAGTGGTCAGAACATTCGGTAGGTACAAATTTTACATCAATTGATATCTACAAGTCATCAGCTTCCATAATACATAAAAAATTGGGGTAACCAGCCATCCTGAGGAGCTATAACTGATTAAAAATAATTTGCAAATTTGCATTAAATTCCTATTCTTTAGCACACGATTATTAAAGTTTAACGTACACGTGCGTCGTTATTTTGCAATTAAAGTTACTCAAAATGAATGAAATCTACTACAGGTGGTATGAAAAACAAAAATCAATTGCAAAAACCATTTTTCTACGCTTTCTACGAGCTGTGCGCACAAGCGCGTGCGCAAAACGCAAACAAAATATCCAATTTTGAAATGCTCAAAATGACATGAAATGTACGCAAAATTGATTCAAAATTATAATTTTGCGCTTTTGAAATTTCAAAAACGCGTACTCGCGTAATTTTTAGCGTAGCATGCCATTTTTATCATGTAAAACGTTGCTCCATATTATGAAATACAATTTCATAAAGTTTAAGGTCAATCTTCTGACAACGTTATACGATGTTATATCCACAAAAAGTAGAGATACACGTGCAACAAAATTCTGGGAAAGAAATAAGAATAAGATAGAAAAAAAAAGATCCTGACAATAACTAGGGGTTATCCACCAAGGGCGGATAACCAATAACTGTATTTATTCGTTCATACAAGATTGAACAAAACAAACCAGTTTACCTTCACATACTTTTTACTCTTTATTATTTAATTACAGTAGTTTACTTGCCACACAACAACAGACAACAAAAATTCACTTTTAAAGATAATATTATTCTATATCATTTATTAAAATAGAATATGAATGCATGTACTTGTGTACAAAGCACAAAGTGGCGGATCAAAATAAGATGGCATCTCCCTATAATCTGAATATTCCCGTTTTTATTTATCTTATAATATGGTCTTAAATTATAGTACACTTTTAATATTTACAAATAATATAAGTTTAAAGTTAAAGATGTATTGTCCCTTTGACTAATTCCAAACAAATAAAAAAAAAAGATTTAGAAAAAAAGTGGTTTATTTTGAAGTATCATAATAGTTATTTAATTTCACCAAAAATTAGTCCCAAAAAAAATCATTTAACTGAAATACAGATGTTTTTTCTTCCAGTCAAAGTTTTCAATCAAAATATATCTCATAATGCAACGGCGGCGCTTGTTTGGCTACTCTGTATGCATAATCATAAAACTTCCCCGCGATCTGTGTGAAAACACCTTCTTTCGAGTTGTAAACAATCCTAATTAGCATCATGCACAATACTTGTGGTTTGAAATCTTAGTTTACTTTTGCTCGCGACGATTTTCCAGACAAAATGTAATCAAATTAATTTACCTGTTAAAGAATAACTTTAATATTACTTTGATATGGCAAAATACACATCATTATCATTATACTGTCTCAAACAATATTATACAAAAATAACCCAGTCACAGAAAGTGCTAACAGGTGTAAATGCACACCTACCAACAATCAAATACTTATTACAGGTTTTCATCATAATATAACATAAAATAAATATTTACATAAATAATTGATTTTCCCCAAGAAACGTAATGGATCAAGTCACACCGTAATATTGGATGTGATTGAGTGATTAGAGGCATCTGTATGGCCAGTAAAATATAAATTCATGGTGATGAATGGCGAGAATAGGACAATTCCATTTTAGGTTTAGGAGGCCTGTTGATGATAGATACATAAAGTAACACCTTTATTTGTCAGGGTTTATTTGACAGAAACTAGAAAGCAGCTGATGATGTTTTGTTTGGTGTAGAGTAGGCCTTCATATATCATGTATTCACCCAACTTCAATCACATAATCCTTCTTTTTACAGTCCAGATTAAAGAAACTAGACAGCAGCTGATGATGTTTGGTCCGAGTACATCATGATTGTGTATTCACACAACTTCAATCCCATGACCCTTTTTAAAAGTCAAAATTAAATTAAAACATATGCTTTTTAATCCTCATTGTTATACAATCCGTCTCTTCTATATACTTGTTGCTGATTAAGGTTATACCAATGCTGCTCCTCCAATGTTTAATCATGATGTCTCAAATGCAAGTACAACTGGTTTCTGCAATAATTAATGTGGAAATATGTAAAAACACAATAAAATGTCATCTATCATTTCATCAAACATTCATACAGAGTTAACTAAAACTGTGTAATAGTGTTTTCACAATTTATTTGGTATTATTGAAATCATGCTCATACATGAGAAAGATCCAGTAATATGGATTTCAGCTCTAATAGAAATATATACCACTTTTTCTACTAAAATCTAAGAACACCTAAAATAAAATATAGAAATTACACAAAAATGTTGTGTTTACTTGGGATATAAAAGCTAAATAAAATAAATTAAGCACTGAGAAACTGAGAAAAATACTTTGCAAAATAGAGAGAGTAATGAAAGAGAGGGTGCGGTATTTATTATTTTGGCCCATATTGAAGAAAAACAAAATATACTCAAATATTTGTGACATCAATATAATTATTTTTTTTTTTAAATAACCGTTCTGTAAGTATATTCAAATTCAAATTGATTCAACTCCCTTAGGAGAAAACACATTTGAATTGATTTCAAGCTCAACGTAAACATTCATTTTCTATTACAATAATATAAATTAATAAGGTACTTAAATAAGGTAGGTAGTATTGAATTCCAAATAATTCATTTTGATAAATATATATATAAAAACATATCATTACTCTTTTATTTTAAATTTCATAAAATTATTAATATTTTCTCTTTCTTCTTCTTTTTTTATATTTATTAACCAAAAATAAACCTTATAGTAATACAACAAAATGTAAAAAGAAAGATGGCACTCCACGAAAGGAAAGCCTGTAATGTGGAAGCCCACACAGAAGAGTAATATATACAGGGGAAAAATATAATATTACAATAAATAAAGACAGAACACAAAGACACAGGTACAGAATAAACTTACAGGACACGAGCAAACAGACATCTATATACAGTACATACACAAACAACACAGATACACGCACACACACATCACCAGGGGAAAACATTAATATTTAGAGATAAGGAAAGATTTAAGTTTTTTATTAAATAAAAATTTAGTTGCCAAATGTTTGATTTGTAACGGTATTTTATTCCAATTCATGGGACCAGTATATCTGATTAAATGTCTGAAGGCAGTACGTCTTGGTTTGGGTAAATGAAGTTCTTGGGCAATACGAGTATTATAATTTATCCATATCCATAGTAAAAGAAAATCTGTAAACAGCCACAAATTCGGGGCAGTAACTTAAAATAGTAGACGCTATCGTGCAAATAAAGAAACAAACAAAGCAAGTACTATAAAATATGTATGTTTAAGCTCTAATGTTCAACTATACATTTCTAGGTTGTCTATCAATCAATCAATTTGTAGATAGCCCTACCTTTTTTTCTCTTTTGTTTTCTAATACCTTGATTGCTGTCATCAGAGTTCTCTGGAGTCATAAAAAAAAGATAATAAGCATTTAACAGCATTTGGAATTCAGTTGGAACAAAAAGAAAAAATTAAACAAAAAATAGGTGAATTTTTAATTTTTATGTAATTAAACATTTTCTACCTGACTTCTTTTCTTCATGGAATTCTTTTGTTGCTGTTGATTTCCTTCTCATACTAGCTGCTATAATAAAAAAAAATTTACAATTTAAAATAAACCTAAAAGAAACATTATTACAAAACTACAAAGAAATCATGCGTTTACAATTAGGTAAGTTAAAACTTTATTTAACATACTATTGTCAGAATGTACACTATAGTAACAGCATTTTTGTAGCAGTATCATTGCCAAAAGAATTATTTTATTTCTTCTATCTTTATAAGCATAGCTAAAGCCTTGATTTCCAAAATCGTTCAGTATAGAACATTGATAAAGTACATAAAATATATACCATAGGCCAACTATTTACAGAAAGAGAATAATAAAAGTAAAATAAATGGAAGAAATATTAAAATTAAATGATAAGATACATTATTCAAAAATTATTTTGGATTGAATTTTTAAAAGATAAAAGTGTAATGAATTTATAGTTTGTTTTAATGTAATTTCAGAATTTGTTCCATTTTGGTTGGTTAATGTTACAGATATCTGCACATCAACAAGAAAATTCTGAGTTTGAGTATTTGTTGCGACACTTTTTTCTAGGCCGTTACAGGGGTGAGAAGTGATTACACCCTTTGACATCAATAATCATGTCAGTTAAAATTATACTTTTTATATTGATAAATAAACAAACATACTTTGAATGTCAATTTCTTTCCAATCTTCAACAAATGTCTTCCAATTCTCTTCATTTATTTCACCTCTGCATTTTTCAAGATCAAAAAGCATACTCCAGCGATCTGAATATGACTTTTTGGGAATATTAAATCTTGCATTAATTTTGTTTACGTCATCTGAAGATAATGTAGAGAAAAATGACAGTACTTGTTGCCTGTGTGACGATAGTAATGATGAAACTCTTTCTACAGTTGGAAATGATGGCACCACTGTTCTAAGTTTGTCTCTTAGTCCATCTTGCTTAGTGATAATAATTGTGTCATGTAGAAGTGTAAGATTCTGTGGGCTCAACTTTCCAGCAGCATGCAACCCATGTAGCATGTCTATTGTACTCTTGATGTTATCAAATCTATAGTTTTCCAATAAATCATTGTACACACATTTGAGCATATTGAAAAAACCATCATGGCGGCGCTCGTCATACCAGGTTGAGAAGACTACCAATAGCAATTTGTATTTTTCTTCTGGAATTCCTTATGAAACAAACAAATGAGTAGTTTATTTACTTTGAGTGAAAATCTGATGTTAGATCTATGAAAATGTTAGTGAATGTTGATGATATTAAATGATTCATGTTTGACAGTCTAGTATTGCACAATATACACAATAATTGTAAATAAAACATATTGTCTGTCAAATTTTATATTTGATCAAATTATTTGTTTAATACAAATACAACATTAAGTTTAAAATCAATTGACAGATTGAAGGAAAGGAAAAAAGGTTACCAATACTATCTTCATGATCGTCTTTATTGTCTTCCTCTGAAAATAAAAAAATAGGAATAAAGGTTTTGATATTGTATATGCTAAAGAATGCCAAACATCTTATTATCTTAATATTCTAAACATTAACAAGCAAATACAGATGTTCAGTGTTAACAGTCACCACACTGTACATCAATATTATACAGATGTTCAGTGTTAACAGTCACCATACTGTACATCAATATTATGCAGATGTTCAGTGTTAACAGTCACCATACTGTACATCAATATTATACAGATGTTCAGTGTTAACAGTCACCATACTGTACATCAATATTATACAGATGTTCAGTGTTAACAGTCACCATACTGTACATCAATATTATACAGATGTTCAGTGTTAACAGTCACCATACTGTACATCAATATTATACAGATGTTCAGTGTTAACAGTCACCATACTGTACATCAATATTATACAGATGTTCAGTGTTAACAGTCACCATACTGTACATCAATATTATACAGATGTTCAGTGTTAACAGTCACCATACTGTAAATCAATATTATTCAGATGTTCAGTGTTAACAGTCACCATACTGTACATCAATATTATACAGATGTTCAGTGTTAACAGTCACCATACTGTACATCAATATTATACAGATGTTCAGTGTTAACAGTCACCATACTGTACATCAATATTATACAGATGTTCAGTGTTAACAGTCACCATACTGTACATCAATATTATACAGATGTTCAGTGTTAACAGTCACCATACTGTACATCAATATTATACAGATGTTCAATGTTAACAGTCACCATACTGTACATCAATATTATACAGATGTTCAGTGTTAACAGTCACCATACTGTACATCAATATTATTAGACATAAAAAATGACTACAAATAATATTTATTTGGATTAATTTGATACATCCATTATTGCATTTTTAGTATTAATTATTTTACTTAATAAAATGTAATTGCAAAATAGTGCATACTTTAAGTTACTAGTATACAAACAATGAATGTTCATATTCGTGGAATGGTACAATAATGCCATGAGGTGAATGATGAAATATAACCTTTCATCATTAACCGAATGACATTACTTGTACCATTTCACGAATATAACATTCATTATTTGTTTTATATAACATTAATAGATTCCTGTCATTTCAGTCAGATTGAATAAAAGGTAGGCCTGCACTTTAATGATGACAATTATGATAAAAACATTTTGTACCGATATTAATATTGTATGATGATAAAATGAATATATATATAATTAAAAAAGAGATAATAAAGGTGGGTTACTCCCACAAAAGACAAAAAAAAATGTCTCCTTTAAACATAAGAACAAACTCTAAAAACTTGATCCATATCAGTTATTATGTTATAGCAGGGAAGAGTTAAATTACAATAATAATAGTAATTTAACTCTTCCCTGGTTATAGCTAGAAAGGCGATACAAACGATACAATTACGGAACTTCGCAACTGAAACTGATCTAGATTAACTTTTTTCCAACGATTCTGCATCTTATAGAGTTGTTCACATTAATTAATCAAAAAGCTAATCTAAAGCTAATTTAAATGCTTTTTTGGTCGTGAAAGTGATATTTAGCGATCATTAAATAGTGCGTACTATTGCACACCATGTGACCAACAATCGTCTAATCAAATGACAGGAATTTATTTAGGTGTTATAATAGCAATTGTTTGCTTCATCAATATGTACAGTAGGCCTAGTGGTCATTAACATGGTATCTTAATAAAATATAGAAATTGTAATCGAGGTGTAGGCTACAGTACAGAAAAATATCTGAGAAAAATAGCCAATTTATGTTCCACAAAATTATACTGCCAGATACAAATCTAGCAGTACTAAGGTACAGGATTTTGAATAGAGGGCCCAGGGCCTAAATGTAATGAAATGCTGAACTTAATTTGATGTTCTATCTTTTGCATTATAATTGTGAAATTTAGCCCCTGCATTGATATTGCTCTTTTAAGGGATTAGAAGTCAGATATTATTTCCTATCTTTAGTGGCAACTTAACACTGATCATTGCTTGTTTACAAGAAAACACTGAGCCCTATACAATAACTACATTTAGCCATGAAATTTTTTTTGACAAAACCTTTTTATTTATAGTCCTGGTTTAGTCCAGGACTAATGTTTGCTGCTCTCAAGAATACGTGCCATTGCAAACTCAATTTTCATAATCAAATCTTGTATATAAAAAGTAGTATGTAGTAGTAGAATATCTGAGGAACCACCTCATAGGGCAAAAAATGACCACCCTAAAATGATTTATAGTAAAATGGAACATTTGAAATTGTAGTGACAAATACAAAAAGAGTGATGAGTATATGGCTTTTGTGATACGTTGGCACAATCTAAAACCTTTGTATTCCGAGTGTAGAATTAGGTTTCACCCATGGTTAGCCATTCAAGAAAATGTTATTACTTTTGCCTTTTGAAGAAAACACAAATGTTTGACAACCTTTCGATGCATCCACATTGATGCAATTTGTTTTACAGCAGCCAAACTGCACCTACCATGAACAACAGCGCTTAAGATGGACCAGTATACAAACCCTCTACTCAATTGATGATGACATAACATTCATTTACCTTTTAGTTCTCCAAACAGTTTATGGTAACGTTTTACATCCATTTTCTTGCTTCCACATGGCAATGAATTTTTGTCAAATTGTTGAACAACTTGCATATGAATAGGCGATTGTTCCTCAATGTTGGAACTACATACACGGCAAGGAATGCACATTTTCACTTCAACACCACGTGCACCATTCTCACTAAAAACTTGCAATTCTTTTTCTAGGAAACTAAGCACCTAGAAAATATAAATAATAATGTGCACAAAATGTTATAGAGGATGTGTAGCCTGTAGGCCAATGGTACAATTAAGCCTAGGGACATTTTGACAAAGGCAGTTGGGTTTTGTATGGTAAACATTAGTACAAATACATTTTTAAATAAGCGTGCTTCATAATTATATGATGTACAGTATAAAGTCTGCATATCTATTTCTAGTTTATCCGATAATGATAATTGTTAATTCATTCAACTCTCCAGGAATCAGTAAAATCGGCCTAGTTATAGGCTAAAATTACACAATTCCAACAGGCTACACTACTATTTCTAAACATGGTGGTACTGTATATACCAAATAAATAATGTACAATAATTAATTAATTAATTATCTGGCGGAAATATAATATATATATATAATATAGTGGCCTGAATGGGCTTCCGTAATAACCAATGAGAACATCCCCCTTGAAGGTACTTCCAGTATGGTAATAAGTTATAATAATTAAAATCAATTTATGCAAATTAATTATTAATATCAATAGTAACTGAAAAAAAATTGTAAACAAAATATGAAGTAGCTGCTATAAATTGAGCAAAACGTTAAATTGTATTCTTTGAAATAAATGCTAGATAAGTCAGTAAAACCACAATTTCCTAAATTTATTTTCATTATTATCCACTATAATCTGTACAACATTTTTGCTTAAACGATATTCCAAAATCTGAAAATTTTTTTAGGAAATTTGCAGAAAAACACTGTTATTTCAAAGTTCTGAAGGTCCATAATTACTATGGAAAATCAGTCCCATATTACATATGGAAATGAAGATAAATAGGGTACTACGGAAATACAAAACTATGGTAACTAAGTTATGATGGATATTTATACGATGAAAGGGATCTTACCTTCTTACAGATGCTAGGTAGTGGATCATCATCATCTTCAGAAGAACCAACAGCATCTGTGGATTTTGTTCTGACTATTGTTGTCTGCAATATAAAATAGAAGTGTTACAGTACAGTGTTTTGCAATGATGGTTAATAACCTTCTATTTTTTTTCTTAAATTATCAAGTCTACCTGAAAAAAACGACGATTTTTGAAGGTAGCTATTTTTAGAACGACCAGATGATCACTATCAGTATTCAGTTCTACATGCTCATAAAATAATTTAGGTTCAATATCTTCCATCTGAAATGTCTCAATAAATTTGGTTGCAGCACGTTGAAAGAGGTCATCTGGAAGATAGCCATCAAAGTCATGAAAGAGAGAAATAGCACGCTTTTCTTCATACTCAACAGCCAATGACAGAACTCGCTGAGGTTTCAGACGTGAAAGAACATAGAACATTCGTCCAACATTCTACAAAAAAATAATAACATGTGTAGTATTGTAGATAAAACATCTAACAAATAATTGCACTTACTGTAATTAAACAAAATTTAAATACCTTTTTACTCTTTTTTTCACACATTAACCCAAAGGTTTGCATTAGAGACACAAAGAAGACTATCATCTCTTCTGACTCATTTGTCCAAATATGCCTCAAGAGTCTTTCATCTAATTTACCCTCATTTAAATTTCTCCAACGTTGTTTTAATGTTGGCTATAATATTATAGAAAGAAAAGAAAAGTGTAATTTGTCAATACATGGATTAAATAACACAAGATACGTATCGAAGGTGAGATCAAATGACTTTCCACCACGCTAGCCTCCTAAAGCACTGCTAAACACGATGTCTCTTACCACAGCCCTCTATAGAACATTACAAATCATGAGTGGTAATATTTTTATTCAGGATCAACAACAAAACGTACTCATGTAGAAATTATATGCGCAGTCTGATTGCTTTATTGACATTCAAGGATTAATTGACAACAACAAAATACTGCTGAACAACTATTTCATCAAATTTGGACTACAGAAGTTCACATTCTTAGGAATGTAGTTTTAAGCAGTTGATAATAATAATAATAATAATAAATATGCAATTTTTACATTTTAATTATAGTATTCCAAAAATAAAAAATTACATTAATCTATAGAATATTAAATAATACATTTGACCATGTATGTCTTTACTCTGTGTGGTAGTGTGAAGTGGAATAATTTTGTTTTAAATATAAGCAGTGGTTTTTTCATGAATCTCTTTAATTGTCGGGGTTTCGTTTTGTAATATTTATTCAACCAAGAAGAAAAAACATGTGTGTAATGGTACATATGCTAGTGCATATATAATATTACATAACTGCTAATTTTATGTAGCTTTATTTAAATATATTCACTGTAGTGTATTGTTAAATTTTGTAGTTAGTAAGTGTATCATTGTTTCATTTTATTTCATTGTAATTGTTTTATTATCTGCTTCTATATATAAATTTACGTAAGAGCAAAACTCGGTAAATCGCGCCTAACGATGGTATATCAATTGGTACATACTGTCGATACTGATTTTTAACACCTAATGAAAACAATAACACTTACAGTATTATGTTAAGTTAGATAATTAGTTATTGACAATTAAAACAAATTTAGGTTCAATGATTTGCCCCAAATAAGGGTGTTTTCTGATCGTGGTATAATTGTTTTTAATAATCTGAACATCTTGAGTCTTCAACATCTTAATCATCTAAATCATTTCACAGAGTTGGACCTGAGAAGGGTATTTGGATTTTGGACCTGAGAAGGGTATTTAGCCATGGTCAACTAACAAGTGGCGCAAGCATCTTATGTAAATTTCTAAAATTATATTTGTAAAATCTTTAAATCAATTAGTATAAAGTAATCCGTCTTAATGTTGCTCCGTTGGCTTCAAAAGAAAGGTGACATTGTATTGCCTGATGCAGAAAACCAAAGGACATAGGATATCTACATCACACCTAATCACCGGGCCTATTCGAATACAAACCCTAGTTCCTGATCTGGGATTGGCTGACCACTTTCGATACGTCACTAACTGTCCTACTTGCGCTCATTTTGAAAGTAGAAGCCTGCCATATTGTCACTTGCTGAGGGCAAAGTGCCTTCCCAATGGAAAATAGTGAATGTGGTCCCTCTCCCGACACCCCTTTCATCGATAAATTGAGGCTCATCTCACTTACGTGTACCTTAGCTAAGATTGCTGAAAAAGGGTGTCAAAAGTTGTTATTGACCAAAGTAAGCCGTTCATTGATCCCCAGCAATATGGCAATCAGAAAGGGGTATCCACGACCCACTGCCTGATAGATGTGTTTTTAAATTCTAACCGTGAAAGAAGAGGCTCAATATCCTCTCGTGTGCTCACTAAAAAGCATTCGATACTATACAGTAGATCACAGAATCGCTTTTGATACAGTAGATTATATAATCTAGGTTTATCACCATCTATTTTGCAGTGTGTTGTTGACTTCCTTTCTGATTTCAAACAAAGATGTAATTATAAAAATTGTTTTTCTGATTGGGAGGTTCTAAAAGGAGGCGTGCCCCAAGTGAATATTTTAGTTCCACTCATTTTTCTGTGGGTTATAAACTCTACCCTTAACAATAATGAACCTAGTGAATTAAAAATTATTTGGTTTTAACAAAAAAAAAATTATTAACTGCTCTATTTTCGGCCTACTTTAGAATATGCTGCCCCTTATGGCTTTCTGTAAAACACGATGTTTCGCTTGAAACGGTGCAAAAACATATTTGCCAAAAAATACAACAGGCCCTTAAAGAATTAAATTTAGACACTCGCTTTCTCAACGTAGGACCAACCTGTGTAAAGGTTTTGCAAAAAAACTAAGCAAAAATGAATGTTTTAATCACTTTAATAAAATCAAAAAATGTTTCATCAAACTTGGCACAAAACTGAAAGATTTAAAAATAGTCCTGTCTTCTATTTGAAGAAATTAGAAAACAGATAAGTAAACAAATTAAATATTGCAACCTATTTCTACCTTTGATATATATTTTATCTGTGTAAATTGTGATTCTCTTTTTATTCTTTTTTTTTATAAAGAATACGTCAATTCAGCACTTGTGCTGCCTTTGTATTTTTATATGTCATTGTTTTATTTATTGAATAAAGATACTGAAATATATATATATATGTCAGCATAACACTGCATGCGCAGCTAAGAAGGCTTTGTATTTTTTGTAACATTGTGGGATGGTCCGCGCTCTGTCGGTAAACAAAATGGAGCGTTTGATGTCTTAATGCATATCCCTGTGCTATTTTATCCATGGTCAATGTAAAAATAGATAATTACTAAATTCTTCTGTTCATTTTTTTGCACACACAGACTACAGTATAACCCCTCCCTTGGGACAACCTTATTGATATTTTTTGTGTGAATTAAACGAGGGACAGTATATGGCTAACCTCTAAAGAGAAAACAAAATATGTAAATTATGTCATAGATATCAGTCAGAGATAGAAGATATATATATATCACTTTTTGTTAATTTGTTCATTCAGTCAGGAATTTTAACCAGCTTCCTTTTACAATTTCCCTTCTGAAAATAATTAATTTAATGGCTTCCAGATATATTGAAAATTTGTTTACATTTATTTTTTTGCATTTAAAAAAAAAAAATCATTTTGCATTTATGAATAAGTATGGTTAACCTCTAATAAAAGGACAATTTGTTGGCCTCACGTTATGTGGTGTCCACTTAATAGGGGTTCTACTGTAATAAGTATTAGAATATACAGTAGTCAAATTAAACAAGGTGTAAATTTGAAATTCAATATAACCACCATTAACTTTCATTATAGTGACAGTGGATATATTAAGCTCCAGGACATACAAGTTCTCTTTGTGGTAGACATTACATTTTTACAGATTAATATTAACAAATGATTGTTACCACTAAAAAAAAGTATAGTGAATATTGCTAACCTGAAGCTTAGGATCTATAACTGTGATGATTGTTTTAAATTTGTCAACTACTCCCATCAAATCTATTACAATTTTTTCTTTGAGGATCTTGTCATCTGGGTAGAACAGAATCTCACCGATGTCATGTAAGTACTCAAGAAGCAGTTTTCTGTCAGTTATCTTACAACGAGCAAGTAAATCATTAATCTAAAAGGTAAATAAATATCATAATGAAAAATGTAACGAAAAAATAAATGTTGAATAAATACAAACTGGTTTTCTGTTGATGTTATCATTCGTTTCGTTGTTGAAAGGTTGTTTATATAGGACATAATACTTTATCATGCAAGGGTAGATTTGAAATCTGAAATTTTCCCAACCAACAGTAAACTCAAGGTTCACCACTTACTTCAATAATTATTGTTAATTCCTTTTGTTTTGGTACTTGGTACTCTTAAACTAAAATTGCACCGTTCCTGTTTGATAAACATTTGTTGAAGATTCACCATAAACAGTCAATTAACACAGACAGAAAAGCAGGGATTACTGTTATATTACTATCAATAACAAACTTGTATTCCACACAATTTCAAATGTAATGAAACAAGTTTGCTTTTTTTTCCACTTTAACACCATTCAATGCAACACTCTCATCAATCGATTTGTTAAAGATATTTATTCTAACCTCAGAAGTTGGTAGATATAGTTTGGCTTTTCGTAACTGTTGTATTTCCAGCAGTACTTGCAGCCATTTGATTGGAAAAGTAAGAATCATCATCTGGACTAATTTTTGTATTTGGAGGATGATTTTAGAAGCACCGCTCTTTTCAAATGGGACACTGTTTTCAATGGTAAAGAGCTCTCCTTGATACACCATGTCCTCAAATGGTTTTCCTTCCAGGGCTTTCCAAAGTATATTCTCTATTTCCTTTACCTAAAATAAATAACATCATATTTGAATTATACTTATGTCAGGGGAAGATTTAGAGTGTGCCTAGCCAACCCCAACTCCAACCCCTTTTGTAAAGTGAAAAAAGTGTTTCATTTAAGCTATGTTACGCATTTACTTACCTAGTGTACATTGTATAATTATACCAATATAAGAAAACAAATTCAAAATGTGTGCTAAATCATAGATATTTGTATACCCTTTTATTTTTTTTATTATATCCAAATGAAAAATAAAATTAAGTTAAGTTAATTAGTTAATCATAAGCCAGCACAGTACAGTAGTATGCTCATGACATGACGTATTGATTGTTTCCAATGAATTAATGACAATATACAATTTTGTACTGTTTAAAAGGAAATGTGATGACATATGTACCCTTTGTTGTCTTTCTTGTTCAGTTTTACCAAGGCTCTCATAATGTGTACCAATCAGCATTATCTTGTTATTTTGTCCTTTTCTTACGTTTACAAAAACTGAACGAATCCAAAACAGAATGAAGTCAAGATTTGTCATTCGATGTTCATAAACTTTTCCCTAAATAAAAAAAAATGAACAAAATTTACATTTTAAATTTGTAAAGTTCTAGTTTGAAACATTGTGGCAAATTATCTATTATTATTAGCAGCACAAATTTATATAGAAAAACAACACTATCATGGAAGTGGAAATAACAACAATCATATATCAGACATCTGCTATTAACAACACTATCATGGAAGTGGAATTAACAACAATCATATATCAGGCATCTGCTATTAACAACACTATCATGGAAGTGGAAATAACAACAATCATATATCAGGCATCTGCTATTAACAACACTATCATAGAAGTGGAAATAACAACAATCATAATATCAGGCATCTGCTATTAACAACACTATCATGGAAGTGGAAATAACAACAATCATATATCAGGCATCTGCTATTTGCACAGTTTGTGTTTAGGTAAAGAATAACATGAAGGAAACATTTTATTTATGTACAATTACATAAACATTTAAAATTTGTAAAATGTACTTACAGTTGTTGGATCCAGAACTTTAGCTGGGGCATTAAGACCTTCATTCAGGTTGAATACCACACATACAACAGCATAAGATACCATGAATATCTAGTAAACATAATCTTAATAGTCAATATTACAAACTGTTTATACCCATGTGTCAGTATACTGGCACAACTGATTATTTGATACTTTTGTTTTCCTCACAAAGTGCATGTTCACCTTGGAAACATTTACAATCTTAATAATTGGTTTAATAAATAATGAATGTTTAATATTACATTCTTTCTTTGCTATCCCTCTCTGCTAATAATACATTATATTACATCAATTAATACTATTTTACTTAAAGTCTCCCAAAACTGGACACCCTTCGGCTGGCATAATATGTTTGGGTTTACAGAAATTCTGATATTCCAAATGTATTTTTAAAGGTAAAAAAGAATTTGGAACTTTTGACCTCAATTCTGGTTTTGGTTTAAGGTAATCAGAGACTAGAGTCTAAGTTGACTGTATTCAAATTAAATGAAGAATAAAATAATTTATAATATTGTAATAATAATAATAATAATTGTATTTTATATCTGATACTGACATATTGTACTATATTAGATCCACATTTTTGTAATACCTTGGAGGAAGATTATAGGTTCTTAACTTCAAATCAAGTGAGCAAGCTTTTTGATTTCAGTGCTGATATTGTAACAAGGCCAAAAGACAAAGTATACATTGAAACTAACAGAAGCTCAGAAGAAGGCATGTATATTGAATATTGACGGCAAAACTAATCTCTATTAATAAAAATTAAATACACCAATAAAATTTACCCGTTGTATCACATGGTAAATTGGTTGACCACCAAAGTCCCAGATATTCATAACAAACTTGTTGCTATCCACTTTAGAGTCACCACCTTCTCTTGCAGAGCGAAGTTTGCTTACAAATTTGTTCCTGAACCCTTTAGGAATTTCTGGTTTTTCTTCATACACTGGTTCTGTTGTGATAAAATATATAACACATACTACAACTTGCATTAGGTCTCATATGTGATTAACAACTATAACTTTTTTATTTAAAGAAAAAGTATTTCCAATGCAATATTTAAGTATTCTAAACCTTATCCTTTCCAATCAATAGTTTAGTGATGAGTTTATTTAACCACATTGTACTGCAAGTTGAATAGATTACACAGCAGTGTCATACAATATACAAATATTAGTATTAACTGTCAAAGTAACTTGCAAGATAATATATGTTCATTAGCAGACACTGATGATTATGATTAAATTTCCGCTCCTTATTTAGCACTTTAGTCTTTATTTCTGATATCATTAATATGTATGAACAGCAAAATCAAACACATTTCAAAATAAATATTTACCCTCTTTTTGTGGGCTTGGCATTGAATTTGTTCTTTTTGATGTTTCACCAGATTTGGCTTCCTGTTTTGATGTTGATGCTTCTGTGGGGTTTTTCTCTTTCTCAGGTCTACTTTCTGAAAAATGTGTTAATATAATTAAAGATGCTACCTTGTTATAAATAGCATAATGTATTAACATTCATAATTATGCTTTATAATCAAATTAACTTGGCAAGAACAAAGTTTAGTGTAATGAATCATTTGTTGCCGATTCCAACCTGATCCAATTTGCCATCATTATTATAATATGTGTATCTTTTGCATTCTCTATTTGAATTCAAATGTCACAGAAGTAATCACAGCAAAATGCTGTATAAACCTCTCTTTTATCCACTTCTATATTAAATTTATTTAAAAAAATCTCTTTTGTACCAATTTTATATTGACTGGTATTTTACAGCAGATTACTGAATTGAATTTCATTAAAATCTTTTACCAGATTTTGTTTTCTGCTTTGATGGTCCTGCTCTTGGTGTGTATCCTTTTGTATGGCGTGGACTTTTCAACATTTGTTTAACTGTGACATCAGTGACGGCATCCTGATACATGTCTAAAGCTTTTAAATTAAAAAATGTTAATAAAATCATGTATATATTATTTTATTTCTTACACAGTTACATACTTTGAAACTATTTTTATGATGTTGTTGCAATAATTTAAAAACTAATTTATCCTCAAATTGAATTTAAATAACGTGTATGTTTATATGGTAGTGGTTTTCTCCATGCATTTATGAAATATCAAAGTGTGTGCAAGAACTAGTCACAAATTGTCACGCAAATATTAAACCTAGAGTGTCTTTTAAATTGATTTACAATGACATGATATAAGAACAACAATTATTTGGTAAAAAAAAATAAAAAACAAGTTGTGACATGACAGTGCATGAGTCAGGGGTGAATTTTAAATTTGGAGTGGAGTTGTGGCTTGGTGGTTATGGTGCTTGGCTACCAATTCAAGGGTCCTGGGTTCAAGTCCTGTCATATGTCAGGATTTTTTCTAATGACAAATTACAACTCCACTCCCAAAGACTTGTAATAAGACTTTGTTTATTGTTATGTAGAGCATCTTGTGTATGTTGGTCTTGTGAACAGGATTTCCACCTTTAAGAAGGATAGTGAATTAATTCGCTTATGGATATACTTGGCAATTTTGCAAAATAAATTTAAAAATATAAATAAATCATCTATTTTGGTTGCAGCATGTATCTGAATAAAGTGAATATTTACAAATATCCTGCGTTGTTTCTTTCAACATTTCTTTGTTACTGGCATCTGGTGTACACACCGTTGTTTTTACCATTGCATCTGTTATTATATGCAATGGATTAAACCTATGACAAAATGACATTATATAATTATAAAAGAATGTTTGCATTAATAATAAAACAGAAAATAATTTGATGGTATACTGCAATTACATTGTTTTTACGTTGCATTAAAATCTTATTTTAAACCCTCAACATACCAAGAACACTAAAGGGCCAAATACTTTAAAAACAATTTTAATAGTAAATTTTAATCAACTATATTCTTACTCTTTTACATTGTGATATTTAGATTATTTATATTTAGATTATGAGGATTCCAATAAAAATAAGATATTTAAGCTATTTTGGCTAGCTATGTGTATGGGTGACCGGAATACAAGCTTTACTTTGATGGTCACTCTCATCAATATTTGCTATGTATTTTGATATTATTTTATGGTGAAATAAATTGAAACTATTCAGGAAAAATGTTTCAAATGTCTTATTCTTGTAATTATACAGTAACAACTGTATGTAACAGTGGTTAAATGTAATAGTTGTAATTGATATAAAGTATGCTTACTGTTTTCTTAAAAGAGAATTGATAGTAGAAGTTTTTCCAACATTCTCAAGTCCTACAAAAATAGTTCTTCCTTGATTAAACTCTGTTTGTCCTTCTTCAAGTGCATTTTGAAATGCTTTCACCGCATCAGGTCCTCGTGCCAATATCTCCTCTGGAACATGCACATCTTAAAAACAAAATATAAGGTACAATAATTATTGTATAACTTCCTGATTGTTTGTATACTACTGGATAGCAATTAATACTCTTTATAAAATTGAACAGTTTAATATGCACTAAGAATGTCTTATGAATACCTCAATCATTACTTGAAATAAATTAAGGTCATAATAGCAGAGTACAAAGATTAAGGTATACTCTATATAGAATAAAATACTTCAGCAATTTCATCAAATGCAACAATTGGTTTGATAAATATGTGGTACTAATAAGGTATATGCCAACACTTGAGCTTATAAGCCGATGATGCTCACAAATGCGACCAAAATTTAGATGTAGACATTTCTGCATATTCAAAAGTGTTTTTCATTTATTATTATAAACACACAGAATATTGTTACAAAGACTTTAAGAACCTTATAAATGAGTTCAGTCATTCTGAAGGCTATCTTACGGTTTTATTTACTTACTTTCAATTTTATCAGCCATATCTTTTTCCTCAGCTTTCCTGAGTGCTGCAACAAGTTCTGAACGCATGGACTTCTTAGTAACCTTAGCCTGCCATGCATTCAACATGTCATAAGTCCTTTCATCGTTGCTTGTATCTGGTAGTTTCAATGAATTTATATCTTCTAGTGTCATTCCAAGATTAACTGCTATTAGTTCCCATTTATTGTAGGCGTTATTGGCAATGTAGATTATTTCTTTAATTGTAATATCTAAATAAAATATAAATATTATACTGTTTTTAAAATATTCTAATAAATCCTAAAATATTAGTATTTTGTTTGATTCCACCTACCCATCTCAATTTCTAGATCTAAATTACCCAAATGTAATTTTGTGAAATGTTGACTTTGTCTATAGTTGTTTTATAATTTGTAAATAAAATAATAGTTCAATAATGATAAACTATTTATTTTCTAAAAAAAAAATACTTTTTTATATTTCTTACGTAAAATAATATTTAAGTAACTTTTACAACCAGTTTATTTATAGATATTGTGAATACCAAAATCTCCATAACAAATAGAACATAAAAGATAGCTAATGTTATAGACCAAGATTAATTTTTTAATTCATTTTTTTATTGGAAACAATAGCCCTATTGTGGGGCATTGAAATTGAAGAATATTCATACCTGACGATGTCATTTCGATGTAAGGTAAAGGTCCACCTAAACAAGTAAAATCAATGTGTATATCAAGCTTTTCAGTGCAGAATTACAGATTGGAAATAATTTAGGATATAAAGGACAAACATATTTTTAAATTACCTTTGGGACCAACATGTAGATATTTATAACAGAATTAGTAGCACACAAAATAGAAGACAGGATAAAATGCACAACTGAAACCATATTACACATTGGCATGCCATGAAGTACTGTACGCCTTGTGTTAGATAACAAACCTAACGCTGCGAGTCTGAACATACACTGTACCAACAGTAGTTGAGATGAGCCGCTATTTGAATCAATCTACTTTTTTTTTTATAAATCATATTTTTTAATTTGTTTGATTATATGACTGACTACAAATACTACAGGATAAAAAGTGATCATTAATTCTATTTTTAGAAGTTCATGCTTTTATTTGAGGCACAATGTGTTTTTTAACTTACCATTCAAAATTGCAAGTATTTCTGTTTTTTTCTGTTCACCATCGTATTTATCGCACACATTTTCATTATAGATATCGGATGCAGACATTCCATTCTGACAATCAAAGTGTTTGTGATTTAAAATAACAATATTAGCAATTCTAGTTATAAGCATAAGTTATGATACATCCCTCAGCTACTCTTTTAAAAAAAATTTAAAAATTCAGCTTAATTTCATAATTTGCAAGAACATACTAAACCAAAAGATAAGCCAAACTAAATAATACTAATAGGTAAAATAACCCTGGCCATTAAAAAAAATCAAATTATGACAAATATATTTCATAATAGTTATGCAAATTCCAGATATTTCAAAGGTCAATAACTTTACTATTGGCCATATCTTGGAAAAAATATGCCACTGGACTAAATCTACTTCCACTCAGTGCGATTTTATGCATTAATATCACTAAACCCATTTTTCACGATATTTTTCCCAGGGTGCCGGACACGTTAATCCAAAGCACGATGTGAAATCAGCTGAAATAAAATATTTATGGGTTTTTTGGGCCAAAATCATTTCATAAGCCATATAATAACCACACATGCTATTAGATTTAAACTAATTAAATACATGCTCTGAAAATAAATCATTTTTGGTCTAAATCATGTAGCTTACTAATAGTCCAAAAGTAATAACCTGCAACTGAAATAAATGTTAATGATGAGCAACTGAGAAGATAAATTTAATATCAAATGATATGTCAACTATAATTTAAAGAAATATAGAACAAATACTTAATGTAGTTTCAATATTTATATTATATGTATTTATTTATATAACGTATACTTCAGTTTACAGTAAAATATGAGACTAAAAGTAAAAATAATGGAAGCATGCTGTTTAAACCATTCAATTTTTAGATTTACAATTTAACAATACAATGTGAATACTGTAATGGAAAAATAAAAAAGAAATGTTAATAACTATAAATATATACTATATTCATTTTAATATTTCTGTAATTAATCATTCCATCAAAAAAATATACAGGAACATGTGAGAAGGTGGATGGGCAATAGACTGCTCGAGGGTCAGACAAGAAGAAAATAGCCTGTAATATTTTCAATGATAGTTCTCCTGAGGACGATCAAAGCATATTGATCGAAACGTCGAGAAACTCAACAGTTTTTTTCAGAACTAATATACATGGTATACCGCAAACTTGATATCAACAGATACTAATAAACCTTTTTGTTTCTATTTGTTATATTTTATATAACTTTAAAAAAAAAAGAATAGAACTAAACTTTATTATTAAAATAATTGCATTACAGTACTTAATAACAAACTAACCTTATCTTTCTTGCAAATGTCCATACGTCCTTCCTTTATGAAGAACACAAAGGCATTTTTGTGCTCTTCATAAGTAAGGTTTTCTTGTGCAATTATATGCAGAGCGTTGTCTCCATTCTTGAAAAAAGTGAAAAAAAAAACAATGTGCACAAGCTGTACTAATACTGTGAATATTATATTTTGATTGTACATACAACCCTTTAGTAAAAACTCTCCAATTTCATTTACGAAACATGGATGTTTTATAAATGATATAATCAAAACCTACTGAATGTTTACCATTACTTATCTATCATTTGATTGATTATATTGATTGATTATATTTACTGAATACAAAAAGAGCATATTTATTTAGCAAGATATCTGGAGAGAAAAAACCTTTTTATTTAAAGGACATAGTTCTTTAGTGAAATTTCAATATACTTTGCAAATTGCAGATGATAAAAATGGTATACTTGGATATCAGTTATAATACTTTATGATTGATTCAGCTTAGAATTTTATTCATTATAATGCTATATAAAAGCTTCTTGTCAGCTTTTCAAACTATTTTACATCAAATCTTTTTGAATCAAAATATAAAATATTTGGTTTTATCTCAATATCTCTATGGTTTTATATACTTTTTGCTTTAAGATTCTATAAATAGGTTGGTGAATTTACAGTGGAATCAATAATACCTACAATAATAGTCTGGTACCAGCCAGGTACAGATATAAGAAGTTTGCATAGAGTGTGGTACACAAATAGAATGAACTAATTTGAGGATAACAAATATAGGCCTAAAGAACATTTAACATTCAGGCTTGAATGGTGGTAGCTGATCAACTTGGATTACAATGTGGTAAAAAAAATCCAGATTATTCTGTCCTAGTGATGGAGCGAAAGGGTGAGGGGGTAGGTGCATCAAATAGTATAATCCTCACAGTATTGTGTAATACCTGCATACACTGTGATATTTACAATACGATGCAATAATACATGCATAATTATGTGAAATTACTAGATATACTGTGTATACAACTTACTTTGTTTTGCTGGTTCACATTAGAACCAGCATCAACTAATGTCATACAGCATGCAGTTTGACCATTGGCTGCAGCCTCCAATAGTGGTGAATTTCCATCCTAAAAAAATAGATTATAATATGTCATACAACAAACTTCTTTAGCAATGCACAGTAGAAGCATGACCATTAATAATTGTGGTATAATTAAAAATATTTTTTAATATATATATATTGTTAGATTATTTAATTTAATCATGATCATAATAAAGAGTTTACCCAGTGAATGTTTATTGTGCAAACATGATGTTTTTCATCGCTATTATATTGTAACTTTCTATATATTTTGGTATTAATATGTTATATGTAATATAAATAATCAAAACACATATGACCATTGTAAAACTTTTGATGAAGTTTTATAAATTGCACTAAATGAATCAATGGTTAAAAATGTCTAAAATGGCATTTCAACTAAGTATTAAATAGGCTGTGTACATCATAAGTTAACAGTTTTTAGTCTCATTGAGCTTTATACTGTAGCTCCATGATTTGGTAGACTGCAATTGTATTTTAAGAACAGCACAAAAATATAAATACAATTCAAAGTTTTTAATGTAAATGATTTTAATTAAGATAATTTACATTGGCAAATCTCACTCTGAATACATTTAACCATTTCACATTAAACATCAGTGTGGTAAAAGACCTACTTGACAAACAATAAATTATATGGACACATTTAATATTAAAAACTCATTATAATCCAGCATTTGAGCAGAGAAATATTATTGAGAAAGGTTTTCAATTAATAATCTGTGTCTGTTACACTAACATCCACTACAGACAATGACATCCTCTCGAAAACTGGAGTCATGGCATCTTTTTCCAAGTCTCGTTAAATGTAGCTTTACCTTTTCCTTGAACAGATGAAGTTGTATCACAACCGCTAAAGGAATAAAAGAACAAGTAAGCGGCTGACACAAATCACGGAATGTTTGTAGGGTCTCTGGGAGACAGAGCTGTAACAAACCAGTCTGTAAATATACAACCGCTGATGCCATATAACATAGAAGAGGCAGATGAACGTATGTTTGTTCATGTTAAACATGCCGCTGAAATTGTTCCGCGCATTCTTGTCAAGACTGTAGACAGTGATGTTGTTGTTATTGCATTGTCAGATTTCCACAGAATACCTGGCATCCACGAGCTTTGGATCGAGTTTGAAGCACTTGAAGTACATCCCAATACACAAGATTGCTTCTTTTCTTGGACCACAAGCATCAGCCGCTTACTTGTTCTTTCATTCCTTTAGCGGTTGTGATACAACTTCATCTGTTCAAGGAAAAGGTAAAGCTACATTTAACGAGACTTGGAAAAAGATGCCATGTATGACTTCAGTTTTCTAGAGGATGTCATTGTATGATATGTTAGTGAAACAGACACAGATTATCTAGAAAAGTTTGTTGTAATTATGTACTGCAGAACATTTAATGGAAAGAAGGTAAACTATTGAAAATATCCCCCCAACATCTGCGTCATTAAGAGAACATGTGAAACGGTCTGCTCTACAAGCCAGGAAGTGGTACAACTGTCTAGATGCCTTCAGGGTTGAACAGGAGACCCAGCGAACTGGGGATGGAGGAAGGACAGCAACAAATTTAGTCCAGTTTGGAGTTCATTGCTGGAACTTTCAGATGTCACAACGGTTTTAATTCACTGTGGGCACACCGACTGTGATCTTGGACGCTGTAAATGCAGAAAGAGTGATTTACGATGTACAGAGCTGTGTGGTTGCCAGGGAAAATGTCAACTACAATAAGTGTCTGTGTTAAATGCATATAATTATAAGCAAAAACAAATAGTGTAAAGCCAGTAAGGTTTGAACTACATTCAAAATGGCCGCCATGCAATCAAAGACGTTATACCAATATGTTTGTTGACCTCAATACCATATTATACTTTGTACCTAAAATTAGTTTATGTACCGTACTGAAACATTTTGAGTTCGCCATTTTGAAATTCAAAATGGCCGCCATGCAATCAAAATGTTAGTTAAATACCAATATGTTTGGTGACCCATTACCATATAATTTGCACCTAAAATCAGAACTCTGTGTACCTTTTTAGCAGAGATATACCTGAAAAGTGAAAATTTGGGGTCCGCCATTTTGAAATCCAAAATGGCCACCATACAATCAAAATGTTAATTATACCAATATGTTTGGTGACCCCATTACCATATAATTTGCACCTAAAATCCGAACTCTAGGTGGCTTTTTAGCAGAGATATACCTGAAAAGTGAAAATTTGAAGTCCGCCATTTTGAAATCCAACATGGCCGCCATGCAATCAAAATTTTATTTAAATACCAATATGTTTAGTGACCCCATTACCATATAATTTGCACCTAAATTCAGAACTCTATGTGCCTTTTCAGCAGATATACCTGAAAAGTGAAAATTTGAAGTCCGCCATTTTGAAATCCAACATGGCCGCCATGCAATCAAAATGTTAGTTATACCAATATGTTTGGTGACCCCACTACCATATAATTTGCACCTAAAATCAGAACTCTAGGTGCCTCTTTAGAAGAGATATACCTGAAAAGTGAACATTTTGGGGTCCGCCATTTTGAAATCCAACATGGCCGCCATGTAATCAAAATGTTAGTTATACCAATATGTTTGGTGACCCCACTACCATATAATTTGCACCTAAAATCAGAACTCTAGGTGCCTCTTTAGAAGAGATATACCTGAAAAGTGAACATTTGGGGTCCGCCTTTTTGAAATCCAAAATGGCGGCTTTCCCCTGACCAAATTTTGTGCAACCCTTCCATTTCATATTTTTGACACCCTAATGAATAACTGTGCAAAGTTTCAGAATATTATCACAATTTGAAGGACTTGTTCACTTAAACAGGCCTACTATATGTATATTCAGATGGGTAGTGTAAATCCCATATTATTTAATAATTATAGAAACTACTAATTCATTTTGTTTCAGTTTTATTTAGAAATATATGTTTGATGTTCTTCTGAATTCAGTTTTGTGAGCATAAAATAATATCATGACTTGTTTTTGTATGCAATGTGTGACAATGCTCTATTAACACACATACCCAATTAATGAAAAGGGCTTTGCAAACTACAGAAAATCACTATGCAACTTTGTCATTCTCTTATACATGTCGTAAGATGGTTTCCCGATTAATCGTACGATCAAAACGGTACTGGGTATGATCAACTAGCGTTCGTGTTCCCACCTAATCATCCATTCGTAGAAGTACTGATGAAGATTGTGGCGACAATAGAATGGACCCGAGACCTGGCTATCTTCGACTTTTAAATAAAAGAAAGTTTTGAAAATGTTGTTAGGCTAGAAATGTACGTTGTATGATGGGTATGTATATTGAAAAATGGTTGTAGTTTTCAAAATTAACTTGTACAAGTTGTGATGAGAGAAAACTGTTATTTGATCGTTAGTTGACGTGTACATAAAGCAAAAAAAGTTAAAAACTTAAAATTTTGGCGATCTTGTCAAAGGTCAAGCGCCTTCAGCCAGCCTGCACCAGGGTTCTAGCACTGTCCTTTTTTCTCTTTTGTGGCTTGAACCAGCACTTTTGTCCATTCATTCAATGACATGATTAATACAAGTTAATCAGTAATATGTAATACAGTAGTTGTCATAAATCTACAATCTTCATAATCTATTTGATCATTGTTATCCAATATAATCCTCCTTTTTTTGTCATTGTTGTATATCTTTCTCAATATAATATTCAAAATAAAGACCAAAAATCATTCATTCACAACAAGACACAATTCAATCCGCAATATTTGTTGTTGTTCTAAATATTGCATCTTTATAATCTGTTTAAATTGTTTTTCCATTGTAATTCTCCCTTTTTCTTTCCTTTTTCCTGTATTCTTTAACCTTTTTATCCATGTATAATAATGTGTATATAAAACATTAAAAACAGCTATAATTATAAAAATAAAAGCATTATATAATATAAACATTAAAAAGGCATTAGCATTATAGGAATGCTAAATTGTTTAAGTCATTGATAATCGACTTAAATAGTATTCAGAAGTTTTTGCACACTGGCTGAATATTGAATTCAGATCGTAATATCATGTATAGTATAGAGTCGGGGCCTGTCATCACAATCACCATGGATATGTGACTTAGTAACACATATTATTTTCCTTTTAGTATATATTTTATTTTAACTTTGAAAGAATCAAACTATTACAGACTGACACGTCTCAAACTTTTGGGATTCATTTAAAAATAAAAGATAGAACCTTGATAATATAAGTTATAATATAATAATAATAATAAAATCATTTTTGTAATAGAGCTTGTTCACAAACATAATGTGTGCATAAAACATATGCAAAATAAAATCTAAAAATGACCACAAAAGATTACAACAGGAAAAATGTATTAATAGATTAATACAATTTAAAGAAGTTAATAATAACACATACATGTCAATATTTTTTTTCATACTCTATAAAGAGTTGTAAAATAATTTTGAAATATCGTTGATATGAATAAACTATTTGATTTGTTTTCTTAATAGTTAATAGTAATTTATAAATTCATTTCATTTCAAGTAACATTTATTACTTCTTCTTTCAAATAAAACGTTAACATTTGCCAAAAATAAATAATTAAAATAAATAATAAATATACTTCTGCTTAAAAAAAAAAAACTTTGTCAAATTTTTAAAAAATGCTAAAAAAAAGAGGCTAAAGCCCTAGAAGTTATACATCAATTGGATTACTCCAAATTGACATTTGTGGTAGGCAAGCCAGGTACAATAAATGTAAAAAATTGTGTGTAATGAAAAAAAAAAGAACAAAAAGACAGAACAAAACACACACAAACAAAAAAACAAACAAACAGGAAGCATAAAGACAATAAATGGTAATTATTGTAATTACAACAATAATCATTTAAAATATACAGTAACTAGAAATTGCGAGACGCCATTAGCGCCCGTTGAAAAATACAATAACAAAGCTATAAAACCTACACTAATTAAGAGCCATGTCTGTAAGAATCAAAGAAATATAAAAAATAGTGGCAGACTCAAAAAAATGGATTTCTTTCAAATTTTGGACATCAAATATGAAGTATTTTTTATTTCACACATGTATTTCCACGGCAATGGCCAAATTTGAGTTTATGCGGTTTGTTAGTTTGTTTTTTTACGAAAGAGGCAGAATATTATATTTTTACAAATTTATATCTATTTTTTATAATGGAAAAAAGGGATTTTATATATTTAAACACATTACAGCCTCTAATGTAACTATTATCATGATGGATTATTTATACTTTATAGTGCATTATATCGGACGCTTAATGATATCCTAGTATTTTTTCACAGCATTACTTGCGTGGATATCATAATACATTGCATATTTTGAACTATCATTCGCGATTATAATCTTAATTAGAGTAAGAACCAATCATTTAATGATAATCCATTTCGCGTATACGAAAGATGATACCTGTAGTACTTTCACTTTCCAAAAATTAAGAGCGTATCAAAAGGGCTGGTTTGGGATTCATCTGAATCTTTTTTTTTTTTTGGTCTTTTGTGAGTTCGTCCCACTTTTATTATCATACTCTGTTATAAATATTATATTTTTTACTAAGCATATTTTTTCCTTTCGTTTAAATGTAATTATTAAAAGTAATTTAAATATATAAAATAATTAACAAAATGCCAATAAAAGACGATAAAAATTGATTAAAAACGTTTGACAGTTGTCATTATTCTATAAAGCTCATGTTCGTGTTCGGGTAGAGAGGCTATAAACTCAGGGGAGGAATATAAAATACCCTCCCTTTTCACCAAGACAAAAATGAATGAGATGAGTAAGAATGCAAAAGTTTGAAAAATAAGGTATTTAGAATGGATAGCATGGAATGATCTATTTAATGAAAACCGTAAGGTTAGAGTCCATACACTGTGCAAGTCCAAAATAGTATTTTGGCTCTGTGTGTATGCGAGCATTTCATACCCGGATGTAAAACTTTGAAACCGGAACAGTTTGCTTGATATGCTGATTTTTCTTAACCTTTAGACCACTGGGGTTTTTATGATATTTTTCAACTTCAATTGGATAGCAAATCTTTTTCATCCTCGTCGTATTACGGAGGAGCATAGATATATGTTTATAACTATCAAAACGTACTAAAAAAGTCTAACAGTTTTTCTTTTACGTTAATAGCCCATTTTTGTTCAGCTTTGATAAAGTTACATGCGTTTTCATATTTTATTAAATTGGAAAGTTCCGTTTTGTATACGTTCCATATTGTTTGTGAAACATTTTCTTCCTTTAAAGATGTATTGTCCCTTTGACTAATTCCAAAAAAAATTTTTTTTTTATATTTCGAAAAAAAGTGGGTCATTTTGAAGTATCATAATAGTTATTAACTTTCACCAAAAATTAGTCAAAAATAATAATTTAACCGAAATACAGACATTTTTTTGTTCAAAAAATAACTTTGACTTCCAGTCAAAGTTTTCGATCAAAACATATCTCATAATGCAACGTGCTTGTTTGGCTACTCTGTATGCATAATCATAAAACTTCCTCGCGATCTGTGTGAAAACACCTTCTCAACCGCGACGAGTTGTAAACAATCAAAATTAGCATCATGCATAATGCATACTCGTGGTTTGATAACTTTGTTTACTTTCGCCCGTGATGATTTTCCAGACGAAATGTAATCAAATTAATTTACCTGTTAATTACGTAAACTTGTTGTTTTTGGCTCGAATTTTCGACCGAATAAAACCAGATATTAGAGATCATTACGTGTTAGCAGATATTCAATATGCAGATAATCCATCATGATGGTATACTGGAGGTTGTAATGTGTTTAAATATATAAAATCCTTATTTTCCATGATAAAAATTAGAAATAAATTAGAAAAGTATATTCTGCCACTTGCGTTTAAAAAAAAGAGGCATCAGGTTTCGTATTATAATCTTATATTTAATTCATTGAGGTACAGTTAAAATTGTTCGATAAAAATACGGGTGAGGGCGCACTTTATTATATGGAATATTGTATTTGAACATTTTTAAACATATATCTGTAAATATTTTAGTTTATACTTTTGTTTTCTTTATATGTTATGTATTTTATTATATAATTTATTGTAAACTATACTTAAATTATTGTAGAAACTGTTAATGTCGTAGGTTTTATAGCTTTGTTATTGTATTTTTCAACTGGCGGTAACGGCATCTCGTAATGTCAGTCACGCTTCGTACGCATTTGCTGTATACAATAATACGACATGAGGCGGTTATAAATTGGGTATAAAAAAGTCTAATTTTCTCAAGACGCAACATCAAGAAATGTTATTACCAATATACATAGGACCTACGGATGAAATTTTGTTAGGGTAAGTTCTTATACCACGGTGAGGGTGATTTTTGACCAGACTAATATCACAAATAAAAAATTTGAAGTTGTATAAAAACACAAGAAACGTTTTATTACATATATGTAGTCATAAATATATATTTATTTAGTCATAATAAATATAATATAGAAAATAGAATATCGCAAATGAATAATCAACAATTGTAATTAATCATTCAATATATCTGAAGAAAGAACAATGATTAATTTTAAAATGTCGAGCAGCGTTTTTTGTAAGAAATATTTCTTGTTAAATGTAACTTAAAATATGAAATCAAAAGAGCAATGGATTAGAATGTTACAAACTGTGTAGATCTACTCTCCTTGAATTGTACAATAGAAATGAGTTCTGTATTTTAGCAGTAAGTAGCTGAATGAACTTAATGATCCACACGGTGAATACAGGCATACTGCAATTATACTGATTTTACATGTGTGACAATCATGATTACAATGTTGTTGTGATGACTAACCTATCTAGAAGAACCTTGTGAATTCATTTTGAGAAGAGTTTTAACAAACTATAGACAAGATAGATGGAGGTTAAGATACTTCAGTTCAGTAGAATAAATAATACACCTATAAGGTTGTATCAATGATTATAGGTCTATGCCCCTGGAAATTAAAAATCAAGAACATTTATGATACATTCAATCAACTGCAGGTGGTACCAACTTTACCACCATTCACCTGATACTAAGCACCAAAATGGCAAAATGTATATAAGCTAAAAAGGAAGAAGAGCAACATTTTAGGTTCAAGTAGTAATTAGTGGTTCAGTCTATAATAATACTACACTACAGTATATTATTTAGTAGCAACTTCAATAGCAATGCCTCTATTAAAACAAAAACCATCTCCGACGACCCAAATAGTTTGATGTAGCCTGCCATACAGTATTGCCTTAAATTTAGTAATCGCTTTTTTAAATTGCCAGTTTGACTGTCCGATGCACTCAGTCTGTAGGCTCAAACAGTCACAGGTTGTCTAATTAATAAGTAGTTTATTGCACTTGTTTATCAAAAAAGAGAAACAGAAATATTGCTTATTAAATTAAATAAATTCAAAAATCAATATGAAACAACGTTAAATGATTCAAAACGACAGAAACACATCCAAACGTGTTATATGGCAATCCGCTGAAACGCATTTGAGAAAGGCTGGTTGGAAGCTGGCCGTTTGAGACTGTATATTCCGTTTGGTAGTTGACTGTATGACTGCAGTACATACATTATGATCGCGATATAAATAAAATTAATTTTATTTATTTATTTAAAAATTGGTATCAAATATACAAATATTTTGTTCACGTAATCCTGGGGATTCTCCACCAAAACAACATCCCGGATTACATGAACAATGCTTTGTATTTTGATATAAATTTTTACAGTTTGTGATTAATTAAATTTATTTTATTCAAATCGCGAAATCAAATTCCATGTGTTCAATACTGGCCATTACTCAAGCTTCCAAGAGACGGTACTGTGTCGAGCGCATGTTTTCTCGCTCAACTTCAGCCATTTTTTTAAAATGGTGGGAAATTCCAAGAATTACGTGAACAAAATGTTTGTATATTTTGATATCGAAATTTAAATAAATTCAAACTGCGAACATAATGTGCATACTGTAAAAAAGAAAGCCAAATGAAGGTAAGTTATTATGATACAAGATGCATTTTTGGATTAAAAAACAGTTATAGGACAAGCCAATTGTCTGCAGATAACAACAAGCAAAAGCAAAGCTGTGATATTATTGTGTTAGTTAGTGATTAGGGGGACCAATTTGGCTGTATAATTGTGCCATTTCTTATAAAGTATCATGCATCATGTTAATAAGTTACAATACAAATCCGATTGAATATTCCACTTGTTATGTACATGGATGATGCTTTATTGTCTGAAAGAATTACTAAAAAGAAAGTCCAAATGTTTACCAATTCTATTTGCGAATAAGGACCATGGGTTACTCCTTAGGCCAGCTACTTTAAACACATGATTCATACGTCAATGTTTATTAAGCAAAGGGAAACTGTCTGAATACTTCCACTATCGTAATAAGGTTAACCGTATAGGCTAAATCTATTTGCAATTTCTACCCCAGAAATTTTGATCAGCTTTTCCAAAGTGACAAGTGTTCCATGGTGACGTCGTACCAAACACCTATCAACCTTGATGGTGCTCACTCATCGTTTACAAATATCGGCAATAACTTCTGCAAAGGTGACAAGCAGGAATTGAATGTATGAGTGTATAAACCTGTGTCTGTGTTTGAAGATCTCAATCCTTTGTGTCACTATGGTCATGAAAGCCATGTTACAGATTCATTCATTATTTCACCTACTGTAAAGTAGAACCAAAATAAAACCGAAAGCAATTCGGATGCACCAAAGGTGTATTAACAATTGATGCTCTTAAGTTTCATTATTGAACAAATGGTTTGAAGACACTGCTAATAATATGGAGAGCCGTGTCATGCTGCTTGATTATAAAAAGATTTTCAACCTAATTGATCACAACGTCTTAGTCGAAAAACTTCGCACATTTATAGATGTAGATGAAATATTTAGTCAAAATTGACCATCATCTATTGTCCTTGGCATCACTTAATGGAGGGGTTTATAGTCTATTTTAAATTAATGATTTACCAGTGTATATTCCACTTGTTATGTACATGCATGATGCTTTATTGACCAAATGTTTACCGATTCTATTTGCGAATGCGAACAATAAAATGATCTTTAACAAAAAGAAAATAGTCAAGATATACTGGTCAGTTGTAAGCATAAAAAAAATGATTAGGTGTAATGTGTAATGTAATTAAGGTGTAATTTACGAGTGACCTGTCATGGCAATTCCACGTGAATAATTGTATTCAGCAAAATGTGAAAATATTTTTTAAAAATACACAAATCGGACTATCGCAAAGGTTCAAAATTTGATGTTAACAAAGATGGCAGCCATTTTTTTTTAAATACTAGTAACCGCTTGTCATAGACAGCTGTATTTGGTGTCAAATTACTCAAAATATATATGTTTGTTAAGTATCAGCTGTTGCTTTTACAGATTTTTTCGAGATCTTTTTGAACTTTCGTAAGTCCTTGATTGTGTGTCGATAATGTTGAAATTTTCTTTGCTGCATTGATCTAGGCAATTCCTATTGTTGATAATATTTGTAATTATGTGAATTTTTATCCCTACCCATATGTTCTTGAATCCTTGTCTTTAGATAGACGATCAAAAGGAATGAATAAATTAGATAATATTGGTGCTAGTGGCAAACCCATACTTACTCCGTAGATTTGTTGATAATATGCATTATCATTGTAAACAAAATGAGTGGTTGAATTAATTTGTTTAAATGCTTTGTTATAGTTATATGTTCCGATTGAAGAGATGATTGGTCTTGTTTTTGGTGATCCATCACTATCAAAGTCCTTGTGAGTTTTGGTAAACCATAATAATCTTGTGGGAATTGTTGTAAAGATCCCTCTCTTTTGATTCTAGAGTCTATGGAGTTTTGTAAATTTTGTCGGGTCGTCAATATAATTCTGTACATTGCTCGATAATCATAATGTAAACTTTGGCGCCTTTATTCGTTCTAATTATAATAATATCTTTATTTTTCTTTAAACCAATTGAGGTCTTAATCGTGTCCATGTCCTTTCTTGATGGTTTGTAGGTATTACTAAACATGTGTGTGCAATCTTCTGCCTTGTTGTTATCCATAATTTCTTGTAGCATTTTATAACCGATCAATTTAAAGCAAGCAAATTACTGTTTTGTTTTAAGATAGTAGGCCTATTGTACATTGTATTGTATATTGTATGGACAAAAAAATGCATTTTGAAAAACAATTGTTTTTTTCCTGCCAAATTGCAGGCCATATTGGATTCTATCATGACGATGTCATTGTATTGACTTGATTCATCAACTACTATGAGATGTAAACAGTAATCCTCTGCTAATTTTAATCATCATAACACAACTCCAAGTAACAAACCGTGAATTGGTTTTCCATATCTCCTATATATAGGAGTGAGTGAGTGGACATTTGTATATTGTAAACAATGTACTACTACAGTAATGGATTTAATATTTCATATGAAAGAAACAAAAAGCATGCAGTGCAACCTACTACTACAAGAAATACTTTGCCTTATCAACGACCAAATAACCTACAATTCAAATACTAAATAGAAATGTTATAGTTGATATGTAAAAAGTCAAGAAAAATATGCATTATGCCTGCAGAAATGCAGTGCAACCTACTACATAAGACCGAAAAATTTGTACAATTCAAATACTAAAATGGTGCTATCCTGTACATAAATGCACAAGTCAGATTTAATAATTTAACAAATTTATAAAAAAAGAGACAGCAGGTACCAATCCTCTGGTCATGTTGATATCTTTACCCCAACCCCATCATTCATAGACACCAGTATCATGAATGCTGATAATACTATTGATTGACAGTAAGTAAATTTATGTGAACCAAAAGATTATTTCTTAATAGGTGTTACTGCCGAAATTTGAGCATGTGCATTTTGAATGTCTTTGTCTTTGTGGTCTTTCTCCATTTCAACTAATGAAACATAGCAACCAGAAGGATTGATTGATAGGAATGAAGGTATGGAAATATAATGTTATAATAGTGAGCAATTGCTAACAGAAATAGCTAATGAGCAAGCGTAAAGAAAGAGTTTTCATCCAACAGAAAAACTTGATTTCGATCTTTGGTGTTCAATTTTAGCATGCGGCAAATATTTACCGTAGACAATTTTTAAGCTTTCCTTTTTTTATAGCAAAACTGGCATTCTTATTTTGTTTTAATTTACCAAAATTATACACACAGTGACAAATTTGTTGCCAACATGAAAAGCATTCAATAATATTATAATCGTTATAAAAAATTGTATTAAAATTAGCATTACTAATGTACTGATAAAAAACAAGTTTGAAGAAGATTGATTATACAAGGATATTCTGAGACAGATACAATGCAGGAGCTGCATTAGTTGTAGTTGTCATACCAACAAGAAACTTCAAAACCAAAGTGATTTTAATAACCAAATTACAGTAATCCACCTAATGATTGCTAGATTAACTGCAGATTTTTAATAGCCTCAAAAATAGCATTTTAAACTTGTTTAATTTTTTTCGGTCTATGTTCACTTGCCTGCACTATCTTGATGTTGAATAATTAGACAATTGAATAAAATTCAAAATAAGAAAAAATATGAAGGTATTAACAAGTAGCCTCTATACCGTAATAAAATAATTACATTCTTTAGGAATGCATTTTGTGCAATTCTGTTTGAGGAACAAGCATTTTAATCTAAAATTAATAAGTACAAAATTTAGGATTCTGATCATGAATGCGATTACAAAAATTAATTTATGACTTACATTATTTTGTTGGTCCACTGCTGCTGCCATGTCTACCAATGTTTGGCAGACATCGACGTGACCATTTGCTGCAGCCCAATGCAATGCTGTATAGCCATTCTATTTAACATTTAAAAAATAAGTATATGTTAGAAAAATGCACATTTTTGTTAATAAAAAAAAAACCAAAACAACAAGAATCTTTTTACAATAATATATCACAGTTGAATAAAAGTATCTGAAACTAGTAAGTGTACTTGCCCAAGGGCAAGTTTCAATTATAGTTTAAAACACAGTACAATTGCAATCAAGTAAAGTTTGATACCTCATTAATACCCCATGCTCTCCCTAATTGTGGCCATTTTTATTCACAATATGTATGGATGCATGCAATAACAAAAAACAGAAAAATTCATACAAAAAAGTGGGGAATTTCCACAAAATTGACCACACATTTGGATCGAAGATGTTGAATAATGTTGAAACTACAAATAACATTCCTAGTACAATTGGGTCATTTTGATACCCTGTATGTATAGATGCATGCAATGGGAAAAATTTATAATTATAAACAAACTCTCTATTAGACCTATAATAAAGATGTTATGGTTATATGGTATTAAAGTCCCTTTGAACATGATGCATAGTTGAGGAATGTGACTTTGTCACCTTCACTAAAATCAGGTCACATACTATTAATTTCCAGCACTAAGCGAGTATGACCATACTGATGTAGCCATACCCCTACCAGACACCACACAATATAGAATTTGGTATATTTGAATGATTGTTCATACGAAGTACATTTGAGAATACTTGCGAAAAAATCGCAAGTAGTTCACAGGTGGGACTCGAACCCACAACCTCACTTTTTATCATAATTTACCATAAAACGTACATTTAAGACAAGGAATGACCTGGTTTAATGTTTTTAAAGTAATATATATGTATTATTTTTACAAAACGTCACAAATTGTAGGGAAGGTGTCTTTAAACTACTGTGGAGTAGCTTTGCGTCAGGGAGTTGAGTAATTGGTCAGATGTTTTGCCGTACTCCCTACTCAACAGTAGTTTAATACAATTACAAACCTATATTTGAATGATTTCCAGCCCTATAAGTAATTACGATCATACTGCTGTAGCTATGCCTCCCCCTGTACCTACTACACCACATAAAATATAAACAGTAATTATGATCATACTGCTGTATAGCTATAGGCCTACCCCTGTACTCGTTACACCACACAAAATATAAACAGTGCGTATGATCATACTGCTGTTACGCATACTCTAATAATCTTAAGATAATGAAGCCTAGTGTATAGCTACAAATGAATATCAATATATTATCTACAATTGTAACTCAAAGTATTGATATGGATTGGCATGGTAAAGGTCCTGGTCAAATTCATTTACACAATTATTATTTAAAGAAGATTTTAAGGCAGTGTAATCAATAACTATTTAAAAGAGTACCCATGGGACTACAGAGGTGATTACCGAGTAATAATTGCGTGTAATAAGTCAAGTTTGTCCCAACATTTAGTCTGTCCATTTGTCTGTAGTCTGTCCAATTTTTTAATTAAATCAAGCAAATTGACCAATCACAATGTGATGGATTATCCGAACTGTTGCTTGTTATTGGTTAACTCACTTGCATAGCGCCTACATTGCGTTGGCAACCAAATTAAACCAAGTTTTATTTCTGTTTGATTATTAAAGCGGGGTTCCGGGTTTAAAATGAATAGTAAAAAATAAAATATAATTGTTTGTCTCTTGAACGGTAAAAGTTTCACTTATTATTATTATTATCTGATGTAATTTTAGTCGGTCTTAATTCCCATTTATAAAGTTAATTTTCTATGAAAATTCATCACAATTGTGTAAAATCATTTGGAGATTCAGTTTACGTCGATTTTCGCACTGACTTAGGGGAAAACTCTTCAAAATCAATGAAGCGTAACGTCTGTACATTCCTGCTGAGCGAGACGATACACGTGAACTCTGCCCATGCCTGCCATCGTCACGTGATAAGCAGATACAGTATACAATACCAAACTGGTCGGGTCGAGTATACCCTGTCTATAATCACAACATGAACGATGTACAGTATTTGATTGAAGGTCGACTCGACCTACCGGAATGATATAGATAATATAGCTCGAATGAGTTGGAATATTTGTACACATAACATGCTAATTTTAACAAGTGTAGCCTAGTAAAAGGCATGGTAGTATCAATTCGCATAGGGTCTACTACACTAGCTAGCTCATTTTTTAACTGGGCCGGATCAGCTAGGTCTCCTTCCTACTAGGTGTACTTGCTTTATGCAGTATCCGCTTTTTAGGAGAGTAAACTATTTTAGGCCTACTAGACGATCGGGACACCATACGTGCGGACGGCGATCGGACCTGTTTTGCCTCAATATTTGCAGCCGATTTTGTAGAACGTTTTAGGTTTATATTGTTTAGGAGTTTGGTTAATAGGATGGGTTTGGAATCCACTGAGTTTTGTTATTTATGGGCCAATCGCTTAGTAGGCTAGCTAGGCCCATGGGCCCCAATATTTTAACATAGCCATCCATCGTGGCATGGAATCCCTAGTCAGAATGGCTCTCACCCATAAAAAAAATGATTTAGGCTAGTACGTGAAGCCGAATACGATCTGTACTATAGAGGTATAAAAATAGTATAATTTATGACTCCATGTACTAAATTTTGTATTTCATTAAAGACCCCTCCCCTGCAATTTTGGACGTTTTTTGGAAAATAATACATATATATCACTTTAAAAACATTAAACCATGTCATTTCTTGTCTTAAATGTACGTTTTATGGTAAATTATGATAAAAAGTGAGAAACAATGCACTACCTAAGTAGCTCGCAGCGATCGACCTCTCATGGACGGTCTTAGGCCTAGCCTAGCTAGGCTTAGTTTTGTAGGCCTAGCTGGTAAACATCGGTAACGTACGAACATCGTACGCTAGCTATATACCTCGCCTGACGTTGTATAGTTGCTGCATTAATTTTCTTTCTATTTTTGCCAGACTCCGTTGATACAAATTGGGGAAAACCCGGTATTTTCGCTGAAAAGTTAGGAGTCTTCCATTTGTTTTGGCCTCACGATCGATCGAAAAGTGGGCGAATTACAGGTGAAAAACAAAAATATCAATCCGCGCGCAATGCATTTTGGGATTTATAGCGGGCCGCTATAATTATTAAAATCGACTTATTTTTCACATTTTTAACCGTTTAAAGACGAAAAAAGTTATCGCAATAGGACCATATAGTATTATTTTTACATTAAATATAGTTTGTGATCTTAAATTAGATCTAAAAAACGTAGGGACGGGGCTTTAAATGTCAAATAAATATATGCTACTGTTATTATTACACTTTAGGCCTAGCTTAGAAAATCTACAAAAAATGTATTTTACAATGATCGGGTGGTCGTCGTTTGACAAGGAAGAGAGATGTAAATTAGTCGACAAACACAACGTACATGACGTCGCGAGTTTGGAATCCACTGATGACGTGATTTTGTGAATATCTCATGAATATTAATGAGCTTCTCTAAGCTGCTTAAAAACAGACTTTCCATGAATTTACCCTAAAATGTATATGAAATTTAATTTTTTTAATTTCTCGTTATTACTTTTTCATTCTGACATGTCTATATTGTTATTTAAATAATAAACGATATTTAAAAGCAATTTTAAACCCAGAATCCCCTTTAACTAGCACTGTATGTTTTATACCTATAAAAGGTAGCATAAATAATGTATATAAATCAAAATTTATTTGTATTTTAGTTATTTCTGGTTTTTTTTTAGGCTTCATCATCCAAATGTGTTTATTCTGAATTAATTTGAATGTTAATGTAAGAGGCTGAATGTAATGACAAAGAGAGTAGCATTTTTTTACAGTAGAATGAAACTATAAGTATAAAATTGTCAGTCATAAATGAATATCATAGAAAGAAAGACATTTTAAAAATCCCAAATTTTGGTAAAGAGTGAATAGATGCCTGACATGACTCAGAAGCCTGATTCTAAGAGGTCTCTGTTGACTATTTATTTACAATAGAAATGACAATACTGACAATGATTAGTACTACTATTTAGTATTAGCTGTTACACGTGGTGTGCTGTTAAAATTTGAAATCACTACAATAAAACCTACTAGTGACTTTATGACAAAATGGTAGACGAAGGGGACAGTAGATGAAAGGATATGGTAATCTACACAAAATATTAATCTGCGCATGCTTATGCACAGTATACTGAGCATACTCTGTTCCAATGGACGGAGTAAAGTTCATTGCGTCATTTTGAAACTTTGCAACAATAAAAAATGGCTGACCGCAAAGGGAATACACATTGTAGTTTTTCATTTTTAGTTAAACTTAATTAAAACATCATATTTTGTCATTATTGTATATTATTGTACATGTAGGCTGTGAATTCAATTCAATTTAATTTCAATTCAATAACATTTATTCAATAATGGTAAGACAAGAAAAACAAGCATCCTCATAGCCTCTTTTAAGGTTTTTATTAGGTGTTTTAGTTCATCCTTTTGAACTTTGCTAACTAAACTTTAAATTTAAGTTAGTTATTTTAGTTAAAATAGTGTCAATGACCATGCAACTTAAGGCACGATCAGTGTTTTAAAAATGAAATTTTCATGTTTATTTTTAATCTTTAATATTTTGTGGATAAATAAAAGTTTGAATTTATAAGAATGAACATTCTGTTACCAAATATTAAGCTTTACAAAATCAATAAAGTTGATATTTTTATATTGTGATTTTCAAATAATATACTGTTGACATTATTGCTTATACTTGAATGAATGCTATAAAGTAAGCATTGATAATCTGTCATTGTTCTAAAATATGAAAAACTGTAGCAACACCAACATTACAGTGGGTAGATTTATATTTAAACGCTGAATCATATATATTTTCATAGATGATTAACAAGGCCATATACATGGCTGCAGTCGCAAATTTGAGTTAGTGTTTACCGACCGATCTACCGACTGACATAGTGAGCTATAGAGTCTCGTTTGCACGCGAATAAAAATGAATAAGCCAAATTAGACTAAGACAAAAATATTACCGTATATCTCAGTGATTAAGTTCACTTAGGTTGACCCTGGTCTCCCCAATTTCATTTTTTTTTATGTATATACTGAAATAGACCGAATAATGAAATGAAATCATCATCTAGTTTAATGCTGGTAATCGTTTTTCTTTTATTTTAAATGCTATTTCAATTAAAAGGTGTTTTGTAAAAAAGGTCTAAAAAATTAAATTAAATTAAATTTTGTACAGATTTTTTGGTTTTTATTGAACAGATACACTGGTACTGAAAGTGCTAACAATATAAACAGAATTTAAGTAAAATAAATGATGAGTGAGGGCACTGTGTAATATAAAATGTATAGGCCCTTGTAATGTATTATGGAAAAAATAATTACAAACTAAAAATGGGTCTAATATGGGTCTATATTACATCCTTTAATATCATTGCTCTTCACTATTTAATGAGGAGGAGATGGTGGACGGAGTTGGTAGTGTGTTGAGTATGGCAAAATGCATTACTAAAAATGATGAATAAAACATCATACTAAAATATTCAGTACAACTAGCATCTTTGATCATTATAATACACAGGGATCATAGGGCATTTAAGTGACTTGTCTAAAAAACAATTTGTGAAAATTGCACTTTTAAAATACAAAATCATATATAAGAACAATTGAAGGTTTGTGTTGAAGTGTTTTTGTCAAGATGTAATGTCTCACTGAAAAAAAAAATTATTTTGAACAATTTTGTTGAATGTGCCATTTTAATGTAACATAATAGTTCTCCATTTTGACCAAAAATTTGATCCAAAAAAATGTATTTACCTGAAAAAATTTCAAATTAAATATTTTAATGAAGAAATGTTCAAATTGGCTGCCAGCCAATGGGTTTTTGGTTGAATTAACCATTTATTTGTCATTTTATAAGTGAAAACATTATTATTTTTTTTCTACGGAAGTGATTACAGTAACTTTATTAAAACCCTACAAAATAACATATTCAAAATCTGATTTAATTAATCTTCATTTTTCATGATTTTGGGACAATACACCTTTTGATTAAATACTGTTTAAAAAAATAATATTAATTTAATAAAATGGTCAAGGCACTATTGTTATTGTAAATGTTTTATAAAGTGTTTCAAATGGAAATTTATGACCATAGCCGCATGAAAAAACATAATGTATAGCATTATGTATTGATAATAATACACATTAAAGATTATATTTTAAATTAGAGCATATAACTGTACACTGTTGCCACAAAAAACTGATATTGTTTTGCACACAGTATCAACTATATTTAAGCCTAATTGTCAAAAAGCACTAAGTGGAACACCAACAATATTAAAACATAGCAATGCTATAAAACGATAAAGTATACAACAATTAGTGAACAATAGAAAAAAAAATGTGTTTTAAAATATTCCATGTGTTTGTTATACAAAATGAATATCAAACTTCTTTTTATTGTGCACAAAATTTAGATAAACTTGAATGTCGCCCTCTATAAATTATATATTTGTGGAATTTAATTAACCACAAATATTTTTTATCAATTATTTTGGAACATTGGGTACAATTAAATTGGTACACAAAAAGAGTTGGAAAATCATTTTGTGGTTTATATATTATTGTAACCACTAAACACTAATGCAAAAGGAAACTTGATCACTTGTAAAACAGCTTTAAAGGTGTATCATCATCACTACCAGATTTTATATTGAGAGTCTAAATCACTGATAATCAGTTGCACTTGTGTTGAAAATTGGTATAGTCAAGTTTTGAACCAAATTTTGTTTACCCCGTAAACTAACAGAAAATTTTCATTTCAATTGACACTGACAGCGCTAATTTTATCACTATCTTTTAATAACTTATATTTATTGGCATCTTAATTATTTTTAATATTAGTATTAAGATCAGGACGGTATTTAGTTAGACTCAGAGTGGTTTCAGTAAAAAATATATCATCCAAGGAAATTATCAAAAACTTTAACTGGTTAAAGCTGTCTGAATCAACAATCTGGTAGATAGGAAAGTACTTATGTACTGTATATTACATTAGTAAAATGCTTAAATTGTTTAAAAGGAGGTGAAAAGAGAAGCTTTGCCTCACTTGAACAGCCATGTTAGGTTTTATCACTGTGTGAGTAGTACAACATGATGCCAAAAATATTATATTTTATTAAAATAATCAATTTTAAACTTATATTCTAGAGTATCAGATTAATTATTATTATAATATTGCTTATGTATAAAAAAAAATAAAGCAGTCTCCATTTTATATTTCTTTTGTAATTTTGTATTTAATACTTTGAAAACTATAATTAGGATAGAACAATTTGAATTGAATATTATTACAGTAGGCCTATTTAGTTATAAACCTAAACAAATTACCGGCCTATTATTCATTTATTCATGGTCAAATACAGAAAAATATGTACATTATTTTTGTTTGTTCAAAGTTAAAAATTCACATAAAGATATAAAAATGAGTTAAAAAAGGTTAAAATTTGGTAAAATACAGATAAAATAAATTGTTTAAAATACAAAATACAAGCAAGATTGGTGTGTGTAAGGGTATAGCATAAAATGATCAATGTATGTAAGTTTCATTGAATTGACTCATTGCAGTAGTGAGAAACAAGTTTCTCATCCTATTGGTTTTCCATCTTGGGTAAACACTAAACACCCTGACTTACTAAAGACAAGGTAATGATGAGGAAGGGTGATACTCATCAGACATAATTACTTTTTACTGATGGCACTGTTAACAATATCTTTAGCGTTCTCTTTAGTTCCTATTATTCTTTAAGCTATTTTTCTGATTTCATTAAAATACTTGATTGTATAGTATTAAAAGAGGATGAAAATTCTAGAAATAAAACCCTAGCATAAGTATTTATCACAATCAAGATGAGCAAGCAAGTTGTATTAATGTAGTAATAGATGTTCATAAACACCAAGCTAATTAAATTCAGCTATCAAAACTAATTTTTTATTATGTAATTGAATAATAAATACTTATTTCAATAATAAATATTCAACTCATTTTATCTTAATTTTTTTAAACTTTAAAGCTAGAATACCACGATACAGATAGCAGCACAAGACAGAAAAACTAACAAAGTGATATATCACTCTGTGTGTGTCATCCATGTGAACCAACATATTTTATGTTTTTAAATTATCCGCTTTCTACGAAAGCCCATTAATGCCATTTTAAGTATATGTTTTTCGAACGTAATCCGTTCTAACGAATTAGTAATTCATTTGAACGGATTAATAATCTGTTCAAACGAATTAGTAATCCGTTCAAACGAATTGCAACATATACAACAAGTGCTATTTAAAGTATATGTTGTAATTCGTTTGAACGGATTACTAATCCGTTCAAAGGATTACTAATCCGTTCAAAGGAATTACTAATTCGTTTAAACGGATTACTAATTCGTTTAAACGGATTATTAATCTGTTCAAACGAATTACTAATTCGTTCAAACGAATTAGTAATCCGTTTAAACGAATTAATAATTTGTTTAAACAAATTAAAACGGATTACTAATCTGTTTGAACGAATTAGTAATTTGTTTGAACGAATTAGTAATCCGTTTAAACAAATTATTAATTTCTTTAAACAAATTAGTAATTTGTTTAAACGGATTACTAATTCGTTCAATTATTAATTCGTTTAAACAAATTAGTAATCCGTTTGAATGAATTAGTAATTCGTTTGAACAAATTAGTAATCCGTTTAAACAAATTAGTAATCCGTTTGGACGGATTCCTAATTCGTTTGAACAGATTATTAATCTATTTAAACAAATTAGTAATTCGTTTGAACGGATTAGTAATCTGTTCAAACGAATTAGTAATCCGTTCAAACCATTTGCAACATATACAACAAGTGCCATTTAAAGTATATGTTGTAATTCGTTTGAACGGATTACTAATCCGTTCAAACGAATTACTAATTTGTTTAAACAGATTAATAATCTGCTAAAACGAATTTATGGATCCGTTCAAACGGATTAGTAATTTGTTTAAACGGATTAGTAATTCGTTCAAACAGATTAATAATCCGTTTTAATTATTAATTAATTATTATTAATTTAATTATTATTAATTTTAATTATTAATTTGTTTAAACAAAACGAATTACAACATATACTTTAAATGGCACTTGTTGTATATGTTGCAATTCATTTGAACGGATTACTAATTCGTTTGAACAGATTATTAATCCGTTCAAACAAATTGCTTGTGAAACTGGGTGAGTGGGGAACACAGGCTTTAAGTCATAGTGGTTAGGTTCGCTGTTGTGTCCCATGCCAGCTCACTCAGTTGGTTCTATTGTTTTTTTTTTGTATGTCGTGTTTTTCATGTATTTTATATTTGGCAATAAAAAGAATAAGAATAAGAATTACTAATTCGTTAGAACGGATTACGTTCGAAAAACATATACTTAAAATGGCATTAATGGGCTTTCGTAACTTTCAAATAATCAATAATCAGTATTTTGTTTCACATGCTTAGAATTATTTACAGGGGCGATAGCAGGACTATCTTAAGGGGATTGCCCAAATGTCCAGGACCTTAGCCAGGATCTGAAAAGGGAGCGGGATTTAAAGCAAATTTTGTTAAATGACACCTCTAGATGGCCGGAAATGCTCTCGCACATGAAATTCATAATAAATGGCACCTCTAGTTTTTTTAACTTCTAATTTTATAGGCCGATTGTGTTTCGTTTAAATTATTATTCAGTAGAAACAATTTAACTACAACTAGAATAGAAGTAGGTAACTTCGAAACTGGCTTATACGTTTGTTGATATCAAAGGTTTCTTAATTAAATGATTGATTGCTGCTACTGTATGTCAATTCAGATGGAAAATCCACAGACATACAATACTGGCAATAAAACTATTCCATTGGATGACACACTTTTTCAACAGCCATGTTGGAAAAGGGTGGATTTAGGGGGTAATTTGCTAATAATGTAGTGAATATCCTCAAAAAACGAATTGCATGTTGGAAAAGGGTTAAGACTGAGGGCTGGATTTAGGTGTAAATTGCTAATAATGTAGCATATCTTTAAAAAACTTTTAAGTGAAGAAGAATTTTCATTGATATTTCTGTTTACATAATAAGGTTTACAATATAAATTATTAATAGAGAGATCATATATATCTGCTCAGTCAGTCAGGGAAGAGGACAAAAGGCTTCCTACTTTCTAGGAGTTTTATGTGGAGGAGTTTAATCAGCTGGAATCTTTGATTAATCACCTTTATTTTTAAACATAGTACTGTTCAGTGTCCTAGGGTATGTTCAGACTCACGGTGGCGTTATGTAAGCAGTGTACATATTTTTGTATATGAACTAAGCTGCAGGTTAGCGTTAGGAAGCTGTTACGCCTCGCCAGTGGCGTTAATAACCCTAGCAAGAGAGGATTACCTTGTGTTGGATAACAAACCTGACGCTGTGAGTCTAACCTTAGGTATTACTATTAATACCAACCTTTAGTCATCCCAATGAGCCATTAATGTAAGATAGGCCCTGTTTCTGCTACAATATGTACGGCATAAACATACCGTAATAATATATTAGAATTATAATTCGGTGACTCGTTTCTTTTGAAAACTACTTTGTGGGATTGTCTGGATTGAGGAATAGATAGCTATGGTTCGATCCCTCAAAATCCCCTATGGGACCGGAAAACCCTGTGTCTACCCAACTTGCAGTCATTGTCCATGGTCAGTTTGCTGTTTTGTACTGCTTACTGTTCACTTGTTTTGACGATAACCAAACTCCACATCTCCTGTTATTACCCTGAAACCTCGGTTCTATGACATTTAAAAAGAGCAAATATCTTAACATTTTCAGTCCACTGTGACATTTTAGTAATTGTTCTAAGTAGGGTATGCTCAACAAACCTTGTGTTATGAGTGAACAATATAGATGGTATATTCATAAGGCAGCAGAAAGGTGCAAGAAATATATGATAAAATATCAGAGTTAACGATATCGATAATGATCAAGATAAATATGCGGTATATTTATACCATGGAGCTATAAAAACTAATTTTATAGCTCCATGTTTATACAGTATATTTTTTATGAGACCCATTTCTGCTGCCACAAAAAATACCATATCAATAGGTATCCCAATGAAAGCGCACAGAGGGGTATCACTTTTGAAATATTAACAAAATTCAAATAAGTAGTATGACTTTGATGGTAAATAAATCGTATTCACTCTTAATTAATACTTACAAAATTTATATTGTTTGAAAGTACTTGTTTTAATCTATGTATAAGTGTGTTTACAATTAAAATTAATGAAGTAGTCGCCGAGAAAATGCGATTTTAAAACGGTTCTAAAATCCCGTCGAGCCGATTTCCGCGCGTTCAAAACCTCATCGGAAAATCCCCATCAGTTTTCAAAACACGATCGCACGATTACCATTGAAGCTAGCGGATTAATTTTTGTTGTATGTTATCAGGCTTTAAATGAGCTTTAATTTGATATGAAAATCGTCTTTTATAAATAGATTTTTAGTAACGAAAAGTCAATTTTTGTGACAAAAATCCAATTTTGAATCACCGTTTATGGAAAAATATTATGGATTTTGGTATTAAATTATAGCTAAATCTACATTGAAATCGATAAAACATAGATTACAAACGTATTGTGCATGGTAATTGTGCGAACTACATTTTAAAATGGTGCATGAGGCGTAAATCCCGTTCAGAATTTTAAAGATTCAACCATTATAATCCGGTGAATATTGTAGTGAGTAAAATATTGTACTGTGAAATACGCGCTAGTTTGTTGTGACGTTTTCCGTTTAATACATTATTGCACCCTATTAGCGAATGGTACGTTCCATATTTTGAACACGTTGTTTAGTTTTCCTCGCTCGAGTTCGGCCAGCTCGACGCGAGATGTGTGACAGCAGCGATGTCGGAGATTGACATGTCCTTTTCCGTCGTAGAATATCTGGTTTTACACATTAATTTAACAACTTAAAATTGGTGTAATGTGCGGAAGATTTATTATGCAAGTATACAATGCAAATGATTATTTTAAATGAGTTTATTTTGACCCATTGTGTGTTTGCCTATTAAAGAGAGCATCTTAAATTAGCCCGGCTTGGATTTGGTGTCATAATCATACGGCCCTAAAATTTTGTTTTACGTATTCAAAAGTTATATATAATTTAGTATTTATGATTGAAATTATGAATATAAAGTATATTAAAATAATATAATAATCATACTTACCTAAAATTAGTGTGAAAGAAAGGAAACAGTACACACAGTTTTTAACATACTTTTTCATTTTTTTTTTATAATTTTAAATTTCACCATTAAAAAAATATTTTTTTTTTCATATTACACATATCAAATATATTTATTAATGAAATATACACTACATTCTAACAAGTACAAAAAAAATTAAATGAATTAGTACAGTAGTTCAAAAGTTACAGATCATTAAAAAATTGCAGTTTTTTCATTTTTTAGGGAATTCCAGCAAAAATGGGCGCAAAATGCTTTCGGACCAACTTTGCGGACCAATAATTTTAAAAATAGGTTTCGTTGAGACTCCAAAAAAAATAGAGTTGTACAACTCTGTGATATCTATAGGTTAAAAAAAAATCAAAACTTTTAACTGATTATTGTAAAAGTTATAACCTTTTAAAAATGCTTCCAAATTTAACTGCAAAAAACACCATTTTTAGGCAAAAAATCGAGTATTTTTTTACCACTTTAAATAACCATAACTTCAGAACGGGTAATCGGATTTCAATCATTTAAATTGCAAAATGCTAATTACATTAAATTCTTTATGGTTAACTGAAAGAAAAAGTAAAAAAATTAATTTAAATTTTTTCATTGGGATACCTAATATCAATTATACCATATACAGTGTGTATATTCTTGGCAGCAGAAACAGGGCCATAGTATATAATATTTGAAAACTTCCATGTGATAGTTTAATGCAATGCTGATTTTGCCATAAGTCTGTAAATAAATTCTCTAGAATTAGTGGTTTTACATTTTGGTTTTTGAGCAACAAATATGAAAATTGGTGAGTACCGCCCATGTGCTATGATTTTAAAGTTATTTGTGATTTATTTATCCATTATTATTATTATTTTTCCATTCTTTATGAGGGACATATTGGGACCACAATTAATTGGATTGACCATTGTTTCTAGCAGTGTGATTGTATTAAAATTTCTTGATTTGATGTAATGCAGCTGACATTATTACCCCTGTCTAACTAAATAATTTGCTTGAATTCAAATTATATAGTAGTATAATAATTGCAATGATATTAATGTAGGATATAGTTGCAATGAATTACCTGAAAATACTGGTAAGTTAAAGATGTATTGTCCCTTTGATTAATTTAAAAAAAAAATTTTTTTTTATATTTAAAAAAAAAGTGGGTCATTTTGAAGTATCATAATAGTTATTAACTTTCACCAAAAGTTAGTCGAAAAAAAAAAAATTTAACTGAAATACAGACGTTTTTTTGTTCAAAAAATAACTTTGACTTCCAGTCAAAGTTTTCGATCAAAACATATCTCATAATGCAACACGCTTGTTTGGCTACTCTGTATGCATAATCATAAAACTTCCTCGCGATCTGTATGAAAACACCTTCTCAACCGCGACGAGTTGTAAACAATCCTAATTAGCATCATGCATAATGCATACTCGTGGTTTAAAATCTTTGTTTACTTTCGCTCGTGACGAATTTCCAGACGAAATGTAACCAAATTAATTTACCTATTAATTACGTAAACTTGTTGTTTTTGGCTCTAATTTTCGACTTAAAGTGAATAACTTTAATATTACTTTGATATGGCCAATTTAAATTTAGAATATTTTTTTTTTCATTTTTTGTGTTTCAAGGGACAATACATCTTTAAAGAAAGCTATTGCATGTATTGTGCTCCTTCTCTTATAGAATTGTTTATTGGAAATTATTTTCAACTGAAGTATGATCATAACTGTAATAATGACCATATACACTTAAAAATACAATTTAAAATCAATTATGAATGATTTAGCCTAAGATTATATTTGTTTTTTTTTAAAAAGAATAGCAAATCTCAATTTAACTTAACAATTTGGCACATTATCTATATTATTAAATTACAGTATTTTAAATAAGTGTGAGGAGTATTATTGATTAATCAATAACTATATTATTCCATGTAATTTTGAAAAACTAATAGTATTTGAAATATTATAATTAATATATCAAGTGTAAACAAACTTAGTTATGATTTTACCGGCATTTGTAAATAAGAAAGTTTGTAAATAATAATTACAGTATGTAGGTGGAAAGGTTAACTATATTATAATTATTATTTTTGACAATTATGTTTAGCTTTGATCATTTGACATTGCTGCAAAAGGGCATTTTTTAATTAAAAAAAGAAGAAAGAACACTGACAGATACATAAGCTGTAGTATATATAAATCATAGAGTAATAACATATTAAAGATAAAATAAATAAAAACAAAATGTAATAATTAGTTTCACATTTCCTTTATAATCAAATTTTGGAGATGGATGGCTTTTTAATCTATTAGCTACATTGTGTACTGTAATGGTAATAAAAAAAATAAAAATGAAGTATTTATTACGCACTCTAAGGTATGTAAACACAACTGAACTGTAAGACCATCTTTCACATATTTCTCAAATAAAAAATAAAAAATTCAAATCCTGGACATGAAACGTAACAAAACAAATTTGGCCTATTCAGTTTTCTTTAAAACTGTCCTTAACCATGGTGATATAAACAAGGGTTTGCAATGACATTACATTTGTTTTACTGTCAAATCAGAAAGATGAAGAAAACTAAGTTTCAGATTTAGCAGACATGTTTTATTTAGCACTCAAATTTAAAATGGATCATGACAAATTGTTATAGTAGGACATGTTTTATAGTCTAGAAAATTTGAGGAACATTATTTTTTTTTAAACTTGCTGATAGTAATACACCGTTATCCTCTCGCGACAAACAAATCATCATGTCAACCTTGTCTTTAGTTTTAATAAAGTTACTACCGTATATTTCGGTGTATAAGACGCACCCCCTAACTGAGAGTAAAATATCGGTATTTTTTATATCGTCGATGTATAAGACGCACTTTATATTTCATCAAAACAATGTTTTTTTAAATTGTAATCAATATTATTGTAATAATATATTTTGTTATATCTACAACGGCATCTTTTATTTTGGTTTTTTCTTACCTCAACAAGTTGTTTCTAACTTGTTATTCATGAGTTTCACACCCGCAACATCGTGTGCATGACCGTGTGTGTAACACGCATGTGTGTGGGCTAGCCTTGCTCGACATCGATCATTTCGAGAGGGCGCACGTTTTCACGGACAATCGTATTCGATTAGTATCTATGTATCCGAGAAGTGTGTACGCTAGGTCCATGCTATAATCACCTGGAGAATATACTAGTCGAATACCGTACACCATGTGGCCTCCAAGAAGGGCGGTCGGCGATCATGCGTATAAAAATAAATACTATTCCAATCGTAAAGGTTTACAAATGAAATTTTATCAGAGCGCCTAAAACAGCTCCATAATGAACAAATCTTTTCATCATATTTAGTATAACATCACGCTAAAATGCCTTGAAAACTAGGCAGAAGCGGGTTTCCGTTACGTTAGTACACTGTATCTAGGCCTTCCTAGCCTACTCAGGCCTAGCCAACGGTAACTGGACGATTCGGCCCTGAGACGATTCGGCCCGCTAGCCAACGAGGTGACGATATGTACAATATGTGTGGTGAGGCATTTATGTTCGGTGTATAAGACGCACCCTTAATTTAGAGGTCAAATTTGCGTGTAAAAAGTGCGACTTATACACCGAAATATACGGTAAGTATGAGACTGATTAGAGGTCTCAAATTTAATGATTTTCACATAAGTAATAGCTAAAATTAGAATATTATTTACTTATTTCCCAATATTGGATCATTTTATTGACAAAGTTGGGTAAATTTTGAAAAATCTGACTTTAAAATAAATTAAAAGGCCTGCAGCCAGTTACCATTTGCGGCCATTGAAGAAATGCATAATTGTTTTCATTAATTCATTTTAAATACTGCATTAAATATTTCTTATTGTATTTTTTTTTTTTAAACAGTGATCATCGACTGAATTTTCTGAAAAATTTACATACAATTATATTCAATCAACTTTCTTTCTTTTTAAATAGCTAGCTGTTGTTGAAAATTGAAGAATATAATAACATTGCATAAAATAAGATAAGAAAATATTTTCAAATAATGGCATGCTTGGAATGTTTCACAATTACATATAAATGAAAGATAATATATAAGTGAAGTCAAAGAATAAAACAAATAAAATATGTAGTGGGATATTATACTACAAGCGATGGGGTACAGTAGGATGATAGAGCAAAGACCAAAGCCTTCAAGGCACATTCCGTAGAACGATAATGCTCTTATGAGCAAATGTAATTTAAACAGGTTTTATCTACAGTAATTATATGCTGTAATTTGTTGAAATGTGCCACAATTATATTTGGCAAACATGTCAATAAAAAATATAAACTAATGTATTGTATTTGTTGTATGTATTAATGTAAATCATTAAAATAATGTAAGGTTTAAGATGAGTGAAGATTTTGTATCTATAATTACAACATTAAATCAGACAAAATCTTTATTACTCCAATTTATAGATTTTATGAACAAATTAATCTAGACTTTTTAAATTGGAAAAAAAAGTTTAAATATTTTGTTAAAATTATACAATTACTTGAGACACTTAAATACAAGTGTGCATGACTTACCTCGTCTGCAATATTCATGTCTGATCCTGCATTGATCAGGCACATACATGTGCTGCTGTGACCAGCTTGGGCAGCATAAGACAAAGGTGTTCTTTTATACTGAAAATATTAAGCACATAGAGGTTATTATATTTCACATAATATAGATAATTATCATTATCAAAAATCAAACTCAAAGGTAACATTTATTTCTCTTTTAAATTCCTAATAATAAAGTACAACAATTTGTACAGGTAATGATTATTGTGTTTGCATACCAGATGGTTATTTGCATACCAGATGGTTATGCCAAGTCAGACAATTCAGAATTAAAACAAATTAGATTAACAATGGATAACCAGCTCTAAGTCTGTCAGAAGATTTCTTAGTGTTAGTATCAATAGACCAGCACTAGTTTGCCTTGTGTTACAGAAGTTGTGTTAACGTACAGTACTATAATAAATATTACTGAGACTAAGCAAGGGGCAATAAAATAACATGGAAACCTGTCAAATCAACCTGCTTCACCACCACTTTGATTACTTGTAAGCAAAGGATTCATTGGAGATGATGACACAATTGTATTGTGCATGCTTAGAAGGAACCAGTGGCCTGAATAGTCTGAATAAATGATCTGTAGAAGCAGAGTCTAGGCCGTAATTGTGTTGTACTGTATGTATCCTGAGGTGTGGGGTTAATCAAAGGGTTATAAACACAATCGTCCATCCACATAATATACAATATTGTAATTATTTATAATCTATGCATTTAATTTATTTCGTCTTTCATAAATAATAAAAATCACAAGGTACAGAGCACTTTAGGGGGTAGACGGGATCGTCAAAAAGTGAAACAAAACACTATCAAGTGACTCTCTGACCCCCTAAAGTGTAAAAATTAAATAAACTTAAATACAGAAAAACAGTTTAAAATAACATTTCACATTTCATTGAGTTCAGACAGGTATTTGAAGCAAGTTTTTCTTAAGTGAATATATAAATGAAGAAAGGGAAAAAACTAGACTATCTTTAACATTTGGAGGCAAGTTATGAACAGACGTGGAAATGAATTAAAAATATTATAATGAGCAGAATTCGTTCTTGAAATACTATGGAAAAATACTACAGAATTAAGGTGTCGCAAATTTTGAGTAATGTAATTAATATTTCGTGGCCAATACATTTCTAACTGCCGAAAATGTTGGCCAAATTAGGGCGAGTAGACCTTGATATACATAGTGTAAGCCTCTATGATAGGGTCTACTTTACCAAAACAGAAGATCAATGTAAATATTGCAGTATACAGTAGTATAAAGTCATTTTGATAACAGCATAAAGAATTGTAGTACAAAACAGTCCCATATAAATGATAATTAATGTGACTATGAAAACAGTTAAGTGGAGAAACAATTAATGTACAGTACATTTACATTTGTTTTGATGATATGTGTCATCATTGTGTAACTTTCATTTTCAAGTGCATGTGTATGTAAAATGAAATGTGTGAGCTCTCACTGTAAGTATGAGTTTGGGCTTAGTACATTCCTACCAATAAATGATATTCAAATTGTTGTAACTTCATTTTAATTATTGTTTTTTAAATATTTCTGATCTACTAATTTTTTAAGAAAATACAACAATCTTTATTAAACAAATTTTTGCCAAGAGCACCAATTCAATTTTTTTTTGTATATGCATAATGAACTGAAAATATAAATACTACAGAAACCCAGAATGTGGGTATTGAAGGTAAACAAAATGCATAACCAAAAACAAAAATGTTTCCTCTGTATGTTTGAGTGCTCTATTCATTAAATTATAAATCCCATCTTTTTATATTTTTCGTATTGGAATTCCTATTTTTCATGGTCCCAGATCTTTTCTCCATACTTGATAATGATGATTTCTTTTTAATCTAATGTAATGCGATTCATATTGTCAACTTGTCATGCTCATCTGATTCTTGAAAATATGAAATAGATTGAAAATTAAAATTCTCAAATTCTCAAATTTAAAATTTAAACTTGAATATGCTGTATTAGGAGTAATGCTATTATAGACAGAAACTAAGGTTTTATTACTAGTGAATTCAAAAACTGAACGTGTCATATGAACACTACACAGTAGCCAGCTATACCTATTTTGGAATGATAGTAGCATTCAAGCTTCCCTCTTCATAATATTTAAGTGTCTTGATATACTATTTGTTATCAAAGTATTTTAGGGATAATAAGTTGACAAATTAGCATCCTGTTTCCACTGTAAAGTATATGTACAAGAAAAGCACCAGTGATTTATTTAAAGATCTGAGTGCAGAATAATTTGAATTCTAACAATCATCAATGTTTAAATATGCAGTCAGTAGAGAATTAAATATGCCATAAAGCAGACAATTTAAACAGCTATGATCATCTGTTGTTTTAGATCTCTAATTTTTTCATTGATCTCTTTTAGATGAAATAAATTGACCATGTTTATATAGGTATTACAAAAATCAGAAAATGTTCATGAAAAAACTGTAGTATGGCTACAAAGCAGGTAGTTTGCTAACATTGTGTCTTCCTCAAAGACATTAAAAACATCTCCCCCAGGCTCTTGTGTTGTGTTAAAATAAAGCAGGCCTTCTGATGGAGATTGTATTGTGTGTTAAGCACATGGAGGAAAATTGTGATTAATCTGTTGAAAATAACCCTAACTTGCTTGTATAAAAAGATACATCTCTCCTTGTTTACTGAATTTGTTAGGAGTTAGGGGGTTTTCAGCATTAAACTTGTCCATTCTAGTCTGCCTTGTATATACTGTATTTAATGAATGAGTGACTTGATGTCCCACGCTAGCTTTTAGCTTGAATGAATGCGTGAATGGCTGCTCTAGCTAGGCCTAAAAGGGGACGGGATGTTTAACTACAAGGTGTATTTATTTATTTCATTTGTTAGAAAAAATAATGGTTATCAGTTGATACATGTAGTTTGTAGCCTAGTTTTTTTTCAATAGTTGTATTTGTAGTCTAGTAGGCCTTATTTATTCTGGCCTTTTTTGTTGTTGAAATCCATCTCACGCATTGACGATACAGCCTAGGTCAAACCTTGTTCTCGTCATAATGGGAAACGTTCTGATTGGATACAACGTTGAATTGCAGTAGCGTCGTACGCTAAAACGGTACTATCAACCGTTTTCCACTACAACGCTAAAGCGTACTACGACGCGTTGTACGCTAATCCCCAACTGTTCAGACACACATTCTTTTACCGTCGTACACTAAAACGGTCTAACGCCATAGGTCTGAACAGCGCCTTAGTGCTAGAATATTCAACCAGGTCGTTGTTCTCCAGTTTCAACTGATATTAAAGAACAGGCTTTGAAAGCTCAGAAAACATGACAATGAATGCAGTTTTAATGTCCTACACCAAACATGAGGATGGAAAATAAGTGACTGACATATATTTAAAAAATATTAACAAAACTTAATAAATGTCCATTTATACACAAACAAAACAATAAAGAAGATATCTATATTAAAATGTCTGGCTGTTTTACTTTATCGTTTTGATTTAGCTTTTTGCTTATTTTATTATTTTATTTATCTCCATTGAGGTCCAGCCACCCACAGCATTATCATTATTTTCATTTAATTGCCTTTGGATTTATATTAAAATGTAACACATTAACAAGATTCTGTTTTTTTGTGACTGCAAATGTTTAAAAAATTTATTTTACAGTGCGCACTATAATATTTGCGGCAACTCTGCAATTTGTATTTTAAATATTACTTGCTTTTAGAATTAAAGGGGGGTTCCAGGTTTAAAATGAATAGTAAAAAATGTAAAATATATTTGTTTGTCTCTTGAACGGTAAAAGTTTCAATTTATATAAGCGCCCAGTGAAGCAGAACGAAGGCTGTGAAATGAGGCCACATTACAAGTGCAGCTACGGCTAAATCACACTGTGGTTACAGAATAGAAAATTCGTGAAATGGTCTTCCGACGACTCGTTATCATTAACCATATCAATTACTTTTGTAAAATTATACTTATCTGATGTAATTTTAGTCGGTCTTCCCATTTATAAAGTCAATTTTCTATTAAAATTCATCTAAACAGTGAAAAATTAGATATGTTTGCACTTTACGTTTGCTGATTTTCGCCAAAATCAATGAAGCATAAACGTATACTGTACATTCCTGCTGAGGAGCGAGATGACGATACACGTGCTCTCTCTGCCCATGCCTGACATCGTCATGTGATAAGCAGATACAGTATACAATACCAAACTGGTCGGGTCGAGTATACCCCATCTATAATCACAACATGAACGATGTACAGTATTTGATTATAGGTCAACTCGACCTACCCGAATGGTATAGATAATATAGCTCGAATGAGAGAGTTGGAATATTTGTAAACATAAGTATTGCTAATTTTAACAAGTGTAGCCTATAGTGAAAGGCCTGGTAGTATCAATTTTTAACTGGGCCGGATCGGCTATGTCTCCTTTCCTACTACCTGGTGTACTTGCTTGATGCAGTATCCGCTTTTTTTAGAGAGTACCCTAGGCCTATTTTAGGCCTACTTAGACGATCGGGACACCATACGTGCGGACAGCGATCAGACCTTGTTTTGCCTCAATATTTACAGCCGATTTTGTAGAACGTTTAGGTTTGATTGTTTAGGAGTTTGGTTGATTGATAGGATGGGGTTGGAATCCACTGAGTTTTGTTGTTTATGGGCCAATCGTTAAGTAGTAGGCTAGCTAGACCCATGATGGGCGCCAATGTTTTAACGTAGCCATCGTGGCATGGAATCCCTAGTCAGAATGGCTCTCACCCATGAAAAAAAAATGATTTAGGCTAGGCCTAGTACGTGAAGCCGATAATACGATCTGTACTATACAGGTATAAAAATAGTATAATTTATGACTCCGTAATCTGTACTAAATTTTGTATTTCATTAAATGTCAAATAAATAGTTGCTACTACTGTTATTATTACACTTTAGGCCTAGCTTAGAAAATCTACAAAAAATGTATTTCACAGGGAAGAGAGATGTAAATTAGTTTACAAACACAACGTACATGACGTCGCGAGTTTGGAATCCACTGATGACGTGATTTTGTGAATATCTCATGAATATTAATGAGCTTCCCTAAGCTGCTGAAAAACAGACTTTCCATGAATTTACCCTAAAATGTATATGAAATTTAATTTTTTATTTTCTCGTTATTACTTTTTCATTCTGACATGTCTATATTTTTATATTTTTTATTTAATAAATATACGATATTTAAAAGCAATTTTAAACCCAGAATCCCCCTTTAATGAAAACAAAAAAGACACTCAAATATCAAAATAGGACTATTAACTACACTCTTATAACATAAATGCTATAATTGATGTACCTCTGGGTATTTGTTCTGCTAAAATGACACATTTATAACAAAAATTAACCACTAAAATATTAACAACTAGAGGGTACTCCGAGAGTTAAAACCTCCGCCTACTGTAAAATTCCTATACATAAAATGTCCCCGGAAAATATATTTATTTTTAAGTATAAATAGGCTAACTGCACACTACAAAGTTGTGGATGAGCGTTTGGTGTAATGGTTATGTATCCAGCCTCTCACAGTTGAGATCGCTGGTTCAAGTCCCGCTGAGGTTTTTTTTTTTTTAATTATTTTTTTTTTTTTTGTGGACCTTGATCTTTGACCTTGACCCTTCAAAATTTAACCACAATTATATGATGATTCATTGATCATTGTGGCTATAAGTTTGGTGAGAATCAGATAACAACTGTGGTCTCTAGACAGTAAAATAGTTTTTTGTTAGTTGTGACCTTGACCTATGACCTTTTCCCCTCAAATTCGAACTCATCTGAGCTTTTTGGGCTTAGATCATTGTGACCAAATTTGGTGAGAATCGGCTAAAAACTGTGGCCTCCAGGCACACACACAAACATACAGGGGTGAAAATATAACCTCCTTGGTGGAGGTAATAATGAGGGTACTCCGAGAGTACAAACCTTCGCCTACTGTAAAATTCCCCTACATAAAATGTCCCTGGAAAATTTATATATATTTTTTAACATTTTTTTTTTTATTAGTTCTAAGTGTAAATAGGCTAATTGCACACTACAAAGTTGTAGATGAGAGTTTGGTGTAATTATCCAGCCTCTCACAGTTGAGATCAGGGTTCAATTCCTACAGAGTTTTTTTTTTTTTCCAATTATTTTTTTATTTCTTTTTTTTTGTGGACCTTGATCTTTGACCCTGACCCTTTAAAAATTAAACACAATTATATGATGAGTCATTGATCATTGTGGCTAAGTTTGGTGGGAATCGGATAAAAACTGTGGTCTCTAGTTTTTTGTTAGTTGTGACCTTGAACTATGACCTTTTCCCCACAAAATCGAACTCGTCCGAGCTTTTGGGGCATAGATAATTGTGGCCAAATTTGGCCAGATTTGGATGAAAACTGTGGCCTCCAGGCAGTTCACAGACACACACACAGGGGTGAAAATATAACCTCCTTGACAGAAGAAATAATGTAAGGTAATACATTATCACTAAACATATTACAGTTTAACCACTATATTGTTATGTTTTGAAAGTTGGAAATCTAGGATTCGAGTTATGTTTGTATGTCCGCCAACTCTCTATTTTTAACTTAATAATGGTTTAACTACTAAATTAAACTTAATAAAAATCTTTGTTTAGTTATCTATACTTCAATGTTTTAAAGACCCATTCCCTACAATTTGTGACCTCACGATCAATCAAAAAGTGGGTGAATTAGAGTAGAAAAACAAAAATATCAATCCATGTATTGGTATAAAAGTGTAGTAGGCTTTGTAGGAACTTTAGCTTTCTTAACTATGGACATAAAATCTTCATCTATATTATAATTTGAGTAAAGGGAAAAAGTATTGTAAAACTTGTTAATGGGTGAAAGGATGACCTAATAAATATCACTTTTTTGTGTATTACATGTAGTTCCATGTAAACCTTTTTTATTTCCTTTTTAAAGCGGTTTTAATATTTCTAACATAACTAAGTGAACAACAATCACGCTACTCCACATGTTATGGCATTTTTTTGTAAATTGTTGTTTCCCTCCGCCAGGAGAGACACATTCAACAATCAGTATTCAACGTTCAGTCAGGTAAGTACCACCATTGTGCTTATTTCAATTAACCCTACCCATTGTCCACCTCCTGTGTAATGTGCATCAATTCATTATAAGATTCATGCATTGTTTTATTAGATTAAGGAATTGTAATGTAGGCCTAGTAGAAACTGTTGTTACCAAGTTACAACGGCACTTTGTCATAATTTAATTTTGTGCATATTTCTGATATACAAACAATCCGCAATGCTTGTTTAACGTACAACACTTTATAATAATAATATTCATATTATTAACCTCATTCTGTTGTTTAATGTTACAATGAGATAAAGATGTTACTGTTTCACGTTTATCAACTTTTTAGTGGAGGTTTTGATATCTGTCAGTTGATATAAATTAAAATAAAAAAATAAAATAATATTAAGTAAGCTATTTAGGTAAAAAATATCAGTAGCCCCACTCTCACCCAAATAAAAGAATTCAACATTCCTTCATTCATTACGGAGGTTGCTGGTACAAAGGTGTAATATTTTTTATAATAACATTCATGTACAGCCTGCAGTATCCTACAACAGAAGCCTGGGCTCAGCCAGACACCGTTTCATTTCGCCATAGTTCAATTTTGTACCGTATATTTTGGTGTACAAGTCGCACCTGTGTATAAGACCGACCCCCTAACTGAGAGTAAAATATTGGTATTTTTTATATCATCGATGTATAAGACGCACTTTATCTTTCATCAAAACAATGTTGTTTAAAATTGTAATCAATATTATTGTAATAATGTATTTTGTTATATCTACAACGGCATCCTTTATTTAGGCTTTTTCTTACCTAGGCTGGGCGTTTTATAACAAAATACATTATTACAATAATATTGATTACAATTTTAAACAACATTGTTTTGATGAAAGATAAAGTGCGTCTTATACATCGATGATATAAAAAATACCAATATTTTACTCTCAGTTAGGGGGTCCCCATTCTGTCAGTTCTTTCTAACTTGTTATTCATGAGTTTTGCACCCGCAACATCGAGTGCATGACCGTGTGTGTGGGCTAGCCTCGCTCGATCATTTTATCCTTTATATGTATTGGTCATCAATTATCAATTATTATCGCGAGAATAAAGATGATGGGCGTGATTGTTCCTCGCTACCACACCCAGACTGCAAGCCCCGATCGCTACAACCATGCATCTGATGCCGTGCCGATCCACGATCTATATCAATGATGGCATCATCACACTTCACAACAACAACAAACCTGGGGTCTCTTCCAGCGCCGGCCGCCGGAAAACATTTGAATTGGGAGCGCGCCGCGTACTACTGTACGACGTCTTCATCATCATCAATTGCTGGGGTACGGCGGTCGGCGATCGTGCGTATAACTATAATACTATTCCAATCGTAAACGTTTACAAATGAAATTTTATTGTCGGAGGGCCTAAAACAGCTCCATAATAAACAAATCTTTTCATCATATTTAGTATAACATCACGCTAAAATGCCTTGAAAACTAGGCAGAAGCAAGTTGCCGTTACGTTAGTACACTGTAGCTAGACCTACTCTTAGTACTAGGCCTTACCTTAAAAAAGCTCAGGCCTAGCCAACTAGGTGTCGGTATGTACAATCTGTGTGGTGAGGCATTTATGTTCGGTGTATAAGACGCACCTGTTACATGTGATGAGAGTCAGGTGTCGCATGCAAATGAATCCAGTCGCCGGTGGTCAAGTGGACGAATCAGAATGGAGCGTTGTGGTGCGCGGTATTTTGGAAAGCTGTGTTGGGTGTGTGATACAAAGGAGGGACTCACGAGACGGTACAAGTCGGAGACGCTTGCAGTGAACTGTGAGACGGGAAGCGAGACAGGACGATAAGAATGGAGACGTTGTGATTTATGTATTTTGTGCATTGTGAAAGGAAATTAAATGGAGCTTGTGCTTCTTGCATACTCTGAGTGTCGGCTATTGTTTGTTCTAAACCTCGTTGTTGCTTTTTAGGTATTTCGGCCTAGGCCAAAAGTGGTCGTAACAGAAATTGGGGGCTCATCCGGGAACGGAGTTATCAGACTCACTCGGGGTTTGGAACAAACAGTTACTACTACACTATTGTAATTTTCTTAACCATTTGTTTATAATGGAGTTTGAGGCTGAAAAATACCTTGCAGAGTGTGTTTTCTGGGAAACATTTAATACGTTAAAAAAGCCAGATTTGTTGGCTTGGGAAGGTATTTTGATCTGCATTTAAAACACTCCACAAGAAAACAAGTTGTTAAAAATAAATTAATTGAAACCCTTGTAAGAGAAGAATACTTAAAAGATTCATGTTTGAAAGAAGTGATTGTAGTTGAGGAAGTAGAGAGTGAAGCTGTAAAATTTAAAAAAAAAAGAGAATGATGATGGGAATGGAAATGGAGAGGGCAAAGCAAAAAGCAGATGTAGAATTAGAGCTTGCGAAATTGCAGTACCAAATTGAAAGAGACACTATTGGGGGAGAGAGAGAGAGAAGTAAAAGTAAATGTTGCTAGACGTGCGCCTGATGCGTCTAAACACATTAGGCTTGTTCCAAAATTTCAGGAAACCCGAAGTTGAAAATTGCGTATAGTATGAAGTGGCCAAGAGAAAAGTGGACCCTTCTGTTGCAGAGTGTTTTCATAGGGAAAGCACATGAAATTTATTCGGCTCTACCCCTTCATGAGTGCAGTGATTATGAAATAGTGAAGAAAGCAGTGCTCAGTGCTTACGAACTTGTGCCAGAAGCTTATCGACATGCTAGGATACAGTGTGAACAAACGCATGTGGAGTTTGCCAGAGTTAAAGAGCAAATGTTTGATAGATGGGTTAGTTCTAAAGATGTAGAATTGAATTATGATAATTTAAAGCAAATGATGTTAATAGAAAAATTTAAAAGGTGCATTCATGTTAAAATTCACCTTGATGAACGTAAAATTGATACATTAAAAGACGCAGCAGTATATGCCGATGATTATGCATTGACTCATAAATTAAGTGCGATAAATATAAATAATCCCAATCATGAGGATAAACCACATGATTACAAACGGGTATCTGATACTAAGAGACAGAGTCTGTTTGGATATAAGCCTAAGGTATTAATATGTTACCATTGCAAAAAAAAAGGACATGTTATGTCCTTAAACGTAACTCAAATAACTATAATAACAAATCTTCTCTTCCAGTAGGATGTCCCTTTGCAAAAAAGCCGTATACGATCCGTATACGCTGAAAACGTATACGACGTATACGGATCGTATACGATTTCACTGTTTACATTATTTCCACTCTGTTGCTCCACAAAGAGTTGGCGTCGTATACGTTTAGCATACGTAACGTATACGTTGTTTATTCATGATAAGAATATCGTATACGGGACGTATACGAATCATATACGAACAAACTAGGCCATTTTATAAATTATAATAGTAGTAATGAGTAGAATAGAGCTAAATAAAACATTTAAATTGTCATTACAACAAATACGTACGTACGTAGGCTGGCTCTCTGGCCTAGCTAGTATAGCACCAGCCACTAGTCTAGTACAGTATTATTAGTATAGCCTAGTAGTATTAGGAGCTAGGACATAAGACCATATTTATTTCTATTTATTAGATAGCCTAGGCTACCGATAAAATTCAAACATCGTTTTCCGCAAGTCAATAAAATATGCTAAACAGGTATACTACTACTAGGTAGGCCTAGAAAGGACAAGACAAGGGGCCATTTTCACGATGTTGTTTGCAGTTTTCCTTTATAAAATATGGCAGAGGTCAGTAAGTTCAGCCGCCGACGACGACCGAGCGTCGATCGGTTGCCTACAATTGCAACTCGTGGTCGACTCGGCTCTCTGGTGGCCAATCATGCATATCATCGGGTACGTCGTTCAATCTTCTCAATTCGTAACACCACGTGCGAGCTTTGGGTGGTCAAATTACATCGTTTATGTTAAGCGATATTATTCCGCGACATGTGTTGTAGTATAGCATGGAGATGGAGTAACAATAATTTGGCAAATAATGCCGAAGAGGAAAACCATGATCCAAAACAGAAGTGGGATGTGTTGATATGTACATTAACATTATATAATAATAATAATAATTATCTAACGATGAATACAATCGGATTTTGAATAAGTTGATCACTTCCGTAGAAAAAAATTAAAAAACAAAATTAGTGGTTATAGTAAATACAATTATATCGAATTTCAATTTTTTCCCGGTTAAGCGAACAGATTGAATTGCTTTCATTTATCTCAGCGGTATTTCTGCTTGGTGATTAAGAAATCATAAAATATGTCTTTAAAAAATAACCACCCTCAACTGTAAATAACAAATTAAATAAGTCTACTAAACATTGTTGATTTCCCATGGACCCAACAATACCCCAACTATTTCATTCATAATTGTTTATTTGTAACAGTTTATTTGAAATCCTTGTCCCTTGTTAATTCAATTGTGTGACAATTAAATTAGATTGTACATGCTGATGCTGTATATTATGTAAAAAGATGAGTCATGTTTATCAGATTCTTGAAAAAGATCAAAACTTTGAATTCTCAAAATGTGTTCTATATCTTTATTTGGCGTTAGACTCGACATTCATTAAAATGATAAACAAATATCCAGCAGCCCGCAGCCGTGTGTACAGAGGGGGCACAACAAAACTATTAGCTACTAATATTGTACACAATTTATTACATCCTTTTTTAAGTAACACATATTTAATATTATAGTAAAACGTCTATACGTCAATACGTAGTTACGAGGCGGTATCCTCGCAACTAGGCTCATAGTTGTTTACCACTCCAACACATATGATATGAATAAAGCCCATCTTATTAAATAGTATCTCGCGCCCGCGCATATACAACAAAAAGTTACAAAGGTTCACATATTTATATTAACGATTTTTTTAAAATTTACAAATTAAATAAATAAAAATATAATTAAATACCGCTTGGCCTGTCAATGATGGAGGCATAAAAATGGGGGCGTGGGGTACCTTTTTACCAGGGAGATGTAAAATAAGTATTTAACATTTACCTGGTTTTACTACGTTCGCGTACAATTTATCATTTGGATTTTTTAAGTTACATGTAGGTTATGTTAAATTGTATTCATCAGTGACAACTCTAGGAAATTTACAGCAATTAGTTCTGATGCCTAAAATAGTAAAATGCTTTAAAACTTCGGAGCTTCTTTTTTTGTATTTTTGGCTGTTGAATGTTTTGTTGGCACCCCCTAACTCTGCAACGATGATATCCATAAATGCATCATATTTTTATTTCACCGTTGTTGATTTACTACTAGCTAGAGTAGGTTATTATAATAATACAACCAATATAACCAAATCTAATATATGGGGGAAAGCTAGCAAGCTTATTTTCACAATGAGTGTACCACAGACTCTTTTCCTTGGCGTATTTTTCCCAGGCCTAGTTACTCTTAGTTTACTAGAGCTGCTGCAGTAGCTAGTTACTGCATGTTCGACCTATACAATTACAATATGCCTATAGCCTAGCTAGCTAGAAGTCATCGAATTTACTATCTACTTTGGCCTACTGTAACTAGGCCTACATCCCAGTAGTTAAGAGTTAAAACCCGTAGCAAAAAAAAATCCTGTTGGACAACAACAATGATGATTGAAAATGAATGAAATCTGATCCATGTGATGCATGCATGCAGCACACACAACACAGGCAAGTTTTGGGCGAATTTATTTGGATCATTCCATATATATTATAGGGAGCCACATGTATTCTACATTTTTATTACATCGTAATTTATGGATTTTACCTACTTGTTTAAATTTAATATACTGCAGGCCCAATTTAATATTTATTTATTTATTTCCAAGTACATTATTATTAATTAAAGCACTTTCAAATTAATAACAGCACATTTTGTATGATTCACTTATTAATGGAACGTACCAAAGGTAAAGAAATAGCAGAGGGGATAAACAAGACGGAACAGCCTGGGTGGGTTTTTATGCTTGATAGAAAAATAACGTCTTGTAAAATACAGCACCAATTTTTTTCATTAGCGAAAACTATGAACTAAATCATCATAGGGAATTTAATGTACATATACCGACTGAAAAAAAACCAAACAAATTGTACACTAATTATTGAAGTCAAGATGCTCCTGCCATCGTAAACGTATGCTATCGTCGTCTTGTAAAAAGAGGGACAGTCCCTTTTCGGTTTGTAATATGATGCAGTTTGTATACATGCGTACTCGTATTATATACGGATCGTATACGGAGCGTATAATTAGGAAATTGTTTATAAATGATCGTATACGGTTCGTATATGTTTATTATGCGGGCAGGAACTTCCGAATTGACGTATACGTTTCGTATACGAAATGGACTTCCTATACGAAACATATACGAAACGTATGTAAATCGTATACGTTCGTATACGGCTTTTTTGCAAAGGGAACTAAAGTTTGAATTTAAAAGAATGATCAGTCTGTTAACAAATATTAAGCTTTACAAAATGATTAAAGTTGATCTTTTTATCTTGTGATTTTCAAATAGTATACTGTTGACATTATTGCTTATACTTGAATGAATGCTGTAAGTGTAAAGTAAGCATTGATAATCTGTCATTGTTCTAAAATATTAAAAACTGTAGCAACACCAACATTACAGTGGGTAGATTAATATTTAAACGAGTTTGTTTGTTATTGTCTTATAATGATGAAGAAGATGAATAAATAAAACAATGATAGAATATGAAATCACTTTTAACTTATACTACAGACTGTGCTGTGCCCTATTTAATAAAGCATTCCATAATGATAACAATAATGCTTACATTTTATCATCATTCCTGATGATGATCAAATAAAGTTTGAAACGTTGAATCATTCTTATTTGGATTCAGTTTTATACTATGTTGTATTTATTATTATTTAAATAGATGATTAACAAGGCCGTATACATGGCTTTAGTCACGTGTGCAAATTTGAGTTTGTGTTTACCGACCTACCGACCGACATAGTGAGCTTAGAGTCTCAGTGATTAAGTTCACTTAGGTTGACCCTGGTCTTCCCAATTTCATTTTTTTTTGTATATACTGAAATAGACCGAATAATGAAATGAAATCATCATCTAGTTTAATGCTGGTAATTGTTTTTCTTTTATTTAAATGCTATTTCAATTAAAGGTGTTTTGTAAAAAAGGTCTAAAAAATTAAATAAAATGAAATTTTGTACAGATTTTTTGGTTTTTATTGAACAGTAAGCTGGTACTGAAAGTGCTAACAATATAAACAGAATTTTAAAAAATAAAATAAATGATGAGTGAGGGCAATGTGTAATATAAAATGTATAGGCCCTTGTAATGTATTATGGAAAAAATAATTACAAACTAAAAATGGGTCTAATATGGGTCTATATTACATCCTTTAACATCATTGCTCTTTACTATTTAATGATGATGAGGTGGTGGACGAAGTTGGTAGTGTGTTGAAAATAAAAGAGAGTATGGTAAAATGCATTACTAAAAATGATGAATAAAACATCATACTAAAATATTCAGTACAACTAGCCTCTTTGATCATTATAATACACAGTGATCATGAAGGCATTTTTTAAGTGACTTGTCTAAAAAACAAATTTGTGAAAATTGCACTTTTAAAATACAAAAACACTATTTAATTTTTTTTCTACGGAAGTGATTACAGTAATTTTATTAAAACCCTACAAAATAACATTCAAAATCTGATTTAATTAATCTTCATTTTTCATGATTTTGGGGACAATAGACTTTTTAATTAAATACTGTTTCAAAAATATAATGTTATTTAATAAAATGGTCAAGGCACTATTGTTTTCAATGTTTTATAAAGTGTTTCAAATGGAAATTATATTTATCAACTTTGCACTGATTACTAGTTGCATTATGGGAGTGTTTTTCCATAAGTGTTAATAATAATAATAATAGATAGATTTAAATAGCGCAAATAAATGATGTCTCTATGCACTCGACAATAAAGAGAAAGAGTGGAAACAAAAGGAATCAGTGTGTAAGGGATTCCCTGTGTAAGTACCCCAGTTAGCATCAGTTAAGTCTTTTCAGGAATCCGGTGCTAGTCAGAAAACAACAATAGGCAAGAAAGGTGAACAAGAGCAAAAATCCAAAAAAATGACTGGGGTAATAATGCAAAGAGAATAGAAGCATTGTGCAATAATTTCTTTAGTATTTTTGTATTTAATACTTTTAAAATTATATAATTAGAATAGACAATTATTACAGTAGGCCTACTGTATAATTAGGTATGAAACTAAAAAATTACCGGCCTAATAATAGATGTTCATAACCACCAAGCTAATTGAATTCAGCTATCAAAACTAATTTCCATTATGTAATTGAATAATAATAATACTCTATACTATGTTAATAATAAATATTCAGTTTAATATCTTTTAATTTGTTTTAACTTTAAAAGCTAGCATACCAAGATACAGAAGCCAGTACAAGACAGAAAAACCAACAAAGTGATTTATCACTGTGAATGTATCATCCATGTGATTTTTTTTGTAAATTATCAACTTTCAAATAATCAATAATCAGTATTTTGTTTCACATGCTTAGAATTATTTACAGGGGCAGTAGCAGGACTATCTTTAAGGGGATTGTCCAAATGTCCAGGGCCTTAGCCAGTATCTGAAAAGGGAACGAGATTTAAACAAATTTTGTTAAATGACACTCTAGATGGCGGGAAATGCTCTCGCACATAAAATTCATAATAAATGGCACCTCTAGTTCGCCGGAAGACACTCCAAAGCATGCTAGTAAACAGAAATATGATCATAGCCTATTTTTTCCACCAGTACAACACATGCAACTAACATTGAAACAATAGGATAACATTTTTTGCATTTTCAATGTGAACGTCAGGGGAAGTTCCAATGAAGGTGCTTTAGGTAAGGTAATAAATTCTAATAATAATTGAAACAAGTTTAACAAAAAAATATGAAGCTGCTGCTATAAATATTGAGCAAAACGTTTAAATTGTATTATTTTGAAATAAATGCTAAATATGTCATAAAACCACAAAATTCATTTTTATTATAAACTGTACAACTGTCAAATTGAAAAAAAAAGATGGGAATATAAGGAAGCAAAAAGTTTGGAAAGTCCGTAATTACTACGAAAATTTAATCTAATCTTAGTCTATTTAAAAGTGTAGTATATGATCTATAGTGTGGAACATTGCTGACATGTCTAATGACTGTATTTTGAATGCTTCAAATTTAAATGATTATCTATTTGTGTAATACTCCAGGAATATTAAGTATTTTAAATTGTATTGAACAGTTTTTATTGCGGTACAGAAAAAGTTTAATTTTTCTTTTTCTGATGATTATGATTTCTTATTAAATGCCTCTTACGTATCGCTATTACATACTGTCTTATGTGAATAATAACCTTTAGAGTAGAGAACTCAAATTCTTATTTACAGTAAAATTGAAGTACTAGTAGCAGTAGAACAGTATGGACATCTCCGAGTGAAGACATACTTGAATAGCTCTGCATAATATTTATTTGATTCACAAATCCTTTAACAAACAAATCACCATCTTTGTCATACGCATAATGTATTTAAATAAAAATGTTATGAACATTCTAGAACACAATTATTGTTTTTTCATTACAAAATATGATCAGAGTTATTATTGAAAAAAGAACTATATGTGATTCGCTTTTTATAAATCAATAAAACAAACTATAATTGGCTTTATTTACAATTCAAAAATAACACAGAACATTTTGCTGTTATTATAAATTAATTGTTTTCAAGATTTAATTCATGAAGATTTTGTAATATTGTGGGAGAATTCAACATTGGCATAAGCATAAATCTAATTAATAATTATTTTATATCATCTTATCAACTATTGTACTTTTTTCCCTACGATTTCCAAACTGATGAGATTTACAAAAACTAATGCAGAACTTATTGATTATTTTTACACAGACCAATAGGCCTACCAATTTTGATATTTTATCAAGTATTACAATTCAGACATTTCTGATAATTTACCTATTTAAAAAATAATTGATTATGATTAACTTTCAATAAGGTTGACGTTCTTGACCATTGATACTGAATTACAGATACAGGTGCATTTTGCTTTGATCTTCCTGAACTGATTCGTCTAAACTGTACAGTTAATCCTAATGTTGGATACATTTTTTTATATACTTTTTGAAGTTAAAAAAAAAACCAAAAACACTAAACCAACTATTGATGACACCCTCTATCCACCCCACCTAAATAAATTTAGTAAACATTAGCATAAACTTTTAAAAATTCATAAAAGTTCAAATATTTAAAGATATAAAAAGTATAGCCACATTTGTAAAACTCTGTAATTCTATATTCTTAAAAATGGCAAAGACCTAATCTCTTAATTACCACCTCCCATAATAGCCGCTCATTTATATCTGAAACAGAAGTGCTTAATATAATTAATAATTCTATTCTATTAAAGGTTCAGAGCATGATTCTTAAAAAGGTTGCTCCATTATTATAAGCCATCTCACATACGCCATTAATTAATCATTCATGATGGGTTCTGTACCTAATCATATTAAATGAAAATCCTGTATTTAAAAACGGATACTTTTATACCAATCTTAATTTTACCCATTTTTTTCAAAAAAATAATGAAAAATGTATACATACAATACAACTTGTCATGCTTTTCTTGAACTCACTAATTCTGTTAATACTGCATTTGAAAGTACTTTTCTAGATTTATCAAAAACTTTTGTTTCGTTATGGTATTTTGGGGCCTTTCTTAGATTGGTTTAAAAGATATTTTACAGATCGAAATCATTATTTCAAATTAATAATCAGTAAATCTTTCAGACAAATTTTTTAATATGCAAATGATACAACTTTATATTTTAATAACAATATTGATGTCTTGTTGAACTTTTTAAATTTAAAGTTAAGTAAGTTAGTAAATGGTTCACTACAAACTAATTATTAATTAATACGACTAAAACTAATTGTATTAGTGAACTTACACACAACAATTGTTATATTTTTTTAATGGAAAATTAATTGAAAAAAGTGAAGTATCATTCCTTGGTCTTTTAATTAGATTATTGGCTGCCAACAATTTTTATCAAATAAAATATCTAAATATATTAGTATTCTAAAGAAATTAAAATAAAATGTTTTACTTATACATTACTGTAACATTGTTTGGGGCGGTGAAGGTTTAAAAATATTGTTTTTAAACCAAAAAATGATGCTTAACCACAAAATTAAGTATTTAACAAAAATATATTTAAATTTGTTAATTGACAAGCCAAGTGAGTGTTGTACACTACTGATTCAATCACTTTTATGTTGGTTAAATGAGGTCTGCTATGTTTTTTGGAGGATTGCAGAGTTTGGCAATTATTTTAAACAAAAAATAATGTTTTACCCCAAATATTAAGTGGAATAGTCTTGATTTAACCATTGTTTCTAATCAGAAAAACTTTTATATAATAATTGAAAATCATTATTTCTCCAACTACTTTTCTGATAAAATAATATTTTTTTTTTTATTTATTTAATCGGTATATAAAAATATATTACAAAACGACAGTCAAAGACTGAAATGAATTGTATTACAAATAAATAAAAATTAATTAAAATTGCTATAAAAATAGAAACATCTTATTAAAATTAGAAATCGTACCATAAAATTAAAAACCAAACATGAATAAAAAACCTTAAAACATTTACTTATTACATATCTAAAAAAGAGCTAGTGATGCCTATTAATTATATCCACCATGGTGGGAACTGGAGACGACCTAAGTCTGCTGGTTTTACAATGAGGTACCTCTAGAAATCGGTTGAATCTGAGAGACCGAGCTGGCTTATGAAGAGGGGGAAGTATTTCTCTAAACAGCTCGGATTTTATTCCCCGAAAGACAACACCAGTTTGTTTCTTCTCTCAACAAGAGTAGGTAAACCAGTAACAGACAATGCATGATCATAGTACAAATAGTTGTTACCTAGCATGATTCGCAATGCTCTCTTTTGTACCTTTTCAATAGACTTGGACATATTCTTAGTGATAGCGCCATGCCAAACAGGGGCAGCATATTCTAAAATAGGTCTTATATAAGCCATATAAACAGTCAACAGATCATTAATTAAGATTCCAACTTTTTTCAAAATGCACAAGGAAAATAAACGTCTAGAAGCTCTAGACACAATATTCTTAGTGTTAAGTTCCCATTTCAGGTCATTTTGAATGATTACACCAAGAAGCGTCATGTGATCAACTACTTGTAAAATGGAACCACTCAGACCAAAAGAAGGCGATATAATATCGTCCGACTTGTCCTTAAGAAAATTGACAACCAAGATATGGCATTTTGAGGGTTTGGGTATCATGTTATTGGATGAACACCAAACACTCAGATCATCTAACAGGGATTGCATGGAAGGCAAATCACCTTTGCGAACGACCTCCCCAAGTGTGAGGTCATCCACATATTTCCATCGTCTGCAGCAATCAACACAAGCATCGTTAATAAGTACTAGGAAAAGTACAGGGCCAAGCAATGTCCCCTGTGGGACACCACAAGTCAGTGACTTGGAAGATGACAAAGTCCCAGCAAACTTGGTGTTGAGAGAACGGGAAGTGAGAAAGCTGCAGACGATGGGAATTATGGACGACCTCACACCCAGTTCAATCAACTTTATAATAATAACATTATGATCAACACGATCAAAAGCTTTAGTAAAGTCAGTGGCACATAGGTTCACATAACATTTACCCTTCTCAACATCTTTGAGTGTAGAGTCAATAAGACTAACAAGATAGTGAGTTGAGGAAGCCTTTTTCCTACTACCAAATTGACTAGAATCTAATTTACCCTTAATATCTTCAAGAATCCACTTAACAATAAAAGATTCAAATACCCTGGCAAGAATATAGGTAAGGGAAATAGGTCTAAGGTCAGAGACAGAACTAGCATTCACAGTTTTAGGAATGGGAACTGCAGTAGCCCTTTTCCAAAGGTCGGGGAAAACACCATCCTTCAATGCATGATTGAAGATATCCGCAACAGGCTCAGCAAGTTCAGGAGCAAAATCTCGATATAATTTAATAGGGGGTTCATCTGGATGGCCAGCTTTGTTAGGCTTAAGATTACAAAGGGCTTTTAGGACCTGACCAGCATATATTAAAGGTGGTGGCCCAGGGGCTGGGAGATAAGCAGGCAAATCGTTTAAATTAAGAGGAGGGATGGCATTACAAACACTAGAGAAATGGGCATTAATCTCAGAGGCAGTTTCAACTTTGGACAGCCCAGGCAAGGTGAAATTAGAATTTTTAGTCTTAAGATTACATAGTTGTTTAATACCTTTATGCCACATGGCAGGGTTGTTACGTTTAAGACTTAATAAGGAATTACAATAATATTTGTTTTTTGCCTTTCTAATACAATCTTGGACTAAGTTGCGAATTGAACGCCACTCATCCGTTCTACCAAACCTACGAAACAAAGTTTGTCTAGAGTCAATTAATCTTCGAATCTTGTCGGACATCCAGGGCTTGTCAGCAGTGCGCTTGTTCCTAATCAGCACAGGAAAGATCTTGTTAAAAGCACCATTCAAAATTGAAGAGAACATTTTGGTTTTTCGATTGACGTCCTCAATATTCAGCACATCATTCCACTCATGGGTTGTAACCCATTGACCAAAGGACAAAACAGAGGAGTCACGATATGGCTGAGAACGCACTGTTGATAGACGCTTGTGCTGAGGTAATTCAATCAGTGGTTCCAATAGGATGGCATTATGGTCACTCCGACCCAGTGGCGCTAAGCGTTCCGGAAGATGGTAAAGATCAGCACGACTCAAAAATATCTTGTCCAACAGGGCATCCTTTCGCGTAGCGAAGTTAACAACTTGCGACAGTCCAACATTCACTTCCAGCTCAGCTAGATCTAGGTCATTAAAGTCACCCAAAATAGCAATATGCTATTGTCTATATTTCTGTTGATTTTATTTATTTATTTTAAGTTTTGGTTCCTGTATAGTTATTACCTTTATTCATGTAATTTATTTTATGTTTTCATGCTACTTTTTAAACAAATTAATGTAATCTAAATATATTTTCTGTTTTGTATTCATTTGACCATTACGAAAAAATTTGTATTGAACTTTAACTTGATAATATTGTTATTTGATTTTCAACTCATCACAAGTCCTAAAAATGAGTGCTTATGTTTTTCATATGTACATTTGGATAAAAAGAAAAAGCCAGTATACAATCTAAATTAATAGTTGTGCATTAAATCAGGGCAATTATTAAATACATTCCTAAGTCAATATACATTTTATTTTGATTTCAAATCTCATGGAATAATTAATTTATGTGTGAAATTATAGGACAATTCTCAATAAAAAAACATAACAATACTGCTTGAACATTAGATGAAAGAGAAACTTCAATCACTGAATGTCAGTAATTCTTAAATAATTGACAGAAGGTGAAAAGGTGTAAAACTAATCAAAGATTAAACATCTACAAGAAATAATTCAGAAACAGAAGGACTTGATTGTTCCATAGTTTTGTACAACAATACTGTAAATGAAATTCTGTATTTACCTAAAATAATACAAGGTTTAGGTAAAAAGGAAAATCAACATTAAGTGCATATTTTATTAATTTTGTACAAAAATACTACATAGTGTAAATTTTAGTTTATTTAAAATATTAAATAATTTAGTGTTTGAACTATCAAGAACTATTGGTGGTTGGACATTATTGTTGGACACAGATACCTGGGTCTTTGTACATGCTGATATAGAGAGTAGAAGGCATGGGACCACATTAGCACTATTTAGTCAATGAAATCAACTAGTAGCCACATGCTAGAAAGATGTCCTATTCACGCTGCCGTGCTGTTTAAGGATATTTTATGCTGTGGGTACAATGAGTATATTTGAACTACATAGCATTCGCTGGGTTGGTGTTACCGCAGCCGCTAACGCAGCGTTGAAGGTAGGTTGTTAAAAAGTATGACCAATGAAAGGTAAGCCACATGTTAAAGGTTTCCTAGTCGTTGGGCTTATAGTAATATTGTTATATATGCATTCAGCCATATGTATACTGTGAATAAAGTGTTTGTAACAAGCAATTTTACGTCTCTTGCCCGTTATTTAACATTCTTGATACGGTGCTCTACTACAAGAAAAGGTAGTAGGACCTTTTTCTCTTAAAGGGTGGAACTGGTAAGATAAATTCAGTTTTACTAAACTATAGCATAAAAATTTGAAATTGCATAAAAACACCAGAAACGTAAACGTTATATTAAATATATTTAATTATCTGATAATATTTGTTACCACATCGTTTATTTTTCCTTTATTGTAGCACAATAAAATAAAAAAAAATTATGAAACATAGGGGAAATTATGGATCAATAATTATTAGAATGTACGATCAATAGAAATTTATTGTCTATTATAAGACTATTATATAGGTCCCATGACAGAATTCAGCTTGTTAAAGCCATAAAAAAGTTAATAAATGAATCACTTAATGAGGTATTGTAGTAGTAAAATAAACATTTTCTATGCATATTATAAGTTAAAAAATGTGTATGAAATTGGTCTGAATCAAATCAATAAAGGAAAACACCAGAAACGTAACGTTATATTACCTATATTATAGTCATCTGATAATATTTTTTACAACACCGTTTATTTTTCCAATTTTTTTTTTAAGTGCTTCAAAGTTTATGTACAAAAGAATAGAGATTTTCCTGTGTAATTTGAACTTTACTGTAGCACAATAAAAATCCAAATTATTCTGTGATATTATAAAAAACAATTATGGATAGATTATTAGGATGTATGATCAATAGAAATTGTTTGCCTTTGACTATTATTATATGACAGACAGAATTTAGCTTGTTAAACCCATAACAAAGCTAATAAATGAATTGTATAATAAATAGTAGTAAAATGAACAAAATATTGCTGGATGTGTAAATGTGTATGAAATTGGTCTGAATCAAATCAATAAAGTAAGAATAATTCCATCTACAGTATTTATTCATAGGAAAATTGTCATGGAATATAGTTTTATTAAATTTAATCTTAATAGATAAATCTTAATTTACTCTGTGAACATGAATGTAAATTGAAAAGATAGGACCATATCCAACTGAAACAAGGACGAACCAAGGTTAATATTAGTTTAAAAAAAGGATGTACTGAAATAGAATCTACAACAATGAAGAGTTTATAAACAATTGTAATACATTTATATAATGCAAAGTCATTTACATCCATTGATTAAAATACAAAGTTATGCTACAATAACTTGGCATATATATTTTTGTTAAATAGCTTGTACTGAAATTTGAAATTTGTCTATATAAGTTCTTTTAAAAGTAACCATTTAACATTAATTTTAGAAAATGTTAAACTTAAAATTATAAAAATTGAACCTTACATATAGCTACTGTATGTTTATCCTCAAAAAAGTTTTGTTTGATAAAGTTGGATGATGGAGATAAATATGAATGAATAAAACATGATAAAAGTGCAACTGCAGACTTTGCAAAGCACTGGTGATCACCATTATCAGTGCTCTAAAATATTTCATAATGTTAAATTTTGGATACACTCTGAACTTGTTACAGTTGTGTAGAACATTTAAGTCTAGTTCAGCTTTCTTGTGTTTCTTGTTGTTTTTCACCTCTAATGTAGGTTTTTTAGTGTTAAACAATTTCCCTTTATTTTTTGTTTACTATAATTTACTATGTGTGTATGTATATTTAAATAAATGTTAAGAAATAAACATTTTTTTAATAGACTAAAAATATTGTAATGGATCAATCATCACCTAGTTATGCTAATGATGATTTGTTTATTTTTACATTTTGTATGACATTGTAATGGTGGTTTGATACTGTAATTATTATGTAAGGTGATTTGTTAAAAACTAGGTACGGTAAATAACTTACAAAATTATATTTGTACCACTATTTCAGTTTTATTTATGTTTGTTAATCCTGAGTATAAAGAAAGAATAAATGTGGCAGATATACTATCTGTATCTTATATTGTATATGGAAAAAATAATTACAACCTAATAACAAAGAACTATAATTGTGGTGTGTATTAAAAGATCACTTTAGCTCTTGACCAAATTCTGCATCATCATTCTTGGGATTGGTGGTGGTGACTATAACCAGGAGGTGGTTGGAGTTGGTGGTGATGTTGTTGAAAGGAATAAAGGAGAGTATCGCAAATGAGTATGATGATAATTATAAAATAAATGAATACAGTCTATATGTCTATCAACTAGCATCTTTGATCATTTGTACCTCTATGTGATATATAGGTAGAATCATAGTGTTTCAAAGTTATTAAACAATTTTGTGAAAATGAAGAAGAAATTTTGTGTAATAGAAGTGTACATAATTCCGACTTAATTACTGTATATCTACACTTTGGAATAAGGATTATATTTCAATAGTATGTTGCTGTAGTTTTCATTGTTTTATAAAGAGTTCAATGGAAATGTTTAAACATGACAAAATGTATAGTGTCATAGCAATTTTTATGACTAAATATCAGAGAAAAAAATATATTGAAAAACTTCAAATAATGCCAATTCTAGCATCAATAAAAACATTAAATAGCATTACAACATGCAGATATTATTACTCAAAAGATCATTATATTTAAAATACAAAATATCAAAAAATATGACTATGAAAGAATGTAACTTACTCTGTCTTGGATATTGATGTCTGACCCTGCATCAACCAGCAGGTTACAGCAGGCTGAGTGACCTGCCCCAGCTGCCAAATGCAAAGCTGAGTGTCCAACCTAAAATATAAAATCATACAAGTTACATCTTTTACATATTTATTGGTTAATTAATATTTTATATAATTATACATCCATTAAGTGTCAATTTTCAAATTCAATTTGTAACTTGTATTTGCTGTGTGATCATATACGCAATGCACACAAATACTATCAAATTAGCTTTTTTAAATTTTATTTCTACTTTTGTATACATTTTTATTATTATTCCAGTTTTTACGTAAAAATTTTGTTGCCTGGTATTTAAATTATTTAACTTTTTTTTTATTTAATATTGTTTAAATATTAAATTAATGGATTGGTTTGGTGTACAAACTTTTACTTTCAGGGGCATGTTTAAAACTTCAATATATTTAAATTATCCTTTGTGCGATCATAGAGCAAAGAAATAGTTCATTGCTCTATGGTGTGATGGTGGCATTAGCTAGTACAAGTTATTGTGAGTGTAGCATATCCTATTTTATCGATTGCTTTGGTACTTTCATTTCAATTGGAAGCCTTGCACATGGTTATTATTTTGTATGTAATGCAAATCTATTATTTTATATTATCAGAGATAATGGCCTGCACTATTCTAAAGAAAGATTTGTTAGTGTACCAACAAAACATTGTCCGTTTTAAGAGGTTTGACATACACACATTAGTCTAAATATTGATTGTAACAATATTAATGTTGAGTTTAATCTGATAAAAAAACAAGGCCATATACATGGCTGCAGTCATGTGCGCAAATTTGAGTTAGTGTTTACCGACCGACCAACATAGTGAGCTGTAGAGTCACGTTGCACACGACTAAAATAGATAAACAAGTTAATTGTAGACATCTTTTTGAACCACATAACAGATATATGTATAAACATGTTTTCATTTTTTTAATTTGTTAGATCAAATGGACAGTTTTTAAAAATACCATGACCATTTTCATACCTCCCTGGATAGCTCAAGCCTGTCTTTAAAATGGGTGAAGGTTTGGCTGATGCCAGAATACTACCAAGAACCAAACAAATCATATCAATGTAAAAAATATTAAAATTTATACATTTTAATAGATTTTATAACATCTTTATTATTTGTGTTTTATATTTATTGAATTGACTTATTAAAATGATTAAAATTTACACCAAAAAAATTGTTATATTCTTTTTATTTCAAGGATATAACAAAAACAATCACTGGAAATAAGACATTATACAGTAATTATAAAAGAAATAATAAACATTATTTATTCATATGTATACATACTGACATTTCAAACAAATTTAATGCAACTAACAATTATCTAATAAAAAATTATATAAATCCTATATAACTAATGGTTTTAAAACAAAAATAAATAATCTGATATTAATATATTATTTTGATGAACATTGAAGACAAAAAGTTCAATACATTGTGTATAGGATGTGAATAATATTCACTGAGGCTAAAACTTTCATAGTAGACCATGGACCAAGTGCTGTATGTTCCATAATCATTGCTTATCCCATCAACATTTTTTATACTTCAGTAAATAAAATAAATAAAAAAGTTAATTTTCAAAAGTAAACAATAATTTTCGCACCAGTCCTTTAGGCAGTTACATTCAAGAGAACGGAAGCATTAGCCATGCAAAAGCTTATAATAGATTACTATGGCTGAAAAAATGGGTATTTAGAAAGACAAACTGGGCATGAGCACACCCCAAAGCATGTCTGGTAAGAAAGTCTAAATGGGAATTTGTAAACTCAAACTGGGCATGTGCACAGAGAGTCTTTGAGATATGTACAGTATGCAGACATTAGTTTGTAAGACCTATGTTCAATGACTTTGTTTTGGCTGTCAACATAGAGGCCATGTAATAATTACCGTCAGATATATCATTGAATAATGGTCACGATAACGATCCTTCCTCTATGGTAAATATTTTTGCCGAATGGGGTGTATATAGATTACAATTGTTTGATTAGTGTGTATGTTTGTCGGCTGCTGCTGTACAACGAAGGCTCATGGAAAATTAGAAATGTTTTGTTTACTTTTTTGTTTGGGTTATAAGTGGGTCACTTCAACCTTAGAGGTTAATGCCTCTAACTCAGAATATGCATAGTACTATAGTCTATAGTAATTCAAACTATATTTATGTTACACAAAATGTTTACTACTGATTTTTAAACAAAAATAATTGATAATAAATCTTTATTTCTTAAATTATTAAATAGAATATCAATTTAAAAAATATCATTTAATGAAGAAAGAACAATAATTAAAACTGTTATCTCAGGAAGTCTTTTTTATGGTAAAAAATTGATGTTTATTTTATTTTTTTTTATTTGTATTCATTGTTGTCTGAATTATTGGAATTGATAAAGTTATTAGCAGCTGCAGTGTAGTGAAACAGAAAGATGTGGGCCAGTATGTGTACCAATTTGTCTACCAATTTGTCTGGCCAATTTATCTATATTTTATTTTATTGTGGTTATCAACCACATGTGTATTCATACTTTATAGGGTATTTAGATACGCAAAGAAAAAATAATGTAAAGTTTATTAATGCTTACTGTACATTACACAAATGGCACATATTATTGTTGAGTAGATAATATTTAAACATTACATTCAATCAACTGCTGGTGTGAACAATGAATTAAAGTATAACATCTCAACTTGAACAAATGAAATATTGCGAGGTTTTATGATAGTTTATCCACACTAATAGCGTGCACTATAACATTTTGGAAAATATCAAACCATAGAGGGCACTATTAAAAAAGGAAAGATATTAACGTATATAACAGTATAAACATGGGTATTTCAAAGAACGAAAATGCAGTGCCAACTCAGTATTTCTTGCATTAAAGAAAGCATGAACTGGTAGTAGCAGGCTATTATAAACATCTGACAGACTGATATCGACAGACCCTGTATTATATATTAGTAAAAATTATACAAATATTATACATCATGGGGATATTTTATTGTTGATATAAAAAATCGGAAGAAGTTGCATTTCAGCGGGACAGTAAGAGATGACACGAAATATCTTCTGCAGTCATTGGAAGAGTTGGGAGGACTGAAGTATACATATTAATAATAATGCAAGGATTATTTTGTTTTACATGCAATAATCACTACATTTAGGCCTACTGTAACATAGCACTATTAGAGTGGAAAACAACAATATTAAAACAACAATGCTATAAAACCATATAACGATTAGCAAACATAGAACTGATTTGTTTTACAATTTTCTACGTCATACATTACAAAACAAAGAGAAAATTTTATTCACACACAAAAATAAGTAAATTTGCTCTGTAAATTGGACATTAAGTGTAAATTTAGCATTTTTGGCCACACATATTTTTTATTAAAAAAATTGTAACAATGAGGTAGCACTCCTCTATCCAGGAGATTTGGGTGCCAGTTGGAATTGAATCGGAACACAGAAGGCCATGTGCAGTGGTAATTGTGTGGTTTATTGTTTATTATTATTTATTATGCAAAAGATAAGTTGATATCTTGTAGAAAAGAGCTTTCAAATTTTAGGTATATCATCATCACTACCATATTTGGATATAGTCCAGTAAAGATAAGTCAAAAATAGGGTGAACCTAGAACAAATTGCAACAGAATTTTGTTTTGTTTTTTCTGGTAAATATGGTTCAAATGAACATCATATCCAAAGTTTACCATAATCGGACCCCGCGAAGTAGGTTAATTAGCATAAATTCAAAATGGCCGCCATTTGCTATTTTGAAGCCCCATATCTCCTTAACGATTGGATTTAGACCACCTAAGTGCATTACGAGTAGATATAAATGTGATATTAAACATTCTAATTAGCTTATTTAAATTCCCATATGACGTACCTATGACGTCATATGGTAGTTGTGACGTCATACATTATGTTATAACTGCAAATGACATTATACTATGCGAACAATTTAGGAAATGCAAGAAAACATGTTTCTTAATATTCTCCTTGTTGAAATGAACATTATTTCCAAAGTTTACCAAAATCGGACGTCAGGAAGTGGGTTAATTAGCATACATTCAAAATGGCCGCTATTTACTATACCATTTTGAAGCTCCATATCTCCTTAACGGTTGGTTTTAGACCACCTAAGTACATTGCGAGTAGATATAAATGTGATATTAAACTTTCCAATTAGCATATTTAAATTTCCATATGATGTACCTATGATGTCATAAGACATATGACGTCATATTATGTCACAATAATGCTCAATTGGCATTATTCTAAGGGGAAAATATAAAAACCGTAGGAAAAGATGTTTTTAATCTCATGAAAATAGTAGAACATTTAACACATCCAGGTTAAGATCATGGGTATCAGAAGTTATTCGGCCACCCTTCACAACATGCAATAGAACATTCCAGTTAATTTTCTGCAACTGCAACTTTTTATAACTGCATATATATCTCATACATATTTAAAGAAAAGAGATTCTTAATTCTGTAATGAGTCTGGAATTTAATAATTCGACCCCATCCTAAATAAGTTTCCCATCGAAAGTACATACATAGAAAATGTAATGTTGGCGCCGTCAAAATACTTTAAAACAAACATGTAGGCATAGCAAGTCTACTTCATTGGCTTTTCTGATGTCTTTTTTTAATTTTGGTCTGAACAGTTCTTGCTTCGAATATAAGTGCAGAGCGTTCCAATTCCAGTACCAATTATTCCACTATTTTTTGCTTCTTCTGTCTTTAACTGATGGTTCTTCATCCTTGTTGGCACATTATTTAATGTCCTTGTTATATGCTCATTGAATCTTGGAAACAGCATTCAAAAGATAAACATTATATGTCATAAAAAGTTGTTGTCTCATAAATAATCGACACCAAACCGATGCAATTTCTGGCAATGAAATAGCAACTTTGAAAGGAGCAGAATGGAGATGCTGACTATACCGAAAACTACAGTATGACATTTATCATTTTATGTGTAATCTCAATTCCGAGATGTAGAATTGAGATGAGTTTGTGGAAATGATAGGTTTGAATAGCCTGACCCATTACAATATTGTTTTATTTTCCTTTACCAATTTAAAGAGATGAAGTTCTAAAAGATGTAGTTTTGGAAACACAAAACAAGATGTGCGCGTGAGTACAAATCAGTTTCGGAAATACAGTTGATGATCACAACCTTTCATACCGTTCTGTAGAATAACTATTTTCATGAGATTTTGTAAATGGAAACTTAATGATAAATTTCAATGGTTTTTACATATATATCTACTCGTAATGCACATAGGCTGTCTAAACCCAACCGTTAAGGAGATACAGGGCTTCAAAATGGTATAGTAACTTGCGGCCATTTTGAATTTAAGCTAATTAACCCACTTCCTGACGTCCGATTTTGGTAAACTTTGGATATCATGTTCATTTCAACAGGAAATTGTTAGAAAATTGTTTTCCTGCAGTTTCAACATTTGTTAGCATAGGATAATGTCATTTAAGCAGTTATAACATAATATATGACGTCACAACTACCTTATGACGACATATTTACGTCATATGGTAATTTAAATGTGCTAATTGGGAAGTTTAATGTCACATTTATATCTACTCGCAATGCACTTAGGTGGTCTAAAACCAACCATGAAAGAGATGGGGCTTCAAAATGTAATATCGGCCATTTTGAATTTATGCTAATTAACACACTTCCTGACGTCCGATTTTTAAAAAATGTAGAAATTATGTTCATTTCAACAAAGAGAATGTTAAGAAACTTGTTTTTCAGCAGTTTCTAAATTGTTCGCATAGTATAATGTCATTTAAGCATTTATAACATAATATATGACGTCACAACTACCATATGACGTCATAGGTACGTCATATGGGAATTTAAATATGCTAATTAGAATGTTTAATATCACATTTATATCTACTCGTAATGCACTTAGGTGATCTAAAACCAACCGTTAAAGAGATATGGGGCTTCAAAATGGTATAGTAAATAGCGGCCATTTTGAATTTATGCTAATTAACACACTTCCTGACGTCCGATTTTGATAACATTTGGAAATTATGTTCATTTCAACAAGGAGAATGTTAAGAAACTTGTTTTTCGGCAGTTTCTAAATTGTTCGCATAGTATAATGTCATTTAAGCATTTATAACATAATATATGACGTCACAACTACCATATGACGTCATAGGTACGTCATATGGGAATTTAAATATGCTAATTAGAATGTTTAATATCACATTTATATCTACTCGTAATGCACTTAGGTGATCTAAAACCAACCGTTAAAGAGATATGGGGCTTCAAAATGGTATAGTAAATAGCGGCCATTTTGAATTTATGCTAATTAACACACTTCCTGACGTCCGATTTTGATAACATTTGGAAATTATGTTCATTTCAACAAGGAGAATGTTAAGAAACTTGTTTTTCAGCAGTTTCTAAATTGTTCGCATAGTATAATGTCATTTAAGCATTTATAACATAATATATGACGTCACAACTACCATATGACGTCATAGGTATGTCATATGGGAATTTAAATATGCTAATTAGAATGTTTAATATCACATTTATATCTACTCGTAATGCACTTAGGTGGTCTAAATCCAACCGTTAAGGAGATATGGGGCTTTAAAATAGCAATTGGCAGCCATTTTGAATTTATGCTAATTAATCCACTTCCCGATGTCCGATTTTGGTAAACTTTGGATATGATGTTCATGTTCACCATATCAACCATATAAAACAAAAAAAAATTCTGTTGCAATTTGTTCTAGGTTCAACCTTATTTTTACTGGACTAATATACCAGTCAGAATATTAATGCTTGAGTTACAGTTATTAAAAGGAAGAGGTTAAAAAAGAAGCTTTTTTGCCTTGCTTCAACATGTTAGATTTGCTCACTGTGTATGTAGTTTATGTGAGGCCAACAATCTTATATTTTATCAATTAATAAACTTTAAACACTTTATAATTCTAATGGTATAGTTCCATTTAGCCCTTAAGAAATGTTGAAATTCATCAGGATATAAATTTTGATAGTAAATGTACATGTTTTATAGCCTGTGATATTATTACAGTTAGGCCTAATTAAGTATAAAACTAAACAAATTACCGGTTATTGGTCAACTAACTTGCGCTGCAACCAAAGCTTTAATAGACCAAGTTTTATTATTTATTTGTGTTTGTTACATTTTTTCTTTTATTAAAAAGCAAAATAATCACCGTCAAGCACTTTGTCTTTTGTTGAACAGCTGGTACTGAAAGTGCGAGCAAACAGAGACATTTTTAAAATAAATAAATGATGAGTGAGGGCACTGTGTAATATAAAATGTATAGGCCTTTGTAATGTATTATAGAAAAAATAATTACAAACTAAAAATGGGTCTAATATGGGTCTATATTACATCATTTAATATCATTGCTCTTCACTATTTAATGAGGAGGACGTGGTGGACGGAGTTGGTAGTGTGTTGACAATAAAAGAGAGTATGCCAAAATGCTTTACTAAAAATGATGAATAAAACATCATACTAAAATATTCAGTACAACTAGCATCTTTGATCTTTATAATACACAGGGATCATAGGGCATTTAAAGTGACTTGTCTAAAAAACAATTTGTGAAAATTGCACTTTTAAAATACAAAATCATATATAAGATGTGTTGTCCCCCTGAAAAAAAAAATTTTTTGTTGTTGAATGTGCCATCTTAATGTAACACAATAGTTATCCGGACCAAAAATTTGATCCTAAAAAATGTATTTACCTGAAAAAAATTTCAAATTAAATATTTTAATGAAAAAATTGGCTGCCATGGTTGAATGGGTTTTTGGTTGAATTTAACCATTTATTTGTCATTTTATAAGTGAAAACATTTTTCCGGTTTTTTTTCTACGGAAGTGATTAACTTTATTAAAACCCTACAAAATAACATATTTCAAAATCTAATTTAATTAATCTTCATTTTTCATGTTTTTAAATAATTAAATACTGTTAAAAAAAATAATATTAATTTAATAAAATGGTCGAGGCACTATTGTTTTCAATGTTTTATAAAGTGTTTCAAATGGAAATTTATGACCATAGCGTGAAAAAACATAATGTATAGCATTATATTGATAATAATAATACACATTAAAGATTATATTTTAAATTAGAGCATATATAACTGTACACTGTTGCCACAAAAAACTGATATTGTTTTGCACACAGTAACAACTATATTTAAGCCTAATTGTCAAAAAGCACTAAGTGGAACACCAACAATATTAAAACATAGCAATGCTATAAAACGATAAAGTATACAACGATTAGTGAACAATAGAAAAAAAATGTGTTTTAAAATATTCCATGTGTTTGTTATACAAATGAATAGCAAACTTCTTTTCATTGTGCACAAAATTTATATAAACTTGAATGTTGCCCGCTATAAATTTTACATTTGTGGAATTTAATTAACCACAAACATTGTTGATCAATTAATTTGGAACATTGGGTACAACTGGATTGGTACACAGAAAGCGTTGACAATCATTTTCTGGTTTATATATTATTGTAACCACTAAACACTAATGCAAAAGGAAAGTTGATAACTTTTAAAACAGCTTAAAAGGTATTTCATCATCACTACCAGATTTTATATTGAGAGTTTAAATCACTGACTAATTTTATTACTATCTTTTAATAACTTATATTTTTAAAATTTGTATTAAGATCAGGTATTTAGTTAGACTCAGAGTGGTTTGAGTAAAAAAGATATCATCTAAAGAAATTATCAAATCTTTAAACCTGGTGTCAGTTAGTCTGAATCAACAATTTGGTAGATAGGAAAGTACATGTATATTAGTAAAATTAGTAAAAGGAGGTAAAAAGAGAAGCTTTTGCCTCATTTGAACAGCCATGTTAGGTTTTATCACCGTGTGAGTAGTACCACATGATGCCAAAAATATTATATTTTATTAAAATAATCAACTTTAAAATTGTATTGTAGAGTATCTGATTAATTATTATTACAATATTTCTTATGTATAAAAAAAAAGCAGTCTCCATTTTATATTTCTTTAGTATTTTTGTATTTAATACTTTGAAAACTATATAATTAGGATAGGACAATTTTAATTCTGTGATATATTACAGTATTCATTTATTCATGGTCAAACACAGTAAAATATGTACATGGTTTGACATTATTTTTTTTGTTCAAAGTTAAAAATTCACATAAAAATATAAAAAGGGGTTAAAATGGTTAAAATTTGGTAAAATACAGATAAAACACATAATTGAAAATATAGATTAAATAAAAAATTTAAATACAAAATACAAGCAAGATTGGTGTGTGTAAGGGTATAGCATAAAATGATCAATGTTTCATTGAATTGACTCATTGCAGTAGTGAGAAACGAGTTTCTTATCCTATTGTTTTTCCATCTTGGGTAAACACTAAACACCCTAACTGACTAAAGACAAGGTAATGGTGAGGAAAGGTGATACTCATCCGACATAATTACTTTCTTTCTACTTATGGCACTGTTATATCTCAATATCTTTATTGTTCTTACTATCTTTAGTTCCTATTATTCTTTAAGCTGCTTTACTGATTTCATTAAAATACTTGATTGTATAGTATTAAAAGAGGACGAAAAATCTAGAAATAAAACCCTAGCATAAGTATTTAGCACAATCAAGATGAGCAAGCAAGTTATGTATTAATGTAGTAATAGATGTTCATAGACACCAAGCTGATTGAATTCAGCTATCAAAACTAATTTTTTGTAATTGAATAATAATTACTCATTTCAATAATAAATATTCAATTCATTTTATCTTAATTTGTTTTAACTTTAAAGCTAGAATACCACGATACAGATAGCAGCACAAGACAGAAAAACCAACAAAGTGATATATCACTGTGTGTGTATCATCCTTGTGATACCAACATAGTTTCTGTTTTTAAATTATCCACTATCAAAAAATCAATAATCAGTATTTTGTTTCACAAATGCTTAGAATTATTTACAGGGGCGGTAGCAGGACTATCTTAAGGGGATTGCCCAAATGTCCAGGGCCTTAGCCAAGATCTGAAAATTGAACAGGATTTAAAGCAAATTTTGTTAAATGACACATCTAGATGGCACCACTAGTACGCTGAAAATAACACACCAAAGCATGCTATGAAACAGAAATATGATCATAGCCTATTTTTTCCACCGGTACAACACATGCAAATAACATTGAAACAATAGAATAACATTTTTTTCAGGGGGAAGTTCCAATGAAGGTACTTCCGGTACGGTAATAAATTCTAATCATTATAATCAATTAATGCAAATCAATTAATATTATCAATTAATTAATAAATAGTTTTTTAAAAATAGGAAGCTGCTGCTATAAATATTGAGCAAAATATTAAATTTTATATAAAAACCACAATTTCCAAAATTCAATTGATGTAATGCAGCTGACACTATTACCCCTGTCTAACTACATAATTTGCTTTAATTCAAATTATATATTTGTCTGCAACATTTACATCTGATCCTGCCTCAATCAGGCACATACATGTGCTGCTATGTACAACAATTTGTATATTCTTTTTTTTTTTTCATTTAATTTTCTTGTTCATTGGATCTATATGTTCATGAAAACATCTATTTGCATAAGATCTATATTGTATTTGTTTTGTCAAAAGTTAATATTAGACAAAACTTCAATTTTTATTAAAGTTTGATAATTTTAATAATTGTTGGATTTGCAAAATTACACTTACTAAAATTTTGTGTTGCATATTTTCTGTAGGCAGTGTAAATTATTAAGCTGTACAATTGTCATTGCTATCATGGATTTCTAAAAATAGACATACTATAAGCTTTCCAAAATGTATGGTAGCATTTGCCACCAATTTAATACCAAACAATTTCCAATTGTCAAATTCATCTATCAAAAATAATATCTTTGCGATGCTACAAGGGTATTTCATCTATGATATCCAAACAGAATTCCAGTCTTGGCATTGATTTTAAATTTAATACCTTTCAAATTGGTAGCACTACGCACAATTTAACGATTTAAAAGACAAAATCAATAACCAATTTTAAATAACTCAAAAATAGGTTTTTTATAAGACAAAAATAGGAAAATATTAACCAACAATGACTATTATGAGTAGCAAGCCAATCTATATTAGGCTATACAACTTAAAATTTGTTACTCCGAATCTTCCTCAATCAGAAGACTGATACTAGCGCCTTTTGAGCTGGGGCACCGTTTGATTCCCCATTATCTATTAAGCTATGGTCGAAGAGCAAATTTGTACAAAAATGTGTTTTTTACCAACTTCTTTGCAAGCTGCCGAATGCTGCATTTGATAATTCGTGGCCATTTTCTTGCATCATAATTCAGGTCATCTCTTGCATCATAATTCAGGTCATCGCTAGCATCACATGCACCATTTAAAACTTTAAATCTCAAACGGGCGGTAAGTATGGTATTTTTGTTCATGTTTCTCTCATGCATGCCGCTCTGACAAATAAAAGCTTGAGCACCATTTTACCATTATCATACAAATGCATGTAATAACAGTAGTAAGTAATTTTACCTATGATTTGCTTGTCATTGGTTAATTTAGGACATTTTCAAAACTTTGCTGTACAAAGCACAACAACCACCAAAAATATGAAATTGTTCATAATATTATCATATTAATAATATGGACTCATGTTTTGATACATTTGCTCTAATTTTAGGTTATAAAACCCATTTTGTCAAAAAATTGTCATTAAATCTTAATATATTATTTATTCATTTTATAGAGTACTGTATGCATATGTTTTGCTCGTGTACACTCTAGTATAAATTAACTTAAAATAAGAGTTTTTTTATAATTTAATAATTTTGAAATTGGCCTGTTTTATGCTATTCTGTTTTGTTTTATATTTTAAAAAATAACAAAAAATAATTTAAAGCTGGCTTGAGATACTGTACTGTCAGCATAATATTCTTTAGCTAAACATACTAGGCCTACTGTAATTTGTAAAATAAGATTTTGGATCTGATGAAATGTAAAAATAAATCTAGTGATTATCCTTCTGTAATGTATTATAAAATGGCTTCAATTCTACTGTTTATGACAAGGCTTCATCATTTAATGAACTTTTTCACTCTTTAACGTTCGTGATTCACAAGCAAGGGTCGCTTGAATGTCCGCATCTGCCGGAATACAACTTAGATAGTCTTCAATTATAATATCTATCCATTAAAGACCCCTTCCCTGCAATTTTGGACGTTTTTTGGAATATAATACATATATATCACTTTAAAAACATTAAACCATGTCATTCCTTGTCTTAAATGTACGTTTTATGGTAAATTATGATAAAAAGTGAGAAACAATGCACTACCTAAGTAGCTCGCGGCGATCGACCTCTCGTGGACGGTCTTAGGCCTAGCCTAGCTAGGCTTAGTTTTGTAGGCCTAGCTGGTAAACATCGGTAACGTACGAACATCGTACGCTAGCTATATACCTAGCCTGACGTTGTATAGTTGCTGCATTAATTGTCTTTCTATTTTAGCCAGACTCCGTTGATACAAATTGGGGAAAACCCGGTATTTTCGCTGAAAAGTTAGGAGTCTTCCATTTGTTTTGGCCTCACGATCGATCGAAAAGTGGGCGAATTACAGGTGAAAAACAAAAATATCAATCCGCGCGCAATGCATTTTGGGATTTATAGCGGGCCGCTATAATTATTAGAATCGACTTATTTTTCACATTTTTAACCGTTTAAAGACGGAAAAAGTTATCGCAATAGGACCATATAGTATTATTTTTACATTAAATATAGTTTGTGATCTTAAATGAGATCTAAAAAACGTAGGGAAGGAGGCTTTAATTGTTTTCAATTTACTTGAAAGCATCAATGTTTAAAAAAGTTATAGGATACGATGAAATAAGTTTGTACTCTTAAAAACGCGTAACACAGGACCCTTAGATTGGTAGCCTAGCGTCTTAATCGCCAAGCTACAACTTCATTCTTAATTGTCTCAATGTTGAGAAATGCCAATTTATGTCTATTGCTCTTTAACCCTTTAGCACCTAAAGCGATGAAACCGCCCTGCGTATTACTACCTAAACGTCGTGAGGTGGTTTCCCGATTAATCGTACGATCAAAACGGTACTGGGTATGATCAACTAGCGTTCGTGTTCCCACCTAATCATCCATTCATAGAAGTACTGATGAAGATATCAATCTGTGGCGACAATAGAATGGACCCGAGACCTGGCTATCTTCGACTTTTAAATAATAGAAAGTTTAGAAAAATGTTTTTGTTAGACTAGAAATGTACGTTGTATGTATATAGAAAATTGGTTGTAGTTTTCAAAATTACGTTGTATAAGTTGCGATGTGAAAAACTGTTATTTGATCGTTAGTTGTCGTGTACATAAAGCAAAAAAAAAAAAAAAAAATAAATATAATAAAATAAAATAAAAATCGTTAGTAAAACTTTTAAAAGAGTAAAGATATAAAGAAGAAAAGCAAAGAGATCATGGAGCGGCTGTACCAGAATATACAACACTAAGTATTGTAAAGTTAAAAACTTAAAATTTAGGCGATCTTGTCAAAGGTCAAGCGCCTTCAGCCTGCCACGTTTCGATATTCAATATTGAACTTGACCTGACGTGGTTCCACAATATCTTTATATGAAAATGGTAGAATTGATAGAAAATAATTAATTCAAAATTTACCTAAAATTGGTTTTGAACTGAATCGATGGATGTCTTGTCGTTGTATGGTTTTGGTTTGGTTTAAAAGTATGTTCGATAAAGTGCGTGAGCGTATTAGAATGAAATGCTAGCGTATACAATGTGCGCGATGTCAAGTTGTGTACTGTGTGATACATGTAAGATTATAAGTGTATCGTACATTGTAGTAGAGCGAAAATTACATAGGTATAAAGGTAGGATATGAATAAGTAGTATAGGATGTATAGAAAAAGGAATGGGTTGTTAGTTATAGGAAAGATTTTGAATGTGAGGAATGACTATGATGGTTAACTCCCACTAGAGATCTATGTCGGCACCTAGGCCTGTATAACGTCGTGAGGTGGTTTCCCGATTAATCGTACGATCAAAACGGTACTGGGTATGATCAACTAGCGTTCGTGTTCCCACCTAATCATCCATTCATAGAAGTACTGATGAAGATATCAATCTGTGGCGACAATAGAATGGACCCGAGACCTGGCTATCTTCGACTTTTAAATAATAGAAAGTTTAGAAAAATGTTTTTGTTAGACTAGAAATGTACGTTGTATGTATATAGAAAATTGGTTGTAGTTTTCAAAATTACGTTGTATAAGTTGCGATGTGTAAAACTGTTATTTGATCGTTAGTTGTCGTGTACATAAAGCAAAAAAAAAAAAAAAATAAATAAATATAATAAAATAAAATAAAAATCGTTAGTAAAACTTTTAAAAGAGTAAAGATATAAAGAAGAAAAGCAAAGAGATCATGGAGCGGCTGTACCAGAATATACAACACTAAGTATTGTAAAGTTAAAAACTTAAAATTTAGGCGATCTTGTCAAAGGTCAAGCGCCTTCAGCCTGCCACGTTTCGATATTCAATATTGAACTTGACCTGACGTGGTTCCACAATATCTTTATATGAAAATGGTAGAATTGATAGAAAATAATTAATTCAAAATTTACCTAAAATTGGTTTTGAACTGAATCGATGGATGTCTTGTCGTTGTATGGTTTTGGTTTGGTTTAAAAGTATGTTCGATAAAGTGCGTGAGCGTATTAGAATGAAATGCTAGCGTATACAATGTGCGCGATGTCAAGTTGTGTACTGTGTGATACATGTAAGATTATAAGTGTATCGTACATTGTAGTAGAGCGAAAATTACATAGGTATAAAGGTAGGATATGAATAAGTAGTATAGGATGTATAGAAAAAGGAATGGGTTGTTAGTTATAGGAAAGATTTTGAATGTGAGGAATGACTATGATGGTTAACTCCCACTAGAGATCTATGTCGGCACCTAGGCCTGTATAACGTCGTGAGGTGGTTTCCCGATTAATCGTACGATCAAAACGGTACTGGGTATGATCAACTAGCGTTCGTGTTCCCACCTAATCATCCATTCATAGAAGTACTGTCGTGAGGTGGTTTCCCGAATGATCGTAAAATCAAAACGGTACTGGGTATGACCAACTAGCGTTATTGTCACCGACTAGTCATCCATTCATAGAAGTACTGATGTAGTAGCCTACCTGTACGGTGACCATAGAATGTGACCCGAGGCATGACTAACTACGACTTTTAGTTGATAGAAGATTGAAAAAATTGTTAAGAAGAGTTGTACTGTATGTGGATGTTTATGAAATTATGTCAATAATGTTTACACACTAGGCATATAAATAATAATGTTTGTTAGTAAAAATAATTTTGAGTTAATAAGAATAAGATATAAGGAAGAAAAAGCAAAGAGACTATGGAGCGGCTATTCCTGAATATACAATACTAAGTAAATAAATTTTTAGGCGATCTTGTCAAAGGTCAAGCGCCTATAGCCTTCCACGTTTCGATATTCAATATTGAACTTGACCTAGTCAAATAGAAGGCACAAAAGCAAAGATAGTATAGTACTAGTAGGAAGATGTTACACTTCCTATTCGATCAATGCAAATAAACGCGAGACACTATGGGCGCCTATTTCAAGGGTACGGAAGGTTATTATATAGGAAATAGGCTATATAACAGAAGAATAATATGACTGTAAAATTGAGATTTAAAACGAATTAACATATAAAATGTACTGTTATCTTTATACAAAGTGCAAATGAATCATATTTTTATGTTTTGGAATACAAATTTGTGTTTCAATTACCTGGAATTGTTTAGGTACCTGGAATATCTACCATATTTTATTTCTTTTATTTTAATGTTTTTATTTGCAAATCAACTGAACTTTTTAACAATTATTTACATTTAATTGTTTATCATTGGACAGAGATAGATAATTTAATACCTAGCTTTAGAAACACTTCTTCATCAGAGTGAATAAATATATTAGGGGCCTATTAGTGGTAATAATAGGCCTACAATGTGTATGCCTATATAATAATTGATTACGTATGGTTTATTTCTAAATGGGTAATAAAAGAGAATAGGTAGTATGGCATGTGTAATCAATCAATCAATCAATCAATATTTATTGTAATCAATAATATTATACAAATAGTCGATCTGTCTATAAGGAGAAACATATACAATGAATACGGTACCAGTAGGACTAACATTATAGGAATTTAGGACTATGAGTATGTTTTTTTACTGAAAAAAAACCCAATTATTGTTAATTTTAATAATTTAATAATAACTTGTAACACTCCGAACTTTCGTGCATTCATTGTAATTTTATATGCCATGATTTATGTAATGCCTAACATTGATGATAATATTAATTATAAGCTGATGAGTTCATTATTGGTAAGGAAAAATTAGCCGTGAGGAGGCCTACTTTACCCCCTTTTATTATACTACCCTTACAAAAAATGTTCTATAGAATCTATATATAAAAGGTTTTAGTTTTATTGAATTTCTATAGAAATGAATTTACAGATTCTACCCCTAAAGTTTTATAGAAATTGCTTTATAAAAAATATTGAAATTGCAGAAGAATTGCTATCATTTATTCATCAATCATATATTGTTTGCCAACAACAATACTGTATACACTAAAATTTGCATTATGACTTCAGACTTGACTTGATTTGTAATAGCCGAAGGCTGGATGGCAATCTTTTAATGTTATCGCAGTTCAAAAGTGATTCTCCATGGAGAGGGAACCAACAAGAGGGCGGCTGCAATCGACCAATCAGATATGCCCTACACTGTACGCACTGCCACGCCTGTGTTGAGCCTATTTGCGTGAGAACGATAGGCAACGCAGCGTGTTAAGCATATAAACGCAAACGCATTCTATATGATCCTCGTTATACAAAAAATGCTAGATTACCAAGAAATTATTCATTCCATTGCTATTAACAATATATTTAATTTTATAAAAACTTCACTGTGCTTTGGCAAGAATATGTGTTGTAATTTATGTGGTCTTATGTATTATATTAGATTATTATTTTTTATATTAAATAATGTTTTTGAACACATTTACGGCCGCCATCTTGTTGGTTCCCCCTCCTGTTGGAATCACTTTTCAGTCTGGAATACGCCCTCTAGCCTTCGGCTTACAGCTCACTGGGTTTACCAAGATGGGTAAGAGTTTTTATGGGTTTGGGTACGAGATGACCAGCATCCATTCATGAATGCGTCTACAGGCGCGCGCGTGAGCCTCCTTCTGATCCTAGCTCAGTGTTTACAGTCATGTCATGCCAAAACTCACTCAAAATAAATGTATTAACAATTAAAAAGATCCAAAAACAGTATGAAAACATCATATTAATTTTTAACTTTGTATAATAAAGACAAAAAAGAAGTTTGATGTTTTTTGTGGCTTATTTAAACAATTTATTGCCGAAAACACCATTTTCGTTGGGCTTTGCCATTGCGCTCCTCATGTTTCAGATTCGTCTATCCCTACTCATCACGAGAGGCGCCCTATCTCGAGCGGTTCTCTAATTTTTGAGCGAAGTGTAACATCTTCCTACTACACTATCTTTGACAAAAGATAATGTCATATCTAAAAGAGGATTTTCCAAGCTTTACGTCACTGTTTTTCGTTTGTTGCTAGGCTTCGCAGAAAAATCCAGGGAGTTGCGTCGTGAGGTGGTTTCCCGATTAATCGTACGATCAAAACGGTACTGGGTATGATCAACTAGCGTTCGTGTTCCCACCTAATCATCCATTCATAGAAGTACTGATGAAGATATCAATCTGTGGCGACAATAGAATGGACCCGAGACCTGGCTATCTTCGACTTTTAAATAATAGAAAGTTTAGAAAAATGTTTTTGTTAGACTAGGAATGTACGTTGTATGTATATAGAAAATTGGTTGTAGTTTTCAAAATTACGTTGTATAAGTTGCGATGTGAAAAACTGTTATTTGATCGTTAGTTGTCGTGTACATAAAGCAAAAAAATAAATAATAAAATAAAAATCGTTAGTAAAACTTTTTAAAAGAGTAAAGATATAAAGAAGAAAAGCAAAGAGATCATGGAGCGGCTGTACCAGAATATACAACACTAAGTATTGTAAAGTTAAAAACTTAAAAATTTAGGCGATCTTGTCAAAGGTCAAGCGCCTTCAGCCTGCCACGTTTCGATATTCAATATTGAACTTGACCTGACGTGGTTCCACAATATCTTTATATGAAAATGGTAGAATTGATAGAAAATAATTAATTCAAAATTTACCTAAAATTGGTTTTGAACTGAATCGATGGATGTTTTGTCGTTGTATGGTTTTGGTTTGGTTTAAAAGTATGTTCGATAAAGTGCGTGAGCGTATTAGAATGAAATGCTAGCGTATACAATGTGCGCGATGTCAAGTTGTGTACTGTGTGATACATGTAAGATTATCAGTGTATCGTACATTGTAGTAGAGCGAAAATTACATAGGTATAAAGGTAGGATATAAATAAGTAGTATAGGATGTATAGAAAAAGGAATGGGTTGTTAGTTACAGGAAAGATTTTGAATGTGAGGAATGACTATGATGGTTAACTCCCACTAGAGATCTATGTCGGCACTTAGGCCTGTATAACGTCGTGAGGTGGTTTCCCGATTAATCGTACGATCAAAACGGTACTGGGTATGATCAACTAGCGTTCGTGTTCCCACCTAATCATCCATTCATAGAAGTACTGATGAAGATATCAATCTGTGGCGACAATAGAATGGACCCGAGACCTGGCTATCTTCGACTTTTAAATAATAGAAAGTTTAGAAAAATGTCATTTGGGTAAACTTTTGATATATATTTTTTGAGACCATATTTTATTGTAATTCATCAAAAAACATTTTCTTGCAATTTTTTTGGGGTAATGAAACAGTTTGACTTGACTAAATCATTGAATCGAACTTTCTCCAGGCTGGCCCTTTGCAAAAAAGCCGTATACGATCCGTATACGCTGAAAACGTATACGACGTATACGGATCGTATACGATTTCACTGTTTACATTATTTCCACTCTGTTGCTCCACAAAGAGTTGGCGTCGTATACGTTTAGCATACGTAACGTATACGTTGTTTATTCATAAGAATATCGTATACGGGACGTATACGAATCATATACGAACAAACTAGGCCATTTTATAAATTATAATAGTAGTAATAAATAGAATAGAGCTAAATAAAACATTTTAATTGTCATTACAACAAATACGTACGTAGGCTGGTTCTCTGGCCTAGCTAGCACCAGCCACTAGTCTATTATATAGTAGGAGCTAGGACATAATAAGACCATATTTATTTCTATTTATTAGATAGCCTAGGCTACCGATACAATTCAAACAACGTTTTTCGCAAGTCAATAAAATACGCTAAACAGGTATACTACTACTAGGTAGGCCTAGAAAGGACAAGACAAGGGGCCATTTTCACGATGTTGTTTGCAGTTTTCCTTTATAAAATATGACAGAGGTCAGTAAGTTCAGCCGCCGACGACGACCGAGCGTCGCTCGGTTGCCTACAGTTGCAACTCGTGGTCGACTCGGCTCTCTGGTGGCCAATCATGCATATCATCGGGTACGTCGTTCGATCTTCTCAATTCGTCACACCACGTGCGAGCTTTGGGTGGTCAAATTACATCGTTTATGTTAAGCGATATTATTCCGCGACATGTGTTTGTTAATAATTTGGCAAAAAATGCCGAAGAGGAAAACCATGATCCAAAACAGAAGTGGGATGTGTTGATATGTACATTAACATTATATAATAATAATAATAATTATTATTTAACGATGAATACAATCGGATTTTGAATATGAAGTTGATCACTTCCGTAGAAAAAAAATTAGTGGTTATAGTAAATACAATTATATCGAATTTCAATTTTTTCCCGGTTAAGCGAACAGATTGAATTGCTTTCATTTATCTCAGCGGTATTTCTGCTTGGTGATTAAGAAATCATAAAACATGTCTTTAAAAAATAACCACCCTCAACTGTAAATAACAAATTAAATAAGTCTACTAAACATTGTTGATTTCCCATGGACCCAACAATACCCCAACTATTTCATTCATAATTGTTTATTTGTAACAGTTTATTTGAAATCACTGTCCTTTGTTAATTCAATTGTGTGACAATTAAATTAGATTGTACATGCTGATGCTGTATATTATGTAAAAAGATGAGTCATGTTTATCAGATTTTTGAAAAAGATCAAAACGTTGAATTCTCAAAATGTGTTCTATATCTTTATTTGGAGTTAGACTCGTACTACATTCATTAAAATGATAAACAAATATCCAGCAGCCGTGTGTACAGAGGGGGCACAAAAAACTATTAGCTACTAATATTGTACACAATTTATTACATCCTTTTTTAAGTAACACATATTCAATATTATAGTAAAACGTCTATACGTCAATACGTAGTTACGAGGCGGTATCCTCGCAACTAGTCTCATATTAGTTGTTTACCACTCCAACACATATGATATGAATAAAGCTTATCTTATTAAATAGTATCTCGCGCCCGCGCATATACAACAAAAAGTTACAAAGGTTGACATAATTATATTAACGATTTTTTTTAAATTTACGAATTAAATATATAAAAATATAATTAAATACCGCTTGGCCTGTCAATGATGGAGGCATAAAAATGGGGGCGTGGGATACCTTTTTACCAGGGAGATGTAAAATATGTATTTAACATTTACCTGGTTTTACTACGTTCGCATACAATTTATCATTTGGATTTTTTAAGTTACATGTAGGTTATGTTAAATTGTATTCATCAGTGACAACTCTAGGAAATTTACAGCAATTAGTTCTGATGCCGCAGCCTAAAATAGTAAAATGCTTTAAAACGTCGGAGCTTCTTTTTTTGTATTTTTGGCTTTTGAATGTTTTGTTGGCACCCCCTAACTCTGCAACGATGATATCCATAATGCATTGTATTTCCATTTCACCGTTGTTGATTTACTACTAGCTAGAGTATGTTATTAAAATAATACAATATAACCAAATCTAATTAGGGGAAAGCTAGCTAGCTTATTTTGAGTGTACCACAGACTCTTTTCCTTGGCGTATTTTTCCCAGGCCTAGTTAGTTACTCTTAGTTTACTAGAGCTGCTGCAGTACCTAGTTACTGCATGTTCGATCTATACAATTACAATATGCCTATAGCCTAGCTGGCTAGAAGTCATCGAATTTACTATCTACTTTGGCCTACTGTAACTAGGCCTACATCCCATTTTTTATTTTGTTTATGGCGAGTTAAAACCCGTTGCAAAAAAAATCCTGTTGGTCCTTGGACAACAACAATGATGATTGAAAATGAATGAAATCTGATCCATCCATGTGATGCATGCATCACACACAACACAGGCATGTTTTGGGCGAATTTATTTGGATCATTCCATATATATAATAGGGAGCCACATGTATTCTACATTTTTATTACATCGTAATTTATGGATTTTACTTACTCGTTTTAAATTTAATGTACTGCGGGCCCAATTTAATATTTATTTATTTATTTCCAAGTACATTAATATTAATTAAAGCACTTTCAAATTAATAACAGCACATTTTGTATGATTCACTTATTAATGGAACGTACCAAATGTAAAGAAATAGCAGAGGGGATAAACAAGACGGAACAGCCTGGGTGGGTTTTTATGCTTGATAGAAAAATAACATCTTGTAAAATACAGCACCAATTTTTTTCATTAGCGAAAACTATGAACTAAATCATCATAGGGAATTTAATGTACATATACCGACTGAAAAAAAACCCAAATTGTACACTAATTACTGAAGTCTGGAAGATGCTCCTGCCATCGTAAACGTATGCTATCGTCGTCTTGTAAAAAGAGGGACAGTCCCTTTTCGCTTGGTAATATGATGCAGTTTGTATACACGCGTAGTCGTATCGTATACGGATCGTATACGGATCGTATAATTAGGAAATTGTTTATAAATGATCGTATACGGTTCGTATATGTTTATTATGCGGGCAGGAACTTCCGAATTGACGTATACGTTTCGTATACGAAATGGACTTCCTATACGAAACATATACGAAACGTATGTAAATCGTATACGTTCGTATACGGCTTTTTTGCAAAGGGGGCTGAATTGAATGTATAAAGCATATGTTTTTCGTTTTCTACTTCTATTTTACATTTTTGCCATTTATCACTATCAGCTAATTTCCATAGTTTCAATTTTTTTCTACATGCTATAATTCTGTGTAAAAATTTAAAGTTGAATTGGGCAACTTTTACAATATGTTTTGGTGTTTAAAACTTTATTACACCATATTGTGTGCCAATTTAAATCGACTCCAAATTCTTGTTCCCATTTCACTTGTGATCTTGGGATAGAGACTTTACTATTAATAAGATATCTATAAAACGTAGATGATTTATTTTGTTTATAGAATGTAAGCATGTCTAAGGTTTTATCTATTTCATTTTCAACATTTGGTATTTTAACAATTGTTTTCCATTGATGCGGTATGGCATTGATAACAGCAAAGTATTCAATTAACCCGTTTTTTTTTATTACATAACATTGGAATCAACCTTTGATATGTTATAGTTCAATTATACAATTATATCATTGATTGTTTTGATACCAGAATTTAACCAGGAGCAGAAGTACATTGATTTGCCATCCAATGTTACATACTTGTTTTCCCATAATTGTTGAGATTTAATTTCGTTTACAGTGTGTGGTTCTGTACTTAACATGTTATTTAGAATCACAACAGCTTATAATAATTGTTGATAGAACACTGGCATATTTTTTAAAATTGTATGATTTTCAGTATTAATTTTACTAATCTTAAGTGTACATTCTATTGGGTACATATAATGTCTCGGGATAAATTTCCATTTCCCAGGATCTGGGCTTAGCAAACGTATGCATGTATGAAATTAATAAACAACAAAATTTTAATTAATCACTTGATTATGTATTATTGAGACATAAAGTAAATATATTTTCAAATTTCCCGTCCGTAACGTCAAATTTTAATATTTAATATTCAATAACTTAAAAAATAAATATCAGAACAATAAAAAAAATGTTATTTAATAAACTTCAACATTTCTACATTGAGAAATGGCCAAGAGTTACATCAAAATCAGTAAATGAAATTTTTCAACCTACGGACCAAATACTGTGGAATGCCCGTAATAGTAGTGAACGTTTGTGGTTGTTAAAACTATAGATGGAATATGCTGTTACTAGATCCATGTTATCGGTTGTAACCCTTCACAGTTGTAGAGAATGTCATTGGTAATTGATAAGAAACAGAAAACTTTTTAATACGTACAAATATAGTGTAGTGAGTGTGTCATGTTGTTTAAAAGTGTACAAATAAAAAAACGAGTCTGGGAAAATCTGTACTTGTGATTTGTTAGGAGCGTGGAGGAGATAACTCCTTGTAAATTCCGGAGTGCATGTTATTAGTCATTTTATATGTCAACGACAGAGTATTCCAAAGTGCATGTTATTAGTGAGTATATGCATAGATAGAATATTGGTCAAAATCAATATAAGGCCAAAGAAAATAAATAAAGCAAAACTATTTTGGGAAAAAAAATAGCAAACAAAAGATTTGAAAAATCTAAAATAGCGAAGATAGAATATTCATGAGTGCATGTATTGTTATTGGTCATCCAGCGTTTAGTAGACATTCTTTTTTTCACTATTTAGTTTTAGTTATCTGTAATATGCCTTGAAATGTTTTGATAAGGTGCAATATAAATGGTTTATGTATGTATATAATATGCACCAAAAAAAAAAAATTAATAATTGACAATAAAGAAGCAAATGAAACAAAACTGTTAGAAGGACGTTAGATCTATTTGACATTTGAAAATAATTTACATAAGACAACAATTTATCAGATTTACTTTAATGTGTGTGTGTGTGTTTATCTAATGAATTAATTGTCATCATGACATTGTTATTAAGTAGAGGAATCATTATGAAACAAATAAATACATTTTAATCAGAGAAATTATGTACTGTGATCTGATCAATAGAACAGTTGTAGTAAGTGACACAAAGATACTCCACAGTAGTTAAATACAATGATTGCCTCTATGATCTTATGCATAGCTGTGATTCTATGATCATATAGCATTAGCTGTGATTGAATATGCAAACAAAATGAAATTAAGACTCAACAATTTGTAACTATTGATGGTTCGGTCCTCCTAATCCTATTATTAAAAAAGGCATACATATCATACATCACATACCTTCTACTATATATAAGTAAAAACATTACTTTATTGGAGATAATATCGATGAAAATGTACAGAATAATGGAATGCTATGATACTAATGAAAGTTGTCTCAAAATAAAACTTTATAAATCGTACTGAACATTGATTTAAATTTAAAATGTCCTCATTGTTTGTATATAATCCTGTTTTACTGTTTCACTATTGTTGTAATATTCTGTAATTATCACACTTTTAAATATTTGTCACACAAATTATTAGTTACAAAGTGACAGGTTATTTCAAAGTGATACAAACTTTTTATAAAGTGCATTGTTTATTACAAAGTGTGACCATATACATCTTCTTGATATAATACTTCATAATTGTTTTCATCATCATTGTGTTCATTATACTATACATGCTATACCTTTTCATCTATGTTGTCAGTGAATATGACTAAAAAATCACCATCTTCGGTAAGGCTTTAAAGAGATGATACTTTAGACATTAAATCTGTTTCTTGTGTTGGATATTTTATGTGGGCATTTTAATTCATAGGGCCTGTTTCTGCTGCAACTGCTCAAAATACGGTATAAAATACGGTATTTTTTATACCGTATTTTTTAGTACCTCGTTTCTGCTAACAATACTTCTTGGGTGGTCGTGTTAAATTTCATCCTTTTTACCCAAATTGCCATTCAAATATTTGGTCGATAATTAAATATTAGAATAAAGGAAGTTTTACTCACTTTCAACAGGCTAGCCCTAGTGATAGAGATGTTGTGAGAGCACAGAAAACATCGTAAGGGGGACAACTAAATTCGTTCCTCCCCGAGTTATTGTCTTTTGCAATGTTGTACTGCTTTCGCAGGCTCTTAGCTTTGAGTTTACGTACTTTGGAGACAAGTCTATTCTGTACTCCTGCCTTATTTTTTTAGAAATGTCTTTATAAATGTGGTTGTCCCTTTTATTACCTTTTAGTTGGCTGGACATTTAGCTTCTCCTCCCCCTCCTTCTCCACACCCTCCTTCTCCACACCCTCCTTCTCCACACCCTCCTTCCCCACACAGATTTATATAGTAAATACTGTGACGACTTTCGCTCCACATTTTCGCCGAATATATCTATACAGCTAACAGCAACAGAAAATAAAAAGACGATGTTGACCTCATGTCGTAGGTCAAACAAAATACGGTATTTTTTATTGGCAGCAGAAAAGGGTACAAAAAAATATGGTATAAATTTGTAAATACCGTATTTTATCCACAAATTTTGTGGGGAAAATACGGTATACAAAATACGGTATTTTTTTTATGAGCGCAGTTTCTGCTGCCAACAAAATACGGTATAAATATGGTATTCAAAAAATACCGTATAAAATATGGTATTTTCTTGGCAGCAGAAACAGGGCCATAGAAACAATTCTGCTTTGCTATGTATCAAATTTGTTATCTATTGCTTGATACTGTTACAGGAATCATTAAGAAACAAATCAAGCTACTGTATAGTGACATTGTTATTAAGTACAGTACTGTAGTGGAATCATTAAGAAACAAATCAAGCTACTGTATGGTGACATTGTTATTAAGTACAGTACTGTAGAGGAATCATTATGAAACAAATCAAGCTACTGTATAGTGACATTGTTATTAAGTACAGTACTGTAGAGGAATCATTATGAAACAAATCAAGCTACTGTATGGTCAAATAAATTCATTTTAATCAGAGATAGTATGTGACTGAAAAACCTGATCAATAGAATAGTTGTATTATGTGACACAAAGCTATTCCACAGTTAAGTTAAATGCAATTATTACCTCTATGATCTTATAGCATAGTGAGTGACCATGCAAACAAAATTAAATTAAGACTCAACATTTTTTTACAATTTGTAACTATTGATGATTCATACAGGTCTTATTATTAAAAATAGGCATTACATATCAAATACCTTCTACTACACTAAATACCTTCTACTATACTATATAATAAGTAAAAACTTTCAACATTACTTTATTGGAGATATTGTGATAGCATTGTAATAGGCTTTACCATTTATGTACTGTAGTGTTGACTTGTTTAATAGTTTAAATATCGATGAAAATGTGAAGAACAACTTTATAAATCAAACTTAACATAATAATTATTTAATTTTAAAATGTTCTCATGTTTTACTGTTTCACTATTGTTGTAATATCCTGTAATTATCACACTTTCAAATATTTGTCACACAAATTATATAGTTACAAAGTGACAGGTTATTCCAAAGTGAGACAGTATACATCTTCTTGATATGATACTTCCTAATTGTTTTCATCATCATTGTGTTCATTACTATACATGTGCTACATTTTAATTCATAGAAACAATTCTGCTTTGCTATGTATCAAATTTGTTATCTATTGCTTGGTAACAAATTGAATGCTTGAATTGTATGTAATTAGCATTGGTTATTGACAGAGTTGTACAATTGGAATCTTGTAGACAATCAATTGATTGTGCTAAGTGCTGCTTATTATCTAGCCTACTATGCATATGTAGATATACTATAGATATGTAATTATTTGTTTAATAATTCATGGGATTAAAAATAAATGAATTAATGAAAACTATATAAGAAATTGTTTTCCTTTCATTTATAGACCAAACAATTTAGTATAATTCAAATTAATATTGAAGAGCGAGGTTCACAGTCGTAAATTTAGATCTAGAGAGCAATGCATTATGTAGAAATTTAAATGTGGCTGACGCAAGAATTGTTGGCTACACTTGTGTGTATCTTTATCAGTGTATTGTTGAACTAATTTAATTGCCTTGTCATTTGCAATTTCTTGATTATAACCACAATAATGTTAGTGTTAAGCTTCAAACGATTAAAGCAATTTTTTCTCATAAACTGTTTAACACAAAAAAAAATTACATCAGAAGAAAGCCAAAAATCTGGGAGGGCAAGGGACGCTAAACAAGCAAGCATTAGCAATTTACAAATAGTTTTAAATAACCCAAAATTAGCTAGAATACTGTAGATTTTGAAAATCCAAATAATAGCTAGATACTGTACTATATTATTTTAATTAGCACATAAAAAAGTATGTTGTAGATTGTTGAAAGCCCTAAAATAGCTAAATTTAACCCAAATAGCAAAGATATATATGAGTAGCAAATCAATAGAATTTAATAGGCTTGAATTGGTTCCTAAACCAAAAGATATATAATATAATAATAATATATGTGTGTGTATATGTAATATATATTTTGTCATAATATTATTATGGTGTTATGGGCTTATGTATTTGCTTTAATTTAGGTAAGAAGAGCCCTTCTATCAAAAGTAATCCTCACAACCTTTCATTTCAGCATAGATTATTATCATAAATGATAGAAATATCCTCAAATTATAAAGAGCAAAGTAATCAAGGTGAAGGTTGATGATAGACATGATTCATATTCACAACTTATTTTTTTTTTAATGTACATTTTTTTTTTTTAAACTTATATCAACAAATGTTATTCGTGTTTTCTAACCTGCCTAATACTAAAATACAGTTAAATATTCAAAAGAAGTTTATGCTATGAAAAGTGTTATGAGTATTCTATTGAATGTTATCAATTTATAAAAACATACTGACTATAATACCATTTAACTTTACTTTGATGATTGAGGTGTATGCTATCAGCATTTTTTATTTTACAGTACAGTAGTTAAATTATAATAATCAATAGCAAAAATATTTAAAAACTGTGCTGTAAAATTCATTTCACACTTTATTTCTAAAAGCAGCATTCGGCAATGAATTATGGAAAATAAATGTGTATATTATTTAATACACATATTAATGTTATGGTATAACAGTGTGTAAACAAAGTATACAAACAATAACAGAATAGTATGAGAATTTGTAAAAAAGAAGAAAAAAAGTTATTATGCATGTGTTTATAACTTCTTCATCATTTCTATATTGAACTATATATGCACACCAGTATTGTGTTATTCTATTCATTTTAAGAATGTACAAGATATATTTAAAATATGTTTGTTACGAGAATTGGTATTATTATAATATAACTACAATAGTACAATAACATGGATACTACAGTAGTGTATTTTCAACTAAATTAATCTTCCCATAGAGATATTATATAATATCTATGATTTTCCTAAAGTCTTATAGTACTGGTAGTCGTCTAAATTCTAAAAACAATAGTTTCAATTTATTGATTGGTTTCACTGAAGGTTAAATTAATGTTATAAACTGTGTGTATGACTTACAATATCCTGCATATTGACATCAGCTCCACCCTCTAAGACCAGTTGGCACATGGTTGTATTACCTGCATCAGCAGCATACATTAATGCTGAAGCGCCATCCTATTGAAAATATTAAATAATAAACAAAGTTACAAAACATGTACATCATATTCCTTATTATCTAACACACAAAAAATGACTAATATTAATAATCTTATAAATATCCTTAATTTAATAAAAGTTAATATTTTTTCAATGTTGAAAATAATTTTTCTAATAACAACAATCAATTTTAAATGATTATTTCTATAAAGCATTGTAAAATATATTGTTTTGTGTAAACTATTCTTATGATCAAGGTATACTTGAATTCTAAACTATAAAACAGATTATACTATACTATATCATCTACAGTATAATCAATTTTATTTTGAAATAGTTGGATTGAATGCAAACTATTGTGTAAAGAAAGGCTATCTACATGTTTTAAACAATTTTATTTATAAGGTTTTTTTTACAGTGCAATTATAATATAAAACTGGACAATTTATTTTAAATTTCAAATTGTGTTGTAGCTGTTAATAACAGGTTTTCACTATTCAATTGTCACCACTCCAACTTGTAATAGCCGTACTTGTTGATAATCATTTAGGCCTACTGTTTATTAGTGTGTGTTTTGTGTGTAGGCATTTCTATTTTATACACAATTGTTGACAGTGTAAATCATAACCTCACATTTTATTCACAATTATTTAGTATATATTTTCTATCATATTATTTTGTCGTGTATAAAATATATCTAATAAAAATTTTAAATCAATAAAATTAATCAATTAAAACTTAATGTCTTTTATAAAAAACATTGTATAATACTAATTTTTAGCATTGCTTTGATATACATTTAGGATCTATGAAATAATAACAGACAGTATGTTATCATAATCATTGAAAGAATAACAATTATTATTGCTATTATACTATGTTATACCGACTGTAGTCAAGTACTAAGGAAAAATTAGATAAATTAGGCCTGAACATAACATACTAATTATGTGCCAGTTAAATGAACAAAAATTGTTTAAGCTTTTATTGTGATTATTTGCCATCATTTATAATAAGTTTAATTTGTTGATTCAGTTAACTATTTATTAGTGTATATAGTGATAGTATGTCTTAATTATATTATCACAATTATTATGAATTGTAATGTATACCATCTACCAGTCATAACCCTAATCTATTTTATTCCAAAAAATTAAATAAGATTATTATAGTTATACACAATTTTTTTTCTTGTGAACTAGGTTTGTTTATTATCACTTTCACAGTGCTAAAATATTTATAAAATTATCTCATAAGGTTGATTATTTAGTACATCCATCGTGAAATAAATTAATCCACAAAATCCCTCTTGATTCTCTAAAAGAATGAGGATAAACATAGTTCTTGGTATCGATTTCTATAGTTTATTTACAATGTGCCTACTGTGTAGAGTTCACCAATAACTTTAAATATTTCAGAATCTGAAGGAGTTTCTCATACATTTCAAAACTAAATTTCAAAAACACAACATAGACACAAACATGCAGTACAATAATAAATATAGAACAAAGTGATAGTAGACTAAAACAACATTATATTAAATATCATTTTTATACAATTTTTAAAATGTTTAGAGGATTAATGTTTAATATATTAAGATTTGAGTGTCATAAGGACTAAATATCAAACAATTTATTTGTAATTTAAATATTCTTATGTTTCCTCATCATTATTGTTTCAAATTAATTAATCAAATTTCAGCATATCACCGGGCGGTTTAAAAATCATGTTCTAAGCCTGTTGTGGTTTATCTTTCTCTCATGTTGCTCAATCTTAAGCTATGTCTACACTATCACTACATAAGTTTGACAAAAAAAGTGTGCTCTATGCCCAAATATCATCATCACACACCATATATGTGTGCACATCACATTTATTTCTCACATAAAGTTTGATAGTGGTAGACAGAGCTTTATAATGATCTACAGTAGTTCAAAATTTTGAATGTTATGTAATATTATATAATGGGTGTGGCTTAAGTAATGGCATCATTATATTGTTCAAATTATATTTTATATAGTTCCGTGGTTTTGTACATGTCAGCTTTAATTTAATACCAAACATGCCATATTATTTGATTTCTTAAACTTTCCCACGAAGTTATGTAATATATAATAACGTCATTATATTGTGAAATTATATTTTTCTCATGCTAGAGGTATTTTACATGTCATAAGCTATGATTTGATAACAAACTTGACATATTTATGTAATTTATATTTTTTAGATATTTTTACATAATAAATTATGACGTCATTAAATTGTTCAAATTTGTGGGCACCCTTCTAGAATTGAGGTCTAAAATAGGTCCTAAAGAAGGTTTCTGCCAAGTTTGGTGCTTTTGTCACGAAGTGCACAAAAAAAGTGCTAAGCGCCTAAATTGTCATCGCCTTTTTAGAAAACGCATGGACAATGGAAATTAACAATGTACTGTTCACTAATTTAATTAAAATCGCCGCCTAAAAATCCTACCTAGGCTAGGCCTAGTAGGAGACGACACATGTTAGTGGTTAGCCTAATTTAGCCGGACGAGACGACATCGTGCACCGAATAGACATCGGAGTGGAGTCTAGTTTCGGCGGCCTAGGCTTACGCTAAATTATTTACTCCTACCTTGGCTTAGCAAATTATAAATAAGCCGACGTAAACATAAACAAAATATATGCAAAATCAATATATTCCATGTTAAGATTTAACATAGGCTAGTCCTAGGCCCAATTATTACGACATGTCACTGTGTAAAGAAAATGGCCCTAGTATTCTGTAGCTACGTATAGGTACTGTTAATTTGGAGAGAGAGTATCGCGTTTGATGTCATGAGACACAAAATCTTCGTCGCGTTTTCCAGGCCTGCCATAATATGAAAAAAAAAAATTCTAGGTCTGTGCGCGATCGACGTTCCGATAACTATATTTAGAATGTTAACGATCTTTTGTTGTCGGCATCGTTTCTGGTTCGACTGGACGTTTTATTTTTAGAAGTTTGCCTAAGCCTATTTACTACTACTAGTTCATTGTGGTTCACCGTGTGGTGCCATAATGCCTCTACCGTGGGAAATTTCAATTTATTTATATATTCGCCATCAGTCGAGTAGATAAAAAAACATTTAAACGATTAATAATATTTATTAATAAATGCTTCCGAGTAATTTACAACTTGGTCCTCTGTCAGTCAAAATTGACTCATTAATTTTGCACACCTTGTTACCTCACAAAAAACATCGTAGGGTTGTCTACGAAATGCATTTTTCCGACCTTATTATGAAATGCGTGGGTTTGGCGCTGACCACCACTCATGACATGCTTGAGCTGATAGGGTTTGATTTCAGCCTCAAGAAGCAGTGGGTAGTGCACCAACATGTTGATAACTACTACAAGTAGTTTGTGTCAATATCTATATTAATTTGCATGATTGGTTCATGACGTATATTTTAAATAGGGAAAATGTTACATGTCAATCATTAACATTGATGACTGTCATTTGCCTCAGATGGACATTGATGTTCTTATTCAATGGAGTAACATGGAAAATTAATTTTCAAATTATTTCTATATCACATTCTAAACATCTCATCACATATTTTTATCAGTTGAATGGTTGTATCTTTGAGAGAACACTAACTGATCTTGGTGTCAAAATAGCATCATCAGCTTTTAATATGTTGGGATGATCATATCAACAAAATTGTTAATAAATCCCAGAGGCGGATCCAGCCTTGAAAAATAGGGAGGGGAAAAGGGGTTTGTGACAAAGTTTGAACAATCGGCCTCAGGAACTGGTGGGGGAGGGGGTAGCAAAAGGCCTCCAGTGTTCTACCATGTTTTAGGCTGTTTTATTTAAAAGTGGTTAGGTTTTGTCAATTTGTTAATGTTATGGTACATTTTATAAGTGGACAATTGAATTGTTTGTTATGGGCCCACCGTTTCAAACTGCTGTGTGAAATTCGTTCTTTCATATAACAAAAATACAAAAGCCGATGAGCTAAATTACTTGCCTTAAAAAAGTAATCTATTTTCAAAAGAGAGAGAGAAAAATAGGTAATATTTGTTAATATAAGCATGAATGATAATGTAGGACTTCAATTTAGTATAGAGCTGAATAATAGTGTGTGTCGTACTATTTCACATAAACCATCATACCTATTTTCATGTTACAATCAGTGGCTGATTTAGAGAGAGAAAAGCGTGCAAAGCACAGCATGTGTAATTATGGCCATCTATGATATTCATCTTGATAATTTTGTATAATTTAACTTTTCTTCTGAAGGCTACAGGGTTACCAGAACTGCATCTGTTTGTTCTTATGTCTCTTTATAAGTTTCATTCAACATTTATTTATTTATATTTATCAAGAAATAAAAGAAGCATACATTTACAATAACTTAAATGGTAACATTAAATAAGAAGTCTGTGAAATGTAAAGCTAAATCCCCTAAATTAATCATATTTTTCAAAGGATTATTCCCATTTGGAATCTACTAACGTTTTGTATCAGATCGAATAATATTCCACAATTCATTAAACTATATGTAAACTTTACAAGAGAAAAATTGTTAAATAACTTTGACCCTGACAATACATGCACATGGGTATTACCTTTTCCCATTGTAGGTATATTATTTATTATTATTTATTCAAGCAAAAGATACATTTTACAAAATATAATACAAATCAACAAATTAAACAAACACGATGCAAGAAGAAAATATAAAATCATAGTCACTAGCTGCCAGGAAAGCACAAAAGCAGCCTAAGCCACTGTCACCAATTAGATGTGTACCTACATTATGCTTGTTGTGGCCAGGTCTTAAATGTTGCGCTTTATATATGAAACTGAAAATAGTATAATTTCAGCTATTTTTATATCTTAAATGTTTGTGTTTTTATGTTTTGTTATTTGTACAAGGGGTCCAATGTGGATAGAAGTGCTTGCCACCTGTTCATAACTTTTTTTCACTGTCTTGTGCCTTGTATTTTTCTTTCAGTGATAAAGTTTAATAAATGAAAAGTATATATTTCTACTACTCTAGTATGATGTTAATAAAAGTTTGTTTAGTTATCAGATTATTATTATAATATTAACAGATGAATAATTATATCATCGTTCAGATTCTGAAATTAATTACAATTACAGGGGATTGGGTTACCAAGCCATTATTCAAATCCGGTATTAGCCAATCAAATTGTCTAAGCAAATTGTACTGAAAGAAAGAGTACTCAATTATATTGACAAACCATCTAACAGACAGATAAGATAAGATATAAACACACAATATACTTTTTAAAACTAAAAACTGAAAAAGAAAGAAGTGAAACAATTATGTTGAAAAAAAAAATATGATGCTTTTAACAATCAGTGTGAATGTTTACTGCAAATATGCAACCAGAGAACAATTATAAAAGATCTTAAAAGATCTTAGTATTGATGTACTTTAATTAGTAATTTAATGTTGTATATCAAATTCATTACAAAGGAAAACAAATTGATGTATACCTGGTCCTGGCTATTGACAGCATTGTTGCTAACAATGAAATGGAAAATTTCTTCAGCAGTTTTTTCCTCTGCAATCTATGAAATAAATCATATAGATCAATATGCATTCAGTTACATTTTTCATTAAAATACATATAATATAGTAAACATAGACAACAACATACATTCCATGTTTTATTAAATTACAGTCATTATATTATAATATTATCATAATAATAATAATATAAGATTGCCCAAATAAATATTCTAACTTTTTTTCTTCTTGTTTTAACTTTTACATTAATTTTGTAGACATATTTTTATAGGAAAATGGTAATGAAATTAATTGTTTATTTTATTTATGAGGGGTAGCTGGTTCATTAGAGTTACAGCGATGTATTTTGCTTAAGCTGCCCTTTCCTAGCATTTTTCATCCCTATGTAGAATTGTATGTTATTGTATATTGTATTGCTACATTATGCTTGTCAAATAAAACAATCGGATTAAATGAGCCAACAGTGCATAAACACTACAGTGATTATTTTGATTCATTGTGCAATGTAAGTTGTTGTCACTATTTAATTTATTTAGTTACATTTTTTGTATCTCTTTTGTTTCCAGCATAAACAAGCTAGTATTGCTAGTTAATTGTTGTTGGTTAAATTGTATTATACTAAAACAGTGTAAACTTGCCTACCTGAATGCCATTGAATGCACAAATATCAAGAAGGTCTTGTTTGAAGAGATCCATTGCAATTCTGCTAAATTGAAAAAAGGGCAGAAACAATGTATAATGTTTAAAATGAATTAAAATAAAAACAATTTGTCAATTCAAAATTTGTAGGGTTTATATTAAAGTAACACACACATTAAAAAATAGATGATTACGAGTTACTTGAATATTAATGGTAGATACTTAGTGATAACAGCTCATCACAACAGCAAAGGTGATGAAGCAACATATCATTAGAATCATCTACAAACTGTTATGGCTTTAAACCACCTCTTTCCTAAATAAAAGCATCCCTCCCTCTAATTTTGAAAGTAACAAATATAAATATGGTACAAGTACTGAACATGATGTTGAAATAGAGTAAATATATAATACAATGTCTCCTCTATCAACAATTTCCTCAACCAATGCTTCCTCTATCAAATAATGTTATAATATTATTTAGACCTAAAAGTACTACATACACTTACAGTACAGTGGTATAATGCTAAAATAAAAGAAATCCAAAAAATATAATGCAACGTTTCCTCTTCAAAAGTTGAATGCAAGTGGTTGTTGTACAGAAGACCAAACACTTTTATATCATTATTTATATAGTGATAACCAGTGCAATTCAATGTATTCTATACAAATTACAACATAGCGTGACTTAGTGTTTGCTTTGTTCTTATCATTTAGTTGATTAGAACTACAAACCAACGTGAATTTCCATTTTAGGTAAAGCAAACACGGTGTATCAAGGCACGCCAGGTAAACTCTAACAATGATTAAATAAGATCTTGGAAAAATTATGCAATATATTTTTACTTGAAATTAGACAAAATACTATAATACATTAAATGAGACGAGGATCATACAAGGTATTAGTAAATAAACATTATTAATGATATTAGTACAGTAATAATAGGAACTGAGTATTTCCATATTTAGTTTTACAGATTATTGTTTCTTAAATTAAGATAATGGTTACAACATGGAGGCAGCGGCACAAACAATTTTGCAACACACTTTTTTGGCTATTCTGTATGCATAATCATAAAACTTCCTCGCGATCTGTGTGAAAACACCCTCTCAACCGTGACGAGTTGTAAACAATCCTAATTAGCATCATGCATAATGCATACTCATGGTTTGAAATCTTTGTTTACTTTCGCCAACGACGATTTTCCAGACAAAATGTAATCAAATTAATTTACCTGTTAATTACGTAAACTTTTTGTTTTTGGCTCGAATTTTCGACTTAAAGTGAATAACTTTTGATATGGCCAATTTAAATTTAGAATATTTTGACCTTCATATTTTTTGTTTCAAGGGACAATACATCTTTAAACAAAATTGTATGTAAAGACAGAAGACAAACTGAAAAAAGTTTATTGTGAATTTTAGAGTGTTTATAAAAGTATAAATAAACATACTATATTTAATGCTACAATAGTGCAACAAAGCCTGGTTTAATAATTGCTGTAAGTTTATCAGATGATATTACTAAGGGGAATAACAGGGTGACAAACAAACAGTAAACTAAGGCAAAGGTTAGTAGATTATTGTAGTTTAAAGCCCGTATTCTTAAACCGGACTTTAGCCGTATTTCGAAGTTCGACTTGAAAATGTCGTAGTTTGAGCTATTACTTCAAATTCGATTCAAAAAATGAAATAGTTCGACTTAATGAAGTCGAGCTTTTAGTCGAGTTATACACGCCTGGGTAACAAAGGCTATACATTGGCCAATGACAAGAGAGTATTTGAGGAGCAGACGAAATTTTGCGCATTGATATCACAATTTCCATTTTCTTACAAAACTGTTTATGCATCAGGACTATACATGAAAAATAATTTTAATCGTTTAATTAATTTAACAGTGAAACAAAATCTTCAAAATATATTTAGGAACCATGGCGGTACGGTAACTTTCATATTTTCTAGGCCTCCAACAATGTATGATCGCGACAAACCACGCACTTCATAGCATGACAAGAAAGCGCTAGGCCCCCTAAACATTCCATCGCGTGGTGAATTTCCGCATCTGCCACTGTCGCTATGGCGTGACGTAGTTCAAGTCGGACTTGCGCGAAGAAAATAATTCATTCTTCAATATCTGGCCAATATAACAACTCAATGACTGTTAGGTTTTTCATAAACATCGTTTAAAAATCATTTAGTCGACCATTTAGCCTGCCCCCTCCAGGCCTAAAAAAATCGATCAAAATCCGTCTCGATTTAGTCGAGGTTGGCCTGAATTAGTCGGCGATTTAGTTGAAGTTCGGTTTATGAATTAAAATGACGTCATTTTTAAAGGTTTAGCTCGAACTACGACTAAAGTCCGGTTTAAGAATACGGGCGTAAGTTCAAACAACAGCCAGGGCCAACAGATGAACACAAAATATAGTTACTTTACATCATGTTTGCCACAGTTCATTAAAATAGATAGACCAACCAACATAATATAAGAGTTAAAAACAATACTGTATTTGATACACTTTATTAAATAGAAAGCCACAGATAAACCAACATAATATAGGAGTTAAAAACAATACTGTATTTGATACACTTTATTAAATAGAAAGCCACAGATAAACCAACATAATATAAGAGTTAAAAACAAAACTGTATTTGATACACTTTATTAAATAGAAAGCCACAGATAAACCAACATAGTATAAGAGTTAAAAACAATACTGTATTTGATACACTTTATTAAATAGAAAGCCACAGATAAACCAACCTGATATAAGAGTTAAAAACAATACTGTATTTGATACACTTTATTAAATAGAAAGCCACAGATAAACCAACCTGATATAAGAGTTAAAAACAATACTGTATTTGATACACTTTATTAAATAGAAAGCCATAGATAAACCAACATAGTATAAGAGTTAAAAACAATTACTGTATTTGATACACTTTATTAAATAGAAAGCCATAGATAAACCAACATGATATAACAGGTATAAAACAATACTGTATTTGATACACTTTATTAAATAGAAAGCCACAGATAAACCAACATGATATAAGAGTTAAAAACAATACTGTATTTGATACACTTTATTAAATAGAAAGCCATAGATAAACCAACATAATATAAGAGTTAAAAACAATACTGTATTTGATAAACTTTATTAAATAGAAAGCCACAGATAAACCAACATAATATAAGAGTTAAAAACAATACTGTATTTGATACACTTTATTAAATAGAAAGCCACAGATAAACCAACATAATATAAGAGTTAAAAACAATACTGTATTTGATACACTTTATTAAATAGAAAGCCACAGATAAACCAACATGATATAACAGGTATAAAACAATACTGTATTTGATACACTTTATTAAATAGAAAGCCATAGATAAACCAACATGATATAACAGGTATAAAACAATACTGTAGAATGTATTTGATACTTTATTAATTAGAAAGGAACAAATAAATTCACTTTAAAATGTATAAGAATGTTTAGAAGTTTAAAAGTTTAATGTACATTTAATGTTCAATTTGTTCATTTAATTACTTTTGTTGTTGTTTTTGTTTATTCTTTTTGGATGCACTGTGTGACACCAGTACCACTGATATTAATGACGGGAGGTGAAGGGCGCCCCCGTGGATTTGAGATGTTTTGTGCGGATGAGGAGAACGCACGAGAGGGGAGATGAACACGACGAATGGAGTTGAGTGGACGTTTCCGAGTAATAATTGATGTTTATATTACTTGTTAGTTAATAATTTGATGTTTAAGAGGTATAATACGACGTTGGAAATAGAATTCGAGTGTGAAGATGTTTACTGTAGTTCGAAATATACATCGGTTGTAAAAGATTTCATAGATTTGAAGTAGATTATTAGACGAAAAGTTTCAATGTTTTCAATGTTATAACAGACCAAGATCGTTGGAGTTTTACCGATATTGGGATTGTTTTAGTTTCAAGACAAAGAATTGTTGATACTGTTGAGTACTTGCTTATTAAACTGTTGTAAAATTGTATACTTATCGTATTCACTTTATTTGGATTCTTTACGATCTGAAGGGGATATACATATTAATAACCCCACACCCCACATTACAACAAATGGCGACGAGGATGGGATGTAGCAGTTTTTAATGACAGTTCGATGACATTTGTTTAATGACAGTTCGGCGATTGTGAAGTGCGCCACCTAGTTACGATTGGACTATAGTATTAATTCTAATTTGGAATAAGAGATCGAGTTACGTGTGGATATACTTTTGTGCAGATATTTTGATTGTGAAGGACGCCACCTATCAAGATTTGGACTATATTATTATAATTTGGAATAAGAGATCGAGTTACGTCTGAATATACTTCTGTGCAGGTTATTTTGATTGTGAAGGACGCCACCTATCAAGATTTGGACTAGTAATACTGTATTGTTGAAGCTAGAACTATTTTGACTTTTAAGCACTATATTTATGAAACATTTTTATTTGTTGATTGATTGGAATTATTTTGATTGATTGATGGTATAAGTGTAATATTTATGGTAGAATAAGGGTAAAAACAAAAATTATATACATTACCCAATAGATGTTTCTTAAGATTTTGGTGCATTAAGGTACATGTTAGAGATAAGCTCAGTAGTATATAATATTGTGTAAAAAGAATTTATTTGTACTGTAAGAGCTCAGTCTGCAATTATGGCAGAAGAACCAGCTGAAGATCAAGCGTCCATGCAGGGGATGATGCAGGCTTTGACTGATATCCTACAAGGGTTAAGAGTTCAACAAGCTCCACCTCCGGTGAAAATAGCCAAGTATAGAGGGTCTACAAAAGCAGATGGAGATTTGTCACTAAAAGAATGGTTAGATGACTTTCAGAGTTATGCCAACCACTATAACCTGACAGGAAAAGCAAAGGCGCAGTCATTATTGGATCATCTAGCAGGCTCAGCGAAAGAAGAGATTCTTTGCAGAGAAGGAAACGTGAGAGAAGACTATGACCAAATAGTGACAGTGTTAAAGTCTTTGTTCGGACCAATAGAAACAGTACCTTCTCTAACTCGAGAATTCCACAACCGGAACCAAAAAGATGTTGAATCGCTAGCAGATTTTAGTCGTGTTCTAATGAGATTATATACAAAGTTGATAAAGAGAGCTCATGAGATAGTGACGAGCAGGCTTAAAGAGGCAGCAAACCGAGAAGCCGCACGACATGATGGTCGCACTACAGACTTTAAATTGGAGGTTGGGAATAGAGTGTTGTTGAAACGAAATGTGTTTACTGGACGTCATAAGTTATCAGATAAATTTCAAGAAGTAACTCATGTGATTATAGACATGAATGAAGAACAGGATATTTATGAAGTTAGACCAGCAATGGGTGGAATCTCCAAATGGGTAAATCGACGTCAATTGCACCTTGATCCACGTGGCCAGGAATCAGATGCCTTGGAAGATCATCTTCCTATATTTGTATCAGATGAGAATAGTGAGGGTAGTGAAGAAGGAGATGACGAGGGTGATGCTTTGTTACAATTAGTGTTTACTCCTTCTGTAGAAAACAAAGAGATAGACAATATGATTATTTCTGTAGAAAACAAAGAGATAGACAATATGATTACTTCTGTAGAGAACAAGGAGATAGAAAATTAAGTTAAGAATATTGAAGATAGGGATAAAGGGTTGAGACGATCAAGTAGATCGAATAAAGGGAAACATGGAAATCCATGTCATTTGCCGACATCGGCAGTAGGGGTTCATGATTAAAATTGTATGCTACTCTGTTAGAAGATCACTTGAGTATTAGGGATTAGCTTGAATTATCTTTAATAGTTGTTATGTTGATATTGCAGATAATTTATGAGGTTTACGTTACATAGATGACAAGTAATTTGAAATTTTTTTTAATTTGTTTTTTTGTTAAGTTTTTAGAGAAACATTTTTTTTATTTGTATTGTACATTCGGGGACGAATGTTTTTCAAACAGGGAAATTGACGGGAGGTGAAGGGCGCCCCCGTGGATTTGAGATGTTTTGTGCGGATGAGGAGAACGCACGAGAGGGGAGATGAACACGACGAATGGAGTTGAGTGGACGTTTCCGAGTAATAATTGATGTTTATATTACTTGTTAGTTAATAATTTGATGTTTAAGAGGTATAATACGACGTTGGAAATAGAATTCGAGTGTGAAGATGTTTACTGTAGTTCGAAATATACATCGGTTGTAAAAGATTTCATAGATTTGAAGTAGATTATTAGACGAAAAGTTTCAATGTTTTCAATGTTATAACAGACCAAGATCGTTGGAGTTTTACCGATATTGGGATTGTTTTAGTTTCAAGACAAAGAATTGTTGATACTGTTGAGTACTTACTTACTAAACTTTACGATCTGAAGGGGATATACATATTAATAACCCCACACCCCACATTACGACATTAAGGTATCATTTTCAATAAAGACAAGAAACAACTGGGTAAAATGTAAAACTTAACTCTTTACTGTACAAAATGTTTAACATACTAATAGAATGTAAAGACAAGCAGGTAAACCAACATGACAAACAGCTACAACACAAATACTCTATAATGAACATTTTACTTTTAAAGATATGAAATGAAGACCAATACTGGACAAGAATTGTTAAACAGCTACATCACAAATACTCTACAGTGAACATTTTACTTTTAAAGATATGAAATAATGAAGACCAATACTGGACAAGAATTGTTAAACAGCTACATCACAAATACTCTATAGTGAACATTTTACTTTTAAAGATATGAAATAATGAAGACCAATACTGGACAAGAATTGTTAAACAGCTACATCACAAATACTCTATAATGAACATTTTACTTTTAAAGATATGAAATAATGAAGACCAATACTGGACAAGAATTGTTAAACAGCTACATCACAAATACTCTATAATGAACATTTTACTTTTAAAGATATGAAATAATGAAGACCAATACTGGACACGAATTGTTATAAATTGTCTGCGTCAATCAAGTATTCAAAGTCGCATGATTTAATGTTTGCTTTGATTTTATCATTGCCCTACAATTTCAAATGTAATGTAATATAAAAGACAAGGTAAAATAAATAGAAAATCCAAAGGTCATAATATCAGATAATGTCAATGTCAAATAAATTGTTCTCTTATTTGTATCATGTTTGTTTCTTGTTATCCTGATTTGTTAATTTTGTATAGATTTTTCATTTTGTATGATTTACCATTTCAACTATTTTTTACTATTGTGAAACTTTACTTCCAATTCTGCCGTGTGCTATAATGACATTTTAATAAAAGCATCTTATACTACAGATGCATATTGATTTTTCTTTTTGATCATGTCACATGGTGAATAAATTAATCAAATAAAATGTTTAAAAATGAATTTAATGATTTTATTGAAAATTGATTGAGTGATTGTATAGTCACATGACAGCAAAGCTCCAAATGTGCAAATTACATAATAGTCAATTGTTTACAAGTCTGTATTGAAGGAAGTTCAATAACATTGGACTTTGTGTCATACAGTAGCTACACTCACTCACACCCTGCAAAATAAATATGAACAGTACAAAGTAATCTTTTAAAACGTTTGACCAATTAACAACACAATTCTTAATAACGCCCTCTAGGCCAAAAAACAAAATAATGAAATGTTTTTGTCTGTAATACTTTATCAATAAAAGAAGAGATTTCCCCACTTTCTGTATCCCTTTTGTCCATTGCAACTCTCTTAAATATTCTTTTTTAATGTCATTCCAGCCATTTGGAAAAATCTCTCAATTCACATTCGTAACTTTGTTAAATCAATTTAAATTTGCAACCTATCAATTTCTTTCAGCAAAACTTTAAATAACAATTGAATTGAAAAACTTCCGTCTAATTTAGACATGTGAATAAGCTTTAAGAATCCTTTGTATAATTTAAGTAAAACAGTATTAGATTAGGCTCAACACTGTAGGCAGAGAATCCATAAAAAGGTAATATTTACACTTTAACCTTTGTATTGATTACAAATATAGAACAGCAAAGATAACAAATAAGCTTACATTGGTGGCAGTATTTATAAGAAAGAAGTGATCTCAAATGTTGGGACACTGGTGGCAGTATTTGTAATCTGAGTTTAAATTTATTGATTTAAAGACCCCTTACCTGCAATTTTGGACGTTTTTTGGAAAATAATACATATATATCACTTTAAAAACATTAAACCATGTCATTCCTTGTCTTAAATGTACGTTTTATGGTAAATTATGATAAAAAGTGAGAAACAATGCACTACCTAAGTAGCTCGCGGTGATCGATCTCTCGTGGACGGTCTTAGGCCTAGCCTAGCTAGGCTTAGTTTTGTAGGCCTAGCTGGTAAACATCGGTAACGTACGAACATCGTACGCTAGCTATATACCTAGCCTGACGTTGTATAGTTGCTGCATTAATTGTCTTTCTATTTTTGCTAGACTCCGTTGATACAAATTGGGGAAAACCCGGTATTTTCGCTGAAAAGTTAGGAGTCTTCCATTTGTTTTGGCCTCACGATCGATTGAAAAGTGGGCGAATTATAGGTGAAAAACAAAAATATCAATCCGCGCGCAATGCATTTTGGGATTTATAGCGGGCCGCTATAATTATTGGAATCGACTTATTTTTCACATTTTTAACCGTTTAAAGACGAAAAAAGTTATCGCAATAGGACCATATAGTATTATTTTTACATTAAATATAGTTTGTGATCTTAAATTAGATATAAAAAACGTAGGGAAGGGGGCTTTAATTTATTTCATTAAGTGAATTTTGTTTCACTCCACAAATAATGTAGGCCACTATGTAATTTTGTGTCATTTTTTTGTTAAAAGCAAAATTCCAGCTGATTTAGTGTCTTTAGGATGTAAAGTAATGAAAAAAATATGTTGCCATTTTTTTAAAGAAGCTTAAGGGTATCAAATCCAAGATGGCCGCCAATACGTAAAATATCCAATATTTGTACCATATTGGACAAAGTAACACCCATTATGAATAATATTTTAAGTTCATATGGGTTCTCTGCTATATAAGAATTATTATAAACCTATATTCATTAGTATTCTGACATTTTAAATTTCAAAATGGCCGCCATTTTTTTAAAATGGATTAAATTTCTTATTAAAACATGTGCAAGTTATGACGTTGATTGAAATCACATAAAATGATAGGCCTATGACAACAACATTGGTGATTAACACAAAATGGTGGCCATTTTGAATTTCAAAATGGCCGCCATTTTAAAAAATGGGTTAAATTTCTTATTAAAATGTGTGTAAGTTAAATAAAATTAGATTGAAATACACAAAATGATATGCTTATGACAACAACATGGTGATTAACACAAAATGTTGACCATCAGGAGGTCTATAGTACTGACAGTACACTTCTTCATATTAAAACATCTCATAAACTTCTTCAGTTAAATGACAACTAACTCTGCCAAAGTCCTTCAATGAAATATTTCTAATCTTGAATGCAATACAGTAAGTTGACCTTCCTTCGTTTTCTACTACTGTATCCATCAAACTTCAACAGACTGATCTGCAATCCCAACAAGCTTGTTCAGAAACAAATTGGCAAAAGTACTGCAATACCTCATTTCACCGCCAAATAATCTCTATAGGAGTCCTCTTTTACTTTGATAAGTTTGTCACCTGTATTCACCGTCATATATATGTTTTGCCAATGTTCGTCTTATCTTAGGATCCCATATAGACAGTTTGCCTTCTACAAGACTTTTACCAATGCCTCAAACATTTTCTGTCCAATTTCATCATCATGCCATGGCCAACAAACACCTTTGTGCGAATTGTAGCATTCTTCATTAATCGGGATATCATCTCTCTTTAAATGTTGGCTTTCAAACTCATCAACTAGATTTTCCAGCTCTGATGAAATCATTACTTTATGCTCAATGACCCTGATCAATTGATGTAAATCCAGCAAGTCCCACACATACATGTCCTCTCATAAACTCCAATATCTGTAATTTGTTTCCGTAATCTGTTGAAATTGATACAGCGGAAGTAACCGGTCGTAGTTCAGGTGGTCATGAGCGAAGAAATATTTGATAAAAGCGTGTGTACTTTCCATGTGTGCAGATATCGTTTTCTTGTGTCTTCTCGGACATATATAGGGATATAGTTTAACCACATCATTTAGATTTCGTCGACTCTCTGTATTCAAGTTAATATCTTTATGATCAGCCTCTTTCAAACAAAATGATACTTCACTTAGAATCTCTGTCTCTGTCTGTATTTGTAGAAGCAAGTTGTAGAGAGAAAGCAGAATTAGTGTGCGTCTGTCCTTTAAAGATGTTTTCCATTTAAGATATTTGTGTCACTGATTGTATAGGTAATACAAGTTCAGTTTCAACAAAAGCACTGGCCTCAACACTATTTTCACCATGCTACATGTCCAAAAGCCATATAGTTCACCGGGTTGACATAATAATTGCTTCTTGATGTCATCTCTGTCCACCTCCACTCATCTCGGGCAAGAGTTACCAGGCATTCTTGTCTTTCCCTAGTACAAGAGTTTTTAAACCACAACCATGTGCACTCATCAAACCAGTGTATAATGGTGGTCTATCTGTAGGTGGTACATATCTAATGAAATCGGTTGAGATTGTAGAAGATGAGTAGTAGGAGTTAATGCTGCCTATGAATCTTGTGAATGAGCTGTATCTGTATTGCCTTCAAGCTTCTGCCAAAGGTTGACAGGTTGAAAACTTACCAACCATACTGGTGACTATGGCCCTGAAGGTTCAGACATTGAATTACATAGCAATAACGCATTTATTATTTAACATCATATTTATACAGGATTTCACAATAAGGTATAAATGCACTTGTTTTATATTGTGGTCCTGTCTCCTGTCAAGTTTCAGTTTCATGAAAAGAAATGAAATCTGTAATTTAGAATCTATATATAAATTATGGTTAATTCTGACATAGGCAAGCACAATGGAAAAACTTTGGAACAAATCTCTGCCTTGGATACCTACCTGAACTAGGCCTATCCCAGATGTACCGCGAAATGTAAAACAGTTTTCACAATTACGATATTGTTCCATATTTCTATCTTAGGAATATATTATAAAAGAGTTTTAAAACTTTTCTGATTTCATCGGTAGAATTTCAATTGTACGCGGTCAAAGTAATTTCCAGGTTCACGATGAGTTCACAGGTTCACCTTGCATCTACCTGGTTTCAGTTAAGTTGGTCGTTAGTGTCTATAGCCATTTTAGTTTTTTGTTTATTTTCGGATCGGACCGTGCGTGTGAAGGTACAGTAGTAAAAAAATAAAATCCCGATAGCCGAGTTTTATTGAGTAAGCTGGCAGGAATAACTGTAGGCTATCTGTGTCCCATTAGGGCCCATATTGCAAGCCATCTAAAACATCTTCCTTCTTGGGCCGAAACGGCCTACACTGTCGCGGAAGTTAGTTTCAAAAGATGTTTAAATTAAATAATGTATTATGAGATGGTTTTTATTTGAATAAACGCCTCCCCAATAAAACATCACTTTGAATAATAATCGCCTACACCCACCTACTCAACTATCTAATAAACGCCCATCCACATTTATACACACAATATTGTATTATATTTATAATAACACAATTATACTATTTGTAATAGAATTCATCACACTGTTAACTACAATTTACAAAGCATTTGTTATTATTTTTTATTTGATTATAAATGTTACGATATTATTAAACTAAAAAATCCCTCGAGTAAGCATCTCCCTCTAATGAACTCTGCCTCCCCACCTCCGCCCTATAAGGGCCCTACCAAACAATAAATAGTATACTTTAAAGTGTTATTAATCATCTAAGACACTGTGAAACAGAGTAGGTTTAGTTTTTCGAATGTCAAGCATTTTCAATAATGGTGACCGACAGAAAACGTACAAGGAGAACGTCCTTCTAAAACCTTTTTACCCGAGTCATTATCATTCCGAGAACCATCGTTTACACTTCCTAGAGGAAAGCGAGCGAAGCGAGCTCACCCTCTAGTTAGACGTAATTGTTGTTGAATATTTGATATAAATTGGTAAGTTGTTCCATACTTTTGCAACTCCAATTTTGAATGATTATTTAATTTAAGAGTCATAGTGGGGTATTATATATCTGTTATATAGAGAACATTGACAACTTTAGACAGCCTTATATTTAGACAATCCTGTGAGAAGTGACAATTTTAGAACATTGTGTACAAACAACAATTTATGCACACATATTTAAAAAAATGTATTTAAAGAATTTAATTTTTAGTGGCGGCCATTTTGAAATCCAAGATGGCCGACAGATTATCGCTTTACATAGTTAAGATTGCATAATGGGTACAGTAATACCATCAAAACGGACTTGTTCCACATTCATAATTTGTATTATTGGTGATATTCTGATTTTTAATAGGGTTATTTGAATGTTGGCGGCCATCTTGAATTTGGTCCTTTAAATGTCTTTTGAAAAAATGGCAACATATTTTTTTTCATTCCTTATATTATCAAGATATGAAATAAAGTCAAAGTTTGCTTTTAACAAAAAATATACACGACATTCATATAAACGACATACCAGCCTACACTAAAAGTGCATTTTATCATTTCATTTACAGTGAAGGTGGCAAAATCTATATGATAAAGTTACAAATTTAAACTGTTATGATCATTAATGATGTATAAGAAAAAAAGTAATGTATACAAATATTTATTATGGTTGGATAACAAACCATCAAAACAAATATAACACAATTACTGTATTGACTTATTTACTATGTTAATAAATATTTATATAAAATTTGACAAATTCTATATATGAGTGTTTATAATAATGTAACCTTATTTTTAGGGATTTAAAAGTTAAAAGTTAAAAAGGTAAAAGAGAAAAACAAATATTATTAAAATCAATCCAGATGACATGATCAAACCCCAATAAGCTGACAAAGGCTATGAAATGATGATGATGTACACATTGTGACTTAATTTTTTATGTTGTTTTTCTTGATTTACAGTTTTTAATATTTTTTTAAACCATATTTAATGAGTGTGATCCATCCAGCAATTGCTGATCATTAGGGACCCTCAGAGGTTCACAAGACAAACATATACACAAGATGCTCTACATAAGGCCGCTGGAAATACATTACATGGTTCTCGTCACCGCCCGCTCGCGATTTTAGGCCCCGCACCAAAAAAGTTCATCTTTCATCTTTGTGTATTTGTTAAGAAAAAACAGGGGTAAATATGGGAAAAGTACAAATTTTGTTATATTTTCTTTCATGAAAATCCAACTCACCTCCCGTCGATTGTGAACGCTCAAACCATTGTGTGATCGCACGATTTCGCAACATAAAGTGTGTATATGAATCGTTGCGGACCGACATAAATCCGTATTTTGAGCCTATTTTTGTCCGGGCGCGCTTGCGTTGAGTGTGTGTTTGTCGTATCCACACGCGATATCAATACCTTGCATATCATCAGAACGAGGTCTACCGCGTTTTTTTTGGTCTGCTGCTCTCGTACATTTCGCGATCGATCGTTGTGCCTAGCTACCTCTCTGCCTACGGCATTATTGCATTCAAGGTTTATTTCACTTAATTAAAATACTGTGATGAAAGATGAACGTTGAAAAAAATCCCTCACCAATTTTTTGATAAGTGCTGACGAGAACCATGTAATGTATTTCCAGCGGCCTAAACAAAGTCTTATTACAATACAAGTCTTTGGGAGTGGAGTTGTAATTGTGTCCTTAGAAAAATAGAAATGTGAGTGTGTGTGTTTACCTGGTATGCTTTGTCATTCTGCCTGTGATGTTGATTTGATTTAATAGCTAATTTGGACAGAGAGTACAGTATTACAATTAGCTTTCTTAACAACAGAGCTAACTATTCTGTGCCACCATTCATTAACGCTGTGAATTTAATCAATTTTGATACAAAGATGTTTAACAAATTTACTTCCTTTATTTATAATATAAATATTATATTGTTTGGCCCCAGTCCTAAAACCATCTTGAAACCTTTTTTTTTAAGTTTTTTCGTAATTCCAGTCATGAAAACTGATGATCTATAGTAAGCAAGACAGGCCTAGCTAGGCTATGCCTAAACAGTACCTAGCTCGCTATAGTATAAGCCTAGTACTAGGCCTGGGCCAGCCTTACCTGTTCCTCCTCCTACTATCTATTACTCTAGCACCCTTTTTGTCTAGTATAGCAATAGGCCTACATCATACATTCATCGTACATACTACATAAGTAGGCATATAGACAGACACTTAGGCCTAGGCCTAGGCTAGTTAGTAGTATTTAGGCCTAGGCCTAGCCTAGAGGGAGTCCGCCTAGGCTAGAGCAGTTAGTAGTTTTAGTAGAGTGTACCTAGGCCTACATTTATTTCGCCATTTTTTCCTATCAACATTCACTGTACTATAAATTATTAATTACCATAAAATATTACCGGTAACAAACGTAACAACTTGTTTACCAAATAATATAAATACAGGTTTCACTTTGAGAACTTTTTTTGATGAGCCATCATGCCACACGTGTGCTGCTGTTGAAGAAGGGTGACTCTACATACTATTACTATGACCAAAGAACTTATAAGTTCTTTGCTATGACCTGGATCTTAAGAAGTACGTACCTGGAAAATGACTTATATTAATTAATCCAAATTTTTAAAAATGTTTGCTTTTTTATTGTAGGCCTACATTTTAATCTTTTCATTAATATTGCCTTTTGCCATTTTTATCCCTTTCTTGAGTTTTATTTTATTATTATTACTTGTATAGCGCACATTTATACAACATTTAATTATAATCAGCGGCGCTTCACATCAATTAGTATCGTAACATTGTTTGAAATATAGTGCTTTTAAATGTTTTTTAAACTGATTATAGTCGTCTAAGTGTTTAATGTGACTTGGTAATCTGTTCCAAATTTTGGGTCCTGCTACGGCGAACGAACGGTCAGCAAATTTTAACTGTATAAACTTATTCATTCTTTATGTTTTGTTGTCGTTTTGAGCCCCCCACCCCCCCCCCCCCCATATAAACAATAGTCTAGACAAACATAAAAATCAACAATTTTAAAAAAAACCTTAACAACTAATATATTTTATATTATTTTTTACACAGACTACCTATTTGTATATAAAAATTAATTGTGTGTATTTTTACCTAAATTGCATGCTTAGAAAAATATGTTGTATGCCTATTTTACTTACTTCTTACTACTGATAGGCCTATTGTTATCGATTTATAGAAAATAGTATACGTTAGTTGTGGGGTTCACGTTTTATTATTTTCCATGCTAATTTTGACCAATGACAAGCGACAGTTCTAGTAATCCATCACTTAATGCTCATGCAATCAAATTACACTTCATTGCGGCCATATAGTTAGTAGGCATACTAAATTAATTAAATCTAAGAAATTTCGGTTAAAGATGTATTGTCCCCCTGAAAAATAATTTTTAACTTTTTTGTTGTTGAATATGCCATTTAATGTCACATGATAGTTATCCACTTTTGGATAAATTTGATCTAAAAAAAATGTATTTAAGCAAAAATGGTCAAATTGACTGCCAACCAATGGATTTTTAGTTGAATTTAACCATTTATTATGTTGTTTTTTAAGTGAAAACATTATTTTTCTTTCTACGGAAGTGTTTAACTTTATTAAAACTACAAAATAACCTATTCAAAGTCTGATTTAATTAATCTTTAATTTTCATGTTATTGGGGGACAATACAATCTTTTAGCAAGACAAACATTACCAATGATTTTAGTTAAAGATGTATTGTCCCTTTGTCAAATTCCAAAAAAATAAAAAATAAAAGATTTCGAAAAAAAGTGGGTCATTTTGAAGTATCATAATAGTTATTAACTTTCACCAAAAATTAGTCGAAAAAAAAATCATTTAACTGAAATACAGACGTTTTTTGGTTCAAAAAATAACTTTGACTTCCAGTCAAAGTTTTCGATCAAAACATATCTCATAATGCAACGTGCTTATTTGGCTACTCTGTATGCATACTCATAAAACTTCCTCGCGATCTGTGTGAAAACACCTTCTCAACTGTGAAGAGTTGTAAACAATCCTAATTAGCATCATGCATAATGTATACTCGTGGTTTGAAATCTTTGTTTACTTTCGCTCACGACGATTTTCCAGAAAAAATGTAATCAAATTAATTTAGCTTTTAATTACGTAAAATTGTTGTTTTTGACTCGAATTTTCGACTTAAAGTGAATAACTTTAATATTACTTTGATATGGCCAATTTAAATTTAGAATATTTTGACCTTCATTTTTTTGTGTTTCAAGGGACAATACATCTTTAAAGTAGGCCTACTAGTATAACAGAACAGACATAAAGTTTGCATTTGTTTCCTAAAATAGCATTTACACAATCATAGACCATCTTTACAGGCCTACTGTAATTTTCAACTCACTATCACTTCTAAATACACTTTGCTAACAAATAGTATATCAACACTTAAATAAACGGAGAGTGTTTGAATGTCTGATAACTGTTATCACTTACGTTCCAAAATATTGGTGGCGTACTTGCCGCTTTGTTGTGTGACATGACAAGTTCAGTTTTGAAATTAAAGGCTTAAATAATGAGGCATGTTAAATGAAGTTGTCTATTAATATATTTGTAAATTGTTTTTCTTGTTTACAGGAATGTTTTTCAATTGTAGTTGCTGGTTATGATATTTTGGACTAAATTTGATTTATTGACTGGTATGTGATATCTATATCTATGTACTAAAATATAAAACGATCAGTGACTGTTGTTTTAGGTTCTTACTGTGAATGACTGCATAATGCATACTACAATCTCATTGGCCCGTATTCATGATTATCTTTTGCCGATTTTAATATTGTCCAGACTAAATCCAGAGATAGTCCAGTCATTAATACGGACCTTATGGGTCTCAGAGTAGACTTAGCAAATATTAGAATTATTATATCAAATCAAATAAACATTTATTTAAAGTTTAGTTGTCTGCGTCTCTGTATGTGCGTGATCGTACGTTAAATTATATCAAAATTAATAATATGTCAAATATATTTCTTTTTTTGATATTTTATCCAGTATAAAGTAGGCCTATACTGGATACTGTATAGGCCTAAATATTAAATATATCATCAATTGTTCATTACAAAAATAAAAATATATATAATCTGGTTTTTAAAAATTGTATTATATAAAATTGTTTAGAAATATACTATTTAAAAAATGGGTTCCGATGTGCTTTGAATGAATAAATTATCAAGCAACAATGGACTGTGGAACAAACGACATAGCGTTAGGCTAGTTATCTAACGCCACGGCCGTGGCGTAGTAAGTGGCTTCACACGCAAGGCGTAGGCTACGCAATGCGTAGATTAATGCTTACGGTATTATGAATGATTACTATAGCCTAAAATCTCATTTTGTCTGTGATTATAATTACAAAAATTTGAATTATTATATCAAATCCATTATTTAATTCTTCTAATCAAAGTAAAAGTTTACCAATCAGTTGTCTGCGTCTTTGTATGTGCGTGTGTCAAATTATATACAAATAATTAAAATCATATTGTAAATCATATTTCTTTTTATATATTTTTTCCAATATACATAACAAATACATTATTTTCATTAATACCAACTATATAGAAAAAATATAAAACCTGGTTAAACATTGTATTATTCAAAACTGTTTCAAAATATACTATAAGAAATAATGAAGTGATCCGGGAGTGCTCTCCATGAATAATAATATAGCAACAATGAACGACTTATTAAAGATGTAGGTAACCTGTACGGATTATGGATGGAATAACGTTATCTTCTTTGTGAAGCAGCTGATACATTTTGCAGATTGCGTTTTACCAAGACAACACGTACATGCATCCTGTTTAAATTCAAGTATAGACATCAATTCAAATCCTATGCCCTGCCCTTCTGTTCCAAATATAGGCTTAGTAGTATCTCGACAAAAGAAATAACACTAACAATTAGGCCTACAGGCCGATACATACAACTAAGAGTTTAAAAAGTAAATTTTCCGAAGCAAAATAGAGAAGCTCCTTAAATGTAATTATGTCTACACCAACCAAGCTTAATCAAGTTCGCAAGTGATTAATTTCCATATGTTAACATTTTTCCTGGTGTGCATCTTGTAGTTAAATATGACAACTTGAATCAGGTTCACGTTCAGGTTCTTGAGTTCATTTTAAGACAATATCACACACTAGTTTGTAAAGTGGACCACCTCATTACAATTATTGTCGAGAGATCGGTAATTTGTAGTTATAAGCTTACAAGAACTGTACAGTTGTTTTGATTTAATCGTGTGATCTCCACTGTATTTTAAATTACAGTTGAGTTTTATCTCTTTGTTTTGTTTCAAGCTGTACCGTTTATATTTATTTATTTGTCTGTATTGTATAGGTCACATACAGCGAACATGGGACATCAAAGGACTGCCGTAGTAGTTCTAATAATATCTGTAATTTGTAAAAGGGGGAAGGCGGAATACTCATCAAGTCAACCGATACTGTGGAATCAACACAAATAATAACACGCTTCCCAAGACTTGCCAGCCTATACATAGATTCTTTATTCGTTCGTCATTCCGAAGTTTAAAATAAACCATACTATACTGATCTTGCATTTGTTTCGCTTTTGATTCTCGCACTGAGTGGTGATATAGCATATAACCCCGGACCACTAAGGATCCATTCGGTTTTTGTACTAAGTGTGTCAGATCGAATCAACGCGGTATTCAATGCGACGATTGCAACTATTGATTCCATCTGAATTGTACCAACTTTTTAGAGGATGAGTTTTACGCTCTCGCGAAATCAGTTGACATCTGGTACCACACCCATGTTCTTTGCCTCAGTTCAGTGACTCCTTTTTACAGAATCTGTTGACGGTGAATATGCCCTCGACTCTGATAACGAACGTGTTGATTAGAGCGACCATGTAAACCACCATTTAAATTGCTAGAAGCAGAAAGACAGTCAACAAGTTTAGAGACTTGGAAGTAATCCAGTCATCCCAAAACACGACTCTGACACGTGGTTCAATGATTCTATATCTGACACTGAAATACCTCAAATCGGTTATTTCTTATATAGCAAAGGCCGTTTACTCGGTCCAAAAATAGTGGTGGTCTTGTACACTGTGTGCCATTAGGTCGTCTCTCATATCAATCAGAAGGCATGATTTTGAGCCCAACGACGATATCATAATAACTGAACTAAGACCATGCCTCTTACCAAAAAAAAGGCATTTGTTCTGATGGTGATAAAGACGATTTCACTATAAATTAACTTCAATTCTTAATGCTCTTAGACCTCTGTACAACCAAATTCATTTAATCGGCGACTTTAACCTTCCCATGCTCAATGTTGTCTTGGTGAAATAGTTTTACCCCTGTTATAAACAACATTCTTAATACTCATTTCAGTAAAATCATCATCAAAGATACAACTGCTCCAGATTGGATAGATTTTTGTTACCATAGGGTGATCCATCCAGCAATTGCTGATCATTAGGAACCCTCAGAGGTTCACAAGACAAACATATACACAAGATGCGCTACATAAACAAAGTCTTATTACAAGTCTTTGGGAGTGGAGTTGTAATTTTATCCTTAGAAAAAATCCTGACATGTGACGGTACTTGAACCCAGGACCCTTGGAGTGGTAGCCAAGCATCATAACCATCAAGCTCCACTCCAAGATGGAGGTAAGGCAAGAAGTGTTCAAATGTTTCTAAAAGTTGTTTAAATTTCAAAGCTTATCTATTAATACATAAGAGATTCGATAGTATTAAATGCCGGGAGGAGATTTTTAAAAATGAAGATCTGCATGGGACTTAGCTTTGTCAGATGAGCCAAAAGGATTTTAAAAATAAAAAATCGTCATCCACCCAATTAGCGCAATATACAAACTGATATGGATCCATGCAGCGTCTTACACTGATAATGATAATGATAAAGCAGTCAATTCATGTGAACCTAAAATTATCAATTTGGAAAAATTAAATATACCGGGAAGTTTTATAAAATTATGTCTAAACTATAAAGTGCACTATTATAAGTCTAAAGGTATTGGCATTTATAATAGTAAACATGATCTCAGGCAAGCCAAATGTGGAAATTATGGTTGCAACTCATTCTTTCACTTATTAAACAATTGATTACAAAATTAACTTCTTGCTGATCGATATTAGTATGTTTTAATGATCTCTTTTTCTATCTAGAGTGTAGTATAAATTATAAATATCTGGGTATAACGTGATCTAGTATAGCACTTCGGAGAGAAACATTATTAATTTATTATTATAGCATAATAGATCCTGCATCCTGTTGTTAGATTGCCTGGACTTCGGAGAGAAACATTATTAATTTAACGTGACTTTGTATGCAACAGTACACATAAACACTATGCACTTTTCCTCAGCAATAACATTTTAATCTATGTTGATAAAGATCATGGAAAAACAAAATTATAATCTCAGAGCTAGCTTGCAAATGTTAGTGTGGTGATAGTGTATGTTACCTTTTCAGTTATCAATATTTTTCAGTTAATATTATATATACTATAGTTTAAGTTATCATGATTATTTTCACTTATTACCCTAATATTGAATGGTTTTTTATTTCAGTGATGTGTGACTACAACAGAGATCGAGTCGGTTGGTTTAAAATTAGTTGTTCCTGTTTTCACGTCATTTATTTTGTATCCGTTTGTTGTATTGTTTGTATTCTTTATATGTTATTTTGATGCCAACTATGTAAAGGTGTAGTTTATACCAACTATGTAAAGGTGTAGTTTATGCCAACTATGTAAAGGTGTAGTTTATGCCAACTATGTAAAGGTGTAGTTTATGCCAACTATGTAAAGGTGTAGTTTATGCCAACTATGTAAATGTGTAGTTTATGCCAACTATGTAAATGTGTAGTTTATGCCAACTATGTAAATGTGTAGTTTATGCCAACTATGTAAATGTGTAGTTTATGCCAACTATGTAAAGGTGTAGTTTATGCCAACTATGTAAATGTGTAGTTTATGCCAACTATGTAAAGGTGTAGTTTATGCCAACTATGTAAATGTGTAGTTTATGCCAACTATGTAAATGTGTAGTTTATGCCAACTATGTAAATGTGTAGTTTATGCCAACTATGTAAATGTGTAGTTTATGCCAACTATGTAAAGGTGTAGTTTACGCCAACTATGTAAAGGTGTAGTTTATGCCAACTATGTAAATGTGTAGTTTATGCCAACTATGTAAAGGTGTAGTTTATGCCAACTATGTAAATGTGTAGTTTATGCCAACTATGTAAATGTGTAGTTTATGCCAACTATGTAAAGGTGTAGTTTACGCCAACTATGTAAAGGTGTAGTTTACGCCAACTATGTAAAGGTGTAGTTTATGTCAACTATGTAAAGGTGTAGTTTCAATAGATTATTATTATTATTATAGCATGATAGATCATGATCTATGATCATACATGATTTCTCTTTATCTTACTAAATGTTATGATGGTAGATCATGATGATTTAGTCTACGCTATAAACTGTGGTTCAACTTAATAATTAGATAATATTTTGGTACATATGTTTTTTGTTTTGGCATCCTGTTGTTAGATTGCCTGGACATAGCATAAAAAAGACAATAAATACAGACTTGGGCAAGTCTAATGATTGAATTTGCTAAACTATGTAAAGCATGTTTATTCTCGGTAAAGAATCATCGAGTTTACGATTGCCAAGTATGATTCAGATAATACATCTCAACACATTGTGTGTTCAGTTCAGTTCAGTGATACAAAAGACTATTTGTTCTCGGACATCAATCGAATTAGATTTATCTATGTTTCATTTTTGGTATTAATTAATTGAATTAATAATTTATTATATGAATTTACTCATAGATTTATTTATAAAGGTGTTTTGAATTAATTATAGTTTAAAATATAAATTAATTAAACATTAGTTTTCATAGATTTAAAAGAGTTGGCCTATATTAAGGGATTTTAATCTTTGAGAATTTTAACTTGTACGCCTATTGTTTTAAGAAACATTCAAGTCAGCTTTCTGCTGTAGTACAGCTGTTAAAGCTACCCTCGTAAAACAATGTTAGATAAATAAATATGATTTATTATCAGAGAGATGTATAATAATCTCACCACGTTTTGTATTGTTTCCGGTTTTGGTATCTAAATTAATTGTGTCTTTATTTGTTTACTCTTGTCTTTTTTATTGACACAAATAAAATGAATAATTATGAATTTATGTAAGGCACGGTACGGCAAACAACTATGACGTAAGATGAAGTTGTTAAGCCAATCATGGAGGAAATATACATATATTTCCTCCATGATATGTATATTTCCTCCATGAGCCAACGTAATGTAGAATAGAATAGCAGAATAATCAATAGAATACTGAGAATAATGAAGGTGTATTTGTTCCAATGCCATTATTACTAGGCCTTGTTTAAATAAGTAGGTTTGAGATGATGACAACTATATTTGACATGTTATGAATAATAAGACTAATGAATATACATGAATACTGCATGTTATTCATATTTACACCATCAATCAAGCAACTTATTATTGCTAGACAGGACGGCAAAAATACATATGACGTTGAATTAGCTATTGTTGATATACCACAGTAGCGACACAATGAAATATCAATGTTGAAAAAATGGTATTTATATCCCATTAATATTATTATTGAAAAAAATGTGTATTGTTGACTTGCGAACCCGAATGTAGAACCCGTGAGTTAAACTAAAACAAATTTTTAAAAAGGGATAAGTTAATAAAACCCGAAAATCGCAAAAACATCATTAAAAACATATAAAAGCAACAACAACAAAATCATTAATAATATTTTGTTGTTTTATCACTTTAGTTTGTATCCTTCGTGGTTCAAGTATTTATTAATTAGTTTCACAATAATTTTCACTATTGTTAAACACGGAAGTCATTGTACTTTTTTAAATTTATATACAAATTCTGTATACACATACATTTCTATTCAGCACCTGGTGGTACGTCTCAGTTCATGTAACATTAATTGTTAATAGAAGAAGGCTGAGCTCCGGAGATCTGTGGCTACAACGACACGATCAGAATATGTACATTGTATTGACAGGGAGGAGTGAAATTACAATTTCACTCTACACTGATTGTATAGTACTGGTGGTATTTGTCGCAGCCAGACATAAGATCAAAGGACTGTTACGAGTTCCTATCTTGGCAAAGCGAGCTCAGTGTCCTGTTTTTAGATTACCTTCGTGTAAAATATTGTTTTGTCCAGGTATAGACAAGGAAACTAAACAATCTACTTGCGATTAAAAACTGATTGTAATTTCCTGAATTGAATACATTTCACAATGTGTTTTCAAGAATTGCCAAGCAATGGTGCTGCTAAAAATAGAACATTTTGTAGATTGTTTCTATATACTGTAGTATGCCTACTACTATAGTACAGAAAATCACATTTATTTACGAAAAATACATAATCAACCGTTGTTTTACACTATGGTCGTTAGTGAAGAAAAAACCTAATACGTGAATTGAAAACGAGAAACAAAAAATATAACTGAAAATGAAAATAAATACAAGAAATCTCTTGATGCCTGACTACGCGGGCACAACATTAATTTGGAAGAATTTTGAATAAAAATGTACTTTTCGCATCTGTAAACTGTTATCTGGTATGGAATAGAATTCTGACATATATTATTTTGTTTTTCTGTACTACTATTAAAATTAAAAACACTTTGGCAAAATGGGAACTACGCAGTTATTAGGCCTACCATATCTCTAACTTGTGCGAATAGTTCGCCAACTTACCCAGGTAAATAACTAAATATTGGTTCTCACTTAAATGCAACGACGTAGACACCACGCATGTGAGTTGACTTGTACATGCTTTGTCCCCGCGCTACAGACGCAACAAGGACGTATAGCACAACGCAAGTGAATTGACCAATCTCAGGCGATGGATTATTCTTATACTCACTTGTCATTGGTCAACTTGCTTATTGTGCTGCGTTTTAACGTCCATGCGTTGCGTCTTTAATGCTGCAGCTTGGTTCCCACTAGGACGCATCGCAAAGACGTGAGCCGCATTGACCAAATCGCAAGCGTCAGTTCGAATAATCAATCAATTGTCCTTGACTTAAGTCTCTAGGTGGAGCTAAGTTTAGATATAACAATAAGTTGATGGAGCTGTTAAGCCAATGTAATGTATACAATAGAATAGCGGAATAATCAATAGAATACTGAGAATATTGAAAGGATGTATTTGTTCCAATGCCATTATTACTAGGCCTTGTTTAAATAAGTAGGTTTGAGATGATGACAACTATATTTGACATGTTATGAATAATAAGACTAATGAATATACATGAATACTGCGTGTTATTCATATTTACACCCTCAATCAAGCAACTTATTATTGCTAGACAGGACGGCAAAAATACATATGACGTTGAATTAGCTGCAGTTGATATACCACAGTAGCGACACAATGAAATATCAATGTTGAAAAAAATGGTATTTATCCCAATGATATTATTATTGAAAAAAATGTGTATCGTTGACTTGTAAACCCTGATGTAGAACCCGTGAGTTTATCTATTTATTTAATACTTCATCTTTGGTATGGTAACACATTATGGCACTAACGAACTAAAAACCTAAACTAAAACAAACTTTTAAAAAAGGGATAAGTTAATAAAACCCGAAAATGGCATAAACGTCATTAAAAACATAAGTACAACGTTGCATTTACAAAAATATATAAAAGCAACAACAACAAAATCATTAATAATATTTTGTTGTTTTATCATTTTAGTTTGTATCACTTCTATTCTATCCTTCGTGGTTCAAGTATTTGAATTAGTTTCACCATAATTTCACTATTGTTAAACACGGAAGTCATTGTACTTTTTAAAATCTATATACATATTCTGTATAAACATACATTTCTATTGTGCACCTGGTGGTACGTCTCAGTTCATGTAACAATTCAAGTTTATTCGTCATAAAAATATGTACATAGGTTAAAATACAAAAAAAACAATGTATGGATTATGTATAGGCCTAAATAACATAATAGTATAAAACAACCAATTCCATATAATGAGAGGGAAGTCATAATTAAATGTTTGAAAATTATTTGATCATAATCAAGTATTCGGAGTTTATTTATACAAATATGTTCAAAGAAAATAATAGATGAAAATGAAAAGGACCTAAAAAACAAAATGAAATGTAAACTAGGACTATGTCTTAATTTTAAAAAGTAGCGCACAACACACCAAGTTGCGAATGTATAACTTGCGTGTTTTTTTAATGTTTCTATGCAATGTCTGGTATATTTCAAGCACTTTTAACCGCCCACGTTTCCTTCGCAATTAATCGGTGTTCAGATACTGAATTCCCCACGCTGATTTTGTATACCTTTATATCCTGTTATGTCGAATTGGCCATGATACAATTGTATTGTGCGTTTCCTACTATAGCTTTATTTCTGATTCTATCCAGTTCATTGCACGAAGTACAATGATCTGATCTATAAATACATATACCTATTTATTCCTACATATTGATATAGACCTATCATATCTGGTAAGATTTGTTTTCACCTTTTATCAATAATTAGGCCTAAACCTACGTCTAGAAAAGGATCGGTTCTATGACTTTGTGGGAGGACTGTTTTCGGCTTCCATTACCAAAAATGCGTTTCGTCGGAAGTATGAATTGGAAGGAGGATAGCTATTGCTCAATCCCCAAATAGGTTGGTGCTCTGTAAATAAAACTGTATACCTATTTTATGTTATCATGGAGAAATAACTAATTTCTCTATGTTTATAGTCACATTATTATTCATAGTCGCTCGCTATTTTGATTACTATGATTGGTCATTTTAATACCAGGGCAATACATGCGCGCGCAGTAACAATCTCGGAAAAAAAAACAGGCCTCTCGTCAGTGTGTTTTCTCGGACCCCTGTGAAATCTTGGGATGAATTTTGGCAGACACAAACACATGCTGACTGACAAAAATATACCAATGTCAATGAGAAAGAAATTATTTAACCAATGTGTGCTATCAACTATGACATATGGTTCAGAGACATGGGCAATAACAAAGGAACTTGAACAGAAACGTACAACTACTCAAAGAACAATGGAAAGAAAGATGATGAACTTATCGCTTCGAGACAGGGTAAATCATACAATCATCAGAAAAAAGACAGGTGTTACAGATATAATGGATAAAGTAAGACAGTCAAAATGGAGATGGGCTGGGCACGTGGCAAGATTTTAAGATAATAGATGGACATACAGATTAACAGAATGGCAACCAAGGGTAGGAAAGAGGAAAAGAGGAAGACAGAAAAGAAGGTGGAGAGATGATCTAACAACATACATTGGAACGGCTGCATGGACTAGGACAGCAAGTATTAGACAGAAAAGAAGGTGGAGAGATGATCTAACAACATACATTGGAACGGCTGCATGGACTAGGACAGCAAGAATTAGACAGCGATGGAAATGTTATGAGGAGGGCTTCATTCAACATATGGATGAACTATGCCTAGATAGATAGATAGAAACTACCAATTTCGCAGAAAGAGATTTGAAATATGGAATCATGCATGCGTATAAGCTGTCGTTTTCGATTACCGCTTAGTGAAAAACCGGCTTCAAACATTAGGTTTTGGTGTGTCAAATAAAATCTGGTATCTTAATCCCACCTTCATGTCTACAATATTTAATTATTGTAGAAGTGTTCCGGTTAGTCTTCTTCTGTGTTTTTTAGTTACCCTCATGTTGATTAAATACTACTAATGTCATGTAAGTTATGGAATAATCATAATATATTTTAAATATGTAATAATTCATGGTTATCATTCATTAATCCATGGCTATATTTAAAGATTATGGAAATCATTTAAATATCCTATTCGGCTTTTCTCAGAACTGAAACTCGGCGTGATAAATCAAACGTTATACATACACAAAAGTAATTGTGTTCTATTTGTGTTTAGTATGCTGCTATTGTTATTGTACACACACTGGAATCGGTGACTTATAATATTGGCTCTTTTTAGATTAGTGAATATTAAATCGAGAGAATGACAACATGATATGGATGGGTGAATTGATTGTTAATGGTGTACGTTGTTTCTAGAGTCGGTGCATGCTCTTAATGGTGTACGTTGTTCCTAGAGTCGGTGCATGCTCTTAATGGTGTACGTTGTTCCTAGAGTCGGTGCATGCTCTTAATGGTGTACGTTGTTTCTAGAGTCGGTGCATGCTCTTAATGGTGTACGTTGTTCCTAGAGTCGGTGCATGCTCTTAATGGTGTACGTTGTTCCTAGAGTCGGTGCATGCTCTTAATGGTGTACGTTGTTTCTAGAGTCGGTGCATGCTCTTAATGGTGTACGTTGTTCCTAGAGTCGGTGCATGCTCTTAATGGTGTACGTTGTTCCTAGAGTCGGTGCATGCTCTTAATGGTGTACGTTGTTCCTAGAGTCGGTGCATGCTCTTAATGGTGTACGTTGTTCCTAGAGTCGGTGCATGCTCTTAATGGTGTACGTTGTTCCTAGAGTCGGTGCATGCTCTTAATGGTGTACGTTGTTCCTAGAGTCGGTGCATGCTCTTAATGGTGTACGTTGTTTCTAGAGTCGGTGCATGCTCTTAATGGTGTACGTTGTTTCTAGAGTCGGTGCATGCTCTTAATGGTGTACGTTGTTCCTAGAGTCGGTGCATGCTCTTAATGGTGTACGTTGTTTCTAGAGTCGGTGCATGCTCTTAATGGTGTACGTTGTTCCTAGAGTCGGTGCATGCTCTTAATGGTGTACGTTGTTTCTAGAGTCGGTGCATGCTCTTAATGGTGTACGTTGTTTCTAGAGTCGGTGCATGCTCTTAATGGTGTACGTTGTTCCTAGAGTCGGTGCATGCTCTCAATACCTCTGGTGAGTCTTATTTCCTCTTTGATTTTACATAGTATTCGGAGTTACTTTATTTATGTGAGTGTTTTACTATAATATTAATATACAGTTTAAGAGGATTGATACTAATAATTGCCTAGTCGGCCCTGTATCCAAACCTCTTTGAGTAAGTATGATCATGTTATTAGTAGAGGACGCGTAGGCCTAATTAACTGAGTTAATGAGACTTAGGGCCTATCAGTATGACTGTGTTTATAAAGTGTTGGTTAGTAGGAAGGCAAACATAATGGAAACATAGTAGGTGTTGTATTTAAATCTCTATAGTGAGATTATAATGTAGTTAGGCCTAGGTGTAAGTGCTATACCCTACATTTAAGACCTGTTAACTAAGTTATGATAATTATATAGTAGTACATGATTTATACCAATAATTAGTTTATTATTATATAGACATAAGTCAATACCACTTCGTAAACATTCTTTCGCAATTTGTTTTTTAAGTGCTATCCAATTAAGTTAAGTTATGTTTATCTTGATGTTGTTTCTCCGAATAAAGATGCTTTTGATAACATGTGCTAATGACACAGTCGGCTCACATTTATCGGAATTATATAAAGCGTTATTGGAGTTAATACCTATAGAGACTTCTCTGTTATTGAAGGCACGTTTATAAGCCTATTTTTATTCGTTATGTATGTCACCGTACATGATCTGCAATAGTTCGGTGTAAATAGTCAAAATATATGTGGATAGCCTACTGTATAACAATTTGATTAAATTAATTAAATGTGGTTTTATAAATGTGGTATTTATTATAAATGGTAATTCATAGTCGGTGTATTTTATAATACATATTTGGGACACATGGCGTTTCATACAAAAATCGTGGATTGTGTTGGATTATAACAAGACGCAGGCCACGTCTAGATACGGTACTACTCATACAGTAGCAGGTGTTAAAATGCTATATATTTTGTTCAATTTTATAATAAGGTAACGGTCTTCACGTACACGGATAACGAAATGACACAATTATCCTAATGGTACTGCCGACTTTTACAATAATTTACATCATAATTAGAAGTGTGTTTACACTGGGTTAAAGTAATCTCGCATATTACCATGATTGCATTATGAACAGGATATACATTTTAAAATACGTCAGTGAAAATAAAGCTTAGTTCTCCTCTTGGACGTAACGCAAGTACGTAAGCGAAACGAAGGTAATGTGATCACTCGCATTAGATTGTCATAGTATTGGTTAGAAAGTTCAAAGAATGGGCAACTAAAAACACCTAATTAACCTTAAAGAGGCATACGATGATTCTTTATTTATATATATATATATTTTACTTGTGAAGTTTCTCTTTCTGTATAGCTATGAAATTATGCAGATATTGCATGCTTGGTGTGTTATAACATATGAGATCCTCCTTCGAGAAAATCATATTTTTAGTCGCGTGGACGTGACTCTATAGTTCACTATGTCGATCGGTCGGTCGGTCTGTCTGTCGGTCCGGTATCACTATGCGTTTTATCGCTTTCTGACTTTATCCTGATATCAGTTTAATCCAGCTAAGTCAATTTTTCACAGTATATTCCTTATGGCCAGGAATCGATGTGGTTATGTTTTCACGGTGCGCAATAAAAAATTACGCGGTCTACGCACGATTTAACGAAATCACGTTTGTAATCATATCTTCACAACCATGAATCACAATTAAATAAAATTTGGTACTCATAAATTTCAGGGCATAAATCATCATATGGCAATACAATTACGTGCGTAGCGCATGTAACGCATGCGTACGCGCGCTTAAAATTTTCAAAATTTATTTTCGATGAAATAAGAGTACGTTTCAGGCAATTTTAAGCGTTTACAAAATTGCGCGTTAAATGTTATTGCGCACTCTTTTTGCCCGATTTCTGTTTTCTTGACTTACTTTTCAACTCGAAATTACGTTATACGAGCACGTCAAAAGTGACAGGCTACGCACGTGTAAATTAAAAAAATATAAATATTTTTTAAACATTTCAACATTTTTAAACATGTTCAGTAATTTCGGTCAGTTGGTAGGTTGGTCGGTCGGTCGGAAAACACTAATGAGCACGCGACTGCAGCCATCTATATGGCCTTGTTTCTGAAGGGATTCCTATTTCCTCGAATCGCGTAGCGCTTATGGAAATTATAGTCTGGTGAGAAAAAATATTGACTATTAGGCCTAAAGGAGGATCTCAAATGTTATAGAATATCTTTTAAATAAGGCAATATCCGTTATATTACATAAAAAAGGTTACATTTGCCTTTCAATAAGAATGTTTCCAGTCACTTAGAGTTAATGTTTTTATTTTGACACTCTCATTTTAGTTTGTGTACTTCGATGATGTCATACTGTACGATTATCATTTAGAACGATCATTCCGATCATTTATTTCGACCAATCACGTTAATACTTTGTATACTATCATTAACAACTAGCTTTTTATTGTTCCAAAGACGATGGCAGAACTCTCTTACACATTAAACATTTCATTGAGGACGTTCCAGATTTTGATTATTTTGACCACTGTCTGCGCTTTCAAAGTTACATCATGTAAGTAGACACCAACATTTTGTTTATTTTAACTATTTAACTTAAGATTAAATTCTGAGGAAACGATGGAACTTACTTCTTATAATACACCTATGTTTCAAAATAGAAATATTTGCTTGATACGTTAATAAATCTTCTTTATAATGTTAAACAAATAAAGACTTTCTTTTTTCAATTTTTTCTTTAATAAACATTTTTGAATTAACTATTTCACTGTCGTTGTTCTTTACAATGTTACCATTATTTTCTTTGTTGTACAGTAATTGTTGGGTGCGGACACAACTATATGCTGTACGTACTTAAACTTTTTTTTTATTGCAGCACTTAAACTGACGCCCGTTGATCCATATTCGTTGGCCGGTTCCACCCTGAACTTTACATGTACGTTAGATCAAACAAAAACATCGTACAATGCCTCGGATATTGAATGGAAAATTGACGAAGTACCTATTAATTCAGGAAAAAATACTGCCGTAATCTCAAGTACAGAAGCCATTCTTACCTTAACAAACCTAAACATGACAGGTCATGAACATTGGATCGATTGCTTTTTACTTGTAGAAAAACAAAATGGAAGAGTAACGACAAATAAATCAACATCGTCATTAACAGTTGGTAGTAAGTCAATGGCATACATAGTTTTGAAAACATGATTTGATCCCATCAAAGTTAAAGATGTATTGCCCCCAAAAACATGAAAAATGAAAATTAATCAAATCAGACTTTGCATACGTTGTTTTGTAGTTTTAATAAAGTTAATCACTTCCATAGAAAAAAAAATAATGTTTTCACTTTTCACAAAATAAATTGTTAAATTCAACCAAAAATCCATTGGCTGGCAGCCAATTTGACCATTTTTTGCTTTAAATTACATTTTTTTTAAATCCAAAGTGGATAACTATTATGTTACATTAAAATGGAATATTCAACAAACAAATGTATAAGAATTATTTTTTCAGGGGGACAATACATCTTTAACGATAATTGATCCATGAAGCCAACTTACGGGTAATTATGAACGAGGTTTAACTTGAATGTTACCTTTATGAAGTCCTAGAATCTATTTAATTACCGATAATAAAAAGAGATGTCGCGGCGGTGCATGTAGCAATTGGCGTGTATGGCCGCACCGTCCCAGATTAAACATGATATATTTAAACCATTTGTTTTCGTCTTTTATTGTATGTGGCTGGAGACTGAGATGAGATTTATTATTATTATAGAAAACCACTCCTTACATGTAATAAGAATCCACAGAACAGATAGTTATATACCTTACTATATTTTGTATCCTTTAGTCGTACCATCGTCTCCAACATTAAACTGCAGATCGACAAATATTGTTGATTATTTGTGTACATGGGGAACGGAATTCACCGGAGTTATAAGTGTCTATACATTTCAATTTCAGTAAGTGATTTGTATTATTGATAAATAACACAAATAATTAGAACCATTGCTTTTCTCACAAATAATAAATGTCTTATCATACCTAAAGAAATGTTTCATTTCTAATACAGAATGCATAACCTTGCCTTACCTCGGCTCCATCATAACACTGTCGGATGTAGCCCTCCTCAAGCCTTTGACATTCGTTTCTGTTCTGTGCTGGCCTAGCCAAAGTTTTTTTTCTGTATTAGAAATAATGTCGTCCCTCTGCGTTTTTGTCTTCCCTTCTGTTGCCGGTTCTCGGCTGCCATTCTTACTCTTCTCTTATCACAGTGTCTCGTAATGTGACACCAACCATTTGTCTGTCTGTTTGTCATCGCTCCTTTATTTAAATTCAACAGCTGCAGGTGCATAATCAAATATTATGAAAAAAGACAAAGTAACAAAATAATACTATTATGTTAAATGATTACAGATTATTGATTAAATATTATTGAGTTATTGAGTATTACTGATTACAGATTATTGGTTACAGATTATTGATTATAAATTACTGATTACAAATTACTGATTACCAATTAATGAATACCAATTATTTATTACTGATTAATGATTACAGATTACCGATTACAGATTATTTATTACTGTTTACAGATTACCGATTACAGATTATTGATTTACGGATTATTGATTACAGATTACTGATTACTGTTTATAGAATTTTGATTACTAACAATTAATATTGAATTATGAATTCTTTTAATCCCCTTAGAAACAGTTCTAATGTGTGGATCAACTGTTCTAATAAGCTAAACGACAGCACGTGCAAAGTTTCAGAAAATGATGGTAATCCAATGAGAGCACATCTAGTACGAGTAGTTGTTGAAAATATGTTTGGTACTGCCAATACAACATCCACATTTGATTCTAAGAATGAAGGTCTGTAGGCCAATATTTAGCACAGGTTTGGAAAATATAGATCATTACCATCGAATTATTTCATAAAATATACAAGCACCACAGAAGATCAAATGTCTAATCCCTTTTACGTGACTTATGTGATTTATCCGGCGGGGATACGGGTTTCGTTCAATGAGCTTTTGAAGTATAACATAACGAAAATCATAATTTTTAATCTTAAATAATATCTAAATTGTTTGAAGATTAGCATGAGGAATAAACACTAGTAAAGTTAGGTTTGATTTGTGTCTCCTAAAAGAAATAATGTTCGGTAACCTTAGAATGTCTTAATGATTCTGTTGTTATGCTACAACCGTCTTTTGATGTACGGCAGACGTTACTTATCTAAATTAAAGATTCACTGAAGTAACTCTCATGGCTGTACGCACGTTCTAATCGTTTTATTTTGTTGTATTTTCAGCCGTACCTTTGTCACCATTAATTGATAGAGTTTCAGTGGGGGAATCAAACGTCATAGTATTCTGGAAATTACAAGAAGATTGCTATTATTGTAACTCGCTATGGTTTCAACTTCGTTACAGACGTTTAAGTGAAACATGGACAGAAGAGGTAATGAAGTTACAATCATTTTCACTATTTGTTTTGTCATATTTTTATCATCAGGAGACAACGAATTGTGGAATAACTATCGTATATCACGAATTTACCAACTCATTAAATTTGAATGTAGTAAAATCGGCAATAAATATATATTTATTACGTTTGTGTATAATATATATTTCAAATCGTTAAACAACATTTTTGTAGAATATTTTCGACTCACTTCCTTCAAAAAGATTACGTTGTTTGGCTTCATTAAACAAATCTTCAAAATAATAAAGCACGCTTTTTAAAAGATTGTTATTCCGTTATGCAGGATTTATTTATTTTAATTTATTTATTAAACCTAAAGGCAAATTACTAAAAAATGACAAGACTGTGACTAGATCTCAAATGGAGATGAAAAATATAATAAGCAAAGATCTAAATCAAAATTTCGGGTAGTACTTGCCCTCCATCAGCAGTGCAAGTGAAAATACTTGCACTGATTTTGTGGTAAGCTACTGTGATGACATGACAATAATAATTCAGTCATCTTCTACAACACATCTGAAACATTTGACGCTCGTGATTATACAGTTTCGTTAGAAAATTGAACGATTCTTAAACGTAACAAAATGCTTCAAAAGAAAATAAGGTCATGTAGCTCCCAATGATTGACAAGGTTACTAAAAGCGAATTGTTTTTATTAGATTGAAAAACAGCATAAAAAGCAGATCATTATTGAGGAGATTACGACAGCGGTAGCTGAATATGAATTTCAAGTGCGATCAAGGTTTTCATTAGGCCTACATCACCAGTTCAGTGATTGGAGTCCAATTGTCACACTACCCAGTGAGTTTTAAAGTCATTCGGAATACGTATACCTATACCAATTTTACAGCTGTCACTATAGTGTATTTAATCCACCTCGAGTTGTATCTAACTGACTTACAATAGTTGGCTAGATAGTATCTGGTGACAGCTGCAAGATAAAGTTGTCATTATGTGCTCACTAATCATATCTGCATTAATAATGACCAAATGAAATGAAATATCAAAATCCTCATAATGTATATAAAAAGAACAGTTTACCTTCTCGACCAATATATACCGTACGTGACTAGAATATTTTCTTTTTTATTGTCTAAAAATAATGGAAAATTTGTTTTTGTAGTTTCTATGATCATAGACGTGAACGCTACATCGTCAGAAAACGAAAACGTCTTGTCACTACAATGGGAAACACCAAATGAAGAAAATCAGTATTTTTACCGCATTACGGGAAACTATACTGGACAATCACTGAATGAAAGTGTTGAGGAAGAATTAACATTGAATAACATTGACATAAATGTGCCGTGCAACAACATCACAGAGAAAACCACCATTGTCTATAATCTAGAGCTAAGGAGTGTTCAGGTAGACACGTTTGAAGTCGAAGTCGAAGGTCCTCCAACCAGGATATTATATGAGTTCAAATGCTTGAAACAAGGTGTGTTGGCCTATGTCTCTTTATGATACCTAGAGGGTTCGCTTGTGCATGTATTTGGAAAACACCCATATTCGGGGTAAACTTTGTTTTCATCGTCAATTAATACTTAAACAACTAATAGTAAATAAGGGTTTCAATATATGGTTAAATCAGAACCAAAAGTATGCACCATTTTTCTGTATCATTGAGTAAAGTAAGGAAATCATTTGGCTTCTTCTCAAAAGCTACGGTAATATTCTGAAAAGTGCTCAACACTTACTTTACTTTAATGTTGGCAAATTTTACTTCATGACATAATGTACAACTAGAGATAGACATTAGAGCCTCATATTTACCAATTTCATTTTTTTTTTAGGTTTGGTGACCGAGAGACCCGTAACTCTGAATACAGTTGCAGTGCAATATCAGCCTAGTATGTGAAAAAACAATTATTACAATTTAGAATAGCACACATGTCGAGTTTAATTGCGACAATGTTAGGCCTACTTATTGTTGTTTCTCTACTACTGAATGCTTAGAAATAGCCTCACTACTGCATATAATATCTTCTCATGGCAAATTTACCAATAGCCATACGTTAATCTGAAAATAGCGTAATTTTACTACCTGCTTGAATAATATTTTGGGTGCATTTGTGTGATCAAATTAAGGAAGTTGCCTCTATTTTTTTAGATGTGATCGTATATTCAAGTAAGTAAGTTCATAATCCATATAGAAAAAAAATGATTGTTTCTCTTGTTTTTCTTTTACAATGTTCATGTTTTCAGAAAATTTGCAACAATTCATGATATGTTGTACTTTCAGATGAATTTATCATTCCGTTTCTTGTGGTGGGAATTATTATCTTATTTGTTATGCTGTTTTTTGGAGCTTTTAATGTGTATATACGTAAGCGAATTTTCATTGAATGGCCTGAACCAAAATTCTTCAAAGTGGTAAATATCATGTCTTTATTGTTTTCAAGTTAAAGATGTATTGTCCCCCTGAAAACATATTTTTTTAAATTGTTTTGTTGAATATGCCATTTTAATGTCACATAGGCCCTAATAGTTATCCTCTTTGACCAAAAATTGGACCGGAAAAAAAATGTATTTACCTGAAAAATCAGTAATTTAAAGCAAAAAATAGTCAAATTGGCTGCCAGCCAATGGTTTTTGGTTTAATTTAACCATTTATTTTTGTCATTTTGTAAGTAAAAACATTTTTTTTTCGTTTTTTTTCTATGGAAGTGATTAACTTTATTAAAACTACAAAATAACCTATCCAAATTCTGATTTAATTAATCTTCATTTTTCATGTTTTTGGGGGACAATACATCTTTAAGAGTTAGGCAGCCAAGATGATTTATTATTTATTTGTCATCTTTAATAAGGATAACCCGTGAAGATCCGTCATTAAAAAATGATATTAAAGGGTCCTCTACCTAAATGATGTAGGTGTGTATTTCACGAAATTCAATCCACTTTGCGTGGTAATGAAATGTTGTTTATAGAACCACGCATTCACTGTATTTGTCCTTATAGACGTGAAATAACATGTTTAATAAAGATATCTCTTTTATTTAGGAAATTAGCCCCGTTCGTCCACGATCAGTAGAAAAGGAAGTTTTTGATGACTTGAAGACGAAGAAGTCGGACTTACCTACATCGTACCGCAGTTCAACAAGTTCTGATCAAGGATTTCATGAGTTTAGTCCTGATTCTCAGATAGAAGGGAAAAACATTTACATGGTTGTACCGTCTATTGACCAAGTTTCACCAGTTACGAAAAGTGGTTTTATAAACTCATCACCAGTTACCACTGACAAAATGGCAGTTAAAGAGAAAAGCACGGCATACTTTCGCCTGCAACAAACAGGTGATGATGATGCACTGCAATTGTCTCCATTACTCGTGGAAAGCACAAGAAATAAGCAGGACTCAAATCCTTACACGCCAATGAAGTCAGTTTCCTCAGATAAACCTCAGAAGTCAGAAAAATGTGGACGAGAGAACGTTACAGATCCTTACTGGAAATTAGATGAGGTTCTACGTGTAAAAGTAGACAACGCACACGCTGGTTTGACGGAGTTTATTCCAGTCTCTACATGCGATTATTACAGCAGAGAGGAAGACATAGGGGACATCATTGGAGAAGACGAAATTGATAATCTTCTGAATTGTATGCCACAGACAAATGTAGAACTTATTGAAGATGGCCATTTTATATTCTAGAATTATTAAATGTTTTAGTGTACGGTACTGACTTTATTTGTATATAAAATAATTATTGGAATTAGGCCTGTATTTTGTCTCGTTAGTCACAGGCTAAATTCTAATTTCATGATGAAACATGATGAACTAAACAGGCGTCTCCTTCCAAAGAACTAAATCGTTAATGATATTTTTTCCATTGACTAGAGGTTATATCCTTATTTAACCTTTTGAAGACGTGATCCGTTTCCAATACGGGGTAATTTACTCTCCCAGGACGCGAGGCCCGTATATGTACGGGTTGACTTTTGGGGGTCACTGAAATTGCACTTTTTGAGCATTTGACTTTGACCTAGGTAAAAAAATGACATTTTTCGGAAGGCAGAAAGTAGTTGCAGAAAGTTACAGTTAAAAATGTATTTTGAATTTTTCCTAAACCTATTAAAAATACCTTATTTTAGCCTCAGTGACTTGGGGTAGAAACCTCGCGTCTTCAAAGGGTTAATCTTTATTTATAACCTAAGAAGGGTGTCTATATATAAACTCAGATCTCGGATATATATCTCAGATCTCGGATATATATGAGTTTCTAGATTCATCTAGAAAACTCATAGGCCAACATCTGTGTTTTTCTAGATTTAATTAAGAATACTCAGATTTTCTAAAATTGTTTCCATTTTCTAGAATTCGAAAACACGGGATCCATATTAACCAGAGGGTATATGTCTAATCTTTATGAAACGAATTAATGGTAATGTTTTAATTAGAACAATCAATAGTTATTATATTGTAAACGATTTCTAACTATACCATAGGTAAATTAAATTAATCTATCACTCATTCGGAGTGTGGGCCAGGTCTAGTACTGCTGCAGTAGTATTATGATACTTTCAGAATGGATTTTTTTGTTTTTTGTTTTTGTTTTTCTATACTGTATGTATCTTTATATGGATATTTTAATCAGAATGAATTAAATGAACAATGTATATATATTATAACCTATGGCGACATAATATGTAATCATTTACATTCTCATCATTGTCACAAAACAGAAAAGAACTTGGTGAGGGTAAAACTAATGCGGTTCGTGCGGACGCATGTATACAAACACCCACTAATGTAACAATCTACCAATGTAACATTAACCACTAACGTAACAAAAATTAACAACCAACGTGCGTGCGCGTAACAAACTCCATTAACCACCAACGTAACAGTAAAAAAAAGGTTAAGAAATCTTAGACTTTAAAAACTGTTTCGTCATATTTTTTGTTAAGAAAGTTGACAATTTTCAAGTTCAGTTATGTTTTTTTGTTGGATGAAGGTGGGTGAAGTTTAATGATGCGTTACGAGGCCTAGCCTGTGGTTCCCATCAGTCTCTTTCATTTTTCTCATCATTTCATTCATTCTACTACAACCATTTTTTATCCTGTTACTCTTCTGTACTGGTATATGGCGGATATATTACAGTCCATTGGGAATTTATATCCTTTCTTTTTACAAGTCCTATTTCACAACCTTCTCGTCGGTACGGTACCCGCTGTAAGCAGCTACTATTGCGACTAGTGAAACTGATGTGGAAAGGGCTACAGAAGAACAGGAACCCGATAGAAGGTATCTGGCGCATGGCCCACCGGAGTGTGGACACGCCCTGGCCCACCTACTGTATGGGCAAATAGGCCTGCCTATGGGTAAAATAGGCCTGCCTATGGGTAAAATAAGCCCACATATATGAGTAAAAATGCACACCTATAGGTCATTAGCACCCACTACCTTGTGGATTAGGCTAGGTAAAGCTAAAAGCTAAGGGAGTTAACTGCAACAGAAAACTGAAACAGGATCGCATCATCCTTCTATTGAAGTCAACTAATGATAGCAAATCGATGCTGCAACCAACCTTGTACCAAATGTATAGCATCGGTCTTTTTTGGAATTCGCAGGGGAAGGCAGAGAGAGGACTCGTGGCGCTTGGGTAACCCATGGATTCTTAACATCACCCAGGCAAACACACACCGGAAAAGAAAACTCTGGCATCTGAGGATGGAAACAAATCGAGAAGTAATTGTTACGAGTTATAAGTCTAGATTGTATTGGCGTGACATTTGGACGCTACGAATTATTTCTGACGGTAGGAGAGGTTATTTAATCCCAGTGATTAGTTACCGCCTGCCTCAAGCTGAACAGCCCTTGACCAATTAGGTACTGATCCGTCATAGTCCGCCTTCTCTGATTGGGTGGTTAGAGATTAGAGCCTGCAAAATTGGCAAGTAGACCGCACTATAACACTGAATGCTGAACTGAGAAAATCATCGATAATCGATCAAGAATTACAGCGATTAAATATCGACTTAGCTGCACTCCAGGAAACCAGACTTCCTGGCCTTGGTTCAATTGCAGGAAAAAAACTATTGGCCTACCCTTTTCTGGAAAGGTGCAAATAATGGAGAGAAACGAGTAGATCTATCCTGCCATTTATAGAACTACCTACTGATGGAAATGAACGGACGATCTCAATGAAGCTTCACACCAATCTTGAAGTCGTTAGCCTAATTAATATCTATGCTCCGACTATGCAAGCTCCGACGGAAGTAATTGGTGGGTTCTATTATCTATTATTTCTATGGGTTCTACTCAATATACTGTCATGAAGATCCTGAAAAATGAACAACTACTTATCTTTGGAGATTTCAATGCACGTGTTGGGGCAGATGTTCTATCCTGGTCCCCTCACAAAGGATGTTTTGGTGTTGGGAAATTAAACAGTAATGGACGTAGACTCCTTGAATTCACTGCACTTCTAACGCCGGTAACAAGGACAAACAGCATAGATTTCAGTCTGAGTTCCAGAAGAAATTACTAAACACAAAAAACACAGACAATGTTAACCATCAATGGCAAAACATTAGCAAGGCCATACACATTGCAGCAATTCTATCTTTTGGGAAACAAAACCCCAATTTTAAAGGTACGAAGATTCTGCCACTGTGCTAAATCCGCTTCGAGAAATCAAAACACAAGCATTCCTTCGCAACAAATATCATCCTCCTACCAGAGGATAAATAATAGTGTTAATTTTAACTAAATTTATTTATTTTTTAGTCGCGTGCAAAGCCACTCTACAGCTCACTATGTCGGTCGGTTGGTCGGTAAACACTAACTTGAGCATGCGACTGCAGCCATGTATATGGCCTCGTTTATATCATACTGACAACGTTGGTGTGTCTATCCTTCAATGTGTTGATCTTTAGACGTATGGTGTGTTGATTTACAGCTGAAAATGTAAATTTCAATCTTAAAACTTCAGTCTATTTTAAATTATCTGTCTTAGTCCGACGGGCAATAAATGTTGTATCCGTAAGACACACATTGTATTCCGTATGGAAACCTTATTGTGATGAAGCCGTTCCATTTCCATTTGTATATGTCCAAATACTTTAAACTTCAATGGCTGGACACTGTTTGATAGAGAATAGACAAACACAAACGGACGGAAACTGAAGTTTAAAAAAAAGATTTTTAACTTACATGAATTTTCTACTGTTGTTACGTTAGTCTGTTGTTTTGTTAAGCATGGTTAATGAAGTTTGTTACGTTAAGCAGGGAGATTTTTTTTCATTTTACATCTCCCTGCGTTAAGTTACGTTATTAACCTGTTGTTTAAAAACTGTTGTTACGTTGGTGGTTAATGAAGTTGGTTACGTTAGTGGTTAAACTGTTGTTACCTTAATGGTTGATTGTTATTATTATGGGGCATGTTTATAGTCTGATGGGAGTGCAACTCTCTCAACGTTGACAGGAAAGAAATGTGATGGTAATTATTTATAATCACACGTTTTTAACCGGTTGTTTTGTTTTTTTTTGTTTTTTGTTTTTTTTGTTTGTAGCGAAAACAGAACCTAATAAGAGCCCACATTTAAAAATGCATGACCTCCACTATAACGATACGGTAATAATGTATACAAAAAATATAAATAATTATGACGACAATTTTTGTTTACAATTACACAACCGTAACTGTTAATTCAAACAAACTTCTATTATTTAGGCTCTCTTATTTGTGAAAAACGGAAGGAGATTACAAGGTCAAATGTACAAAAGAAGTTGATATGGTTGAATAATCAGATCACGCTCATGAATGATATTCAATTGACTCTTTGCACGAACTTCGTTGACATTAGCATTGCAGCCGCTCCAGTCACTTGATAATACCAGAGAGTTGCAACTCCCTGATAATACTGTAGAATTAAATTGTTCTACTAAAGCTAAAGATGGCTTTAACAGTGTATTATAATCCATTATCTCAACCTAGTCGTGCCGTAGTATTGTTCTGCAAATATAACAAGATACCCTACCATGAGAAAGTCATCGACTTGGCAAAAGGTATGCTTTTTTATTTTAGTCACTATTAAAATATACTGTTGCTTTAAACGTATCCGGACAACTACCGTACCCCTAGACAATTACCACCCGAACAACTACCACCCGGACAATTACTCCCATAGTACAACCACCACCCGGACAATTACCCATAGGACAACTACCCTATAGGACAATTACCACCCGGACAATTACCACCCGGACAATTACCCCCATAGGACAACTACCACCCGGACAATTACCCATAGGACAACTACCCTATAGGACAATTACCCATAGGACAACTACCACCCGGACAATTACCCCCATAGGACAACTACCACCCGGACAATTACCCATAGGACAGCTACCCTATAGGACAATTACCCATAGGACAACTACCACCCGGACAATTACCCATAGGACAACTACCCTATAGGACAATTACCCATAGGACAACTACCACCCGGACAATTACCCCCATAGGACAACTACCACCCGGACAATTACCCATAGGAAACCTACCCTATAGGACAATTACCCCCTAGCACAACTACCCCCCCCCCCCCCCCACCCATGTATGCTGCCTTGGCAAGTGAAACATATTTTTTAGAAACAGCACTCTAATAGATCACATTCCAAGTTATCGTAGCATTTCTCAGCTCAAAAAGAAAAAATGAGTTGACGGCACGTATGTCCACCTTAAAAATCCTGAATCAGGGTGATGACGGAGAGGGGAAAAAATAAGAACCCCTTCACTTTGCGTCCAAGACCAAGACCTCCTCACCTCTATTGTGAATACACATGTGCACATGAAATAGTTATATGGAGTTTCTAAAAATACCCAGACAAATTTGCTTAATCATGCTTGAGTCAGTGATTTTCATTTATTCATAGGAACAAGGTTTACAATGAAAACCCTATAGTATGCCTGGTTTGATAATCAGGTCTACAAATATTATAGGTCTAATTATCGATGTTACAGGTCCCTTTGCTGTGGTTTTTAATAATAGTCAACATTTCAGAGCCACTAAATATTTGTTATCTCAAGGATAATCAAAATTGCGGAAAGAATCAGCAAAAAGAATATTGTAATTTTAAACATTCATTTCATTATATAATTATTCATACATTTACTACAATACTCCAATTATGTAGGTTGTCCAGAATATAATTCTTCGTGATTTAAGGTCCGGTTATACTACGAAAGATAACGAACGACGATAATATATAAAACAAAGATATTTATTTTAAAAATAAAATTAGAAAATTTTCGAAACTATAACACTTATGCTGCTGTCTTTGGCCTAAAATAAGATTTTTTTTTTAATCAAATGAAAATGACGTCATGATCAATAAGAACAATAAAATTGTGATATCGTCACGATAGTATTGCTATTACAAATCATGACGTCATTTAATTGAACGAAAATAGAAAAATAGCAAAATGTATATTTACCTTTGTAATCGTCCTAGTACAATGAGCCTTTATTGACTGAATGTAGTCCACTGTCTTAAAGTTGTTTAATTATTTTCAAAAATTGTATTAGACATTTTGTATATACTGTAGAAAATAATAACGTATAATGTTGTTTGACAGGTGAGCATAGAATGCCGGAATACACTGCAATCCAGCCAGCTCAGTCAGTACCAGCAATTAAAGATGGTGATTTCACACTTGGAGAAAGGTATGCCTTACTCCCCTTGTCCAACCTTGTAGGCTACATTGTAAAGAATAAAGCAAGTGTGAAGAAGTTTTTTTTTTTAATTTTATGGATCATTTTCTCCAATATCCCCTAATTGCAGGTGATACAACACAGAAATTACAAGTTGACAACATAGTGTTTACTAACGAACACTTTCCCATATCTATAGGCCTAAACATTTTAAACTTGGTAACGACAGTCTATAAATAATAAGGCCCTTTTGAATTCTGGTTTGTTTCTTTGTAGTACTGCAATAGTGAGATATCTGGCGGCAAAATACAACGTAGCAGATCATTGGTATCCTAAAAATATTGAGACTCGGGCTGAGATTGATGCCTACTTAGCCTGGCAGCATACAGGTATTAGGAAAGCGGGAATTAACGTCATGGTGAATGAGGTAAATAACAATGTAATGTTTCATTTCAATGTTATGCTGCTAATGTGTGGTATGAAGAACTAACATTACGGTCATATGACTAAATTCGGGAAGATGACGTAATTAAAGGGAAAATGGGCTGGAATAAGGCGAAACCTAAGTCAGTGTCCTAAACGTTATTATTTTTCATAAATATTGTTACTCAAAAACTACAGTCATATCCGAGTTTTTAGATCTAGAAAAGCCAGATATCCGAGTTTTTCAGATGTATCAAAAAAGATATCCGACTTTTGTAGATCTAAAGAAGATATCTGAGTTTTTATAAGAAGAAGAAATCTCTAGAAAAGTTAGATATCCGATATCATAATTTAAAAGTAAAGTTTAAAACATACATAACTCATGCAACCATAAAAAACGCTTGTTACAAAAACGACGGCTAGATTAATGAGATATACGGGAGCAACTTAAAACCTACACAACCAGTCAAAATAAGACCACTGTTATATTTGTATACAGATATTTGTTCCAAAACGTACCGGGAAACCAAAAGATCAGGAGGCAGTCGACAAGTTTGTCAAAGAAGCTGAAGAGTCCATCGGCAAGATAAATAGGTTATTTCTCAAAGGAAAACGGTTCTTGTGTGGAGACGAGATATCTGTTGCTGACTTGTTTGCTATTTGTGAGGTAATCACTAGATTTAAAAGAAATTTAGGTTGTGGTTAATATTTTGGTTTGGCATGCGCAGAATCAGATAATGTGCATGTTACCTCAATACAAAAATAAGTAATTCGAAATTTTGATCATTTTCCTCCAGAGTTGTACATAATGTACCATACATTCCACTGTCTGAATCAAGTATCGTTCATTAGGCTATTCATCAACCATCAATGGACAACCTTCCGACGGAGCTATAGTTTATTTTATACAATACATTCCCATTGTCCAAATCATCCAATTGCTCTTTATCCATAACCTATTAACAGACAACATTCCGACGGAGCTAGCTGATTTTATACGATACATTCCCATTGTCCAAATCATCCTATCGCTCTTTATTCATTAACCATCAACGGACAACCTTCCGACGGAGCTATAGTTGATTTTATACGATACATTCCCATTGTCCAAATCATCCTATCGCTCTTTATTCATCAACCATCAACGGACAACCTTCCGACGGAGCTATAGTTGATTTTATACGATACATTCCCATTGTCCAAATCATCCTATCGCTCTTTATTCATTAACCATCAACGGACAACCTTCCGACGGAGCTATAGTTGATTTTATACGATACATTCCCATTGTCCAAATCATCCTATCGCTCTTTATTCATCAACCATCAACGAACAACCTTCCGACGGAGCTATAGTTGATTTTATACGATATATTCCCATTGTCCAAATCATCCTATCGCTCATTATTCATTAACCATCAACGGACAACCTTCCGACGGAGCTATAGTAGTTGATTTTATACGATATATTCCCATTGTCCAAATCATCCTATCGCACTTTATTCATCAACGGACAACCTTCCGACGGAGCTATAGCTGATTTTATACGAGACATTCCCATTGTCCAAATCATCCTATCGCACTTTATTCATTAACCATCAACGGACAACCTTCCGACGGAGCTATAGTTGATTTTATACGATACATTCCCATTGTCCAAATCATCCTATCGCTCTTTATTCATTAACCATCAACGGACAACCTTCCGACGGAGCTATAGTTTATTTTATACGATATATTCCCATTGTCCAAATCATCCTATCGCTCTTTATTCATCAACCATCAACGGACAACCTTCCGACGGAGCTATAGTTGATTTTATACGATACATTCCCATTGTCCAAATCATCCTATCGCTCTTTATTCATTAACCATCAACGGACAACCTTCCGACGGAGCTATAGTTTATTTTATACAATACATTCCCATTGTCCAAATCATCCAATTGCTCTTTATCCATTACCTATTAACGGACAACATTCCGACGGAGCTAGCTGATTTTATACGATACATTCCCATTGTCCAAATCATCCTATCGCTCTTTATTCATTAACCATCAACGGACAACCTTCCGACGGAGCTATAGTTGATTTTATACGATACATTCCCATTGTCCAAATCATCCTATTGCTCTTTATTCATTAACCATCAACGGACAACCTTCCGACGGAGCTATAGTTGATTTTATACGATACATTCCCATTGTCCAAATCATCCTATCGCTCTTTATTCAACAACGGACAACCTTCCGACGGAGCTATAGTTGATTTTATACGATACATTCCCATTGTCCAAATCATCCTATCGCTCTTTATTCAACAACGGACAACCTTCTGAAGGAGCATGGTTTGATTTTATAAGATGCATTTTTGTCATATCATTGTTTATTCATCAACCCGAAACAATATATCGATTAAAAAAACGAAATTCTTGGAAATATTTGGAGTTTATGTTACATGATTAGTGCATGCATTAGTAAGAAAAAATTTCATTCGTTCCAATTAAAATATTTCATTATAGTATTATAGTATATTCCATTATAATAGTAGTATTTTTAAAATTCTTTCAGCTTGTTCAACCGTTGGCCTGTCCATCTGGTAAAGGTTTACTGAAGAACCAGCCGGAAATTGCTGACTGGATGAAACGTGTGGAAGACAAATTGAATCCAGATTACGATGAATTGAATAAACCATTGAAAGCAGTTTGCCAACAATGAACTAAATAGGCCTCTGTAAGAGATGGCCGTTTATGTTCTTTCTATCATTTTCAACAATGAACTAAATAGGCCTCTGTAAGAGATGGCCGTTTATGTTCTTTCTATCATTTTCCAACAACTAAAGTAGTTTAAGTTTCTTTCATTGTTGTTTATTAAACATTTCCAACAATATGTTACAATTAGTTCTTCTTTCGTTTTATTAAAACATTTTTCTAACAATTTTACAATCAGTTCTTTATTTTCGTTTGTTTATTAAAACATTTTCCATCAACAATATATTAATTACTTTTTACAATTATTAAACAATAATTAAGCTTATTTTCAAGGAGTTTTTTGCACAAGTGCCACTAGTTTGGAACCAGCTTTCACTCCATACCCGTCAATGTAAATCTCTTAAGTAAATCAAGTAACTTCTAAAATCTCACCTTTTTAATAATTCTTGTTGGTCTTTTAGCGCTGTAAAACATCAGTAAATAGCGCTTTATAAAAGTTTATTATTCTTTTAAATATATAATATATATTTATAATAATATACTAATGTATATACAGTACTATAATAGTTCTCTTTAATGGAGACTATGTTTTCCCATATTCTATCTCCTCCTAAACCTCACAGTCGACACACTTTTTCAAACAAAAAACGCTTCAAACCAATGTCTCTGCTACATCTTTATGCCTTAACCATTCTTGACATCCTTACATGTCACATAGTTAGGTCGCAGAGAGGTCATAATTACACATGTCCATTGGAAGAATCTTGTAAATATATTATTTGAGTTGTAAACTTGTTGACCTATGCATTATAAAGTACAACAAACATCGACAGTTGTATTTTCTGGTTGAGTGAATCCATCTCCGAATCCAACAGTCTTAATAAGTTCAGGTTTATTATCACACATTGGACACACTTTATTCCTTATTTTGGAAGATCGCATCCAAATAATTAGATTGTACCGTTCACCATCTGCTACTGGAAGAGCACCGTGCATGTGTTGTCCTCGATGAATTAAACCATACGTTGGCTTGTGGCAATATTCAGTACGCTGTGGTTCTTCTATTCCTCGTTGCTGTTAAAAACAACACAAAATTAACAAACCTGCTATGTTGCTATATAAAAGACAACCATGTCAATTCAACAGAGGTATACAAAAGCCAAAATGGAAGCCTAGTGTGCAATATTTTATATGACTAATGTTAGACTGGCTTTAGACTGCCACCAGGAAATGACATTAAGAACATCTTGTCTTGAGTCCTTATCATGTGTATGAACAGAAAAGTTCAGGTACTCAAAACAAGCATCTGAGGGTGGTTGGGAGAATATATACAATATGATTGTCACCAATATAGCTACATTTTTACTTTAAAAAATTGTATTCGGGTCATAATAACAAAATTGTATCGGTCATAATAACAAAATTGTATCGGTCATAATAACAAAATTGTATCGGTCATAATAACAAAATTGTATCGGTCATAATAACAAAATTGTATTCGGGTCATAATAAAAAAATTGTATCGGTCATAATGAAAAAATTGTATCGGTCATAATAACAAAATTGTATCGGTCATAATAACAAAATTGTATCGGTCATAATAACAAAATTGTATCGGTCATAATAACAAAATTGTATTCGGGTCATAATAACAAAATTGTATTCGGGTCATAAAAACAAAATTGTATCGGTCATAATAACAAAATTGTATCGGTCATAATAACAAAATTGTATCGGTCATAATAACAAAATTGTATTCGGGTCATAATAACAAAATTGTATCGGTCATAATAACAAAATTGTATCGGTCATAATAAAAAAATCATATTGGTCATAAAGTATTACTTAAAATAGAATGTAAACCATTTAATTATGGTGTTCAGTGCCAAAATTATACAAATCGTTGCTTTGTTTTTTATAACCGGATACATTCAGGCATTGTTTTTACTTACATGACGCATGCCTCCAAAATACAATGAGCCCTCAGTGAAATCACTTGTAAGTGATATATTAAGAGTGACCTCTGCATTATCATAATGATAGTTAAGATCCAAATCTTCTCCAATCTTGTACTTTACAACAAAAGCTTTGTGAGAGTCTAACAAGTCTCCACCACAGTCTGGATACAAGAGCCTAGCGAGTGGAGTTATGTAATTCTGACGTAAAGGTGTGATGAAGTAGTCATCAAATCCCAATTCATTCATTAATACCTACAACAAAATACATTTTGAGAATTTTAAGCAGGTCTATGCTTTACTAATAGTAGTGGCTTTTATTTTATTTTTATTTATTTTCAATCCTTCTACATAACAAAGAAATCAAATAAATTATTTAAAAACAAAATCAATATCAAGAAGTGATAAAATACAGTAAAAATCACAATGCTTGGTCAATTGTAGATCATGGAAATCAATGAATTCTACTACATATTATACAAATGTGTTATAATACAATATTGTGTGTAATGCATGTGGTGGCATTTATTTGAGGAAAAAAGTAAAGGTTATGGGCTGTTTATGAGAGGGCATTTATACCAAATGATGTTGTATGGGGTAGGGGGAGTTAATTTGAGGTGGGGGTTTGAGTAGTTTATGCAAAGCAGGGCATTTATGGTAACCACACTTACACCATAATTGTTCATTGTATTTGGTCTTCCTTTTGGTAAATCTGTGTTTTCAAAATGTTCTATTTCTTCTTTAAATGAATTACAAAACTCTTCAGTAAAAATTGGAAAAGAGTAAATACGCTCTCCTACATAAAAAAAACAGTTAAATGTGAAACATGAAACGTAATTACAGTAAATATGCAAGTTTTTGAATGCCATTTTGAGTTATAGAACTTCCATGGTTCACAAAATAACAATGCAAAAACATGTAATTTTACCATTTTCTGGGTGCTTGACTTTCCTTTAATGTGTTTGAAATATGCCTTTTTGTCAAATAGTTTTAATCATATAGGAAAGCCTACTATACTAGTGTGGAGCTTTGATTTTTATCTTTTTCGATTACTGTTCAATGGCAGAATGAGCTTCACAATGTACAGTTATTATATGGCAATCAGAGAATCTTTTACTAACTTTTTATAGAATTTGATTACAATAGGTCAACTATCAACAAACCTTTTTCAGTACTTATGAGTTTTATCAAACTTTGCATTGATGCATTTTTCTGCTTGCTATGTTCAACCAACTCCAGAAATGTTAGGCTCAGAAATGAAATCTACAACAATTTTAACGAGAAAATATAATACCATAAAGAAGAAAAACTTTCCAACAATTTTAAATATTTTTAGTCAAGATATTTAACTAAAAATATAACTAAAGGGGGAAGTTGTTCTTGTCAGTTGTAGTGAGACAAGTAGTCAAGATAAACGTTTGTTGTAATAGTTGGTCTTTACAAAATCAGACATGCATTCATAGTTGTATTCCGTCAGCAAGGTGTAGTTAACAGGTAAAATATTCTTTTCATTTTTGTACTACTTAATTCCATACCTGTAGTTTGTATATCTCTTGATTGAGTGGTGTGTAATGTTTTAAAATTGTCTCTTTTCTCTTTAAATAATCTCGGCCAAGTAATTTTCTACGTTCTACTTCTGTTTTAACCTGAAATGAATTGTTAGTGAGATAACATGTGTTTAATGGTATGAAATAAAATAAAGAAAATATAGTTTTGCATTTGAAAGTCCCACTATGAGGAAAATTGTCTGCATGAGCCAAATTCTGTTTTATTCCTAGAAGAGTTTATTGACAATTCACATTTACTGATATATGTTTATAATATACTAATTATCACAACTTGTCTTCATTCATAACTTGTCTACGTTTCTTGTTTGTTACCATTATTCTGCTACACATATACAATTATTCTGCTACACATGTACCGTATTCTGCTACACATGTACAATTATTATACTACACAGGCACTGTATTCTGCTACACAGGTAATGTAATCTGCTACACAGGTACCGTATCCTGCTACACAGGTACCGTATTCTGCTACACAGGTACTGTATTCTGCTACACAGGTACTGTATTCTGCTACACAGGTACCGTATTCTGCTACACATGTACACTATTCTGCTACACAGGTACCGTATTCTGCTACACATGTACCATATTCTGCTACACAGGTACCGTATTCTGCTACACAGGTACCATATTCTGCTACACAGGTACCATATTCTGCTACACAGGTACCGTATTCTGCTACACAGGTACCGTATTCTGCTACACAGGTAACGTATTCTGCTACACATGTACACTATTCTGCTACACAGGTACCGTATTCTGCTACACATGTACCATATTCTGCTACACAGGTACCGTATTCTGCTACACAGGTACCGTATTCTGCTACACAGGTACCGTATTCTGCTACACAGGTACCGTATTCTGCTACACATGTACACTATTCTGCTACACAGGTACCGTATTCTGCTACACATGTACCATATTCTGCTACACAGGTACCATATTCTGCTACACAGGTACCGTATTCTGCTACACAGGTACCGTATTCTGCTACACATGTACACTATTCTGCTACACAGGTACCGTATTCTGCTACACATGTACCATATTCTGCTGCACAGGTACCGTATTCTGCTACACAGGTACCGTATTCTGCTACACATGTACACTATTCTGCTACACAGGTACCGTATTCTGCTACACATGTACCATATTCTGCTACACAGGTACCATATTCTGCTACACAGGTACCGTATTCTGCTACACAGGTACCGTATTCTGCTAAACATGTACACTATTCTGCTACACAGGTACCGTATTCTGCTACACATGTACCGTATTCTGCTACACATGTACCGTATTCTGCTGCACATGTACCATATTCTGCTACACATGTACCGTATTCTGCTGCACATGTACCGTATTCTGCTGCACAGGTACCGTATTCTGCTGCACAGGTACCGTATTCTGCTACACAGGTACTGTATTCTGCTACATATGTACCGTATTCTGCTACACATGTACCATATTCTGCTGCACAGGTACCGTATTCTGCTACACATGTACACTATTCTGCTACACATGTACTATATTCTGCTACACATGTACCGTATTCTGCTACACATGTACCGTATTCTGCTACACATGTACCATATTCTGCTGCACAGGTACCGTATTCTGCTACACATGTACTATATTCTGCTACACATGTACCGTATTCTGCTGCACATGTACCGTATTCTGCTACACATGAACTGTATTTTGCTACTTGTACCATTATCAGCCAGATAACTTAACATAATTACATAAATTAAAACATCAATTACTTACGACTCTCAGAACGTCTGTGAATCCTTCTTCATTGTCACACCCTTTGTTTTTAAGAATCTACAAAATAATACAAACAATTCACATTTTATTATTAATATTATATGTACTATACAGTAGCTCCAATTTGAAGCTTGTTTCTCTCTATTTCCCATTCACATTTAAATTACATACCATATATGTACTCACTCAGTGTTTCAACGGAGCACTTACGGAAACTACTACCATCATAATGTATAATTTGTTAATTTTGACCTGTGCATGTAAATTATAAAAATACTGCATACCCTAGACTAAAGGCCTAGGTCTAGGGTAGGGTTAGTTTAGACAGGCCTACTAGTTCTACTTAACTAGGCTCTGCTGTCTAGGCCTAGTAGCCTAAGTGTCTAGTTAAAAAGAAGATTTGGTAGCAACAGGTTTTACCGGTTTCCAAATATCAGCAAATATTTTATCATCTATATACGTCACATGCAGTTTAAACTTAGGTAAAAATATGTTATGGGTGTAGTAACAGCTACAAACATAGAAGCTCTTTCTATCATCAAGACTCATTATATTTTCTAGGCCTACGTAACTGTATGCTTACTGTTCTGTAGCAAGCTTGGCTTCTATCTTGTTGATTGATTGATCGCAAAAATCATAACAAAAAAACATGTGTAATTATAGCTGTTGTTTATTTTAAGGTCATCGAGTCATAACAGAGAGGGCGGTACACAGCGGTTTTTTTCAGAGCCATATTGAGAGAGTTACGACTTCGAATGGATTAGAAGCCATGTTTGTGTCCAACTATTCCTATGTAGCGTATGGAGTTGAGTCTTTTGTTTTGAAAATGTATAACGTTGAAAAGGCTTTAATTATCGAATTTAATATCAAAACAATCAATTTGATTAAAGGTTTTTGTTAAAATAATAAAAAATTATAAAGTTACTGCGAACATGATTTAAAACAACAAAAATAGCAATTTCGGAACGGCTCTGGTTGTGCGCTCCATGCACGCTCTACGCGTGCGCGTTTAGTTTGTACAGCGATTCTCTATAGTAATGCATTGTTTTTACATTTTGTTGTTTAAAATCATGTTCGCAGTAACTTTATGATTTCGTTATTATCTTACCAAAAACCTTTAAACAAATTGATTGTTTTGATATTAAATTCGATTTTTAAAGCCTTGTGAATGTTATACAATTTTTAAGCAAATGACTCGACTCCATACGCTACATAGGCATATTATTTGCTGCCCGATCGTCTTGGGCCCAGAAAACGTGGTCCCGATCGTCTTCAGCGTTTGACCCGACCCCAATCGTCTCATGCGTTGGCCCGACCCCAATCGTCTCATGCGTTGGCCCGATCGTCTCATGTGTTAGGAACCATTTTGGTCTCTATTATCGTCTCATTTGCTGGGCCCGATCGTATTAGCGCAGGGCCCAATGCGGTAGTTTTATGTTTGATATATGGTAAAATCGATAACGTTTTATTTTGGTTCCGATAAAATCGGGTATTCGGTATGGAGCGTTGCTGATACGCTTTTGTTTGGTATAAGGGATGAATGTTTATTTAGGCTTAAGCTTTTTGGGCTATCCTGCAAAATTTTTTATGTATTATTTTTAATGTCAGTAATTTATGTTATCACTTTCTTTTGTATGTATTTTTTATGATGATTTTCCTAATAAATTCAAATCAAATCAGACCGACTACACTTTTCTGCAAGCCTAGCCTGGGCCTAGTACTTAGTAGGCAGGCCTGTCTAGGCTATAATAGTAGTAGGGCCAAATAACCATTTAAATTCTCCGGGTCCTAGCTAGGCTAGGTCACAGGTGGTTATATGTTTATAAAAATTTGTTTGTACAAATTTACCATTTCGCTATTTTTTTTTCAGATTATTACTAAATCTAGGCCTAGATGCATTCCACCCCAAGTTAAAAAGAAACTAGCATGTCTTTTCAAAAAGGTAAAGGAAAATGCTGTTGATATTCTCTCTGTCATGCATAGTAGGCCTACTTTAGTAGACCTGAAGTGAACATTCTGACACCTTGGCACAGTTATTCATTAGGGTATTAAAAACATGGAATGAAATGGTTGCCCACACATTGGCTGGTTAATTTACTAATTCCATCTGTGTAAGCCGTTCTTTAAGTCAGTAGATTGTTTAAAAATAATACGTACATGTGCAACGTTTCAACTTGTTTTCAATAAGTCTTCATCTGGCAACTGACTAGATGTTAGTGGTTGCTAGAAGTACTGTGTAGCTTTGCTAGTTGTAGATTAGCGCCCCCTAAAAAGGCAAAGAACTTCGGAAAATCACAGACTAAGGTTACAAATAGTCATTGCCAGACTTCTTAAAAACAAGTTGAAACGTCACACGCGTATGTATTCATGAATGGTTTAACGTAAAGAATTATATATACAGAATAATTACTATTAGATCCTTCAAAATGAAACACATCCTCTTTTCAATACATATTAATTAGGCCTCAAAGCTCCAAATGAATTCTTTAGAAAGACATGTACTGAGCGCTACAGAAAATAATTTATTCTGAAAGCTGTAAGACTTTACAACAATTACTCTTTAGCAATAATTTATATACATGTGTATTTTAAACATTTGTTTTAAATGTTTGTCTACATTTCTGTCACTGTAATTTCAGGGGTTAATGGTGTGGATACATGATGAAAACGAGGCTTGGGTTCCAGCGTGTGTTAATTCATGTTTTAGTGATGGCAAGATTATAGTCACTAAATCTAATGGCCAGGTAAAAGGTTTGGGGTCCAGCATGTGTTAATTCATGACTGGCAAGATTATAGTCACTAAATCTAATGGCCAGGTAAGAGGTTTGGGTTCCAGCATGTGTTAATTCATGACTGGCAAGATTATAGTCACTAAATATAATGGCCAGGTAAGAGGTTTGGGTTCCAGCATGTGTTAATTCATGACTGGCAAGATTATAGTCACTAAATCTAATGGCCAGGTAAGAGGTATGGATTCCAGCATGTGTTAATTCATGACTGGCAAGATTATAGTCACTAAATCTAATGGCCAGGTAAGAGGTTTGGGTTCCAGCATGTGTTAATTCATGTTTTAGTGATGGCAAGATTATAGTCACTAAATCTAATGGCCAGGTAAGAGGTTTGGGTTCCAGCATGTGTTAATTCATGTTTTAGTGATGGCAAGATTATAGACACTAAATCTAATGGCTAGGTAAGAGGTTTGGGTTCCAGCATGTGTTAATTCATGTTTTAGTGATGGCAAGATTATAGTCACTAAATCTAATGGCTAGGTAAGAGGTTTGGGGTCCAGCATGTGTTAATTCATGACTGGCAAGATTATAGTCACTAAATCTAATGGCCAGGTAAGAGGTTTGGGTTCCAGCGTGTGTTAATTCATGTTTTAGTGATGGCAAGATTATAGTCACTAAATCTAATGGCCAGGTAAGAGGTTTGGGTTCCAGCATGTGTTAATTCATGTTTTAGTGATGGCAAGATTATAGTCACTAAATCTAATGGCTAGGTAAGAGGTTTGGGTTCCAGCGTGTGTTAATTCATGTTTTAGTGATGGCAAGATTATAGACACAAAATATAATTGTGAGGTAAGGAGGGGAAGGAAGCATACCATCTATGTCAACAACCCAACCTTGCTACTAAGTATTCTATATAATATATTTTAAATATTGCTTGTAACTTCATTGTCTAGGAGGTTGTGATACGTGGTCATGCTGGCTATCCAGTGCTGTGTACTCAAACAGATTGGATCAATACAGATGATCTTGTTTTGCTTAATCCTCTCTCAGAACCTGCTGGTAAGTGAATTAATAGTAGACACATGTTTCAATGGTTGTTAATAATATACAGGTCTTCCTCCGATTAAAGACCCCTTTAATTAAAAGCTCAATCTAATTTAAAGCCGGATGATCGCCTATCTTTTACCATTAGCTGCTGCCTTCCTCTAATTAGAGATCAGAGACCACAATTTGGATGAATCCAACTGAACAATTTCCTTCAAATTTCCCTGCAATTAAAGACCACTTTAAAATAAAATGTTATAATTACAGTATTAATACATTTTTAGAGTAGAACAGCGGACAATTTGAAGAAAATTGGACAAAATACTGGCAACACACGTTTGTTACTTAACCTAATGTTTTCTGTTCATAGTGCTGAACTGTTTACGTGAGCGGTAGTTAGCTGGTAGATACTACACTCAGGCTGGTAGATACCACAGTCAGACTGGCAACACACTTGTTACTTAATCTAATGTTTTCTGTTCATAGTGCTGAACTGTTTATGTGAGCGGTACTTAGCTGGTAGATACCACACTCTGACTGGCAACACACTTGTTACTTAACCTAATGTTTTCTGTTCATAGTGCTGAACTGTTTAAGTGAGCGGTACTTAGCTGGTAGATACCACACTCAGACTGGCAACACACTTGTTACTTTGAATCCTTTCAAAGAAACTGGACATTTTGATGTTCATATGATTCATCGTTACCATAGTAATCAAAAGGTAAACAACGATTTGCTAGTATACTATTGATTTTTAGGAAAATTGATCTGTTGGTGACATCACTATTAAAATCTTGACTTCACTTTATCTTCAATATTGGGCAAAAATGTCCTCAGTTGCACTTAGAAGTGAGAACTTAGAGATATATGCTGAGCTCCTCTGAAAAGATAATTGTTTTGCTGAATATGCCATTTTATGTCACATAATACTGTAGTTATTTACTTTGACCAAAAATTGGATTGGAAAAAAAAAACATTTTTATTATTATAATTTTTTAACAGTCAAATTTTCTGTCGGGAAATGGGCTTTTGGTTAAATTTAACCATTAATTTAGTAAAACTAGTGTTATATTTGTTTTTTTTCTTTCTTTGAAACAAATAACTTTATTAAAACTGCAAAATGGCTTGATTTTATTAATCCTCATTTTCATTTTTTTTTTTTTGGAACATATATCTTTATTTTATATTATATATTTTATCAGGCACACCCACCACATGTATTTAGAGTTGCAGAAACAGCTTTGAGTAATCTTACTAGAAGACTAGACAAGATTAATCAGTCAATAATTGTCAGCGGTGAAAGTGGTTCTGGAAAGGTAATTCAACTCAATTTCAGTTTTACGTTTGTTTTCACCAATGTAATCAGAGTCAATTTTCTACCTTTAAAACCATTTCTTGTTTATTTTGAAATAATAGGGAGGCCCAAACTTGAATAAAAATAGAGAGGCTAAAGCATAGACAAGTAATAGAGAGTTCTATAATTTGTTTTTACTGTTTCAAAGTACACTGTTACAAAATCAGCATTTATTGAATGTCACTAAATGCTTGCCAGACGTGCAAAGAGGGAATGTTGGCAACCCATTTTTCACAAAGGCAGTTTAGTCAATATTTTTTTTGAGCATACAAAAACGTTTGTTGTTCTCTGTTATTTGTTGTGATTACAAATTACTTATTGTTTTATTACAGACATGGAATGCAAGATGTTTACTAAAATATCTGACAACAGTGGCAGTATGTAACCCTAGGTATGAAAAATAAACACATTTAATTTAATATCAATAGAAAACATTGACTCATGTGTGTAAAATTACAATTTTTATTTCTTTTTTGTTACTTATTTGTGATAACTTGTTGTCTTTTTTGTTCATAGTGGTTTTACACCATCACCAGCAGATTGCATTGAACGTAGAATATTAGACTCAAATCCTATTCTTGAAGCATTTGGTAATTATTATGTTTATCTTTAATCAAGTACAGTAAGGTACACATGTCATTCTCAAAGTGTAAAAACATCTATGTACTGTTATGGTCCTAAGATCGCTAGAAATTGGACCTTTATTTTTGTTAATATACAAAATCAGCATTTTTATATCATATCAATATATCAAATTTTCTTTAATCATCATCACCACCCAGTATCCTACAACTCTCTGTTAGACAACTATTATTTCATTTTCTTAGGCAATGCTAGCACGTCCAGGAATCACAATAGTAGCCGCTTTGGAAAGTACATTCAGCTACAATTCAGTCGGTAAGTTTAAACTTTCCTTATTTTTATTTGTTAACGTTCAACCAACATACTGTATACAGGCCATGAATTTTGAGTTTCTACATATGCCATTTTGTGTGTCATAGCAGGGAAGAATGAAATTACACACAAGAGGAATTCTTATTTTAACTTTCCAATTTTGTTTTCAGTGGAAATCATGTTGTTGGTGCTTCTATTCAGACATATCTTCTTGAGAAAACTAGAGTTGTTTATCAATTTGATGGTTCCAGGAATTTTCACATCTTTTACCAAGTTAGTATTAGTTATGTTTCATTTTTGTGTACCTTTAAACCGGATAACCAACTGTTTAACTTAACTGCTGGAAACTGTGATACATTTGCATATTTTCTGCAGGTTAGAGAAAACCCTGCAATTTATTTCTGTTACCATGTTTCTAAAGTGAGTAGGCTAATAGCAAACATGTCAGGAATTATACTCTTTGGTTGTAATCAGGTTGTTAAAATTCTACTGATATTCACAGGGGCCTGTTCTATTATACCCTTTGGTTGTAATCAGGTTGTTAAAATTCTACTGATATTCACAGGGGCCTGTTCTATTATACCCTTTGGTTGTAATCAGGTTGTAGTCAGAGTAGTGTACGTGAGTCCTGGGGAGAACAAAGGAAATCTATTGTATGAGAACAATAGAATGTGTGAAAGGGCAGGCCCGTATTCAGCATTTATAATGGGGGGGTGCGAGCGAAGCGAGCAACAATGGCTGGGGGCCAGGGGGCCGCCAAGGGCCCCCGGTCAGGGTCCAGGGGCCGAAGGCGCCGGCAAAATTTGCGTTATTTGACGTTCTCAAGACTGATTTAAAGCTCAGGTACAGGCATGAATTTTAAATATAATATCTGGTTAATTGTACTTAAATCAAATATTTGTAACAGAAATCAAGACGAAAAAACATGAATTTCCCTTAATATGGTCAAATACAAAATTTGGCAATATTCTGCCATAAAAACCAGGAATACTTTTTTTCAGTAGTTAGGTAGTTAACCTAATGTAATAACATGTCTGGTGACTCCCTAGAAGGTGAAAAAAGATGGTGGATATACGGTGGATAATTTTTGCTATAACATGAAAATAAAAATCTGAAGTTGAATAAAAATACCAGAAATGTAAAATTAAAGTTATATTACTTATATTTAGTCATCTGATAAAATTTTTTACCACACCGTTTATTTTTCATAGCTTTTTAAAATGCCGCTCTATTTACAAAATGTGTGTACAAAAGAATAGAGATTTTACTGTGTAATTTGAACTATCCCCCCACTGATAAGAAAGTGCTTTTTTTCAACAAGCTCGTGTAACACAAATAAAATCCCAAAAATTATGAAACATAGGGGAAACTATAGATCGATAATTATTGGAATGTATGATCAATAGAAATTTTTTGCCCGCACCTGGCCTTTAAGACTCTTTGTTGTGGCTTGGGCTAGTTGAACGATGGACACCAGAACTTAACGCTTTCATGATGTTTAAAGGCCAACTCAGACAGCGTCGTACGACGCTGTCTGAGTTGGCCTTAACAAACAGTGAAACACTCTGACCGACTGCAGAAAATTAATTTCAACAAGAAAATGGGCCTTACCGTGATTTTTAGAATAAAAGACAACAAAATGACAAATTCTTAATTAAATTGTGTTTATTTTAAATGATTCATTACTGTTTAAGTAGAATGACGATCATGTAATAGAGTATGAAGCTCTAGCCTCCTTGGATATTTTTTTGCAAATAAATCCACGACCTGATCCAAGTCGACGTCTTTTGAGTAGTGTATATGCATGAGTGCTAGCGATGATAACCTCTCTTGTGTCATGCTTGCTCGTGTGTATGTATGCAGTCTTTTTAAAGCACTCGCACTTCTCTCACACTCACAGCTCGTAGATGGAATTGTGCAACAAATCTTTAACAATGCATATATGTTTGGGAAAATAAGGCGGTCACATTCCCTAATTGCCTGGGCAGCTGATTGGGGTCGTTTGTCTTCAGTCTTCGTGCTATATCTGTAATTTAAATTTAATTTCGTTGGTATCACTACATGATCGGGATGATGATCGAAAATAATACATAACGATGATGATGTCTCATCATCATCATCATCATGACGACGTTGACGACAAATCAGTGTAGTTGTCTGGAACTTACCTGACTTTCCAGCGGAATAACTCCTGGTGTATCGTTTCGGGTGACGGAAGGTCGTCTCGATACACCTCTATGATGTCATCAATGCTTGTTGGAGGGTCATTTTGGCAAATGACGGATGGCACCAAACCAATGAGCCTTGACGATAAGACGGCTAAATCTGTACATAGAAAACATACCACTTCATTAACCTTTGTTCAGTGTGTACCAATATCATAGAAGGAATAGGGACAAGACATTACATGGGTGTTGACGATACTAACCAGAGAATTGTTCATCAAGCTCTGTGATTATGTGGTCAATGAATGGAACAGCCAGATTCCTCCTGTAGTACTCCTCTGGCGATATAGCAGGAGCATTGTTTCGATGGATTTGACGTCCAACCGTTCTTGGCATAGATGGATCCACATTAATCGCTTTAGCCATCCGTACAGCATGCTCGAATATGTGCCCAAACTCTTTATCAATGGTAGATGCAATACATCTGTAGGTGGTTTTGACTTCTGCTATCTTAGTAAGTAAAATAATAAGGTGTTTGCAAAATAAGTACATTACCGGTAAATTAGAGAACGTGTAATTGTGCATTATTGCATAGCAAAAATAATCTTTCAAATAGAATGTATCGAAAAGTAAAAATACCTGATTGTATGCACAGATGATATCAACTGATCTGCCCTGTAGCTTTATAGTGATACCAGCTAAATGTGAAAGGAATTGGTATACAACAACGAATGTTATGATAAAATCAAACGATGTAATGCCTGCTAGTAGTGATGACGCATCGCCTCTCGACTTCGGATCCCACTTGGCATCTCTAAACGTATCTCCACACAACTCACCATTTGCTCCTTGGCTAATATTTTCTAATGCGGTAATGATGAAGAGGTGAGCTTGGTAAAAATGGGTGTAGGCGTCATGGCGTGCTGCCCATCTGGTTCTACAGAGATCAATCAATGGTTTACGTTTTGCCGACTCTGGTAGCTCTTTCAGAATGATAGATTTCAGCAGGCCTGTATGAGTAATAATTATAATTACCAGTGTGTGGTTATAAGAGTGTTTGGTGTGGAAAAAGATACTGTAAAACAATTTTCTTCATTCAGGCTACTGTACTGAAGTTACGAATATATTTTAAAATAGATAGCAACTTGTTTACTTAGGCCTATATTAAATCATTTCTTATAATTCTACTTAATCTCACCTTCACGTTTTGGACTTGCGAGAAAAAAGAGACTACACTTCTTTAATTTGTCCAAGGTATTCCTTATGCTTGGAAGCGCACAACAATGTGCAATAACAAGGTTCAAGCAATGTCCACTGCAGTGGACATAGACAGCTTTCGGAGAACGATCTCGTATTCTTCGCTGAACCCCTACATTCTTACTTGACATATTGGATGCTCCATCGTAACCTTGACCTCTGATATTGGTTATGTCAAGTCCAAAATCTTCAATGGTCGTCACAATCAAATTGGCTATACATTCGCCAGTGATTCTAGGAAGGTGCAAGAAAGCCAAAAACTCTTCTCTAACGTTGTTATGCTGATCCACAAAACGAGCACATAAAGCCAGTTGTTCGTTATTATGGCTTGTTACTTCATCTGCCATTATACTAAAGCAGCCTGCATCCTTGATTTCTTTAACAATGTCGGCAAGAATAATGTCGTGACCAATTATTTGAATGATTTGAGTCTGTATAATCGGTGAGGTGTATTTTGCGTTTCTGTTGTTAAGTCCAATATTATTCATATGTCTATATAGTGTGGTATCGTGCTTGGCAACCATCTGCAGTGCGGCAAAAAAATTGCCAGTGTTCCCATGAGTGGCAATATCTTCCTTGTAAAACTCCTCCACGTCTCCTCGCAGAGCAATACATTGGCGACCACAGAAGAGGATTGCTTCGGAAACAGATTTAATAATATGTCTGTTTCGAGTGATGTTCGCCTTCTTTTCTTCGTTGAAACGGATGTCGATGTTATTTCCATCTGGCTTTTCGATCGAACATTTAAAAGTATCTGCAGCGATCATAGAGTCGCGATGATAATTTGTATGTTGATGAGCCATGGCCTTCTCGTCGATCTTGTAAAAATTAATAAATGGCTTGTTTACAAAAATACCTTTATTTTTGTGTGCATCAGGTGGCATCATTAATACGCATGTAATACAATAGGCGGCGTCGAGTGTTGGCGTGTATACCATCCAATTATATTTTTCTAAATACCTGGCCTGAAATGACCTTTTGCATTGATGTAAAAATCGCGCAGGAAACTTAAAATTACGGGGTGGAATAAAATGATTCGTCAATAGCCGGTACTTTTGTTCGTCGGTTAAAGATTGTGTAGCCGCTATGACATCATCAGTTGTCATGGTGGCATTTATTAACTTGCCGATATCATTCAAAAGTCCTTCTGTTTCTATAATAGAAAATAAGGTACAATTAGTGAAAATAATGTCTGAACATAATGCTTACATTGCAGCCATACATGTGCCTACTTTTACAGTACTTCATTCATGTAATATTCATTCATATTATGTTTAATATGGCCTAGGCCTATATCTATTCGGCTAAAAATCAATTAAATTAATTAAAGATTAATTTTATACCGGTACCACCGTCTGGGGTTCCATCTAAATCTGGCTGTTCTGGAACAGGCTCTGGGGCCTGGCCTAGATCTTCAGCCTCTTGGTCTTGTTCTTTTTTTTCTTTTGATTTTTTTATCCAGCCATCCAACTTTTGGCATGATTTACCAGCAGCTTTCCGTTTTCTAGCTTCCTGCTCCTTCCTTCCCATGTTTGTGCGCCGGTATTCGATAGTGTCTGTATTTCCAGACACGTCCGTTACCACCGCCGCCGGCTGTCTGTATTTTTCCAGCAAACACTTTACCGCGTACCGCGTACACGAAGCGCGCTAAGCTATTGCTTGTCGTCACATGATCGAGTGCGCATGTTTCACATCGAGTTTGTAGTCAGTTTAGATTCCGTAATTTAATTACCTAACCGGTATTTTTTTCATTTTATATTAACATATTTTTGTTTGTATACCATTGATAATGTAAATTTTGTATATATATAATGATATTGTCTTTAGTTAAACAAGACAAGAAAAAATACCAACCGAGGAAATAGTGGACCTTTTGGGACTTGGGGGGGTGCGTCTGCACCCAACGCACCCCCCCTGGATACGGGCCTGAAGGGTAACAATAGAGGGGTGATTGTTAACAAAGATGGGACGCTAAGAGCACAATAGAATGTGTGAAAGGTTAACAATAGAGGGGTGATTGTTAACAAAGAAGGGACGCTAAGAGAACAATAGAATGTGTGAAAGGGTAACAATAGAGGGGTGATTGTTAACAAAGAAGGAACCTGTTCTATTATACCCTTTGGTTGTAATCAGGTTGTCCAAATTCTACTGATATCCACAGGGGCCTGTTCTATTATACCCTTTGGTTGTAATCAGGTTGTCCAAATTCTACTGATATTCACAGGGGCCTGTTCTATTATACCCTTTGGTTGTAATCAGGTTGTTAAAATTCTACTGATATTCACAAGGGGCCTGTTCTATTATACCCTTTGGTTGTAATCAGGTTGTTAAAATTCTACTGATATTCACAGGGGCCTGTTCTATTATACCCTTTGGTTGTAATCAGGTTGTTAAAATTCTACTGATATTCACAGGGGCCTGTTCTATTATACCCTTTGGTTGTAATCAGATTGTTAAAATTCTACTGATATTCACAGGGGCCTGTTCTATTATACCCTTTGGTTGTAATCAGGTTGTTAAAATTCTACTGATATTCACAGAGGCCTGTTCTATTATACCCTTTGGTTGTAATCAGGTTGTTAAAATTCTACTGATATTCACAGGGGCCTGTTCTATTATACCCTTTGGTTGTAATCAGGTTGTTAAAATTCTACTGATATTCACAGGGGCCTGTTCTATTATACCCTTTGGTTGTAATCAGGTTGTTAAAATTCTACTGATATTCACAGGGGCCTGTTCTATTATACCCTTTGGTTGTAATCAGGTTGTTAAAATTCTACTGATATTCACAGAGGCCTGTTCTATTATACCCTTTGGTTGTAATCAGGTTGTTAAAATTCTACTGATATTCACAGAGGCCTGTTCTATTATACCCTTTGGTTGTAATCAGGTTGTTAACATTCTACTGATATTCACAGGGGCCTGTTCTATTATACCCTTTGGTTGTAATCAGGTTGTTAAAATTCTACTGATATTCACAGGGGCCTGTTCTATTATACCCTTTGGTTGTAATCAGGTTGTTAACATTCTACTGATATTCACAGGGGCCTGTTCTATTATACCTTTTGGTTGTAATCAGGTTGTTAACATTCTACTGATATTCACAGGGGCCTGTTCTATTATACCCTTTGGTTGTAATCAGGTTTTCCAAATTCTACTGATATTCACAGGGGCCTGTTCTATTATACCCTTTAGTTGTAATCAGGTTGTCCAAATTCTACTGATATTTACAGGGGCCTGTTCTATTATACCCTTTGGTTGTAATCAGGTTGTTAAAATTCTACTGATATTCACAGGGGCCTGTTCTATTATACCCTTTGGTTGTAATCAGGTTGTTAAAATTCTACTGATATTCACAGGGGCCTGTTCTATTACACCCTTTGGTTGTAATCAGGTTGTTAACATTCTACTGATATTCACAGAGGCCTGTTCTATTATACCCTTTGGTTGTAATCAGGTTGTTAACATTCTACTGATATTCACAGGGGCCTGTTCTATTATACCCTTTGGTTGTAATCAGGTTGTTAACATTCTACTGATATTCACAGGGGCCTGTTCTATTATACCCTTTGGTTGTAATCAGGTTGTTAAAATTCTACTGATATTCACAGGGGCCTGTTCTATTATACCCTTTGGTTGTAATCAGGTTGTTAACATTCTACTGATATTCACAGGGGCCTGTTCTATTATACCATGGAGCTATAAAATTTTATAGCTCCATGATTATACCCTTTGGTTGTAATCAGGTTGTTAAAATTCTACTGATATTCACAGAGGCCTGTTCTATTATACCTTTTGGTTGTAATCAGGTTGTTAACATTCTACTGATATTCACAGGGGCCTGTTCTATTATACCCTTTGGTTGTAATCAGGTTGTTAACATTCTACTGATATTCACATGGGCCTGTTCTATTATACCCTTTGGTTGTAATCAGGTTGTTAAAATTCTACTGATATTCACAGGGGCCTGTTCTATTATACCCTTTGGTTGTAATCAGGTTGTCCAAATTCTACTGATATTCACAGGGGCCTGTTCTATTATACCCTTTGGTTGTAATCAGATTGTTAAAATTCTACTGATATTCACAGGGGCCTGTTCTATTATACCCTTTAGTCCAGTTCCCTATGTATTTTCGTGTGCAAATCATGGGGAAAGTGTAAACATTGCGTTTTATGAATATTTGAAGCATGCTGGTTATAAAAACTCATGTTGTGAAATTTCTAAAATTCATCTTTGACCTCTGACCGCAATTTGAATACTTTGACCCATTGAAAACAAAATGGTCATATCTTTGCAACGCTTAGATTAAATAAAATAATTTTAGTGTCAAATTATTTAGAAGATGCATATTAATATACCCTTTGGTTGTAATCAGGTTGTTAACATTCTACTGATATTCACAGGGGCTTGTTTTTTTGTTTGTTCTGCGCATGTGTGCTTTGTCCTGGTATTTAACTGACTGTACACCTGTTTGAAAGTATCGAAGCGTGACGTTTTTTTTCTCACAAACTTGAGGTTGCGCTAATGATAGCGCCCCTAACTGTACAATGACAATACTTCTCCCTTGATTTCACAAGGTTGGCGTGTGAATATGAAAACATGTAATAAGTCTGGAGATCAATGTAGGCAGATGTGAAAAGGATCTTTCTGGTACTTATATTAAACATCTTGAAACAAAATTGTCACTTTGTAATATTGTGTAATATAGGGCAAGAAAGCACTCACTCTACTAATTTTATCAAAGCATGAAATATATTATTAGTTTATATTATTCTGATTATTAGTCTATTTAATAATATCATTAACATTTCTTCTTTCAAATTATCATAGATGCTGTTTGGCGCAAATGAAAGGGAAATGAGAAACTGGTTACTACCAAATGTATTGAGTTCAGACAACTTAAACTATGTGCCACTAAACCATTCAGAAGGTGCATGTAATCAAAAGGATAAACAAGATTTTTTAGTAACAAAGCAAGCAATGTCTAATGTTGGACTTAGCAGGTCACAGCAACAAGAATTATTTAAAGTAAGAAACTTTTACTTAATTAGAACTGGTTACTTAATAAACATTGTTTTACCAGGGAAGAGTGAAATTCTCTGGTAAAACATGGTTAAACTTAGTGGTGATATTTTAGTAGAACCTGAACCAAAGCAATGTGTTTAGATGCCTTGGTTGAACTAATCCAGCACATGTGGACAGTAAACATCAGTGAACTTTTACCTAGTTTTTACAATCATGATAGTATATTGATTCAAAACAACTTTTACAAATTTATGGTTTGCCTTTAATGAAAACCAAATGGTAGTATATAAATAAGTGTTTTAATAGACTGTGGTGTTTTTTATACATAAATCTAATAGTAATGTTATAATTCTATTTTTTGAATTATTGAATTGAATTTGAAATGTGTTTATTTGTAGGTTCTAAGTGGTATACTTCATCTTGGAAATGTAGAGTTTATTAGTGATGATGATGTTACTGGACCATGTGAAATTGATTGTGAAAAACAAGGTAAATGATATAAAGGTTATGCTGTTTAATTATTTTCTGTATTATACCAATAAAAAGATTGCATAAAGTATTTATAGTTTAGCTTAAAGTAGTTGCGACCTTTAAGTTTGCATACAGTATTTATAGTTTAGCTTAAAGTAGTTGCGACCTTTAAGTTTGCATACAGTATTTATAGTTTAGCTTAAAGTAGTTGCGACCTTTAAGATTGCATACAGTATTTATAGTTTAGCTTAAAGTAGTTGCGACCTTTAAGATTGCATAAAGTATTTATAGTTTAGCTTAAAGTAGTTGCGACCTTTAAGATTGCATACAGTATTTATAGTTTAGCTTAAAGTAGTTGCGACCTTTAAGATTGCATACAGTATTTATAGTTTAGCTTTAAGTAGTTGCAACCTTTAAGTTTGCATACAGTATTTATAGTTTAGCTTAAAGTAGTTGCGACCTTTAAGATTGCATACAGTATTTATAGTTTAGCTTTAAGTAGTTCCAACCTTTAAGTTTGCATACAGTATTTATAGTTTAGCTTAAAGTAGTTCCGACCTTTAAGTTTTAACAGATTATATTTATAATACTGTTTTTTTTTATTTTATTAGAATTTTAAATCTAAAGTAAATTGGCATTTATTTATGATTCAAAATATTCTATCAACAGTTTATATATTTTTTTAGTATTTTTTAATTTGTTTTTATTTCTACCATAATATAATATATGAAAAATAACTAAAAACAGACCTAAGGAATAGCTTAATTACGATAGGTTGCCCAAAAAATATATACAAAAAATATCGTTAATAATTATGTCATTTTAAAATCTTAAATAATCTTATTAATATTCTTCTCCATCTTCAAAAAATGTTGATAAAATATTTCAGCCAAAGAAAGATTTTATAATTTACTAATTATTCAATATATCATATTGATGTTGCTTCATCAGGAGTTGACACCTCTGTTAATGCTGCTGCACAGTTACTTGGTCTTGATGTTGATGCCTTAACTAGATGTCTAGCATTCCGACAAATCACTGCATCTCACAAGCGTAGAAAGAGTGTCTTTATGAAACCTTGCTTAAAAGATGAATGTCACACAAGGAGAGATTGTCTTGCAAAGTTACTCTATGCCAGGTATTTTACAAACATTATAAGTATAATATTTGTTTTGTAGTGAAAGGAACCTACTTACTCTTTTAAAATGATCTTGTTGTACAGTATTTGCCTTTTTACTGACATGTTATACATTCAAAACAAACCCACAGAAGATGTTCATATCCAATAACTTTTATTTGCCTTCCCATATGCATGCTGGGCTGCACCGAGGTGGATTGCCCACAGCAAATCGTACATACACCTTTAAACATTCACAAAAATAAAATGAACATACATACATTACATGCAAACTCTAATACATAGTCAATTTAATTTCATTTTTATTCTGCCTAATCTCTCTTTCTGTCATGGCCTGACTTCTTTCTTTCTGCCTAATTTCTTTCTTTGTCATGTAGTTCGTATGTAACAGGAGAAAATGTTTACATGCAAACGTTTTCAACCCCACTTTGGTTTTACCAAAAAAAAACTAGTTTGAAGACTGTGACTAAATTATGGTTTAACGTTTCAGAGTTTTTGATTGGCTCGTTGGATTCATCAATGGCTGTACCATGGCCAGGAGTTGGCAGTCTTACATTGGTCTACTGGATGTCTACGGATTTGAAAGTTTTTCATTTAACAGTTTGGAGCAATTATGCATAAATTATGCAAATGAGAAACTTCAGCAACATTTTGTGCACAACTTCCTCAAAGCAGAACAGGTATTCCAACAAACTTATTTCTATATATAGAGTATGCTAATATACAGTTGGTGCAACAGTGTTTTATTAGAGTGATAATATCAAGTTCTTTTATTAAAAAAAAAAAAAATGAAGAAAAATAATATGGAACTTCTTTTAGTTTATATCAAACGAATCTCGTAAAAAAATATCAAAATACTAGTATAATTATAATACAATATAAAATAATTAAGATAACAATAATAATTAAAGTTTATGAGAATTATCATTCACTTTTTTTATCTAACAGTGATAATTTATAAACATAATTATACTGCTGATTAAACAGCCATGTTTGTATTATTCTAGGATGACTGTCAATCTGAAGGAATTCCATGGAAATTTGAAGACTTTACTGACAATAAAACATGTCTTGATATTATTGAAGGCAACATCAGTATATTTGCACTTATGAATCAAGTAAGTGTTGCTATTCCACAGCAAAATAAAAAAAATAATTTGTCATAGTTTTTCGCCAATTATGGTTGGAAAAGACCTGTATTCTGTAGTTTGTCTTTTTATTGAAAGATAAGCTGCTGTAAAAAAAGATGTATTGAGAATTCGCCTTTCTCAATCGTAGTACAGTACGTCGTATAATAATAACTCCTTCCTATTTTGAATTTGACATTTTGAGAAACAGTGGTTTTTACCAGACAGGCATAGTTTGTCTTACAAACCATAGTTTGTCTTTCAATAAAAATAAACTGTAGTTTGTAAGAAGATAAACAATGGACTTTTGAGCCTAGTTTACACTAGAAAACCTGGTGCTGATGTACTTTTGCACCTCAAGCTTAACCCCAATTTAAAAATATTCACCTGCTGCACACATTATGCCCAGTGATTTCAAGTTAAGTACAGTAGCACCACAACCAGTTTCAAACTATAAGTTGTTGTGCTTAGTGGAGACTGTCCATCTAAGGATCACAATCATGTTATTATGTCATTTACTTTCTATGAACTAATTGCAAGTTTATCTTGTTTATAGCAATGCAAGTTAAACAGACATTCAGATCCAAGTTCATTTTGTGAGTTTCTTCATGACACTATCAGCAGTTCAAACTTATCTCGTGCACACATGTCAGTGATATCACCAGCTTTTGTTGTGCATCACTATGCAGAGAAAGTTACGTACCAAGTGGATGGTCTAATTGAAAAGAATAAGGTAATATACTTAAAACTGAAAGCCAGTTTTACAGTATATTCACAAAAAAGAGGATAGAAGGTTATAAATAGTTTCTCAAAGCATTACAATTATGGGATAGTGCATCTGCTTCGTTTAAACTCATTTCTCATAATTTTATAACTAAAAATAAAAGCTACAGGAAAATGTATCAATGGCTGTTTGTAGCTACAGGGAAAATCTTTTGCTTTTGCTAAACTATCTTAGCTCATTTTTTCAAAACTTGTAGTGAAATCAAGGAGGAAGTACCAGAGAATTTAACTATCAACTTTAGAATACAACATAGTGTATAGGAACAACTTAAAGGTTAGCCTGTCATTAATCAAAACAATGGTCAGCAGTCAAATAGTTTATATTTGTTTTATACAATGATATTATATATAGCCGAAGGCAGATGTCAAACTACAATTTTATCGCAGTTCAAAAGGTGACTCTCCATGGAGAGGGAACCAACAGGATAGCGGCTGCAATCGACCAATCAGATATGCCCTACGCAGTACGCACTGCTATACGCCTGTGTTGAGCCTATCTGCGTGACAACGATACGCAATGTAGCGTGTTAAGCATATAAACGCAAACGGATTCTATATGATCCTCGTATACAAAAAATGCTAGATTACCAAGAAATTATTCATTCCATTGCGATTAAAAATATATTTAATTTTATAAATCTTCACTGTGCTTTGACTAGAATATGTGTTGTAATTTATGTGGTCTTAATGTATTATATTAGATTATTATTTTTTATACTAAATGTTTTTGACCACATTTACGGCCGCCATCTTGTTGGTTCCCCCTCCTGTTGGAATCACTTTTCAGTCTGGAGTACGTGCTCTAGACTTTGGCTTATTACATCTTTCTGGTTTTATATCAAAATAAGAATTGGTTCACAATTCTATTTGGAAAAGGACAAGAGTGTTTCAACCTATTTAACCACACATCCTCTCCATTATTACAATTAAGTTTAATTTAACAACTTGCCTTCCTGCCCTATTATCAGGGATATTTTTTAATAATAATAATTTTTAATATTTACTTCGAATGGAAACCTTATATTGCTATTACAATACATTATATTTGCTCATTAGATTTGATGTGCAGTGTACACAGGTGAATGTTCATTTACTAATTAATCTATTGTGTATCATTTGATGTTTTTAGGATGGTATTCCAGCAGAACTTGTAGATTTGCTTAGAATTAGCAGCAAGAAGTTTGTGCAACAACTAGTTGATGCTGATGTTACCAGTTTACATGTGATTGATCTTGTTATTAGTTTTTAAACACCATAGTAACACTATACTAACATCAAACTAACACTGTAGTAACACCATACTAACACTGTAGTAACACCATACTAACACTATACTAACACCATTTTCTCTATTGTTCACGTCCATTGCTTTTTAAGTTCTGTCTTCATCAATGTTACATCATGAAACTTTTAAACAAAGAATAAATGTGTGATATTTATAATGCCCTTGCATCTTGTCAGTTATGTTAATAGTTCTGTTTAACCTAAAATAGGTTAATTTTATGATTTTTTTTGCAGAATCCAAGTAAAACAAAAGGCAAAAAGACTACTTTTACAGTGGTATCAAAATTTAAGGTACAGAATCATGAAAATTGAAACTCATACAAAACTTAATTTAGACTCTTGATGAATTTAGTATGGAACATCAATTAAAAAAATACCTTCAAGACCAAGCTCTTGCTTTAGGAGTTAGATAGGTTTTTTGCTTTGTTGTTGTTTTTGCTTTCTTGACCATTTTTTTTCTTGAAAGAGGAGAAACAGGGAAACAAGGACTTTTATGGGTTTTCCTCAGCATCCCTGTTTTTGTATATTGTTGATGTTTTGATATTTTGTTTCCTGTATATTATATTAATTATAATTTATCTGTAAATTGTTTTTATGATGCTGAAATAAATCAAATAAACATCTGCAAGATCACTCAAATTATTGCTTCCCAATTTTTTTTTTACTTCTGTTGAAAATGTAACTTATAATATATGCAAGATATTTTATTTTTTAATTATCAGACATATTTCCTCAATCCATTTTGTATTTACTATACTTATTTTGGTTGATACCATTTAGTTTTTACATGTAATCTTCGGGGTAACAATCTAACAATTGTATCTTATATCTTAGAATTCATTGGACAGTCTTATGGCTACTTTATATGAAACAACACCTCACTACATCCGCTGTATCAAACCAAGTCTTGAGTGTCAACCAGACAGCTTTGATAACGTTCATGTTATAAATCAACTACGTGCTTGCGGTGTTCTTGAAACAATTCAGATTAGTGCAACAGGCTTCCCTACCAGGTCAGCTTACAGCTATTGTTTTGTGTCTTTTTATACTAACAATGCACCCATTTATGACTTGTTGATACCCTTGTTAGTTAAGTTAACTTGAAACAATTGAGATCAGTGCAACAGGCTTCCCTACAAGGTCAGCTTACAGCTATTGTTTTGTGTTCTTTTTATACTAACAATGCACCCATCTGGTTGATACCCTTGTTAGTTAAGTTCACTTGAAACAATTGAGATCAGTGCAACAGGCTTCCCTACAAGGTCAGCTTACAGCTATTGTTTTGTGTTCTTTTTATACTAACAATGCACCCATCTATGACTGGTTGATACCGTTGTTAGTTAAGTTAACTTAAAACAATTCAGATCAGTGCAACAGGCTTCCCTACCAGGTCAGCTTACAGCTATTGTTTTGTGTTCTTTTTATACTAACAATGTACCCATCTATGACTGGTTGATACCCTTGTTAGTTAAGTTCACTTGAAACAATTGAGATTAGTGCAACAGGCTTCCCTACAAGGTCAGCTTACAACTATTGTTTTGTGTTCTTTTTATACTAACAATGCGCCCATCTATGACTGGTTAATACCCTTGTTAGTTAAGTTAACTTGAAACAATTGAGATCAGTGCAACAGGCTTCCCTACCAGGTCAGCTTACAGCTATTGTTTTGTGTCTTTTTATACTAACAATGCACCCATTTATGACTTGTTGATACCCTTGTTAGTTAAGTTAACTTGAAACAATTGAGATCAGTGCAACAGGCTTCCCTACAAGGTCAGCTTACAGCTATTGTTTTGTGTTCTTTTTATACTAACAATGCACCCATCTGGTTGATACCCTTGTTAGTTAAGTTCACTTGAAACAATTGAGATCAGTGCAACAGGCTTCCCTACAAGGTCAGCTTACAGCTATTGTTTTGTGTTCTTTTTATACTAACAATGCACCCATCTATGACTGGTTGATACCGTTGTTAGTTAAGTTAACTTAAAACAATTCAGATCAGTGCAACAGGCTTCCCTACCAGGTCAGCTTACAGCTATTGTTTTGTGTTCTTTTTATACTAACAATGTACCCATCTATGACTGGTTGATACCCTTGTTAGTTAAGTTCACTTGAAACAATTGAGATTAGTGCAACAGGCTTCCCTACAAGGTCAGCTTACAACTATTGTTTTGTGTTCTTTTTATACTAACAATGCGCCCATCTATGACTGGTTAATACCCTTGTTAGTTAAGTTAACTTGAAACAATTGAGATCAGTGCAACAGGCTTCCCTACCAGGTCAGCTTACAGCTATTGTTTTGTGTTCTTTTTATACTAACAATGCACCCATCTATGACTGGTTGATACCCTGGTTAGTTAAGTTCACTTGAAACAATTCAGATCAGTGCAACAGGCTTCCCTACCAGGTCAGCTTACAGCTATTGTTTTGTGTTCTTTTTATACTAACAATTCACCCACCATCTATGACTGGTTGATACCCTTGTTAGTTAAGTTCACTTGAAACAATTCAGATCAGTGCAACAGGCTTCCCTACCAGGTCAGCTTACAGCTATTGTTTTGTGTTCTTTTTATACTAACAATGTACCCATCTATGACTGGTTGATACCCTGGTTAGTTAAGTTCACTTGAAACAATTCAGATCAGTGCAACAGGCTTCCCTACCAGGTCAGCTTACAGCTATTGTTTTGTGTTCTTTTTATACTAACAATGTACCCATCTATGACTGGTTGATACCCTTAGTTAAGTTCACTTGAAACAATTCAGATCAGTGCAACAGGCTTCTTCCCTACCAGGTCAGCTTACAACTATTGTTTTGTGTTCTTTTTATACTAACAATGTACCCATCTATGACTGGTTTATATCCTTGTTAGTTAAGTTCACTTGAAACAATTCAGATCAGTGCAACAGGCTTCTTCCCTACCAGGTCAGCTTACAACTATTGTTTTGTGTTCTTTTTATACTAACAATGTACCCATCTATGACTGGTTTATATCCTTGTTAGTTAAGTTCACTTGAAACAATTCAGATTAGTGCAACAGGCTTCCCTACCAGGTCAGCTTACAGCTATTGTTTTGTGTTCTTTTTATACTAACAATGTACCCATCTATGACTGGTTTATACCCTTGTTAGTTAAGTTCACTTGAAACAATTCAGATTAGTGCAACAGGCTTCCCTACCAGGTCAGCTTAAAGCTATTGTTTTGTGTTCCTTTTATACTAACAATGTACCCATCTATGACTGGTTTATACCCTTGTTAGTTAAGTTCACTTGAAATAATTCAGATCAGTGCAACAGGCTTCTTTCCGTACCAGGTCAGCTTACAGCTATTGTTTTGTGTTCTTTTTATACTAACAATGTACCCATCTATGACTGGTTTATACCCTAGTTAGTTAAGTTCTCTTGAAACAATTCAGATCAGTGCAACAGGCTTCCCTACCAGGTCAGCTTACAGCTATTGTTTTGTGTTCCTTTTATACTAACAATGTACCCATCTATGACTGGTTTATACCCTTGTTAGTTAAGTTCACTTGAAACAATTGAGATCAGTGCAACAGGCTTCCCTACCAGGTCAGCTTATAGCTATTGTTTTGTGTTCCTTTTATACTAACAATGTACCCATCTATGACTGGTTGATACCCTGGTTAGTTAAGTTCACTTGAAGCAATTGAGATCAGTGCAACAGGCTTCCCTACCAGGTCAGCTTACAGCTATTGTTTTGTGTTCGTTTTATACTAGCAATGCACCCATCTATGACTGGTTGATACCCTGGTTAGTTAAGTTAACTTGAAACAATTGAGATTAGTGCAACAGGCTTCCCTACAAGGTCAGCTTACAGCTATTGTTTTGTGTTCTTTTTATACTAACAATGTACCCATCTATGACTGGTTGATACCCTTGTTAGTTAAGTTCACTTGAAACAATTCAGATTAGTGCAACAGGCTTCCCTACCAGGTCAGCTTACAGCTATAATTGTTTTGTGTTCCTTTTATACTAACAATGCACCCATCTATGACTGGTTGATACCCTTGTTAGTTAAGTTCACTTGAAACAACTCAGATTAGTCCAACGGGCTTCTTCCCTACCAGGTTAGCTTACAGCTATTTGTTTTCGATATTGAATAATTAAGAAAAAACTAAAATGGTTGTATTGTATTGTTTTATAGGTTGCACTAAACATGTTACAACCTTCTTATTTGTTGTAATTTGTATTACCCAGTGGTCTAATGGTTAGGATATCTGCATATCAAGCAGAAGGTTCCGGGTTTGAATCTTGGTGGGGGCGACTTTTTCTCATTCTCACAGATTTCCTCATCTTCATCGTTTCAAATTAATTATTTAAGTTTCAGTATATCACCGGGCGATATAGAATTTATTCTGTGCCTGTGATGTTTATAATATATACTGTATATACCTCTGTACATACTGCATATGTTGAACACCTACTAACACACTTGCCAGTGTGTTGTTTGTTATACTTGATTCTGAACGATAATGACAATTTTCTTATAGAATGTTGTACAGTGATTTTCTTAAGAGGTATGAATTATTAATAAGGTCAAACTCAGAAGATGTAAAAGATTTGGATACAAAAAGTAAATGTGCTGTTATTACGAATCTGGTTTTAGCTGAAGCAGACAAAGAAAATAAAATGAAAAGCTTTTTGTTTGGAAAAACAAAGATATTCCTAAGAGAGGGACAGGTACTTAAAGTAGTTTAATAATAATTTAATTATTTTATATTTGCAGTAGAATAAATTAAATTTTAATTAGTTTAAGTGAATATTTTATGGCAAAGGAATCATTAGCAATTATTTGACTTTATACGGTCATTTTTCGCCAAGGTAAGGTGAACTAGGCAGTCTTATTACTTAGGCTTGCCGACCCAGCCAAGTCTACTTACACTTTGCTACATATTTTAATATAACAGATGTAATATTTAGTTCCTCGAGAAAAATATCATTCCCTCGGGGATGTCAATTTTTATATTTCACCTCTAAGCAGGCACTATCTGTATAATATAAACCTTTGCAGTAGAGCTGAATGAGTGTCGTAAAATAAACCTTTATTTTTAAAAGTAGTGCTACAGGAATATTTTTGTAGAATAAGATAGGAAATTCACCAAAATTAACTAGATAATTATTTAAAATTGAGGCATTTTTCTTTTTAAAAAAAGTATATACTGTAAATATAAAAAAGAAAATAACAATCAATTTGACACAATTTAAAAAATACCATTTTATTAAAAATTATTACCAGTTAAATGTGTGTAAGTCATTGAAAATCAGTAAAATTCCTATCTTATAACATTATGAAAAAGTTGTAGCACCAAATTATAATACTTTTAGCTTTTAGTTTTTAGCTTGTCAGTGTAAAAAAGTAAGTAAGAATCTGCATCATTGTATATTTATTATATTCCGTTATTTTTCATTTAGTTGGATAAACTTGAAGTTGCAAGATTGAAGGAATTCAATTTAAGTGCTGGTGTAATACAGATATGGTGGAGGAAGATCCTGGCAACCAAAAGTAAACAAGAGACAGCTGTGGTCATCATTCAAGCAGGTATTGATTGTAATAGTGTTTTGACAAATATCTTGCAGGCATCATGCTGTTACCAAACCAAGCCACTAATTGTCACTAATTAGAATTGATATGTTGTAGGTTTTAGAGGCTGGAAGGTGAGAGAAGATGTAAAGAGACGACATGAGGCAGCACGTGTCATACAGTATGCTATGATGCCGAGTCACTAATTAGTAATTGATATGTTGTAGGTTTTAGAGGCTGGAAGGTGAGAGAAGATGTAAAGAGACGACATGAGGCAGCACGTGTCATACAGTATGCTATGATTGGATATTCAATTCGTTTACACCAATGCAAGTTAGATGAACAATTAAATGAATTGAATTCAGACGAGGTAGGCTTTTAACTTAAAACTCCCAATTTTCAATCTTCGCTGCACCAACAAACTTTACAATGTGAAGTATGTTCCTTCATCACTAACACATCCTCATTTACATGTACTTACTTTAATGATGTTAAATTAACACATCATCATATGTACTGTGCTATAAAACTAATAATGTTGAATAGAGTATATTTCATTTACTGAGAGATTGCCTGTGCTTGGTTCCGCCTCATTAAATGGTCAATCAGTTAATTTTCATGAAATATTCTCCATATTCAAATCATAAACATTCAGTTTATGATTTTTAATTTAATTTTTTTTTTTCTTGATACAATTTAATACAATTTAACATTTATTTTTACCAGTTTGCTGATTCTGATGTGCAAGAATGCATTGATGAACAATCACAACAAAACAATAGCATATTAACAGAAGGTATACTGTCAGCAGTATCACTGGATAATGATCCTCATGACAGTAACCTGTCAGTGATTAGGTCAAGCAAATGTAGCAAAGAAGTTGAAGATCAAGACAAGAGAGATAAGTTTACCAGTAAAGAAGTTGAAAATCAAGACAAGAGAGATAAGTTTACCATTAAAGGAATTGAAGATCAAGACAAGAGAGATAAGTTTACCATTAAAGGAATTGAAGATCAAGACAAGAGAGATAAGTTTACCGATAAGAGCATCAATGAAATTGAAGAACCAGAAAATGTAAATAACAATTATAGAATACAATTTCATGAAAATGGTAACCTGAACTGTAATAGTGGTAGAAGTGAGGGAAATACAATAGTAAACATTGAACAAAAAGATGGGGATGAAATATCTCAAAAGAAGAGCTCAAATGAACAATGTGGTACACATAAACCAATAGCTAGTGAGCACCAGAATGGTAGACGTGTTAAAGAGGAGCCTGTAAATCAAGGAACTACTACCATCATTAACAAGTTTGTGCAAGTTGCAACAACTCCTGCAGTTGATATAGCTTTTGGTATTGTGTTACTTGGTTTGCTGTATCATGGTCCAGTTAGGCTATAATGCAGTTTATGTCCGGATTAAGTATGTTAATCCAGGAACTACCACCAGTATCAAGGTTGTGTCAAATGCCGCAAATTGTCTACTGTATATGTTGAAAGAAAAATGAATATTGACACAATTCAATTTTTTACATGCGTGTGCTGTCGTACCAATTTTATTCAAAATACAGTACAAACAATAATACAATTACAAAACTTAAGATCCATTACACTGTAAGAATTCAGGGTCTTTGTGGAGGTCTTTCAGCTGGTGTTCACGCATGAGTAAATATGAAATTATCCAAATATTAAATTTTATTATAAACAAATCATGTAAAACTAACGATTTAATTTCAGTAAATAAAAATTATCCTCAGGAATATGATTTAATTTGCGGATTTAAACTTTGTGTTACTTTTTTACTCTTAGTTTAAAAAAACTTTCCAACCCCATTGGAAATACAGTAAGTCAAGATTGTATGTTCGTTCTGGCCGTTCTGTATTCGTCATTCCTATTTGCATGAAAACGTTACTATAGTACTAGACATTGTTATTATTAAATGGCCGCATTTTGACCATTTTATTTCTTGACATATTAACCAATAGATATAATAAAGCCAAAAAAGATATTCTATCTTTCTGATTATAATACACTTAAAGGTAAGCTTATATGGAAACAACAAACTCACAAAATTGCTATACTGGTCGTGACATGATTTAAAGTTGCACTTAGTTCCTTTCAGTCCCAAAAGAATAGAACAAAACTGAAAGGAACTGAGCTTATGGCGACATTTTTTGTGTGCCTTTCAGGTCAGTTACTCGGATTCTTGTCATTTCATCAAGAGTGAAATGTTTGAAGACTACACATTGTCATGCCATGTCAACTAAAAATCATTTCTAATGTTCCTTTTCCTTTACAAATTTTCCTAGATTTAATTAGCCAAGTACTATGACAGCAGTATAGTGTAATTTTATTGTATGCCAATCAAGACAATATTAGTCCTATAGGGCTTGTTTACAAAAACATCAAATACAATTTAATGTTTCTGATGAGTTTTAATAAATAAAAGCGTTAAGTACATCTCAAGCTTTGGAAAACAGTTATTATAGCAATATAGTATTTCAAGGCTTTATCTATGCCAATCAAGAGAATGAAGTACATAATTTGCATAATCAAGTGGTGTATCAAAGTATGAACTATGTTCTTTTGGTAAATAGGTCAGATTTATATATAAATTATTTAAAAAAAAAATTATTTCCACAAACAAAATAAAAGTAATTTCGCCATAAGTTCTCAAATACAAAATATTTAATGTTTATAGATATAGTGATACTTAGAAAAAAAGGTCCCATACCTGGGCAACCATTATTGAAAAATGACACACCGGGGGTAAAAAATAATTGCTGTTATACAGTAAATTATCCCATCTCCGCACCTTTTGTTCTGTTTAGCAAGTCTGTCAACTATCAAAAAAAGATGATATGGCCATCAATCAACATTTGTAAGTCTAATTACTACAAATTTGTAAGGCTTCTGTCGAAAAAAGTTAAGTGCATAAAAATCAATAGCCCAATCATTTACTAAATTCAGAAATAATGTAATAATAATCATTTATGTTTGCAAGATTGAAACCAATTTACCTTAGCATTATATGAATTTACTTGTGACTCGCATTGAGATTTAAAAGAAAATAGACAAACAAATATACAATACAAAACAAAATATATATTGTATATCATTTATTAAAATAGAATATGAAATATATATTTATGCAGTAACCAACTCAACTAATTTGGCTTTAGTAAATGTATATATTCGATGTATTTAATTGTGATTAACGCATAAACCACAAAATTGTACATTAGTTACCAGATAAGTTTAAAATTTTTGTCAAGTCAATAAAAAAGATTGAAAAAAGCTATGCCATGAAACATTTAAATCTTTGACTTTTAATGGTTTTAAATTTATGTAGCGCAATTATGAATGTTAACAGTCAAGTATATTGCTAATTAATATACAGTGTGTTATTATTTACACATATGTCCCATGTAAAACTTTGGGTACACCACAAGCGCTAACACTAACCATAGCCACCATAGCCGCACACATTGCTAAGACTCATCTTGGACAATGTATCTCTATCATTGACATGACTGACTGTATATATATAAAAAAAAAAAAGCTACATGCTAATATTGAATGTGATTGATTGGAGGCATCTGTATGGCTAGTAAAAATATCTTATTTTGGTGATGAATGGGGAGAAAGGACTATTCTGTTTTAGGTTTTCAGAAGCGTGTTGATCAGTCACACACACTAGTATAGACAGCAGCTGATAATTGTTTTGTTATAATACAGTATGTGGTATGGATTTTTGAGTACACATCTTAAATCACATGCACATTGTGGGTGATATGACAAATAAATATACTACAATATGGCACTGTATGTGGCATCAGACAATTGAATACTGCAATTCGGTTTTGCGCATTTATTTTTGTTACAGAGATTGAGTAACCACACACTTGAGAAGAGTCTAGGCTGTTGACTGATCATGTTCAAGCAACCAGTAGTGTTACACTGTCTATTAGTTCTACTTCACGTCCAAAATTGGAGCACTGCCTTTTTGAAAGGCATTATTTTTTATTTAAGATTTAAGCAGATACAAAAATACCTATAAATATAAAAATTTGTCATTCACGTAATCTCATGTCAGGTACGTGACCTATATTAGAGTACTTGAATTCCTTTGGTCTATTAAGACATAGTTAAAGACTTCTAAAAACATTGTTTCAATAGATCTTCTTTATTGTCCTTTATTAACTATGTATCTCCTATTGTTCATATAAATTGTTGAACTGAGTTACCATATAACTACAGTTCATATGGTCTACTGTAGGTTTTCAATAGACACTACTGTTTCTAGTAATTCTACAATGTCCATTCTCTCAACTGCTCTTAAGGCTTTTATTACTTCCTTTCGTTGGTTCACATCTCTTCCTTGCTTACATCGCCATTGTACCAGTGATTCCATCGTTGCTTCTACAGTCAGTGCTGAAAACCTTCTCTCATTTTGTGATAGCTCAACATCAGCAATACCAAGACCCCTGCAAAAACTCTTCCATTCTGTCATCTTCTCAGAAATTATCAGGAAGTCCAAGTCTGTTAAGCATCCTGTAAAAATACATTTAATTAAAACAATTTTGATCGTGTATGTTATATACAATTATTAATAATGAAAACAACAATTTTAATACTTGAATTAAAAAAATCCTCCAATATGCCTATAGGCTTTAACATTTGAAAAACAAAATGTAATATTTAATCATGTTTGTCCATCTCTCAACAATCTTATAAAAAGTAAATTAAATAAAAATAATCAGGTATATAGTTACAATAACATATTAAGAATAATAAGCGTTTACCCACCTTGTCCTGATTGGTCTGTAAACATTGGAACTTCTGAACTGACATCATCTTTGTATTCATGTCTTGTACACAGGCTATCAGCCAAATCAACACGTCCTTGTTGTTTTAAAGCCTTGATCATTGTAGGTAGTTGATGTGCTGCTCTTTGTCTACCTCTCCACTTAACCAGGACTACCATTATGTCATCTTCATCATGTCTGTTTTTACCTGTGATATTACTGATAACATCCCATTTAATTCCAAGGCGCACTGCTAATCTTCTCCAATGTTGACCTAAATTGTCACAGATGAACAGTAGATCTTGATCATCAAAACGAGCTGTGAAATAATTCAATTAAAATTCAACTCACAATTCCATTCATTCTTTTATTTCGGAATCATTTGTCCATAGAAAATAAACATAATTTTGTATCAATTAACAAATTTAAATAAAAATATTAATACAAACAATATCAGAATAAATTAAATAAAACAACACACCTTTATAACACACCTAAGAAGATTCTTAATCTATTTGGAGAATTGTGAGTTATTTATTAAAATGTGCTATTGCTCTTTTAATGATGTCATTGAGAGTGCAATGTTGATATATGTGCACAAGAATGCAATTTAGTTTTGCACGTTTGTTTTTGTTACACGGTGAGTGAGCAACCACAAGTTACAAGAGGCTAGGTTGTAGTTGAATGACCACATTGGATCAACCATTTGAATGATTTAGGCCTTTCCTTTCATTAAAAGTAGGTGTGTTAAAAAGCAATGTTTTATATTTGTAAAATAGTAAAAATATTTTCTTAGGTGAAAGATGAAAATTTTATATATTTTCACCTCATAAATTATTTGTACATTGTACTTTTATTCATTCATTATTTTTATACTATTTAATGGCAGGAATCACAATATAATGCTATATACCTGAAGGTTTGATAACCTTGGGTATTTCATCGTCAATGTATTTCTGAAACAGCAGATCAGCAAGATCATTACGATCATGCTGCCTTAGTGCGGTGCATAATACTTGTTGCTGATTAAGGTCACTACCAATGCTGCTTCTCCAACGTTTCAGCATCTTTGCTGTAGCTTTATCTGTCTGCTTTTCATTATCAAAAATAGCATTCACTTTAGACCATGTAAGCCCCAAACGAACACAAAATCGTCTGCAGGAAAGATCCATCTCTGTAGACACATTTTCAATAGTTAGGTCATCCACACAGTCTATGATTAAAAAAAACATTTTTACATTTTCTTTTTATTATTTTTACATGGATCTCTCTCAAAAGTTCAAACAAACAATGTTTTTAAAACATAATAAGCAATAAGGCTACATATAATAATACAAAAATAAGTCAATCAAGGCTTCCAGAATGTACTAATTGCTGTACTAATGTGTAAACAATACTATATTGTCATATGTAGAAAGAAGTGTAATATTTTGAAACAATTATGCCATTTACATTGAGTGGTATCATATTCCTCATCAACTATAGGTACTAACAGTGTATGCTTATGAAAGTAATATTAATTCTATTTCAATAACAGATGTAAAAGTATAAAAATCCTATAAGATTTGCAAATAGATTTTTGATATTGTATCCAATGCCTATGTAGTAGTTGCTTACTAGTAGAAGTGTATTTAATATATATATTATGATACGAAATACGTCTGTATCTGTGAAAGTCATATTTACCAATGTTATTCACATATTTGTCTTCAATGGACTCCTCTGTAAAAAAAGGTTAAATAATAACAGAATATTTAGGCTTTCACTATGAATTGAAAATCATAAAAAATGCGTACTGTAAATCTTTTAATTTTATCTAGCTTCTAATGTGTACAGACACAAATGGATACATACATTTTCAACAAGGGTCTCAAGGCATAGTAACAAATAGAGAAATGAACTTTGCCCAAAAATACATCTATCAGTTGAAACCAGCTATTATTTAGGGCATAATACTATAAGTTATTTGATATAAAGGAACAAATATTGGTAAGTATGTGTTCATTTTTTGTGTTAAATTTCTACAAATCCGTTAAAGTGATTTTGTAGTTTTCCCCTAGAGAAAAATAACATTGCATTATTGCAAGATTGTATATATTATTCATTTTTCGTCAACATCCTACCTAGGCTTCATGCGATCTTAAACAATAAAAACACAAATAATAATTTACCATTTGATAGGACATTGTCTCCAAACAGATTACAGTAACGTTTCACTTCCATTCCTCTGCTTCCACATGGCAACACATCTTTGTCAAATTTGCGTACAACATGCATATGAGTAGGTTCACCTTTTGAAGCACACACACAAGGGATGTACATCTTTACTTTAACACCATGTGCATTCTTCTCACTCAAAAAGTGTAATTCTTTTTGAAGGAAACTAAGCACCTGAAAAATAAATAAAGTTGTAACAGTAATGCAATAACAATTAAAAAGGAACAAATTAACAGGCATATATCAGTATTTCTAATGGCTAATTGTGTAAATAGAATTATGCTTGTGAAAGATGTAAAAGCAACAATAAGTTGGAGGTGTAAATAAAGTGTAGAATGTTTGATACTGGCTTACCTTCTTACAGATGCTAGATTGTGGATCATCATCTTCAGGAGAGCTGCTTCCTGATTCTGTGTTCATGATTGTCGTTCTGACAATTGTTGTCTGCAATTACAAAAAAACAAATCAATCCTTTAAACATTTTTACTCAAATCTAAAAGTCCATATTATTAACTTGAGATTTTCATCTTCATTGGATTCTGCCGTCATCCATTATTTGTCATTATTGTTTTTTACCTCATTGTCTTTTGGTCGAAATAATAGACTTTTGAGTAGAATTGAATAAAACTATTTATTATTATTTTACCTGGAATAAACGACGGTTGTTAATAGTAGCAACATTTAGAAGCACAAGATGATGGCCATCAACATTCAGTTCTACATGCTCATAAGACAATGCAGGCTCAACATCTTCCATTTGAAATTCCTCAATAAATTTAGTTGCAACACGTTGGAAGAGATCATCTGGAAGGTAGCCATCAAAGTCATGAAAGAGAGAAATAGCACGCTTCTCTTCATATTCAGCAGCCTTTGTATCATCACGTTGGGGCTTCAGGCGTGAAAGAACATAGAACATTCGTCCAACATTCTATAGAAACAAAAATGGAACATGAGTCCTAGATAGAATATATGAACAAATAATTAAAGACACCTTCCCTACAATTTGTGACGTTTTGTAAAAATAATACATATATATTACTTTAAAAACATTAAACCATGTCATTCCTTGTCTTAAATGTACGTTTTATGGTAAATTATGATAAAAAGTGAGAAACAATGCACTACCTAAGTAGCTCGCGGCGACCGCCCTCTCGTGGGCGGTCTTAGGCCTAGCCTAGCTAGGCTTAGTTTTGTAGGCCTAGCTGGTAAACATCGGTAACGTACGAACATTGTACGCTAGCTATATACCTAGCCTGAAGTTGTATAGTTGCTGCATTAATTGTCTTTCTATTTTTGCCAGACTCTGTTGATACAAATTGGGGAAAACCTGGTATTTTCGCTGAAAATTTAGATGTCTTCCATTTGTTTTGGCCTCACGATCGATCGAAAAGTGGGCGAATTACATGTGAAAAACAAAAATATCAATCCGTGCGCAATGCATTTTGGGATTTATAGCGGGTCGCTTTAATTATTAGAATCGAACTATTTTTCACATTTTGAACCGTTTAAAGACGAAAAAAGTTATCACAATAGGACCATATAGTATTATTTTTACATTAAATATAGTTTTTGATCTTAAATTAGATCTAAAAAACTTAGGGAAGGGGGCTTTAAACTAAAATGTTAAATAAAATAAAAATACCTCTTTACTCCTTTTTTCACACATTAACCCAAAGGTTTGCATGAGAGACACAAAGAAGATAATCATCTCATCTGACTCATCCTTCCAAATATGCTGCAACAGTCTTTCATCTAGTTTGCCCCCATTTAAATTTCTCCAAAGCTGTTTCAGAGATGGCTAAAAAACATAAAAGCACAAAAGTGTAATTTGTTAATGCAACAAAGTAATTATTATTCTTCTGGTCAGTAGAACCTCTCCTTTTGGAAAAACTTATTGAAGCTTACTTGTAAAATGAATGAGAGGCAGATTAACACCATGGCTAACCTCTATTAAGGGGACACTTTGTTGGGTCTTCCCTTAAACCTTATTGAAACTTACTTGTGAAATGAATGAGAGGCAGATTAACACCATAGCTAACCTCTATTAAGGGGACACTTTGTTGAGTCTTCTCTTAAACCTTATTAAAACTTACTTGTGAAATGAATGAGAGGCAGATTAACACCACGGCTAACCTCTATTAAGGAGACACTTTGTTGGGTCTTCCCTTAAACCTTATTAAAACTTACTTGTGAAATGAATGAGAGGCAGATTAACACCACAGCTAACCTCTATTAAGGAGACACTTTGTTGGGTCTTCCCTTAAACCTTATTGAAACTTACTTGTGAAATGAATGAGAGGCAGATTAACACCACGGCTAACCTCTATTAAGGAGACACTTTGTTGGGTCTTCCCTTAAACCTTATTAAAACTTACTTGTGAAATGAATGAGAGGCAGATTAACACCACGGCTAACCTCTATTAAGGAGACACTTTGTTGGGTCTTCCCTTAAACCTTATTAAAACTTACTTGTGAAATGAATGAGAGGCAGATTAACACCACGGCTAACCTCTATTAAGGAGACACTTTGTTGGGTCTTCCCTTAAACCTTATTAAAACTTACTTGTGAAATGAATGAGAGGCAGATTAACACCACGGCTAACCTCTATTAAGGAGACACTTTGTTGGGTCTTCCCTTAAACCTTATTAAAACTTACTTGTGAAATGAATGAGAGGCAGATTAACACCACGGCTAACCTCTATTAAGGAGACACTTTGTTGGGTCTTCCCTTAAACCTTATTAAAACTTACTTGTGAAATGAATGAGAGGCAGATTAACACTATGGCTAACCTCTATTAAGGGGACACTTTGTTGAGTCTTCCCTTAAACCTTATTGAAACTTACTTGTGAAATGAATGAGAGGCAGATTAACACCACAGCTAACCTCTATTAAGGGGACACTTTGTTGGGTCTTCCCTTAAACCTTATTAAAACTTACTTGTGAAATGAATGAGAGGCAGATTAACACCATGGCTAACCTCTATTAAGGGGACACTTTGTTGGGTCTTCTCTTAAACCTTATTAAAACTTACTTGTGAAATGAATGAGAGGCAGATTAACACCACAGCTAACCTCTTTTAAGGAGACACTTTGTTGGGTCTTCCCTTAAACCTTATTAAAACTTACTTGTGAAATGAATGAGAGGCAGATTAACACCATGGCTAACCTCTATTAAGGGGACACTTTGTTGGGTCTTCCCTTAAACCTTATTGAAACTTACTTGTGAAATGAATGAGAGGCAGATTAACACCATAGCTAACCTCTATTAAGGAGAGACTTTGTTGGGTCTTCTCTTAATGAGAGTGCTACAGTAATATGTTTACAAATACATATTTTAATATTAGAATATAATAGAATTAATAAGGTATAATTTCGTTCTCTGTGTGGCAGATTTTAGAGCTAAATCCATCACACTAAAAAAAAATTACCACAATGTTTACGTCTGATATTCACCAATGATTGACACCACTCAAAGAAGTGAAGTTTGCTAACCTGAATGCTGGGATCTATAACTGTGATGATTGTTTTAAACTTGTCAACTACTCCCATCAAATCTATAACAATTTTTTCTTTGAGGATCTTGTCATCTGGGTAGAACAGAATTTCGCCGATGTCGTGCAAGTACTCAAGAAACAGTTCTCTGTCAGTTATCTTACAACGAGCAAGTAAATCATTAATCTAAAACGTAAATAAATATCAAAATGAAAAATGTAATGAAAAAAAAAATGCTGATTAATTACAAACTGGTTTTCTGTTGATGTTATCATTTATTTCGTTGTTGAAAGGTTGTTTATATAGGACATAATACTTTATCATGCAAGGGTAGATTTGAATTCTGAAATTTTCCCAACCAACAGTAAACTCAAGGTTCACCACTTACTTCAATAATTATTAGAGGACAAAAAATGTTCCTTTTGTTTTGGTACTTGGTACTCTACTAAAATTGCACCGTTCCTGTTTGATAAACATTTGTTGAAGATTCACCATAAACAGTCAATTAACACAGACAGAAAAGCAGGGATTACTGTTACTATCAATAACAAACTTGTATCCCACACAATTTCAAATGTAATGAAACAAGCTTTTTTTTCACTTTAATTAACACCATTCAATGCAACACTCAGAAAAACAGGGTTTAATGCTTCAAATGTAATGGATGTTAAACATTAAAATACACATTCATCAATCGATTTGTTAAAGAAATTTATTCTAACCTCAGAAGTTGGTAGATATAGTTTGTCTTTTCGTAACTGTTGTATTTCCAGCAGTACTTGCAGCCATTTAATTGGAAAAGTAAGAATCATCATCTGGACTAATTTTTGTATTTGGAGAATGATTTTAGAAGCACCGCTCTTTTCAAATGGGACACTGTTTTCAATGGTAAAGAGCTCTCCTTGATACACCATGTCCTCGAATGGTTTTCCTTCCAGGGCTTTCCAAAGTATATTCTCTATTTCTTTTACCTAAAATGAATAACATCATATTGGAATTATACTTATGTCAGGGGAAGATTTAGAGTGTGCCTAGCCAACCCCAACCCCTTTTGTAAAGTGCAAAAAGTGTTTCATTTAAGTTATGTTATGCATTTACTTACCCATTGTACATTATATAATTATGCCAATATAAGAAAACAAATTCAAAATGTGTGCTAAATCATAGATATTTGTATACCCTTTTATTTGTTTTATTATATCCAAATGAAAAATAAAATTAAGTTAAGTTAATCAGTTAATCATAAGCCAGAACAGTACAGTAGTATGCGCATGACATGACGTATAAAACAATCATACATGATTGCCAATGTTAGAGATGAAACTATATATTGTTTCCAATGAATTAATGACAATATACAATTTTGTACTGTTTAAAAGGAAATGTGATGACATATGTACCCTTTGTTGTCTTTCTTGTTCAGTTTTACCAAGGCTCTCATAATGTGTACCAATCAGCATTATCTTGTTATTTTGTCCTTTTCTTACGTTTACAAAAACTGAACGAATCCAAAACAGAATGAAGTCAAGATTTGTCATTCGATGTTCATACATTTTTCCCTAAATAAAAAAAAATGAACAAAATTTACATTTTAAATTCTTATAGTTCTACTTTGAAACATTGTGGAAAATTATCTATTATTATTAGCTGCAGCACAAATTTATATAGAAAAACAACACTATCATGGAAGTGGAAATAACAACAATCATATATCAGACATCTGCTATTAACAACACTATCATGGAAGTGGAAATAACAACAATCATATATCAGGCATCTGCTATTAACAACACTATCATGGAAGTGGAAATAACAACAATCATATATCAGGCATCTGCTATTAACAACACTATCATGGAAGTGGAAATAACAACAATCATATATCAGGCATCTGCTATTAACAACACTATCATGGAAGTGGAAATAACAACAATCATATATCAGGCATCTGCTATTAACAACACTATCATGAAAGTGGAAATAACAACAATCATATATCAGGCATCTGCTATTAACAACACTATCATGGAAGTGGAAATAACAACAATCATATATCAGGCATCTGCTATTAACAACACTATCATGGAAGTGGAAATAACAACAATCATATATCAGGCATCTGCTATTTGCACAGTTTGTGTTAAGGTAAAGGATGACATGAAGGAAACATTTTATTTATGTACAATTACATAAACATTTGAAATTTGTAAAATCTACTTACAGTTGTTAGATCACGAACTTTAGCTGGGGCATTAAGACCTTCATTCATGTTGAATACCACACATACAACAGCATAAGATACCATGAATATCTAGTAAACATAATCATAATAGTCAATATTACAAACTGTTTATACACATGTGTCAGATACTGGCACAACTGATTATTTGATACTTTTATTTTTTGTTACAATCTTAATCATTGGTTTAATAAATAATGAATGTTTAATATCACATTCTTTCTTTTCATTATAATTATTACATCAATTAATACTATTTTACTTAAAGTCTCCCAAAACTGGACACCCTTTGGCTGGCAAAATATGTCTGGGTTTACAGAAATTCTGATATTCCAAATGTATTTTTAAAGGTAAAACAGAATTTGGAACTTTTGACCTCAATTCTGGTTTTGGTTTAAGGTAATCAGAGACTAGAGACTAAGTTGATTGTATTCAAATTAAATGAAGAATAAAATAATTTATAATATTGTAACAATATAAATAATTGTATTTTATATCTGATACTGACATATTGTAGTTGTACTACTGTATATTAGATCCACATTTTTGTAATACCTTGGAGGAAGATTATAGGTTCTTAACTTCAAATCAAGTGAGCAAGCTTTTTGATTTCAGTGCTGATATTGTAACAAGGCCAAAAGACAAAGTATACATTGAAACTAACAGAAGCTCAGAAGAAGGCATGTATATTGAATATTGACGGCAAAACTAATCTCTATTAATAAAAATTAAATACACCAATAAAATTTACCCGTTGTATCACATGGTAAATTGGTTGACCACCAAAGTCCCAGATATTCATAACAAACTTGTTGCTATCCACTTTAGAGTCACCACCTTCTCTTGCAGAGCGAAGTTTGCTTACAAATTTGTTCAAGAACCCTTTAGGAATTTCTGGTTTTTCTTCATACACTGGTTCTGTTGTGATAAAATATATAACACATACAACAACTTGCATTAGGTCTAAATTGTGATTACCAACTATAACTTTTTTATTTAAAGAAAAAGTATTTCCAATGCAATATTTTTCTTTCTTTCTTTCTTTCTTTCTTTTATTCAATTTTTCACACTTCAAAAATAATACAAGTTATGTGAAACATTAAGGTAATCAAACTAATTTAAACAAAATATCCTTTCCAATCAATAGTTTAGTGATGAGTTTATTTATAACCACATTGTACTGCAAGTTGAATAGATTACACAGAAGTGTCATATAATATACAAATATTAGTATTAACTGTCAAAGTAACTTGCAAGATAATATATGTTTATTAGCAGACACTGATGATTATGATTAAATTTCCGCTCCTTTAATCATTTCAATATTTAGCACTTTAGTCTTTATTTCTGATATCATTAATATGTATGAACAGCACAATCAAACACATTTCAAAATAAATATTTACCCTCTTTTTGTGGACTTGGCATTGGATTTGAACTTGTTGATGTTTCAGCAAATTTTGCTTCCTGTTTTGATGTTGATGCTCCTGTGGGGTTTTTCTCTTCCTCGTGTCTACTTTCTGAAAAATGTGAAAAGATTATGCTATCTTGTTATAAATAGCATAATGTATTAACATTTATCATTATGCTTTATAATCAAATTAACTTGGCAAGAACAAAGGTTAGTGTAATGAATCATTTGTTGCTGATTCCAACCTGATCCAATTTGCCATCATCATCATTATAATATGTGCATCTTTTGCATTCTCTATTTAAATTCAAATGTGACAGAAGTAATCACAGCAAAATGCTGTATAAACCTCTCTTTCCACTTCTATATTAAATTTATTTTAAAAATCTCCTTTGTACCAATTTTTATATTGACTGGTATTTTGTGCCTTTTATATTTATACTTTTAAATTTATTTTACAGCAGATTACTGAATTGAATTTAATTACAATCTTTTACCAGATTTTGTTTCCTGCTTTGATGCTCCTGCTCTTAGTGTGTATCCTTTTGTATGGCGTGGACTTTTCAACATTTGTTTAACTGTGACATCAGTGACAGCATCCTGATACATGTCTAAAGCTTTTAAATTAAAAAATGTTAATAAAATCATGTATATATTATTTTATTTCTTACACAGTTACATTGGTTTTTAAAAGCATAGAAACTTTGAAACCATTTTTATGATGTTGTTGCAATAATTTAAAAACTAATTTATCCTCAAATTGAATTTAAATAACTTGTATGTTTATATGGTAGTGGTTTTCTCCATGCATTTATGAAATATCAAAGTCATTTGTGTGCAAGAACTAGTCGCAAATTGTCACCCAAATATTAAACCTAGAGTGTCTATTAAATTGATTTACAATGACATGAGAACAACAATTATTTGGTAAAAAAATAAAAAACAAGTTGTGACATGACAGTGCATGAGTCAGGGTGAATTTTAAATTTGGAGTAGAGTTGTGGCTTGGTGGTTATGATGCTTGGCTACCAATTCAAGGGTCCTGGGTTCAAGTCCTGTCATAAGTCAAGATTTGTTCTACTGACTCCACTCCCAAAGACTTGTAATAAGACTTTGTTTATGTAGAGCATTTTGTGTATGTTTGTCTTGTGAACATTGCTACCTTTAAGAAGGATAGTGAATTAATTCGCTTATGGTTCTCCTTGGCAATTTGCCTAAATAATCAAAAAAAAATAAATAAATCATCTATTTTGGTTGCAGCATGTATCTGAATAAAGTGAATACTTACAAATATCCTGCGTTGTTTCTTTAAGCATTTCTTTGTTACTGGGATCTGGTGTACACACCGTTGTTTTAACCATTGCATCTGTTATTACATGCAATGGATTAAATCTATGACAAAATGATATTATATAATTCAGAAAAGAATGTTTGCATTGATAATCTAGAGAAACAAACAAATTTAATGGTATATTCCAATCACATTGTTTTTACATTACATATAATCTTATTTTAAACCCTCAACATACACAGAACACTAATCTAAAAAAAGGGCTAATTTAGATTATTTATGTTTAGATCATAAGGATCCCAATGAAAATAAGATATTTAAGCTATTTTGGCTAGCTATGTGTATGGGTGACTGGAATACAAGCTTTGCTGGTCACTCTCATCAATATTTGCTATGTATTTTGATATTTTTTTATGTTAAAATAAATTTAAATTATTCAGGAAAAATGTTTCAAATGTCTGATCCCTGATCCTACAGTAACAACTGTATGTAACAGTTTAAGTGGTTAAATGTAATAATTGATATAAAGTATGCTTACTCTTTTCTTAAAAGAGAATTGATAGTAGAAGTTTTTCCAACATTCTCAAGTCCTACAAAAATAGTTCTTCCTTGATTAAACTCTGTTTGTCCTTCTTCAAGTGCATTTTGAAATGCTTTCACCGCATCAGGTCCTCGTGCCAATATCTCCTCTGGAACATGCACATCTTAAAAACAAAATATAAGGTACAATAATTATTGTATAACTTCCTGATTGTTTGTATACTACTGGATAGCAATTAATACTCTTTATAAAATTGAACAGTTTAATATGCACTAAGAATGTCTTATGAATACCTCAATCATTACTTGAAATTAATTAAGGTCATAATAGCAGAGTACAAAGATTAAGGTATAATCTCTATAGAATAAAATACTTCAGCAATTCGTCACAAAAAACAGATGACTGATTTTCATCAAATGCAACAATTGGTTTGATAAATATGTGGTACTAATAAGGTATATGCCAACACTTAAGCTTATAAGCCGATGCTCACAAATGCGACCAAAATTTAGATTTAGACATTTCTGCATATTCAAAAGTTTTTTCATTTATTATTATAAACACACAGAATATTGTTACAAAGCCTTTAAGAACCTTATAAATGATTTCAGTAATTCTGAAGGCTATCTTACGGTTTTATTTACTTACTTTCAATTTTATCAGCCACATCTATTTCCTCAGCTTTCCTGAGAGCTGCAACAAGTTCTGAACGCATGGACTTCTTAGTAACCTTAGCCTGCCATGCATCCAACATGTCATAAGTATTTTGGGCTAGGTTATCTCCTTTAAATAAATCTATTTCTTCTTGTGTCATTCCAAGATTAGCTGCTATTAGTTCCCATTTATTGTAGGCGTTAGTGGCAATGTATAATAATTCTTTAGTTGTAATATCTAAATAAAATAAGATATATATATTATACTGTTTATAAAATATTCTAATAAATCCTAAAATATTAGTATTTTGTTTGTTTGATTCCACCTACCCTTCTCAATTTCTAGATCTAAATTACCCAAATGTAATTTTGTGAAATGTTGACTTTGTCTATAGTTGTTTTATAATTTGTAAATAAAATAATAGTTCAATCATGCTAAACTCCTTTTTATTTCTTAAATGTAAAATAATATTTAAATCATTTTTACAAGCAGTTTATTTTATAGATATTGTGAATACCAAACTTCTCCATAGCAAATAGAACAAAAAGATACCTAATGTTATAGACCAAGATTAATCTTTTTAATCCTTTTTTTATTGGAAACAATAGCCCTATTGTGGGGCATTGAAATTGAAGAATATTCATACCTGACGATGTCATTTCGATGTAAGGTAAAGGTCCACCTAAACAAGTAAAATAAATGTGTATATCAAGCTTTTCAGTGCAGTTTAGAATTACAGATTGGAAATTATATAAAGGACAAACATATTTTTCAATTACCTTTGGGACCAACATATAGATATTTATAACAGAATTAGTAACACACGAAATGGAAAACAGGATAAAATGCACAACTGAAACCATATTACACATTGGCATGCCATGAAGTACCGTACGCCTTGTGTTAGATAACAAACCTAACGCTGCGAGTCTGAACATACCCTGTACCAACTGTGTTGAGATGAGCCGCTATTTGAATCAATCTACTTTTTTTTTTATAAATCATATTTTTTAATTTGTTTGACTATATGACTGACTACAAATACTACAGGATAAAAAGTGATCATTAATTCTATTTTTAGAAGTTCATGCTTTTATTTGCAGCACAATGTGTTTTTTAACTTACCATTCAAAATTGCAAGTATTTCTGTTTTCTTCTGTTCACCATTGTATTTATCGCACACATTTTCATTATAGATATCAGATGCACACTCTCCATTCTGACAATCAAAGTGTTTGTGATTTAAAATAACAATATTAGCAATTCTAGTTATAAGCATAAGTTCTGATAAATCCCTCAGCTACTCTTTTAAAAAAAAAATTAAAATTCAGCTTAATTTCATAATTTGCAAGAACATACTAAACCAAAAGATAAGCCAAACTAAATAATACTAATATGTGAAATAACCCTGGCCATTAAAAAAAATCAAATTATGACAGACTAAATAAATATATTTCATAATAGGCAAATTCTAGATATTTCAAAGGTCAATAACTTTACTTTTGTCAATATCTTAAAAAAATATGCCACTGGACTAAATCTACTTCCACTCAGTGTGATTTTATGCATTAAAATCACTAAACCCATTTGCCACGATATTTTTCCCAGGGTGTCGGACACGTTAATTCAAAGCATGATGTGAAATCAGCTGAAATAAAATATTTATGGGGTTTTTTGGCCAAAATCATTATTTTCATAAGCCATATAATAACCACACATGCCATTAGATCTAAACTAATTAAATAAATGCTCTGAAAGAATTTGAACAAAATAAATCATTTTTGGACTAAATCATGTAGCTTACTAATAGTCCAAAAGTAACCTGCAACTGAAATAAATGTTAATGATGAGCAACTGAGAAGATAAATTTAATATCAAATGATATGTCAACAACTATAATTTAAAGAAATATAGAACAAATACTTATGTAGTTTCATTATTTATATTATATGTATTTAATTATATAACATATACTTCAGTATACAGTTAAATATGAGACTAAAAGTAAAAATAATGGAAGCATGCTGTTTAAACAATTCAATTTAGATTTACAATTTAACAATACAATGTGAATACTGTAATGGAAAAATAAAAAAGAAATGTTAATCACTATAAATATATACTATATTCATTTTAATATTTCTGTAATTAATCATTCCATCAAAAAAATATACAGGAACATGTGAGAAGGTGGATGGGCAATAGACTGCTCGAGGGTCAGACAAGAAGAAAATAGCCTGTAATATTTTCAATGATAGTTCTCCTGAGGACGATCAAAGCATATTGATCGAAACGTCGAGAAACTCAACAGTTTTTTTCAGAACTAATATACATGGTGTACCGCAAACTTGATATCAACAGATACTAATAAACCTTTTTGTTTCTATTTGTTATATTTTATATAACTTTAAAAAAAAAAAGAATAGAACTAAACTTTATTATTAAAATAATTGCATTACAGTACTTAATAACAAACTAACCTTATCTTTCTTGCAAATGTCCATACGTCCTTCCTTTATGAAGAACACAAAGGCATTTTTGTGCTCTTCATAAGTAAGGTTTTTTTGTGCAATTATATGCAGAGCGTTGTCTCCATTCTTGAAAAAAGTGATAAAAAAAACAATGTGCACAAGCTGTACTAATACTGTGAATATAATATTTTGATTGTACATACAACCCTTTAGTAAAAACTCTCCAATTTCATTTACGAAACATGGATGATTTATAAATAATATAATCAAAACCTACTGAATGTTTACCATTATACTTATCTATCATTTAATTGATTATATTGATTGATTATATTTACTGAATACAAAAAGAGCATATTTATTTAGCAAGATATCTGGAGAGAAAAAACCTTTTCATTTAAAGGACATAGTTCTTTAGTGAAATTTCAATATACTTTGCAAATTGCAGACGATAAAAATGGTATACTTGGATATCAGTTATAATACTTTATGATTGATTCAGCTTAGAATTTTATTCATTATAATGCTATACAAAAGCTTCTTGTCAGCTTTTTAAACTATTTTACATCAAATCTTTTTGAATCAAAATATAAAATATTTGGTTTTATCTCAATATCTCTATGGTTTTATATACTTTTTGCTTTAAGATTCTAGAAATAGGTTGGTGAATTTACAGTGGAATCAATAATACCTACAATAATAGTCTGGTACCAGCCAGGTACAGATATAAGAAGTTTGCATAGAGTGTGGTACACAAATAGAATGAACTAATTTGAGGATAACAAATATAGGCCTAAAGAACATTTAACATTCAGGCTTGAATGGTGGTAGCTGATCAACTTGGATTATAATATGGTAAAAAAAAATCTAGATTATTCTGTCCTAGTGATGGAGCGAAAGGGTGAGGGGGTAGGTGCAGCAAATAGTATAATCCTCACAGTATTGTGTAATACCTGCATACACTGTGATATTTACAATACGATGCAATAATACATGCATAATTATATGAAATTACTAGATAGACTGTGTATACAACTTACTGTGTTTTGCTGGTTCACATTAGAACCAGCATCAACTAATGTCATACAGCATGCAGTTTGACCATTGGCTGCAGCTAGCAAGAGTGGTGAATATCCGTCCTAAAAAAATAGATTATAATATGTCATACAACAAACCTCTTTAGCAATGCACAGTAGAAGCATGACCATTAATAATTGTGGTGCAATTTAAAGTATTTTAATATATATATTGTTAGATTATTTAATTTAATCATGATCATAATAAAAAGTTTACCCAGTGAAGATATGCATTATTGAATATTTTGAATGTTAAATGTTCTTTAGGCCTATATTTATAATTTTTTAAAAAATAAACATATTTTAATGTTTATTGTGCAAACATGATGTTTTTCACCGCTATTATATTGTAACTTTCTATATATTTTGGTATTAATATGTTATATGTAATATAAATAATCAAAACACATATGACCATTGTAAAACTTTTGATGAAGTTTTATAAATTGCACTAAATGAATCAATGGTTAAAAATGTCTAAAATGGCATTTCAACTAAGTATTAAATAGGCTGTGTACATCATAAGTTAACAGTTTTTAGTCTCATTGAGCTTTATACTGTAGCCCCATGATTTGGTAGACTGCAATTGTATTTTAAGAACAACACAAAAATATAAATACAATTGAAATTTTAATTAAGATAATTTACATTGGCAAATCTCACTCTGAATACATTTAACCATTTCACATTAAACATCACTGTGGTTAAAGACCTACTTGACAAACAATACATTATATGGACACATTTAATATTAAAAACTCATTATAATCCAGCATTTGAGCAGAGAAATATTATTGAGAAAGGTTTTCATTTAATTTTCTCCCTGTCACTTTATTCAAGCTGTGACAATTGTATTTATCATGGCTCTGCACAACCATTAACAAACATCAGAATGGTTGTCAATATTATAATTATTAATAAAGGACAATATGAAAACGATCTGATCCCATCATAATGCACTTTTATATGATGATCTAGCGAACTCAAGTAGAATAATATAGGTGGTTTCTTGTGTCTTGTGTTGGAAGGCATTGGATAATAAGACACAAAAAGGTGTACAAGGGTGTCTTTAGCTATGATTGACACGCTGCACTATCATAGACGGGTAGATGTTATTGTGTATTAAATAGTTTAAAAAAGAGATGATAGCATTCGGTTTATTCTATTAAAAAAAGTGGTAGGTTATATAGGTTATACGATAATGTTACTATTGTAGTTTTAATGGAATGAAACTATGTTATGGAATGAATCTACAAAGGCATGTATTATGCGCTGTTTAAACACTGTCATGTTGGATAAGGTATTCAGATTAAGGTGTATGTATATTCAGATGGGTAGTGTAAATCCCATATTATTTTTTTTTAAAGTGGAGCTCCACCCAGAAAATTGCTATTTTTCATATATTTCAACTATTCTTTAAAAATATCATCCCTCATACTTCATATTTTTTTGAAATTTTTTTCAATGAGTATGATTTTCTTGAAAGTCACGCCTTTTTGCGTTTTGGGGGGATACCTTGTAATTTCCTATTCTTTTACATGCAAAAGGGGGGTATATTTGAATATTCCTAAAAAATTAATGTCTTCACTAAAAAAAAAATGTAAAATGTTTTTATATGTAATTTTTCCAGATCTTTTTATTTCTGGTATTGTTATTGCGTATACATTGCGCAATTTCGCGTAAATAGACACTTTCCCCCGTTGGGTCCAATTGGGTTTTTTACTTTTCTAGGGAGTATGATCACGTGACATTTCTCACGACATTTTTCACACTGCAGCTGGCGATCTGTTATTGTCGCGATGTTATTTTTGACGGGCGAAAAGTATAGTAAAACATTCTGGATGTGACCCTATCATGTTTCACAGTGTAATAAGTGATTATGAGATTATTACTAAAATGTCAAATTTAACAACATTTGAGAAAGACGTGGCTATATATTCAATAAAGCTAGGCCTAGGCCTACTACTAGAGTCTAGGTATGTAACGATGCTGCTTGGCCTCTAGCTGGCTGCCTGATAGCCTTACAGCAGTGAAGTTTGTTCTGGCACCCAATCTCGGCCTAGGCCTACCCATGGGCCATGATAGGGTGCCTGAATAGTTGCTTTTCAGTCAGACATAAGCTTCCACATCTGTTACTATTCTTTACTATTCTGAGCAATACCAGTCTTGTTTTGTAGAGAATTTTGTGTTTCACAATTCTTAATGTGCGAGAAAACCCAGGAACGATAAATGGGACGAAACGACCAAGCATTTTCGAACCCATGACTACAGTCCTACCTAGACATGAATTCAAGCCTGAGCAGACGATTTAGCTAGGCCTAGCTTAAAATTAATAAGCAATTTGATTAAGATTATTATGCTGTTGTTGTACAGTGCAAATCATGATGTTACATATAAATTATGCTGACATTTTTATCGGAAATATTACTTGGGCCTAAACAAATCGTATTAATTGTGTGTATACTATAAACAGGGAGTTGTAAAAATTATTTTACAACTCCCATGGTATAAAATTGATTCGCCATTTTCCAACACATAATTTGAGACATTTCATCAACGCGTTCACCGGCGACTAAAACGCGTCAGTCGCTAAGTGTAACGCGTTTTGCAACGTATTGTAAACTAATAACCCCTAAGTTACTGAAAAAGTGTAATGTAGTAAATAACACTATTTTCTGACCGATTTTTTAGAAATTAGTTTTTGGAAAATATTTCCATATCTTCCCTGTTTTTTGTATGTAATCACTTTCAATTAAACATACTTAAACATAATATAAGCTGAGAAAGTCTGAGTGTAGCTCCACTTTAAGCAATTTAATAAATTATAGAAACTACTAATTCATTTTGTTTCAGTTTTATTTAGAAACATATGTTTGATGTTCTTCTGAATTCAGTTTTGTGAGCATAAAATAATATCATGACTTGTTTTTGTATGCAATGTGTGACAATGCTCTATTAACACACGTACCCAATTAATGAAAAGGGCGTTGCAAACTACAGAAAGCCACTAATCTCTTCTCTGTATTGACATCATGCTCTTATACGCTTTCATGGTTTTATACTTTATGCACTTTGTCATTCTCTTATACACGATGTTAAATGCACTAGGGTTAGCACTGTCTTTTTTTCTCTTTTCTGGCTTGAACCAGCACTTTTGTTCATTCATTCAATGACATGATTAAGTTAATCCTCCTTTTTTTGTCATTGTTGTATATCGTTATCCATATAATATTAAAATAAAGACCAAAAATCATTAATTCACAACAAGACACAATTCAAAACGCAATATTTGTTATTGTTCTAAATATTGCATCTTTATAATCTGTTTAAATTGTTATTATCCAATGTAATTCTCCCCTTTTCTTTCTTTTTATCCATGTATAATAATGTGTATATAAAACATTAAAAACAGCTGTAATTATTTAAAAAAAGCATTATATAATATAAACATTAAAAAGGTGTTAGCATTATAGGAATGCTAAATTTTTGAAGTCATTGATAATCAACTTAAATAGTATCCAGAAGTTTTTGCACACTGGCTGAATATTTAATTCAGATGGTATCATATATCATGTATAGTATAGAGTCGGGGCCTGTCATCACAATCACCATGGATATGTGACTTAGTAACACATATTATTTTCCTTTTTAATATATATATTATTTTAACTTTGAAAGAATCAAATGGAGCTCAGGAGGCCATGCTTTATTTATAATACAAAAAAAAAAGGATTTTATCTCTGTCCACAGCTTTACAGACTGACACGTCTCAAACTTTTGGGATTCATTAAAAAATAAAAGATAGAACCTTGATAATATAAGTTATAATATAATAATAATAATAAAATCATTTTTGTAATAGAGCTTGTTCATAAACATAATGTGTGCATAAAACATATGCAAAATAAAATCTAAAAATGACCACAAAAGATACAACAGGAAAAATTGATTAATAGATTAATACAATTTAAAGAAGTTAATAATAACACATACATGTAAATATTTTTTTTCATACTCTATAAAGAGTTGTAAAATAATTCTGCAATATCGTTGATATGAATAAATTATTTGATTTGTTTTCTTAATAGTTAATAGTAATTTATAAATTCATTTCATTTCAAGTAACATTTATTATTCTTTAAAATAAAACGTTAACATTTGACAAAAATAATTGATTGAAATAAATAATAAATATACTTCTGCTTAAAAAAAAAAAACTTTTATCAAATTTTTAAAAAATGCTAAAAAGAAGAGGCTAAAGCTCTAGAAGTTATACATCAAATGGATTACTCAAAATTGACACTTGTGGTAGGCAAGCCAAGTACAATAAATGTAAAAAATTGTGTGTAATGAAAACAAAAAGAACAAAAAGACAGAACAAAACACACACAAACAAAAAAACAAACAAACAGGAAGCATAAAGACAATAAATGGTAATTATTGTAATTTAGTATAGCCATGGGGCAGAGGAGATGAAAAACGGCCAACAATAATCATTTAAAATATACAGTAACTAGAAATTGCGAGACGCCGTTAGCGCCTGTTGAAAAATACAATAACAAAGCTATAAAACCTACACTAATTAAGAGCCATTGTCTGTAAGAATCAAAGAAATATCAAAAATAGTGGCAGACTAAAAAAAATGGATTTCTTTCAAATTTTGCACATGGTTATATATGTGTTGAGAGAAATCAAATATGAAGTATTTTTTATTTCACACATGTATTTCCATGGCAACGGCCAAATTTGAGTTTATGCAGTTTGTTAGTTTGTTTTTTTTATGAAAGATGCAGAATATTATATTTTTACAAATTTATATCTATTTTTTATAATGGAAAAAAGGGATTTTATATATTTAAACACATTACAGCCTCTAATAGTATACCTATATTCATGATGGATTATTTATACTCTATAGTGCATTATATCGGACGCTTAATGATCTCCTAGTTTTTTTTCACAGCATTACTTGCGTGGATATCATAATACATTGCATATTTTGAACTATCATTCGCGATTATAATCTTAATTAGAGTAAGAACCAATCATTTAATGATAATCCATTTCGCGTATACGAAAGATGATACCTGTAGTACTTTCACTTTCCAAAAATTAAGAGCGTATCAAAAGGGCTGGTTTGGGATTCATCTGAATCTTTTTTTTTTTTTTTGGTCTTTTGTGTTCGTCCCACTTTTATTATCATACTCTGTTATAAATATTATATTTTTTAAGCATATTTTTTCCTTTCGTTTAAATCTAACAATGTTAAAAGTAATAAAAACATTGCATTCGTTATTTTACATAAAAATTGATTAAAAACGTACTTTTGACAGTTGTCATTATTCTATAAAGCTCGTGTTCGGGTAGAGAGGCTATAAACTCAGGGGAGGAATATAAAATACCCTCCCTTTTCATCAAGACAAAAATGAATGAGATGAGTAAGAAGAATGCAAAAGTTTGAAAAATAAGGTATTTAGAATGGATAGCATGGAATGATCTATTTAATGAAAACCGTAAGGTTTGAGTCCATACACTGTGCAAGTCCAAAATAGTATTTTGGCTCTGTGTGTATGTGAGACGCTTCATACCCGGATGTAAAACTTCGAAACCGGAACAGTTTGCTTGATATGTAGATTTTTCTTAACCTTTAGACCACTGGGGTTTTTATGGTATTTTTCAACTTCGATTGGATAGCGAATCTTTTTCATCCTCGTCGTATTACAGAGGAGCATAGATATATGTTTATAACTATCAAAACGTACTAAAAAAGTCTAACAGTTTTTCTGTTACGTTAGCTCATTTTTGTTCAGCTTTGATAAAGTTACATGCGTTTTCATATTTGATTAAATTGGAAAGTTCCGTTTTGTATACGTTCCATATTGTTTGTGAAACATTTTCTTCCTTTAATAAATTATTATAGGTAAAACATGACTTATTAATACAAAAATAGAAAATAGTTCATTTATGAGTTTGCAGTTAGTATTCCCTGTAACAATGTTTTATATCCAACTGGAAAATTGATGGCATGTTTCGTTTGCAGGGAAACACGTTACAATCATCAAACTTTCTCCAGACTGGTTGGATTGTTTTACAAAGAAATATCATATGTTTTCATTTTCTATTTTAGTTTTACCTTTTTTGCATAGGTCAGTTTCCACTATCTTCCATAATTTCAGCTTCCACTATCTTCCATAATTTCAGCTTTACACTACATGCTAGAATTCTGTGCAACAGCTTGAAATTAAATCATCATTTAATTCATCTGAATCTTATCAACATTTTTCATTTTTCCCTTTCATCCGCCGCCACCCACCGCTTCCCCCACTGCCAATGGGGAGGAGGAGCCGGTTTGATCCTCTCTGAATCCATCTGGCCTCCACATCGTACCGATGTGTGAAGTTTATGAGCGTCATCCATGAAGATTCTTTAAATTCGAAGTCATCTCCCAAAATTTTGGGTATTCTAAAGTTAAAGTATTTTCCCGTTTTTCCATTTACATTTCACTAAATAAAAGTGTGATGTAAGATTCGCGACAGCATGACATATTACCCAATTCTCCTTTTTATAAGACGTGACATATTAAATACATTCTAATATAAAGTTTTTTGGTGGAGAGTAGTCCTACAATGTTAATTATCATTGGACATTTTATACACAAAAGCATCTCATAAATGATCGGTTCACCTCCACGGCCTGAAAGTTCTCATTTGGGACGAGAAAGTAAAGCCCAGAACAAAAGTTTTATATGCATTTTCAAATATATTTCGTTATTCGAGTACGACTGTTTATATTGGTCAGAAGAAAAGATTGATGCATTTAAACAATATTTAACAAGGCCATATACATGGCTGCAGTTGCGTGCTAAAATTTGAGTTAGTGTTTACCAACCGACCGACTGACCATCTGACCGACCGACATAGTTAGCTGTAGAGTCGCGTTGTACACGTCTACTAAAAAGGTTTGGGAGAATTAACACATTAGTTTAATTCAACCTAAACCCCATTGACTGGCAGTCAATTTGACTATTTTTTGCTTTAAATTAATTTAAAATGACTTATTCAACAAAGAACTGTTTAAGAATTATTTATTCAGGAAGACAATATATCTTTCAGAGAAAATCAGTTTTGTGTTCCGATAGTCATCATCGGTCGGTGGGTTACAATAGCTGTGTAAAATAATAACACAGTGTTCTCTCGAAAATTAGAATACTATATCCGTCAGACGTCTTCTAACTTTATATAAAAAAATCTTCGGGGAGGATTACATTTTCTAAAACACGAAATTGTCTCACACATTATACGATATGGATGTCAATAGACAATTCAAAGAACATTTAACAAAAATGAGAAAATATTTCAGACGACTTTATTCATTTCATCTTTATATATCGTATACGCGAAATGGATTGTCATTTAAATGATTCTTACTCTAATTAACATTTATTATAATCGCGAATGAAAGTTCAAAATATGCAATGCATTGTGATATTCACGCAAGTAATGCAGTAAAAAAAAAAAGAGAATGTCCCGAATAAAACCAGATAACTAGGAGATCATTACGTGTTAGCAGATATTCAATATGCAGATAATCCATCATGATGGTATACTGGAGGTTGTAATGTGTTTAAATATATAAAATCCTTATTTTCCATGATAAAAATTAGAAATAAATTAGAAAAGTATTCTGCCACTTGCATTTAAAAAAAAGAGGCAATAAACTAACAAAACTCATCAGGTTTCGTATTATAATCTTATATTTAATTCAGTGAGGTACAGTTCAAATTGTTCGATAAAAATATGACAGGTGAGGGCGCACTTTATTATATGGAATATTGTATTTGAACATTTTTAAACATATATCTATAAGTATTTTAGTTTATACTTTGGTTTTCTTTATATGTTATGTATTTTATTATATAATTTATTGTAAACTATACTTAAATTATTGTATAAACTGTTAATGTCATAGGTTTTATAGCTTTGTTATTGTATTATTTAACTGGCGGTAACGGCATCTCATAATTCATATGAATTTTCATTCATATTCATATTCATATTCGTACGCATTTGCTGTACACAATAATACGACATGAGGCGGTTATAAATTGGGTATAAAAGTCTAATTTTCTCAAGACGCAACATCAAGAAATGTTATTACCAATATACATAGGACCTACGGATGAAATTTTGTTAGGGTAAGTTCTTATACCATGGTGAGGGTGATTTTTGACCAGACTAATATCACAAATAAAAATTTGAAGTTGCATAAAAACACAAGAAACGTTTTATTACATATATGTAGATTTAGTCATAATAAATATAATATAGAAAATAGAATATCGCAAATGAATAATCAACAATTGTAATTAATCATTCAATATATCTGAAGAAAGAACAATGATTAATTTTAAAATGTCGAGCGGCGTTTTTTGTAAGAAATATTTCTTGTTTAATGTAATTTAAAATATGAAATCAAAAGAGCAATAGATTAGAATGTTACAAACTGTGTAGATCTACTCTCCTTGAATTGTACAATAGAAATGAGTTCTGTATTTTAGCAGTAAGTAGCTGAATGAACTTAATGATCCACACGGTGAATACAGGCATACTGCAATTATACTGATTTTACATGTGTGACAATCATGATTACAATGTTGTTGTGATGACTAACCTATCTAGAAGAACCTTTTGAGAAGAGTTAACGAGCTAGATAAGATAGATAAGGGTTAAGATACTTCAGTTCAGTAGAATAAATAATACACCTATAAGGTTGTATCAATGATTATAGGTCTATGCCCCTGAAAATTAAAAATCAAGAACATTTAACTGATACATTTAATCAACTGCAGGTGGTGCCAACTTTACCACCATTCACCTGATATTAAGCACCAAAATGGCAAAATGTATGTAAGCTAAAAAGGAAGAAGAGCAACATTTTAGGTTCAAGTAGTAATTAGTGGTTCAGTCTATAATACTACACTATATTATTTAGTAGCAACTTCAATAGCAATATGCCTCTATTAAAACAAAAACCATCTCCGACGACCCAAATAGTTCGATGTAGCCTGCCATACAGTATTGCCTTAAATTTAGTAATCGCTTTTTTAAATTGCCAGTTTGACTGTTCGATGCAATCAGTCTGTAGGCTCAAACAGTCACAGGTTGTCTAATTAATAAGTAGTTTATTGCACTTGTTTATCAAAAAAGAGAAACAGAAATATTGCTTATTAAATTAAATAAATTCAAGAATCAATATGAAACAATGTTAAATGATTAAGGCACAATTTATAAATTATTCAAAACGACAGAAACACATCCAAACGTGTTATATGGCAATCCGCTGAAATGCATTTGAGAAAGGCTGGTTGGAAGCTGGCCGTTTGAGACTGTATATTCCGTTTGGTAGTTGACTGTATGGCTGACTGCAGTACATACATTATGATCGCGATATAAATAAAATTAATTTTATTTATTTATTTAAAAATTGGTATCAAATATACAAATATTTTGTTCACGTAATCCTGGGGATTCTCCACCACAACAACATCCCCGGATTACATGAACAATGCTTTGTATTTTGATATCAATTTTTACAGTTTGTGATTAATTAAATTTATTTTATTCAAATCGCAAAATCAAATTCCATGTGTTCAATACTGGCCATTACTCAAGCTTCCAAGAGACGGTACTGTGTCGAGCACATATTTTCTCGCTCAACTTCAGCCATTTTTTTAAATGGTGGGAAATCCAAGAATTACGTGAACAAAATGTTTGTATATTTTGATATCGAATTTTAAATAAATTCAAATCGCGAACATGATGTGCATACTGTAAAAAAGAAAGCCAAATGAAGGTAAGTTATTATGATACAAGATGCTATAGGACAAGCCAATTGTCTGCAGATAACAACAAGCAAAAGCAAAGCTGTGATATTATTGTGTTAGTTAGTGATTATGGGTACCTATTTGGCTGTATAATTGTGCCATTTCTTATAAAGTATCATGCATCATGTTAATAAGTTACAATACAAATCCGAGTGAATATTCCACTTGTTATGTACATGGATGATGCTTTATTGTCTGAAAGAATTACTAAAAAGAAAGTCCAAATGTTTACCAATTCTATTTGCGAATAAGGACCATGGGTTACTCCTTAGGCCAGCTACTTCAAAAACATGATTCATACGTCAATGTTTATTAAGCAAAGGGAAACTGTCTGAATACTTCCACTATCGTAATAAGGTTAACCGTATAGGCTAAATCTCTTTGCAATTTCTACCCCAGAAATGTTGATCAGCTTTTCCAAAGTGACAAGTGTTCCATGGTGACGTCGTACCAAACACCTATCAACCTTGATGGTGTTCACTCATCGTTTACAAATATCGGCAATAACTTCTGCAAAGGTGACAAGCAGGAATTGAATGTATGAGTGTATAAACCTGTGTCTGTGTTTGAAGATCTCAATCCTGTGTGTCACTATGGTCATGAAAGCCATGTTACAGATTCATTCATTATTTCACCTACTGTAAAGTAGAACCAAAATAAAACCGAAAACAATTCGGATGCACCAAAGGTGTATTAACAATTAATGCTCTTAAGTTTCATTATTGAAAAAAATGGTTTGAAGACACTGCTAATAATATGGAGAGCCGTGTCATGCTGCTTGATTATAAAAAGATTTTCAACCTAATTGATCACAACGTCTTAGTCGAAAAACTTCGCACATTTATAGATGTAGATGAAATATTTAGTCAAAATTGACCATCATCTATTGTCCTTGGCATCACTTAATGGAGGGGTTATCGTCTATTTTAAATTAATGATTTACCAGTGTATATTCCACTTGTTATGTACATGCATGATGCTTTATTGACCAAATGTTTACCGATTCTATTTGCGAATGCGAACAATAAAATGATCTTTAACAAAAAGAAAATAGTCAAGATATACTGGTCAGTTGTAAGCATAAAAAAAATGATTAGATACACAAATCGGACTATCGCAAAGGTTCAAAATTTGATGTTAACAAAGATGGCAGCCATTTTTTTAAAATACTAGTAACCGCTTGTCGTAGACAGCTGTATTTGGTGTCAAATTATTCAAAATGTTTTTGTTTGTTAAGTATCAGCTGCTGCTTTTACGGATTTTTTTGAGTTCTTTTTCAACTTTCATAAGTCCTTGATTGTGTGTCGATAATGTTGAAATTTTCTTTGCTGCATTGATCTAGGCAATTCCTATTGTTGATAATATGTTTGTATTTATGTGAATTTTTATCCCTACCCATATGTTCTTGAATCCTTGTCTTTAGATAGACGATCAAAAGGAATGAACAAATTAGATAATATTGGTGCTAGTGGCGAACCCATACTTACACCATAGATTTGTTGATAATAATATGCATTATCATTGTAAACGAAATGAGTGGTTGAATTAATTTGCTTAAATGCTTTGTTATTATAGTTATATGTTCCTATTCAAGAGATGATTGGTCTTGTTTTTGGTGATCCATCACTGTCAAAGTCCATGTGAGTTTTGGTATTAAAACCATAATAATCTTGCGGGTGCGAACATTTTGGGTAGATATTTTTTAGGTCGCTTCATCTAACTCGCCTGTTTTGTACTAGTTTCGCAAGAATTGTTGTAAAGATCCCTCTCTTTTGATTCTAGAGTCTAATACATGGAGTTTTGTAAATTTTGTTGGGTCGTCAATAATTCTGTACATTGCTCGATAATCATAATGTTAACTTTGGCGCCTTTATTCGTTCTAATTATAATAATATCTTTGTTTTTCTTTAAACCAATTGAGGTCTTAATCGTGTCCATGTCCTTTCTTGATGGTTTGTAGGTATTATTAAACATGTGTGTGCAATCTTCTGCTTTGTTGTTATCAATAATTTCTTGTAGCATTTTATAACCGATCAATTTAAAGCAAGCAAATTACTGTTTTGTTTTAAGATAGAAGGCCTATTGTACATTGTATTGTATATTGTATGGACAAAAAAATGCATTTTGAAAAACAATTGTTTTTTTTCCTGCCAAATTGCAGGCCATATTGGATTCTGTCATGACGATGTCATTGTATTGACTTGATTCATCAACTACTATGAGATGTAAAAAGTAAACCTCTGCTAATTTTAATCATCATAACACAACTCCAAGTAACAAACCGTGAATTGGTTTTCCATATCTCCTATATATAGGAGTGAGTGAGTGGACATTTGTATATTGTAAACAATGTACTACTACAGTAATGGATTTAATATTTCATATGAAAGAAACAAAAAACATGCAGTGTAACCTACTACTACAAGAAATACTTTGCCTTATCAACGACCAAATAACCTACAATTCAAATACTAAATAGAAATGTTATAGTTGATATCATGTAAAAAGTCAAGAAAAATATGCATTATGCCTGCAGAAATGCAGTGCAACCTACTACATAAGACCAAAAAATGTGTACAATTCAAATACTAAAATGGTGCTATCCTGTACATAAATGCACAAGTCAGATTTAATAATTTAACAAATTTATAAAAAAAGAGACAGCAGGTACCAATCCTCTGGTCATGTTGATATCTTTACCCCAACCCCATCATTCATAGACACAGTATCATGAATGCTGATAATACTATTGATTGACAGTAAGTAAATTTATGTGAACCAAAAGATTATTTCTTAATAGGTGTTACTGCCGAAAATAAGAAAAAATATGAAGGTATTAACAAGTAGCCTCTATACCGTAATAAAATAATTACATAGGAATGCATTTTGTGCAATTCTGTTTGAGGAACAAGCATTTCAATCTAAAATTAATAAGTACAAAATTTAGGATTCTGATCATGAATGCGATTACAAAAATTAATTTATGACTTACATTATTTTGTTGGTCCACTGCTGCTGCCATGTCTACCAATGTTTGGCAGACATCGACGTGACCATTTGCTGCACCCTCATGCAATGCTGTATTGCCAATCTATTTAACATTTAAAAAATATATATGTTAGAAAAATGCACATATTTTTGTTAATAAGAAAAAAACAAAACAACAAGAATCTTTTTACAATAATATATCACAGTTGAATAAAAGTATATCTCAAATTAGTAAGTGTACTTGCCCAAGGGCAAGTTTCAATTATAGTTTAAAACACAGTACAATTGCAATCAAGTAAAGTTTGATACCTCATTAATACCCCATGCTCTCCCTAATTGTGGCCATTTTTATTCACCATATGTATGGATGCATGCAATAACAAAAAACAGACAAACATACAAAAAGTGGTGAATTTCCATCCCCATTGACCACAATATTGGATCAAAGATGTTGGATAATGTTGAAGCTACATATAACATTCCTAGTACAATTGGGTTATATTTGATACCCTGTATGTATAGATGCATGCAATGGGAAAAATGTATAATTATAAACAAACTCTCTATTAGGCCTATAATAAAGATGTTATGGTTATATGGTATTAAAGTCCCTTTGAACATGATGCATTTGAGGAATGTGAACAATTCAGATAAAATTAAAAAGGAGTACTAGAAGAGCAAATGTTAAAATTAGTTGTATCAAGTTAGAAAATGAAATTGAAAAAGTTGCCAAACAATTATATAGAGGGTACAAACCATCAGATAGAAGGCCTGACATTTAGAAAAAAATCTGGGTATCAGTATCTTTTTCATTTGCAATGCAATTATTGTTTTAAGAAATCTTTAGTATTAATTCAAATATTTAAATGTTAACATAATGAAGAATCAAGTTCAATAACTTTGTCACCTTGACTAAAAGCAGGTCACATATACTACCATACTTTTAATTTCCAGCCCTATGTGAGTATGATCATACTGATGCAGCCATACTACTGTACCCACTGCACCACAAAATATAAACAGTGTGTATATTTGAATGATTTCCAGCCCTATAAGTGATTATGACCATACTGCTGTAGTATAGGAACCCCTACCACTGTACCTACTACACCACATAAAATATAAACAGTGATTATGATCATACTGCTGTAGTATAGGACTACCACTGTACCTACTACACCACATAAAATATAAATAGTGATTATGACCTACTGCTGTAGCTATAGGCCTACCCCTGTACGTACTACACCACACAAAATATAAACAGTGTGTATGATCATACTGCTGTTACGCATACTCTAATAATCTTAAGATAATGAAGCCTAGTGTATAGCTACAAATGAATATCAATATATTATCTACAATTGTAACTCAAAGTATTGATATGGATTGGCATAGTAAGGTCCTGGTCAAATTAATTTACACAATTATTATTTAAAGATTATTTTAAGGCACTGTAATCAATAACTATTTAAAAGAGTACCCATGGGACTACAGAGGTGATTACTGAGTAATAATTGCATGTAATAAGTTTGTTTGTCCCAATATTTAGTCTGTCCATTTGTCTGTAGTCTATCCAATTTTTTTGTAAATTAAATCAAGCAAATTGACCAATCACAATGTGATGGATTATCTGAACTGTTGCTTGTTATTGGTCAACTCACTTGCATAGCGCCTACATTGTGTTGACAACCAAAGCTTTAGTAAACCAAGTTTTATTTCTGGTTGACTTACTACTGTATGTTTGATAGGCTTTATAACAGTTTCATGTATCATCATCTACTTCAAAGCAAAGAACTGATAACACAAGAATCTCCTGTTCTTCAATTTGCATTTAAAACACAGTATGGGTGGCTCACAATGGCGCCACCAATTAGCTTCTATCCCACAATGCCTTTCGAAATTGTTACGCGCTTCGGACGAACAGGAGATTCTTGTGTTATAAGTTCTTTGATCAAATGTACAATAGTATAGAAATATACCAATTTATTTGTATTTTAGTTATTATGGTTTTTTTTAGGCTTCATCATTCAAATGTATTTATTCTGAATTAATTTGAATGTTAATGTAAGAGGCTGAATGTAATGACAAAGAGAGTATTATTGTTTTACAGTAGAATACTATAAGTATAAAATTGTTAGTCATAAATGAATATATATGATGGAAAGAAAGACATTTTAAAAATCCTAAATTTTTGGTAAAGGGTGGATGAGTAGAATGTATGACTGACCGATTCTAAGAGGTCTCTGTTGACTATTAATTTACAATAGAAATGAAAATACTGACAATGATTAGTACTACTATTTAGTATTAGCTGTTGCTGTTAATTTACAATAAAACCTACTAGTGACTTTATGACAGGACGGTAGACAAAGGGGGACGGTAGATGAAAGGATACGGTAGTCTACACAAAATATTAATCTGCGCATGCTTATGCACAGTATACTGAGCATACTCTGTTCTGTTCATTATCGGGAATTATATTTGGTTGATTTAACATTCAATCCAATGGACGGAGTAAAGTTCATTGCGTCATTTTGAAACCTTGCAACAATAAAAAATGGCTGATCAGTACGCAAAGGGAATACACATTGTAGTTTTTCATTTTTAGTTAAACTTAATTAAAACATCATATTTTGTCATTAATGTATATTATAATATGTGGTGGCTGTGAATTCAATTTTTCATTTTCATTTCATTTATTTATTCGACACAAGCGGTCCAGGGGTTGCGACAGCAACAGAGCGCCATAACACATTTGTGTCCGCAACCCCTGTAACATACAACTTAATACAATTTAAATTCAATTCAATAACATTTATTCAATAATGGTAAGACAAGAAAAACAAGCATCCTCGTAAGCTAAATAAATAAAGTTTGAATTTAAAAGAATGTATAAACAAATATTAAGCTTTACAAAATCATTAAAGTTGATCTTTTTATATTGTGATTTTCAAATAGTATACTGTTGACATTATTGCTTATACTTGAATGAATGCTATAAAGTAAGCATTGATAATCTGTCATTGTTCTAAAGTATGAAAAACATTAAATAACTATACTAACACCAACATTACAGTGGGTAGATTTATATTTAAACGATTTTGCTTTGTTATTGTCTTATAATGATGAAGAAGATGAATAAATATAACAATGATAGAAGATGGAATCATTTTAATTATACTACAGACTGTGCAGACTGGTGCTCACTGCTGTTACCTATTTAATAAAGCATTCCATAATAATAACAATGCTTACATTTTGTAATCATTCCTGATGATGATCAAATAAAGATCGAAACGTTGAATCATGGCTTGCCTCTCGTTATTTGGAGTCAGTTTTATACTATGTTGTATTTATTATTATTTAAATAGATGATTAACAAGGCTATATACATGGCTGCAGTCAAATGCGCAAATTTGAGTTAGTGTTTACCGACCGATCTACTGACCGACATAGTGAGCTATAGAGTCTCATTTGCACGCGACCAAAAATGCCAAATTAGACTAAGACAACAAATATTACCGTATAGCTCAGTGATTAAGTTCACTTAGGTTGACCCTGGTCTCCCCAATTTCAGGTTTTTTTTATGCATATACTGAAATAGACCGAATAATGAAATGAAATCATCATCTAGTTTAATGCTGGTAATTGTTTTTCTTTTATTTTAAATGCTATTTCAATTAAAAGGTGTTTCGTAAAAAAGGTCTAAAAAATTAAATTAAATTAAATTTTTTACAGATTTTTTGGTTTTTATTAAACAGTACACTGGTACTGAAAGTGCCAACAATATAAACAGAATTTAAGTAAAATAAATGATGAGTGAGGGCACTGTGTAATACAAAATGTATAGGCCCTTGTAATGTATTATGGAAAAAATAATTACAAACTAAAAATGGGTCTAATATGGGTCTATGTTACATCCTTTAATGTCATTGCTCTTCACTTAATGAGGAGGTGGTGGTGGACGGAGTTGGTAGTGTTTTTTGAAAATAAAAGAGAGTATGGCAAAATGCATTACTAAAAATGATGAATAAGACATATCATACTAAAATATTCAGTACAACTAGCATCTTTGATCATTATAATACACAGGGATCATAGGGCATTTAAGTGACTTGTCTGAAAAACAATTTGTGAAAATTGCACTTTTAAAATACAAAATCATATGTAAGAACAATTGAAGGTTTGTGAAATTTTAAGTGTTTTTGTTAAAAATGCAATGTCCCCCTGAAAAAAAATTATTCTTAACAACATTTTTGTTGAATGTGCCATTTTAATGTAACATAATAGTTATCCATTTTGACAAAAAATTTGATCTAAAAAATGTATTTACCTGAAAAAAAATTTAAAATTAAATGTTTTAATGAAAATATGTTCAAATTGGCTGCCAGCCAATGGGTTTTTGGTTGAATTAACCATTTATTTGTCATTTTATAAGTGAAAACACTATTTTTTTTTTCTACGGAAGTGATTATAGTAACTTTATTAAAACCCTACAAAATAACATATTCAAAATCTGATTTAATTAATCTTCATTTTTCATGATTTTGGGACAATACACCTTTTGATTAAATACTGTTTAAAAAAATAATATTAATTTAATAAAATGATCAAGGCACTATTGTTATTGTAAATGTTTTATAAGGTATTTCAAATGGAAATTTATGACCATAGCATGAAAAAACATAATGTATAGCATTATGTATTGATAATAATACACATTAAAGATTATAAAGATAGGTCATTAGGTCTGTTGTGTTTTTTATTGCTGATCATTTGTTGTTGTTGTTGTTAGTTCCAAGTTGATCACGAATGTAAATATTATGTATGTATTGTTTTGCTTGTGTTTTTCTGCCAAGAAAACAATTATCATTGTACTATGTATGAATGACTTAATAAATCGAATCTGAATCTGAATATTTTAAATTAGAGCATATAACTGTACACTGTTGCCACAAAAAACTGATATTGTTTTGCACACAGTAACAACTAATATTTAAGCCTAATTATCAAAAAGCATAAAGTGGAACACCAACAATATTGAAACATAGCAATGCTATAAAACGATAAAGTATACAACGATTAGTGAACAATAGAAAAAAATGTGTTTTAAAATATTCCATTTGTTTGTTATACAAAATGAATAGCAAACTTGTTTTTATTGTGCACACAATTTAGATAAACTTGAATGTCGCCTGGAATTTAATTATTACTACAAATATTTTTTATCAATTATTTTGGAACATTCGGTACAATTAAATTGGTACACAAAAAGAGTTGGAAAATCATTTTGTGGTTTATATATTATTGTAACCACTAAACACTAATGCAAAAGGAAACTTGATTACTTGTAAAACAGCTTTAAAGGTGTATCATTGTCACTACCAGATTTTATATTGAGAGTCTAAATCACTGATAATCAGTTGCACTTGTGTTGAAAATTGGTATAGTCAAGTTTTGAACCAAATTTTGTTTACCCTGTAAACTAACAGCCTATTTTCATTTCATTTGACACTGACAGTGCTAATTTTATCAATTAATTGGCATCTTTAAAATTTGTATTAAGATCAGGTATTTAGTTAGACTCAGAGTGGTTTCAGTAAAAAATATATCATCCAAGGAAATTCTCAAAAACTTTAACTGGTTAAAGCTGTCTGAATCAACAATCTGGTAGATAGGAAAGTACTTATGTACTGTATATTACATTAGTAAAATGCTTAAATTGTTTAAATGGAGGTGAAAAGAGAAGCCTTTGCCTCACTTGAACAGCCATGTTAGTTTTATCACTGTGTGAGTAGTACAACATGATGCCAAAAATATTATATTTTATTAAAATAATCAACTTTAAACTTATATTCTAGAGTATCAGATTAATTATTATTATAATATTGCTTATGTATAAAAAAAAATAAAGCAGTCTCCATTTTATATTTCTTTAGTAATTTTGTATTTAATACTTTGAAAACTATAATTAGGATAGAACAATTTGAATTGAATATTATTACAGAAGGCCTATTTAGTTATAAACCGAAACAAATTACCGGCCTTCTAGTATTCATTTATTCATGGTCAAATACAGAAAAATATGTACATTATTTTTGTTTGTTCAAAGTTAAAAATTCACATAAAGATATAAAAATGAGTTAAAAAAGGTTAAAATTTGGTAAAATACAGATAAAATAAATCGTTTAAAATACAAAATACAAGCAAGATTGGTGTGTGTAAGGGTATAGCTTAAAATGATCAATGTATGTAAGTTTCATTGAATTGACTCATTGCAGTAGTGAGAAACGAGTTTCTCATCCTATTGGTTTTCCATCTTGGGTACATTAAACGCCCTGACTTACTAAAGACAAGGTAATGGTGAGGAAGGGTGATACTCATCAGACATAATTACTTTTTACTTATGGCACTGTTAACAATATCTTTAGCGTTCTCTTTAGTTCCTATTATTCTTTAAGCTATTTTTCTGATTTCATTAAAATACTTGATTGTATAGTATTAAAAGAGGATGAAAAATCTAGAAATAAAACCCTAGCATAAGTATTTATCACAATCAAGATGAGCAAGCAAGTTATGTATTAATGTAGTAATAGATGTTCATAAACACCAAGCTAATTAAATTCAGCTATCAAAACTAATTTTTTATTATGTAATTGAATAATAAATACTTATTTCAATAATAAATATTCAACTCATTTTATCTTAATTTTTTTTAACTTTAAAGCTAGAATACCACGATACAGATAGCAGCACAAGACAGAAAAACTAACAAAGTGATATATCACTCTGTGTGTGTCATCCATGTGAACCAACATATTTTATGTTTTTAAATTATCCGCTTTCTACGAAAGCCCATTAATGCCATTTTAAGTATATGTTTTTCGAACGTAATCCGTAATTAGTAATTCATTTGAACGGATTAATAATCTGTTCAAACGAATTAGTAATCCGTTCAAACGAATTGCAACATATACAACAAGTGCTATTTAAAGTATATGTTGTAATTCGTTTGAACGGATTACTAATCCGTTCAAAGGAATTACTAATTCGTTTAAACGGATTACTAATTCGTTTAAACGGATTATTAATCCGTTCAAACGAATTACTAATTCGTTCAAACGAATTAGTAATCCGTTTAAACGAATTAATAATTTGTTTAAACAAATTATAACGGATTACTAATCTGTTTGAACGAATTAGTAATTCGTTTGAACGAATTAGTAATCCGTTTAAACAAATTATTAATTTCTTTAAACAAATTAGTAATTTGTTTAAACGGATTACTAATTCGTTCAATTATTAATTCGTTTAAACAAATTAGTAATCCGTTTGAACGAATTAGTAATTCGTTTGAACAAATTAGTAATCTGTTTAAACAAATTAGTAATCCGTTTAAACAAATTACTAATCCGTTTGGACGGATTCCTAATTCGTTTGAACAGATTATTAATCTGTTTGAACAAATTAGTAATTCGTTTGAACGGATTAGTAATCTGTTCAAACGAATTAGTAATCCGTTCAAACCATTTGCAACATATACAACAAGTGCCATTTAAAGTATATGTTGTAATTCGTTTGAACGGATTTATGGATCCGTTCAAACGGATTAGTAATTTGTTTAAACGGATTAGTAATTCGTTCAAACAGATTAATAATCCGTTTTAATTATTAATTAATTATTATTAATTTAATTATTAATTTGTTTAAACAAAACGAATTACAACATATACTTTAAATGGCACTTGTTGTATATGTTGCAATTCATTTGAACGGATTACTAATTCGTTTGAACAGATTATTAATCCGTTCAAACGAATTGCTTGTGAAACTGGGTGAGTGGGGAACACAGGCTTTAAGTCATAGTGGTTAGGTTCGCTGTTGTGTCCCATGCCAGCTCACTCAGTTGGTTCTATTGTTTTTTTTTTGTATGTCGTGTTTTTCATGTATTTTATATTTGGCAATAAAAAGAATAAGAATAAGAATTACTAATTCGTTAGAACGGATTACGTTCGAAAAACATATACTTAAAATGGCATTAATGGGCTTTCGTAACTTTCAAATAATCAATAATCAGTATTTTGTTTCACATGCTTAGAATTATTTACAGGGGCGATAGCAGGACTATCTTAAGGGGATTGCCCAAATGTCCAGGACCTTAGCCAGGATCTGAAAAGGGAGCGGGATTTAAAGCAAATTTTGTTAAATGACACCTCTAGATGGCCGGAAATGCTCTCGCACATGAAATTCATAATAAATGGCACCTCTAGTTTTTTTAACTTCTAATTTTATAGGCCGATTGTGTTTCGTTTAAATTATTATTCAGTAGAAACAATTTAACTACAACTAGAATAGAAGTAGGTAACTTCGAAACTGGCTTATACGTTTGTTGATATCAAAGGTTTCTTAATTAAATGATTGATTGCTGCTACTGTATGTCAATTCAGATGGAAAATCCACAGACATACAATACTGGCAATAAAACTATTCCATTGGATGACACACTTTTTCAACAGCCATGTTGGAAAAGGGTGGATTTAGGGGGTAATTTGCTAATAATGTAGTGAATATCCTCAAAAAACGAATTGCATGTTGGAAAAGGGTTAAGACTGAGGGCTGGATTTAGGTGTAAATTGCTAATAATGTAGCATATATTTAAAAAACTTTTAAGTGAAGAAGAATTTTCATTGATATTTCTGTTTATATAATAAGGTTTACAATATAAATTATTAATAGAGAGATCATATATATCTGCTCAGTCAGTCAGGGAAGAGGACAAAAGGCTTCCTACTTTCTAGGAGTTTTATGTGGAGGAGTTATCAGCTGGAGTCTTTGATTAATCACCTTTATTTTTAAACATAGTACTGTTCAGTGTCCTAGGGTATGTTCAGACTCACGGTGGCGTTATGTAAGCAGTGTACATATTTTTGTATATGAACTAAGCTGCAGGTTAGCGTTAGGAAGCTGTTACGCCTCGCCAGTGGCGTTAATAACCCTAGCAAGAGAGGATTACCTTGTGTTGGATAACAAACCTGACGCTGTGAGTCTAACCTTAGGTATTACTATTAATACCAACCTTTAGTCATCCCAATGAGCCATTAATGTAAGATAGGCCCTGTTTCTGCTACAATATGTACGGCATAAACATACCGTAATAATATATTAGAATTATAATTCGGTGACTCGTTTCTTTTGAAAACTACTTTGTGGGATTGTCTGGATTGAGGAATAGATAGCTATGGTTCGATCCCTCAAAATCCCCTATGGGACCGGAAAACCCTGTGTCTACCCAACTTGCAGTCATTGTCCATGGTCAGTTTGCTGTTTTGTACTGCTTACTGTTCACTTGTTTTGACGATAACCAAACTCCACATCTCCTGTTATTACCCTGAAACCTCGGTTCTATGACATTTAAAAAGAGCAAATATCTTAACATTTTCAGTCCACTGTGACATTTTAGTAATTGTTCTAAGTAGGGTATGCTCAACAAACCTTGTGTTATGAGTGAACAATATAGATGGTATATTCATAAGGCAGCAGAAAGGTGCAAGAAATATATGATAAAATATCAGAGTTAACGATATCGATAATGATCAAGATAAATATGCGGTATATTTATACCATGGAGCTATAAAAACTAATTTTATAGCTCCATGTTTATACAGTATATTTTTTATGAGACCCATTTCTTCTGCCACAAAAAATACCATATCAATTATACCATATACAGTGTGTATATTCTTGGCAGCAGAAACAGGGCCATAGTATATAATATTTGAAAACTTCCATGTGATAGTTTAATGCAATGCTGATTATGCCATAAGTCTGTAAATAAATTCTCTAGAATTAGTGGTTTTACATTTTGGTTTTTGAGCAACAAATATGAAAATTGGTGAGTACCGCCCATGTGCTATGATTTTAAAGTTATTTGTGATTTATTTATCCATTATTATTATTATTTTTCCATTCTTTATGAGGGACATATTGGGACCACAATTAATTGGATTGACCATTGTTTCTAGCAGTGTGATTGTATTAAAATTTCTTGATTTGATGTAATGCAGCTGACATTATTACCCCTGTCTAACTAAATAATTTGCTTGAATTCAAATTATATAGTAGTATAATAATTGCAATGATATTAATGTAGGATATAGTTGCAATGAATTACCTGAAAATACTGGTAAGTTAAAGATGTATTGTCCCTTTGATTAATTGTAAAAAAAAAATTTTTTTTATATTTAAAAAAAAAGTGGGTCATTTTGAAGTATCATAATAGTTATTAACTTTCACCAAAAATTAGTCGAAAAAAAAAAAATTTAACTGAAATACAGACGTTTTTTTGTTCAAAAAATAACTTTGACTTCCAGTCAAAGTTTTCGATCAAAACATATCTCATAATGCAACACGCTTGTTTGGCTACTCTGTATGCATAATCATAAAACTTCCTTGCGATCTGTATGAAAACACCTTCTCAACCGCGACGAGTTGTAAACAATCCTAATTAGCATCATGCATAATGCATACTCGTGGTTTAAAATCTTTGTTTACTTTCGCTCGTGACGATTTTCCAGACGAAATGTAATCAAATTAATTTACCTATTAATTACGTAAACTTGTTGTTTTTGGCTCTAATTTTCGACTTAAAGTGAATAACTTTAATATTACTTTGATATGGGCAATTTAAATTTAGAATATTTTTTTTTTCATTTTTTGTGTTTCAAGGGACAATACATCTTTAAAGAAAGCTATTGCATGTATTGTGCTCCTTCTCTTATAGAATTGTTTATTGGAAATTATTTTCAACTGAAGTATGATCATAACTGTAATAATGACCATATACACTTAAAAATACAATTTAAAATCAATTATGAATGATTTAGCCTAAGATTATATTGGTTTTTTTTAAAAGAGAATAGCAAATCTCAATTTAACTTAACAATTTGGCACATTATCTATATTATTAAATTACAGTATTTTAAATAAGTGTGAGGAGTATTATTGATTAATCAATAACTATATTATTCCATGTAATTTTGAAAAACTAATAGTATTTGAAATATTATAATTAATATATCAAGTGTAAACAAACTTAGTTATGATTTTACTGGCATTTGTAAATAAGAAAGTTTGTAAATAATAATTACAGTATGTAGGTGGAAAGGTTAACTATATTATAATTATTATTTTTGACAATTATGTTTAGCTTTGATCATTTGACATTGCTGCAAAAGGGCATTTTTTAATTAAAAAAAGAAGAAAAAACACTGACAGATACATAAGCTGTAGTATATATAAATCATAGAGTAATAACATATGAAAGATAAAATAAATAAAAACAAAATGTAATAATTAGTTTCACATTTCCTTTATAATCAAATTTTGGAGATGGATGGCTTTTTAATCTATTAGCTACATTGTGTACTTTAATGGTAATAAAAAAAATAAAAATGAAGTATTTATTACGCACTCTAAGGTATGTAAACACAACTGAACTGTAAGACCATCTTTCACATATTTCTCAAATAAAAAATTCAAAATTCAAATCCTGGACATGAAACGTAACAAAACAAATTTGGCCTATTCAGTTTTCTTTAAAACCTTAACCATGGTGATATAAACAAGGGTTTGCAATGACATTACATTTGTTTTACTGTCAAATCAGAAAGATGAAGAAAGCTAAGTTTTAGATTTAGCAGACATGTTTTATTTAGCACTCAAATTTAAAATGGATCATGACAAATTGTTATAGTAGGACATGTTTTATAGTCTAGAAAATTTGAGGAACATTATTTTTTTTAAAAACTTGCTGACAGTAATACACCGTTATCCTCTCGCGACAAACAAATCATCATGTCAACCTTGTCTTTAGTTTTAATAAAGTTACTAAGTATGAGACTGATTCAAGAGGTCTCAAATTTAATGATTTTCACATAATTAATAGCTAAAATTAAAATATTATTTACTTATTTCTCAATATTGGATCATTTTATTGTCAAAGTTGGGTAAATTTTGAAAAACCTGACTTTAAAATAAATTAAAAGGCCTGCAGCCAGTTACCATTTGCGGCTATTGAAGAAATGCATAATTGTTTTCATTAATTCATTTTAAATACTGCATTAAATATTTCTTATTGTATTTTTTTTTTTTAAACAGTGATCATGACTGAATTTTCTGAAAAATTTACATACAATTATATTCAATCAACTTTCTTTCTTTTTAAATATCTAGCTGCTGTTGAAAATTGAAGAATATAATAACATTGCATAAAATAAGATAAGAAAATATTTTCAAATAATGGCATGCTTAGAATGTTTCACAATTACATATAAATGAAAGATAATATATAAATGAAGTCAAAGAATAAAACAAATAAAATATGTATGCCAGCACAACAGATGAGAAGTGAGAGAGGATTCTTGTAAAGTACTTTACCCTAGGATATTAAAAAGGTACAATAAAGAAGATTACCTTAGGTAGTTATTAATTATGTTCAATATAATTATTATGCTTGCAAATTATTCTCTGCATTTCTTTAAATTTAAAAACAATCTAGCTATCCATTTTTTCATTTGAAACAGTGTAAATATAATATGAATTAGTATACATGGATGCCTTTATATTTAACACAGACCGGGTAGTGGGATATTATACTACAAGCGATGGGGTACAGTAGGATGATAGAGCAAGACCAAAGCTTTCAAGGCACATTCCGTAGAACAATAATAATTTAAACAGGTTTTATCTACAGTAATTATATGCGGCAATTTGTTGAAATGTGCCACAATTATATTTGGCAAAACTGTCATTAAAAAATATAAACTAATGTATTGTATTTGTTGTATATGTATTAATGTAAATCATTAAAATAGTGAATAAGGTTTAAGATGAGTACAGATTTTGTATCTATAATTACAACATTAAATCAGACAATCTTTACTACTCCAATTTGTAGATTTTATGAAAATTTAATCTAAAATTTTTAAATTGGAAAAAAAAGTTAAATATTTTGTTAAAATTATACAATTACTTGAGACACTTAAATACAAGTGTGCATGACTTACCTCGTCTGCAACATTTACATCTAATCCTGCATTGATCAGGCACATACATGTGCTGCTATGACCAGCCCGGGCAGCATAAAACAAAGGTGTTCTTTTTTTCTGAAAATATTAAGCACATAGAGGTTATTATATTTCACATAATATAGATAATTATCATATCAGAAATCAAGTTTTTAATCCCAAAGTATTTTTAGTAAACTTTGTTATACTGTAATTTAAAAAAACAAACTCAAAGGTAATATTTATTTATTATTAGCAGGACTATCTTAAGGGGATTGCCCAAATGTCCAGGACCTTAGCCAGGATCTGAAAAGGGAGCGGGATTTAAAGCAAATTTTGTTAAATGACACCTCTAGATGGCCGGAAATGCTCTCGCACATGAAATTCATAATAAATGGCACCTCTAGTTTTTTTAACTTCTAATTTTATAGGCCGATTGTGTTTCGTTTAAATTATTATTCAGTAGAAACAATTTAACTACAACTAGAATAGAAGTAGGTAACTTCGAAACTGGCTTATACGTTTGTTGATATCAAAGGTTTCTTAATTAAATGATTGATTGCTGCTACTGTATGTCAATTCAGATGGAAAATCCACAGACATACAATACTGGCAATAAAACTATTCCATTGGATGACACACTTTTTCAACAGCCATGTTGGAAAAGGGTGGATTTAGGGGGTAATTTGCTAATAATGTAGTGAATATCCTCAAAAAACGAATTGCATGTTGGAAAAGGGTTAAGACTGAGGGCTGGATTTAGGTGTAAATTGCTAATAATGTAGCATATCTTTAAAAAACTTTTAAGTGAAGAAGAATTTTCATTGATATTTCTGTTTACATAATAAGGTTTAAAATATAAATTATTAATAGAGAGATCATATATATCTGCTCAGTCAGTCAGGGAAGAGGACAAAAGGCTTCCTACTTTCTAGGAGTTTTATGTGGAGGAGTTATCAGCTGGAGTCTTTGATTAATCACCTTTATTTTTAAACATAGTACTGTTCAGTGTCCTAGGGTATGTTCAGACTCACGGTGGCGTTATGTAAGCAGTGTACATATTTTTGTATATGAACTAAGCTGCAGGTTAGCGTTAGGAAGCTGTTACGCCTCGCCAGTGGCGTTAATAACCCTAGCAAGAGAGGATTACCTTGTGTTGGATAACAAACCTGACGCTGTGAGTCTAACCTTAGGTATTACTATTAATACCAACCTTTAGTCATCCCAATGAGCCATTAATGTAAGATAGGCCCTGTTTCTGCTACAATATGTACGGCATAAACATACCGTAATAATATATTAGAATTATAATTCGGTGACTCGTTTCTTTTGAAAACTACTTTGTGGGATTGTATGGATTGAGGAATAGATAGCTATGGTTCGATCCCTCAAAATCCCCTATGGGACCGGAAAACCCTGTGTCTACCCAACTTGCAGTCATTGTCCATGGTCAGTTTGCTGTTTTGTACTGCTTACTGTTCACTTGTTTTGACGATAACCAAACTCCACATCTCCTGTTATTACCCTGAAACCTCGGTTCTATGACATTTAAAAAGAGCAAATATCTTAACATTTTCAGTCCACTGTGACATTTTAGTAATTGTTCTAAGTAGGGTATGCTCAACAAACCTTGTGTTATGAGTGAACAATATAGATGGTATATTCATAAGGCAGCAGAAAGGTGCAAGAAATATATGATAAAATATCAGAGATAACGATATCGATAATGATCAAGATAAATATGCGGTATATTTATACCATGGAGCTATAAAAACTAATTTTATAGCTCCATGTTTATACAGTATATTTTTTATGAGACCCATTTCTGCTGCCACTAAAAATACCATATCAATTATACCATATACAGTGTGTATATTCTTGGCAGCAGAAACAGGGCCATAGTATATAATATTTGAAAACTTCCATGTGATAGTTTAATGCAATGCTGATTTTGCCATAAGTCTGTAAATAAATTCTCTAGAATTAGTGGTTTTACATTTTGGTTTTTGAGCAACAAATATGAAAATTGGTGAGTACCGCCCATGTGCTATGATTTTAAAGTTATTTGTGATTTATTTATCCATTATTATTATTATTTTTCCATTCTTTATGAGGGACATATTGGGACCACAATTAATTGGATTGACCATTGTTTCTAGCAGTGTGATTGTATTAAAATTTCTTGATTTGATGTAATGCAGCTGACATTATTACCCCTGTCTAACTAAATAATTTGCTTGAATTCAAATTATATAGTAGTATAATAATTGCAATGATATTAATGTAGGATATAGTTGCAATGAATTACCTGAAAATACTGGTAAGTTAAAGATGTATTGTCCCTTTGATTAATTAAAAAAAAAAAATTTTTTTTATATTTAAAAAAAAAGTGGGTCATTTTGAAGTATCATAATAGTTATTAACTTTCACCAAAAATTAGTCGAAAAAAAAAAAATTTAACCGAAATACAGACGTTTTTTTGTTCAAAAAATAACTTTGACTTCCAGTCAAAGTTTTCGATCAAAACATATCTCATAATGCAACACGCTTGTTTGGCTACTCTGTATGCATAATCATAAAACTTCCTCGCGATCTGTATGAAAACACCTTCTCAACCGCGACGAGTTGTAAACAATCCTAATTAGCATCATGCATAATGCATACTCGTGGTTTAAAATCTTTGTTTACTTTCGCTCGTGACGATTTTCCAGACGAAATGTAATCAAATTAATTTACCTATTAATTACGTAAACTTGTTGTTTTTGGCTCTAATTTTCGACTTAAAGTGAATAACTTTAATATTACTTTGATATGGCCAATTTAAATTTAGAATATTTTTTTTTTCATTTTTTGTGTTTCAAGGGACAATACATCTTTAAAGAAAGCTATTGCATGTATTGTGCTCCTTCTCTTTTTAGAATTGTTTATTGGAAATTATTTTCAACTGAAGTATGATCATAACTGTAATAATGACCATATACACTTAAAAATACAATTTAAAATCAATTATGAATGATTTAGCCTAAGATTATATTGGTTTTTTTTAAAAGAGAATAGCAAATCTCAATTTAACTTAACAATTTGGCACATTATCTATATTATTAAATTACAGTATTTTAAATAAGTGTGAGGAGTATTATTGATTAATCAATAACTATATTATTCCATGTAATTTTGAAAAACTAATAGTATTTGAAATATTATAATTAATATATCAAGTGTAAACAAACTTAGTTATGATTTTACCGGCATTTGTAAATAAGAAAGTTTGTAAATAATAATTACAGTATGTAGGTGGAAAGGTTAACTATATTATAATTATTATTTTTGACAATTATGTTTAGCTTTGATCATTTGACATTGCTGCAAAAGGGCATTTTTTAATTTAAAAAAGAAGAAAGAACACTGACAGATACATAAGCTGTAGTATATATAAATCATAGAGTAATAACATATGAAAGATAAAATAAATAAAAACAAAATGTAATAATTAGTTTCACATTTCCTTTATAATCAAATTTTGGAGATGGATGGCTTTTTAATCTATTAGCTACATTGTGTACTTTAATGGTAATAAAAAAAATAAAAATGAAGTATTTATTACGCACTCTAAGGTATGTAAACACAACTGAACTGTAAGACCATCTTTCACATATTTCTCAAATAAAAAATTCAAAATTCAAATCCTGGACATGAAACGTAACAAAACAAATTTGGCCTATTCAGTTTTCTTTAAAACCTTAACCATGGTGATATAAACAAGGGTTTGCAATGACATTACATTTGTTTTACTGTCAAATCAGAAAGATGAAGAAAACTAAGTTTTAGATTTAGCAGACATGTTTTATTTAGCACTCAAATTTAAAATGGATCATGACAAATTGTTATAGTAGGACATGTTTTATAGTCTAGAAAATTTGAGGAACATTATTTTTTTTTAAAACTTGCTGACAGTAATACACCGTTATCCTCTCGCGACAAACAAATCATCATGTCAACCTTGTCTTTAGTTTTAATAAAGTTACTAAGTATGAGACTGATTCAAGAGGTCTCAAATTTAATGATTTTCACATAATTAATAGCTAAAATTAAAATATTATTTACTTATTTCTCAATATTGGATCATTTTATTGTCAAAGTTGGGTAAATTTTGAAAAACCTGACTTTAAAATAAATTAAAAGGCCTGCAGCCAGTTACCATTTGCTGCTATTGAAGAAATGCATAATTGTTTTCATTAATTCATTTTAAATACTGCATTAAATATTTCTTATTGTATATTTTTTTTTTAAACAGTGATCATGACTGAATTTTCTGAAAAATTTACATACAATTATATTCAATCAACTTTCTTTCTTTTTTATCTAGCTGTTGTTGAAAATTGAAGAATATAATAGCATTGCATAAAATAAGATAAGAAAATATTTTCAAATAATGGCATGCTTAGAATGTTTCACAATTACATATAAATGAAAGATAATATATAAATGAAGTCAAAGAATAAAACAAATAAAATATGTATGCCAGCACAACAGATGAGAAGTGAGAGAGGATTCTTGTAAAGTACTTTACCCTAGGATATTAAAAAGGTACAATAAAGAAGACTACCTTAGGTAGTTATTAATTATGTTCAATATAATTATTATGCTTGCAAATTATTCTCTGCATTTCTTTAAATTTAAAACAATCTAGCTATCCATTTTTTCATTTGAAACAGGTAAATATAATATGAATTAGTAAACATGGATGCCTTTATATTTAACACAGACCGGGTAGTGGGATATTATACTACAAGCAATGGGGTACAGTAGGATGATAGAGCAAAGACCAAAGCTTTCAAGGCACATTCCTTAGAACGATAATGCTCTTATGAGCAAATGTAATTTAAACAGGTTTTATCTACAGTAATTATATGCAGCAATTTGTTGAAATGTGCCACAATTATATTTGGTAAACCTGTTATTGTATTTGTTGTATATGTATTAATGTAAATCATTAAAATAATGAATAAGGTTTAAGATGAGTGAAGATTTTGTATCTATAATTACAACATTAAATCAGACAAAATCTTTACTACTCCAATTTGTAGATTTCATGAAAAAGTAATCTAGACTTTTTAAATTGGAAAAAAAGTTAAATATTTTGTTAAAATTTTACAATTACTTGAGACACTTAAATATAAGTTTGTATGACTTACCACGCTTGCAATATTTACGTCTGATCCTGCATTGATCAGGCACATACATGTGCTGCTGTAACCATGTTCGGCAGCATAAGACAAAGGTGTTCTTTTATACTGAAAATATTAAGCACATAGAGGTTATTATATTTCACATAATATAGATAATTATTATATCGGAAACAAGTTTTTAATCTCAGAGTCATATACTCTATTTTTAGTCAACTTTGTTATCTGTAATTGTAAAAAACAAACTCAAAGATAACATTTATTTCTCTTTTAAATTCCTAATAATAAAGTACAACAATTTGTACAGGTAATGTGATAATGAGGGCACTGCCTTTGATTATTGTGTTTGCATACCAGATGGTTATTTGCATACCAGATGGTTATGCCAAGTCAGACAATTCAGAATTCAAACAATTTAGATTAACAATGGATATAAACCAGCTCTTAGTCTGTCAGAAGATTTCTTAGTGTATCAATAGACCAGCACTAGTTTGCCTTGTGTTACAGAAGTTGTGTTAACGTACTATAATAAATATTACTGAGACTAAGCAAGGGGAAATGAAATAACATGGAAACCTGTCAAATCAACCTGCTTCACCACCACTTTGATTACTTGTAAGCAAAGGATTCATTGGAGATGATGACACAATTGTATTGTGCATGCTTAGAAGGAACCAGTGGCCTGAATAGTCTGAATAAATGATCTGTAGAAGCAGAGTCTAGGCCGTAATTGTTTTGTACTGTATGTATCCTATGAGGTGTGGGGTTAATCAAAGGGTTATAAACACAATCGTCCATCCACATGATAAAAAATATTGTAATTATTTATAATCTATGCATTTAATTTATTTCGTCTTTTATAAATAATAAAAATCACAAGGTACAGAGCACTTTAGGGGGTAGACGGGATCGTCAAAAAGTGAAACAAAACACTATCAAGTGACTATCTGACCCCCTAAAGTGTAAAAATTAAATAAACTTAAATACAGAAAAACAGTTTAAAATAACATTTCACATTTCATTGAGTTCAGACAGGTATTTGAGGCAAGTTTTTCTTAAGTGAATATATAAATGAAGAAAGGGAAAAAACTAGACTATCTTTAACATTTGGAGGCAAGTTATGAACAGACGTGGAAATGAATTAAAAATATTATAATGAGCAGAATTCGTTCTTGAAATACTATGGACAAATACTACAGAATTAAGGTGTCGCAAATTTTGAGTAATGTCATTAATATTTCGTGGCCAATACATTTCTAACTGCCAAAAATGTTGGCCAAATTAGGGCGAGTAGACCTTGATATACATAGTGTAAGCCTCTATGATAGGGTCTACTTTACCAAAACAGAAGATCAATGTAAATATTGCAGTATAGTATAAAGTCATTTTGATAACAGCATAAAGAATTGTAGTACAAAACAGTCCCATATAAATGATAATATGTGACTATGAAAACAGTTAAGTGGAGAAACAATTAATGTAAACATTTGTTTTGATGATAATGTGTCATCATTGTGTAACTTTCATTTTCAAGTGCATGTGTATGTAAAATGAAATGTGTGAGCTCTCACTGTAAGTATAAGTTTAGGGCTTTTGTACATTCCTACTAATAAATGATATTCAAATTGTTGCAACTTCATTTTAATTATTGTTTTTTAAATATTTCTGATCTACTGATTTTTCAAGAAAATACAACAATCCTTAAACAAATTTCTGCCAAGAGCACCAACTTGGCATCATAGTTTTTGTTCACTATAATGCTTTTTTTAATTGTCATACAAAAAGGTCAGTTATTTATTTATTGCAATTCAAAAGATTTCTATGCATAGCTTTTATCTGAAATTGCTTTAAATAAAATCAGATTCTTGAAAATATTAAATAGATTGAAAATTCAAATTCTCAAATTAAAAAATTTAAATTACATTTAACTTTAATATGCTGTATCAGCAGTAATGCTATTATAGACAGAAACTAAGAAGGTTTATTATTTACTAATACTAGTGAATTTCAAAACTGAATGTGTCATATGAACATACACAGCAGCCTATCCCTCTTTTGGAATGATAGTGGCATTCAAGCTTCTCTCTTCATAATATTTAAGTGTCTTACTATTGTTATCAAAGTATTTTAGGGATAACAACTAATTAGCATCCTGTTTCCACTGTAAAGTATATGTACAAGTAAAGCATCAGTGATTTAAAGATCTGAGTGCAGAATAATTTGAATTCTAACAATCATCAATGTTTACATGCAGTCAGTAGACAGTTAAATATGCCATAAAGCAGACAATTTAAAATCAACAAATGTGATGTTGTTTTAGATCTATATTTTAATTTTTCATTGATCTCTTTTAGATGAAATAAATTGACCATGTTTATATTGGTATTACAAAAATCAGAAAATATTCATGAAAAAACTGTAGTATGGCTACAAAGCAGGGAGTTTGCTAACATTGTGACATGGTACAATCTAGTATCAATTAGAATATAACAGTTGAAAAATGACTTATACACTAAGTTGTTCAAACTCCACCCTATTTTGTTTAGCGTTATTATTACAAATTGGGCAAAGATTAATTAAAACCATAATTTTCAATAAATCTCTGAATACAATTTTAAACTTGATTCTGTGATTCATTAAGAAGATTAAATATTCTCTATTTTCATTTTATAGTATTTGATTAAAAGCACAAGTCATATCTATGCTAGTTTTGCTACAGATTCTACATAGCCTATAAAGATGTTGATATATGATGGCACCAAATATTATGGAGGTTTCGCAACCTTACGAATACGATAACAAAAACGGATAGGTCATACATTTGTTAAACTTTTGAGCTGATATTCGTAAAGCGTATTTGTGTTGACGAATATCACCAGTCATAGTTTTTTATCTATTTTGCACACTTTGCATTGAATCAAAAATGATTCATGATTATAATATAATTATAGATAATTTATTAAAAGTAATTTAGTAAAAATGCCACATCAATTTTAAAAAATAGCAGTTTTTAAAGTCCTCTCTCGCTACACTATAGGCCTATAGGCAACCATTGCAACATGTACCTTTGCTTCATTCAAGTTTACAGCAGTCATATTTTGGACGGCACCCTCTATATTTTGTTGCCATGCAAAACAGATTTGTACTGGCTTACGAAAACGAATAAGTTTGTGTGACGTATTTGTGTCGCGAAACCTCCCTCATGTTTGCACAACTACGTCCACTTTTATGCTTCTTTGCCAGGAGCCTGTATTTGCATGCTATAAAATGTTAAGGACAGAATTGTTCTAAAAGAGTTACTCAATGCAGGGTGGGGGTCTTTAATGTTTTGTAGAGATACATCATTTAGGTCCTTCACCATATTTCAGAAAAGTAGTAATTCAAAAAAATGTTGAATCCTGGAAGTGAACCCACAACTGAGACAGTTATGAAAAGGAGTTGCACAGTATTGCTATAGTTAAGTCACTGATGACAACATTTCTACATAGTATTTTTGATTAAAAAGTTTAAACTGTAAAATATGATTTTCACAATTTGACTACTTAATGATATAAAATCATAATTACAAAAAAAGTCTTCAGAACTATTAATTCTTCTTTGCGATGCTGTAGGGGTAGTTTCATCTATGATATACAAATAAAATACCAGTCTAGAAATGGGTTTTTAATACCTTTCAAATAATATTTGGCCGCACACACAATTTAAAGGCCAGGTGCGGGCAAAAAATTTCTATTGATCATACATTCCAATAATTATTGATCTATAGTTTTCCCTATGTTTCATAATTTTTGGAATTTCATTTGTGTTACACAAGCTTGTTGAAAATAAGCATTTTCTTATCAGTAGTTCAAATTACACAGTAAAATCTCTATTCTTTTGTAGACAAATTTTGTAAATAGAGAGGCATTTTAAAAAGCTATGAAAAATAAACGGTGTTGTAAAAAATGTTATCAGATGACTAAATATAGGTAATATACCTTGAATTTTACATTTCTGTTATTTTTATTCAACTTCAGATTTATATTTTCATGCTATAGCAAAAGTTATCGACCTTATATCCACCATCTTTTTTCACCACCTAGAGAGTCACCAGACATGTTAGTACATTAGGTTAAACTACCTAACTACTGAAAAAAAGTCTTTCTGGTTTTTATGGCAGAATTTTGCCAAATTTTGTATTTGGGGCACCTAGGCTACTATAACTAGTTGAATTCAGGACGATTCGGTCCAGATGTGACAGGACAAACCAGCCCACCAATGTGCCTACTGTATATGCCTGGCTTCTAATTCTATTATTAGTGCCTGGTAGCGTTTTATGATATGAAATATGAAGTACATGATGGACTAACATTATGTTTAATATTATTCATTTTGATATTTAATTATTCATTTATGCAATTTAATTTCAAGGTGTGTAAAGGAGGTACAAGGAGAATGAAGTTGCAATCATATTTACTTCTTTTTAATTACACCACACAGAAAACAGGCATTTTTATGGCAGAATTTTGCCAAATTTTGTATTTGGGGCACCTAGGCTACTATAACTAGTTGAATTCAAGACGATTCGGTCCAGATGTGACAGGACAAACCAGCCCACCAATGTGCCTACTGTATATGCCTGGCTTCTAATTCTATTATTAGTGCCTGGTAGCGTTTTATGATATGAAATATGAAGTACATGATGGACTAACATTATGTTTAATATTATTCATTTTGATATTTAATTATTCATTTATGCAATTTAATTTCAAGGTGTGTATGGAGGTACAAGGAGAATGAAGTTGCAATCATATTTACTTCTTTTTAATTACACCACACAGAAAACAGGCATTGTTGCTCATCATAAACAAGGGCGGATCCAGCCTTCTAGTAAAGGGGGGAGGGGGACGCAACCAGTCACCAATTACATGAGGCACAGGTGGGACCTGTGGTGAAGCAAATTTTGTTAAATGACACCCCTAGACGGTTGGAAATGGTATTCTCGCACGTAAAATTTATGATAAATGGCACCTATAGTGGGTCGGAAATGACACTCCCATAGCGTGTTAACAATTGGTAAAAGATTGTAGTCTACTTTTTCCGCTGGTAAACACGCGTTCAATGTGACCATCTGGGGGAATTCCCTGATAAAGGTACTTCCTGTATGGTAATAGTGAGCTTTCGAAGTGGCGACGCGAGACGCGGAAGTCAGTCAACCATGGATACCGTTGCATGCCTTTCGCGTCACAAATTATAAACTGTTTCAATTTTAGGAGAACGTGCTCAGGTCATTGTCACATGATCGCTAATACCAAAGCACCTGCCATCGACATCCTTATCACCATGATTCATGATGATGATCGCATTTCCCTACTAGGGTCTTTAGGTCTAATTTAACACATTGTCATCACACAACAGTTCGTAAATAACTTTCTAAATAAAATACAATCAGTAGTACAAGTCGTGTCTTCCAGGCAACGCCAAATCAGCCGAATCCCGTCTCGTGATGAGCAGGCCAAACAAACTGGCTTTGCTCTCGCATACGCAGTAGGATTTCACAGTCTTTTGCATGTGTCGATAATCACCACGTCATATGTTTCGAAAGCTGCCTATTAATGACGTGACTTCAAATTTATCATGTTGCCCTAGTTATGTTAAATAATACATAGTGAAAGAGCGTGTTTTAGGGCTATAGGCCTATATCTTATTATAAAAAAAGGTCAAAAGGAAAATTACTAAAAAATGACAATGCTGTGGTAATCAGTGGCTGAATCTCTATACTGCTTATTAATTTTATTATCTTAACAATAACATGTAATAACAATGCTGTAAATTTAATAAATAATAATAGGCCTACATACTTCATCCAGCGGGGATACATATTCACATACTTACGAATAATGACATCGTAATTAAGGTTAATGTCCTGATGAACAAACATCAATAACAATGCATTTAGTCGATCTTCCATTATGGTACCTCAAAGATAATTTTTTACAGTCTCCAGAGCTAAATTTTCTCGCTCTACTGATGCACTGGTTGCAGGGTTTAGTAATCAAAATATGCAATTGAACATCCTTTCAGTAGTTTTCGAACACACAAACTCTCCAATGTTTTGGAGAGACTATCAGGACTGTCTTTTCAGCTTACAGTTAGGAATCGCTTGGGTAAAACACCCATAACAATAATTTTGTGTGACAGCAGAAACAGCAATGGCAACCTCTAATAAAGACTAAATTAGCACGGCGCTGAAACAATGTGTTTTAATTAATGAATTGAAAGTACTTTACTTTCTCCCTCTGGATCTGCCACTGTTAAGACCAACTATCAAACATTCCTTTCACCACAAATCAAGACATTAAAAACATTGAACAATATTAGAGTGCTAGAATATTCAACCAGGTTGTTGTTCTCCAGTTTGAACTGATATTAAAGAACAGGCTTTGAAAGCTCAGAAAACATGACAATGAATGCAGTTTTAATGTCCTACACCAAACATGAGGATGGAAAATATGTGACTGACAATGACATATAATTAAAAAATATTAAAAAAACATGAATTAATGTCCATTTATACACAAACAATAAAGATGATATCTATATTAAAATGTCTGGCTGTTTTAACTTTTACTTTATTGTTTTGATTTAGCTTTTTGCTTATTTTATTTTGTATCTCCATTGAGATCCAGCCACCTACAGCATTGTCATTATTTTTAGTAATTTGCCTTTTTTTATTTGCAACTGCATGTTTAAAACATTTATTTTACAACTCTGCAATTTGTATTTTAAATTATATTACTTATAGAATTAATGAAAACAAAAAAGACACAAATATAAAAATAGGACTATTAACTGAACTCTTATAACATAAATGCTATAATGTATCTCTGGGTATTTGTTCTGTTAAAATGACACATTTTTAACAAAAATTAACTACTAATATAGCATTAACAATAATGTAATACATTACCACTAACATAACATGGCATTCTTTTGTAAATTGTTGTTTCCCTCCGCCAGGAGAGACACATTCAACAATCAGTATTCAACGTTCAGTCAGGTAAGTACCACCATTGTGCTTATTTCAATTAACCCTACCCATCGTCCACCTCCTGTGTAATGTGCATCAATTCATTATAAGATTCATGCACTGTTTTATTAGATTAAGGAATTGTAATGTAGGCCTATAGTAGAAACTGTTGTTACCAAGTTACACCGGCACTTTGTCATAATTTAATTTTGTGCATATTTCTAATATACAAACAATCCGCAATGCTTGTTTAATGTACAACACTTTATAATAATAATATTCATACTGTTTATTATATTAAAGAATTACACTGCAGTATTATTAACCTGCTTCTGTTGTTTAATGTTACAATGAGATAAAGATGTTACTGTTTCATGTTTATCAACTTTTTAGTGGAGGTTTTCATACTGTCAGTTGATATATAAATTAAAATTAAAAAATAAAAATAAAATAATATTAAGTAAGCTATTACCGGTAGGTAAAAAATATCAGTAGCCCCACCCTCACCCAAATCAAAGTATTCAACATTCCTTCATTCATTATGGAAGTTACTGGTACAAAGGTGTAACATTTTTTATAATAACATTCATGTACTGCATGCATTTCACCATAGTTCAATTTTGTACATATGTTAAAAAAATATAACCAACCTCATTTCACTTTAATAACATTCATGTACAATAAAAGTATAAATTTATAAATCATGTGACTAAATGGTATATTTTTTCCTATCAATATACAGACTATGACAGAAATGATAAACAAAATGAAAATGAAGCTAGAAGGATTAATAAAGCAATAAAGGAGTTTGGAAATGTGTAGAGATACAACAGCATGTACTAAACAAAATCTCACAGAGCCAAGAAAAACATTTTCTTGGCAGATAGCAGTGATGATCTCTATAAAGTCACTGAACAACACTTGTTGTTTGAGATCCGAAATACAATAAATTTAATTTTTTTTTTGAAATGTTAACTGTTTAATACTGTCCAATGATTCCACCTACTGCTTGAAACATTGTAGGCCTATGTTTTTAAGTATTACAGTACAGTACTGAATTGTATTTATATGTAAGTGTATACTACTATTTATAAAAATGAAATAAAAACAATATGTTCTTTACAATAAACTACAAAAGATTAAAATGTTTTGTGATTTCTTTTTTCCTAATCAATTTTAATACACAACAATTGCACAAAAAAAGTTAGCAACTTATAGCTGTCAGTACAGCATCTCTGTATCTAACATTTTTGAAGAAAAAGTTAGGTGTTTCATTATATTTCATTATCATTTTTTTATATTCTACTCAAATTATAATTAGATAGGAGAATTTGTTTTTTGCTTTGTTCTAATAGGCCAAAGTCCAAAGGTTAAAAATGAGAACAGAAGGATGGACAGACAGTCAAACTAGGTTCAATAGACCCTATACTGTATGTCCTACATTTGTACAAATATTAAATTAACAAATGAACGGACAGACACTAACCAGGCTAAATTCAACAAACTCGACAATTCAACTTTATTAAGTGGGACAGACAAAAGTTCAGGGTTCATGTGAAAAATGTAGTACCATATTTGTCTCGGAGAAGAAAAACATAGAGAATTGACAAACACACATAGGATTAAAACTGAAGTTCAACAAATTCAAAAATGTTTTCTCCACAAAAAATCCAGAATATTTCCAAAATAACTCAACATTTTCTACTGTTATTATGTTAGTGGTTAATGAAGTTTGTTACATTGGTTAATGAAATTGTTTCATTAGTGGTAGATTGTTAGTGGGTGATAAGAAAAAACTGTACAATTTTATTTAGGGTTACAGTTTATTTTGAGGAGTGAAGTTATACCAGAATACCAGACTGATAGCATACAGTAGTCGAAAACACATTGAATTATTTCAGAGCATAAAAGTGTCTACTTTGCATGTCTAAGAAGCAGCGTGCCTGTACAAAAATGTCAGTCTTGAATTCAGTGCTTTTTTGCATGTAACAATAACATAGTCTTCATTTGAAATAGTTAACAATTTGTAAACCAAGGTACTCAATGAAATCATGACTATGGATAGTCTAATCATTAAAAATTACTTTGAAATTCTAAATATTTTAAACTTTTCTTTTAGATTCCCACTCTGTTTTTGTGGGTGTAAGGACAACTTATTTGCAACCAACCACTTGTAACATAGTTGCATCATGGTTGCATACATGCCCTAGTTTACAGTATTTGAAATGTATAATGGATCATGATGAGCCACCATAAGGCACTGTCATCGGCATATAATAATAGTTTGCAATCATTATCAATACAAATAGACATGTCATTAAATAAAAAGGGGAATCAATTTAAATTAAACAGGTTTTTATCTAAAATTGATTAAATTAATCTTCTTAATATTTATCGTAAATCTATGAAATTGTGATACAGTATGCTTGTGCTACAATTATGATCATGCGCCAAAAAATGTCTAAGAAAAAAAAATAGCGACATATACAGTAATGTAAATCGTTAAAATATAAGGATAATGAATTAAGATAAGGTTTAAGAGGAAATTATTCTTTCTATAATACTGTACAACAATAAGACATCATACAGAATCATTTATATTAAAGATCTTCAATTTGGGTTTGTAGATTTTATGAAAAATGTAAACATTAATTCAATGAAACCATAATATTAAAATATATAATTGTTTGTTATTAAAAAAATTAAACATCTGTAACAAAATTGGTATATTCTCTAAAATCACAATATGCAACTAAATAAAAAGGTTTGTATGACTTACTTGATCAACAATATTGATATTGGATCCTGCTTTAATTAGAAAATGGCAGATTTCCTTGAGTCCATCTCTACTAGCAAAATGCAAAGGTGACATTCCATACTGAAAATGTTAAGCACAGAGGTTATACAAAGGTAGATGTTACTGTATTAACAGACAAATTTATCAAAATCTATTTTAAAATGATAACTGTATGATCATTGCTAATTTACTTACTTTTGGGGTAAACATCATTTTTTAGTTTAAAATAATTTCTAAACCCCACAAACCTCCAAAAAAACATCGAACCAATATAACAGCTACTGTTTCATGTAATGTATCACACACTTAATTATGGGGTATAATAATACATAAGTAGAAGGATAGCTAAAGTTTGAAAATATTACACAAAAATACATTTTGAAAAGATATGGATACACACTTCAAAATTAGATTGTAAACCTACAAATTTATTCTAAAATTATACATGTGAACAAAAAAAAACTGCATATTAAAATAAAACTATACAGTTTTAATTAAACTGAATAAGGCTATCTGTATATGGAAATGGCTTATAGTATCAAATATATTTTTCCCCAATAATCTAGAATTATTCCACTCTATCATCATATAATCCAACTTAACTTTAACAACTTTTTAATAAATTGTTATTGTTCAATGTTTATCAAATTACTTGATGATTTAATAAACTCAAGAAATACTATTATGGAACAAATTTAACTCCATGGTTGAACCACTGTAATATATCTTTATATAATTATTTTCTACATCAGTTTATATAAGTACACAAAACAAGCCTTTGTTTTCAAACTCACACTGGGTTTAACATTTTAGCTGAACAAATAGAAACTGTTTTTTCCTCACAACATTTACTGTAGGACATTTGATTTAAAAAATGTTGAAAGTTCTGTTAATTGCAAGAACTTTACAGTTGGAAACGTTCAATTTAAGATTGTAAAAATCAAAACAGTAGGTCTGTTGAAGAATTTGGAATCATTAATAGTTCAAAGTATTTTGAATGTGAGAAATATTGAGGATGCTGATTTATTCTAAAAAGAAATAAATGGTCTTTATTTATTTTTTCTCACTATTCAATTTATTTGGTATCCTATCAAATATGCACCAGCTTTATTGTACAGTTTAAAAAAGGCAAAAAGGAACATGCAACAGGTTTCATAAAACATAGATGAGTCAATGCTTTAGCAAATCAAACAATTGTTAAAATCCCCAGGGTGTTTATTGTTTGAGATGGTTTGTAAAAGGGCTTGTTTGCGAGAGAGGCGTTTATTTGAAAGAGGCATTCATTTTTTAAGGTGTAATAATGGTAACCTGTATAGTGAATTAATAATAGTGAAAAAATAAAATAAAAAATAGATCAAATAGTATTTGGTAAATGTAGATCATGGAAGATAATGAATGCTACTACAAATAAAAATGTGTTACAATACAATATTGTGTGTATGCATGGGACGGGGTTAGTTTTCAAACAATGTTCTATGGGGAATTTTTATTCAGGATGGGGGAGAGGGAGATTTATTCAAATAAATAAGGTAATTATTTGTTATTCTATTAATGATTCAGTGTAATGTACAGACTTCACAACTTGGAAATATAGGGAGGGATAGCATGGTCAAACTACAGAAGTTGCTATAAAATTTGAAAGATACAAACCATAGGCCTAAAGGCTGCTATTAAAAAATGTAAATATATTATAATAGTAGACACAAGTATGTCAGGCTTAAATTGTGTTGCCAACTTATACCCCTTTGACAACAAAACTCCGGAGTAATGTCCGGTGACACCCTGGGGATTATGACCATTCAAAATATCGAGAAACTCCGGAGATATCCTTTTCACACCAACATAGCAACACCGCGGTTTATAAAATGAATTGTAAATGTCGCCCTCTATTTTGTTTGTTTACATAGCAACAATCATTAGAATCATTTTAATTGACAATATTTTTAATTTAATAATTATTATCAAAAGTCTCAGAAGTCATATAATGTTTTATTGATACTACTTATTATTCTCTAGACCCGCTATATATTTTTTACAAATATTTAAATTATTATTATTTTGAAATAATACTAAAGCAATGGAGTGATCGTGTGAGGATGACCGTTTGACCTAAAAACACCAGAGTTTGATGTTGGTACCTTTCACACCAAAACACCAGTGTGTCCCCGCAGTTCGCTCTCCGGAGAATGTTCCGCAGTTTTAAACTGTAGAGTTGCTTGATTTTACCTTTCACACCAAAACGGGACGTCAACTCAGTGTCTCTGGAGTTTTGCTTTTGGTGTGAAAGGGGTATGTGTGATTAAAACCCGTCTGTATTGCTTGTATATGGTGAAACAATAGATAGAAGACGCATATTACCGCCTATGTTGTATCATTTCACAGAACCAACAAATCTGAGACTAGGCCTAGCTTATCATTGCCTAGGTCAAAACATAAATTATTACTTAACATACACTTAAATCTGCGAATTACAAAAAAATGTAATACATACTACAGTACAAAAAATGAATTATTAATAATAATTTATTTGGAAATCTACACTTTTAAACAGTGGCATACTTGCAAAGAAAGTATATAAATATATCTGCGTATACAAGTTTATGCACACAACGGCCGGAAACCCACAAACAAGGTTTTTTTTACAGTGGATGTATTATTCTATAAAACTAACTAATTGATGTTTTATTGATATAAATGCGCATTCGATATTTTGAAAATGTATTTATTGGAAAACAAATGTTAGGCCTAATACTGATTCGATAACGACGAACTGTCATTTTTGGGGTACACAAATTAACCAAAAACAAATCGAGGACGATGAATGCGTAACTAGATACACAAACCATGTGCTCGTTCAGCGATTGGTAAACATGTGCGTTGATTTGGGTCAATAAAAGTTCATGGCTGTGATCAACAAATTATTCCAAACGACACAAACGCATACAGTAATCATATGTCTCTGGCAAAATGTAAAACTAACCGAAATTGACCTGATGCTAGGCCTATTTTGATCGCGAGCGAGAGTGACAGTAAATCGTTGCGTTTCATTACCTACTATCTTGCTACTTCGCGCCAATTTGCGTTAACACGAATCAAGTCACGATTGAAACCTGCGTTAACATGCTGATAAGCATCACTAAATCGTCAATCGTAAAGATATTGATTCATATTTCATATCAAAGCCAAACAAAATGTTTTAAGTTCAGGACGCGCGCACCTTTCAGCGCACATATTAATAATTTTGCGAGGTTTGTGACGAAATGAATACAAAGCATCAATATTTGGTAATAGTGTAAATTCAAATTCTTTATTGCAACAAGGTAAACACCAAGGTAAACATTACTATTTTATTCTTGGTCTACATATGGCGATGTTGTCATTATGAAGGCAAAGATTGTATAGCGCCGCGTAGCGGCGCTATACAATTTTTGCTGAGAGTGCGAGGAGGAATTACCTACTACTGAGGCGAACTGCATGCGTGAGTGATTTGAACATCTCACGTGACATCAACATCCAATCAGAAAACAGTATTCTGGCTAGCTGGCAGTTTCGTTGAGAGTAAAAAAATATCGCACACGGCACGGCCGAAAAAAGTGTGTGGTGTATTTGGCGTTTTATTGATTTGTGTTATAGACACGGCGAGTACTGCAATCATTGTATACCAAATTACATTGAGTTATTTACCCGGCTGTAGGGTATACAGTACTGGTCAGAGGACTTTCGACATTCCCGCTCGTGTTTTTCTGCTGTTTGTCTAGAGTGTTTGTGGAGCGTTTCTGGAGTGTTTATCGAGGGATCGAGCGATCGAGTGCTGACCTCGACCAGCGAAGCGTGAACGTTTTACAACAACAATAGAAATCAATCATACGTACATAATATATGAGCCCTTTTTATCTTTAGATTACCGACTTTGTTTATCTTCAACAAATAATACAAAGTATATATTAAACATAATAAAAAAACAGTAAAATATACGTTTAAAATTCACATGAACAGCTTTAAAATCATGGTAAAATTCATATCTTCAAATTCCGAGTAAACAACACTGAGACGATAGCTAGACTACTATATCGCTCGCTCACTTCTCGCATAGACGTGACGCGCATCTACAATCCTTGTTATGTTGGTGGTCATCAACCCTAGATTTACGAAACTTTGGGCGATGTGACGTCACGCCGCAAGCACATGGTTTTTCTCATCAGCTCTCGCGCTGCGAATATGACAAAATTGTTTCTGTTGATTTTTTCCAGGGCATACAAAAACGATCGTTTTGATGCAGTTTATTTATTTTGTTTATTTATACTGTTCATTAGATATACATAATAAATATATCGGTGATGATTACATACAGTACATACCCTATGCTACGGTAATTAATTGAAAATAAATGTAATTTCTTAATGTATGATTTTATTTTTCTTTCTGCACAACGTTCAAACTAAGCCATGTGCGAGTTGCGGCACCACGGCTGCAGACCATGTGTTTACTGACTGAACTATGAGATCAATCACATGGTTCTATTAAGTGTAGTAAATGGGGTAATGTTTTTGTGGAAAAAACAGCATCCTTAAGTATCGTTTTTTTTTATAGATAAAAACTGTTATAATATACTCATACTGTTATTACAATTATTATTTTTGAAATTTTGATTTCACACGAACCTTGCCTATGTCAAATACGTGATAATAAAATATGGACACCCCTCAAGTGGATCGTACCATTTACCAAACGTTGTTGTTGTTGACAAATGTCGGAAAATAATTTGTTTGTACTTTGTTGGTTTCTCGTAGAATATTCAATTCAACAACTTATTAAGTGGTCTAATAAATGAAGAATTTATAAAGCAAGTATTCAATCTAAATATGTTATATAGAAATATACCAAAGCATTTTAAACATTTTGTTTACATTATGCTCTACCGTGCACTTTCTCCCCACAGCAAGAGTCGAGTCTGACATATAAATACTAGGCCTAATAAAGTAAGCCTAACATTATTAAATGATTTTATTATATTAAACATCTAAAGAGCCCCCAAAAAATGACATGGTATGCCTTTGAAATAAATAACAATAGAATCAATTACTGACATTTCAGGCGGTACAATTTTTAATCAACATGGTGTCCTGAAATACCCTGAAAACGCTATGTTATTTTTGTTTGTTTCACACTCGGCTGATCACGACTGAGCGAACGAAAATCGTCTATTATAAGCTTGGTTACAGTGTTAATCACTGACTTGTTGATTGACATTTGCTATTTCTAAAATAAATTATTATCGCCGACAACGGCCTAGTTTTTCACGCTAATAACGTGGAACACGAAAGACAATGCATTAGGCGCAGGAGCCCCGGATAGCGTTACGTTTGAAAACCCCAAAAAGTGAGGTTTTCAACCATTAGCGGCATGACTGATGTGAGTGATTAATGTGTTTTACGGACGGTTTCAAGGACTATCCTACCAGTGGGCTGTTCACTGGTCAAATGATTGACACTTTGTATCACCCTTTGTAACTGGAGCTCTGACGACCTTTGTAACTGGAGCTGTGACGACCTTGCAAGAATACTAGGCCAGAATTGCCTTGGTATTAACATGGAGATGGAAACAAATTTTTCTATTCTTTCTTTCTAAAATAAATGGTCACTATAGTTTCAAACTAGGCTTAGTCCACCACATTAGTAATTACGAATCGAAACCTAAATTAAAATTGTTTGTATTCTTTGGCCGTTGTTTGATTAATTACATCTTCATGCCATGTTTTTTTTTTCTAATGATTTGGCGATACGCTCCTATATTAATTAGGCCTACTAGCAGAGGGTTTGATGAGTTTTGAAAAGTTATGGAAATGTGGTCTAACATATAGCAATTCAGTTTTTTAAGGCCCTTCTTCCTTTCCGAGCCTTTGGAAATATTAAAAAGTTATACAGTAGAACCTCCATTTTACGTACGGTACGGGACCGAAAGGCGTACGTAAAACAAGGGATTCGTAAAATCAAGGTTGACCTTAAATTGACCCCCAAATACGTAGATCGTAGCTAAAAAGGCTGCCGTGTTTGCCTACAGCATGCAGCTGGTCACTAGCTTAGCTAGGCCCTTCCTAGGCCTAGACTAATCTAGGCCAGGATAGCAGGCCTAGCAAGATGTGAGGCCTAAGTACAGTATATACAGGCTGTGCGATTTAGTTTAAATAAAGTTTTATAAATAAAATATCAATGTTCTTGTATTTTCTATCAATAAAAACAGTCGCTGCTGTAGGGAAATGCACATGAGTTCCTCACACAGCCATGGCTTTGTGCTTTGTTGTTGTTAAATTGCGCCCTCAATGTAAGAAAATGATGACGTCATCGGTCATTTAAGCGTACGTAAAATCAAGGGAACGTAAAATCAGGGTACGTAAAACGAAGGTTCTACTGTATTAATATAATATATTCTGTGTTTTCATGTTTTGAGAAATTGTATATCATTTCAGATGTTTCGCGCTGCGTTTTTATTTGTTTCGCGCTTCGTCTTGTTGGCAAAAGTAACTCTCGACTTCCGCTCGAGCTTTCTCCGTACATACCGATAATTAATATGATTATTCATTTCATTTTTTGTACATTATTAAAAAATAGCATACAGAACCCCATACGGAACATACCCTGCTCTGAGAAAACACTTGTGGGCGATTCCCCGAATACGACATGATGGAATAGTTTTGGAGACGGAGTAAATTGAAACGTCAAGCAACTCAACAGTTCTTTTCAGAACTAATATACGTGGTGTACCCATGGAGTAAAGAATAATATAAATAATAATGGGTGTACCGCAAATTTATATCAACAAATATGTAACTTGTTTAGCACGTTTAAAATGGATAGCAAAACATATTCAAAAAAAAAAAACCTGAATTATTTCAAACAGACAGCACATTAGTTCAAACGGATAGCACAATAGATAGCACAATCAAATGGATATAACTGTACTGTACATTCTATACGGATTATCGGGTAGAACATTCTTTCAAATGGATAGCACATTCCTTCAAATGGATAGCACATTTCTTCAAATGGATAGCACATTGGGTAGCACTATCAAAGGGATATAGTACTGTACATTATTCTATAAGGATTATCGGGTAGCACATTATTTCAAATGGATAGCACATTGGGTAGCACAATCAAATGGATATAGTACTGTACATTATTCTATACGGATTATCGGGTAGCACATTCTTTCAAATGGATAGCACATTATTTCAAATAGATAGCACATTGGGTAAACAATCAAATGGATATAGTACTGTACATTATTCTATACGGATTATCGGGTAGCACATTATTTCAAATGGATAGCACATTATTTCAAATGGATAGCACATTCTTTCAAATGGATAGCACATTAGGTAGCACAATCAAATGGATATAGTACTGTACATTATTCTATAAGGATTATCGGGTAGCACATTATTCCAACTGGATAGCACATTAAGTAGCACAATCAAATGGATATAGTACTGTACATTATTCTATAAGGATTATCGGGTAGCACATTCTTTTAAATGGATAGCACATTATTTCAAATGGATAGCACATTAGGTAGCACAATCAAATGGATATAGTACTGTACATTATTCTATACGGATTATCGGGTAGCACTTTCTTTCAAATGGATAGCATTGATTGGGTAGCACAATCAAATTGAGCACATTTAGTAACACATTGCATCAAATGGGAGCCTACTGTACAGTTATTCTATTGAATTGAATTGAAATATTTATTTATACTGGGTAACCTCTTCAGTCAAAGTCTGGTCTCCAAGAGGGCCCAGTTGGTGATCAGTGGCTGTGATGTACTAATACACCGGGGTAACCCCCTACTCGTCTCAAAAGATGTACTAGGTTCTTTAAAGTGCACACGAGCTAGATGTGTATTCTATTATCGGGTGTAGCACATTAAAATTGAGAGGACATAAGATGGACACCATAATTTATTATTAAGAGGCGAAACAGCCAATCCTTACTGAGGGGACACTCCTATAAAGGGGACATTAAGGGGACGGGGAACATTTAAGCTCAGTGCCAATGTTCACTCAATATTTTTTCCATCACAAAATAACAAAAAAGACGAAATATTTATATCCATTTATCGTTATTAAATAAAAATGAATATCATAATAATTATGATACTTTGTCTGTCTTGAAAATTTTCATTGGTGAAACGTTGCCTGCTACATTTTTAATTTCCGAGTCCAGATCAGTATTGGTATTGGTTTTTTTCTGCGAAACCTCTATGAAGAGGACATGTTTTTTTAGGAATTGTTCCAGGGGCAGTAGAACCCCTATTATGAGGACACTTTCTACTGTATTTTTAACGGAGGATATCACAAATCAAGTACGTGTTTCCAAGTACAGTACAGTGTTTAAAAAGAATTATTTCATTTCAATCTTTTTTAAAACAGAAATAGGTCTGTTTTGAATGGTTTTTGTTTTTTATTTGTTCTTTTCCCATGTGTTACTTGGCAATACAGAGATTAGAAGGACAATTTTGGCAGGATGTTTGCATTGTCGCCCCTGAAACTTGTGACCTGAACTGAAGAATATGGTATGTTGTTAGTGCTGAATTCTGTAAATTTTGTGTCATATCAACTGAGAATTTGTATCATTTCTGTAGGCCCAACAGTTAACATCATCATTTTTCAATCACATTGTCAGAAAATGAAATTCTTAATGAAATATTACGTGTAAAACCAAATATAAATATATGTGATGTGAATATAACAATGGAGAAACCTTCATGCAGAAATAACTTACTTATTTATAACTAACTTATTTTTCCGTGATATAACTAATGAAACAATGTTTAGAAAATGATTTATCTGATAGATATCATCTAAGTGATGTTTTACATATAACGTTTAACTTTTTTTTTTTCATTCTCCATACATTCCATTCTTTTAATATAGTTCTTGTATAACACGATATCAAGTAGTAGTAGAAATTATTGTAGGGTTTTCTTATTATTCAGGCAATTCAGTGTTTCTATACAGAAAAGAGTAGTCAGTGGCCTTAACATCAATTAATTGTATAATTTGCACCCAAGGTCGAATAGCAAGAAACTCAGGTCCAGTTACATTGGTGTTCATTGGTCAATAGGAAATGAACAGCACACTTATGGGTGGTGACAAAGTTTATTGATAAGTTTTCCTTGGGAAAAACACATTAGTTGGGCTGACCATGGGCTGACAGAGTTAACGACTTCGTAACGCTATCCGGGGCTCCTGCGCCTAATGGACATCGGGATAAACTGCTCGCCGGAAATCCCTGCTCGATAAAACCGTTCATGCGTGGATTGTGACCTTAATGTATTACTCGAGGATAGCGACGCTCGTGAATATCGCTAGCAATACTCGAACAACGCTCGGTAAACACTCGTTCAAAACACGCGAGGAATGTCGAAAGTCCTCTGACCAGTACTGTATATCTCTGAGGTTAACAGACCACCAAAACACGGTACACAACACATGCACTATCGAGTCATTTTCGGAGTACCGCATTACCAAAAGTGTTTTTCGATCAATGTTTATTATTAGTTCGTCGAAAAAGATCCGTACATTATTTAGGAAGGATTTATATAGATTTACATTATGTAATATTTGTTATTAAGTGTGATGGAAACAGTTTCTCTAGCCTATTAAACAGTGTGTAAGCATCTATTTTTTGAAAAATTTTCGGAGGCTCGGGAGGGGGACCCTCGTCGGATCCTAGATCCGCCAATGAGATGAAATGAAATATCAAGAAACTCCCATGATTATCAGGAGAGGTCTGAATTTGAAACTGAGCAGTACATTTTGTTTGTAATATAGTGCATCAGCAACAAATTGTAAATTTATTAGGGTCTGTTTTTGCTGAAAAAATAAAAATAAAAATAATCGATTTCCTAAGTACCACAAACCACAGAATTGATCTCGTTGTAACTGAAAATGTTCTCCGACGTTAATCGGTTATCTGGTAATCGCTTTTTAACAATCACGTCATCAATTCCCACAACGCAGTTCAAGTTATGGAAGGCCGATGAGAGTTGGTTTGTTTACATCCTACAGTATCGTATATGTAGGATTAAAAAGTAAAAATTGAACTCTTACGTAAAGCTATATTATTTGTAATATAAACATCTAGGCCTACTACCGTACCACATACAACAAAATAATGATGTATTAATAAGGGCACGTCGGCGACAAAGTTCGTTTCGTTGTTGGTTCTACTCTGCCTAGCCTAGTAGCTGGGATATAATTTCTACCGAAAACAACAGGCCTAAAAAAGGACATGCAAAACATTGTTAGCCTGGACTGGGAGAGATGTAACGGTGTACTTGTAATGCAGAATCCTCTCGGTATAATTCTCCCCCAAAAAATAATAACAATCAAATGTTCGGTCCACATCATTGTTTTGTTGATCATCGTCGATTACGCAAATAAACAGCATGCTCTGTGAGTGAGGGTTGCCATACTCTAGAGGTCAAAGTGTGGTCAATAATCGCTATTTGTGTTGCAGCTCAAAACTGCTCCGCAATAATCGGTTAAAACAAGAAATTATCGGTTAAAACACGCAATGGATAGAGTGTTTTTAATCGGTTATTTTTAATCGGTTATTTTATTTTGCGCCCTTTCTGCTGCCCAAAAATAATCGGTTAATAATTGATTATTTCTGCTCAGCAGAAACAGGCCCTATAACAAAAAAATATTTTTGTATAAGATTTGCCCAGTCTAAGCTTAAAGTTATAAAGTGCTCAATTGAAAAATGTTTAGAATAAAATATTTTAGATCTAAAACTAAAATCAACGTATTACTATTACATATATTTAATTACTTTGTTTATCTTTCCTCATTTGCATACTTTAATTGAATTAGTATTGTTTCCCTGTGAAATTATTGTCATTCCTGATGATGATGATGATGATGATGATGATGATGATGATGATGATGATGATGATGATGATGATGATGATGATGATGATGATGATGATGATGATGATCCAATAAAGACGGAAACCTTGAATCATATCTTTCCTATTATTATTTGGAGACATTTAAATGTTTAATAATTAAATTCATACATTGCTATATATAAACATTCCTTGCACATCTACAGTATGTTTGGTAGAACAAATGTTTAAATACAACAAATAGTGTAATTTTTTTAAACTATAGTTTTAATGTACAGACTTGTAATCATTTTCATATCTGTAGTTATACATATCAGGTAATAGTAAATATGTTACTATTGATACTACTCTGCCTATTCTTACAATAATGTAGCTGTCAAAATATGCAGTGAATTAGTATTACATTCACTTTTACTTGTTTGAAATGTTAAATAATATTAAATGACTTACTTTATTCCTAAGGTTCACATTAGCTCCAGCATCCACCAATATTTTACATATGTTTATATTACCAAATAATGCAGCCCAAGCCAATGCTGATGTGCCATCCTATTGAAATATTAAAACATTAAAATGTTAGAATTGTGTTAATCCTGTAAATTGACTGAGCTATCCTATGTTCTGGTCTATTGATCTTAACAAACTTATTTTCGATCAAACAACTGAATTATTATTTTTAATATAGCAACATAATAAACATTTGGTAGCCTATTATTATGTAACCAAGCATACATTTTAGTAAATCACTAAAATGTTGAAAATTAAAATAACCATTTAATTGTTCTTATACAAAATACAGCTTTGTAATACTCTAAAAGTTGATTTAAAGTGAAAATACAATTCATACAGCCATTATTTTTACTGTCTTTTGAGGATTAATATAACTTTTTAGAGGTTAGAGCTAAACAAAATATAACAATTTATATTTTTCAGTAATGTCAGTCCAGTTTAATGATTATCCATAATATTCATTTTTTTTCAATAGTAGTAGAATGAAGTAAAGTTAAATTTTCCCATGCTCTGTATTTATAATTGAGATACTTTAAAGATGTATTGTCCCTCAAAAACATGAAACATGAAGATTAAAACCATTCAGAATAGCCCATTGTCTACTGAAACGACTGCACTTTGATTATGTAACAATTTCAGTATAACCTACAGGATGAGGATAATATAAACACAATTAAATGTCTTTGAAACTGTTCTGAATATAGAGGACAAATTATAATAACTAGAGGGTTCGCTCGCGCACCCTCTAGTGAGTGTACCCGATTGGTTCTCGAAAACATGGCCAACGCCTCTGGAAATAGAGGCCCGGGTGACACCTATGCATATGACTGATGAGTAATGCATGTTGATTCTGTGATGTTTCATTGTGGTCTGTAAATTATGTACGCCAAAAATATCACTTCCATGGTAATGAAAAGTTACTCAATATATTTAATTATTTGTAAACGAAATGTATCATTTTATTTTGCCGTGTAAAAAATATATAATAAAATTATTAAATCAATCAAATTAATCTATTAAAACTTAATGTCTTTATAACAAAAAATTATATAATATACTAATTTTCAGCATTACGTTGATATACATTTAGCATCTATGAAATAATAACAGACAGTATGTTATCATAATCATTGAAAGAATAACAATTATTATTGCTATTATACTATGTTATACCGACTGTAGTCAAGTACTAAAGAAAAGTTAGATAAATTAGGCCTGAACATAACATACTAATTATGTGCCAGTTAAATGAGCAATCATTTTTTAATCATTTATACAAGTTTACTATTTATTAGTGTATATAGTGATAGTATGTCTTAACTATATTATCACAATTATTATGATTTGTATTATGTATACCATACTACCAGCCATACCCAGTTAGTGATTTCATTCATAACATTTTTTTAACTTGGTTTGTTTGCTAACATATTTTTTAAATTATCCCATAAGGTTGATTATTGAGTACATCCATCTTGAAATAAATGAATCCACAAAATCCCTCTTGATTCTCTAAAAGAATGAGGATAAACATAGTTCTTGGTATCAATTTCTATAGTTTATTTACAATGTCCCTACTGTGTAGAGTTCACCAATAACTTTAAATATTTCAGAATCTGAAAGGGTTACTCATACATTTCAAAACTAAATTTCAAACACACAACAAAGCCACAAACATGTAGTACAATAATAAATATAGAACAAAGTAAGAGTAAAACAACATTATATTAAATATCATTTTTATAGAATTTTTAAAATGTTTAGAGGATTAATGTTAATGTAATATTTTAAAATTTGAGTGTCATAAGGACTAATCAATCAATTTATTTGTAATTTAAATATTCTTATGTTTCCTCATCTTTATTGTTTCAAATTAATTAATCAAATTTCAGCATATCACCGGGCGGTTTAAAAATCATGTTCTGTGCCTGTTGCAGTTTATCTTTCTGTCCTGTTGCTCAATCTTAAGCTATGTCTACACTATCACTACATAAGTTTGACAAAAAAAGTGTGCTCTATGCCCAAATATCATCATCACCATATATGTGCACATCACATTTATTTCTCAAATAAAGTTTGATAGTGGTAGACAGAGCTTTATAATGATCTACAGTAGTTCAAAATTTTGAAAGTTATGTAATATATTTATATAATGGGTGTGGCTTAAGTAATGGCATCATTATATTGTTCAAATTATATTTTATATAGTTCCATGGTTTTGTACATGTCAGCTTTAATTTAATACCAAACATGCCATATTAATTTGATTTCTTAAATTTTCCCACAAAGTTATGTAATATATAATGGGTGTGGCTTTGATAACGTCATTATATTGTGAAATTATATTTTTCTCATGCTAGAGGTATTTTACATGTCATAAGCTATGATTTGATAACAAACTTGACATATTTATGTAATTTATATTTTTTAGATATTTTTACATAATACATTATGACGTCATTAAATTGTTCAAATTTGTGGGCACCCTTCTAGAATTGTTAGTTAGGTCCTAAAGAAGGTTTCTGCCAAGTTTGGTGCTTTTGTCACGAAGTGCACAAAAAAAGTGCTAAGCGCCTAAATTGTCATCGCCTTTTTAGAAAACGCATGGACAATGGAAATTAACAATGTACTGTTCACTAATTTAATTAAAATCGCCGCCTAAAAATCCTACCTAGGCTAGGCCTAGTAGGAGACGACACATGTTAGTGGTTAGACTAATTTAGCCGGACGAGACGACATCGTGCACCGAATAGACATCGGAGTGGAGTCTAGTTTCGGCGGCCTAGGCTTACGCTAAATTATTTACTCCTACCTTGGCTTAGCAAATTATAAATACGCCGACGTAAACATAAACAAATATATGCAAAATCAATATATTCCATGTTAAGATTTAACATAGGCTAGTCCTAGGCCCAATTATTACGACATGTGACTGTGTAAAGAAAATGGCCCTAGTATTCTGTCTAACCCCGACCATAATTAATTTTGAGTGAAAAAAACATGTGCTACGTATAGGTACTGTTAATTTGGAGAGAGAGTATCGCGTTTGATGTCATGAGACACAAAATCTTCGTCGCGTTTTCCAGTCCTGCCATAATATGAAAAAAAAAAATTCTAGGTCTGTGCGCGATCGACGTTTCGATAACTATATTTAGAATGTTAACGATCTTTTGTTGTCGGCATCGTTTCTGGTTCGACTGGACGTTTTATTTTTAGAAGTTTGCCTAAGCCTATTTACTACTACTAGTTCATTGTGGTTCACCGTGTGGTGCCATCATGCCTCTACCGTGGGAAATTTCAATTTATTTATATATTCGCCATCAGTCGAGTAGATAAAAAAACATTTAAACGATTAATAATATTTATTAATAAATGCTTCCGAGTAATTTACAACTTGGTCCTCCGTCAGTCAAAATTGACTCATTAATTTTGCACACCTTGTTACCTCACAAAAAACATCGTAGGGTTGTCTATGAAATGCATTTTTCCGACCTTATTATGAAATGCGTGGGTTTGGCTCTGACCACCACTCATGACATGCTTGAGCTGATAGGGTTTGATTTCAGCCTCAAGAAGCAGTGGGTAGTGCACCAACATGTTGATAACTACTACAAGTAGTTTGTGTCAATATCTATATTAATTTGCATGATTGGTTCATGACGTATATTTTAAATAGGGAAAATGTTACATGTCAATCATTAACATTGATGACTGTCATTTGCCTCAGATGGAAATTGATGTTCTTATTCAATGGAGTAACATGGGAAATTAATTTTCAAATTATTTCTATATCACATTCAAAACATCTCATCACATATTTTTATCAGTTGAATGGTTGTATCTTTGAGAGAACACTAACTGATCTTGGTGTCAAAATAGCATCAAACTTTAATATGTTGGGATGATCATATCAACAAAATTGTTAATAAATCCCAGAGGCGGATCCAGCCTTGAAAAATAGGGAGGGGAAAAGGGGTTTGTGACAAAGTTTGAACAATCGGCCTCAGGAACTGGTGGGGGAGGGGGTAGCAAAAGGCCTCCAGTGTTCTACCATGTTTTAGGCTGTTTTATTTAAAAGTGGTTAGGTTTTGTCAATTTGTTAATGTTATGGTACATTTTATAAGTGGACAATTGAATTGTTTGTTATGGGCCCACCGTTTCAAACTGCTGTGTGAAATTCGTTCTTTCATATAACAAAAATACAAAAGCCGATGAGCTAAATTACTTGCCTTAAAAAAGTAATCTATTTTCAAAAGAGAGAGAGAAAAATATTTGTTAATATAAGCATGAATGATAATGTAGGACTTCAATTTAGTATAGAGCTGAATAATAGTGTGTGTCGTACTATTTCACATAAACCATCATACCTATTTTCATGTTACAATCAGTGGCTGATTTAGAGGGAGAAAAGCGTGCAAAGCACAGCATGTGTAATTATGGCCATCTATGATATTCATCTTGATAATTTTGTATAATTTAACTTTTCTTCTGAAGGCTACAGGGTTACCAGAACTGCATCTGTTTGTTCTTATGTCTCTTTATAAGTTTCATTCAACATTTATTTATTTATATTTATCAAGAAATAAAAGAAGCATACATTTACAATAACTTAAATGGTAACATTAAATAAGAAGTCTGTGAAATGTAAAGCTAAATCCCCTAAAATAATCATATTTTTCAAAGGATCATTCCCATTTGGAATCTACTAACGTTTTGTATCAGATCGAATAATATTCCACAATTCATTAAACTATATGTAAACTTTACAAGAGAAAAATTGTTAAATAACTTTGACCCTGACAATACATGCACATGGGTATTACCTTTTCCCATTGTAGGTATATTATTTATTATTATTTATTCAAGCAAAAGATACATTTTACAAAATATAATACAAATCAACAAATTAAACAAACACGACGCAAGAAGAAAATATAAAATCATAGTCACTAGCTACCAGGAAAGCACAAAAGCAGACTAAGCCACTGTCACCAATTAGATGTGTACCTCCATTATGCTTGTTGTGGCCAGGTCTTAAATGTTGCGCTTTATATATAAAACTGAAAATAGTATAATTTCATCTATTTTTATATCTTAAATGTTTGTGTTTTTATGTTTTGTTATTTGTACAAGGGGTCCAATGTGGATAGAAGTGCTTGCCACCTGTTTTTTTCACTGTCTTGTGCCTTGTATTTTTCTTTCAGTGATAAAGTTTAATAAATGAAAAGTATATATTTCTACTACTCTAGTATGATGTTAATAAAAGTTTGTTTAGTTATCAGATTATTATTATATTATTAACAGATGAATAATTATATCATCGTTCAGATTCTGAAATTAATTACAATTACAGGGGATTGGGTTACCAAGCCATTATCCAAATCCGGTATTAGCCAATCAAATTTTCTAAGCAAATTGTACTGAAAGAAAGAGTACTCAATTATATTGACAAACCATCTAACAGACAGCTAAGATAAGATATAAACACACAATATACTTTTCAACACTAAAAACTGAAGAAGAAAGAAGTGAAACAATTATGTTGAAAAAAAAAATATGATGCTTTTAACAATCAGTGTGAATGTTATCTGCAAATATGCAACCAGAGAACAATTATAAAAGATCTTAAAAACAAATTAGTATTGATGTACTTTAATTAGTGTCAAGTAATTTAACGTTGTATATCAAATTCATTACAAAGGAAAACAAATTGATGTATACCTGGTCTTGGATGTTGACAGCATTGTTGCTAACAATGAAATGGAAAATTTCTTCAGCACTTTTTTCCCCTGCAATCTATGAAATAAAACATATAGTTCAATATGCATTCAGTTACATTTTTCATTAAAATACATATACTATAGTAAACATAGACAACAACATACATTCCATGTTGTATTAAATTACAGCCATTATATTATAATATTATCATTATAATAATATTAGATTGCCCAAATAAATAAGTTTTTTTTCTTCTTGTCTTAAATTTTGTATTTACATTAATTTTGTAGACATATGCCCAGCATTTTTCCTTCTTATGTTGTATTGTATGTTAATGTGTTGATATATTATGCTGGTCAAATAATTAAAGCAAAACAATCACATCAAATGAGCCAACATCATATAAGCACTACAGTGATTATTTTGATCCATTGTAATACTGTAAGTTAAATTTGTTGTCACTATTTATTTTATTTAGTTACTTGTTTTAATTCTATTTTGTTTCCATATCATAAGCTAATAGAACAATTTATTATTAAGTTGTTAATGTGATAGTGTTGCTATAATTTTTGCTGGTTAAATGCTATTATCCTAAAACAGTGTAAAATTGGCTACCTCAAGATCATTTTCTTCACAAAGATCAACCAGCCATCCATGGAGATCCATTGTATTGCTAAACTGAAAGAAAACGCAAAAACAATGTATAATGTTTAATATATTATAAAAAAAAAAAACAATTTTTCAATTCAAATAAAAATATTTTTATATAAAGTAAACTGCATTAATAAATACACAGCTTTTTTTCACAGACATTAAAACATGATGATAATATTATGAGTTATTTGAATACTAGTTGTAGATACTTAATGATAAAAATAAACTTGTGTGACAGCTCATCACAATGGCAAAGACGCAATCATTGGGATCATCTGCAGATTGTGGCTTTAAACTCAACCTAAATACTATCCCTTCCTCTAATGTCAAGAAGGACAAAGACAATAATCAATATAAATACAGTACTAGGACTAAAAGTACTGAACATGATGTTGAAATAGAGTAAATATATAATACAATGTCTCTTCTATGAACAATTTCCTCAACTAATGCCTCCTCTATCAAATAATATTATAATATTTTTAGACCTACAACACTTACAGTGGAGCAATGCTAAAATAAAAGAAATCCAAATTATGCAACGTTTCCTCTTCAAAAGTTGAATGCAAGTGGTTGTTGTACAGAAGACCAAACACTTTTATATCATTATTTATATAGTGATAACCAGTGCAATTCAATGGATTCTATACAAATTACAACATAGCGTGACTTAGTGTTTGCTTTGTTCTTATCATTTAGTTGATTAGAACTACAAACCAACGTGAATTACCATTTTAGGTAAACCAAACAAGGTTTGCAATATTATGTTCAAAATGACTTTATCAATTAAACTATACAATTTTATCAAAGAATTAAACAAACCATCTTATAATGCAAAATACCATTTTATCATTATTATACCGAATCTTAATTTTTAATACTGAATATTAACTGAGTTAATCTTTATATCGTTTTAGCTCTGTAATATAAATTTTCTCTGTATACTTGTTTTATCATATTTAGATTTCAACACAATATCACAATATTTTCTATAATCTTTTAACCTCAGAATGTGTAATATCACATAAATATCATATGGTTTATCATAATATGTGCAATAAAAGTGGGCTGCCCCACAAAAGAGAAAACAAAAATTACTTTAACATTGTAAAATTAATTAAATCTCGGTATCTTTTACATAGAATTGGTTGCCGTGCAAAAAATTGTTTAATATGACAATACAATGACTCATACTTTTCAGTCCATTTTTAGAATTTCTTTTCAAATTATAATTGGCTTATAAATCTGTATGCATGGTGACTAGGTAAAACAACAATCAAGCCTAGAGATTGCCCAGAGTTTAGGCTCTTACATCCCTAATTAGGGGTGAAAGAACCTCCCATACTCTTAACCCGCTTCCCACAATTGTGTAATTTTTACATTTACAAAAATTGTTTGCACTCTGATCCAAACAGTATTTCAGTGTTTATTTGCAAATCTACTCATTGCAGCCTTCAATACTACACTGTAAATTACAAATTTGTAAATAAATTGATCTGAAAATAGTTAGGGTAGTATTTGTTGCTTTAATATGAACTACAATGCAAACTTACAAATTACAGACTCAACTTGAAATCTTGATAACTATACTGACTTTACCAATCAACTCAAAATTCAACCAATTTGTAGCACCAACTGCCTACCACTCCATACAGTCTATTTCAATTTGTAGCACCAACTGCCTACCACTCCTTACAGTCTATTTCAATTTGTAGCACCAACTGCCTACCACTCCTTACAGTCTATTTCAATTTGTAGCACCAACTGCCTACCACTCCATACAGTCTATTTCAATTTGTAGCACCAACTGCCTACCACTCCTTACAGTCTATTTCAATTTGTAGCACCAACTGCCTACCACTCCTTACAGTCTATTTCAATTTGTAGCACCAACTGCCTACCACTCCTTACAGTCTATTTCAATTTGTAGCACCAACTGCCTACCACTCCTTACAGTCTATTTCAATTTGTAGCACCAACTGCCTACCACTCCTTACAGTCTATTTCAATTTGTAGCACCAACTGCTTACCACTCCTTACAGTCTATTTCAATTTGTAGCACCAACTGCCTACCACTCCTTACAGTATATTTCAATTTGTAGCACCAACTGCTTACCACTCCTTACAGTCTATTTCAATTTGTAGCACCAACTGCCTACCACTCCTTACAGTCTATTTCAATTTGTAGCACCAACTGCCTACTACTCCTTACAGTCTATTTCAATTTGTAGCACCAACTGCCTACCACTCCTTACAGTCTATTTCAATTTGTAGCACCAACTGCCTACCACTCCTTACAGTCTATTTCAATTTGTAGCACCAACTGCCTACCACTCCATACAGTCTATTTCAATTTGTAGCACCAACTGCCTACCACTCCTTACAGTCTATTTCAATTTGTAGCACCAACTGCCTACCACTCCATACAGTCTATTTCAATTTGTAGCACCAACTGCCTACCACTCCTTACAGTCTATTTCAATTTGTAGCACCAACTGCCTACCACTCCTTACAGTCTATTTCAATTTGTAGCACCAACTGCCTACCACTCCTTACAGTCTATTTCAATTTGTAGCACCAACTGCCTACCACTCCTTACAGTCTATTTCAATTTGTAGCACCAACTGCTTACCACTTCTTACAGTCTATTTCAATTTGTAGCACCAACTGCCTACCACTCCTTACAGTCTATTTCAATTTGTAGCACCAACTGCCTACCACTCCTTACAGTCTATTTCAATTTGTAGCACCAACTGCCTACCACTCCTTACAGTCTATTTCAATTTGTAGCACCAACTGCCTACCACTCCTTACAGTCTATTTCAATTTGTAGCACCAACTGCCTACCACTCCTTACAGTCTATTTCAATTTGTAGCACCAACTGCTTACCACTTCTTACAGTCTATTTCAATTTGTAGCACCAACTGCCTACCACTCCTTACAGTCTATTTCAATTTGTAGCACCAACTGCCTACCACTCCTTACAGTCTATTTCAATTTGTAACACCAACTGCCTACCACTCCATACAGTCTATTTTCATATTTAGTGTTCATTCACATAATATGCTTATTGACTTTAGCTATGATGTCACAACAACTTTGCACGGTCTATGCACTTCTTTCTGTTGATGTACAATTCACAATACTCTGTGGAATTTCCTTTAGAATTCCGTTATTAAATTTCTATAAAACCCCTAAAAAGTACTAGAGGGAAACAAGCTCAGCCCAGTTTTTATTGGCAAATAATAGCTATTTTAGCCTAAAAATTAGTATTAGTATTAATAGTATTTTAATTTAATTACTACACATTTGAGGAAAATTCTCAGTATGGTAACTAGAGGACTGAAAGTTTAGACAGGAAAAATAATAAAACATTTAACACATTAGATCTAGTATACCAATTGATTTCTGTAGGTCTGTTAGTCTTTTAAACATTTAACACATTAGATCTGATATACCAATTGATTTCTGTAGGTTTGGTAAATCAGCTCTAACCTGTTACATGTTTAAAAGACTGACAGACCTACAGGAATCAATTGGTATACAAGATCTAGCCTGTTACATGTTTAAAAGACTGACAGACCTACAGGAATCAATTGGTATATCAGATCTAACCTGTTACATGTTTAAAAGACTGACAGACCTACAGGAATCAATTGGTATATCAGATCTAACCTGTTAAATGTTTAAAAGACTGACAGACCTACAGAAATCAATTGATATATTAGAATAGATCTAATGTGTTAAATGTTTAAAAGACTAACAGACATACAGAAATCAAATTGGTATATCAGATTTAACATGTTAAATGTTTAAAAGACTGACAGACCTACAGAACTGACCAAGCAGTTTAAAAGATACAGTAGGCCTAACTTTTCATTGACTATTAGAAGTCTACTAAACTATCAGGCTATCACAAATGTTATGTTAAAGGAAATAGAGTTAAACTATATAAAAGTGTTCTCCTAAATCTACATACTGGTGATCATTTTCTCTTTTAGGCTTTCTGTTGTTAATCTACATACTGGTGATCATTTTCTCTTTTAGGCTTTCTGTTGTTAATCTACATACTGGTGATCATTTTCTCTTTTAGGCTTTCTGTTGTTAATCTACATACTGGTGATCATTTTCTCTTTTAGGCTTTCTGTTGTTAATCTACATACTGGTGATCATTTTCTCTTTTAGGCTTTCTGTTGTTAATCTACATACTGGTGATCATTTTCTCTTTTAGGCTTTCTGTTGTTAATCTACATACTGGTGATCATTTTCTCTTTTAGGCTTTCTGTTGTTAATCTACATACTGGTGATCATTTTCTCTTTTAGGCTTTCTGTTGTTAATCTACATACTGGTGATCATTTTCTCTTTTAGGCTTTCTGTTGTTAATCTACATACTGGTGATCATTTTCTCTTTTAGGCTTTCTGTTGTTAATCTACATACTGGTGATCATTTTCTCTTTAGGCTTTCTGTTGTTAATCTACATACTGTTGATCATTTTCTCTTTAGGCTTTCTGTTGTTAATCTACATACTGGTGATCATTTTCTCTTTTAGGCTTTCTGTTGTTAATCTACATACTGGTGATCATTTTCTCTTTTAGGCTTTCTGTTGTTAATCTACATACTGGTGATCATTTTCTCTTTTAGGCTTTCTGTTGTTAATCTACATACTGGTGATCATTTTCTCTTTTAGGCTTTCTGTTGTTAATCTACATACTGGTGATCATTTTCTCTTTTAGACTTTCTGTTGTTAATCTACATACTGGTGATCATTTTCTCTTTTAGGCTTTCTGTTGTTAATCTACATACTGGTGATCATTTTCTCTTTTAGGCTTTCTGTTGTTAATCTACATACTGGTGATCATTTTCTCTTTTAGGCTTTCTGATGTTTTTTTTTTCTATGCTGGCATTAACAACAGTTGTTTCTATTAGCTAGCACTGTCTGAATTTAATAAAACTGTCAATCATGAGCAAAACTAACACAAAATGTAAGTTTAATGTTAAATCTTTAAACATCATAAACACTAACTTTCTACTAACTAAATGACATCCTGTTGTAACAACCCATTTAATTTTCTTCTCTTGTATCCAAACATTTCAATTCTCAACCAGCTTATTTCAGCTTCCTTCTTCCTTAAAACTCTTAATAATCAAAATTATAAAATAATAAAATAAAATTTATAAAATGTATCTATAAAACCAGCAATATACTGTATTTCTTACTGTACTTACATAACATCTACATTGCAAACTTACATATTATTGGCTAAACTGGAATAATCTGGTAATTCACAATAACTGGACTGACTTTCTAGTTGTCTGAAATCAATCAATTCATAGCACCAACTGTCTACTCTTTAGAGTATATTTCTATTATATAGTATTCACAATGAATAGTACCTAACTTTGATATTACAAAAACGTGTCCACGGTCTATGCACTTATTAAATATAGAAGCACAATACACAAGTATTCTATTGAATTCTTTAGAATTCTATACAATTCATTTACAAAACTCCTACACATGATTTCCTTTGGAATTGTAATACAAAACACAAGAAGTTGTTAAGTGTAGTATATAGACATAATATGATTCATACAAGTATCATTAAAACAAGTTTCAATAGAAAATCATTGCTATACTGTAAGGCCTATAGCAAAAACATATCGTACTATGTTGTCTGACATTTCGGTGGTTGGCGCACTTTTATGAGAAGTCTTCTTCAATGCTTTGCTATTTCTGCCTTTGGTGGCAAGGTAACAACCACAAGAGGCACTGCTGCCCAGTTATGAACCTGCAAAATAAAATAGATTACAGTAATGGCAGCTGTCTATGGAAATTAATGTTATTATGGCTTGGCACTAATGCAATTTATTAGTATGCAAATAATGAATGTTTGAGTTGTGGTGAGAAATGAATCATGAATTGAAAGATTGACTATTGTTAAAATAAGGTTGAACTGAGTTAAATAGAACAGTCAGTATTTCAACAGGAGGTTTTTTGAAAGGTTTGTTTAATCTTGAAAAACCATGATGCGGGCGAATACAAGATCAATAGAGGGCGGATACTCTACTATCTAGACCTATTAGTTACTATGATTAAATTCTGAAAATTACTCTTATTCTGCAGTGTGTGCCTGATATATGTGTATGTGTTACATCATAGTGGATATATTTATACTTTTACATTTCTAATTTACAATAGTTTTCCATAATTAATTATGATAGAAGTTAGTAATTTATTATCTTATTAATCTTTACCTTAAATGAAGTAAGTACTCGTCTAGGCTGACAACTCTCATAAATTATATGTGTCAATCGTTCCTTTAAAATGTTGTGTGTTGGGCTTGGAACAATTTGGTAAGGTAGAGAATGTGTTCATGATAAAAAATACCTCCCTGATACAAATGTAAGAAATGATGCTCTGCTAAAGGTATTAAACCAAGCTTTACAAACTTAAAAGGATGACATTGGGTAAAATGACTGGAAGAATTTTGGAGTTAAACATAAATCTGAGAAAAAAATATTTGCAAAACCATGTATAATCTTGTTGTATAGTGGGTTATACAATGGTTTAGCTTTTACAGCAATCTAATCAACCTGGACTGTAAGACTTTTCATGGTGTAGTGGTATTTTCAATGGAGTCATTCTTTATTCGTTTATGAATACTGGTGCACATTTACCCCACTCAGGGAATACAATCATGGAGGAAGTCTGTTTAAAGCCCCAATCCTTATGTTTTTTAGATCTAATTTAATAAGGTCACAAATTACATTCATCTTATCCTATTGCGATAACTTGTTTTGTCTTTAAACGGTTAAAAATGTGAAAAATAGCCGATTCAAATAAATTTAGTACTGCATTGTTTTCCTCTTTTTATCGTACAATAGAACGTACATTTAAAGCTACGTTCACATCAAGCCCGGATTCGGGCCGGTGGCCGGAGAAAAATTCGGTCCGCGTTACGTTTTTTGAACAGCGCGTTCACATCGCTGCACGAATTCGTTCCATCGGGTCACGTATTAAAATTTGAATCAGTGAAGTGGAACGACGTCAACAATGGCAGATTCCGACGACGAAGATATTGCCTTGTTTTGTTTGTTTTTATTAAACAGAAAAAGGAAAAGAACGGAATGGGTAAATACCGTAAACCAAAAAAGAAAGACCCATGGTCAATTTCAAACACTAATTAGTGATGACTTTTTGTCCGAGCCGGATAAATTTTACAATTACTTCAGGTTAGTGCTTTCAGCTGATAATATAGGCCTACCTAATTCTCAGTTCAGCCTCAGGCTGTATTTACGCAGACATGATGTTCAGCCTACTGTACTAATTAAGTACTGTGTAATAAAAATAGCGTATACATATCAGTAGTACCCTATTTTAGTATAGGCCTATAACAAATAAATAAAACGAAACCAACTTTAGCTTAATTAAACTGGCTAGCCTAGGCCTAGGTAGGGCCTATCATCTAGGTTTAGCCTATAGTAGGCTAGGTCTATAGCCTAGGCATAAATAATATATTTATATATAATTTAATTAAATGAAGGCATTTTGATTAAATTTTATTTTAGTGTTGTGTTTTTTTCAGAATGACTCCAGATCAATTTGAAATGTTATTCGATCTGGTAAAAGATGATATTTCAAAACAAAATACAAATTTCAGAGAAAGCATCACCCCACGAGAACGCTTAGCTATTTGTTTAAGGTATTTAAAAAAATAACATTTTCTGTATGATTTACATCAGCTTACTTATTCATTATTAATATTACATTTCTAATACATGGTGATTTTATCAAACTTAATATTATGTGCCATCATGTTCCAATTATTCAATTATACATGCATCAGAGGTAACAACTCTAATTAAAGCAAAGTCCTTAATATTTTACTGCAATTCAAAGGTTTCTTCAGATTTTAATATATTTTTTCTGCACAAATGAACTAATATGCATGTTTTAAGGAGGTCACAATATTATTAATAAATTTGATTGAGTGTTTTTGTTTTTTTTTCTGTAATTTTTCATTCCCTTATTTTTATCAGATTTCTGGCCACTGGCGATTCGTATGCGTCACTGCATTACAACTTTCGTGTTGGAAAAAGTACGATAAGTTCTATTGTAATCGAGGTTGCAGAAGTCATATGGACAAAACTTCAACCAATATACATGGCCCCTCCAACTCCAAAAGAGTGGAACGAAATTTCATTGCAATTTTCCAAGAAATGGAACTTTCCTAATTGTGTGGGAGCAATTGATGGCAAGCACATTGTAATTAAGGCACCAGACAACTCTGGGTCCCTTTTTTATAATTATAAAGGTACCCATTCCATTGTTTTAATGGCTTTGGTTGACGCAGCCTATAACTTTATATTTATTGATGTTGGTTCCTATGGCTCAAACAGTGACGGGGGAATTTTTTCTCGAATGCACTTAAAAAGTGCACTGCAAAACAACACTATTGGCATTCCACCACCAACAAACTTGCCAGGTATGCCTGAACTTGGTCCAGTACCACACCTAATTGTCGGAGATGAAGCTTTTCCATTAAAAGAGAACATAATGAGGCCATTTCCAGGTAAATTATTCTTTCACTATACAGTACTGTTAAATTAGAAAGGGATGATATTTATTTATGATAAAAGCCATAGGGCATAAGTATCAACTTTACAGTGGTAATGTATTATTTATGTGTACATTTATATATTCCAGGTAAAAATCTTCCAAAGCATGAGAGGATATACAATTATCGGCACAGCAGAGCAAGGCGTGTGTCTGAGAATGCTTTTGGAATTTTGTCAAACAAATTTCGAATTTTCCACAGGAAAATAGAACTGAAGCCAGCAAATGTGGACAAAATTGTGCTCTGTGCATGCATTTTGCACAATTTTATCCGGAAGACGAGTATCAACAACATTCAACCAGATCCTGTGGCCGATTTACCAGATAAGCCAGAACTTATTAATCTGGAGCATACTGGACACCACAGTAGTGGAGAGGCCATTGGAGTTCGAAACAAACTATGCAAATGGTTTAGTTCAGATGCTGGAAAAGTTACATGGCAAGACCATGTTTGTTTTGGCCATGCAAATTAAACTACGAATAAATTCAATAAAGAACTGAGAAAAATTTCTTTATTGAACTTATACGTGATGCATTTATTTAATAGGATGGTTATTATTATTGTTGATAATTATTGTTACTCGCGTAACAAATGATTTTTGTGTCTGAGGATAGCGTATGTTTCAGCCATGCAAAGTAAATTGAGAGAAAGTCGTTTGTCCATTAAAAAAAGAAGAGAAAAACAACATACAAGTTTTCATTTTTTAATATTCAATAGTTTTTTGTCTAGTTAAAGATATATTGTTTCATTTTTTAATATTCAAGAGTTTTTTGTCTAATTAAAGATATATTGTCCCCCAAAAACATGAAAAATGAAGATTAATTAAATCAGACTTTGAATGTTATTTTGTAGTTTTAATAAAGTTAATCACTTCAGTAGAAAAAACAAATGTTTTCACTTATAAAATGACAAAATAAATGGGTAAATTCAACCAAAAACTCATTGGCTGGCAGCCAATTTGAAATTTTTTTGCTTTAAATTACAGTTTTTTCAGGTAAATACATTTTTTTTTAAATCAAATTTTTGGTCAAAGTGGATAACTATTATGTTAACAATTTTTTTCAGGGGGACAATACATCTTTAAACATACTTACTTCATTCATTCTTCAATCATTGCTAATTCCTCCTCAATTTTCAAAACAGCATCACTAATTATTTTTTTAATCTCTATTTGCTTAAGTTTAGGGAATGCTCTAACAGTATGGCAAGTTGAATCAAAAAAATGTGTTAAGGCATCTTTCTTAACCCCCTTCTTGCTGTCAATGTAATCAACTATATAAGTATTAATATCAGATGATTTTCTTTTTGTTGCTGACTTGCTTGTACTAGCCTCTGAATCGGAGTCTGCCAAAACTGGTAATGAATTTGTTGTCTCAGAATCATCAATGACACCATCCACGATGCCGCTTAGTAACTCATTGTTGCATATGCCACTGACATCGGTGTCTGGCAAATTTCCTGTACTTCTGAAAGTAGAACAAAAATACAGTTATATTTTTTGATGCAATCTGCCCTAAAGTATAAAATAACGTAAAAGTATCATAGTAAAAAATGTATCATAGCGCACATAACCACCAAAGGCAACAACATTACAATTTTTTTAATTTATTTGTTGTGAGACAAGTGAAGGAAACACACAACCAAAACACAATGATGATCTTGTGTGTGTCAAAGAAATAGAAGAATAGTTCTTGCTCAATTAGTTAGTATTTTTAGAATTTTCAATTCTTAAAACAATTATTTTGAATTTGATTCAACAGTTTATTTAAAATGAACCAATTTAGTGTACAGTACTGTACCTCCTAGTGGTCACGAATGCATTCAGGAACTGCAGTTGATCTGCCCATTTGTATTTCCTGATTTTTCCAGTCAGGCCCTGTCCGCTTCTGCCTTCTCTAATTTTTCTTAAGTAGGCCACATACGCATCTTTAATGTTTGTAAATTTTTTGGAAGCAATTTGCCCTAAATAAAGAAAATTTTAAATAATTAATATTCTATTCAAGAATATGTAGTATCACACCGAATATACCAGTCATTAGTTTTGACTGATTTAGCCATCTAGTTAAAATACTGTGAATATTAAAACTAAAATAAAATGAATCATATTCACTGCTAAATATAACAATACAGGTAAAAAATTAAACAATATACAGTATGGATCAAATGCAGAATTATGGGGATTATTGAATAATATAAATGTGTACAATAATGTATATTGTATTGTTATTAGACTAGGGTAGATGTACCAGACTTCGGCAGGTTACAGGGAAATTCGTTATTTACGTGTATTTTTTAAAAGCATCACAAAATATTTTTTGGTAGAGTTTTTAGTATTTATATAAGTAGTAAATACAGTGTAAATTATCAAATAAATATTTATAATTAACAAACAATAATAAAAAATGTGTTTTTTATTTATGTACCAAACCTCGGCATGTGTGTGCCAATCCTCGGCATACGCTGCCCAAGCAAGCCCTGGAATTACGCGCGAGCGATTGCGCAATCGATCGTCGATGAAATAGCAGGCCTAGCTAGGCTAGGCCTAGCCATGGCCAGATGTGAAATAAATGAGTCAAAAAACAGCAATATTAACTTTATTTTACCAACAATTATATTTTGAAAAAAAATTAATAAACAACATTGCAAACAATTTAATTTAATTAGTTATTTCCGTTAGGTGCCGAAGTCTGGCACATATCATTAATTATCAACCAAACATCTTAACACCCCTCATAAACCCTATATTTTTTCATTGGTTTGAAAATGGAATATTCTGGAATGTTGCTACACTACAGTAGGAGCCTATTTCAATCCCAGACGTGTCCCTCGTGTGTAATTTTTCATGCCCTGGAACTTTAAATGGAACAGTCACGTGTTAGCTCATTGGTCTATTTTGCTGAAATGTCACTTCCGGTTTTCAGGTTTCAGTTTTTATGGCTACTGGCAGACATGTTTCGCTGATGTCTAGTAAACGATCGGTGGTTTTTATTTACCACCTATAAATAAAGTATATTATACGTTAAGATAAACAAAAAATATCAATTATTTAATTAATTATGACTAATATAAATACAACCTGCCGAAGTTTGGCACATTGCCGAAGTCTGGTACATCTACCCTAGGCCTATAAGTATAAATCTTATATTGAAAGGGTTAACATAAAAAGTACACAAAATAGAAATATTGTTCATTTTTACTGTTACACAACTGTACAACATTTCTTGTAAATGTTACACCAATCATAATTATATACCTAGGCCTAGGCCTATACTGAACAGTATTGTACATTTTTCTGTAAATACATACACCAATTGTAGTGTACACTCTTAATATGAATACTGTATTTATATCACTTACCAGATTCCAATCCAACTTTCGTGGCAATTTCGTTCCAAATATCCATTTTTCTTCTTCTATTGTCTTTATACGATTTATCCCCCAAATTATACAGTATCGAATTATTTTGGACCTCCATTATTAATTGTTCAATCATAGAGTCATCCATTCTTTCTAAAAATAAACAAAAGAAACCTTATTATTAAAACTACATTAGCCTTCCTAAACTAATTAATGATAGGGCTAGGCCTAGGCCTATTAATATTATAAATAATATTAATAATAAGCTAGCCTACATGCCTACCTCTGGATAACGAATAATACTCTAATAATAATGCTAGTTAGAAATCACGAATACAGCTAGGTCTAGTGCTGGCGTACGAATAATACTCTCCTCCTCTCCTAGGCTAGTTGGGCGTTTAGGCGCAAAGGCAAACGGAGTGCCTGTCGCAGTGTCGTCTGTTGTGTTGCATAGGAACACAGGACGCTGAAGGTGGGTATGCACAGAATTGGAAGTAAAGTAGATGTAATTATTATATTATTGGCCTAGTTTAGCCTAAAATAACAAACAGAAGTATACTTATCTTAATAAAATAACTTGCTACTATATTAATGTCCAAAATTTAAAAAAAAGCAGAGTATTTTTCCAGGACGATCTTTCGTCGCGCATGTTTTACATCTGTGATATTCACGACGAACGTAAAAATAAAGGTCATAGTACTCAACGCTGATTGGTCAGAAGAAAAAATCCGTACGATTTTACAAATGAAATGGCTTCCAAATCCATCACTCCGAATCCGTCCACCGGAGAAAAATCGTACGAAATCCGGACGGATTTGATGTGAACGCTTCTATTCTTTAACACTATACCCATTTTCCACGATTTTTTCTCCGGCCACCGGACCGGATCCGGGCTTGGTGTGAACGTAGCTTTAGACAAGGAATGACCTGGTTTCATGTTTTTAAACTTGTTAATATCAAAACACGTAGGGAATGGGACTTTGAGGATGGGATACCTTCCATCAGTGGTTTACTTACAATTGCGGCACACACTGTATAGTAACTAATGTATCACTTTTGCTACTGAGATATTTAACGAATTTATTCCTTAAGTTGTAGGAATTCGATCTTAAAATTCAAAATTAAAAGTCTTCTTGCATACCTCGCCAGTCGGAAAACTGCTGTGATATACTGCTGTTACAGTAAGAAAGACAGGTAGTAGTACCTAAATCTCAGCTAGCTAGCTAGCTAGCTAGGCCCTGCGGATCGGGGGCTTAACTTTAGCCTACATACTTACTTACTACACAGCCTACTATAAGGCTAAACTCATTCTTGTCTTGCTAGCTTAATAATTATTAATAGGCTTAGGCCCCTGTATTGTTGGAATGGCCTATTGTTATCCTATACAACAGTCACTGATGCTTTACTTTACCACCATAAAATATGTAATAAATTATTACCGGTAACTAAAGTTCAAAATATGTCAACAGTCATGGCTCCTGAAAACTTTTTTGTGCCCACACGTACACGTGTCCTACGACCTCTGCCGACGACTACCAGTACTTAAAGAGATGACCTGGAATCTTAAAAATACGTACCTGGGAAATTACTGAAATGACGTAATGTTAATCAAATTAAAAAAGTAGGCGTAATACCCATAATACAAATTTATCTAATTACAAAAAAAATCAATCTAAAACAGGATCATGGTTGAGATTACTGCAAGTCAGGATATACTATGTAATAAATATTGCAGACCTATCGGTAGGGATGTGCCCCTATTCATATCATCAATCGATCATCAAGTGTCTTAATCATTGTAATCTATTAACTAATTACTAAAAGACGCGTAATTTGGAATGACTATGATCAAATAATTCATACATCATCAAGTAAATCATCTATTTATCATCAAATAATCACCCAGCAAACACATAACGTTTATCTAACGTTAGTGTTTGGTTGTTGTTTGGTCAGGTTCACCACAAACGTTCAAGTGACGTTCGAATAACGTTCATTCAAAAAACTTTGTTTGTTTGACATTATTTTAACGTTGAGGGAACGTTTACAGTAATGTTCAAATATAACATTAAAATAACTTGTCTTGATAAGATTTATCTAACGTTCAAAAAACGTTAAAAATAATGTTTAAATCTAACTTAAACAGAACGTTTTTAATAACGTTTATCGAACATTAGAAGGACAATCAAAATAACGTTCAAAAGTAACTTTCAGTGAACCTTTTTAACAACGTTCATCTAACGTTAGGTTAACTTTCATAATAACGTTAAAATGTAACGTTACATAACAATTTGTAAAACCTTTATTTAACATTGAAAGAACGTTCACAATAATAATTAAATCTAACTTAAACAGAACGTTTCTAATAACGTTTATCGAACGTTAAAAGGACAATCACAATCAATGCAAAAGTAACGATTAGAGAACATTTTATAAACATTCATCTAACGTTAGATTAACATTCACAACAACGTTAGAAGATAACTTAACATTGAAAAGAGCGGCAATTAGAACTTTAAAATATAACATTTTCATTAACATGCATCTAACGTTGAAAGAACGTTCTTAGGAACGTTATAATCAAGCCGTGTACAAAACTTTAATCGGTAATGGAATGTACACATATAAATGTAACTTTCACAGAACTTGTATGATGACGTTTATCTTAAGTTAAAATAACGTTCACAAAAATGGGACAATAAATACTAGGGTATATTAAAATTGTGCAACAGATTAGAAAATACGACAGTTTTATGCTATGACCTACAGTAAATAAACACCTACATTCTTCACGAGGAGACCTCATGAAGGATCTTATTTCATGAATAATACGATTTGATTGGCTAGTTTTCAAGGCTTTGACCACTGAACATTCATTTGTTCAAATTTGAAACTGATGTCTCCTTGCTTGCACAGGACTGTGAAGTAAGCAGTGAAAAGTTGAAATTTCATGGTAAAAATGGCTCAACATTATGTAATAGGTAAGAAATAATTGTATTTATTTGGTGAGGAGTCTCATCTGTACTTCTAGGCTTGGCCCACTTTAGTATTAACCCGAGTATGCCAAGGCCAAGCATCTGTTAATCTTCTTAACTCATGTTCAGTTACTACCAGGTACATTTGTACAATTCTATCTATCAAGCAGTGGTTCAGACTAGTCACTTATTCAGTATTAAAACAACTATTTTTTAATGTATGAACTGTAATGTTTTGATGACAATAAATATATCACCATAGTTGACGAATTAATAAGATAAGCATCACACTTGATAGATTGTATAGTTGGTTGAAGATAAAAATGTAATTTAATGTTGTGAATAATAATGACGTGATATATTTCTATTTCCGACATCGGTACATGGCATCAAATGAAAACCTTTCTTGTAAACTGGAAAACTGTTATCATCATCGTCATGTAACCTGTAACCCCTTAAAAGCATGTGCGGATTAAAACGTACAAAATCATATTGATGTACAGTACTACCGACTGTGATAACAAAGGTAATCACTTTTGTCAGTTATTTCATGTTATATATAGTTACATTTTTCTATATGTTTACTCTTCTAATTATTACTTTTTTTTCAACACTTTAATGTACAAAATCTGTTACTAATGAATTTCTATTTGACAAGAATAATTAGCAAACTACAGTATTATCAAACAAAACATTTTAACTCCACAGACTGGACCACTGATATAGTTGGATTGAAGAGGAGCCATGTACAAGAAGTTGAAATATAATACAATTGCGAATAATTATAATAATTTAGATACAGCTCAAATCAGCAGTATAGAACTGTAATATAGTTACTGTGATTTAAAGTTATGGCCTGGCAACAAAGAAAATACTGTACCACGATTATTTTTATATAGTAATATTATTATAAAATGATTATTCATTATTTTGCCATGTATTTATATGTTGATGCAGTTTGCATAATAACTGTTTACTTTCTTATTTGTTTTAAAACTTGTCTTTCTTCAATAAAATCATATCAGATGCCGTATATTTTAGCCATGTGTTGTGTACAGTAGGTGAGGTTCCTAGAAAAATATGCATGCGAATTTTAATCAATGAACGTTTATACTATTTAACGGTGACTACCAACGTGTAAAAAATGTCAACAACCAACGTTTTGAAGATTACAAATAGAGTTCAACAAACACTAAAATGATGTTATATGGATGTTAATTTGAACATTAAACTAACGTTACTAATAAGGTTTAAAGAACGTCAACAAGGGTCAACATTTTTACGTTAAGGTAACGTTATTTTACAACATCTAAATAACGTTACCATAACTTTCAATAAACATTTAAAAATAACGTCATTTAAACATTATTTCGAACCTTCAAACAACGTTATTATTAACATTTAATGAACGTTTACAAGGGTCAACATTTTGACGTCAATCAAACGTTAACTTGTAACATTCAACAAACGTTTAAAAAATCACCCTATTTGAACGTTATTTTAAACCTTCAACAAACGTTACAAAAAACTTTCAAAGAACGTTTACAAGGGTCAACATTTTTACGTCAACCTAACGTTAATTTGTAACATTCAAAAAACGTAACAGTAACATTCAAATAACGTTATTTGAACGTTAAATTGTTTGCTGGGAGATATATCTTTTATGACCATAAGCTAAGGTGTCTTCCCAAATCGTTTCGTATTGAAGTTTTTTATTACGTTTTTTTAAATTTTGTTCAATGTTACATCCTAATCATGATTTTTAATCAAATTAATATCGCAAAATTATTTTTTTCATTATTTAAGGTGTCAACATAGGCCTAATCATCGAAATGGAATTATTTTGGCCACGTTAAATACAGATGCCATTTAAATGTCACATTTAGTTATCCATTTTGACAAAAAATAAATTTACCTGAAAAACTGTAAGTTTAAAAATAGTCAAATTGCTGCAAGCCAATGGGTTTTTGGTAGAATTTAACCATTTTATTTTGTCATTTGTCGTTTTTTGACGAAAGTGATTAACTTATTAAAACTACAAAATAACCTACCGTATTTATTCGAATAAACGCCCCGCTTTGAATGACGCCCCGCGTCCTCCATAAAACATCGTTTGAAATCAACGCCCACCCTTCCACCTCATCAAATAATAAACGCCCCGGGGCATTTTTCCCTCAAATAACGTTCCGTTATTATTATTAGGCCTACTCTTCCTAAATAGATCTATCAATATACCTTTCTCAAACAAAGCTTGAAATTTAGGCTTAACGACGGTACACTCATAACATTTGAACAATAAAAACCAAATGGAAACAGCAAAGGTCATCTACAAATTACATCTTTCCCAATAAGTTAAATTGGAGGAAGAAAAGACTTTCTATTAGGTTCAGTATTCCGTCGTGGATAAGTGACCAGCTCGGATTTTTTGCGATATATTTATGAAGGGGTCTGATATAACTAAATTAAATTTCATTAGTTTCCTAATTCATTCTTCATTTTCGCTATTACCTTTAATTGTCTGCACTCAATAAATTACTACTGTATTTCTATCATAATTACTCGTATCATAACTATCATTACCATTAGTCTATCATAATTACTCGTATCATAACTATCATTACCATTAGTCTATCATAATTACTCGTATCATAACTATCATTACCATTAATCTATCATAATTACTCGTATCATAACTATCATTACCATTAGTCTATCATAATTACTCGTATCATAACTAGGCCTATCATTACCATTAATCATTATAATCATCTTCCGTTTTTATTTCAATAATTAGACAATCAGTATCGGAGCATGTCATTTATTTTCACCTTCAGATTACTATAAGTAAATGTCATACATTCACATTTTCTATTTAATATAGCAATTCCACATATTGGTTTATTTAACTTGATGGTTGTATAATTCATTTGTATAGCAGTGAATCCATCAGGATAATATATATTTAAAGTTTTCAAGTTTTGTTTACTTTTTATTTTCATCCTCATTCTCCATATATAATAATAACAATATATTTATTTTAATAGAGTTGTGACGCTTCGACCGATTGGTGTTAAAGAGTTTGTACATTCTTGGTAATGTAACTTTAATCAAAAGGCATTCAAAAGGGCAGTTGTTGCGGTCGGTAAGTGTCTCACATAATAGTTCCGTTGTCAATATAGACCACCTCCTTTTTTGTATTTCCATTTTTTGTATTAAGTTGGTAATTATCAAATTCTGCAAACTCACTGGTCTCATCATTAAGCGGTTAGCTCCAATCTAAACTTTATATTTATTTAGAGTAGCTTCATCCAGTTTATTATTTATAACATTCATGAGGAATAATCTAACTATTTAATGTTGTTGGTTACGATGATTATGATGTATTATCATATTATTGTATATGGTCTACTGAGCAATTTTGTATTACACACCAGTTATCGTGACTTTTTTTTACTCATGATGTTTGCTTACTATTTATCATGTTCACTTCACCATGATGAGTTGTTGTTTGCTTACTATTTATCAGGTTCACTTCACCATGATGAGTTGTTGTTTGCTTACTATTTATCAGGTTCACTTCACCATGATGAGTTGTTGTTTGCTTACTATTTATCATGTTCACTTCACCATGATGAGTTGTTGTTTGCTTACTATTTATCATGTTCACTTCACCATGATGAGTTGTTGTTTGCTTACTATTTATCAAGTTCACTTCACCATGATGAGTTGTTGTTTGCTTACTATTTATCATGTTCACTTCACCATGATGAGTTGTTGTTTGCTTACTATTTATCATGTTCACTTCACCATGATGAGTTGTTGTTTGCTTACTATTTATCATGTTCACTTCACCTTGATGAGTTCATGTTTGCTTACTATTTATCATGTTCACTTCACCATGATGAGTTGTTGTTTGCTTACTATTTATCATGTTCACTTCACCTTGATGAGTTCATGTTTGCTTACTATTTATCATGTTCACTTCACCATGATGAGTTGTTGTTTGCTTACTATTTATCATGTTCACTTCACCATGATGAGTTGTTGTTTGCTTACTATTTATCATGTTCACTTCACCATGATGAGTTGTTGTTTGCTTACTATTTATCATGTTCACTTCACCTTGATGAGTTCATGTTTGCTTACTATTTATCATGTTCACTTCACCATGATGAGTTGTTGTTTGCTTACTATTTATCATGTTCACTTCACCATGATGAGTTGTTTTTTTTCGGCGTGCTTACAGTTCCTCAAAGTATTTGGATCTCTTTCTGGAAGTATACTGATTCCTGCACGGTGCATTTAATTACGTACTTTTTAAGTCTAGAGAAAATTTAAAGACACGCATTAGTACACATTGCACTAATGAGGTGACCCACAGAATTCCGAAAGAATCCGTTGCATTTTAATATACAGTTTCGAATGACGGATGACGAATAATGATTTGTTGATAATAATGACGATAGTGACAATGATAATGAACACGAACGGCAATGATGATGAACGATGACGTGTTATTTAAACGGCAACCAAAGAGATGCGGATGCAATACTTGAGGTGTTCTCTTCATACAACGACACAGATTTAAAATGAATTAAGCTCAAAATATACAAATTATTATCACGGTATTCAAAATATTTCATGGAATTATCCCGCTTTTATTCATTTATAATTATTTTATCAAATATAAACAATTAGATACTTTAAATTCAAAATAGTGATATAAAAATATTTAAAATGTGTTTTATAATTTTCCTTTCGTAATAAAACGTCCATAGATATTTAACTACATCACACAATACATCTGCTTTGGAGTACAATATAACCGACAGATAGTTAACACTACATTTTATAAACTGATTCCTATATTATAATACGGTCTCATAAAATATTAAAAACTGATTCCTATATAATACGGTCTCATAAAATATTAACAACTGATTCCTATATAATACGGTCTCATAAAATATTAAAAACTGATTCCTATATAATACGGTCTCATAAAATATTAAAAACTGATTCCTATATAATACGGTCTAATAAAATATTAACAACTGATTCCTATATAATACGGTCTCATGAAATATTAAAAACTGATTCCTATATAATACGGTCTCATAAAATATTAAAAACTGATTCCTATATAATACGGTCTCATAAAATATTAAAAACTGATTCCTATATAATACGGTCTAATAAAATATTAACAACTGATTCCTATATAATACGGTCTCATAAAATATTAACAACTGATTCCTATATAATACGGTCTCATAAAATATTAAAAACTGATTCATATATAATACGGTCTCATAATATATTAAAAACTGATTCATATATAATACGGTCTCATAAAATATTAAAAACTGATTCATATATAATACGGTCTCATAAAATATTAGCTGTTGTACAATCATAAAATAAATGGCTTTCATTTTCAATCTAGTTTGCATGTTTTACTTTCTTTTGATTTAATAAGTTTTTGTTTCAGTTTATTTGTTCCATCTTTCTTTTTAGAATATATATATATAAGGGTTGTGAACACATAGGACACATTTCAGCTGAGACTGGGCATAATGAGAGGGTAACCAATCGATTTGTGTGATTCACTAGATGTATCACAATTGAATCCCGACATATAGATGAGTGGAAATAGATGAAAAATAGGCGTTGAGTCGAACAAATTGCAACAGTTTGTTTTTTTGCTGAAACATGCTCAACTATATGTAGATATTATCATATCCAAAATCTCCCCTGATCTGCCCATTATAAATTACCTAATTTGAATAAAATCAAAATGGCTGCCATTTGACAACTTTCATCCCAATTATCTCTTAAACCATAAAGAAATTGGTATAAGAATGTATTAAACACGAATATAAACATGACCCCAAAGATTCAGAATAATGTATTTGATTTGTCTTTGGGGTCAAGGTCAAAGGTCATTCCAATACGCCATCTAAAATATGCTAATTATCTCTTAATCAATTAGGTATTCTGAATAAGAATGTACAAGTACAAATTGTGCAAGTACAAATATAAACATGACCCTTAAGATTCAGAATATCACATTTGATTTTTCATCTTACCCTGGGGTCACTGGGTCAAAGGTCACAATATAAAAACATTAAAATTATCCTTTAAATCAATTTGCATAGTAGTTTTACAACTACTGTACTAAAAACATAGCATATACAGTACAGACATTGCAGCAGATTGATGTCTGCACACTGCGTCCACATCCCTCCCACCAAGAGATTACTAGGTCAATGATTTTACAAGTACAAATATAAGTAGTATATAAGGGAATACAGGCCGTTTTATACACCCAGGGCAGGATTAATCCAGGCCTATATGGAATGTCATATCCCCAGGGTATATTTCATATTTTCTATTGTTTAATTTCCTGCTATTGTATTATTAATTAGTGAAAGGTCATTCTTTTGTAAGGGTAGGGGTTTGTTATTTTGGCGGGGTTTTCGTTTTGGCCTGGGTTATATTTGTAGTTAGTGATGAATTTGTATTAAAAAAATAATGAAGGTAATTCTTTGTTTGAGGATTGCTATTTTTAGGCGGTTTGACCATTGCTCTTTTGTTTAGTTTATCCTAATTTCTTTTGTTCATTGTTCTTTTTGTTTGGTACAATAATTTTTGTTTTTGATATTTTAGCGCCGTTTCTTTTTAGACATTGTAAGAAAAGGGACTGTTTTTTGTGTTCTTTCCAATTGCCTCGTCTATTTTAGCGTAGAGTTACAGTATTTCGCTATGTCTGGAAGTATAGATTTTTCGCAAGGTAGCTGTGTAGATACAGTTATAATTATTAGCGATGATGAGGAGACTGTTGTTACAGGTAGCGATATCGGTGATCGGTACATGCGGACCAATGAGGGTGTACCCGTCGACGTTGATGAAGGAGGTGAGAGGGGTAGTCGGGCTACAAGCTGTATATTTACGTACGTAGACGAGGTGGAGAGAGAATTTTTATTAAAATTGGAATATTTAGCCAGAGAAGTGTTTGTTTCTCAAGTGTTAAACAAGTGTTGGATGTTAAGTAAAGCGGCTTGTTATGGTTGCGAATTTGATAGGCCAGGTCAAAAAGATCATGACTTCTGCTGTATGAAATCTCTAGAAGAACAGATTGACTATTTTTATCGGGAGGTGTTGGATAAAGAGTATGTTACAGACGATACCGTGTACAGTGAGCTGAATATGTACGAGGAATATTCATTACAACGCTATAGACATTTTGTTTACTTTCTCGTAAATACCTTGACTAATTCAGAGAACCTGTATAAGTTATTGTGTGAGGATATCTAAAACGTGTTTCGCACGTGTCACGGTAAACGATTGACCGGAAAACAAACAATTAACAATGCTTTAATCCGTACGTGTTGCAGGGAAACAATTGACAGAAAAGAAAAACAATTAATAACTGTATATATATATATATCGGACCTGATTCAAGCGTAATCGTTCAGAGTTGTCAACGATCATTCGTTTCACTCTCTATAACTCTCTACAGTCTATAAACATGAGTTTCAACTGTTTACCTACTCCGAAATTAGCAATTGGTGAGAAGGCCCGTAGGACTATGAAAAGAGTTATGGGGAGTTCTAATGGTCAAGCTGATGAGTGTAGCAGTTTTAAAATACCAACGATGGCTTCTACATCAGCGAATATATTGAATCCTAGAAAGTCTTTCAACGGTCAAACGAACGAGTGTAGCGGTTTGAGTAAAGCAACGATGCCGTCAAAAAGTAAAAAATCATTTCAATCTGCCTCAGGAATGAGCGCCAGGGATTATGCCGAAATGACCGGTGCTGAACCAAAGATTACCATAACTTCAACGAATCGGATTTTTCTGTCTGAAAAACGCCATGTAGTGGCCCAGCGCTGGGGTGAAGTTGTTTATGTATGCCTCAGAGAATTTTATCAAACGGAAGAAAATGGTGCCTTCAAACCTGGACCTCTAGGTATTAATTTACCCGTTCTGCTGTGGCAAAAACTTTTTACCAATATTGATTTAATTCTTCAAGCCCTAGACGGCTTGCAAAGAGACATTAACTTGGTGGAGGCAGTAAGAATCCCTCTTTCGGACACACCGATAATACATGTGGTAGTTAGTAGCTGGAAAGAAGAGCAGTTTGTATGTATTCGTCGTTGTTACCAGGCCGAAGAAGGAGGCGAGTTTAAACCCGGCAAAAAAGGTATAAACCTTCCAAAGAGACAGTGGTACAAGTTAATTGAACAACACGGTGAAATTCAAAAGATGATTGAAGAGGTTGATAATGATAATGCGGTTACCGTCGATGGTGGTGACGAAAACGATAACGGAGGACGTTTATTCAATTCAGAGCAACAATTGCTATCCCCTGATGGGTTATCTGTGCAAAAGATAACAGGGGAAAATTTAGATTGTGATTACCTTCAACTTCTTGATAAAGGAACAGCCGATACATTGTTTAAAAAATGTGAGGAAGAGATTGACTATTTTACCGGTGATCTTGCAAAGGTGAAAGTGTGCGGAAAGTGGTTTAATATTCCTAGAAAACAGGTTAGTTCCATTATTTTTTTTATCCGTGTTTTTGTATTAATGACTTGTTAATTACTTGTAGGCCTATATCGTTTCCTTTGTTTTTCTTTATTTACCGCTGGGTAGCTATAGGTGTAATTTACTCTTTTACTGTAAATGATTTTATTTGGGCGTGTTCATCTACATCTCGCCAAATAAGATTCTTAAATTACTATGTAATGTATGGTTTTCCCCTCTGCAGGTTTCGTTTGGCGATTCGGGCTTAACTTACAAATATTCAGGCAATACAGTACCAGCTTTACCGTGGCCACCATTCCTGACAGATCTCCGCGATCTTTTAAAAACGGTTACAGGACATTACTTCAATTTTGTCTTGGTCAATCGGTAAATATTCTTGTTTATTATTTTGTTTGTTTTAATTCTATTGTGCAAGTGTTATTTTACTTACATACACCCCCCTCACCCAATGAATAATTGGGGTTTTTTTTTTTAATCTCATGTTAAAATACTTTATTTTCTATTGTATTTTGTCGTTACTCTATAGATATGCTACTGGCAGTGATTACATTGGCGAACACAAAGATGATGAAAAAGACATGAATCACTTTAGTCCAATCGCCTCTGTATCATTGGGGCAAACACGTATGTTTAGATTTCGACATGGTGATGCGCGAGGTAAGAGTCCCAAAAGAATAATTGAGCCAGTAACTGTTGATCTTAAACACGGTACATTATTAATGATGAATTATCCCACTAATGAGTACTGGTACCATTCACTGCCTAAAAATCAATCCATCAAGCTACCAAGAATAAATCTTACGTTTAGAGATATTAAAAGATGAGAGAAATTTTACGCAAACATTAGGCCTAACAGTCTTTAATAGTGATTGCAGATCTCAAGAACATCAACTGTTCATGATCTGTTCTCATATAGTATAGTAGTACCAGTTAAATTACTTTTGTGATGATATTCCTACAAATGGTTGTATTATTGTATTGAAATTAATTCACTTAGATATAGGGCTAATTCCATTGATCGTTAATAATAATGTGATTGTTTGTCATTGTGTGGATAATGATTAACTTTACGAAACAAATAGCTGTATTATTGTATTGAAATTCACTTAGATCTATACCTAATTCCATTGATCGTTAATATTCATGTGATTGTTTCTCATTGTGTGGATAAAAATTAAATAATCTCTTAAAAGTAAATTTTATTATATTTCTAATTGTTATAAATATATGTAACAGTTTCTTATGTTTTTAACAAGTTTTTCTTTAGAGCGTTTTAACCGTTTAGTTAGTAATTTCAAGAGAGAAACAGGTACTTGAAACGGATAAATGATGTCGTCACGTAGGAAACGGACTGGTAGATTAAAAGAAACGTTATAGGCCTAATAACACTAATAATAACAAGCATATATTTCGTACATGTATCGATAAGTTATCTAAATATGTGTGATTAATATTATTACAATAAAGACCATGTAGATCTACAGTAGTTTTACTGTAAGGGGTATTGTAAATAAATAAATTTTGAATTCAATGGTGAGAAATAACAGATGTCTGCGTATTATTTAATATTACTTTTATCATAATTGCAAACACAGGTCGATCATAATTTGAAGGTAGAAAGACGTTTTGGTTGCCAATTGTATTTTCTTTACACTTAACACATTTTAACTGAAAAACAGAAAAGCTAGTCATTCAACCGGAGTCCAAAAATTGAAATTTGTTTACAAGCAGGTTATTTCCATTAGTTATTCTAAGGCCTACTTTTTTTTCTACATGTTTATCTTTCGACTATTTTTAAAAAACTTTTTTTTATGAATCTTCCGCTGTTTCGTTAGCAATTTTACAGGCCTGTGTCTTCGCTCTGCAGGCTTAACCTTATAACGACATACATTTTGACGGTTCTTTGTAAATGTTCTCTTATTGATGGTTACCTATAGCTCTATCTAGCACTATTTTATGAAAGATTCCTCAGTTAGGGGTTTATTACTGCCGCTAGATATCATCGACCAGAGAATATTAGACAAAACATGACGTCACTATTTTTAAAAGGTGTTCTCATTCAAGAACAGCTGACGTCAATGAAGAATACGTTACAACACGATAACTACCGGACAACAGCAAAAAACATCAGCCAATCACAAAGCTGAGCTACTAGTTAAATAATAAATAAATGAAACAAAGACAACAGAAAAGGAAATACACCAAACAAATCATTTTCGTCTCAAAGTTAAATTTTTCCTTCACAAAATCACAGGAGACGCGTTTAACGTTTCCAATTGTAAAACAGTTTCAAATTGCGTCGCATCATACTGCTAGTACCTTACTGTAAAATATCTACCGATATATATTTTGCTGGTCACTCATCATTTTATTACATCACATTATTCAACTCATCAGGTGTAATATCTTTACACAAATCCTTTATATCTTTACTTTTTTTCTTACCAGCTCATAACAAACATGAATATTACTCTAAAGGATTTATACTCAATGTACGATAAACCCCCCCCCCTTTTTTTTAAAGTCTGCATATCGGCACGAGAAAACAATTGATAATGGGGATAAAAAGTTTGTCTTACATTGTTATACATTAAACTGTGTTTTTCTTTGTTTCCACCATCTCATTGTTTATAATTATGTATGTTAATGTCGATAGTGTTTCACTAGTACAGTTTATTACTTGTTTATACTCGTAAAGTTTGCAGGCCTCCATGTTGTTGGTATATTTTGTAGAAATTGTATTTATGTTTACTTTTTAAAAATCGTTTTATTTGCATTTTATCTCCTCCTGGTTAAAATGAGTGTGATGTTGCTTAAAAAGTTAACAAGAAGGCCTATAACCACTAAAACGGTTCATTACCTGTAGAAAATCATCGATATTGTAACATGCGGTAAACAATACAAATTAGTTTCACAAATTATTTAAACAATAACACTAACAAATTATTAGAATTTAAGAAAATAAAGGTGTACAGATTTTATTTCGATAAAAAAAAGTGTACAAAAACAACTTTACAAAAAAATGTACAGAATAAATTAAACTAATTCTTATAAAGGTGTACAGTGTACATTGCCCACAGACATTCTTAAAACGAGGTGTACAGCTTTTATTTAAAAAAAAAGTATACAAAAATCCTTTTACAAAAAGCGTATAGAATAAATTTACAAAAAAAGTTCAAACATTAAACTAATGCTTATAAAAGTGTACAGTGTACATGCCGATGTGTACATGTAACGTGGCATTACCATTAAGAAACAAATACAAACCAAACACTTAACAGCAAACTAAAACAGCATAGCGATCGTTTTCGTACGAAAAACAATACCTCCAGCAGGTATATCAACTTTAGTATTTTAAGTATAGGGCCTACACGTGACAAACACACACACCCTCTTGAATTGTAGGTACAGGCCTTTTGCCGTCCGTAATTGAAACTGTTCGGAAAATTGAAGTTAATATTCTGAGATTAGGCCTATAGCCTATGATTGCATTCTGCCTTCCCTCTCAGGAGCTTTGACTTGTCAACGGTCTAAAAGAGCTGTAATGCAGGATGCGAAACATAAAAGTTTATTAATAAACAGTATATTATAACGATAAAGAAACGAATGTACGATACACCAATATAACAGTACAATAACTGATTAACTGAAGACTTGAAGTCTACTGTATTCCTACAATCATTCAAGTAGACATTGTTTGCTGAGTGTATGATACTTTCTCCAAAGAGAATTCGAACAATGTGTTTTTTCGGACGTGTTTCTACGGTTATCAGAACGGGTCAATAATAATAAATAAACAAAAACAAAAAAACGAACAGCCTACTAACTTCCAAAAAATCAATACCTAAATAAGCTGAACCTAACCCACTAATTAATCTCTTCCATACATCAAAATCGGCCGAAAATGATCTGAACATTGAAAAGTGGACACGGTCGTCTGTTCTTCTTTTCTGTTTCCACGGCTTCTGACATCCTCGTTGGTGATAAAGCCATGCGGTCTACACACTTATGATGAACACATCGCATAACATGTTCAGGGAACCTTATTTTTCAACTTTCTGATACAATGTTTAAATACAAGTGGACTGGAAACCATTTAGGAATAGGGTTTTCTAATAATAAAAGTTGTGTAAAACTTTAGTTATGGTCAAGGGGGAATTGGTCAAGACTTGGAGTAAATGGTCAAAACCGGGGGCAAAGACCGAGAGAAAATTAATGTACACCATTTTATAAGTTTATAGTCAATTATTGTGTTAACATTCATTTATGAATAAACCTGTATACGTATTCAATAATAAAAAAAAAATAACTTTCTTACGCTTAATATCATGAATAGCATATCTTTAGTGGTTAAGGTAATATATTATTTCTCTGTATACTGACGTCACACATATAGATAAAGAGAGACTGTCCATTAATAAAAGCTGTGTAAAACTTTAGTTATGGTCAAGGGGGATTGGTCAAGACTTGAAGTAAATGGTCGAGACTTGGAGTAAATGGTCGAGACCGGGGGAAAATGGTCAAGACAGGGAGAAAAATCAATGTACACCATTTTATAGGTTTATAGTCACTTATTGTGTTTAATTTCATTTATGATTAAACCTGTATACCTATTTAATAATAAAAAATTAATTTTCTTACACTTAATATCATGAATAACATATCTTTAGTGGTTAAGGTATTATATTATTTCTCTGTATACTGACCTCACAAATATTGATAAAGAGAGACTGTAACTAAATTTTTATTGATTATTAGGGTTACAGTGAGAGTTCTACGCAAACATTAAAAGGTCCAATTAAGGAGCCACCCAACTTAATTATGTACCGGTACCTAACAAATGTGCTCAAACCATATAAGGGTTACGACTCTGCAAAAGAGGACATTTTTATTTTTAAACTAGGGTTAAACATTAAAAGGTCAATTACTTGAACTCTGAACATTGGAAAAAGGGTTGTGTCAATTGACACTTGAACTTTACCTCTATACAAGGACGAATGGACAGTGACAATTTACCAGTAAACTCTGGTCACAAAAGCATGGGAGTTTCAATTTTCGACTTCGTCGAAATTTGAGAGCCCCCCAATAAAACGGTTGACCAGAGTTTACTGGTAAATTGGCACTGTCCATTCGTCCTTGTATAGAGGTAAAGTTCAAGTGTCAATTGACACAACCCTTTTTCCAATGTTCAGAGTTCAAGTAATTGACCTTTTAATGTTTAACCCTAGTTTAAAAATAAAAATGTCCTCTTTTGCAGAGTCGTAACCCTTATAGGGTTTGAGCACATTTGTTAGGTACCGGTACATAATTAAGTTGGGTGGCTCCTTAATTGGACCTTTTAATGTTTGCGTAGAACTCTCACTGTAACCCTAATAATCAATAAAAATTTAGTTACAGTCTCTCTTTATCAATATTTGTGAGGTCAGTATACAGAGAAATAATATAATACCTTAACCACTAAAGATATGTTATTCATGATATTAAGTGTAAGAAAATTATTTTTTTATTATTAAATAGGTATACAGGTTTAATCATAAATGAAATTAAACACAATAAGTGACTATAAACCTATAAAATGGTGTACATTGATTTTTCTCCCTGTCTTGACCATTTTCCCCCGGTCTCGACCATTTACTCCAAGTCTCGACCATTTACTTCAAGTCTTGACCAATCTCCCTTGACCATAACTAAAGTTTTACACAGCTTTTATTAATGGACAGTCTCTCTTTATCTATATGTGTGACGTCAGTATACAGAGAAATAATATATTACCTTAACCACTAAAGATATGCTATTCATGATATTAAGCGTAAGAAAGTTATTTTTTTTTTATTATTGAATACGTATACAGGTTTATTCATAAATGAATGTTAACACAATAATTGACTATAAACTTATAAAATGGTGTACATTAATTTTCTCTCGGTCTTTGCCCCCGGTTTTGACCATTTACTCCAAGTCTTGACCAATTCCCCCTTGACCATAACTAAAGTTTTACACAACTTTTATTATTAGAAAACCCTATTCCTAAATGGTTTCCAGTCCACTTGTATTTAAACATTGTATCAGAAAGTTGAAAAATAAGGTTCCCTGAACATGTTATGCGATGTGTTCATCATAAGTGTGTAGACCGCATGGCTTTATCACCAACGAGGATGTCAGAAGCCGTGGAAACAGAAAAGAAGAACAGACGACCGTGTCCACTTTTCAATGTTCAGATCATTTTCGGCCGATTTTGATGTATGGAAGAGATTAATTAGTGGGTTAGGTTCAGCTTATTTAGGTATTGATTTTTTGGAAGTTAGTAGACTGTTCGTTTTTTTGTTTTTGTTTATTTATTATTATTGACCCGTTCTGATAACCGTAGAAACACGTCCGAAAAAACACATTGTTCGAATTCTCTTTGGAGAAAGTATCATACACTCAGCAAACAATGTCTACTTGAATGATTGTAGGAATACAGTAGACTTCAAGTCTTCAGTTAATCAGTTATTGTACTGTTATATTGGTGTATCGTACATTCGTTTCTTTATCGTTATAATATACTGTTTATTAATAAACTTTTATGTTTCGCATCCTGCATTACAGCTCTTTTAGACCGTTGACAAGTCAAAGCTCCTGAGAGGGAAGGCAGAATGCAATCATAGGCTATAGGCCTAATCTCAGAATATTAACTTCAATTTTCCGAACAGTTTCAATTACGGACGGCAAAAGGCCTGTACCTACAATTCAAGAGGGTGTGTGTGTTTGTCACGTGTAGGCCCTATACTTAAAATACTAAAGTTGATATACCTGCTGGAGGTATTGTTTTTTGTACGAAAACGATCGCTATGCTGTTTTAGTTTGCTGTTAAGTGTTTGGTTTGTATTTGTTTCTTAATGGTAATGCCACGTTACATGTGTACACATCGGCATGTACACTGTACACTTTTATAAGCATTAGTTTAATGTTTGAACTTTTTTTGTAAATTTATTCTATACGCTTTTTGTAAAATGATTTTTGTATACTTTTTTTTTAAATAAAAGCTGTACACCTCGTTTTAAGAATGTCTGTGGGCAATGTACACTGTACACCTTTATAAGAATTAGTTTAATTTATTCTGTACATTTTTTTTGTAAAGTTGTTTTTGTACACTTTTTTTTATCGAAATAAAATCTGTACACCTTTATTTTCTTAAATTCTAATAATTTGTTAGTGTTATTGTTTAAATAATTTGTGAAACTAATTTGTATTGTTTACCGCATGTTACAATATCGATGATTTTCTACAGGTAATGAACCGTTTTAGTGGTTATAGGCCTTCTTGTTAACTTTTTAAGCAACATCACACTCATTTTAACCAGGAGGAGATAAAATGCAAATAAAACGATTTTTAAAAAGTAAACATAAATACAATTTCTACAAAATATACCAACAACATGGAGGCCTGCAAACTTTACGAGTATAAACAAGTAATAAACTGTACTAGTGAAACACTATCGACATTAACATACATAATTATAAACAATGAGATGGTGGAAACAAAGAAAAACACAGTTTAATGTATAACAATGTAAGACAAACTTTTTATCCCCATTATCAATTGTTTTCTCGTGCCGATATGCAGACTTTAAAAAAAAAGGGGGGGGGGGGGGTTTATCGTACATTGAGTATAAATCCTTTAGAGTAATATTCATGTTTGTTATGAGCTGGTAAGAAAAAAAGTAAAGATATAAAGGATTTGTGTAAAGATATTACACCTGATGAGTTGAATAATGTGATGTAATAAAATGATGAGTGACCAGCAAAATATATATCGGTAGATATTTTACAGTAAGGTACTAGCAGTATGATGCGACGCAATTTGAAACTGTTTTACAATTGGAAACGTTAAACGCGTCTCCTGTGATTTTGTGAAGGAAAAATTTAACTTTGAGACGAAAATGATTTGTTTGGTGTATTTCCTTTTCTGTTGTCTTTGTTTCATTTATTTATTATTTAACTAGTAGCTCAGCTTTGTGATTGGCTGATGTTTTTTGCTGTTGTCCGGTAGTTATCGTGTTGTAACGTATTCTTCATTGACGTCAGCTGTTCTTGAATGAGAACACCTTTTAAAAATAGTGACGTCATGTTTTGTCTAATATTCCCTGGTCGATGATATCTAGCGGCAGTAATAAACCCCTAACTGAGGAATCTTTCATAAAATAGTGCTAGATAGAGCTATAGGTAACCATCAATAAGAGAACATTTACAAAGAACCGTCAAAATGTATGTCGTTATAAGGTTAAGCCTGCAGAGCGAAGACACAGGCCTGTAAAATTGCTAACGAAACAGCGGAAGATTCATAAAAAAAAGTTTTTTAAAAATAGTCGAAAGATAAACATGTAGAAAAAAAAGTAGGCCTTAGAATAACTAATGGAAATAACCTGCTTGTAAACAAATTTCAATTTTTGGACTCCGGTTGAATGACTAGCTTTTCTGTTTTTCAGTTAAAATGTGTTAAGTGTAAAGAAAATACAATTGGCAACCAAAACGTCTTTCTACCTTCAAATTATGATCGACCTGTGTTTGCAATTATGATAAAAGTAATATTAAATAATACGCAGACATCTGTTATTTCTCACCATTGAATTCAAAATTTATTTATTTACAATACCCCTTACAGTAAAACTACTGTAGATCTACATGGTCTTTATTGTAATAATATTAATCACACATATTTAGATAACTTATCGATACATGTACGAAATATATGCTTGTTATTATTAGTGTTATTAGGCCTATAACGTTTCTTTTAATCTACCAGTCCGTTTCCTACGTTACGACATCATTTATCCGTTTCAAGTACCTGTTTCTCTCTTGAAATTACTAACTAAACGGTTAAAACGCTCTAAAGAAAAACTTGTTAAAAACATAAGAAACTGTTACATATATTTATAACAATTAGAAATATAATATAATTTACTTTTAAGAGATTATTTAATTTTTATCCACACAATGAGAAACAATCACATGAATATTAACGATCAATGGAATTAGGTATAGATCTAAGTGAATTTCAATACAATAATACAGCTATTTGTTTCGTAAAGTTAATCATTATCCACACAATGACAAACAATCACATTATTATTAACGATCAATGGAATTAGCCCTATATCTAAGTGAATTAATTTCAATACAATAATACAACCATTTGTAGGAATATCATCACAAAAGTAATTTAACTGGTACTACTATACTATATGAGAACAGATCATGAACAGTTGATGTTCTTGAGATCTGCAATCACTATTAAAGACTGTTAGGCCTAATGTTTGCGTAAAATTTCTCTCATCTTTTAATATCTCTAAACGTAAGATTTATTCTTGGTAGCTTGATGGATTGATTTTTAGGCAGTGAATGGTACCAGTACTCATTAGTGGGATAATTCATCATTAATAATGTACCGTGTTTAAGATCAACAGTTACTGGCTCAATTATTCTTTTGGGACTCTTACCTCGCGCATCACCATGTCGAAATCTAAACATACGTGTTTGCCCCAATGATACAGAGGCGATTGGACTAAAGTGATTCATGTCTTTTTCATCATCTTTGTGTTCGCCAATGTAATCACTGCCAGTAGCATATCTATAGAGTAACGACAAAATACAATAGAAAATAAAGTATTTTAACATGAGATTAAAAAAAAAAACCCAATTATTCATTGGGGGAGGGGGGTGTATGTAAGTAAAATAACACTTGCACAATAGAATTAAAACAAACAAAATAATAAACAAGAATATTTACCGATTGACCAAGACAAAATTGAAGTAATGTCCTGTAACCGTTTTTAAAAGATCGCGGAGATCTGTCAGGAATGGTGGCCACGGTAAAGCTGGTACTGTATTGCCTGAATATTTGTAAGTTAAGCCCGAATCGCCAAACGAAACCTGCAGAGGGGAAAACCATACATTACATAGTAATTTAAGAATCTTATTTGGCGAGATGTAGATGAACACGCCCAAATAAAATCATTTACAGTAAAAGAGTAAATTACACCTATAGCTACCCAGCGGTAAATAAAGAAAAACAAAGGAAACGATATAGGCCTACAAGTAATTAACAAGTCATTAATACAAAAACACGGATAAAAAAAATAATGGAACTAACCTGTTTTCTAGGAATATTAAACCACTTTCCGCACACTTTCACCTTTGCAAGATCACCGGTAAAATAGTCAATCTCTTCCTCACATTTTTTAAACAATGTATCGGCTGTTCCTTTATCAAGAAGTTGAAGGTAATCACAATCTAAATTTTCCCCTGTTATCTTTTGCACAGATAACCCATCAGGGGATAGCAATTGTTGCTCTGAATTGAATAAACGTCCTCCGTTATCGTTTTCGTCACCACCATCGACGGTAACCGCATTATCATTATCAACCTCTTCAATCATCTTTTAATTTCACCGTGTTGTTCAATTAACTTGTACCACTGTCTCTTTGGAAGGTTTATACCTTTTTTGCCGGGTTTAAACTCGCCTCCTTCTTCGGCCTGGTAACAACGACGAATACATACAAACTGCTCTTCTTTCCAGCTACTAACTACCACATGTATTATCGGTGTGTCCGAAAGAGGGATTCTTACTGCCTCCACCAAGTTAATGTCTCTTTGCAAGCCGTCTAGGGCTTGAAGAATTAAATCAATATTGGTAAAAAGTTTTTGCCACAGCAGAACGGGTAAATTAATACCTAGAGGTCCAGGTTTGAAGGCACCATTTTCTTCCGTTTGATAAAATTCTCTGAGGCATACATAAACAACTTCACCCCAGCGCTGGGCCACTACATGGCGTTTTTCAGACAGAAAAATCCGATTCGTTGAAGTTATGGTAATCTTTGGTTCAGCACCGGTCATTTCGGCATAATCCCTGGCGCTCATTCCTGAGGCAGATTGAAATGATTTTTTACTTTTTGACGGCATCGTTGCTTTACTCAAACCGCTACACTCGTTCGTTTGACCGTTGAAAGACTTTCTAGGATTCAATATATTCGCTGATGTAGAAGCCATCGTTGGTATTTTAAAACTGCTACACTCATCAGCTTGACCATTAGAACTCCCCATAACTCTTTTCATAGTCCTACGGGCCTTCTCACCAATTGCTAATTTCGGAGTAGGTAAACAGTTGAAACTCATGTTTATAGACTGTAGAGAGTTATAGAGAGTGAAACGAATGATCGTTGACAACTCTGAACGATTACGCTTGAATCAGGTCCGATATATATATATACAGTTATTAATTGTTTTTCTTTTCTGTCAATTGTTTCCCTGCAACACGTACGGATTAAAGCATTGTTAATTGTTTGTTTTCCGGTCAATCGTTTACCGTGACACGTGCGAAACACGTTTTAGATATCCTCACACAATAACTTATACAGGTTCTCTGAATTAGTCAAGGTATTTACGAGAAAGTAAACAAAATGTCTATAGCGTTGTAATAAATATTCCTCGTACATATTCAGCTCACTGTACACGGTATCGTCTGTAACATACTCTTTATCCAACACCTCCCGATAAAAATAGTCAATCTGTTCTTCTAGAGATTTCATACAGCAGAAGTCATGATCTTTTTGACCTGGCCTATCAAATTCGCAACCATAACAAGCCGCTTTACTTAACATCCAACACTTGTTTAACACTTGAGAAACAAACACTTCTCTGGCTAAATATTCCAATTTTAATAAAAATTCTCTCTCCACCTCGTCTACGTACGTAAATATACAGCTTGTAGCCCGACTACCCCTCTCACCTCCTTCATCAACGTCGACGGGTATACACCCTCATTGGTCCGCATGTACCGATCACCGATATCGCTACCTGTAACAACAGTCTCCTCATCATCGCTAATAATTATAACTGTATCTACACAGCTACCTTGCGAAAAATCTATACTTCCAGACATAGCGAAATACTGTAACTCTACGCTAAAATAGACGAGGCAATTGGAAAGAACACAAAAAACAGTCCCTTTTCTTACAATGTCTAAAAAGAAACGGCGCTAAAATATCAAAAACAAAAATTATTGTACCAAACAAAAAGAACAATGAACAAAAGAAATTAGGATAAACTAAACAAAAGAGCAATGGTCAAACCGCCTAAAAATAGCAATCCTCAAACAAAGAATTACCTTCATTATTTTTTTAATACAAATTCATCACTAACTACAAATATAACCCAGGCCAAAACGAAAACCCCGCCAAAATAACAAACCCCTACCCTTACAAAAGAATGACCTTTCACTAATTAATAATACAATAGCAGGAAATTAAACAATAGAAAATATGAAATATACCCTGGGGATATGACATTCCATATAGGCCTGGATTAATCCTGCCCTGGGGGTATAAAACGGCCTGTATTCCCTTATATACTACTAATATAAATGTGACCCTAAACATTCAAAATAATGTAAAAAACGTCTGGGAAAAGAGAGTCTATGAAGGCTCACGGTTGAACGATTTTGAATTCTCGCCCTTTGATTGGTTGACGCGAATCAACAGACTTTTTCTCACTTGTACCACCGTGAAGTCACGTTGTCTCTAGAGGGTATTCAGCTGCATGCCTACAGTACAGGCTGAGGTTACACACAAACAGGCTACAGCACATTGAAGTTCAAAACTGACCATTTTTAAATGCCATTTTTGAAAGTAGATTAATATTTGTTGGCAAATAATACATTGTTCGAAAAGTACACATGTCTTCTTTCAAATGCTGTGTATACAATTAACTAGTGAAAAATTTATAAAAACACACTTTACCAATACGGAAAAAATACACAACACATTTCCACGAATTAATCACACACCCTAAAATACAACCTAACACAAGCACATTCTGCTATAACAATATTGAAGAACTTAACCAGGAACGCATCGAAAATTTTAGATGCACCGATAAAAGAAATGCAACTAAATTACAACTTAGACAACTGAATACACTGGTAAAAAACCCAGAAATTATAATACAAAAATCAGACAAGAACTTAGGTTTATGCATAAACTCTACTAAATGGTATGTACAAGAATACAAAAGACAACTTAACAACGATATATACCAAAAGGTAGATCCTAAAGTAAATGAAAAAGATTATGATTTGTATTTGTAAGTACTGTATTTGAATGTATTAATGAATATGTTAATTTTGCTGTTATAAGGTAGTGTAAACTGTTTTTAAGTAACAGTTGCTGTAATGACATTTGAAAAAAAACATTAGTTCAGCTTTGTTTTTTTTTTGTGCGCTTATAGATGGGTACTGTAAGGTGATGTCATTGTATGTGGGTGATTTTTAATTCAGAGATTTGTTCAAACATTCTAGGTCTACCGTGGTAAAATATTTAGTAATTTATAGAAAGACATTTATGCCGTAAACCATATGCGTAAGAACACCATTTAAACAACTTAATGTGATGCAACATTTAAATACAATTATCTTCCTACATCATAACATGAGAAACAAAATGCAATGGAAAAAAAATTGTTTTTGACAGTTTTGAAAGAAATTATTGTATAATGTTATATAAGTTATGAAAGAGTAGTAATAGGCATATTTAAATTGTTAAATAACAAATTATTTCAGCTACTTACAGTTCAACATTACATTCGTTACATTAAAATTATTGTATTGTTTGAAACAACTTTCATCACCCAGGGAAGAATGTGCGCTTTTTGATTGAATAATAAAGGATTATTAATGAATATGTTTCACATTAAAGGTTAAAGGCCTATTTCACAATATGTTAATTTTGTTGTTATAAAGTCTATAAGCCTAAACCGTTTTTCAAACAATATTTCGCCCAATTTAGTTTGTGAAGTATAGACGGGTACTGTGCAAATATAGTTTTTAAAATATTACTGTATATTGTGTTTAAACGACTATTATCACTCAATGAATATTGTGCGCTTTTTAATAATAATAATAACAGTATTAATGAATAATATGTTAATTTTGCTGTTAGGTACAGTTGCTGTAATGACATTTAAAAAAAAGTCAGTTCAGATTTGGTTTGTTTGTGCGCTTTTATAGAATGGGTACTGTAAGCACGTTTAAAAAGATATTACATTTGATCGATTGTAACTGTTGTAATTAACGAGAAAAAATAGCCCGGCATAACATTTAATTAAGTGGGGCGGTATTGAATAACTATGCAGTGTGTCGTTATTATTTATTAGTTCTAGTTTATATACTACGATAGAGCCTACTTTAAATGCTGTTTTAATTTCAGGTAGTCATGTAGTACTTGTGTTGAAAAGTTTTAATGAATAAAACGGAATAATAACTTGTGGTTGTCGTTTATAACTAAACTGTTGTATTTCAGAAATTATCTTCTAAAATTGCATGTTGTAACAAGTCAAAACAAAACTAAAATGAATTCGCCATAAAAGGACATAACTAGAACTAGTTTTGCAAATGGTAAAGTAGTCAAGGGTCATCTACCCATAACAAATTACTTATTCGCCGTAGAAGGCGTAGATGCAAAAACTATTAAAAAAAAATTAAGTAGGTCAAGTGTTATAACGTTCGTAAAAGCTAGTTACTTATTCGCCGTAGAGGGCGTAGACGCAAAAAAGTTCGCGGAACTGGGGTGGCAAATGGTAGAGTAAGTCAAGGGTGATCGATCCATACCAAAATATTTTGAAAAAATTAAGTAGGTCAAGTGTTATAACGTTCGTAAAAGCCAGTTACTTATTCGCCTTAGAGGGCGTAGACGCAAAAAAGTTAGCGGAACTGGGGTGGCAAATGGTAGAGTAGGTCAAGGGTGATCGATTAATACCAAAATATTTTGAAAAAATTAAGTAGGTCAACTGTTATAACGTTCGTAAAAGCCAGTTACTTATTCGCCGTAGAGGGCGTAGACGCAAAAAAGTTCGCGGAACTGGGGTGGCAAATGGTAGAGTAGGTCAAGGGTGATCGATTCATACCAAAATATTTTGAAAAAATTAAGTAGGTCAAGTGTTATAACGTTCGTAAAGCCAGTTACTTATTCGCCGTAGAGGGCGTAAATGCATAAAATGTTATTGAACTTTGACCTGAAGAAGTAGAGGAGGTCAAGGCCAACATGTTGGTGCAATAACAACTCAATTAGACAGTTATTACGTATTAAAATCTCATTTTTTAAATATTTGTTGTCCCTTTAATTGTTTTCGAGATATAAAGGGTCAAATAAGGTCAAATAAGGTCAAATAAGTCATTTTATGAAGAGGAAATCATTTAGATATGTTAAATGCAACAGAATTTTGTTGTTTAGTTGATATAATCCAAATAAACATCATATCCAAAATTTACGGACATCGGAAAGTGGCTTAATTAGCATAAATTCAAAATGGCCACCATTTACCATTTGAAGTTCCCGTATCTCCTCAACGGTTGGTTTTAGACCACCTAAATGCATTACGAGTAGATATAAATGTGACATTAAACTTGATGATATAAAGTTTGCGGTACACCACGTGTAATAGTTCTGAAAAGAACTGTTGAGTTTCTCGACGTTTCGATCAATATAGTCCAGATCCCTATGTATTTTCGTGTGCAGATCATGGGGAAAGTGTAAACATTGTGTTATATGAATATTTGAATCATGCTGGTTATAAAAATCCATGTTGTCAAATTTCTAAAATTTATCTCTGACCTCAATTTGAATGTTTTGACCCATTTAAAACAAAATGGTCATATCTTTGCAACGCTTAGATTAAATGAAATAATTTTAGTGTCAAATTATTTGGGAGATGCATATTAATATTCGTTCTAATTGAAAAGTTGGTCCAAAAATGGCTGGAAGTATGATTTTTGGCATTTTTGACCTTTGACCTACATATCATATAACTCCGTAACTAACAGTTGGACAAACTTTAAATAGGGCTCAAATTAATCTGAAGGTATATGTTTCTATTCAGTCGAATAAGAACTTTTTCAAGAAAATGACCTAAAATATTTTTATTGACCTTTGACCTGTACTGGTACTACACATTCCTATAATCTCAAAAACTATTGGCCGTAAAAGGGTTTTTTTTGTGAAATTGTTCAAAAAATTTACATTTATATGTTGTATAATAACAACATTTTATAGAAATGTAAAAGAATTCTATTTATGATCACTAACTTTGTAATTTATTAACATCACTAGTATTTGTTATAATATTAAAATGTGTTATATTTACTGATTTAAGCACTTCACATGAATTTATCAGAATTATGTGTATTTAATATAAAGTTTTATTTTTTTGATATAAAGAAAATTTAATTATCTATCAAATAAGACTATTTTAAAATTATTATGGCTAAAACTTAATTAGATACAGGCAGAAAAGTGTATTTTTACTTGTATGAACAGCGCCCTCAATCTTCATATTTTCTCTCAAAATACCACATTTGATAAATAATTTGACACTAAAATTATTTCATTTAATCTAAGCGTTGCAAAGATATGACCATTTTGTTTTCAATGCGTCAAAACATTCAAATTGAGGTCAGAGGTCAAAGATGAATTTTATAAATTTGACAACATGGGTTTTTATAACCAGCATGATTCAAATATTCATAAAACACAATGTTTACACTTTCCCCATGATCTGCACACGAAGGCACTTTTTTTGACATAGGGATCTGGACTAATATACTTTGATCGTCCTCAGGAGTGAGAATTCTCAACAGTTCTTTTCAGAACTATTACACGTGGTGTACCGCAAACTTTATATCAACATTTGATTTCGCCATGCAAACCTTCAAACAAGACATTAAACTTCCAAATTAGCACATTTAAATTACCATATGACGTCATAGTTACGTCATATATTATGTTATAACTGCTTAAATGACATTATCCTATGCTAAACAAAATGTAGAAACCGCAGGAAAACAATTTTCTAACATTTTCCTGTTAAAGTGAACATGATAGATTTCCAAAGTCATCTTCTGACATCTGGTCTCTCGGCATCACGCTCATCGAGTGGTTTTCGCAAAGAGACCCTTTGAAATCACAAGATGATCCTTGACATTTATCACTGCATGAGGAGAAAGCAAATTCCTCCAGTGTTGGGAACATTCACTTTTCCACCATTCATCACAAGCTGTTTGAGCTATCTTCTACAGAATCGACCACATGCTGGACATCTTGTGTCCGCCTTGCTCCAAAAGTATGGCTCTGTAAAGAGTTTATGAAGACACAGTGTTTTTCTTTTATGTTTGTGTTGCTTTTAAAGTTAGGTTAACCATTTAAGAAACAAGGCCATATACATGGCTGCAGTCGCGTGATCAAGTTAGTGTTTACCGACCAACCAACCGACCGACCGACCAACCGACCGACATAGTGAGCTGTATAAAAACGTATATTGACTTGCTTGCCTTTTATAATTTTGAAGACATGGAACTAACATCATTAAAGCAGGGAAGAGTAAAAATACAATTTCACTCTTTCCTGTTTAAAGTGATTTTAAAATATGTAGAAAAATATAACGAAAATTACAAGGATAAGAGTGTAAGCTACAGTATACGGTTTAAAAAGTAGACACTGAAAATCTACCATCGTTTGAGGCAAAAATTAGGACTTTGTAAAAATAATATTAAGAAGCACAGAGTATGTGTCAATTTAGGATTTTTCAAATAAAACAAAATCATCATAAAACCTATTTTTGATTTACTGAATGTTGACACTTACACGTACTGATATCTTCACAATTTTAGAAATCAAAACGAAGAGTGAAAACATCTTTGACACTTTTTCTATTAATTAAAAGCTCTGTAAGGTGTTCTTTAATCGTTAAAGGCACGACGTCTGCCCAACCTTTAACATCACGGCACCAGTGGTTTAATACCACACTTATGTATCTTGATCCAATGTATATGCCTATTACTAAGTAATGCTAGCATTATATTGCTACATGTTTTAAGATTATTTTGAAGTTTTTGTTCAACGTTTCTATGATTAGAATGAGAGAAAGTGATTGTCGGCATACAGATATGATTTGCAGAAATTCACCGGGTTTTATATTGTTTTGTTATTATTTTCTATTATATTATAAGTCATTCATCATCGTAATAATTGTTTTTCAATTTTTGATATTTGTGAACCTTATAATTTTGGACATTTTGGAATCGAGATGGCGGCAATTCGGACACATCCTCAGATTGCAAAAGGAAGTCCCAGCCAATAAAGCAATAACTTATTATTTTGAAAACTGTAAGCAACAAAGGTATAGAGGACGACCACGATCCACACTACCGGGACTGGAGGAAAGCAATCCGAGATATAAGCAACTTCAGCCTAGGTGGAAATATCATCAGACTATCTGGCGGACCGGCAATAAACTAAACTAAAATTATAATTTTGTTGTTGCCACTATGTCACGTGGACTTATGAAAATTAAATTATATACAAAACAAGTAGTAGTAGTCAATTTTCCTCGATCATTGAAACACTTTGAATAAACCAAGTTATTATATACAGGACCGCTGGTATACGGTTATTACTGCGAAAATATATCGCACCCAATCTAGTTCCGTTACAATATACATTTAGATTTGTAAACATTATTCAAATAATATATACAAAAGATGCGAAAACCAATTAGACATCTAATAGATAGATATAAAATAATTTATAAATTGAAAAAGAAAATTCTAATGGACGCCCCAAGAAGATCTCTTTCATGTGATGTTACCGTTATTTATTTCAACCACTACTCGTCTTGACAATTTAAAGCAATTGATGGATTCAAAATGAATTATGTTTAGTTTACATAATGTCAAAATGAATACAGTCAAATGCTTTTTTCACACATATAAACCAGAACCATCTTATATGTATAAGCTTTTATTTCTCACTATAACTATAAAATCTTAGCTGCATGATGCACTTAATATACTGATGCCTGTCTGTAATTGTTTTAAATCTTTCGGAATTAACATCGTGTGGAGAGATTCATAAATAAATGATAAATATTAAGATTCTAAGCCCCGAGTTAAGACTTCCTCTTAGCCCGGTCGTTGGATGGATGGTCGTTTTAGAAAGTTGGTCGCTTACGAGAGAGGTGGATAGACTGATAGCTATGTACTTTACGTACGTACGCATTATTAATATTACGTACGTACGTGTTAATATTACGTACGTACGTAATAATAATAATGCGTACGTATGTATTATTATTACGTAAGTACGTACTATTAACACGTACGTACGTATTAAATAAATATTACGTACGTACGCGTTGATTATTACGTACGTACGTAATATTAACACGTACGTACGTATTAAATAACATGTTGAATCGACTTGTCATTTGATTTTCCAAATTGTCCGTTGTTTTTGGTTATTCTTTGTTGTTGTTTAACTTGACTGTTATTAGAATATGTTTTAGTTCTTTGTTTTCTATATTTTGTTCGTTGATTTTTATTTTCCTTTGTAGTTTTTTGATTTTTGAAAACGTGATCGTTTTTTTTAGTTTGTTCGTTGATTTTTGAAAACGTTTTTTGACATAGTTCTTGTTTTATTTTTTACTATTATGGCCCTAATGGCCGCCCATACCTGAGAGTGCCATTTCCGACCATCTAGAGGTGTTATATTTTCAACCCCCACCCCCTCCCCCGAAACACAAAATCCTGGATCCGCCCTGAACACTGTTATGATGCACGTATATCATGATCGGCATGTGCCGGAAAGAAAACAGCTAAATATTTAATAATTAAAGTTATTTATAGTTAGGCCTAGTTAGTCAACAAAATATATGGAAAAAAGCTCCAATATTAGGCCCCTACTCAAGTTATGTTTAATATCGTGTAATTCGGCCTCGTGTAGATAAGAATAGAGTTGTAATCGCTTCGACCGATTGGTGCTAAACGTTAGCAGTGTTGTATAATTCGGGATAATAGTTCATAAAAACTTTATCAAGACAAACATTCTCTCTGTTGTTAATATTTCTAGTTTAGGTAAAGTCAGAATTTAATTATTCTGCTGTATTAAGATAATTAAAATATCTCATGATGACAATGGGGAAGAAAAATTTAGAGCAGAAGGTGGATTAATGGCTCCTGATACCTGCTAAGTTTGCACATTCTTGGTAATGTAACTTTAATCAAAAGGCATTCAAAAGGGCAGTTGTTGTGGTCGGCAAGTGTCTCACATAATAGTTCCGTTGGCAAAATAGAATGCAACACCACCTCCTTTTTTGTCTTTCTATTTTTTAAATAGGTTGGTAATTATCGAATTCTGCAAACTCACTGGTCTCATCATTAAACGGTTTCAGTTATAACTCTAATCTAAACTTTATATTCATTTAGAGTAGCTTCAGTTTCATCCGTTTATTATTTATACCGTTCATGAGGAATAATTTAATGATTTAATGTTGTTGATGGTTACGATGATTATGACGTATTATCACATTATTGTATTAGGGTCAACTTTCGTATTACACACCAGTTGGAGTAGTAAAATACATTTTGTCGTGATTTGTTTTTATTCATATTTGCTTTACTATTTATCAAGTTCACTTCAAGATGACGAGTTGTTTTTTTTCGGCGTGCTTACAGTTCCTCGAAGTTTTGGATCTCTTTTTGTAATTTGCCGATTCCTGCACGGTGCATTTAATTACGTACTTTTAAAGTCTAGTGATAATTTAAAGACACGCATTAGTACAAATTTCTCTTGAGTGCACCAAATGAGCTGACCCGCAGAATTCCGAAAAAATGCGTTGCATTTGTACAGTTTATTATTTAACTATCCTTGCCACCGTCATTCGAAGGCTAATGACGAATAATGATTCTGATAATAATGACGATGGTGACGATGATAATAAACACGAACGACAATGATGATGAACGATGACGACATCACTCACGTGATATTTAAACGATGTCCAGAGAGACGCGGACGCAATAATTTCTCTCACGAGGTGTTCTCTTCTGACAACCACACCGGGTTAAAATGAATTAGGCTCAAAATAAAGGACAAAATATACAAATTTTATTACGGTATTCAAAAATATTTATTTTCCGGCATTTAAAAAGTAAAATGATAATTAACATAGATACACTTTTCTATTTATGGGATTATCATCCCGCTTTTATTCATCTATAATTTATCATACAAATATAAACAATTTAGTACTGTAAATTTGATACTTTAAAATAGTGATATAAAAATATTTAAAATGTTTTTTATAACTTTCCTTTCGTAATAAAAAGTGCATATATGATTTAATACATTTGCTTTGTAGATACAAAATAAACCAACATATAACAGTTAACACTACATTTTATAAACTGATTTCTATATAATACGGTCTCATAAAATATCAGCTGCTGTACAATCGTAGAATAAATGGCTTTCATTTTCAATCTAGTTTGCATTTTTTACTTTCTTTTGATTTAATAAGTTTTTGTTTCAGTTTATTTGTTCCATCTCTCTTTTTAGAATATATATATATATATATAGATTTATATATATAAATCCAAAGGCAAATTACTGAAAAAAATGACAATGCTGTGGGTATCAGTGGCTGGATCTCAATGGAGATACAAATAAAAAAAGCGAAAAGCTAAATCAAAACGATAAAGTAAACAGCCAGAAAAGTTAGCAGAGCTTTCGGGCAACACTAGCCCTTCATCAGTGCAAGTGAGGGAATTTGGATAAAGTCATAGCATATGAGTTGGCAAGTGCTGCCTGGGTGGACAGGAATAAAAGAAATATAACAATAGAAACAGCGTGTTGAATAGTGGGTGGAGACTGAATAAGAGTAGAAAACAAAGAAGGTAGCTTGGTAGAGATATAAACAATTTTGGACTGGAACTAAAAAAAGCTAAAATGGTGGTTAATATTGAAACTTAAATTTTGGTAGTCAATGGAATAATTTTACCGATCTGGGAGTATGTTCCTAATGTTAAGTCCAAAAGGTTTTGTGGTTTTAAGTAGTAATTCCCAGTGGTTTTCTTTGTCTTTGCGAGTTTTGTCGCTCCATTTGACGTCGTGGTCTATTGCAATAACTCTGAAATTTGCAATCGAGTGACCAGCTGAATTAAAATGTTCGGCTACAGGTTGATCAAGCTTTAATGTTTTGATAGCTGATCTGTGTTGTGTCATTCTCATACGGAGAGTGTTTTTTGTTTCTCCGACGTACTGTTTGCCACAAATATTACAGTATATGAGATAAATGACGTTTTTGGTTAGACAATTAATTGATTGTCTTATCCGAAAAATGCGGCCAGTTTGGTTACTCTGAAATTTTTCAGTAGAATCAACCAATGAACAAGTTTTGCAAGATTTGCCGCAAAGGTGACTGCCCAAATTTTGGCTGTCATGAGAGTTAATTTCACTCTTAAATTTGGATCCGACTAATATATCACGAAGGTTGGGAGGTCTACGAAATGCAATAATGGGTGGTTCCGGAAAAACAGTCCTGAGACGTTCTGTGGACTGTAGAATGGGCATATGTTTCTCAATAATAGCCCGTAATGGAGGCAACCTAGGGTGGTAGGTTGTGACCAATGGCACTCTGGTCGATTTTTTTGGCTGACGTGGTTTGTACGTCAGTGTTTGACATCGAGGAATATCTTTTGCTTTCTTTATAGCAGTTTCGATGTATTCCTTCTTGTAATTTCTATTCCGGAGATGTCCGGTTAGTTCTTCGGTACGATTCTGAAAATCTAAATCTGAAGAACAGATACGTCTGATACGTAATGCTTGACTGTACGGTATGTTTTTAGTACAGTGTCGGGGGTGACAACTGCTAGGAAGCAGGTACATATTTTTATCCGTGGGTTTACGGAATAGGTCAGTTTTGAGTGTACCATTTTCTATGGTCACTATAGTGTCCAAAAAATCAACGCTACTAGTGGATTTGGTAGCTGTAAATTTGATAGTTGGGTGGGCTGCATTAATATTGAGAAGAAAAGATTCCAAATTATCTTCACCATGGGTCCAGATCATGAAGATGTCGTCAATGTATCTAAACCAAACAAGTGGTTTGTTTGGTTGGAGGGACAGAAAATTGGCCTCAAATTGTCCCATAAATAAATTTGCAAAAGATGGCGCCATTTTTGTGCCCATCGCTGTGCCATGAATTTGAAGGTAATGGTCATTTCCAAAAATAAAATTGTTGTTGGTTAAAATCAACATGACCAGTTCTCGTAAATGAGCTTTAGTAGGCGTTTTGCCTTATAGATTTATATATATATATATATAAACACAACAGGCAAAGAACATTAATTCTAAACCGCCCGGTGATATACTGAAATTTAATTAATTAATTTGAAACGACAAAGATGAGGAAATCTGTGAGAATGAGAAAAAGTATAAGGGTTGTGAATACATAGGACACATTTCAGCTGAAACTGGGCATAATGAGAGGGTAACCAATCGATTTGTGTGATTCACTAGATGTATCAAAATAGAATCCCGACATATATTTAAACGGAAAGAATAGCAAAGCCGTACAAAGTTTGGCAATCTTAAATAGAAATAAGAAAAGACGGTAACAATTAAAAACATGATATGTACTACATGTCTAAAAACATAATTAAATTAAAAGCATAAAATACTAAAACAAAAATGTTGACAGCTTATATAAAAGAATGTTGTATAGTAGCATCAATACCATGCATTAGATTGGACTATGCCTTTGAATAGTACTGTATTTGAATGTATTAACAGATAAGAATGTTGTATAGAAGCATCAATACCATCCATTAGATTGGACTATGCCTTTGAATAGTACTGTATTTGAATGTATTAACAGATAAGAATGTTGTATAGAAGCATCAATACCATCCATTAGATTGGACTATGCCTTTGAATAGTACTGTATTTGAATGTATTAACAGATAAGAATGTTGTATAGAAGCATCAATACCATCCATTAGATTGGACAAATGCCTTTGAATAGTACTGTATTTGAATGTATTACCAGATAAGAATGTTGTATAGAAGCATCTTTGAATAGTACTGTATTTCAGCCATATATCGGTTACAAAATTGACTGAACGGTAAATATCGGAATAACTGGTTAATAGTTATATCAGCTTTAACAAAATAATTGGAAAAATTGTAGATTATCAAATTCATACATAAAATACATTTTGTTAATTTATAAATAGCATACACAGTTAAATACTAACATATAAAGGTTTCTTTATTCAGAAAAACAAAGTAAAATAAACATCTAGAAACTAAACTTAATTATATGGCAGTAAAAAAATTAAATTATAAAAAAAAGTTTACAAAGTGGCATTAAAATTGACTGTCATTGCAGAATATTCTTATAGTAACTAACATTTATTCTTAATGGTTGTGAATGCTCAGTGAAATGTGAATTTTACATCCACATGATGACCTTCAAGAATCCAGTGTTCACAAATGATTAATTGTATTCAAAGAAAACAAAGTATTTCATCTTAAGAATATACAAAATGATTGACACTTTATAATGTATACTGTGTACATTATTCTGTTTTCAATTTCAAGTGAACGTTAATAAGTTTAAGACTGGAAATGCACATATTTTGTATTATACGAATAATAGAGGACAACAAGGATAATATATAAAATGAATGATATTTACAAACATACCACAGTTTGATTGGTTTCAACTAAAAATCTAAAAAGATGGGGTTTTTTGGCCTTCAACTTCCAATCTATCCATGTGGCTGTGTACTGCCACCATAATTGTTAATGATATGATTTATCCAATTCATGTTATCAGCAGCAACATAACAATATTTTAAAGATTTTATATAGATGTAATCTGACAAGGTGAATACAATTGTAACTATTGCAGGTGTTCAAATTTTACTTTTAAATTGAGCACACAACTGTGTATTTGTTTGCATGTACGTCTCGCATGGTAATGATACTCGTTTTAGTTTGGTACCCTACTCGTTTGGTTGTCTTGTATGGTAATGATACTCGTTTTGGCTATGGTAATTTACTCGTTTGGTTGTCTCGCATGGTAATGATACTTGTTTTAGTTTGGTACCCTACTCGTTTGGTTGTCTTGCATGGTAATGATACTCGTTTTAGTTTGGTACCCTACTCGTTTGGTTGTCTCGCATGGTAATGATACTTGTTTTGGTTATGGTAAACTACTCGTTTGGTTGTCTCGCATGGTAATGATACTTGTTTTGGTTACGGTACCCTACTCGTTTGGTTGTCTTGCATGGTAATGATACTCGTTTTGGTTACGGTACCCTACTCGTTTGGTTGTCTTGCATGGTAATGATACTCGTTTTGGTTATGGTACCCTACTCGTTTGGTTGTCTCGCATGGTAATGATACTCGTTTTGGTTATGGTACCCTACTTGTTTGGTTGTCTTGCATGGTAATGATACTTGTTTTGGTTACAGTACCCTACTTGTTTGTTTGTCTCGTATGGTAATGATACTCGTTTTGGTTACGGTACCCTACTCGTTTGGTTGTCTCACATGGTAATGATACTCATTTTGGTTATGGTACCCTACTCGTTTGGTTGTCTCGCATGGTAATGATACTCGTTTTGGTTATGGTACCCTACTCGTTTGGTTGTCTCGCATAGTAATGATACTCGTTTTGGTTACGGTACCCTACTCGTTTGGTTTTCTCGCATGGTAATGATACTCGTTTTGGTTACGGTACCCTACTTGTTTGGTTGTCTTACATGGTAATGATACTCGTTTTGGTTACGATACCCTACTCGTTCGGTTGCCTTGCATGGCAATAGTATTGTCTTGATATTTTCACATGTTTGTGGTACTCTTTCAATTGTCTGCTTGGATAGAAGTGGAATTGCTCATTCATCTGAAAAAAAATTAGAAAAACTTTTATTTTATAGTATCATAGTTGAAACAGGCCATTTGAGTGGTCATAGGTAACATTCAATTCATATTTGTTTTCAATTTTTCTTTTTACAAAACTATAACAAAAACATAGTAACATAGTATGGAACAAATTAAAAAATACATATTTTCTAATAGAATTTGTGCATGCATACGCAGGGCAGGCCCATTCAAAAAGGTAATCTTATTTCTAAGGGCATGTTTCCATGCACATAGGCCTATTTGTGACAGGCAAGTTTCTTCAGTATAAAAGACCTTTAATGTCAGCAAAAGTGTTCAAAATGTGAATGTGTAAACTTTCTGTTCTTAAAAATTAGTAATTACTCTTTAACAAACATAGATAAAGTTGTGTCAAACAAGATATTGTGTACAGTGCAAATGGTCTTTACATGTATGTCTTACAGTATAATTATGAGATTGATTTTTACTCTTTGAACAATTCTGGTGTAACGATGCAGGTTATGCTATCAATATTTAAATATGATGTGATTTATAGTTGAATATACTTTACATGGCTTACATTATTTATAATCACACTGTGTATGTAAGAAATCACAAATTAACTTCAATTGTTATAAATTATGTTTACACAATATACAACATACATACCATTGAATAGTATGCTCTCAGCGATTGGTCCAAGAAGCTCAGCAAACCTCTTTCTTTCTGATTCTTCTACTAATTTTCTATTGCTCTCAAGGTGAAACACTAATTCCCAAATTGTTGGTAAACTTAGTAAGTTCAATCCATAGTAAGCAATTACATCATTTAAATTATGTGGGTCAAATTGCTGCAATGCCTTGCACAATCGTTTCCTATATAGTGAAACTGACTTTGTTTCTTCATCAGTGTTTGGAACCTTGTTGGTTACAACATAATGATTTATGAGATCTTCAGCATCTTTCAACTGTGAAATCTCAGCCACCTCTAGCAACAGATGGACATTAGTAGGTGTGATATAACGACGCTCATGTAGTTGGTTTAATAGGTAATTTGCTGTGCAACTTGACTTGCCAAGGTGCTGTAAGTCTACATGTTCTAAGAGACAGCATTTCAACAACAGCAGTCGCTCACCAATATAGAGTGAACCAAGATCATACTTCAACTTGTTGAATTGTTCTTGTGATGTATTCACTACAAAAACAAGTGTTTGAGAAATATTATACTATGATTGCCACTAGTCACCGTAAAATAAGCATATTTATATTTTAGTAATATAAAATACTTTTCTTGCAATGTATTATGTATTACTGATATCGAATTCATCTAGACTATCACTGTGTTTTTATGTCTATTGCGTTTTTCGTACTATTAGTTGGGAAAGCCACTCGACAGTGCAGTTCTTTTGAACTGATCCACTTTTGGTTACCCGCAGGTGCTGATAGTACTTTTGTTCTGTTTTGTTGAATGATGTTTATGATTTTTGTTACCTGGAAATTGAATAAAATAAAAAAAAAAAAAAAAAAAAATTTTCTTGAACTGCAAAACAAATGATAGATAATTATTGCATAAAAGTAAAATGCAATCATTACAGAGAAATACAAAATGTAAAAAGCAGTTGAGTGTGCAATATTTCACTAAAAAATAAGCATCCATATGAATGTTGATGCATGTCTCATTCTGATATAAAAATATCAAAATAAACTAAACATACAATTGTATAAAAGGAACATTGGGAAACAGATGAAAAGTAATACCTATACCTACATAATTGTTTCTGTATATTTACATATAATTTACATCATGTTACAGTATATATGATTTATACAGTGCTACGCAACACATTTAATTATTATTTCTTAAAACTACAACATCTACACTATCCTTAAGGGTTTTTGCTACTGGCAACAGTAGTTTCATTATAAGCATTTTTCCTACCTTGGCTGTTACTAAATTTTATCTTCTACATTTAGCTTACCATTTCTACATTAGCTTGTATTTTCTACATTAGCAGTTGTAACACTGCTCTATCTAATTTCAATTCAACTTTAATTTTAAACTGTCCATATGATACATAATGATCTAATGTTACTCAACTAACCTGTCCCTAACGAGCTTGTAGCCAGAGGAGCAGCAGTCTCTGTATCTACACAAAAAAAGATATATATTATATTAGTAATAATCAAGAATACATGATCCATCAGATGCTATTTATTGTACATTAATTAGTCTAGTGGGTAGATAAAGAGGCTACAAAAACATAGAGATTTAAAATGGTCTATGTCAGTTGTTTGTTGCCTTCCATATCTACATGATCCATCAGATTCTATATATTGTACATTAATGAGTCCAGTCTAGTGGGTAGATAAAGAGGCTACAAAAACAGAGACATTTAAAATGGTGTATGTCAGTTGTGTTTTGCCTTCCATATCTACATGATCCATCAGATGCTATATATTGTACATTAATGAGTCTAGTCTAGTGGGTAGATAAAGAGGCTACAAAAACATAGAGATTTAAAATAGTCTGTCAGTTGTTTGTTGCCTTCCATATCTACATGATGCATCATATGCTATCTATTGTACAATAATGAGTCTAGTCTAGTGGGAGTAGATAAAGAGGTTACAAAAACATAGACATTTAAAATGGTCTATGTCAGTTGTTTGTTGCCTTCCATATCTACATGATGCATCATATGCTATCTATTGTACAATACTGAGTCAAGTGGGTAGATAAGGAGGCTACAAAAACATAGAGATATGGTTTGCAAAAAATGGTTAAGACTTATGACAGTTATACTTTTTGTCATATTCATTTTATAATTGGACAGTAAACTTTGATGGGAAAAACCATTCATTAAATGAGTGGCTTCAAATAATTAGCATAATTATCATAGTTGTTGATAATCATTGTTTGAATATGTCTGTATGTATGAATACAAATTCCTAAAACACCATAACTTTCCAGAAATCAGATCAAAATTTATATTCCTGCATAGGGAATAAATAATATCCCCAAAACACGGGCATGGTAGTTGAAAGTGATTAATACAGAATCTCCTTAGTTGTTATCCTTATGTATTACCAACTTTATATTACATTTAACTTTACACAATGTATCTATCCTTCAGGTTTCTTGATGTAGTTCCCAACAGTAGTTTTATCATAGTTGTGAAGCATTTTCTCACCTTAGCTGGTACTAATTACATATGAGCAATTTGTTATTTCTACATTTAGCTATTGCCATTTCAACATTAGCTAATATTTTCTACATTAGTGGTTGTAACACTACCCTATCCAAGGATCTCTAATGATGATAATCAACTAACCTGTCCGTAATGAGCTTGTAGCTAGAGGAGTAGCAGGCGGTGTATCTATACAAAATAAACATATTCATTAGTCATAATAACAAAAACAGTATCACATTTTTTTCAAAAGACATTTTAAAGTTAGTTTTTATTAAATGAACTATTCTGTTAACAACACTAGGAACATATTTTTAACTGTTAATGTTTCTACATTAGCTGGTGTTTTCTGAATTAGCTATTGGCATTTCTAAATTGTATGTAATGTATAATGTAATTTATAATTAGCAATCAACTGACCTGAAAGATATATATCATTACATGTATTAGTCATAAATATCACAAAGGCATGCTTTCACAGAAAACCAAAAAATCTGATTTTAAAACGCCTCTATTCTGGGCATGGTTCAGCCTAAATTTGTATCAAATAATAATTAACAATTTGACTAAATGGTCAACTGATTTTCATTAATAGTCATTATCAAGAATAGCACACATTATTATTCAATATATATTTTAAGGTTATGCAGGTCTCACAAAAATCAGAATAAACAGATAGCAATCCTTAATACGTTTTTACAAAGGTTTTTTACATAGATGTATATGGTAGATTCTAAAACACCCCTGTTCGAGGCAAAGGGTTTAGCCTAAATTTGTTTTGATTGTCAATAGCAAGTTACCAAATGCAAATTACTTAGTTAACTGATTCTCATTAGGTTGTAAAAAAAGTACTTAAATATGTATAAAGTTCAGGACTGTTGAGTAAATAATATAGGAGTTTTTCTTGACTTAGTGAAATTTGTTTTAGATATTGATATCATCTTTGTGGTCATTGTTGGCAACATCAGTTACTGAACTAAGGCTGTTAAAACATCACACCAGGAACTGTTTGAGAATTTATCAAATTTAAAGGATTATCGCAGATATTTCTGAACATATCTCTGTCTAACATGTGGTACCAAATAAAAAACATACTCATGTTCCTCTGTCTTCAAACAAACTAATAATATTGCTATTGAAGAAAATGTTGATGATACTACTGTAGTTGATATGAAAACAAAATTGTTTACCAAAGCTATCTATGAGGTTATCTTTCTTGGCTTCCTCTCAAAAGTAAAACTACGATTAAATTTTGTTATTACTTAACCATTAGTATGTTAAGAGGTTTGAATTATTTACACAATAAATACACTGGTCAAATATGCTGTTGGTTGGTATGGACATGTTTAGTTTCCACCACCTCAACCCCACCATGACTAAAAAACACACACATGTGCCAAAATAGATTTTTTGAGCTAATTATTTTTTTTTTCTTCAGTGGCTGAATAAAAAAGTTAGGTGCCATTTTATTGGACCACCCCTTCAGCCGTCATTTTGAATTTCACAAAGGCCGACATTCCACACTAAACTTGGTCATCCATGGTATCTATTTTGCCACAAGTATCAAGCTGGAACTATAGTTATCCAACATATCTGATTGCACTAATAGTTAATTCAAGAAATTGTCATCAAATGCTAATACAATAAGTGCACTAATTACTGTTTATTGCATGCAAATGATTCTGAATCTGTTTTTTTTAAAACAAAAAAACTGTAAAAATTTCTTACACCATTGTCAAGTCTTTAGGTTAACATAGTGTGACTGAACTTACTGCCAAAAAGCCACTTGTAGCGTTTAATATTCATGTTATTTCCTTCGCATGGCAACATCTCAACCTGGAAATCTCTAAGAATTTGCATATGTTTCTTCTCAGATGTCTTACTACAATCACAGGGAATGCATCGATGGAATTTAATGCCCCTTCTACCACCATCTTTAGAATGTTTGAAAGACATCTCAATAGTTGATACAACCTGTAAGGGAAAATCAAAACACAATAACAAAACATCAATCAATTTCTTTTTCAGTTATCTTAGACTGAAAGGTAAAAAGAGTATGGAATCTCCTAAGCTAACTTTTAGCAATTCTTTCTTTCTTTTATTCAATTTCTTCTGTTTTTTTCTTCTCTTTTCATTTCGTTGCAAGTGGCCTTTTTAAAGTCACAACTTGCAAATTGTTAGCAAGGCCAAACATAGCCTGTTCAACTCAAATTTGTTTTGTTATCATGTAAAACTATAAAGTACAGTAGTCTTTTTGCCAATGTTTTTGGAGAGGTCATAACAAACCTGTTTACATGCCTCAGGAGAAAGTTCACATTCTGTGGTAGCTGTTTCATCAAGAGCCTTTCTAACTTTAATTGTTGCCTTAAGATAAACAGGTATATTTCAGTATGTACATATATGTAATAACTTTTAAAAAGAATGTTTATTTTAAAATATAATATATATTATAGCATAAATTAACATTTGTGTTTTATTATATACATAAAATAATTATATATTATAATATACAGATGCCTGCTTAGAGGTGTATTATAACATCTCAAAAAAGGGCAGTATATCTGTTATTGCATGCATAGCCAATAGTCATTTCTGGTCACATGTTGCTAAAATGTTTAATTAGAACAGGAGCGGTCGCAGAGCTACTTTAAGGGGGTTGCCCAAGAGTCCGTAGATACCGAGTATGGAGGGGCCTGCGACGAAGCGTATTTTGTATCCCGCCTATTTTTTCCGTCGGTAAAACGAAACACACGCAACTAACAATATAGTACAGTCACATATAAAGGAAAACTAGCTCCAGCTCGCTCTTTGTTAAATTAAATAGATGTTTTAATTTCCTTTAAAATGGTCAAATACAAAATTTTGCAAAATTCTTCTACAAAAACCAGGAAGACCTTTTTTCAGTAGTTAGGTAGTTTAACGTAATGTAATAACATGTCTGGTGACTCCCTAGAGGTGAAAAAACATGGTGGATATACGGTGGATAATTTTTGCTATAGCATGAAAATAAAACTCTGAAGTTGAATAATACCAGAAACGTAAAATTCAAGTTATATTACCTATATTTATTCATTTGATAACATTTTTTACCGCACCGTTTATTTTTTATAGTTTTTTAAAAATGTCTCTCTATTTTACAACATTTGTGTACAAAATAAGATTTTACTGTGTAATTTGAACTATCCCCCACTGATAAGAAAGTGCTTATTTTCAACATGCTCGTGAAACACAAATAAAATCCTAAAAATTATGAAACATAGGGGAAGCTATAGATCGATAATTATTGGAATGTATGATCACTAGAAATGTTTTGCCCGCATCTGGCCTTTAAGATAAATACGGTTTTCTGCCAATAGAGAAGAATTATGGCTATCCAGGCAAAGACAAACAATTGTGTTGATTACATGTTGTAAGCCTATATACTATATATAAAGTAAATCAATATTAAAAAAGTGTTGCTTATTTAAATTAATTTATGTACACATTTTTTCTTTCTTTAGCTGTAAGAAGTTTCATGCCTTCTTCCACAAGTGCACGATTCAAAAATCAACCTTAGCTGTTATACTATTTATTTGTCTGCAAACACGAGTTCCTTAACAAAAATGATTCGGAAAATACCCAGGTTATATTGTATACATACGCTATGTAATGTTATCAAATTCAATGGAACCAAAATAAAATATTACCTTTAACAAGAACTTGCGGTCATCTTGCTTTGTTACCAATTTAACAAGAGACAAGATCACATTATGATATTGGTCAACGTAGAGCTCTGCATAGTCATGTGACAGTATAGGCTGATATGCTGTTTTCTTTTGATACTGGTTAATGAAATCAATAACTAAATATGGAAACAATACGTCAGGGAGATATCCACAAAGGTCGTAATAGATACTGATAGAATAGCGCCCATCATGCACAGACTTCACTTCACTTGAAGGCTTCTCAAAAGCAAGTCGTAGTGGCACAAAAAATGATCGTTCCTGCAATAATTAATTTTTAAATGTGTTATAATGTGAGATAACCTCATCTAATCAAATCAAACTTTTAAACAGCTTATTCAGTGTAAAGATTCAAGACATTTTATTGGTCCACTTAAAATGGAAATTTATTTTGTTTGGCATAATTAAGAAAACAATACAAGAAAAGTACATCAAATTGCACAAATGCTACTATAGGTCAATAATAAAATATGGTTAATAGACCAATGTTAAACTACTGTTAAAATGATTTTAAAAAATATTACAGTATAGAGTTATTGTCCAAAATGTTAATTACAACAAAGGACAAAGGTCGTAGTCTAATGCCAGATCTATTGTAACAGAATGATACGAAGGTCAAGGTCAGGTCAATACAACGTTCCCTTTCAGTAAAATCAAATCTCATCTTAGGTCAGGACGTGTCATCAAAATGGTTATTTGACATACAGCATTGGTGTTGATGTGGAGAACTTAGTTTCATAAGTCACAAAACCAAACTGGCAATGGAATATATAAAAAAAGGTTAAGAAAAAAACCTACTATAGATGTACTTTCCATGCTGGCTTGGTTGGTGGAGGCTGTTCTCTCACAAATGAAACCAAATCGAATCATCAGGTCAACAAGGTATTTGAATTTCTTGTCATCAATACCCTTCTTCTTCCACAATTTCTTTAAAAACTTTTCACCGAGTATGCCTTTGTCAAGGTTTCTAAAAGCTTCACGGAACATGGGTGTCTAAAAAATTAAAATGAGATTTTTTACAGTACAACAATATGAAGACTTAATTTTAGAGAAGTGACAAGGAAATTGACAATAAAAATTACATTTGTAATTGAAACATCCAGTAATAAAATAGATAACGTTATCTTTTTTCTATTCACTTTTATTGAAGATGAATGAGTATTTTTGTTCATTATATGTGCCCACTTACTTTAAACTCATCAGGTGTAACCACTGTCACAAATGCTGTAACAAACTGAACAAGACTCATTGGGTCCAACATCACTTGATTCCGTAATAATTTATTATCAGGCAAGTAGATGATGTCACCAAGGTCGTACAGAAAGTTAAGCATATTCTGTTGGCTTTCATTACCAATTCCGTTTTGTCTGGCCATTTTTTTAACCTAAAATCAACAAAAATGCATGCTTTTAAAATTTAAATAAATATACATGTTTTTGTAACCCACACACTAATTATGTGTTTCTTCAAAATAACTATCTGCACTCAACCTCAAAATACCTTACCACAAGCCTCTGGCTGGAATTTTGTATTAGGAAATGTTTGTGAATGGTATTCTATTGTGTGTGCCATACATACCTTGAAGTGAGAGGTAAGTTTTTAAAAGCATTTTTAATTAATTGATTTTTATTGACAGTGCATGTTACAAAAAAAGTTTTAAAAACCAAAATCAATTATGCTTAAACATGATTACCCTCTGAAAGTTTGACAGACAAGTGTCTCACAAGTACAAAATGAAAACAATTTGTTATTTAATGCTATCTATCTCTTACTCTATGCATGCATATAATGAAAGTAGATAGATATCTATTTAAACCTTTTGATTGTTTTAAACTTTGCAGCTCTTTGATAAAGGTTTTTTCTTTAAACATTTATGTTTCATTTCTTTTATATTTACTTTTAATTTTTGTTTGAGCAAGGAGAGTCTTACATGAATTTCTGAAAAGACTAATAAATCTAAATCTGAATTAAAAGTTGCTGATGCCTTCATAATATTTATTGAAAAATGTCGCTTTTCCTAACAAAATGAATGTTAATGAAATTAAGATTTACCTCTTCTGCTGAACATATCAATTTGTCCTTCCTCAGATTATACATTTCACATCTAAAACGCATCCACTTTAATGGAATAGACTTTTTTAAATGGTTCATAAGATCCTGAATTACTTCTTTCAGATCACTAAAGCTCTTGTCTGTAGTCTCGCTACTGTTTTCAACAGCATAGTATCCAAGTACATGTTTTTCATATGGTTTTCCTTTCAGGGAATCTTTAACTTTCTGTAAAACCACCTCTGCCTAGATTAAACAAAAATTAAACACTACTACATAATATATACAAACAAAAGACAATAAAAAGAGCACCGTATTTAAACGTACAAAAAGAATTGTTAATTTTTATCCCCACCCCAAAACTTTATTTTAAAACCTTAAAATGTTAACATGTAGTAATATTAATAAAGTCCAAATTTCCTCTTCTATGTTTCATTTTCATCATGTATATTCTTTATATATTTCATACTTGACAATCACTGTACTTGTCAACTTAATTTGCACAAAAAGCTAAATTACATTTGGTGGATTTAAAACTGTGTACATTGATTGATTATTACAGTTTAAATGTACTATACCCACTGTGGTACATGTGCCCAAGACAAATATTTTAAGCTTTGTATTAACTGTAAACACAAACCTATTCTAGATTATTACTAACCTCTTTATTTTGTTCTTCTTCTGTATCTCCCAGACTTGCCTTGTGTGTGCCAACAACAAGGATAGCAGGTAAATTTACTTCCTTCTCAATATTCTCTCCCAATATACGACTATGGGAATAAACTGACAGGATCGAAGACAGTACAAACTGACGATTTGTCCAATGATGTTTACGTTGTTGCTGTAAAAAATATTTTTATTAATTTTAAATAATAATTTTCTATTAAAAATCTATAAAAAATTGTATATTATTTTAGTACCAAACAAACTTTAGGTTATTATATGTATATATATATATATATAAAACTATGTATGACTTTCTTTGACACAGCGACATTTCAATGCAAGCATTTTACTTTAACTAATAAATGAGATTGTCCACAACATATAATACCCTTGAAATACTTACCCCATTGGGATCAATTACTATTGCAGGATCATCGAGGTCTTTACTCAAATCAAAGACAACAACATAAACTGCCTCTGATGTCACAAAGATCTGCATACAAAATAAAAACAATTATTTATAAAATATTTGACAAGGATAGTAAAGCCTACTGATGTACTGTTTTCTAAAAATCAATATATCCAGAAGAGTAATAGACTACATATCATCAAAGATATACTAATCTCTTAAAACAGCAATATAGAAATAATGTGAATAGAATACAAATATATTAGAATAAAGAAAAGTAAACTTTATAAATAGTTAAGAGTGCTAAATAGAGAAAAAGCTCTTCAAAATTCCCTTCACATGTAGTGAGAGAAGTCTGTGGATAGCTTGCAAAACTTTATAGATTGGGTGTGTAAAGAGATACACAGAGGTTTGTTGGGTGCTCTGTTAACATTAGGATAGGTGGAATGCCTAAACAACAATCTGTACAGTGGGCATGTTCCCACCTACCTACACACAGCAGAATCCTATCCATGTGATACAGATAAGATACTACCATAATTAGACATTAAAACTGTTAATACACAAACAATAGACCATACAAACATACAAAATGTTCTAAACTTACCTGATGTATTCCTTGATAGATTAGCTGTCCCCCATGATCCCAAATGTCAAAAGTTTCCAAAGGAGACTGTTTTACTTCTTGTTTTGAAAAAATTTCCTGAATAATATCTTTATCCAACGATTGTTGTGCATTAATTGATGCATATTCAGTTCCTTTAATAATCAACGGGAAAAATGTTTAAAAAATAATGTTTACAAATCAAATAGACTAAATATATGTAAAAAGATAATAGACATTAAATATATCATCATTATCAGCTCTACAACTATTATCATTTGTTTCAATGTTACCATTATCAATGACATCTTCTCTGTGGTAATTCTCTGTTGTCATTATCTTTATCACTATATCTTTACGTTCATTTTTTTGGTTGTGTTTCTTGGTCTCACCCTAATTTTTGGTTTTTGTTTTTAACATTATTGCACTTAAATGACAATTTGAATAATAGTGATCTACCTCTTTCTCATTTTGGTAAAATATTACACATGATATTTATAAAGGATAAAAAATAAATATATACTACATTTATATACTGTAGCAACAATATTTCAGTAAACCACTTTTCCTACAATTAAAATGTTTAAAAGATAAAACTTATTAAACATAAAATGACAAGAAAAAATGTAAAAAGTGATTAAAATGGTTCTTCTTTGGGTAGAAAAGCTATCTTGATCATTGTAGTAAACACTCACAAACTATACATTTCACTGTTAATTTTATCAACTTTATCATTGTTGTTATTAATTTTCTTCATCACAGTTTTCAATCATCATTTTTATCATTCACTAATTCTATTATTATTCACTCAGCATGTTCCATTATTTTATACTTGCACAATTAAAGTATTAAGAATTTAAAAATTAATTACACACTTACCTTCTGCAGTTGACTTCTTGCTAACCTGATACACAAAAATAACAAATAACAAATATTATATAAATAACATAGAGGTGAATGTTTTACTTTCTGAACCATTCATATCAGTATAATGTTATATACCATGTCAAAAGTAAGTATATAAATTCAAAGGCAAATTACTGATTAATGCTGTGGCTATCAGTGGCTGGATCTTAATAGAATAAAGAAAAGCTAAATCAAAATGATAAAGTAAAATAGTCGGATAAACTGCCAACACTACTCTAGGGCTAATGTTAAAAGTATAACAGATTTAATTCCTTATTTTCAGTATACAAGTAATGAATTTCAAAGTTGAAAGAAAGATGGATTGTTTTTTGCAAGGAGGCAGAGTTGAGTTAAATAGAACAGTCAACAAATGCTATATTGTAGTACTCACATCTTTAGCTTTTGCAGGTGTTTCAGTATTCACATCTAAAATATGATTAAATAAAAAATAAAGAAAAAGAAAATGATAATTTATCTATTAGATGAACTGAGTTAACTAGACATTGTATAGCTGAAAATAAAATGAACTTACCACTGTTTGTGGTGGTTTTGCTGTTTGTGGTAGTTTTGAACTAAAAAACATTAATTTAGTATTTGAATATTTATTTCAAAATTAATTCGTAAATCACCAAACTCAATAAACTGATTACAGAAAAAGGAACTTACCTTTTGGCGAAACATTTTTTTCGCCCAATTCATACCAGGAAATTGTATTCCTTTGTACTTTCTGTCTCTCTTACTTGGGCGTGACTTTTCCTGGCAAGAAATAAAAAAGTGAATAAGATTTAAAGCAATGTCACTGGTAAAGGCTTCTATACAAATATGAAATGCTATGCTCTAATTATTAATATAATTTAAAAGATAACCATATAAGGAAGTTTTGGACTTCCCAACTTAAAAAAAGGAAATATTGGAAGTCTTTATAAAAGTATGTCCACACTATAGAGGGGTGCTATAATATTTACTTATAATGTTAGAAAAAATACATCAAATCCAAGAACACTTAAAAAAATAAAAGGATATTATTCATAATAGTAAACATGGGAAACTCATTACTTCACATATTAAACAATCCATGAATATCTTGCGTTCAGTTTATTTCTAGAGTAGTAACTTTTTTTTTACACCTTTGTATATTTTGTTGGTTAATCCAAAATAAATTGTATTTTAGGGGAAGAGTTGGGAGGTCTGATGTCTTTTGAAAGCAACTTTATATTAACAAAAATTTATTAAAGATGTATTGTCTGACAAAAAAACATGAAGGATGAAAAAATAAATAAATTGGTCACTTAGAAAATGACAAAATAAATGGTTACATTCAACCAAAAACCCACTGTCTGGCAGCCAATTTTACTAATTTTTGCTTTAAATTACAATATCTTCAGGTAAATACATTTTTTATATCCCTTTTTTGGTCAAAATGGATAACAATTAAGAATTAAGAGACAAATTATCTTTAATTAAAAGGTATCAAACTAAAAAAGCAATCAAAAGAAAATGTAGTTAAAAGAAAAATAATGTAAAAAATGAGTAAATAAAATATGAACTTTTCTTATAGTGTGTACATACCTTTTGTTATAGTGTGTACATACCTTTTGTTATAGTGTATACATACCTTTTGTTATAGTGTGTACATACCTTTTGTTATAGTGTGTACATACCTTTTGTTATAGTGTGTACATACCTTTTCCTATAGTGTGTACATACCTTTTGTTATAGTGTGTACATACCTTTTGTTATAGTGTGTACATACCTTCTGTTATAGTGTGTACATACCTTCTGTTATAGTGTGTATATACCTTCTGTTATAGTGTGTACATACCTTTTGTTATAGTGTGTACATACCTTTTGTTATAGTGTGTACATACCTTTTGTTATAGTGTGTACATACCTTTTGTTATAGTGTGTACATACCTTTTGTTATAGTGTGTACACACCTTTTGTTATAGTGTGTACACACCTTTTGTTATAGTGTGTACATACCTTTTCCTATAGTGTGTACATACCTTTTGTTATAGTGTGTACATACCTTTTGTTATAGTGTGTACATACCTTTTCCTATAGTGTGTACATACCTTTTGTTATAGTGTGTACATACCTTTTGTTATAGTGGGTACATACCTTTTCATATAGTGTGTACACACCTTTTGTTATAGTGTGTACACACCTTTTGTTATAGTGTGAACATACCTTTTGTTATAGTGAGTACATACCTTTTGTTATAGTGTGTACACACCTTTTGTTATAGTGTGTACACACCTTTTGTTATAGTGTGTACATACCTTTTGTTATAGTGTGTACATACCTTTTGTTATAGTGTGTACATACCTTTTGTTATAGTGTGTACATACCCTTTGTTATAGTGTGTACACACCTTTTGTTATAGTGTGTACATACCTTTTGTTATAGTGTGTACATACCTTTTGTTATAGTGTGTACACACCTTTCGTTATAGTGTGTACACACCTTTTGTTATAGTGTGTACATACCTTTTCCTATAGTGTGTACACACCTTTTGTTATAGTGTGTACATACCTTTTGTTATAGTGTGTACATACCTTTTCTTATAGTGTGTACACACCTTTTGTTATAGTGTGTACACACCTTTTGTTATAGTGTGTACATACCTTTTCAGTTGAGCTGTCAGGCTTACTTGCTGTTGCTACACCTTCTTTATTATCTTCTATTGTTTTACTGATATTTTCTTCAGCAAGTCTTCTATACAATTCAATTGGATTTCCTGAAAATGAATAGCAGTTTTTATTATGTAATTGTCTATTAATAAAATTTTATTTTGGGGCTGTACAATATAGCAAGTTGTGGAACTCTTTACAAAGTAAAAAATATTCAACTTTATTTTCTCAAAAACATGAAACAAGCTTACTTCTCATTTTGAAAAGACTGTATTATCATTATTATTTTAACACTTAAGTGTGGTTGTATCAAATTAATAGTTATTTTAATCACGTTTTAAATTCCTTGTTGAAATTGAAAATAAAAGTGACCTAAAAACAATTCATGTTATATTATAATGATTTCCTAAAACCTCTATATTCCAATTACAAATACACAAATTGTTCCGCCTTTAATAACAATATGTGCTATCATTTAGTTTTCAGTTTCTCACTAATAACTATTTATATTTTACTGAATATTAAGGAGATATTTAAGTGATGGATTTGTTACAATGTTGCTTAATTAATTTTTGTTTTTTAGGAAAAGTTTGTTAGAGCCATGTTGTTAATTAAATTAATTAGATTTATTAAGGAAATGATATGATTTATTCCTGAAAATTGAACTTGGTGAGTTACAGTATATGAACACTAATATTAAACACAATTAATGCCACACTTTAAATGGACTGACTTTCTGATCTATCCCTCTTCATTTTTCTTGTCTACTTTGATGAGGTTAATAATGATACTTTATTTATTCATTTTTACCACTATCATCTGTAAGATCCTCTGTCCAGTTGTTTTGTTCTTTAGCCTTTGTTTCTACTGTTTTAATCACAGCAATACCGTCTGTTATTAAATGCTCTTTGTTAAATCTGAAATATAATAAAAACATTATTGATCATCCAAGTATGAATTTAGATAAAGTTGTTTTACATTTTAAATTGAATAATATCAATACATTTTAAGTAAAATTATCAAAATCGTAATTTGCTTGTTGGTATGTTTGTTTGAATATTTCAGATAAAGAATATGTTAAACAAACAAATACATAAAGTAGTTTTATATCTAATATATATATATAAACACATCAGGCAAAGAAAATTAATTCTAATTCCCCCTAGTGATATACCGAAATTTAATTAATTAATTTGAAACGATATAGCTTTCCTAATATTATGAAAAATGTGGTCAAGCTATCAATTAGATCCAAAAACATTTTAATGATTAGATATAAAGGTAAAAGCATTGTATATATTAAAACATTTATTATTAGATACACTGAAGTTTTTCGGAAGTTTATGCTGTAGCGAATTTGGTACCGCTATGTAAAGGCCCATTTACACTAGGATGATAACGATCAATGATAGATAAATATGCAAAAAACAAAATTATATAAAATGTAAAACTAAAGGATAACCATGTTTGCTTCCTTTGATGACAATGATATTTTCACACAAATGACGTCATGATTAGTAAGAGCAATAATATTGAGACAATACAATGATTTTTTGTTTTTATTATTCATGACGTCATTTGATTGGATTTAAAAAAATATTATTTTTATCAAAAACAGCATAAATCCGATTGTTTTAGAACAAAAACTTTTCTAATTTCTAATTTTCTTTTCTTTTATGTAAAAAACATTCATGCTTATCTATTTATCGATCGTTATCGTCCTAGTGTAAAATGAGCCTTAAGACTTTATTGAACAGTCCTGTTGTGAAACTGCTAATAATAGTAATAAGCTTTATTTATTCATGGATACTTAACTCTACTGAAAGTTTTTTTTCAGTAAGGCCATGCTCAAAAGAAAACACCAACAAAAACAAATGTAAAAAGATCTTATTTTCTATCAAGCAGATAATAAACCAATTACAATAAAATGAAACAATGCTAAACTTACTAACTACAAAATTGAATAATACACTACATTGAATACATTTAAATATAAAGCTACATGAAATTAGCAGTTTCTTAACAAGATAAGGAGAAATAAGGAGAAGACCATGAACCGGGACACTGGAGCCAATGAACTCTCGCATTTGTACAATGATTTGATAGACACATCACCTGGCCGAGCCCCGCACAACCTCCAACCGGAGGCGTACGACGTCAGCAACAGATGCATCAAGCATGACCAAGCTGCATTAACACTCCGCAGTCAGTTGAGAATGATCTCTGATAGAGATCGAAACGTCCGAGTAAGTACTCCGTTAACTTGTAGCTTTTACAAAAACGAAATTTGTCATCTAAGAGAGACAGTGTTCACATTTTTAATATCTTTATTTAGCTCATTCCAAACCTTGGCACCTCTAGCTACGTTTTTGTAGTTTGTTTTTGGATTTGTTACTATTAAATTTGCCTTAGTTCTATCTGTATTATGGTAATTGTTTTTGATATTGAACTTATTTATTAAATATGGAGGTGCAAGGTTGTTCATAATTTTAAACATAACAATAGCTTCATTAGCTAAGTTCATCCAATTTAGACTTGTAGAGCTTGAGTACTAGAGTCGGTTTGAGATTTGTTTGTTTTTTGCTGTGCAATTTTAAAGATACCAGACTGTTACCAGATAACATAGTTATAGCTCAAACTTGAACATACCTCATCCAGGCAGATAAAATGTTACAATACTATCATACTATTATCATTATTTCTAAGCTTAACTTATACTTACTCCTTTCCAAGACAGGCATTGATTAGGCAAGTTTTACCTACACCTTCCTGACCAATCACTTTGAGCATTCCAAGATTCACTTCAACTTGACCTTCTTTCAATGCTTCAATGTAAGCTTTTTCAACTTTTTTACCACGAGCAGATATGGCATAAGGAATGTTTATTTCTACTCATAAATAAAATAAGTATTAGTTATAAAGCACATACAGTTCTACATTTTATTATTTAAACAATAAAATAACTAATACATTAAAGCTAGATCTGAAATTAATCAAAAATGTTGTATACATATTGTATTCAGTATTTGTGCAAGACATTAATAAGAAACACAGGTAATAATGTAATTGCATTTCACAGCCAGTGTAGTCTTTATTTATAATCTAAAATTAAAATAGGCTCCTATAGTTCTAAAATGAAAAGAACGTATATATGTTAATCCATTGTTGATGTTGATAATCCCCTTCCTTCATGAGACAGGAGAAATGAACTTATATGGTATACTATATTAATTTGTTCTCATATTGTTAGTTAGCTTAAAGGGGGGTTCCGGGTTTAAAATGAATAGTAAAAAATGTCTCTTGAACGGTAAAAGTTTCAATTTATATAAGCGTCCAGTGAAGCAGAACGAAGGCTGTGAAATATGGCCAGATTACAAGTGCAGCTACGGCAAAATCACACTGTGGTTACAGAATAGGAAATTTGTGAAATGGTCAATCTTCCGACGACTCGTTATCATTAACCATATCAATTACTTTTGTAAAATTATACTTATCTGATGTAATTTTAGTCGGTCTTCCATTTATAATCGGACCTTGTTTTGCCTCAATATTTACAGCCGATTTTGTCGGAACGTTTTATGTTTAGATTGTTTAGGAGTTTGGTTGATAGGATGGGTTTGGAATCCACTGAGTTTTGTTATTTATGGGCCAATCGTCTAGTAGTAGGCTAGCTAGGCCCGTGGATCCAATGTTTTAACGTAGCCATCGTGGCATGGAATCCCTAGTCAGAATGGCTCTCACCCATGAAAAAAAATGATTTAGGCTAGGCCTAGCCTAGTACGTGAAGCCGATAATACGATCTGTGTACTATAGAGGTATAAAAAAATAGTATAATTTATGACTCCGTAATCTGTACTAACTAAATTTTGTATTTCATTAAATGTCAAATAAATATATGCTACTACTGTTATTATTACACTTTAGGCCTAGCTTAGAAAATCTACAAAAAATGTATTTCACAATGATCGGGTGGTCGTCGTTTGACAGGGGAGAGAGATGTAAATTAGTTGACAAACACAACGTACATGACGTCGCGAGTTTGAAATCCACTGATGACGTGATTTTGTGAATATCTCATGAATATTAATGAGCTTCCCTAAGCTGCTGAAAAACAGACTTTCCATGAATTTACCCTAAAATGTATATGAAATTAAATTTTTTTAATTTCTCGTTATTACTTTTTCATTCTGACATGTCTATATTGTTATAATAATTTTTATTTAATAAATAAACGATATTTAAAAACAATTTTAAACCCAGAATCCCCCTTTAATTTGTTTATGTTTAATTTTAAAATCAAGGATAATATTGTGTTGTTTTTTAAAACTTTTACTGCAGCTGTTTCTTAACAAATCTTCCCCTTAAAGTTATGGAATGGTAATGCATTAAGATAGTCAGTTTGAAGGTTAGAGGGAAATAACCCAACCTGTAATGTCTCACTTACTTTCAAGTTCATCAGCCAAATCATGTCGGCCTGCTTTCCTGACAGCTTCACAAAGTTGTGAACGCCTGGACTCAGTAACTTGTACTGTCTTGTACCAGGCGTTCAGCATCTTATACATTGAATCTGATTTGTGATTTGAATTGACCTGGAAGGATTCAATATCTTCCTGGTTGAATCCAAGACATTCTGCTAGTTCTTCAAACTGATTGTACATGTTGTTAGCTACATGTATAAAATCTTTATTTGTTATATCTACCAAAAAAAAAGATATTCTAATAATTCTCAACAGATAATATATTATAGTAATTTTAAATATGAGAGTACATATATGGTTTAAACAGATTTCATCCCAGCTTCCCAAGTAACATGTTTGCCTTTGAATCCTGGAGTCCTGGGTTAAATTGCAACTCTGGGCTGAAATATTCCTCATAAAGGATTGTAAACTGAATAATGAAAATTATAGTTTAAAGCATCAATTTTTGTGTAAAAAATGTAAATAATTCTACATTCTTTATTACACACTAAAGTTTCAGTTAAATCATGTCACAGAGTATGACATGGTATGGGTGAATACTCATACCTGACGATGTGAAATATATTTCTGGTAAAGGTCCACCTAAAAGAAAGTAGAAATATGATATAAAGTTGATCAAGCTCTTTCACAATAAAAAAAGACATACCATATTGGAAATAAGATAAGGAGCAACATTTTATTTTGCAAGGTCAATTTTAGGCAGCCAATTATTTCTATTAATTCCTTCAATAAACAATAAAGGAATTATATTTTAATTTTTGTATTATAATATGCTATAGATTAGAATTGAAATATAATACAAATAAGAATAATAAAGAAGGCTAAAAGAAACAGTTTAAGAATGAGTATTGTCTAATGCAAATGACGAAAACAATCTATGTAATCAGAAATTGGATGGGTTTCTATTTGAGATGGTGTTCTTTGAAAATAATTGATCTATTTTACTCTTTGTAAAATCAACGATGTATATATAAATGCATGAAAGAAATTATTATTATAACTGTAATAAATTCAGATCACACACAAAATTATTTTAAAAGGACTATGACTATAAGTTGGATATAGGTGACCTTAAATTATTTCAATTTGGAATGGGCAATCACAGAATTGCTTTCAAGATTACTTATCAAAGCTTTTTGTGGAACAAACTTGTTTTGTACTGTATTTAAACTTTCAAACCTTTTAACAATTTCATTACTTCTTCCTTTTGGGCTTTGACATCTTCATATTTTCCACATACATTTGTAATGTACAAATCAATAACAGATTTGCCATTCTGACAAAGAAATAAAATGTAAGAATCCAGGAATGAAATTAGTGATTACAAAATTCATAATAACATACAATAATAGGCATGATTGTGACAATCCTCAAGTTTCTACTTTTCATAAACAAAACTGTAAATAAAACAATGATTGATATACGGTAGATTTATAATTAATATTATTATTTGTATTTCATTCAAATTAGACATATTTAATAAAATAATAAATATGTAAAAGCAAATAAATAAAAACGAATGTTAATTTTTATATTATAAATTTCAATGCATTCAAATTAGATGGTCAGTTTATGCTATGAACAACAATATTGAGATGGAAACAAAGTATTTTTGGTACAGATACAACATTTATCAGGAACATTTCATTCTAAAAATATTAATTATAATCATTGCAAAAGCATACACTATCACATATTTAATCATTAAGGTAATACCTTTGATCATAAAATGTAAATTAATATATCTGATTTAATCTAATTATTAATTAATATTTATTATTTACAAAAAGAGCTCTTATGAAAAATGAAAATGAATATCATTTATTATTTAATATATTATTTTATAAAATTATTGTTATTATTCTAATTGTTTTAACTCAAATAATTTACCTTATTTTTATTTGAAATAATACCTCTACCATGAGCCTTTATGAAACACACCATAGTGTTTCTGTGCTCATCGTAAGTAAGGTCACTCAGAGCACAGGCATGCAGGGCTGTGTCACCATCCTAGAAAAAAAAGATGACAATAATGTGCACAAACCATACTGAATATTTTGAATGGAAAAAAGTAATCAAGGAAACCACCACTCAAACAACAATACGGGCATCCAATAATTTTTTTCCACGGGTACAATTTTCTGTAATCGAAAACTGTATTTTCCTAACATAACTGTAATCTATCAAATCCCTTGTGGTATTAACAAAGGCAATCTTTTTATTATTGTAATTTTTAACTCTTTCTCTATTCTTCTAGACATTACTGCAATAGTGCAAATTCCAATTTCAAATAAACAAAAATAATCATGAATGATTTAGACATATCAGTGTTATTGTGCATCATCATGCAAACATAATTAACATGATAATAATAGTTATTTTATTTTGACATTTAAGCATGTTTAAAACAAATGTAATTAACTTATGAAATGTTTAAATACTGGAACTGGAACCTTTTTATAGTGGTTATTGCACAATTTCCTAAACAACCAAGGAGTTTATAATTAAATCTGCAACTTATCTTTCTAATATAAAAGAACATCAATATAAATACGTTAAAGAAAAATATGGCAGCAACAACATTGTTAAATGTTAGTTTGCTCTAGCCACATTGTGAAAATAAATAGTATACAATAGCAATATATATTTATTATTTGACCCTTGACCATCTATTAAGAGTTGCATTAATAACATAACATATATTACATCAGTGGTGAATAAAAGATGCAAAGAAAATGATTTGAATTATATGAAATTAGTTAAAATATTAACCAACAGCATTTGAATTACACTGTATTTACATACAGCACTATTTTATACTTTCATGCTTCAATCACTAAATTAAATCAAAAATTAAAATAATTAGCTTTTTTTCAATATTACAAATGAATTGATGGTTACAACAAAATATTGATAACAAAATTATAAGAATAATAGGATGTTTACGAGACATTCAACTACAAGGTTTATTAAGGAAACTAGATCGTACTTAATATTATGTTATTTTACAAAAAATCAATTCATATCAAAAATTATATAATCAAAATCAAAATATTTAAACAGACAATGAAGCCAATTTTGTTTAAGAACTGTTAACAATGAGTTTGGAAGAAAGTAGGTGCAATGTACCTGGTCTGATGATAAGAGCCATGCAACATTTGCAGATTGATTTTGCATGAAAAGAAATATATATACAAAATAATAGAAAGTATTGCAATAAATTGTATAAATTTATGAGTGATTGTATCTGGGTCTTGATGAGTTTCAAGGACGTATAAGGTGGAAACCAGGTGATACATTAAAGTTCAATTTCTCTTTCAACAATCAAAAAATAATAGTTTATGAGTTGTTAACTCAAAGTCATGTTTGGAGTAAGGAACCTAGAAGTTTTACATGAGACAGTAGGCGGTAAATGATTATAAAAAACAAACAATTACTCTGTGCATTTGTATAAGTCCAGTATATGCACAGTTCTAATAATTATCAGAATTGTTCATTGAAAGTTTATTTTTAAAATGCGATTGAACAAAGCTTGTGAAGTCATTTTGAAACTTAGACCAATACAATGGCCAATCACCACAAAGTGAATGTATCAGTTACGTGTGTACAACAGGAACTATACATTTTTTTAATGTGAACCTATTCATTCTTTGTGTAAGATATATTTATATAAATTTTTGTTTGTTGCTTCATATCTTGTTATCCAGTTTTTGCTGCATGAATATAAAAGTCACTGTTAAATATTTCCATACAGGGAGGTGCAGCATTTATGAGGTATATTACCGAGGACTTGGTAACACAAGTATGGGAAATGATGGGGTGAAATTAGTAGTTATGTCCGGCATCAAAATGTCACGATTTATCGCACAGTTTTAGAAGGGATTTTAGCTTCACTGGATGCTAAGCCCATTGCTAAAAGGGGTCCTACCTTTGAGAAACCTAGCTGCCAGTGTTATTGTGAACTCCTTCGCAAACGCAATTGCGCCCCCTATGGCGTTGCCTTTTATCTGTTAGGTAGCGCAAAAGTGCCTCATGTCTGGAAGTGGCTGCTGGTTTGTATGCAAATAATATTGTCAAAGTCTACATAAAAACTTATGAATTTGGGATTCAATATAGGACATGGCTAGGTATTATTATTTTTGTCACCATATAGTATATTGCCATCCAGACTGACAGGAATATATTACAACCCCCACTAACTTGATGATCAAGATCAATAACACAGGGGTATTGCTAAATTGCACAAACCCCAAAAACCTGCGCAAACCTCCGTGAATTAACTCAACCTAACAAGCTACATGCTATTCTGACCAAGAAAAACTACATAGCCTATTTAGAATTAATTTCATTTTTGTTTTTTTATTTTAAACATACATAATTAATTAAATAGCAGATATTCATTATCAAATCATTTTTAAAAACTGATTCTTAAATTATAACATAAATATAAAGAAAGCATTGTGGTAATCCATGCATAAAATGCCTCCAAAATAATAACAATAATTGTGCCCTCATTTATGACATTTAACTACACAATGATTTTCACCTTTTTTTTTGGTAATTAGTCTTTCCAGGTAAAAGTAAAGTCATCAGGAAATATAGGTAAAGTATAGAGACAATGTACATTTTTGGTGGTAAATAATATTTATTGAGTGACAAGACATAGTAGAATCAGTCACAAACAATAGAAAAGAAGAAATGTTTTTTTTAAATTGAGTTTTAAAGATTTGTTATGGTCAAGGGGGAAAAATATACAGTACAGTAAGGCATTAGAAATGGCACATGAAATGCAAAGTACTGAATTCAAACCACTATGAGGAAATATGACAGAATAAGGTGAGCTTCAGTTCTGCTACCAAGAAATATGTAAATAAACATACTGCATATATAAATAATGTAAACTTTTAATGATAAGGCTCTGATTAATTTCTTTACAAAATAGGGTAACAAAGCAAAATAAACAAACTATTTGTTGTGCACATGTCAACAAGTATTTGTGGTATACATTTTCAAACAAATTTAAATATACTACTAGTCTAGATTTTGAACTAGTACTAATTTTGAATTATCCTACAATCCCAGTATCAATGACAAAACATAAATTATTAATTTAATTGTACTGGCCACCTATGTATTTGAAAATGTTTGAAATACAATGTGTGAAAGTACCTTGTTTTGGTAATTTGCATCAGCTCCCTTATTGAGAAGGACCAAGCAGACTTCATGAAAACCTTTATATGCAGCTTCAAGCAGAGGTGTGTCTCCATTCTAAAAATAATAAATGCATATGATAATTCAAATTTTTCATACAAATACTTTCATATAAACTCTTTTAAGTGGTATTTACCATCAATTTGCCAATTTATTTTGTATTTTAAAAGAATGGCATGTTATTATTACTTACAGTAGGCCTACATCTTGTATTGAAAATTCACCCTGTTGAGTTCTCATTTTAATCATCAAACCTCATTAGGCAAATTGCAATCAATATCATCAATATCAGCTTTATTTATATTTGTATTATTTTTAATATTTGATTAATTTTTATTGACTTTTTTAATTTTCAAGATGAGATGAAAGGTACAGTAAAACCATATCAGTCAACATTAACTGTTAATATGAATGCTCTATAATTGTTGACACTTGACACCTGATTCATGTATTATTGTATCAATGATAATAACAAAGTTCAAGATACAATAAAGAAGTGTTAAAGTATCATTACATCGTATAATGAATTATTAATATTAAAAAGTGCACAATGATCCCATTATTTTGTGATTAAGCTGTTCCTAAATTGGAATACAGTATTGACTAACAAAACACCTATTTTATTCAAATTCGAAAATTATACAAATACGAGAAAATATTATGCATTATCTCTGTATGATTTATGATTGAAGAGTTAATTGTACTGAAAAAAATGAAGGATATTTCCTAGTTTATTCAAATTGATAGAAAATTATTAAATGCATTATCTAATCTGTATGATTTATGATTGTTAAAGGAATATATAATGGCAAGGTATTATATATACTTAAAGCAAACTTATACTGGAGAACTGAAGGATATTTCTTGAACCTTTGAAATACACCATCCGTCGTAAATAATGCACTCGAATTGAACACTATATCATTTTCAGTGTTTATTATTATAGCATCACTTTTTAAATTGTTTGTGGCATCTTGATCTATACTTATTATTTGTATTTTATTGTTACTTATTCTTGATGCTGTATTGTTTTATGTTTCAAACCTGTAAGTGGTGGTAATTATCGCTGTTGGTTTTGATTGAATAAAATAAAATACCTAACAATATACTGTACACATAGATTTAAGAGATCGTCAACTCCAATGCATTTGAAACGTGTCCATCTGTTGGCGAGCTTCCCTCCAATATGGCAGACACAAATCAACCAATCAGACAATATCACCACAATGCCCATTCATTCTTCGCCGTGGACTTAAGAGCCAAGAAAGTGTAATCACCATGAGTGTATTCTAAAACGATCTTTGTATACAAATTGCTTTTTTTCAATTGTCGTTCTCGATATAGTTAATCTAAAAAATATATCTACATTTAAACTAAATATTTGTTGAATAAGCCCGGCTTGTGCAGGACTTCTCCATAAGATTCACCTTCACTGCTTTATATTATTTCCTATAGGCCACAGAGATTAAAGGAGGATTATTAGTGTATGGTGCAGAACAGATAATAGCAAGGCTGCAGTCGCGTGTTCAAATTTGAGTTAGTGTTTACCGACCAACCGACATAGTGAGCTGTTAGAGTCACGTTGCACGCGACTAAAATATAAACACTTTAAATAATCACTATGAATTGAATGTATGTAAGGCCTCAATAAGTTTTGAATTTGTAGACCTAGTTGTTGTACAGTTAACCAAGAAGAAGTATGCGTGTACTTTATTTTGTAATCGTACAAATGCCTATAAAAATTAAGCATCTTAGAAAGCTAATTATTTTAGGTTTGCTAAGATAAGCCCCAGTCTTGATATGAACAAACTCACAGGCACCTATTGGCCTATTGGAAGTTAGTGTTTGCTTGTGAAAGCAACCCAAAATACCTTTCATAAGAGTTAGAGATGACATGTGTAATGTATGACACAAATAACACTACTTTTCAATAAACAATTTTTCTTTTAATAGAATTGTATTATATTGGTTTTATTTTTGGTAAAATAATTTAAAATGGTCTGTCTATTAAGATAAGAAAACCTTCCTCACCCCATCTAAAAAACACATGGAAAAATAGTGAAGTAACACCATTTACCAAAATTATTTAAAAATTAATTTACATAAATGGACTGTGGACAAGACAATTTGTTTAAATAACTGGTCATTAGGACCGAATAGACAAGGACAAAGTCACTGGCAGCTATCAGAATTGTTGATTTTACATTTTGTTTAAAAAATGAGATGTGATGAAACTTGCCAATATAAATGTGCAATCACCATGAATTGACTGTTTTGGTATGGATACGTTTTGAATTTGTAGTTTTATTACAGTTAACTATCAATTTTATAAGTTAATCAGTAATACAGTAGTTCAAGGTCAAGGTTCTTCATAATCTATTTGATCATTGTTATTCAATATAATCCTACTTTTTTCGTAATTGTTGTATATACTTGATCCATATAATATTAAAAATAACCATGGGTATAGAAAAAAAAGACCAAAAAATCATTTATTCACAATAGAAACAAGTCAATCTGCAATATTATTTGTTGTTGTTCAATGTAATTCTCCCTTTTTCTTTCTTTTTTAGTGTATTCTTTAACCTTTTTATCCATGTATAATAATGTGTATATAAAACATTAAAAACAGTTATAATTAGAAAAAAAAGAAAGATATAATATACAAATTAAAAGGCTTTAGCATTATAGGAATGCTAAATTGTTTAAGTCATTGATAATCGACTTAATTAGTATTCAGAATTGTTTACACATTGGCTTATTTAATTCAGATGGTATCGTAATATCAGGTATAGTATAGAGTCGGGGCCTGTCATCACAATCACCATGGATATGTGACTTAGTAACACATATTATTTTCCTTTTAGTATATATATTATTTTAACTTTGAAAGAATAAAATGGAGCTCAGGAGGCCATGCTTTATTTATACTACAAATAAAAGGATTTTATCTCTGTCCACAGCTTTTACACTATTACAGACTGACACGTCTCAAACTTTTGGGATTCATTTAAAAATAAAAGATAGAACCTTGATAATATAAGTTATAATATAATAATAATAATAATAAAATCATTTTTGTAACAGAGCTTGTTCACAAACATAATGTGTGCATAAAACACATGAAAAATAAAATCTAAAAATGACCACAAAAGATACAACAGGAAAAATGTATTAATAGATTAATACAATTTAAAGAAGTTAATAATAACACATACATGTCAATATTTTTTTTCATACTCTATAAAGAGTTGTAAAATAATTCTGCAATATCGTTGATATGAATAAACTATTTGATTTGTTTTCTTAATAGTTAATAGTAATTTATAAATTCATTTCATTTCAAGTAACATTTATTACTTCTTCTTTCAAATAAAACGTTAACATTTGCCAAATATAAATAATTAAAATAAATAATAAATATACTTCTGCTTAAAAAAAAAAAAACTTTGTCAAATTTTTTAAAAATGCTAAAAAGAAGAGGCTAAAGCCCTAGAAGTTATACATCAATTGGATTACTCCAAATTGACATTTGTGGTAGGCAAGCCAGGTACAATAAATGTAAAAAATTGTGTGTAAGGAAAAAAAAAAGAACAAAAAGACAGAACAAAACACACACAAACAAAAAAACAAACAGGAAGCATAAGGACAATAAATGGTAATTATTGTAATTACAACAATAATCATTTAAAATATACAGTAACTAGGAATTGCGAGACGCCATTAGCGCCCGTTGAAAAATACAATAACAAAGCTATAAAACCTACACTAATTAAGAGCCATGTCTGTAAGAATCAAAGAAATATAAAAAATAGTGGCAGACTAAAAAAAATGGATTTCTTTCAAATTTTGCACATCAAATATGAAGTATTTTTTATTTCACACATGTATTTCCACGGCAATGGCCAAATTTGAGTTTATGCGGTTTGAATAGTTTGTTTTTTTACGAAAGAGGCAGAATATTATATTTTTACAAATTTATATCTATTTTTTATAATGGAAAAAAGGGATTTTATATATTTAAACACATTACAGCCTCTAATATACCTATTATCATGATGGATTATTTATACTTTATAGTGCTTTATATCGGACGCTTTAAATGATCTCCTAGTTTTTTTTCACAGCATTACTTGCGTGGATATCATAATACATTGCATATTTTGAACTATCATTCGCGATTATAATCTTAATTAGAATAAGAACCAATCATTTAATGATAATCCATTTCGCGTATACGAAAGATGATACCTGTAGTACTTTCACTTTCCAAAAATTAAGAGCGTATCAAAAGGGCTGGTTTGGGATTCATCTGAATCTTTTTTTTTTTTTTGGTCTTTTGTGAGTTCGTCCCACTTTTATTATCATACTCTGTTATAAATATATTTTTTACTAGCATATTTTTTCCTTTCGTTTAAATGTAACAATGTTAAAAGTAAACAAAACATTGCATTCGTTATTTTACATTTAAAAAAAAGTAATTTAAATATATAAAATAATTAACAAAATGCCAATAAAAGACGATAAAAATTGATTAAAAACGTTTGACAGTTGTCATTATTCTATAAAGCTCATGTTTGTGTTCGGGTAGAGAGGCTATAAACTCAGGGGAGGAATATAAAATACCCTCCCTTTTCACCAAGACAAAAATGAATGAGATGAGTAAGAAGAATGCAAAAGTTTGAAAAATAAGGTATTTAGAATGGATAGCATGGAATGATCTATTTAATGAAAACCGTAAGGTTAGAGTCCATACACTGTGCAAGTCCAAAATAGTATTTTGGCTCTGTGTGTATGCGAGACGCTTCATACCCGGATGTAAAACTTCGAAAACCGGAACAATTTGCTTGATATGCAGATTTTTCTTAACCTTTAGACCACTGGGGTTTTTATGGTATTTTTCAACTTCAATTGGATAGCAAATTTTTTTCATCCTCGTCGTATTACGGAGGAGCATAGATATATGTTTATAACTATCAAAACGTACTAAAAAAGTCTAACAGTTTTTCTTTTACGTTAATAGCCCATTTTTGTTCAGCTTTGATAAAGTTACATGCGTTTTCATATTTTATTAAATTGGAAAGTTCCGTTTTGTATACGTTCCATATTGTTTGTGAAACATTTTCTTCCTTTAAAGATGTATTGTCCCTTTGACTAATTCAAAAAAAAATTTTTTTTTTATATTTCAAAAAAAAGTGGGTCATTTTGAAGTATCATAATAGTTATTAACTTTCACCAAAAATTAGTCAAAAATAATAATTTAACCGAAATACAGACGTTTTTTTGTTCGAAAAATAACTTTGACTTCCAGTCAAAGTTTTCGATCAAAACATATCTCATAATGCAACGTGCTTGTTTGGCTACTCTGTATGCATAATCATAAAACTTCCTCGCGATCTGTGTGAAAACACCTTCTCAACCGCGACGAGTTGTAAACAATCCAAATTAGCATCATGCATAATGCATACTCGTGGTTTGAAATCTTTGTTTACTTTCGCCCGTGATGATTTTCCAGACGAAATGTAATCAAATTAATTTACCTGTTAATTACGTAAACTTGTTGTTTTTGGCTCGAATTTTCGACTTAAAGTGAATAACTTTAATATTACTTTGATATGGCCAATTTAAATTTAGAATATTTTTTTTTTCATTTTTTGTGTTTCAAGGGACAATACATCTTTAATAAATTATAGGTAAAACATGACTTATTAATACAAAAATAGAAAATAGAAATAAGTTCATTTATGAGTTTGCTGTTAGTATTCCCTGTAACAATGTTTTATATCCAACTGGAAAATTGACGGCATGTTTCGTTTGCAGGGAAACATGTTACAATCATTGAATCAAACTTTCTCCAGACTGGTTGGATTGTTTTACAAAGAAATATCATATGTTTTTCATTTTCTATTTCAGTTTTACCTTTTTTGCATAGGTCAGTTTCCACTATCTTCCATAATTTCAGCTTTACACTACTGTGCAACAGCTTGAAATTAAATCATCATTTAATTCATCTGAATCTTATCAACATTTTTCATTTTTCCCTTTCATCCGCCGCCACCCACCGCTTCCCCCACTGCCAATGGGGAGGAGGAGCCGGTTTGATCCTCTCTGAATCCATCTGGCCTCCACATCGTACCGATGTGTGAAGTTTATGAGCCAATAAACGTCATCCATGAAGATTCTTTAAATTCGAAGTCATCTCCCAAAATTTTGGGTATTCTAAAGTTAAGGTATTTTCCCGTTTTTCCATTCACATTTCACTAAATTAAAGTGTGATGTAAGATTCGCGACAACACGACATATTACCCAATTCTCCTTTTTATAAGACGTGACATATTAAATACAAAAAAGCATCTCATAAATGATCGGTTCACCTCCACGACCTGAAAGTTCTCATTTGGGACGAGAAAGTAAAGCCCAGAACAAAAGTTTTATATGCATTTTCAAATATTTTTCGTTATTCGAGTACGACTGTTTATTTTGGTCAGAAGAAAAGATTAATGCATTTAAACAATATTTAACAAGGCCATACATGGCTGCAGTTGCGTGCTAAAATTTGAGTTAGTGTTTACCAACCGACCGACTGACCATCTGACCAACCGACATAGTTAGCTGTAGAGTTGCGTTGCACACGCCTACTAAAAAGGTTTGGGAGAATTAACACATTAGTTTAATTCAACCTAAACCCCATTGACTGGCAGCCAATTTGACTATTTTTTGCTTTAAATTACTTTAAAATGACTTACTCAACAAAGAACTGTTTAAGAATTATTTATTAAGGAAGACAATATATCTTTCAGAGAAAATCAGTTTTGTGTCCCGATAGTCATCATCGGTCGGTGGGTTACGATAGCTGTGTAAAATAATAACACAGTGTTCTCTTAAAAATTAGAATACTATATCCGTCAGACGTCTTCTAACTTTATATAAAAAATCTTTGGGGGAGGATTACATTTTCTAAAACACGAAATTGTCTCACACATTATACGATATGGATGTCAATAGACAATTCAAAGAAAATTTAACAAAAATGAGAAAATATTTCAGACGACTTTATTCATTTCATCTTTATATATCGGAAATGGATTGTCATTTAAATGATTCTTACTCTAATTAACATTGATTATAATCACGAATGACAGTTCAAAATATGCAATGCATTGTGATATTCATGCAAGTAATGCAGTAAAAAAAAAAGAGAATGTCCCGAATAAAACCAGATATTAGAGATCATTACGTGTTAGCAGATATTCAATATGCAGATAATCCATCATGATGGTATACTGGAGGTTGTAATGTGTTTAAATATATAAAATCCTTATTTTCCATGATAAAAATTATAAATAAATTAGAAAAGTATATTCTGCCACTTGCGTTTAAAAAAAAGAGGCAATAAACTAACAAACCGCATCAGGTTTCGTATTATAATCTTATATTTAATTCATTGAGGTACAGTTAAAATTGTTCGATAAAAATATGACGGGTGAGGGCGCACTTTATTATATGGAATATTGTATTTGAACATTTTTAAACATATATCTGTAAATATTTTAGTTTATACTTTGGTTTTCTTTATATGTTATGTATTTTATTATATAATTTATTGTAAACTATACTTAAATTATTGTAGAAACTGTTAATGTCGTAGGTTTTATAGCTTTGTTATTGTATTTTTCAACTGGCGGTAACGGCATCTCGTAATGTCAGTCACGCTTCGTACGCATTTGCTGTATACAATAATACGACATGAGGCGACATGGTTATAAAAAAGTCTAATTTTCTCAAGACGCAACATCAAGAAATGTTATTACCAATATACATAGGACCTACGGATGAAATTTTGTTAGGGTAAGTTCTTATACCACGGTGAGGGTGATTTTTGACCAGACTAATATCAGTTGTATAAAAACACAAGAAACGTTTTATTACATATATGTAGTCATAAATATATATTTATTTAGTCATAATAAATATAATATAGAAAATAGAATATCGCAAATGAATAATCAACAATTGTAATTAATCATTCAATATATCTGAAGAAAGAACAATGATTAATTTTTAAATGTCGAGCAGCGTTTTTTGTAAGAAATATTTCTTGTTTAATGTAACTTAAAATATAAAATCAAAAGAGCAATGGATTAGAATGTTACAAACTGTGTAGATCTACTCTCCTTGAATTGTACAATAGAAATGAGTTCTGTATTTTAGCATTAAGTAGCTGAATGAACTTAATGATCCACACGGTGAATACAGGCATACTGCAATTATACTGATTTTACATGTGTGACAATCATGATTACAATGTTGTTGTGATGACTAACCTATCTAGAAGAACCTTGTGAATTCATTTTGAGAAGAGTTTTAACAAACTATAGACAAGATAGATGGAGGTTAAGATACTTCAGTTCAGTAGAATAAATAATACACCTATAAGGTTGTATCAATGATTATAGGTCTATGCCCCTGGAAATTAAAAATCAAGAACATTTAACTGATACATTCAATCAACTGCAGGTGGTGCCACCATTCACCTGATATTAAGCACCAAAATGGCAAAATGTATGTAAGCTAAAAAGGAAGAAGAGCAACATTTTAGGTTCAAGTAGTAATTAGTGGTTCAGTCTATAATACTACACTACAGTATATTATTTAGTAGCAACTTCAATAGCAATGCCTCTATTAAAACAAAAACCATCTCCGACGACCCAAATAGTTTGATGTAGCCTGCCATACAGTATTGCCTTAAATTTAGTAATCGCTTTTTTAAATTGCCAGTTTGACTGTCCGATGCACTCAGTCACAGGTTGTCTAATTAATAAGTAGTTTATTGCACTTGTTTATCAAAAAAGAGAAACAGAAATATTGCTTATTAAATTAATAAATAAATTCAAAAATCAATATGAAACAACGTTAAATGATTCAAAACGACAGAAACACATCCAAACGTGTTATATGGCAATCCGCTGAAACGCATTTGAGAAAGGCTGGTTGGAAGCTGGCCGTTTCAGACTGTATATTCCGTTTGGTAGTTGACTGTATGACTGCAGTACATACATTATGATCGCGATATAAATAAAATTAATTTTATTTATTTATTTAAAAATTGGTATCAAATATACAAATATTTTGTTCACGTAATCCTGGGGATTCTCCACCACAACAACATCCCGGATTACATGAACAATGCTTTGTATTTTGATATAAATTTTTACAGTGTGTGATTAATTAAATTTATTTTATTCAAATCGCGAAATCAAATTGCATGTGTTCAATACTGGCCATTACTCAAGCTTCCAAGAGACGGTACTGTGTCGAGCGCATGTTTTCTCGCTCAACTTCAGCCATTTTTTTAAAATGGTGGGAAATTCCAAGAATTACGTGAACAAAATGTTTGTATATTTTGATATCGAATTTTAAATAAATTCAAACTGCGAACATAATGTGCATACTGTAAAAAAGAAAGCCAAATGAAGGTAAGTTATTATGATACAAGATGCATTTTTGGATTAAAAAACAGTTATAGGACAAGCCAATTGTCTGCAGATAACAACAAGCAAAAGCAAAGCTGTGATATTATTGTGTTAGTTAGTGATTAAAGGGACCTATTTGGCTGTATAATTGTGCCATTTCTTATAAAGTATCATGCATCATGCTAATAAGTTACAATACAAATCCGAGTGAATATTCCACTTGTTATGTACATGGATGATGCTTTATTGTCTGATAGAATTACTAAAAAGAAAGTCCAAATGTTTACCAATTCTATTTGCGAATAAGGACCATGGGTTATTCCTTAGGCCAGCTACTTCAAACACATGATTCATACGTTAATGTTTATTAAGCAAAGGGAAACTGTCTGAATACTTCCACTATCGTAATAAGGTTAACTGTATAGGCTAAATCTCTTTGCAATTTCTACCCCAGAAATGTTGGTCAGCTTTTCCAAAGTGACAAGTGTTCCATGGTGACGTCGTACCAAACAACCTTGATGGTGCTCACTCATCGTTTACAAATATCGGCAATAACTTCTGCAAAGGTGACAAGCAGGAATTGAATGTATGAGTGTATAAACCTGTGTCTGTGTTTGAAGATCTCAATCCTGTGTGTCACTATGGTCATGAAAGCCATGTTACAGATTCATTCATTATTTCACCTACTGTAAAGTAGAACCAAAATAAAACCGAAAGCAATTCGGATGCACCAAAGGTGTATTAACAATCGATGCTCTTAAGTTTCATTATTGAACAAATGGTTTGAAGACACTGCTTATGGAGAGCCGTGTCATGCTGCTTGATTATAAAAAGATTTTCAACCTAATTGATCACAACGTCTTAGTCGACATGTCTAACAATCCCATGTGAATAATTGTAGTCAGCAAAATATGAAAATATTTTTAAAAATACACAAATCGGACTATCGCAAAGGTTCAAAATTTGATGTTAACAAAGATGGCAGCCATTTTTTTTAAATACTAGTAACCGCTTGTCATAGACAGCTGTATTTGGTGTCAAATTATTCAAAATATGTTTGTTAAGTATCAGCTGCTGCTTTTACGGATTTTTTCGAGATCTTTTTCAACTTTCGTAAGTCCTTGATTGTGTGTCGATAATTTTGAAATTTTCTTTGCTGCATTGATCTAGGCAATTCCTATTGTTGATAATATGTTTGTATTTATGTGAATTTTTATCCCTACCCATATGTTCTTGAATCCTTGTCTTTAGATAGACGATCAAAAGGAATGAATAAATTAGATAATATTGGTGCTAGTGGCGAACCCATACTTACACCATAGATTTGTTGATAATATGCATTATCATTGTAAACGAAATGAGTGGTTGAATTAATTTTCTTAAATGCTTTGTTATTATAGTTATATGTTCCTATTCAAGAGATGATTGGTCTTGTTTTTGGTGATCCATCACTGTCAAAGTCCTTGTGAGTTTTGGTAAACCATAATAATCTTGAACTAGCATTCATTTGTCGCAATTGATAGAGCGATACCTCCTACACTTGGTATGTGTGTTTATACAGTGCGTAAAGCCGGCTTTTGATTGGCTGGTTGGTACCAAAAGAACTTCCTGAGATCATGTGTTGCAATTGATAGAGCGATGTGTTTATCATCACAGTACTGTAAAACTAATTAATAACTAATGATGCTAAGGGATATTAAAATTATGTCTATGAATTGCCAGGGCCTTGGTAATAAAAAGAAACGGGTAGATGTACTTAACTACTTGAAAGCTAAAAAGCCAGATATTTTGTGTTTACAGGATGTTCATTTTAGAAAAAAATAGAAGCACATGTTAAATCAATTTGGGGAGATAAATGTTATTTTTGTAATGGTACTTCCAATTCAAGGGGAGTAGCAATTCTTTTTAATGATTTACTTGATAGTATAGTGTATAATACAAAGAGTGATACGTCCGGAAATTACTTGGCGTTAGATTTTACATTTGATTCTAAACAATCAACACTGATTTATATATATGGTCCTAACACGGACAGCCCAGATTTTTATACAGAAATTATTCAAGTCATGAATACGTTTGAAAATGCTCATAAAATTTTGTGTGGCGATTGGAACTTAACATTAAATCCTGATAGATAACAAGAACTATGTTAATACAAATAACCCAAAAGCAAGAAAAATGGTACTTAAACTTATGTCAGAAAATGAAATGAGGCATGGAGAACAATACACTCTGACATAAAAAGGTTTACATGGCGACAACACAAACTACTAAAACAAGCACGGCTCGACTTCTTTTTGATATCAGAGGAATTACTCTCAATAATAGACACATGTAAAATAGACCCAGGATATCGTACAGATCACTCTTTGGTTAGCTTAAAGGTATTAACACAAACGAAAAAAGATAGAATCAGCTATTGGAAGTTCAATAATAGCTTGTTAAGAAATGAGGAATATGTTAAAATAGTTAAAAAAGAAATTCAAACAATTACAGAACTATATGCTGCGTCGCCATACAAAAGAGACACAATTAAGGATATCCCAGTCTCAGATTTGTTCCTTTCTATTAATGATGCATTATTTTTTGAAATGTTGCTCTTAGGAATAAGAGGCAAAACAATTTCGTTCTCCTCAAGGTTAAAAAAAGAAAATGAAAAGCGAGAAAAAGGATTAGAAGATAAAATTAATGTAATTGAAAGAAAGATGGATGAACTTCAAATTGGTCCAGAAATGGACAACAATATTGAAGAGCTAAATTCCATAAAGATTGAATTACAACAATTACGTATGGTTAAAATTGAAGGGATCATGCTGAGATCGCGAGCTCAGTTGGTGGAACAAGGGGAAAAACCATCTTCTTTCTTCCTTAATTTGGAGAATAAAAAGATTGTAAATAAAAGTTTGAATAAAATTACGAGGGAAATGGGTCAGGATATAACTGATAATAAACAAATTATAAAGAATGTAGAAAGTTATTATAAAAAATTGTACAAAAACAAAGACGATAAAATTGATCTTGTAACTATGAAAACAATATTTGAAAAAAATAGTATGAAAAAATTATCACAAAAACAAAAGGAGGAAATTGAGGGGCCATCAACAAGTGATGAAATATTACAAGTTCTTAAAACTATGAAAAACAATAAAAGTCCCGGACAAGATGGTTTCTCCGCCGAATTCTTTACATTTTTCTGGATTAATATTAGTGGTTATTTAGTTAGAATGCTCGATTGGGTGTATAAGAACGGAAAACTATCTCAATCTCAACAAATTGGAATCATAACGCTTAAACCTAAACCGAATAAACCAAGGGACCTTTTAAAAAATTGGCGACCTATATCACTATTAAGCATCACCTATAAGTTAGCGTCTGGGTGTATAGCTAATCGAATAAAGAATGTATTAAGTCATATTATTAGTAGAGAGCAAAATGGTTTTATGCCAGATAGATTTATTGGCGAAAATATTAGACTAATGAATGACATTATGCATTAGTGAACAGTTAAAGATTCCCGGTATGCTATTATTAATTGACTTCGAAAAAGCCTTCGACTCTGTTTCACATATATTCATTGATAGAGCCATGGAAATGTTTAACTTTGGTGAGTCTATTAGAAGGTGGATTACAATTTTTTATTCGAAAATGTATTCCTCAGTTAATGTTAACTGTGCTATGTCGAATCGTTTTAAAATTGAAAGAGGCTGTAGACAAGGAGACCCTCTTTCTCCATATATTTTTATAATTTGTGCAGAAATATTGAATAATTTAATAAAGCAAAACAAACTAATTAAGGGAGTTAAAATTAGAGATGAGGAATATACAATATCTCAATATGCAGACGACACTACCATTATACTTGATGGGTCTGAAGCATCACTGCATGCAATACTCGATACACTGGATACATACGAGAGTATTTCCGGTTTAAGAATAAATGAAGAAAAAACAAAAGTTGTATGGATAGGTAGTAAGAGAGGTAGCAATGTAAGGTTAAACACAAGAAAAAAGATAAACTGGATAGGTAATGCCATATTTTCAATTTTAGGTATTGACTTTTCATTGGATGCAGTTCAAATGATTAATGTAAACTATGAAAGAGTGTTTCTAACGATAGAGCGTATGATAAACCAATGGTCTAAAAGAAACTTGACAGTAATTGGTAAAATAACCATTATAAAATCACTCTTGTTACCAAAATTAATTCATATGATCATGTCCTTACCGAACCCATCAAATGAATACGTAGTACGTCTTAATAATTTATTAAACCTGATAAAATAAATCGGCATCAAATGAAAAGTGATTACTTACATGGTGGATTAAGAATGGTAGATTTAAACTTTTTTTTTATGTCATTAAAAATAACTTGGTTGCGTAGAATTTTCAACAATAAATCCGAAGACAACCCAATATTTACGTTATTTAAGTACATAACAAATTTGTCTAACTCTATGCAACTTGAAACGAATTGTAAACGTCTGTCCAGCATTAGAGATAATGTTAAAATTCTCTTCTGGAAAGAGGTAATAGATGCATGGAGTAATTTTATTTTTAGTCATTATCCAAAGTCTGTTGACGAGCTATTACGAATGCAAATTTGGAATAATGAAGTAATAAGAATAGGCAACGAATGTATAAGATATGGAAATTGGGAAAAAGCAGGTATTTTGTTTGTTAATGATTTGTTTAACAGCAATGGGCAATTTATGAATAAAAAAGAAGTCGAAGATACCTATGGTATTAAGATAAATTATATAAAATTAGTAGGATTTAGAAGGCTTCTTATGGAAAAATTTAACAATTTAATGATATGTGAAATTAAAAAAACAGTTTTGCCAGATATTCCATTTCATATAAAAGTACTCTTTCAACAAAGAAAGGGATGTCGTATTTTTTATGTTGTTTTAAATAACTCAATGTTTAAATCATGGAAAGCACAAAAGAAATCGGCAGAAAATAAATTTGTATTCAATAACGAACAATGGAAAACAATCTACCTAGCTCCACATACGTGTACAATGAATATTGTTTTAATATATTTTCAATATAAAATTGTAAATAGAATAATTGCAACAAATGAACAATTATTTAAAATGAATATAAAAGAAACTTCAATGTGCTCATTTGGAGATGGTCAAATCGAAACCATTCAGCATTTGTTCTGTAATTGTCCAATAGTAAAAAGGATATGGAACCTCCTCCAGGAAAAAATTTCAGAAAAAACTGGAGTGAAATTAATATTTAGTAAAGAGAGCATAATTTTCGGATACTAAGATGCGCATCAGTTTTTTAATTTAAAAGCCATTAATGCAATTATTCTAATTGTAAAAGCATTTATTTATAAATGTAAACTATGTAAATGTAAGCCAACTATCAAAATGGTTATGAACGAGTTAAAAAGGTTTTATGAAACGGAAAAATTTATTTATTATCAGAATTTTGAGGACAGTATTTTTAATAGAAAATGAATAAAATTAGAAGCATTTATAAATCAAATATGAAATTGTTAGAGATTAGAATAATTTGTATGAACCTCTATTTAATTTGTTAGATGGATATCTTTGTTGTTTTTGTTTGCTTTTAATTTTAATTTTTTATTTGATTATGTTTTTCCTTTGTTATGTATTATATGATGAAATAAAAAAAAAAAAAAAAAAAAAAAAAAATAATAATAATCTTGCGGGTGCGAACATTTTGGGTAGATATCTTTTTAGGTCGCTTCATCTAACTCGCCTGTTTTGTACTAGTTTCGTAAGAATTGTTGTAAAGATCCCTCTTTTTTGATTCTAGAGTCTAATACATGGAGTTTTGTAAATTTTGTTGGGTCGTCAATAATTCTGTTAATACAAGCGTTGTACATTGTTCGATAATCATAATGTTAACTTTGGCGCCTTTATTCGTTCTAATTATAATAATATCTTTGTTTTTCTTTAAACCAATTGAGGTCTTAATCGTGTCCATGTCCTTTCTTGATGGTTTGTAGGTATTATTAAACATGTGTGTGCAATCTTCTGCCTTGTTGTTATCAATAATTTCTTGTAGCATTTTATAACCGATCAATTTAAAGCAAGCAAATTACTGTTTTGTTTTAAGATAGTAGGCCTATTGTACATTGTATTGTATATTTTATGGACAAAAAAATGCATTTTGAAAAACAATTGTTTTTTTCCTGCAAAATTGCAGGCCATATTGGATTCTGTCAGGACGATGTCATTGTATTGACTTGATTCATCAACTACTATGAGATGTAAAAAGTAAACCTCTGCTAATTTTAATCATCATAACACAACTCCAAGTAACAAACCGTGAATTGGTTTTCCATATCTCCTATATATAGGAGTGAGTGAGTGGACATTTGTATATTGTAAACAATGTACTACTACAGTAATGGATTTAATATTTCATATGAAAGAAACAAAAAATATGCAGTGCAACCTACTACTACAAGAAATACTTTGCCTTATCAACGACCAAATAACCTACAATTCAAATACTAAATAGAAATGTTATAGTTGATATCATGTAAAAAGTCAAGAAAAATATGCATTATGCCTGCAGAAATGCAGTGCAACCTACTACATAAGACCAAAAAATGTGTACAATTCAAATACTAAAATGGTGCTATCCTGTACATAAATGCAAAAGTCAGATTTAATAATTTAACAAATTTATAAAAAAAGAGACAGCAGGTACCAATCCTCTGGTCATGTTGATATCTTTACCCCAACCCCATCATTCATAGACACAGTATCATGAATGCTGATAATACTATCGATTGACAGTAGGTAAATTTATGTGAACCAAAAGATTATTTCTTAATAGGTGTTACTGCCGAAAATAAGAAAAAATATGAAGGTATTATTCAAGTAGCCTCTATACCGTAATAAAATATATACATTCTTTAGGAATGCATTTTGTGCAATTCTGTTTCAGGAACAAGCATTTTAATCTAAAATTAATAAGTACAAAATTTAGGATTCTGATCATGAATGCGATTACAAAAATTAATTTATGACTTACATTATTTTGTTGGTCCACTGCTGCTGCCATGTCTACCAATGTTTGGCAGACATCGACATGACCACCTGCTGCACCATGATGCAATGCTCTATTGCCATTCTATTTAACATTTTAAAAATAAATATGTTAGAAATATGCACATTTTTGTTAATAAAAAAAAACAAAACAACAAGAATCTTTTTACAATAATATATCACAGTTGAATAAAAGTATATCTCAAACTAGTAAGTGTACTTGCCCAAGGGCAAGTTTCAATTATAGTTTAAAACGCAGTACAATTGCAATCAAGTAAAGTTTGATACCTCATTAATACCCCATGCTCTCCCTAATTGTGGCCATTTTTATTCACCATATGTATGGATGCATGCAATAACAAAAAACAGACAAACATACAAAAAGTGGTGAATTTCCATCCCCATTGACCACAATATTGGATCAAAGATGTTGGATAATGTTGAAGCTACATATAACATTCCTAGTACAATTGGGTTATATTTGATACCCTGTATGTATGGATGCATGCAATGGGAAAAATGTATAATTATAAACAAACTCTCTATTAGGCCTATAATAAAGATGTTATGGTTTTTTGGTATTAAAGTCCCTTTGAACATGATGCATTTGAGGAATGTGAACAATTCAGATAAAATTAAAAAGGAGTACTAGAAGAGCAAATGTTAAAATTAGTTGTATCAAGTTAGAAAATGAAATTGAAAAAGTTGCCAAACAATTATATAGAGGGTACAAACCATCAGATAGAAGGCCTGACATTTAGAAAAAAATCTGGGTATCAGTATCTTTTTCATTTGCAATGCAATTATTGTTTTAAGAAATCTTTAGTATTAATTCAAATATTTAAATGTTAACATAATGAAGAATCAAGTTCAATAACTTTGTCACCTTGACTAAAAGCAGGTCACATATACTACCATACTTTTAATTTCCAGCCCTATGTGAGTATGATCATACTGATGCAGCCATACTACTGTACCCACTGCACCACAAAATATAAACAGTGTGTATATTTCAATGATTTCCAGCCCTATAAGTGATTATGACCATACTGCTGTAGTATAGGAACCCCTACCACTGTACCTACTACACCACATAAAATATAAACAGTGATTATGATCATACTGCTGTAGTATAGGACTACCACTGTACCTACTACACCACATAAAATATAAATAGTGATTATGACCTACTGCTGTAGCTATAGGCCTACCCCTGTACGTACTACACCACACAAAATATAAACAGTGTGTATGATCATACTGCTGTTACGCATACTCTAATAATCTTAAGATAATGAAGCCTAGTGTATAGCTACAAATGAATATCAATATATTATCTACAATTGTAACTCAAAGTATTGATATGGATTGGCATAGTAAGGTCCTGGTCAAATTAATTTACACAATTATTATTTAAAGATTATTTTAAGGCACTGTAATCAATAACTATTTAAAAGAGTACCCATGGGACTACAGAGGTGATTACTGAGTAATAATTGCATGTAATAAGTTTGTTTGTCCCAATATTTAGTCTGTCCATTTGTCTGTAGTCTATCCAATTTTTTTGTAAATTAAATCAAGCAAATTGACCAATCACAATGTGATGGATTATCTGAACTGTTGCTTGTTATTGGTCAACTCACTTGCGTAGCGCCTACATTGTGTTGACAACCAAAGCTTTAGTAAACCAAGTTTTATTTCTGGTTGACTTACTACTGTATGTTTGATAGGCTTTATAACAGTTTCATGTATCATCATCTACTTCAAAGCAAAGAAGTTAGAACTGATAACACAAGAATCTCCTGTTCTTCAATTTGCATTTAAAACACAGTATGGGTGGCTCAAAATGGCGCCACCCATTAGCTTCTATCCCACAATGCCTTTCGAAATTGTTACGCGCTTCGGACGAACAGGAGATTCTTGTGTTATAAGTTCTTTGATCAAATGTACAATAGTATAGAAATATACCAATTTATTTGTATTTTAGTTATTATGGTTTTTTTTAGGCTTCATCATTCAAATGTATTTATTCTGAATTAATTTGAATGTTAATGTAAGAGGCTGAATGTAATGACAAAGAGAGTATTATTGTTTTACAGTAGAATACTATAAGTATAAAATTGTTAGTCATAAATGAATATATATGATGGAAAGAAAGACATTTTAAAAATCCTAAATTTTTGGTAAAGGGTGGATGAGTAGAATGTATGACTGACCGATTCTAAGAGGTCTCTGTTGACTATTAATTTACAATAGAAATGAAAATACTGACAATGATTAGTACTACTATTTAGTATTAGCTGTTGCTGTTAATTTACAATAAAACCTACTAGTGACTTTATGACAGGACGGTAGACAAAGGGGGACGGTAGATGAAAGGATACGGTAGTCTACACAAAATATTAATCTGCGCATGCTTATGCACAGTATACTGAGCATACTCTGTTCTGTTCATTATCGGGAATTATATTTGGTTGATTTAACATTCAATCCAATGGACGGAGTAAAGTTCATTGCGTCATTTTGAAACCTTGCAACAATAAAAAATGGCTGATCAGTACGCAAAGGGAATACACATTGTAGTTTTTCATTTTTAGTTAAACTTAATTAAAACATCATATTTTGTCATTAATGTATATTATAATATGTGGTGGCTGTGAATTCAATTCAATTTAAATTCAATTCAATAACATTTATTCAATAATGGTAAGACAAGAAAAACAAGCATCCTCGTAAGCTAAATAAATAAAGTTTGAATTTAAAAGAATGTATAAACAAATATTAAGCTTTACAAAATCATTAAAGTTGATCTTTTTATATTGTGATTTTCAAATAGTATACTGCTGACATTATTGCTTATACTTGAATGAATGCTATAAAGTAAGCATTGATAATCTGTCATTGTTCTAAAGTATGAAAAACATTAAATAACTATACTAACACCAACATTACAGTGGGTAGATTTATATTTAAACGAGTTTGCTTTGTTATTGTCTTATAATGATGAAGAAGATGAATAAATATAACAATGATAGAAGATGGAATCATTTTAATTATACTACAGACTGTGCAGACTGGTGCTCACTGCTGTTACCTATTTAATAAAGCATTCCATAATAATAACAATGCTTACATTTTGTAATCATTCCTGATGATGATCAAATAAAGATCGAAACGTTGAATCATGGCTTGCCTCTCGTTATTTGGAGTCAGTTTTATACTATGTTGTATGTATTATTATTTAAATAGATGATTAACAAGGCTATATACATGGCTGCAGTCAAATGCGCAAATTTGAGTTAGTGTTTACCGACCAATCTACTGACCGACATAGTGAGCTATAGAGTCTCATTTGCACGCGACCAAAAATGCCAAATTAGACTAAGACAACAAATATTACCGTATAGCTCAGTGATTAAGTTCACTTAGGTTGACCCTGGTCTCCCCAATTTCAGGTTTTTTTTATGCATATACTGAAATAGACCGAATAATGAAATGAAATCATCATCTAGTTTAATGCTGGTAATTGTTTTTCTTTTATTTTAAATGCTATTTCAATTAAAAGGTGTTTCGTAAAAAAGGTCTAAAAAATTAAATTAAATTAAATTTTTTACAGATTTTTTGGTTTTTATTAAACAGTACACTGGTACTGAAAGTGCCAACAATATAAACAGAATTTAAGTAAAATAAATGATGAGTGAGGGAACTGTGTAATACAAAATGTATAGGCCCTTGTAATGTATTATGGAAAAAATAATTACAAACTAAAAATGGGTCTAATATGGGTCTATGTTACATCCTTTAATGTCATTGCTCTTCACTTAATGAGGAGGTGGTGGTGGACGGAGTTGGTAGTGTTTTTTGAAAATAAAAGAGAGTATGGCAAAATGCATTACTAAAAATGATGAATAAGACATATCATACTAAAATATTCAGTACAACTAGCATCTTTGATCATTATAATACACAGGGATCATAGGGCATTTAAGTGACTTGTCTGAAAAACAATTTGTGAAAATTGCACTTTTAAAATACAAAATCATATGTAAGAACAATTGAAGGTTTGTGAAATTTTAAGTGTTTTTGTTAAAAATGCAATGTCCCCCTGAAAAAAAATTATTCTTAACAACATTTTTGTTGAATGTGCCATTTTAATGTAACATAATAGTTATCCATTTTGACAAAAAATTTGATCTAAAAAATGTATTTACCTGAAAAAAATTTAAAATTAAATGTTTTAATGAAAATATGTTCAAATTGGCTGCCAGCCAATGCAGCCAATGGGTTTTTGGTTGAATTAACCATTTATTTGTCATTTTATAAGTGAAAACACTATTTTTTTTTTCTACGGAAGTGATTATAGTAACTTTATTAAAACCCTACAAAATAACATATTCAAAATCTGATTTAATTAATCTTCATTTTTCATGATTTTGGGACAATACACCTTTTGATTAAATACTGTTTAAAAAAATAATATTAATTTAATAAAATGATCAAGGCACTATTGTTATTGTAAATGTTTTATAAAGTATTTCAAATGGAAATTTATGACCATAGCATGAAAAAACATAATGTATAGCATTATGTATTGATAATAATACACATTAAAGATTATAAAGATAGGTCATTAGGTCTGTTGTATTTTTTATTGCTGATCATTTGTTGTTGTTGTTGTTAGTTCCAAGTTGATCACGAATGTAAATATTATGTATGTATTGTTTTGCTTGTGTTTTTCTGCCAAGAAAACAATTATCATTGTACTATGTATGAATGACTTAATAAATCGAATCTGAATCTGAATCTGAATATTTTAAATTAGAGCATATAACTGTACACTGTTGCCACAAAAAAACTGATATTGTTTTGCACACAGTAACAACTAATATTTAAGCCTAATTGTCAAAAAGCATAAAGTGGAACACCAACAATATTAAAACATAGCAATGCTATAAAACGATAAAGTATACAACGATTAGTGAACAATAGAAAAAAATGTGTTTTAAAGTATTCCATTTGTTTGTTATACAAAATGAATAGCAAACATGTTTTTATTGTGCACACAATTTAGATAAACTTGAATGTCGCCCTCTATAAATTTTATATTTATGGCATTTAATTATTACTACAAATATTTTTTATCAATTATTTTGGAACATTGGGTACAATTAAATTGGTACACAGAAAGAGTTGGAAAATCATTTTGTGGTTTATATATTATTGTAACCACTAAACACTAATGCAAAAGGAAACTTGATTACTTGTAAAACAGCTTTAAAGGTATATCATTGTCACTACCAGATTTTATATTGAGAGTCTAAATCACTGATAATCAGTTGCACTTGTGTTGAAAATTGTTTACCCTGTATCATATATATCATCCAAGGAAATTATCAAAAATGTTAACTGGTTAAAGCTGTCTGAATCAACAATCTGGTAGATAGGAAAGTACTTATGTACTGTATATTACATTAGTAAAATTTTTAAATTGTTTAAAAGGAGGTGAAAAGAGAAGCTTTTGCCTCACTTGAACAGCCATGTTAGGTTTTATCACTGTGTGAGTAGTACAACATGATGCCAAAAATATTATATTTTATTAAAATAATCAACTTTAAACTTATATTCTAGAGTATCAGATTAATTATTATTATAATATTGCTTATGTATAAAAAAAAATAAAGCAGTCTCCATTTTATATTACTTTTGTAATTTTGTATTTAATACTTTGAAAACTATAATTAGGATAGAACAATTTGAATTGAATATTATTACAGTAGGCCTATTTAGTTATAAACCTAAACAAATTACCGGCCTATTATTCATTTATTCATGGTCAAATACAGAAAAATATGTACATTATTTTTGTTTGTTCAAAGTTAAAAATTCACATAAAGATATAAAAATGAGTTAAAAAAGGTTAAAATTTGGTAAAATACAGATAAAATAAATTGTTTAAAATACAAAATACAAGCAAGATTGGTGTGTGTAAGGGTATAACATAAAATGATCAATGTATCCAAGTTTCATTGAATTGACTCATTGCAGTTGTGAGAAACAAGTTTCTCATCCTATTGGTTTTCCATCTTGGGTAAACACTAAACGCCCTGACTTACTAAAGACAAGGTAATGATAAGGAAGGGTGATACTCATCAGACATAATTACTTTTTACTGATGGCACTGTTAACAATATCTTTAGCGTTCTCTTTAGTTCCTATTATTCTTTAAGCTATTTTTCTGATTTCATTAAAATACTTGATTGTATAGTATTAAAAGAGGATGAAAAATCTAGAAATAAAACTCTAGCATAAGTATTTATCACAATCAAGATGAGCAAGCAAGTTATGTATTAATGTAGTAATAGATGTTCATAAACACCAAGCTAATTAAATTCAGCTATCAAAACTAATTTTTTATTATGTAATTGAATAATAAATACTTATTTCAATAATAAATATTCAACTCATTTTATCTTAATTTTTTTAAACTTTAAAGCTAGAATACCAGATAGCAGCACAAGACAGAAAAACTAACAAAGTGATATATCACTCTGTGTGTGTCATCCATGTGAACCAACATATTTTATGTTTTTAAATTATCCGCTTTCTACGAAAGCCCATTAATGCCATTTTAAGTATATGTTTTTCGAACATAATCCGTTCTAACGAATTAGTAATTCATTTGAACGGATTAATAATCTGTTCAAACGAATTAGTAATCCGTTCAAACGAATTGCAACATACAACAAGTGCTATTTAAAGTATATGTTGTAATTCGTTTGAACGGATTACTAATCCGTTCAAAGGAATTACTAATTCGTTTAAACGGATTACTAATTCGTTTAAACGGATTATTAATCCGTTCAAACGAACTATTAATTCGTTTAAACGGATTCCTAATTCGTTTGAACAGATTATTAATCTGTTTAAACAAATTAGTAATTCGTTTGAACGGATTAGTAATCTGTTCAAACGAATTAGTAATCCATTCAAACCATTTGCAACATATACAACAAGTGCCATTTAAAGTATATGTTGTAATTCGTTTGAACGGATTACTAATCCGTTCAAACGAATTACTAATTTGTTTAAACAGATTAATAATCTGTTAAAACGAATTTATGGATCCGTTCAAACGGATTAGTAATTTGTTTAAACAGATTAGTAATTCGTTCAAACAGATTAATAATCCGTTTTAATTATTATTAATTTAATTATTATTAATTTTAATTATTAATTTGTTTAAACAAAACGAATTACAACATATACTTTAAATGGCACTTGTTGTATATGTTGCAATTCATTTGAACGGATTACTAATTCGTTTGAACAGATTATTAATCCGTTCAAACGAATTGCTTGTGAAACTGGGTGAGTGGGGGCTTTAAGTCATAGTGGTTAGGTTCGCTGTTGTGTCCCATGCCAGCTCACTCAGTTGGTTCTATTGTTTTTTTTTTTGTATGTCGTGTTTTTCATGTATTTTATATTTGGCAATAAAAAGAATAAGAATAAGAATTACTAATTCGTTAGAACGGATTACGTTCGAAAAACATATACTTAAAATGGCATTTATGGGCTTTCGTAACTTTCATTCAAATAATCAATATTCAGTATTTTGTTTCACATGCTTAGAATTATTTACAGGGGCGATAGCAGGACTATCTTAAGGGGATTGCCCAAATGTCCAGGACCTTAGCCAGGATCTGAAAAGGGAGCGGGATTTAAAGCAAATTTTGTTAAACTAGAGGGTTCGCTCGCTTGGCTCGCGACCCTCTAGTGGGTGTGCCCGTGGTTCTCGAAAACATGAACAACGCTTATTATTATAATTATTCGGTCTTCCGGCGAATGAGTGTGTGAGATTTGAACCTGTACTGAAAATAGGTTTGGTAAGATGCGAAATGTATCCCAATTATTATTGATTATGTCCCCTGTCAGTGTTGATGTATGGACACTTGACAGCAATCGGTGGTTATAGGAAAGTAAAGGGGAAAAAAAGTCACTCAATAGATGTAATTAAAAATAATGTACATTAATTATCCTGTAATGATGTAAAAACTTTACAACAATTGGTATTAATGCAAATAATATTGTAAAGACCAGTATACGTATAATATACATATTATATTATTATATATATTATCTGAACGTTAGACACAGGAGGAAACCGTTAATAGGAGTCATCAATCACTGAAACAGTCTCTAACGTGACCGTACCAAGAGACCAAAAGCATAGTTTATCAAAGTGGATGACAGTCAGCGGTGCTTTAACATTTATATCACAAATTATCAAATAACAACTGTCGTAGCCTACTTATATATCGGTCGTAGTACACACCATTTACAATTATTATAAATAGAGCAATCAACAGAAATAATCGATAATATAAACAGTAAAGGTGTTTCCCTGGTAGGCCTACCAGGCCTCCTATAGTAACATTGAATCGCACCTAAATTTGATTAAATGATTAATAAATAGAATCTAATTTCAGTAGTTCACGATACGTTGAACCACTAAATATTTTTGTATTTAATATCGAATGGCCTATATCGGTCGTAGTACACACCATTTATAATTATTATAAATAGAGCAAGCAACAGAAATAATCGATAATATAAACAGTAAAGGTGTTTCCCTGATACGCCTACCAGGCCTCCTATAGTAAAATTGAATCGCAGCTAAATTTGATTAGGCCTAAATGATTAATTTAATTTCAGTAGTTCACGATACGTTGAACCACTAAAATATTTTTGTATTTAATATCGAATGGCGCCACTAATGGCCATTTTGCCGGAAGTGACGGACCCGGAAGCCAGCTGAAAAACAGCGCGAGTGTGTGAAAATAACCCAGTGATCCACAAATTTCGATAGGTAACGCTAAATTTTGTCGTTGTAAAAGACAAAAATGGAATAATAGCGTCGATGTGAAAACTAATGTTATCAAATCTACGTTTCGCGGTACATCTGAGATAGATAAGGTAGGTATCCAAGGCGGAGATTTGTACCGACGTTTTTGCATTGTGCTCGCCTATGTCAGAATTAACCATAATTTATATATAGATGACACCTCTAGATGGCCGGAAATGCTCTCGCACATGAAATTCATAATAAATGGCACCTCTAGTTTTTTTAACTTCTAATTTTATAGGCCGATTGTGTTTCGTTTAAATTATTATTCAGTAGAAACAATTTAACTACAACTAGAATAGAAGTAGGTAACTTCGAAACTGGCTTATACGTTTGTTGATATCAAAAGTTTCTTAATTAAATGATTGATTGCTGCTATGTCAATTCAGATGGAAAATCCACAGACATACAATACTGGCAATAAAACTATTCCATTGGATGACACACTTTTTCAACAGCCATGTTGGAAAAGGGTGGATTTAGGGGGTAATTTGCTAATAATGTAGTGAATATCCTCAAAAAACGAATTGCATGTTGGAAAAGTGTTAAGACTGAGGGCTGGATTTAGGTGTAAATTGCTAATAATGTAGCATATCTTTAAAAAACTTTTTAGTGAAGAAGAATTTTCATTGATATTTCTGTTTACATAATAAGGTTTACAATATAAATTATTAATAGAGAGATCATATATATCTGCTCAGTCAGTCAGGGAAGAGGACAAAGGGCTTCCTACTTTCTAGGAGTTTTATGTGGAGGAGTTATCAGCTGGAGTCTTTGATTAATAATCACCTCTATTTTTAAACATAGTACTGTTCAGTGTCCTAGGGTATGTTCAGACTCACGGTGGCGTTATGTAAGCAGTGAACTAAGCTGCAGATTAGCGTTAGGAAGCTGTTACGCCTCGCCAGTGGCGTTAATAACCCTAGCAAGAGAGGATTACCTTGTGTTGGATAACAAACCTGACGCTGTGAGTCTACCCTTAGGTATTACTATTAATACCAACCTTTACTCATCCCAATGAGCCATTAATGTAAGTTAAGTAGTTAAACTGTTTCTGCTACAATATGTACGGCATAAACATACCGTAATAATATATTAGAATTATAATTCGGTGACCCGTTTCTTTTGAGAACTACTTTGTGGGATTGTATGGATTGAGGAATAGATAGCTATGGTTCGATCCCTCAAAATCCCCTATGGAACCGGAAAACCCTGTGTCTACCCAACTTGCAGTCATTGTCCATGGTCAGTTTGCTGTTTTGTACTGCTTACTGTTCACTTGTTTTGACGATAACCAAACTCCACATCTCCTGTTATTACCCTGAAACCTCGGTTCTATCACATTTAAATAGAGCAAATATCTTAACATTTTCAGTCCACTGTGACATTTTTGTAATTGTTCTAAGTAGGGTATGTTTAACAAACCTTGTGTTATGGGTGAACAATATAGATGGTATATTCATAAGGCAGCAGAAAGGTGCAAGAAATATATGATAAAATATCAGAGATAACGATATCGATAATGATCAAGATAAACATACGGTATATTTATACAGTATATTTTTTATGAGACCCATTTCTGCTGCCACAAAAAATACCATATAAAATAATATACAGTGTGTATATTCTTGGCAGCAGAAACAGGGCCATAGTATATATTATTTGAAAACTTCCATGTGATAGTTTAATGCAATGCTGATTTTGCCATAAGTCTGTAACAAATAAATTCTCTAGCATTAGTGGTTTTACATTTTGCCATGAGCAAGAAATATGAAAATTGGTGAGTACCGCCCATGTTTTGCTATGATTTTAAAGTTATTTGTCATTTATTTATCCATTATTATTATTATTTTTCCATTCTTTATGAGGGACATATTGGGACCACAATTAATTGGATTGACCATTGTTTCTAGCAGTGTGATTGTATTAAAATTTCTTGATTTGATGTAATGCAGCTGACATTATTATCCCTGTCTAACTACATAATTTGCTTAAATTCAAATTATATAGTAGTATAATGATTGCAATAATATTAATGCAGGATATAACTGCAATGAATTAACTGAAAATACTGGTAAGTTAAAGAAAGCTATTGCACGTAGTGTGCTTCTTCTCTTATAGAATTGTTTAATGGAAATTATTTTAAACTGAAGTATGATCATAACTGTAATAATGACCATATACACTTAAAAATACAATTTAAAATCAATTATGAATGATTTAGCCTAAGAATATATTGGTTTTTTGTTTTTAAGAGAATAGCAAATCTCAATTTAACTTAACAATTTGGCACATTATCAATATTATTAAATTACAGTATTTGATTAATAAAATTTAAATAAGTGTGAGGAGTATTATCGATTAATCAATAACTTTATTGTTCCGCATGTAATTTTGAAATTACATAGTACTATGTACAAATATTATAATTTACATGCAGAAAGTAAGTATATCAAAGTGTAAACAAACTTAGTGATGATTTTACCGGCGTTTGTAAATAAGAAAGTTTGTAATTAAGAATTACAGTACGTAGTTGGAAAGGTTAACTGTATTATAATTATTATTTTTTACAATTATGTTTAGCTTTGATCATTTGACATTGCTCCAAACTGGCGTTTTTTAATTTAAAATAAAGAAGAAAGAACACTGGCAGATACACAAGCTGTAGTATATATAAATCATAGAATAATAACATATGAAAGATAAAATAAATAAAAACAAAATGTTAATTAGTTTCACATTTCCTTTATAATCAAATTTTGGAGATGGATGACTTTTTAATCTATTAGCTAACATTGTATATTTTAATGGTAATAAAAAAAATAAAAATGAAGCATTTATTACACACTCTAAGGTATGTAAACACAACTGAACTGTAACACCATCTTTCACATATTTTGTACATTTCTCAAATAAAAAATAAAAAATTCAAATCCTGAAACATAACAAAAACAAATTTGGCCTATTGAGTCTTCTTTAAAACTGTCTTTAACCATGGTGATATAAACAAGGGTTTGCAATGACATTACCTTTGTTTTACTGTCAAATTCATCAGAAAGGCATCCAAACAATGTTTTATCTCAGAAAGATGAAGAAAACTAAGTTTTAGATTTATCAGACAAGTTTTATTTAGCACTCAAATTTAAAATTGATTAGGACAAATTGTTATAGTAGGACATAGGAAAATTTTAGGAACATTATTTCTTTTAAAAACTTCATGATAGTAATACACGACAAACAAATCATTATGTCAATCTTGTGTTTAGTTTTAATAAAGTTACTAAGTATGAGACTGATTAGAGGCCTCAAATTTAATGATTTTCACATAATAGCTAAAATTAGAATATTTCTTACTTATTTAAAAAATATTGGATCATTTATTGACAAAGTTGGGTACATTTTGAAAAACCTGACTTTAAAATAAATTAAGAGGCCAGCCAGTTACCAATTGCAGCCATTGAAGAAATGCATAATTGTTTTCATTAATTCATTTTAAATACTGTATTAAATATTTCTTTTTTGAAACCAGTGATCATCGACTGAATTTTCTGAAAAAATTACATATAATTATATTCAATCAACTTTCTTTTTTTTTTTTAAATAGCTATAGCTGTTGTTGAAAAACACCAAGATCCTAATTTTAAATTGAAGAATATAATAACATTGCATAAAATAAGATAATAAATGTTTTCAAATAATGGCATGCTTAGAATGTTTCACAATTACATATAAATGAAAGATAATAAATAAATGAAGTCAAAGAATAAAACAAACTAGATTTAATTCGTCACTATGACGAATTATAGGTTATATGCATTTATTTAAATAAAGATAATTGATTTTTAAAAGATATTTTGATTGATTGATTTTCTCAGAATCTTTAATTATTTATAATATATGATAGGACACTAAGAAATAAATTTGAACAAACAATACGGATAATAAAAAAAATCTTATTTCGTTTCCCAAGGTTAGACTCGATCTCGGTACCTTGAATGCCATAGACACGAGCACAGACCACCGAGCCATATACAAATGACTAAAGTTGTAGAAAAATTCCTCCGTGTATTTACTATGCAGTAACCACTTTGGTGCAGATAGATTATTACATACTGCAATGAATTATAATTTTTTACTATGATGACATATCTAAAAATGTTTAAAAATGATGCACTGTCAAACTATATACTTTTAACTTTAATATATGAACTTTTGAAGGAAGAAAGTTAATGTTAAGTTTGTTATTTTGGCCTAAGAAAATGTCATAATTTGTTTGATTGTCGAAATTAATTTTTTTAAATTTAATATATGCAATTAATTATGACTTAATCAACTTTTGTTCCCTCAATTTAATAATAAATCATACATAAGATACATACCATATTTTCCGGAGTATAGGTCGAGACTTTGTGGGAAAATTTTAATTGAAAAATCGGGGGGTCGACTTATACTCCGACCATGCGATTTTTGAAAAAAATCAGGCCGAAAAAATATGTTCAAAAGCCGTCAGCTGTCAAGCAAGGCCTAGCAAGGTCAGTGGCCTATCATCAATCACTCACAGAAGTTTTCAATTTAATACCTACATTGTACAACTCCAACAAGTACTCTGGTCAATAAAATATTAATATATCACAAAGACTCATTTTGATGTTAATATTACGCTTTTAAGATAATTAAGAAACCGTTATTCCCACAGCTTTCTTCCGTCAGCACACCGCTGTCATTTTGTGTTGTGATAAACAAGTTGGGCGCGGAGTGGGATAGGGCGAGCGTACAGCTGCGATGCGGTCATATGACAGCACATGTTTTGCATGATGTTGCACCTCTGCTGCATCTGAACTCTTAAAAAAAAGAGTGCAAATACAAATAAAGGAAGCACCTCTACTGTACATTAATTAAACAGTATTATTGTTTGTTATATTTATTACAGTTGTTTCGTTCAATGTAAAATTAGTAATTGGGTAGAAATATAGCCCTTGTTGATAATCATCGCTTGGTTAATGCTGGCTGACACAGGTCGCTTGACACAGCATTGGAGGCCACGAGGTAGAAGAATGCGCAATATCACCGCATCACACAGCAGCAGAGTAAAACTAAAGGGGATTTCCTGTGCGTAGACTCGACCCTCCGATGTGATTTTTTCCTTCTGTTGTTTTTTTAATGATACTGCACGCGTCGTTACAGTATTTTTTATGTTGTTTTGTTAAATTGTTGATAAATGCTGATAAAATAAAGTCGAAAATAAATGAAATGTACAATAATTTGAAAGTCGAACATTTTATTATATTGGCTGACAATGTTGCACATTGAAGAATAAAAAAAATCATTGTGTAGGCCTATAAATCATAATTTAGGTACTGGAGACTCATTAAAAACTGATAATTAATTATAATACAAAACCCGCCCGACATACAAAATCTGCCTGACATAATCATAAATATAATTATAAATGATAATCCATCAAAAAACCCTTCAAAGTCCTCGTCATCGTCTGAATCGCCAAATAACGCATACCAGTCCGCTTCAGTTACCCCATCGTCGTATGGATCAACAATATCGTCATCGTCAGAAATGTTGGCTTCAATTTCGTTATCATCATCGTCCCAAAGTATGTCATCTTTCGTCCCGTCCAATGCATTACTTATACTACATTTTTTTAAAGAGTTGATTATAATGTCTGGCTTTAAATCATTCCAGGCATCCACTACCCAAGAACACACAGTCGGCAATGATGCTGCACGCATGTTACCGGCGGCTGTGTATGACTTTTCCCCATTCACCATCCAGTCGTTCCACATCCTCCTCATGGCATCTTTAAATGGTTTGTTAAGTGAAACGTCTAGTGGCTGTAAAATTGACGCGAGTCCACCAGGTATTACGGCAATATCTGTGTCTTCGTCTTCTTTGAGTTTCATTTTAATACTGTCCATCAAGTGGGTCTTAAACATATCCCACACCAATAAAGATCGGTCTCCAATAGCGCGATTTGGCCTCCGTCCCCACACCAAACTTATCCACTTTTTGCAGCCTTCCTCGTCCATCCATCCCTTTTCCTGAACATGAACAATTATTCCTTGGGGAAAAACTAGTTTGGGCATTGTTTTACGCTTGAAAATCACCATTGGCTTTAGTTTTGTGCCATCAGCCATATACAGCACAATACCACGGTAAAATGTTGTTTTTCGTGGCCAGTTGTCTTCACCAACACAGTCTTTTCCCCTTTCTCATTGACTGTGGTATTTCCGACCAAATAAAAAAACATCGGTGTCTCGTCCATGTTTCCGATCTGGGATAATGCATAATCATGGCGTTTTCGTTGCTTGATTATAAATGACTGAAAGGAGGTTATTTTCTCATCTAGTTCTCCGGGCAATTTTTGCACGATTTTCGTTTTTTGTCGGATGACCAAATTTTGTCTTTTCATGAACCGGGTACACCAACTATTTGTTGCCTTAAAGTTTTCACTGACGTTCCGATTTCTGCCTGCCCAGCTCAGTGCCTGCAAACGGACCATTGTCCTGGTCACGATGTGTCCACTCACTCGCTTGTCCGTCACCCATTGATATAATTCATCCTCCAATTGAGGCCACTTGCAGCTCAATCCCCTCAAAGCACATTTCTTTTTCGGCATCTTTCTTAGCGTGTCTTCTGCTTTTCTCCAGTCTCTCACCAACTTTTCCGATACATCAAACTGACGTGCCGCTGCACAGTTGTTAGAAGTCTTGGCTGCCTCCACTACTTTCAACTTGAAAGCGGCTTCATATCGGTTCCTCTTAACCATAATGATCAAGTAAATTATTATTATGGTATTTCAAAAGTGTATACAATAATGATAATAGATTTTAACGAAGTAAGAGCATGAATGCAAGTGATGACTAAACCCCAAACTATTCAGTACAATTGATATATTACACTGAAGATAGGCCTAGGCATAAATCAATTTTATCGTATTATTTTTAGTGCAATTTAATTCGGTGCAAACTGCAGAGCGTGCAGCAGTCACGCTCTAATGATTACGTACAAACAGACTTGTGTACGTGTATGGTTGCATTTTCGTCTATACACATGCGCAGTTTGTTTGTTCGTAATTATTCTCCTTAGTCGGGCGCGTGTACATTTACAGATAACGCGATTTACAACTACTCGCCTGTACAATATTAATAAGCCTCCTAACGGAAAACTCGTTTTAATTTATTCGAGTGACGCGAAAAACATCGCTGATGACAAGTACCGCTACATCACTGTCGTTTATTATAGGCTGGCGAAGACGGCGGCGAAGTCGTTGTGGTTTACATAAATAATAATAATAATAGATTGTCTAAATATTATTGATTACACTTTAATAATATAAACAAACAACCACATTTCATACATTTCTAGCCCTCTATGAACTTTAAAGTAAGTTGTGTTATTAGCCGATTTTGGGGGTCAACTTATATTCAGGTCATACCAAAATCAACGATATTCTAGGCCAAAGTTGGGGGTCGACTTATACTTGGGGTCGACCTATACTCTACAATACGGTACACTTCAAGAAAATGAAATAAAAAGTAGGTGTTCCCCAGCATTCTGACGATATATATTAATTTTAAAATTTAGCATATCTTCACTATTTTGTTAACTTATACGTGCGTAGCCTGTCACTTTTGACGTGCTTGTATAACGCAATTTCAAGTTGAAAAGTGAATCAAATATGATATTATTAAAGAAAGGTTGTAAAACAGAAATCGGCCAAAAATAGTGCGCAATAACGTTTAATGCGCAGTGCGCGTGCAAAATTCTGCTTAAAACGCATGCGTTATATGCGCTACGCACGTAATTATATTGCCATATGATGAAATTTATGAGTACCAAATTTTGTTTAAAAGTGATTCATGCTTGTGAAGATATGATTACAAACGTGATTTCATTAAATCTCGCGTAGACCGCGTAATTTATGATTGCGCACCGTGAAAACATAACCACATCGATTCCTGGCCATAAGGAATATACTCTGAAAAATTGACTTAGCTAGATGAAACTGATATCAAGATAATTGACGGACAAAATAGTGCTAAGGAAAGAATAAATAAATAAATAAATAAATAAATAAAGATTGTGACAGAATCAAGAGGTTATATGCATGACAATGCATGCCGCTCTGACAAATAAAAGCTTGAGCACCATTTTACCATTACCATACAAATGCATGTAATAACACTAGTAAGTAATTTTACCTATGATTTGCTTGTCATTGGTTAATTTAGGACATTTTCAAAACTTTGCTGTACAAAGCACAACAACCACCAAAAATATAAAATTGTTCATAATATTATCATATTAATAATATGGACTCATGTTTTGATACATTTGCTCTAATTTTAGGTTATAAAACCCATTTTGTCAAAAAATTGTCATTAAATCTTAATATATTATTTATTCATTTTATAGAGTACTGTATGCATATGTTTTGCGTGTGTACACTTTAGTATAAATTAACTTAAAATAAGAGTTTTTTTATAATTTAATAATTTTGAAATTGGCCTTTTTTATGCTATTTTGTTTTGTTTTATATTTTTAAAAATAACAAAAAATAATTTAAAGCTGGCTTGAGATACTGTACTGTCAGCATAATATTCTTTAGCTAAACATACTAGGCCTACTGTAATTTGTAAAATAAGATTTTGGATCTGATGAAATGTAAAAATAAATCTAGTGATTATCCTTCTGTAATGTATCATAAAATGGCTTCAATTCTACTGTTTATGACAAGGCTTCATCATTTAATGAACTTTTTCATTCTTTAACGTTCGTGATTCACAAGCAAGGGTCGCTTGAATGTCCGCATCTGCCGGAATACAACTTAGGTAGTCTTCAATTATAATATCTATCCATTAATTGTTTTAAATTTACTTGAAAGCATCAATGTTTAAAAAAGTTATAGGATACGATGAAATAAGTTTGTACTCTTAAAAACGCGCAACACAGGACCCTTAGATTGGTATCCGAGCTTCTTAATAACCAAGGTACAACTTCATTCTTAATTGTCTCAATGTTGAGAAATGCCAATTCATGTCTATTGCTCTTTAACCCTTTAGCACCTAAAGCGATGAAACCGCCCTGCGTATTACTACCTAAACCTCCCGCAACTCCCTGGATTTTAAACACGATGTAGCTCTCGTGACGTAGAGCTTGGAAAATCCCCTTTTAGATATGACATTATCTTTTGTCAAAGATAGTGTAGTAGGAAAATGTCACACTTCGCTCAAAAATTAGAGAACCGCTCGAGATAGGGCGCCTCTCGTGATGTCTTGATGAGTAGGGATAGACGAATCTGAAACATGAGGAGCGCAATGGCAAAGCCCAACGAAAATGGTGTTTTCGGCAATAAATTGTTCAAATAAGCCACAAAAAACATCAAACTTCTTTTTTGTCTTTATTATACAAAGTTAAAAATTAATATGATGTTTTCATACTGTTTTTGGATCTTTTTAATTGTTAATACATTTATTTTGAGTGAGTTTTGGCATGACATGACTGTAAACACTGAGCTAGGATCAGGAGGAGGCTTACGCGTGCGCGCCTGTAGACGCATTCATGAATGGATGCTGGTCATCTCGTACCCAAACCCATAAAAACTCTTACCCATCTTGGTAAACCCAGTGAGCTGTAAGCCAAAAGCTAGAGGGCGTACTCCAGACTGAAAAGTGATTCCAACAGGAGAGGGAACCAACAAGATGGCGGCCGTAAATGTGTTCAAAAACATTATTTAATATAAAAAATAATAATCTCATATAATACATAAGACCACATAAATTACAACACATATTCTTGCCAAAGCACAGTGAAGTTTTTATAAAATTAAATATATTGTTAATAGCAATGGAATGAATAATTTCTTGGTAATCTAGCATTTTTTGTATAACGAGGATCATATAGAATGCGTTCGCGTTTATATGCTTAACACGCTGCATTGCCTATCGTTCTCACGCAGATAGGCTCAACACAGGCGTGGCAGTGCGTACAGTGTAGCCGCCCTCTTTTGAACTGCGATAACATTAAAAGATTGCCATCCAGCCTTCGGCTATTACAAATCAAGTCATTCATGGCATATAAAATTACAATGAATGCACGAAAGTTCGGAGTGTTACAAGTTATTATTAAATTATTAAAATTAACAATAATTGGGGGTTTTTTTTCAGTAAAAAAACATACTCATAGTCCTAAATTCCTATAATGTTAGTCCTACTGGTACCGTATTCATTGTATATGTTTCCCCTTATAGACAGATCGACTATTTGTATAATATTATTGATTACAATAAATATTGATTGATTGATTGATTGATTACACATGCCATACTACCTATTCTCTTTTATTACCCATTTAGAAATAAACCATTCGTAATTAATTATTATATAGGCATACACATTGTAGGCCTATTATTACCACTAATAGGCCCCTAATATATTTATTCACTCTGATGAAGAAGTGTTTCTAAAGCTAGGTATTAAATTCTCTATCTCTGTCCAATGATAAACAATTAAATGTAAATAATTGTTAAAAAGTTCAGTTGATTTGCAAATAAAAACATTAAAATAAAAGAAATAAAATATGGTAGATATTCCAGGTACCTAAACAATTCCAGGTAATTGAAACACAAATTTGTATTCCAAAACATAAAAATTTGATTCATTTGCACTTTCTATAAAGATAACAGTACATTTTATATGTTAAATCGTATTAAATCTTAATTTTACAGTCATATTATTCTTCTGTTATATATAGCCTATTTCCTATACAATAACCTTCCGTACCCTTAAAATAGGCGCCTATAATGTGTCGCGTTTATTTGCATTGATCGAATAGGAAGTGTAACATCTTCCTACTAGTACTACACTATCTTTGCTTTTGTGCCTTCTATTTGACTAAGTGACGTAATTTCCGTTCAAAGTTCAGAGGTTGGATCTATTGTTTTCATTTGGAAAAAAACACTCGCTGGAACTGCATGCACGTGCAGCAACCTCTCGATTTCTTAGAGAAAGAAGACGGGTTTTTAGTCAAAATAACGATTTAGATTTATCTGCCAATAGTGATATCGATATTTCACAAATAAGTAGTATATTATGCTATTGAAATTAGTAAATTTTAGGTTTTGTGAAATAATTAGAATTTAAATGATATGTCCCATCCGTAACAAAAATGTCCCGTCTGTAACAATATATTTTTGAAATATGATATTTTCATGCAAATATAAAATTTTCAAAAAATGTGTCATAATATAATAAGATATAGTCCCCAGGAGGAAAAAATAAAATATAAAGATAATTACTTTTAAAATAAGTGTAAAAAACATCGCGGACGGGACATTTATGAATTTGAAATGCATGTATGAAATTTTTTTTTTATCTTTTGTGGTTAACCACTACCTTTATTCATTCAATGTTACATAAACAACTAGAAAGCCACTCCGAGAGTGCATACCTCCGCCTACAGTAAAATTCTCCTACATAAGATTTCTCCGGTAATAAAAAAAATATGTATATATATTTGTGTGTGTCTTAATGCTGTTTCTGATTTAGGCTAATTTCACTACAAGCATGTGTATGCGAGTTTGGTGTAATGGTTATGTAGCACGCCTTTCAAGAATTAACAATAGCTTCAGTTGACTAACAATAGAGCAGCAACGCGAAAATCAAACGAGTGAATTTGAAAAGAAATAGGTTTTTTTAAACTACTCGCATCAAAAAACGTGCACATTAAATCAAATTATGTTTTACAATTACGAATCAGAAATTATAACTCTTGCCTCTTGTACAAAAATGAAGTTTTTTAGACAAGTAGTTTTCGAGAAAATGCAATTACAGTTTACTTGTTACTTTAAGACTGCTCGCCGGCTTTTGAAAAATGTTGTCCTATCTTTTAACACTAGTAGGTCTGAAAAGTATACTAAAAAGTGGTCCAGAATTGGGACCTTGGTCCGAAATGGTCCCAACATTTAATGGAATGGTCCTTGACCATATATCTATCTGTACATTCATTTTGGTAAAGATCTTGTAATTACTTTTTGAATAATCCTGCTAACAAACAAACAGACAGACAAACTAGCCTTCGCTATGCGCGATACTTGGCCAAATCAAAATTGGCCTCCTGACATTGACCCAATTTTCACCAAAAGTGTGTCTTATGCTGTGTGATTTATGCTAATTTCACTACAATCATGTGTATACGAGTTTGGTGTACAGGTTATGTAACCAGCCTTTCAACGAACAATAGCTTCAGTCGGCTAACAATAGAACAGCAACGCGAAAAACACACGGGTGAATTTGAAAAGAAATAGGTTTTGTAAACAACTCGCATCAAAAAACCTCTATATTAAATCTAATTAAGTTTTAAAATTACAAATCACAAATTATAACTCTTGCCTCTTGTACAAAAATGAAGTTTTTTGGACAAGTAGTTCTCGAGAAAATGCAATTTAAGTTTACTTGTTAATTTAAGACTGCTCACCGGCTTTTGATAATTCTGTCCTATCTTTTAACACTAGCAGGTCTGAAAATAATTTTTAAAAGTGGTCCAGAATTGGAACCGTGGTCTGGATTTTAACCAAAATTGGGCAGTGTCGTCCTTGCACCAGGTGACATGTCTGGTAGTAATTTGGAGTCATTCGAATCAAAACTGTGAGCGCTAGAGTGATGACAAACAAACAAACACACACACACACACAAACCGCACCAATCAACATACTTGGCCAATTTTCAATTTGGCCAAGTAACAAACACACGCTACCGATTACATATACCTCCTTGGCGGAGGTAAACAATTACAGAATCTCATATATTTACATTATTTTCTGCATATTTTTTGCTATGTTATCTATTACAAAATATATTGCATATTTAATAAAAAGTTGTTTACTTATGAAATGTTTGTTAAATTATTTATCATAATTTGTGTGTCTTTCAGTTTATATATATTTGTATATATATATAATATCAATACATTCACACGTATAGAAATATATACTGTATATCAAATATATAAATCCAAAGGCAAATTATTGAAAAAAATGACAATGCTGTGGGTATCAGTGGCTGGATCTCAATGGAGATACAAAAAAAAAAGCGAAAAGCTAAATCAAAACGATAAAGTAAACAGCCAGAAAAGTTAGCAGAGCTTTCGGGCAACACTAGCCATTCATCAGTACAAGTATATCAAATATATATATACATACACACATATATACCCATACAATACATACACATATGCATAAAATTAACATTAAAACCAGGAACGATAAAAAAAATATACACAAATATAATACATTAGACCTATATACACTGGCATAAAAAAACCTATAAAAACTGTCAAGTAATAAAATGGAAATGTATACACAAATTAAAAGTATAATATACGTATACATACAGACAATATACTTTATTTCCATTAAAGCTTACTGAAAAAATTCTGACAGTTTTTCTTTGACGTTAGCCCATTTTTGCCTAGCATTGATAATGTTACATGTGTATTCATTCTAATTAAATTAAAAAGTTCTATTCCGTATAGGTTCCATATTGTTTTTTGTACATTTTCATTTTTCAACGTTATTTTATATGTTATACATGATTTATATATTGAAAAACAAAAAACAGAAATTAATTCATTGATGAGTTTGCTATTTGTATTTCCAGTAACTATATTACTAGTCCAACTTGAAAAGTTGTGTTGTGTTTCGTTAACAGGAAAACACTTAACAATTAAGTCGGGTCAAAATATGAAAATATAGGGCCTATAACCCCAAAAAATTCCAAGAAAATGTTTTTTGATGTATTACAATAAAATATGGTCTCAAAAAACATATATCAAAAGTTTACTCAAATCAGACTACCGCAAAGGTTCAAAATTTGACGTTAAAAAAGATGGCCGCCAATTAAAAAAAATCTGTAATTGCTTGTAGTAGATTATTCAAACTATATATGTTTATATTTACACTTTTTGAACATTTTGTTCAAACATGACCGGAAATTCCAGTTTGTGACCTTTGACATATATGGCATGACGTTTATATATCTACGTAACTGCAAATCACAGAGTCTTGATATTGGTGTCAAAATGTTCAGAACATACATATTTATATTTACCCTTTTTAAACATTTTGTTGAAACATGACCGGAAATTCCATTTTGTGACCTTTGACCCATATATGGCATAAAAAATGTTCATATCTATGTAACTAAAAATCATAGAGCCTAAATAATCGAAAACACAAGGTTTTCCCTTTGACACGATGTGTGTCTAAGTGCGTAAAAGCTGATTACAGGCTCTTTTGAACCTTTGCGGTAGTCCAATTTGGGTAAACTTTTGATATATATTTTTTGAGACCATATTTTATTGTAATTCATCAAAAAACATTTCAATTTTTTTGGGGTAATGAAACAGTTTGACTCGACTAAATCATTGAATCAAACTTTCTCCAGGCTGGCTGAATTGTATTACATGTATAAAGCATAGGTTTTTCGTATTCTACTTCTATTTTACATTTTTGGCATTTATCACTATCAGCTAATTTCCATAGTCTCAATTTTTTTCTACATTCTATAATTCTGTGTAACAATTTAAAGTTGAATTGGGCAACTTTTACAATATGTTTTGGTGTTTAAAACTTTATTACACCATATTGTGTTCCAATTTAAATCGACACCAAATTCTTGTTCCCATTTCACTTGTGATCTTGGGATAGAGACTTTACTATTAATAAGATATCTATAAAACGTAGATGATTTATTTTGTTTATAGAATGTAATGTAAGCATGTCTAAGGCTTTATCTATTTCATTTTCAACATTTGGTATTTTAACAATTGTTTTCCATTGATGCGGTATGGCATCGATAACAGCAAAGTATTCTATTAACCCGTTTTTTTAATTACATAACATTGGAATCAACCTTTGATATGTTATTAGTTCAGTATCAACAATTATATCATTGATTGTTTTGATACCAGAATTTAACCAGGAGCAGAAGTACATTGATTTGCCATCCAATGTTATTATACTTGTTTTCCCATAATTGTTGAGATTTAATTTCGTTTACAGTACTTAACATGTTATTTAGAATCACAACAGCTTTTAATAATTGTTGATAGAACACTGGCATATTTTTTAAAATTGTATGATTTTCAGTATTAATTTTACTAATCTTAAGTGTACATTCTATTGGGTACATATAATGTCTCGGGATAAATTTCCATTTCCCAGGATCTGGGCTTAGCAAACGTATGCATGTATGAAATTAATAAACAACAAAATTTTAATTAATCACTTGATTATGTAATATTGAGACATAAAGTAAATATATCTGTTGATAAAACAGTAATAAAATGCATAGTTTATGAATTAAATAAGATTTTCAAATTTCCCGTCCGTAACGTCAAATTTTAATATTTAATATTCAATAACTTAAAAAATAAATATCAGAACAATAAAAAAAATGTTATTTAATAAACTTCAACATTTCTACATTGAGAAATGGCCAAGAGTTACATCAAAATCAGTAAATGAAATTTTTCAACCTACGGACCAAATACTGTGGAATGCCCGTAATAGTAGTGAACATTTGTGGTTGTTAAAACTATAGATGGAATATGCTGTTACTAGATCCATGTTATTGGTTGTAACCCTTCACAGTTGTAGAGAATGTCATTGGTAATTGATAAGAAACAGAAAACTTTTTAATACGTACAAATATAGTGTAGTGAGTGTGTCATGTTGTTTAAAAGTGTACAAATAAAAAAACGAGTCTGGGAAAATCTGTACTTGTGATTTGTTAGGAGCGTGGAGGAGATAACTTCTTGTAAATTCCGGAGTGCATGTTATTAGTCATTTTATATGCATAGATAAAATGTTGGTCAAAATCAATATAAGGCCAAAGAAAATAAATAAAGCAAAAATATTTTGGGGAAAAAAATAGCAGACAAAAGATTTGAAAAATCTAAAATAGCGAAGATAGAATATTCATGAGTGCAGTAGACATTCTTTTTTTCACTATTTAGTTTTAGTTATCTGCGATATGCCTTGAAATGTTTTGATAAGGTGCAATATAAATGGTTTATGTATGTATATAATATGCACCAAAAAAAAAAAATTAATAATTGACAATAAAGAAGCAAATGAAACAAAACGTTAGAAAGAAAGACGTTAGATCTATTTGACATTTGAAAATAATTTACATGAGACAACAATTTATCACATTTACTTTAATGTGTGTGTGAGTGTTTATCTAATGAATTAATTGTCATCATGACATTGTTATTAAGAACAGTATGTAGAGGAATCATTATGAAACAAATAAATTCATTTTAATCAGAGATATTATGTACTGTGATCTGATCAATAGAACAGTTGTAGTAAGTGACATAAAGCTACTCCACAGTAGTTAAATACAATGATTGCCTCTATGATCTTATGCATAGCTGTGATTCTATGATCATATAGCATTAGCTGTGATTGAATATGCAAACAAAATGAAATTAAGACTCATCAATTTGTAACTATTGATGGTTCGGTCCTCCCAATCCTATTATTAAAAAAAGGCATACATATCATACATCACATACCTTCTACTATATATAAGTAAAAACATGACTTTATTGGAGATAATATCGATGAAAATGTACAGAATAATGGAATGCTATATGTCTCAAAATAAAACTTTATAAATCGTACTGAACATTGATTTAAATTAAAAATGTCCTCATTGTTTGTATATAATCCTGTATTACTGTTTCACTATTGTTGTAATATCCTGTAATTATCACACTTTTAAATATTTGTCACACAAATTATTAGTTACAAAGTGACAGGTTATTTCAAAGTGATACAAACTTTTTATAAAGTGCATTGTTTATTACAAAGTGTGACAGTATACATCTTCTTTATATGATACTTGATAATTGTTTTCATCATCATTGTGCTCATTATACTATACATGCTATACCTTTTCATCTATTTTGTCAGTGAATATGACTAAAAAATCACCATCTTTGGTAAGGCTTTAAAGAGATGATACTTTAGACATTAAATCTGTTTCTTGTGTTGGATATTTTATGTGGGCATTTTAATTCATAGAAACAATTCTGCTTTGCTATGTATCAAATTTGTTATCTATTGCTTGATAACAAATTGAATGCTTGAATTATATGTAATTAGCATTGGTTATTGACAGAGTTGTACAATTGGAATCTTGTAGACAATCAATTGATTGTGCTAAGTGCTGCTTATTATATAGCCTACTATGCACATAAACAAAAATACATAATAGATATGTAATTATTTGTTTAATAATTCATGGGATTAAAAATAAATGAATTAATGAAAACTATATAAGAAATTGTTTTCCTTTCATTTATGGACCAAACAATTTAGTATAATTCAAACTAATATTGAAGAGCGAGGTTCACAGTCGTAAATTTAGATCTAGAGAGCAATGCATTATGTAGAAATTTAAATGTGGCTGACGCAAGAATTGTTGGCTACACTTGTGTGTACCTTTATCAGTGTATTGTTGAACTTATTTAATTGCCTTGTCATTTGCAATTTCTTGATTATAACCACAATAATGTTAGTGTTAAGCTTCAATCGATTAAAGCAATTTTTTCTCATAAACTGTTTAACACAAAAAAAAATTACATCAGAAGAAAGCCAAAAATCTGGGAGGGCAGGGGACGCTAAACAAGCAAGCATTAGCAATTTACAATCAGTTTTAAATAATACAAAATTAGCTAGAATACTGTAGATTTTGAAAATCCAAATAATAGCTAGATACTGTACTATATTATTTTAATTAGCACATAAAAAAGTATGTTGTAGATTGTTGAAAGCCCTAAAATAGCTAAATTTAACCCAAATAGCAAAGATATATGAGTAGCAAATCAATAGAATTTAATAGGCTTGAATTGGTTCCTAAACCAAAAGATTTCAAGTTATAACAATGGTTCCAACTAAAATTTAACACAAGGCTGTAGGAGCAACTCAAATAATTTTAACTATGTTATGCTGCCATTGGTTAAATTTTAACAACTTAGGATCTTCAAAATTATACAGAAATACCACCAAAAATATGAAATTTTGTATAATATATGTGTGTGTATATGTAATATATATTTTGTCATAATATTATTATGGTGTTATGGGCTTATGTATTTGCTTTAATTTAGGTAAGAAGAGCCCTTCTATCAAAAGTAATCCTCACAACCTTTCATTTCAGCATAGATTATTATCATAAATGATAGAAATATCCTCAAATTATAAAGAGCAAAGTAATCAAGGTGAAGGTTGATGATAGACATGATTCATATTCACAACTTATTTTTTTTTTAATGTACATTTTTTTTTTTAAACTTATATCAACAAATGTTATTCGTGTTTTCTAACCTGCCTAATACTAAAATACAGTTAAATATTCAAAAGAAGTTTATGCTATGAAAAGTGTTATGAGTATTCTATTGAATGTTATCAATTTATAAAAACATACTGACTATAATACCATTTAACTTTACTTTGATGATTGAGGTGTATGCTATCAGCATTTTTTATTTTACAGTACAGTAGTTAAATTATAATAATCAATAGCAAAAATATTTAAAAACTGTGCTGTAAAATTCATTTCACACTTTATTTCTAAAAGCAGCATTCGGCAATGAATTATGGAAAATAAATGTGTATATTATTTAATACACATATTAATGTTATGGTATAACAGTGTGTAAACAAAGTATACAAAAAATTTGATTGCAAATTTAAACAGAATAGTATGAGAATTTGTAAAAAAGAAGAAAAAAAGTTATTATGCATGTGTTTATAACTTATTCATCATTTCTATATTGAACTATATATGCACACCAGTATTGTGTTATTCTATTCATTTTAAGAATGTACAAGATATATTTAAAATATGTTTGTTACGAGAATTGGTATTATTATAATGTAACTACAATAGTATAATAACATGGATACTACAGTAGTGTATTTTCAACTAAATTAATCTTCCCATAGAGATATTATATAATATCTATGATTTTCCTAAAGTCTTATAGTACTGGTAGTCGTCTAAATTCTAAAAACAATAGTTTCAATTTATTGATTGGTTTCACTGAAGGTTAAATTAATGTTATAAATTGTGTGTATGACTTACCTTATTCTGCATATTGACATCAGCTCCACCCTCTAAGACCAGTTGGCAGATGGTTGTATTACCTGCTGAAGCAGCATACATTAATGCTGAAGCGCCAGACTATTAAAAATATTAAATAATAAACAAAGTTACAAAACATGTACATCATATTCCTTAATATCGAACACACAAAAAATGACTAATATTAATAATCTTATAAATATCCTTAATTTAATAAAAGTTAATATTTTTTCAATGTTGAAAATAATTTTTCTAATAACAACAATCAATTTTAAATGATTATTTCTATAAATCATTGTAAAATATATTGTTTTGTGTAAACTATTCTTATGATCAAGGTATACTTGAATTCTAAACTATAAAACAGATTATACTATGCTATATCATCTACAGTATAATCAATTTTATTTTGAAATAGTTGGATTGAATGCAAACTATTGTGTAAAGAAAGGCTATCTACATGTTTTAAACAATTTTATTTATAAGGTTTTTTTTACAGTGCAATTATAATATAAAACTGGACAATTTATTTTAAATTTCAAATTGTGTTGTAGCTGTTAATAACAGGTTTTCACTATTCAATTGTCACCACTCCAACTTGTAATAGCCGTACTTGTTGATAATCATTTAGGCCTACTGTTTATTAGTGTGTGTTTTGTGTGTAGGCATTTCTATTTTATACAAAATTGTTGACAGTGTAAATCATAACCTCACATTTTATTCACAATTATTTAGTATACATTTTCTATCATATTATTTTGTCGTGTATAAAATATATCTAATAAAAATTTTAAATCAATAAAATTAATCAATTAAAACTTAATGTCTTTTATAAAAAACATTGTATAATACTAATTTTTAGCATTGCTTTGATATACATTTAGGATCTATGAAATAATAACAGACAGTATGTTATCATAATCATTGAAAGAATAACAAGTATTATTGCTATTATACTATGTTATACCGACTGTAGTCAGTACTAAAGAATAATAGATAAATTAGGCCTGAACATAACATACTAATTATGTGCGAGTTAAATGAACAAAAATTGTTTAAGCCTTTATTGTGATTATTTGCCATCATTTATAATAAGTTTAATTTGTTGATTCAGTTAACTATTTATTAGTGTATATAGTGATAGTATGTCTTAATTATATTATCACAATTATTATGAATTGTAATGTATACCATCTACCAGTCATAACCCTAATCTATTTCATTCAAAAAAATTAAATAAGATTATTATAGTTATACACAATTTTTTTTCTTGTGAACTAGGTTTGTTTATTATCACTCTCACAGTGCTAAAATATTTATAAAATTATCTCATAAGGTTGATTATTTAGTACATCCATCGTGAAATAAATTAATCCACAAAATCCCTCTTGATTCTCTAAAAGAATAAAGATAAACATAGTTCTTGGTATCGATTTCTATAGTTTATTTACAATGTGCCTACTGTGTAGAGTTCACCAATAACTAATATTTCAGAATCTGAAGGAGTTTCTCATACATTTCAAAACTAAATTTCAAAAACACAACATAGACACAAACATGCAGTACAATAATAAATATAGAACAAAGTGATAGTAGACTAAAACAACATTATATTAAATATCATTTTTATACAATTTTTAAAATGTTTAGAGGATTAATGTTTAATATATTAAGATTTGAGTGTCATAAGGACTAAATATCAAACAATTTATTTGTAATTTAAATATTCTTATGTTTCCTCATCATTATTGTTTCAAATTAATTAATCAAATTTCAGCATATCACCGGGCGGTTTAAAAATCATGTTCTATGCCTGTTGTGGTTTATCTTTCTCTCATGTTGCTCAATCTTAAGCTATGTCTACACTATCACTACATAAGTTTGACAAAAAAAGTGTGCTCTATGCCCAAATATCATCATCACACACCATATATGTGTGCACATCACATTTATTTCTCACATAAAGTTTGATAGTGGTAGACAGAGCTTTATAATGATCTACAGCAGTGGTGGCGCCAGCGGGGGGGCTACGGGGGCTCTAGCCCCCTCGTCGGGGAGCCTAGCCCCCCCATCGGGGAACACGGGTACTTTTTGTCGGGGAATATAATATACAGTAAAAAACGTTCGCGTTCACTTCATATAGCTTCAGCGCCTAGAAAACCACGACGTTCCATTGACCGTGAGAGTACGTCAGAGGGCTAATATGCACTTTTATGCATTCATTATTGCCAGCGATCTAACTTACTACTAAACATTAGCTAGGTACGCACTTGTCTGGCGGTATCCCTTTGTACGAATCGTTCAACGTTGGGTCGAGACGCGTGATATCATGTTTCATCCAGGGACCAAAATGTGTACTGTAGTTATTTTCCAGGCGAAGTTTACCGACGGTTACCGAAGGGAACACGGGTACTTTTTGTCGGGGAATATAATATACAGTAAAAAGCGTTCGCGTTCACTTCGTAGCTAGCTTCAGCGCCTAGAAAACCGCAACGTTTCATTGACCGTGAGAGTACGTCAGAGTGATATTATGCACTTTATATGCATTCATTATTGCCAGCGATCTAACTTACTACTAAACAATAGCTAGGTACGCACTTGTCTGGCGGTATCCCTTTGTACGAATCGTTAACGTTGGGTCGAGACGCGTGATATCATGTTCCATCCAGGGACCAAAATGTGTACTGTAGTTATTTTCCAGGCGAAGTTTACCGACGGTTACGTCGTGTACTGCGTCGACGTACGCTACACTACAGCAAAAACGAATTATGTTAATTGTTCGTATGTTCACCAATTTTTTAATTTACAAGTAACCTTCTGTACCGTGGGGCACCTAAAATAAATTTTTCATCCATTACTAAACAAAAAAACATGCCCTTTTCGCTTAGCCAACATCTTATTATAGCTAAGTTATTACATTTTCAATATCCTGTATGTCATGAATTTCTCACCACTCGGAAGTCCAGATGGTACGCACGCATACACCTGGGAGGAATAAACTTATTTCCCCGACTGAAAAAGGTCTACGCTTGCGTTTTTTAAGCCTCTAGGCCTGATGTTTCCAAAGTATAAAATGCAATTTTTTTGAAGACCTGCAGCTCTAGTTTTAAACATTTTCTTAGCTCAGCCCCAACAATAAAGCTGGTCATATTTCGAAGAACAAGAAGTACATTTTCCGGGACCTAACATCTCTATTTTTCAAACATTTCTTAGCTCAGTCACAACCATGATAGGGACTTATATATTTTGTTTCATGTTTTGAAGTATAATAAGTCCAATTTCCGGGACCTCCAACTCTATTTTTCTAAATTTTCTTTGAACTTTTATTTTTTAAATTGAAAAATATGGATTGAAACAGTCATCGTGCATCGTTTTTTTGCACGCAGTATTTTATTTATGCATTATAAAAAATGGAAAAAATGGCTACCCTAAATCTGATTAAAAAGACCTCAAATGACGCTAGAACGTGGGGGCCCTTGGCGGCCCCCTGGCCCCCCAGCCTAGTGATGCTCGCTTCGCTCGCATAGCCCCCTCGTCGGGGAATGTAGCCCCCGCGTCGGGAAGATCCTGGCGCCACCCCTGATCTACAGTAGTTCAAAATTTTGAATGTTATGTAATATTATATAATGGGTGTGGCGTAATGGCATTATTATATTGTTCAAATTATATTTTATATAGTTCCGTGGTTTTGTACATGTCAGCTTTAATTTAATACCAAACATGCCATATTATTTGATTTCTTAAACTTTCCCACGAAGTTATGTAATATATAATAACGTCATTATATTGTGAAATTATATTTTTCTCATGCTAGAGGTATTTTACATGTCATAAGCTATGATTTGATAACAAACTTGACATATTTATGTAATTTATATTTTTTAGATATTTTTACATAATACATTATGACGTCATTAAATTGTTCAAATTTGTGGGCACCCTTCTAGAATTGAGGTCTAAAATAGGTCCTAAAGAAGGTTTCTGCCAAGTTTGGTGCTTTTGTCACGAAGTGCACAAAAAAAGTGCTAAGCGCCTAAATTGTCATCGCCTTTTTAGAAAACGCATGGACAATGGAAATTAACAATGTACTGTTCACTAATTTAATTAAAATCGCCGCCTAAAAATCCTACCTAGGCTAGGCCTAGTAGGAGACGACACATGTTAGTGGTTAGCCTAATTTAGCCGGACGAGACGACATCGTGCACCGAATAGACATCGGAGTGGAGTCTAGTTTCGGCGGCCTAGGCTTACGCTAAATTATTTACTCCTACCTTGGCTCAGCAAATTATAAATAAGCCGACGTAAACATAAACAAATATATGCAAAATCAATATATTCCATGTTAAGATTTAACATAGGCTAGTCCTAGGCCCAATTATTACGACATGTCACTGTGTAAAGAAAATGGCCCTAGTATTCTGTAGCTACGTATAGGTACTGTTAATTTGGAGAGAGAGTATCGCGTTTGATGTCATGAGACACAAAATCTTCGTCGCGTTTTCCAGGCCTGCCATAATATGAAAAAAAAAATTCTAGGTCTGTGCGCGATCGACGTTCCGATAACTATATTTAGAATGTTAACGATCTTTTGTTGTCGGCATCGTTTCTGGTTCGACTGGACGTTTTATTTTTAGAAGTTTGCCTAAGCCTATTTACTACTACTAGTTCATTGTGGTTCACCGTGTGGTGCCATAATGCCTCTACCGTGGGAAATTTCAATTTATTTATATATTCATTTATATATTCGCCATCAGTCGAGTAGATAAAAAAACATTTAAACGATTAATAATATTTATTAATAAATGCTTCCGAGTAATTTACAACTTGGTCCTCTGTCAGTCAAAATTGACTCATTAATTTTGCACACCTTGTTACCTCACAAAAAACATCGTAGGGTTGTCTACGAAATGCATTTTTCCGACCTTATTATGAAATGCGTGGGTTTGGCGCTGACCACCACTCATGACATGCTTGAGCTGATAGGGTTTGATTTCAGCCTCAAGAAGCAGTGGGTAGTGCACCAACATGTTGATAACTACTACAAGTAGTTTGTGTCAATATCTATATTAATTTGCATGATTGGTTCATGACGTATATTTTAAATAGGGAAAATGTTACATGTCAATCATTAACATTGATGACTGTCATTTGCCTCAGATGGACATTGATGTTCTTATTCAATGGAGTAACATGGAAAATTAATTTTCAAATTATTTCTATATCACATTCTAAACATCTCATCACATATTTTTATCAGTTGAATGGTTGTATCTTTGAGAGAACACTAACTGATCTTGGTGTCAAAATAGCATCATCAGCTTTTAATATGTTGGGATGATCATATCAACAAAATTGTTAATAAATCCCAGAGGCGGATCCAGCCTTGAAAAATAGGGAGGGGAAAAGGGGTTTGTGACAAAGTTTGAACAATCGGCCTCAGGAACTGGTGGGGGAGGGGGTAGCAAAAGGCCTCCAGTGTTCTACCATGTTTTAGGCTGTTTTATTTAAAAGTGGTTAGGTTTTGTCAATTTGTTAATGTTATGGTACATTTTATAAGTGGACAATTGAATTGTTTGTTATGGGCCCACCGTTTCAAACTGCTGTGTGAAATTCGTTCTTTCATATAACAAAAATACAAAAGCCGATGAGCTAAATTACTTGCCTTAAAAAAGTAATCTATTTTCAAAAGAGAGAGAGAAAAATAGGTAATATTTGTTAATATAAGCATGAATGATAATGTAGGACTTCAATTTAGTATAGAGCTGAATAATAGTGTGTGTCGTACTATTTCACATAAACCATCATACCTATTTTCATGTTACAATCAGTATGATGTTAATAAAAGTTTGTTTAGTTATTTGTCCAACAGATGAATAATTATATCATTGTTCAGATTCTGAAAATAATTACAATTACAGTGGATTGAGTTACCAAGCCGGTATTAGCCAATCAAGTTGTCTAAGCAAATTGTACTGAAAGACGAATGTACTAAATTATATTGACAAACCATCTAACATACAGCTAAGATAAGATATAAACACACAATATACTTTTTAATACTAAAAACTGAAGAAGAAGGAAGTGAAACAATTATGTTGAAAAAAAAATATGATGCTTTTAACAATCAGTGTGAATGTTAACTGCAAATATGCAACCAGAAAACACTTATAAAAGATCTTAAAAACAAATTAGTATTGATGCACTTTAATTAGTGTCAAGTAATTTAACGTTGTATTATCAAATTCATTGCAAGGGAAAACAAATTGATGTATACCTGGCTCTGGATGTTGACAGCTTTCTTGTCACAAAGGAATTGGCAAATTCCTTCAGGTGTTTCTTCTCCCGCAATCTATGAAATAAAACACATAGATCAATAGTTACATTTTTCATTAAAATACATACTATAGTAAACATAGACAATAACATACATTCCATGTTGCATTAAATTACAGCCATTATATTATAATATTATCATTATAATATTAATATTAGATTACTCAAATAAATAAGTTTTTTTTCTTCTTGTCTTAAATTTTGTATTTACATTATTTTTATATAAAAATTTTTAATGAAATTTTTATTTATTTATTTTTTTATATTTACTTTTGTATGAGGGGTAGCTGGCTCATTTGATTTACAGCAATGTATTTTGCTTAAGCTGCCCCTGCCCAGCTTTTTTCATCTTTCATATATTTTATTGCATGTATTGTATTGATGTCATGCTGGTCAAATAAATAAAACAAAACAATCACATCAAATGAGTCAAGAGTATTTATAAGCACTACAATGATCATTTTGATCCATTATGGCGGCACTGTAAGTTGAAGTTGTTGTGACCCTATTTTATACTGCCATATTGTGACTTTTAATTCATTTAGTTACTTGCTTTATATCTCTTCCGTTTCCAGCGCATTAGCTCATAGAACAATTTATTAAGTTGCTAAGAGGCTACTGTAAGTATTGCTAGTTAATTGTTGCTGGTTAAATTGTATTATACTAAAATAGTGTAAACTTGCCTACCTGAATGCCATTGAATGCACAAAGATGAAGAAGGTTTTGTTTGAGGCGATGATCCATTGTAATTCTGCTAAACAGAAAAAAGGCAGAAACAATGTATAATGTTTAAAACGGTTTAAAATAAAAACAATTTGTCAATTCAAAATTGTTAGGGTTTATATTAAAGTAACACACACATTAAAAAATAGATGATTACGAGTTACTTAAATATTAATGGTAGATACTTAGTGATAACAGCTCATCACAACAGCAAAGGTGATGAAGCAACATATCATTAGAATCATCTATAGACTGTTGTGGCTTTAAATCACCTCTTTCCTAAATAAAAGCATCCCTCACTCTAATTTTGAAAGTAACAAATATAAATACAGTACAAGTACTGAACATGATGTTGAAATAGAGTAAATATATAATACAATGTCTCCTCTATCAACAATTTCCTTAACCAATGCTTTCTCTATCAAATAATGTTATAATATTACTAGACCTACAAGAACTACACTTACAGTGGTAATGCTAAAATAAAAGAAATCCAAAATATGCAACGTTTCCTCTTCAAAAGTTGAATGCAAATGGTTGTTGTACAGAAGACCAAACACTTTTATATCATTATTTATATAGTGATAACCAGTGCAATTCAATGGATTCTATACAAATTACAACATAGCGTGACTTAGTGTTTGCTTTGTTCTTATCATTTAGTTGATTAGAACTACAAACCAACGTGAATTACCATTTTAGGTAAAGCAAACACTAGGTGTATCAAGGTACCCCAGGTAAACCCTAATAATGACTGATTAAGGTCTTGTGAAAATTATGCAATATATTTTTACTTGAAATTAGACAAAATACTATAATACATTAAATGAGACGAGGTTCATACAAGGTTTTAGTAAATAAACATTATTAATGATATTAGTAATAACAGGAACTGAGTATTTCCATATTTAGTTTTACAGATTATTGTTTCTTAAATTAAGATAATGGTTACAACATGGAGGCAGCGGCACAAACAATTTTGCAACACACTTTTTTGGCTATTCTGTATGCATAATCATAACTTCCTCACGATCTGTGTGAAAACACCCTCTCAACCGTGACGAGTTGTAAACAATCCTAATTAGCATCATGCATAATGCATACTCATGGTTTGAAATCTTTGTTTACTTACTAACGACGATTTTCCAGACAAAATGTAATCAAATTAATTTACCTGTTAATTACGTAAACTTTTTGTTTTTGACTCGAATTTTCGACTTAAAGTGAATAACTTTAATATCACTTTGATATGGCCAATTTAAATTTAGAATATTTTGACCTTCATTTTTTTTGTTTCAAGGGACAATACATCTTTAGACAAAATTGTATATAAAGACAGAAGACAAACTGAAAAAAGAGTTTTTATAAAAGTATAAATAAACTACTATATTTAAAGCTACAATAGTGCAACAAAGCCTGGTTTAATATTTGCTTTAAGTTTATCAGATATGATATTACTAAGGGAAATAACAGGGTGACAAACAAACAGTAAACTAAGGCAAAGGTTAGTAGATTAATGTAGTTTAACGCCCGTATTCTTAAACCGGACTTTAGCCGTATTTCGAAGTTCGACTTGAAAAAGTCGTAGTTCGAGCTATTACTTCAAATTCGATTCAAAAAATGAAATAGTCGAAGTATACAGTTCGACTTAATGAAGTCGAGCTTTTAGTCGAGTTATACACGCCTGGGTAACAAAGGCTATACATTGACCAATGACAAGAGAGTATTTGAGGAGCAGACAAAATTTTGCGCATTGATATCACAATTTCCATTTTCTTACAAAACTGTTTACGCATCAGGACTATACATGAAAAATAATTTTAATCGTTAATTATTAGAACAAGATCAGTATTAATTTAACAGTGAAGTACTTTTGATTAATAACAAACAAAATCTTCAAAATATATTTAGGAACCATGGCGGTACGGTAACTTTCATATTTTCTAGGCCCCCAACAAAGTATGATCGCGACAAACCACGCACTTCATAGCATGAAAAGAAAGCGCTAGGCCCCCTAAACAATCCATCGCTTGGTGAATTTCCGCATCTGCCATTGTCGCTATGGCGTGACGTAGTTCAAGTCGAACTTGCGCGAAGAAAATAATGTAGTTTGTATACGGTTGTAAATAAAGATGATTTTCATTATTATAACTTATACCAATGTATATTTAATTAAGCTAATATAAAAATAGATATTTCATTCTTCAATATCTGGCCAATATAACAACTCAATGACTGTTACGTTTTTCATAAACATCGTTTAAAAACCATTTAGACGACCATTTAGCCCCCTCCAGGCCTAAAAAAATCGATCAAAATCTGTCTCGATTTAGTCGAGGTTGGCCTGAATCAGTCGGCGATTTAGTTGAAGTTTGGTTTATGAATTAAAATGACGTCATTTTTAAAGTCCGGTTTAAGAATACGGGCGTAAGTTCAAACAACAGCCAGGGCCAACAGATGAACACAAAATATATATACTTTACATCATGTTTGACACAGTTCATTAAAATAGATAGTCCAACCAACATAATATAAGAGTTAAAAACAATACTGTGTTTGATACACTTTATTAAATAGAAAGCCACAGATAAACCAACATAATATAAGAGTTAAAAACAATACTGTATTTGATACACTTTATTAAATAGAAAGCCACAGATAAACCAACATAATATAAGAGTTCAAAACAATACTGTATTTGATACACTTTATTAAATAGAAAGCCACAGATAAACCAACATAATATAAGAGTTAAAAACAATACTGTATTTGATACACTTTATTAAATAGAAAGCCACAGATAAACCAACATGATATAACAGGTATAAATTAATACTGTATTTGATACACTTTATTAAATAGAAAGCCATAGATAAACCAACATGATATAACAGGTATAAAACAATACTGTAGAATGTATTTGATACTTTATTAATTAGAAAGCCACACATAAACCAACATGATATAACAGGTATAAAACAATACTGTAGAATGTATTTGATACTTTATTAATTAGAAAGGAACAAATAAACCAACATGATATAACAGGAATAAAACAATACTGTATTTGATACACTTTATTAAATAGAAAGCCATAGATAAACCAACATGATATAACAGGTATAAAACAATACTGTAGAATGTATTTGATACTTTATTAATTAGAAAGGAACAAATAAATTCACTTTAAAATGTATAAGAACGTTTATAAGTTTAAAAGTTTAATGTACATTTAATGTTCAATTTGTTCATTTAATTACTTTTGTTGTTGTTTTTGTTTGTTCTTTTTGGATGCACTGTGTGACACCAGTACCACTGATATTAAGGTATCATTTTCAATAAAGACAAGAAACAACTGGGTAAAATGTACAACTTAACTCTTTACTGTACAAAATGTTTAACATACTAATAGATTGTAAAGACAAGCAGGTAAACCAACATGACAAACAGCTACATCACAAATACTCTATGATGAACATTTTACTTTTAAAGATATGAAATAATGAAGACCAATACTGGACAAGAATTGTTAAACAGCTACATACAAATACTCTATAGTGAACATTTTACTTTTAAAGATTAGAAATAATAAAGACCAATACTAGACATGAATTATCATAAATTATTTGTGTCAATCAAGTATTCAAAGTCGCATGATTTAATGTTTGCTTTGATTTTATCATTGCCCTACAATTTCAAATGTAATATTGGTTTAAGACAAAGTAAAATAAATAGAAAATCCAAAGGTCATAATATCAGATAATGTCAATGTCAAATAAATTCAAATATTTGATACAAGTAGACCAAAGGTAAAAATGTTATTTGAAGCAAACAAAAAAAAAATTAATTTTTTCTCAGGACCTAGACACAAACCAAGGAAATCAGAAACCTGTGTCTTAACATTTATCACTGGTGAACACAGAATAATGAGACAAATATAGACAGCACTATGAAATAGCAAGATGTGTCTTAACATTTATCACTGGTGAACACAGAATAATGAGACAAATATAGACAGCACTATGAAATAGCAAGATGTGTCTTAACATTTATCACTGGTGAACACAGAATAATGAGACAAATATAGACAGCACTATGAAATAGCAAGATGTGTCTTAACATTTATCACTGGTGGACACAGAATAATGAGACAAATATAGACAGCACTATGAAATAGCAAGATGTGTCTTAACATTTATCACTGGTGAACACAGAATAATGAGACAAATATAGACAGCACTATGAAATAGCAAGATGTGTCTTAACATTTATCACTGGTGAACACAGAATAATGAGACAAATATAGACAGCACTGTGAAATATCAAGATGTGTCTTAACATTTATCACTGGTGAACACAGAATAATGAGACAAATATAAACAGCACTATGAAATAGCAAGATGTGTCTTAACATTTATCACTGGTGGACACAGAATAATGAAACAAAAATGAACAGCACTATGAAATATCAAGATGTGTCTTAACATTTATCACTGGTGAACACAGAATAATGAGACAAATATAAACAGCACTATGAAATAGCAAGATGTGTCTTAACATTTATCACTGGTGAATACAGAATAATGAGACAAATATAGACAGCACTATGAAATAGCAAGATGTGTCTTAACATTTATCACTGGTGAACACAGAATAATGAGACAAATATAGACAGCACTATGAAATATCAAGATGTGTCTTAACATTTATCAATGGTGAACACAGAATAATGAGACAAATATAGACAGCACTATGAAATAGCAAGATGTGTCTTAACATTTATCACTGGTGAACATAGAATAATGAGACAAATATAGACAGCACTATGAAATAGCAAGATGTGTCTTAACATTTATCACTGGTGAACACAGAATAATGAGACAAATATAGACAGCACTATGAAATAGCAAGATGTGTCTTAACATTTATCACTGGTGAACATAGAATAATGAGACAAATATAGACAGCACTATGAAATAGCAAGATGTGTCTTAACATTTATCACTGGTGGACACAGAATAATGAGACAAATATAGACAGCACTATGAAATAGCAAGATGTGCCTTAACATTTATCACTGGTGGACACAGAATAATGAGACAAATATAGACAGCACTATGAAATAGCAAGATGTGTCTTAACATTTATCACTGGTGAACACAGAATAATGAGACAAATATAGACAGCACTATGAAATAGCAAGATGTGTCTTAACATTTATCACTGGTGGACAGAGAATAATGAGACAAATATAGACAGCACTATGAAATAGCAAGATGTGTCTTAACATTTATCACTGGTGGACACAGAATAATGAGACAAATATAGACAGCACTATGAAATAGCAAGATGTGTCTTAACATTTATCACTGGTGGAAACAGAATAATGAGACAAATATAGACAGCACTATGAAATATCAAGATGTGTCTTAACATTTATCACTGGTGGAAACAGAATAATGAGACAAATATAGACAGCACTATGAAATAGCAAGATGTGTCTGAACATTTATCACTGGTGGAAACAGAATAATGAGACAAATATAGACAGCACTATGAAATAGCAAGATGTGTCTTAACATTTATCAATGGTGGACACAGAATAATGAGACAAATATAGACAGCACTATGAAATAGCAAGATGTGTCTTAACATTTATCACTGGTGAACACAGAATAATGAGACAAATATAGACAGCACTATGAAATAGCAAGATGTGTCTTAACATTTATCACTGGTGGACATAGCATAATGAGACAAACATAGACAGCACTATGAAATATCAAGATGTGTCTTTTAACATTTATCACTGGTGAACACAGAATAATGAGACAAATATAGACAGCACTATGAAATAGCAAGATGTGTCTTAACATTTATCACTGGTGGACACAGAATAATGAGACAAATATAGACAGCACTATGAAATAGCAAGATGTGTCTTAACATTTATCACTGGTGGACACAGAATAATGAGACAAATATAGACAGCACTATGAAATAGCAAGATGTGTCTTAACATTTATCACTGGTGGACACAGAATAATGAGACAAATATAGACAGCACTATGAAATAGCAAGATGTGTCTTAACATTTATCACTGGTTAACACAGAATAATGAGACAAATATAGACAGCACTATGAAATAGCAAGATGTGTCTGAACATTTATCACTGGTGGACACAGAATAATGAGACAAATATAGACAGCACTATGAAATATCAAGATGTGTCTTAACATTTATCACTGGTTAACACAGAATAATGAGACAAATATAGACAGCACTATGAAATAGCAAGATGTGTCTGAACATTTATCACTGGTGGACACAGAATAATGAGACAAATATAGACAGCACTATGAAATATCAAGATGTGTCTTAACATTTATCAATGGTGGACACAGAATAATGAGACAAATATAGACATCACTATGAAATATCAAGATGTGTCTTAACATTTATCAATGGTGGACACAGAATAATGAGACAAATATAGACAGCACTATGAAATATCAAGATGTGTCTTAACATTTATCAATGGTGGACACAGAATAATGAGACAAATATAGACAGCACTATGAAATAGCAAGATGTGTCTTAACATTTATCACTGGTGGACACAGAATAATGAGACAAATATAGACAGCACTATGAAATATCAAGATGTGTCTTAACATTTATCACTGGTGGAAACAGAATAATGAGACAAATATAGACAGCACTATGAAATAGCAAGATGTGTCTGAACATTTATCACTGGTGGAAACAGAATAATGAGACAAATATAGACAGCATTATGAAATAGCAAGATGTGTCTTAACATTTATCACTGGTGAACACAGAATAATGAGACAAATATAGATAGCACTATGAAATATCAAGATGTGTCTTAACATTTATCCCTGGTGGACACAGAATAATGAGACAAATATAGACAGCACTATGAAATATCAAGATGTGTCTTAACATTTATCCCTGGTGAACACAGAATAATGAGACAAATATAGACAGCACAATGAAATAGCAAGATGTGTCTGAACATTTATCACTGGTGAACACAGAATAATGAGACAAATATAGACAGCACTATGAAATAGCAAGATGTGTCTGAACATTTATCAATGGTGAACACAGAATAATGAGACAAATATAGACAGCACTATGAAATAGCAAGATGTGTCTGAACATTTATCACTGGTGGACACAGAATAATGAGACAAATATAGACAGCACTATGAAATAGCAAGATGTGTCTTAACATTTATCACTGGTAGACACAGAGAATAATGAGACAAATATAGACAGCACATGATAGACTGAAGAATAAACTTTGACACAACAAAGCAGCAATTTTATCTTATTTGTATCATGTTTGTTTCTTGTTATCCTGAATTGTTAATTTTGTATAGATTTTCATTTTGTATGATTTACCATTTCAACTATTTTTTACTATTGTGAAACTTTACTTCCAATTCTGCCATGTGCTATGACATTTTAATAAAAGCATCTTATACTACAGATGCATATTGATTTTTCTTTTTGATCATGTCACATGGTGAATAAATTAATCAATTAAAATGTTTATTTATTTATGTACTAACTACTATATTTTACTCATCAATTAACTTAACTGCAAAATGAATTTAATGATTTTATGTGATTGTATAGTCACAGACAGCAAAGCTCAAAATGTGCAAATTACATAATAGTCAATTGTTTGTCTGTCTGTATTGAAGGAAGTTCAATAACATTGTACTTTGTGTCATACAGTAGCTACACTCACTCACACCCTGCAAAATAAATATGAACAGTACAAAGTAATCTTTTAAAATGTTTGACCAATTAACAACACAATTCTTAAAAACGCCCTCTAGGCTAAAACACAAAATAATGAAACATTTTTGTCTGTACTTTATCAATCAAAGAAGAGATTTCCCCACTTTCTGTATCCCTTTGTCCATTGCAACTCTCTTAAATATTCTTTTTTTAATGTCATTCCAGCCATTTGGAACAATCTCTCAATTCACATTCGTAACTTTGTTAAATTAATTTAAATTTGCAACCTATCAATTTCTTTCAGCAAAACTGTAAATAACAATTGAATTGAAAAACTTCCGTCTAATTTAGATATGTGAATAAGCTTTAAGAACCCTTTGTACAATTTAAGTAAAACAGTATTAGATTAGGCTCAACACTGTAGGGAGAGAATCCATAAAAAGGTAATATTTACACTTTAACCTTTGTATTGATTACAAATATAGAACAGCAAAGATGACAAATAAGCTTACATTGGTGGCAGTATTTATAAGAAAGAAGTGATCTCAAATGTTGGGGCACTGGTGGCAGTATTTGTAATCTGAGTTTAAATTTATTGATTTAATTTATTTCATTAAGTGAATTTTGTTTCACTTCACAAAGTGTATTTTATCATTTCATTTACAGTGAAGGAGGCAAAATCTAGATGATAAAGTTACAAATTTAAACTTTTATGATCATTAATGATGTATAAGAAAAAAAGGTAATGTATACAAATACTGTAATTATCATTTTGAAAACACACTCTGTATTGACTTATTTACTACGTTAATAAATATTTATATAAAATTTGACAAATTCTATACATGAGTGACATGATTTTCTAGATAGAGAATAAAAGAGTTAAACTAATATTATTAAAATCAGTCCAGATTACATGATCAAACCTCAATAAGCTGACAAAGGCTATGAAAATATGTGAGGAGTTAAATCACTCTTTATATGGTATATTAAAATGAGATAAAAGACTGAATTCACTAAGATTGTGCAATGGTCAGGTGACAAGATATTTAAATTCATTTTGTATCATCAATTCATATTCCATCAGACTGTTGAATGATGTACACATTGTGACTTGCTTTTTTATGTTATTTTTCTTGATTTACAGTTTTTATTATGTTCATATACTAAGGTACAGTTTTAAATATAGTGTTTTTAAATATGTTACAATAAAATGTTGCCATTCTTCCTGTGATATTGATTTGATTTAATAGCTACAGAAGGTAACAACCACAAGATGCAAGATGCTTTGCTATTCTGCCTGTGATATTGATTTGATTTAATAGCTACTGAAGGTAACAACCACAAGATGCAAGATGCTTTGCTATTCTGCCTGTGATAATGATTTGATTTAATAGCTACTGAAGGTAACAACCATAAGATGCAAGATGCTTACCTACAACTTCTGCTGATATTCCAGAACCCTGCTAAATAAACTAGGCGATAGTATAGCTCGCAGCATGTTATCATGCCTTGGCATTAGTATACAAATATTAAATGAATGTTTATGAGTTGAATTTAATGGGGAGAAATTTTCAAGGCAGAGCTGAGTTTAATAGAATCAGTAATTCACTAAAAAATGAAAACATTCATCTTTCTTTGTTATAAACACACACCTATTGTTCTAAGTAAACTTTATTCAGTCTTTTGCTTCCATCTTAAATCATGGTCAAAGGCTAGGCCAGGAAGTAAGCCATCAAAAGGCAGCCCACCAATTTGGGCAGGGAGTACAATTAGCTTTCTTCTTAACAACGAGCTACAACTATTCTGTGCCACCATTCATTAACGCTGTGAATTTAATCAATTTTGATAAAAAGATGTTTGTTTGGCCCCTAAAATCATCTTGAAACCATTTTTTTGGTTAAAGTCTTTCTGTAATTCCAGTCGGAAAACTGCTATGATTATCTATATAAGCCTAGCTAGTAAGCAAGACAGGCCTAGGCTATGCCTAAACAGTACCTAGGCCTTAGCTAGCTATAGGCCTAAGTTTAGGCCTGGGCCAGCCTACCTGTTCCTTCTACGATACTATTACTCTAGCACCCTTTTTGTCTAGTATAGCCATAGGCCTACATCACCCTACATAAGTAGGCCTACATACAGTAGGCCTAGGCCTAGTAGGCCCTAGCTTGGCCTAGGCCTAACTAATAGAGCAGTATTTATTTAGGCCTAGCCTAGGCTAGGCCTAGGCTAGCCTAGTAGTTTAGTAGAGTGTACCTTTACATTTATTTTGCCATTTTTGTCTATCAACATTCACTATACTATACATAATTATTACCACAAAATATTACCAGTAACAAACGTAACAACTTGTTCACCAATATTTTGAGAACTTTTTTGATGAGCCATCATCATGCCACACGTGTGGTGGCTGTTGAAGAAGGATGACTCTACATTTTATGACCTGGATCTTGAGAAGTACGTACCTGGGAAATTACTGCAATCATTACTTATTAATTAATCCGAATTTTAAAAATGTTTGCTTTTTTATTGTGGGCCTACATTTTAATCTTTTTATTATTGCCTCTTGCCATTTTTATCGCTTTCTTGATAAACTTGTTCATTGTTTATGTTTTGTTGTCGTTCAATTTTATACCTCCATGGTTCAATCAACAATTAAACAACAAAAACCTTAACTAATATATTTTTATATTATTTTTTACACAGACTACCTATTTTTATTGAAAAATTAATTGTGTGTATTTTTACCTAAATTGCATTCTTAGAAAAATATTGTATGCCTATTTTACTTCTTCATATGTTATCGATTTATAGAAAATAGTACACCTTGTGGGGGTGAGCACATTTCTGTCGTTGTTGACGTTTTATTATTTACCATGCTAATTTTGACCAATGACAAGCGACAGTTCAAGTAATCCAATCAAATTACACTTTATTGCGGCCATATAGTTAGTAGGTCTACTAAATTAATTAAATCTAGGAAATTTCGTTGAAAGATGTATTTTCCCCCTGAAAAATAATGTTAAACTTTTTTTTGTTGACTAGGCCTATTTAATGTCTTATAATAGTTATCCAACTTTGGATAAATTGGATCTAAAAAAATGTATTTAAGCAAAAATGGTCAAATTGGCCAATGGATTTTTAGTTGAATTTAACCATTTATTATGTTATTTTTTAAGTGAAAACTTATTTTTTTTTCTACGGAAGTGATTAATTTTATTAAAACTACAAAATAACCTATTCAAAGTCTGATTTGATTAATCTTTATTTTTCATGTTATTGGGGGACAATACATCTTTTAGCAAGACAAAAATTACCAATGATTTTAGTTAAAGTAGGCCTACTAGTATAACAGAACAGACATAAAGTTTGCATTTGTTTCCTAAAATAGCATTTACACAATCATAGGCCATCTTTACAGGCCTACTGTAATTTTCAACTCACTATCACTTCTAAATACACTTTGCTAACAAATAGTATATCAACACTTAAATAAACGGAGAGTGTTTGAATGTCTGATAACTGTTATCACTTACGTTACAAAATATTGGTGGCGTGCTTGCCGCTTTGTTGTGTGACATGACAAGTTCAGTTGTGAAATTAAGGGCTAATGAGGCAGACCTGTTAAATGAAGTTGTTTATTAATATATTTGTAAATTGTTTTCCTTGTTTACAGGAATGTTTTTCAATTGTAGTTGGTTATTATATTTTGGACTAAATTTGATTTATGGACTGGTATGTGATATCTATATCTATATGTACTAAAATATAAAACGATCAGTGACTGTTGTTGAGGTTAATGCTTACTGTGAATGACTGCGTAGTGTAGGCCACAATCTCATTGGCCCGTATTTCATGACTATCTTTTGCCGATTTTGATACTGGTTTAGTCCAGGACTAAAGATTGTCCAGACTAAATCCAGAGATAGTGTCCAGTCATTAATACGGACCTTACGGGTCTCAGAGTAGACGTAGCAAATATTAGAATTATTATATCAAATCAAATAAACATTTATTTCTTCTAATCAAAGTAAGTTTACCCGTTAGTTGTCTGCGTCTTTGTATGTGCGTCTTTGTATGTGCGTACGTTAAGTTATGTCAAATATATATCTTTTTTTATTTTGTCCAATATACATATTAAATATTATCATTAATTGGTCATTACAAAATATAATTTAAAATCTGGTTATTAAAAATTGTATTATATAAATATATTATTGAAAAATTGAATGAAGGGTTCCGGTGTGCTCTGAATGAATAAATTATCAAGCAACAATGGACTGTGGAACAAACGACACAGCGTTAGGCTCGTTATCTAACGCCACGGCCGTGGCGTAGTAAGTGCCTAGTTCATACGCAAGGCGTATGCTACGCAATGCGTACGCCATGGCTTACGCCCATACGTGTAAACAGGCTCTAACCTACGGTAACTCCGTAGCGAGTCAAGGACCGACATTTCAATGTTGTATGGCCTACATTTATGACAAATGTGCTTGTAGATTAATGGATGCTTACGGATTAATATAGCCTAAAATCTCATTTTGTCTGTGATTATAATTAACAAAAATTAGAATTATTATATCAAATCCAATATTTAAAGTTTACCCATCAGTTGTCTGCGTCTTTATATGTGCGTGTGTCAAATTATATACAAATAAATAAAATCATATTAGTAAATATATTATAATATAATATATTTGTTTTATATATTTTTTCCAATATACATAACAAATACATTATTTTCATTAATACCAAATATATAGAAACAAATATAAAACCTGGTTAAACATTGTATTATTTAAAATTGTTTCAAAATATACTATAAGAAATAATGAAGTGATCCGGGAGTGCTCTCTATGAATAATAATATAGCAACAATGAACTGTGTATAACAAACGACTTATTAAAGATGTAGGTAACCTGTACGGATTATGGATGCAATAACAGTATCTTCTTTGTGACGCACATGATACATTTTGTAGATTGCGTTTTACCAAGAGAACACAAACATCCTGCTTAAATTCAAGTACAGACATCAATTCAAATCCTCCTATGCACTGCCCTTCTTGTGATTTTCCAAATATAGGCCTAGTTGTTTCTCGACAAAAGAAATAACACTAACATTTAGGCCTACAGGCCGATACATACAACATTGTTAGAATTTAAAAATTAAATTTTCCGAAGAAAAATAGAGAAGCTTCTCAAATTTAAATTATGTCTACACCAACCAAGCTTTTAATCAACTTTGCAAGTGATTAATTTGCATATTTTAACATTGTTCCTTTTTTTTTTCTTAATAATTATATACATTTATTTTGTACAATTGCTTTGCATGAATGATCAGTACATAATTGAAATAGTATAACACTAATCATAATTATACAATTTTGTAGAGAAATCGTCTACTTGAAAAAGTTAGCATTACGTAATCAAGGTAATCAACCAAAGAATTATTTTAAATCCGGTGGTTTCAGTAGAGTAGGCAGGCTGTACAGACTATACGTAAACGTATTAATCTAATTCCCACATTGCGCCCCGTACATTTAAAACTTTTTACAATGGTCTGTTAGAAAGAATTTAAACTGGACGACTTTAATTTTTATATACAAGATCATTATATATGACGTATGTACAAGTATAAATGTCATTATTCATTATAATATTTATATCCATATAAGGCCTTTCCTTCAAGTTCAAGGTGCTACTAGTTACGTATTGCTGCGCATGCCTAAATGTACATCACAAGTCAAGAGACCAAGTCTTCGAGTCAAATACTATCACCTCTAAATATCTCTCGTTCTTTTATTACCGGTATTGCCGTCTGTAGCTCTGGCTTTGGCGAGTTGATCGGCTCTCACACAGTAAGCGCCATTGCGTCCATGTCGACATGGTTCAACACACCGTCTGCCATACAAACATGAACGTTCGCAAATGGTTTTTGGCAAGAAGTCCCACTGTAGCCTTAAAGGGCATGCGCACACATCTGGTTTGATACATACACCATTGTTACGACATCCATTACTGCAAACGGCTTTCTGACAATGTCTGCCTCGCCAGCCAGAAGCACATGAGCACACATCAGGGGATACACAGCGTCCACCAATAAGACACCGCGGTTCACAGAGGGGAATTTCGCATCGTCTACCAATGAACCCATGTGGGCATGAACACGTATTCTTGCGTACACATCTTCCACCGTTCAAGCACGTCTCATCACATACACCTGTCTCACAATATCTTCCATGATATCCACGTGAGCAAAGACATTGCGAAGGATTGGCACAAACACCACCATTCATACAATTTGTTTGACAGAGTGCTTGTGAGCAAGTAGGTCCTGAATACCCAGCAGGACATACACACGTATCAGGGTCCGAGCAATAACCTCCGTTTTGGCAGAAACGACAAGTCACTTTATCACAGAATTTTCCCGTGTATCCTTCGTAGCAACTGCACTCGCCCGGTGCAACACACACTCCATTTTGACAGTCAGGTCTACAAACAGCTATTCTACAACCACATTCTGTCCAACCTTCTTCGCATATACATTTATTTCCCCCAGTGTACCGCATGTTCTTTGGACATCTCACAGAGCAGCGATGTACTTCAACGCATGATACGCCATCACCAGAATATCCAGCAGAACAAGGTCCACACCTGAAGCTAAGAGATCCGTCGGTTATTGTTTCGGAGCAGACGACACGATCAAAGCACGGGTTAGGATCACACGGAGTGACAGACTGCTCACACAGTATGCCTGTATAACCAGCGTCGCATCTACAGTTTCAGTTTCAGTTTCAGTTTTTATTTTTCCAATATAATAATATAAGTGTAATGAATATATGCAAAAATGGAAGGATGACCAAAAAAGAGCAAATCTCGTACAGTATTTGGCCACCTTAACAAAATAATTAATACATGATACAAACATAATTGAAGCACAGGACGAGACAATACTAGCTAAACATGTTGGCATATGAACTCAAAGATAGTGCGATAAAACCAAAAGAAGCAAAAGAACAATGTAAATGTAAACATATTTGTAACACTCATTGATAAGTTAAGAGCAAATTATTTTTATAAAACTTTTTAAATACTTTGACAGATGATGAATTACGAATAGAAGCATCAATACTGTTTCATAAAATTGGACCATGTCCTCTGATAGTGTTTCTACCCATATCGGTAACAAAATTATAAAGACGATAAGTATCAAAGGACCTGATGCCATAATTATGAACTGAGTTTACTCTAACAAAATAATTAGAAAAGTTAGCTGGTAATAAATTATTCTTAAATTTGTACATGAAAACACCTTTTGATAACTTATGAATATCATACACAGTTAAGTTGTTAAGACTAGCAAATAATGGTGGTGAATGCTCAAGGAATTGAGAATTTGTGCATAAACGCATTATGCGCTTTTGTTTGCGATAAACAGTTTCAAGGCGACAGTTATTGTGGTCAGCCCAAATCAAGCTGCAGTATTGAATATGAGGAAGGACTAGAGTTTTGTATAAGGATGATAGAACATTGACATGTAAAATTGGTTTTAGCCTAAAAAGAATACCAGAATATTTTGAAACTAAGTTTGCAATATGGATTGTATGTTGATTCCAGGTTAAGCATTCGTCCATTATTACACCAAGAAATTTACAACTAGTTACACGAGAGATGTTATTATTATCAATGAAAATGTTAAGGTCATTGTAAACACGGTTACTATATCTGTTCTTAAAAATCATATAATTAGTTTTATTAGCATTAAGCGATAACTTATTTGCTTTAAACCAACTCGAGATAGTCGAGAGATCGGAATTAACATTATCAACTAGACGGTTTAAAACATTATCTGAAATTAAAAGGTTAGTGTCATCTGCATATAAAATAAGATTGGAGTGTTTACAGATGTTTGCTAAATCATTAATGTAAATAATAAAGAGTAGCGGGCCTAAAATTGAGCCCTGTGGAACACCACAACAAATGTTTAAAGAAGAAGAACTATGATAATTAAAAGAGATATATTGCTTTCTATCCGCCCGGTAACTTCTGAACCAATCAAAAGCAACACCACGTATACCATAATGCTGTAGTTTAGACAGGAGAATGTCGTGATTAACGGTGTCAAAGGCCTTTGAAAGGTCCAGAAATATCCCAAGAACATGCTTTTTCTTATCTAATTCAGAGATTATTTTATCATATGCTTGTAAAACAGCCATTTCAGTAGACATGTTTGGGCGGAAACCAAATTGGTTCTCATGCAATAAATTAAATCGAGAAAAATAATTATAGAGTCTTTTATGAATTATGCGTTCTAAAACTTTGGAGAAAACGGGCAGTACCGAGATGGGCCTATAATTGCTAAATTTATCAGTCTCACCATGTTTAAAGACGGGAATTATCTTGGCAATTTTCAGCTTCTCCGGGACAATACCGGTAGCTAGTGATAAATTAAAAATATGAACAAGTGGAGATGCTATTAATTCCCCAACAGATTTAATAATATCTGGTTTAATGTCATCAAAACCGCTGCTAGCACCAGATTTCAGATTTCTGAATATTGTGAGTACTTCATCTTTATCAGTTGGTAAAACAAACAGAGAGTTAACGGGTGATTTTATGTTATTTATAAAATAATTAAAAGTAATATCAGATTGAGGAATTTTACGCAGGTATTCAGGACCAATGTTGACAAAGTATTTATTAAAGTTATCAGCAATAATTTGAGAATCAGATATATGTATATCATTTATTTTAAAAAATGATGATATGTGTTTATTGTTTTGTCTACCCATAATGTTATTGAGAACATTCCAAGTCTGTTTTGAATTAAATTTTGTTTCCTCAAGCTTTTCAGCATAATATTGCTGTTTAGAAATCCTGATTAAAGAAGTAAGTTTATTACGATAATTAACATAAGATGTTTTGTTGGATTCAGTAGGGTTACTTGCATACTTTTTGTATAATTTATCTTTTCGAGTTATTGATTTTAGGATCGCCGAAGTAATCCAAGGCTTTTGAGGAATACAACGACGCCGGGAATTGTTGTTGGAATGTTTAGAGATGGGAAAATGTACATTGTAGACCTCTGTGAATTTATTGATGAAAACATTATATGCATGGTCAGAAGAATCAAGATCAGTAATACAACTCCAATCAACCAAGCTTAAATTTTCCTCCTTAATTTCAAGAATATCTTTGTCCATATGCTTCACCCCTGTCTCCAAGTCCGCCATATCAGTTCGAATGCCTTTAATGTCTGCATTCACCTTGCTCATTTGAGACGCTGGCGCGTCAAACCGGGAGTTCATATCAGCGTCCAATTTGGTTAACAATGCATGCAATGTATGCATGTTTACCTCATTGTCTACAGGTGGCTGGTCCGGTTGGCTACTGCGGGTTCGTCTACTACTGGCCTCGTTGGTAGTCATGGTTTTAAAATTAGGAAAACCAGTAAAATAGAGCAAAATAAATCATAAAATATATAATTTGTTGAGACTGTGCGTCTATAATTCTCAATATAGTCGATAAATAGTAATTAAAGTCCTGTTTGGTCGGATTTAGGACACTTTCCGCAGCACTATTTTATCCGTGTCCGCTCTCCATGAAGGTTGCAATACCACATACAGAAGAAGATGGAATCAATTGACAGAGAACACGAGCCATGATGACAAGGATTCGGTGTGCAGACGTCACCAGATAGATCGTACGGTGGTATACTTTCACAATGATCACCTTTGAAATCATCTGGACAGATACAGACGACATCAGTTTCTTTATATTCTTTGTCTTCTTTGCATTTCCCGCCGTTTTGACAAGGGCACTCTATAACTGTCACATCAATAGTGGCGGCCTCTGTAGCACCGCACCTGTCAGTCGCCCTCACGGGTATAACTACATGATTCGCTTTTAACGGTTGCCACAGTAACTTGCCATCTTCTGACAAACTGATACCATAGTCATCTTCTTTCCAAATAAGGTCGTAAACTAAGACGTCACCGTCTGGGTCATTGTACATTGTTCCTGGTGTGCATCTTGTAGTAAAATATGACAACTTGAATCAGGTTCACGTGCAGGTTCTTTGAGTTCATTTTAAGACAATATCATACACTAGTTTGTAAAGTGAACCACCTCACAATTATTGTCAAGAGATCGATTTTGTTTACGATAATTTGTAATTATAAGCTCACAAGAACTGTAAAGTTAATTGTCATCTGCGTACTTGATTGCCACACAGTCCCACATGTACACAGGGGAATGGCGGTCGTTTACATGATATACAGGAATGGTAAGGCCAGTGTGTACTTGATTGCCACACAGTCCCACATGTACACAGGGGAATGGCGGTCGTTTACGTACATGATATACAGGAATGGTAAGGCCAGTGCGTACTTGATTGCCACATAGTCCTACACGTACACAGGGGCATGGCGGTCGTTTATGTACATGATACAGGAATGGTAAGGCCAGTCCGTACTTGATTGCCACACAGTCCCACACGTACACAGGGGAATGGCGGTCGTTTATGTACATAATGTACAGGAATGGTAAGGCCAGTGTGTACTTGATTGCCACACAGTCCCACACGTACACAGGGGAATGGCGGTCGTTTATGTACATGATGTACAGGAATGGTAAGGCCAGTGCGTACTTGATTGCCACACAGTACCACACGTCCACAGGGGAATGGCGGTCGTTTATGTACATGATGTACAGGAATGGTAAGGCCAGTGCGTACTTGATTGCCACACAGTCCCACACGTACACAGGGCATGGCGGTCGTTTACGTACATGATGTGCAGGAATGGTAAGGCCAGTGCGTACTAGATTGCCACACAGTCCCACACGTACACAGGGGCATGGCAGTCGTTACGTTTATGTACATGATGTACAGGAATGGTAAGGCCAGTGCGTACTTGATTGCCACACAGTCCCACACGTACACAGGGGCATGGCGGTCGTTTACGTACATGATGTACAGGAATGGTAAGGCCAGTGCGTACTTGATTGCCACACAGTCCCACACGTACATAGGGGAATGGCAGTCGTTTACGTACATGATGTACAGGAATGGTAAGGCCAGTGTGTACTTGATTGCCACACAGTCCCACAGGTACACAGGGGAATGGCAGTCGTTTATGTACATGATGTACAGGAATGGTAAGGCCTTGCGTACTTGATTGCCACAGTGCCACACGTACACAGGGGAATGGCGGTCGTTTACGTACATGATGTACAGGAATGGTAAGGCAAGTGCGTACTTGATTACCACACAGTCCCACACGTACACAGGGGAATGGCGGTCGTTTACGTACATGATGTACAGGAATGGTAAGGCCAGTGCGTACTAGATTGCCACACAGTCCCACACGTACACAGGGGAATGGCAGTCGTTTACGTACATGATGTACAGGAATGGTAAGGCCAGTGCGTATCAGATTGCCACACAGTCCCACACGTACATAGGGGAATGGCGGTCGTTTACGTACATGATGTACAGGAATGCCATGGTAAGGCCAGTGCGTCCTAGATTGCCACACAGTCCCACACGTACATAGGGGAATGGCGGTCGTTTACGTACATGATGTACAGGAATGCCATGGTAAGGCCAGTGCGTACTAGATTACCACACAGTCCCACACGTACACAGGGGAATGGCAGTCGTTTATGTACATGATGTACAGGAATGGTAAGGCCAGTGCGTACTTGATTGCCACACAGTCCCACACGTACACAGGGGCATGGCGGTCGTTTACGTACATGATGTACAGGAATGGTAAGGCCAGTGCGTACTTGATTGCCACACAGTCCCACACGTACACAGGGGCATGGCGGTCGTTTACGTACATGATGTACAGGAATGGTAAGGCCAGTGCGTATTAGATTGCCACACAGTCCCACACGTACACAGGGGCATGGCGGTCGTTTATGTACATGATGTACAGGAATGGTAAGGCCAGTGTGTACTTGATTGCCACACAGTCTCACACGTATACAGGGGCATGGCGGTCGATTACGTACATGATATACAGGAATGGTAAGACCAGTGCGTACTAGATTGCCACACAGTCCCTCACGTACACAGGGGCATGGCGGTCGTTTACGTACATGATGTACAGGAATGGTAAGGCCAGTGTGTACTTGATTGCCACACAGTCCCACACGTACACAGGGGCATGGCGGTCGTTTACGTACATGATGTACAGGAATGGTAAGGCCAGTGCGTACTCGATTGCCACACAGTCCCACACGTACACAGGGGAATGGCGGTTGTTTACGTACATGATGTACAGGAATGGTAAGGCCAGTGCGTACTTGATTGCCACAGTGCCACATGTACACAGGGGAATGGCGGTCGTTTACGTACATGATGTACAGGAATGGTAAGGCAAGTGCGTACTTGATTACCACACAGTCCCACACGTACACAGGGGAATGGCGGTCGTTTACGTACATGATGTACAGGAATGGTAAGGCCAGTGCGTACTAGATTGCCACACAGTCCCACACGTACACAGGGGAATAGCAGTCGTTTACGTACATGATGTACAGGAATGGTAAGGCCAGTGCGTATCAGATTGTCACACAGTCCCACACGTACACAGGGGAATGGCAGTCGTTTATGTACATGATGTATAGGAATGGTAAGCCCAGTGCGTACTCGATTGCCACACAGCTCCACACGTACACAGGGGAATGGCGGTCGTTTACGTACATGATGTACAGGAATGGTAAGGCCAGTGCGTACTTGATTGCCACACAGCCCCACACGTACACAGGGGAATGGCAGTCGTTTACGTACATGATGTACAGGAATGGTAAGTCCAGTGCGTACTTGATTGCCACACAGCCCCACACGTACACAGGGGAATGGCGGTCGTTTACGTACATGATGTACAGGAATGGTAAGGCCAGTGCGTACTTGATTGCCACACAGTCCCACACGTACACAGGGGAATGGCGGTCGTTTATGTACATGATGTACAGGAATGGTAAGGCCAGTGCGTACTTGATTGCCACACAGTCCCACACGTACACAGGGGAATGGCGGTCGTTTATGTACATGATGTACAGGAATGGTAAGGCCAGTGCGTACTTGATTGTCACACAGTCCCACACGTACACAGGGGAATGGCGGTCGTTTATGTACATGATGTACAGGAATGGTAAGGCCAGTGCGTACTTGATTGTCACACAGTCCCACACGTACACAGGGGAATGGCGGTCGTTTATGTACATGATGTACAGGAATGGTAAGGCCAGTGTGTACTTGATTGCCACACAGTCCCACACGTACACAGGGGAATGGCAGTCGTTTATGTACATGATGTACAGGAATGGTAAGGCCAGTGCGTACTTGATTGCCACACAGTCCCACACGTACACAGGGGAATGGTGGTCTTTTACGTACATGATGTACATGAATGGTAAGGCCAGTGTGTACTTGATTGCCACACGGTCCCACACGTACACAGGGGAATGGCGGTCGTTTATGTACATGATGTACAGGAATGGTAAGGCCAGTGTGTACTTGATTGCCACACAGTCCCACACGTACACAGGGGAATGGCGGTCGTTTACGTTCATGATGTACAGGAATGGTAAGGCCAGTGCGTACTTGATTGCCACACAGTCCCACACGTACACAGGGGAATGGCGGTCGTTTATGTACATGATGTACAGGAATGGTAAGGCCAGTGCGTACTTGATTGCCACACAGTCCCACACGTACACAGGGGAATGGCGGTCGTTTATGTACATGATGTACAGGAATGGTAAGGCCAGTGCGTACTTGATTGCCACACAGTCCCACACGTACACAAGGGCATGGCGGTCGTTTACGTACATGATGTACAAGAATGGTAAGGCCAGTGCGTATTAGATTGCCACACAGTCCCACACGTACACAGGGGCATGGCGGTCGTTTATGTACATGATGTACAGGAATGGTAAGGCCAGTGTATACTTGATTGCCACACAGTCTCACACGTATACAGGGGCATGGCGGTCGATTACGTACATGATATACAGGAATGGTAAGGCCAGTGCGTACTAGATTGCCACACAGTCCCTCACGTACACAGGGGCATGGCGGTCGTTTACGTACACGATGTACAGGAATGGTAAGGCCAGTGTGTACTTGATTGCCACACAGTCCCACACGTACACAGGGGCATGGCGGTCGTTTACGTACATGATGTACAGGAATGGTAATGCCAGTGCGTACTCGATTGCCACACAGTCCCACACGTACACAGGGGAATGGCGGTTGTTTACGTACATGATGTACAGGAATGGTAAGGCCAGTGCGTACTTGATTGCCACACAGTCCCACACGTACACAGGGGAATGGCGGTCGTTTACGTACATGATGTACAGGAATGGTAAGGCCAGTGCGTACTTGATTGCCACACAGTCCCACACGTACACAGGGGAATGGCAGTCGTTTACGTACATGATGTACAGGAATGGTAAGTCCAGTGCGTACTTGATTGCCACACAGCCCCACACGTACACAGGGGAATGGCGGTCGTTTACGTACATGATGTACAGGAATGGTAAGGCCAGTGCGTACTTGATTGCCACACAGTCCCACACGTACACAGGGGAATGGCGGTCGTTTATGTACATGATGTACAGGAATGGTAAGGCCAGTGCGTACTTGATTGCCACACAGTCCCACACGTACACAGGGGAATGGCGGTCGTTTATGTACATGATGTACAGGAATGGTAAGGCCAGTGCGTACTTGATTGTCACACAGTCCCACACGTACACAGGGGAATGGCGGTCGTTTATGTACATGATGTACAGGAATGGTAAGGCCAGTGCGTACTTGATTGTCACACAGTCCCACACGTACACAGGGGAATGGCGGTCGTTTATGTACATGATGTACAGGAATGGTAAGGCCAGTGTGTACTTGATTGCCACACAGTCCCACACGTACACAGGGGAATGGCAGTCGTTTATGTACATGATGTACAGGAATGGTAAGGCCAGTGCGTACTTGATTGCCACACAGTCCCACACGTACACAGGGGAATGGTGGTCTTTTACGTACATGATGTACATGAATGGTAAGGCCAGTGTGTACTTGATTGCCACACGGTCCCACACGTACACAGGGGAATGGCGGTCGTTTATGTACATGATGTACAGGAATGGTAAGGCCAGTGTGTACTTGATTGCCACACAGTCCCACACGTACACAGGGGAATGGCGGTCGTTTACGTTCATGATGTACAGGAATGGTAAGGCCAGTGCGTACTTGATTGCCACACAGTCCCACACCTACACAGGGGAATGGCGGTCGTTTATGTACATGATGTACAGGAATGGTAAGGCCAGTGCGTACTTGATTGCCACACAGTCCCACACGTACACAGGGGAATGGCGGTCGTTTATGTACATGATGTACAGGAATGGTAAGGCCAGTGCGTACTTGATTGCCACACAGTCCCACACGTACACAGGGCATGGCGGTCGTTTACGTACATGATGTACAGGAATGGTAAGGCCAGTGCGTATTAGATTGCCACACAGTCCCACATGTACACAGGGGAAAGGCGGTCATTTATGTACATGATGTACAGGAATGGTAAGGCCAGTGCGTACTTGATTGCCACACAGTCCCACACGTACACAAGGGCATGGCGGTCGTTTACGTACATGATGTACAGGAATGGTAAGGCCAGTGCGTATTAGATTGCCACACAGTCCCACACGTACACAGGGGCATGGCGGTCGTTTATGTACATGATGTACAGGAATGGTAAGGCCAGTGTGTACTTGATTGCCACACAGTCTCACACGTATACAGGGGCATGGCGGTCGATTACGTACATGATACACAGGAATGGTAAGGCCAGTGCGTACTAGATTGCCACACAGTCCCTCACGTACACAGGGGCATGGCGGTCGTTTACGTACATGATGTACAGAAATGGTAAGGCCAGTGTGTACTTGATTGCCACACAGTCCCACACGTACACAGGGGCATGGCGGTCGTTTACGTACATGATGTACAGGAATGGTAATGCCAGTGCGTACTCGATTGCCACACAGTCCCACACGTACACAGGGGAATGGCGGTTGTTTACATACATGATGTACAGGAATGGTAAGGCCAGTGCGTACATGAATGCCACACAGTCCCACACGTACACTGGGGAATGGCGGTCGTTCATGTACATGATGTACATGAATGGTAAGGCCAGTGTGTACTTGATTGCCACACAGTCCCACACGTACACAGGGAAATGGAGGTCGTTTATGTACATGATGTACAGGAATGGTAAGGCCAGTGCGTACTTGATTGCCACACAGTCCCACACGTACACAGGGGAATGGCGGTCGTTTACGTACATGATGTACAGGAATGGTAAAGCCAGTGCGTACTTGATTGCCACACAGTCTCACACGTACACAGGGGAATGGCGGTCGTTTACGTTCATGATGTACAGGAATGGTAAGGCCAGTGTGTACTTGATTGCCACACAGTCCCACACGTACACAGGGGAATGGCGGTCGTTTATGTACATGATGTACAGGAATGGTAAGGCCAGTGCGTACTTGATTGCCACACAGTCCCACACGTACACTGGGGAATGGCGGTCGTTTATGTACATGATGTACAGGAATGGTAAGGCCAGTGCGTACTTGATTGTCACACAGTCCCACACGTACACAGGGGAATGGCGGTCGTTTATGTACATGATGTACAGGAATGGTAAGGCCAGTGCGTACTTGATTGTCACACAGTCCCACACGTACACAGGGGAATGGCGGTCGTTTATGTACATGATGTACAGGAATGGTAAGGCCAGTGTGTACTTGATTGCCACACAGTCCCACACGTACACAGGGGAATGGCAGTCGTTTATGTACATGATGTACAGGAATGGTAAGGCCAGTGCGTACTTGATTGCCACACAGTCCCACACGTACACAGGGGAATGGTGGTCTTTTACGTACATGATGTACATGAATGGTAAGGCCAGTGTGTACTTGATTGCCACACGGTCCCACACGTACACAGGGGAATGGCGGTCGTTTATGTACATGATGTACAGGAATGGTAAGGCCAGTGTGTACTTGATTGCCACACAGTCCCACACGTACACAGGGGAATGGCGGTCGTTTACGTTCATGATGTACAGGAATGGTAAGGCCAGTGCGTACTTGATTGCCACACAGTCCCACACGTACACAGGGGAATGGCGGTCGTTTATGTACATGATGTACAGGAATGGTAAGGCCAGTGCGTACTTGATTGCCACACAGTCCCACACGTACACAGGGGAATGGCGGTCGTTTATGTACATGATGTACAGGAATGGTAAGGCCAGTGCGTACTTGATTGCCACACAGTCCCACACGTACACAGGGCATGGCGGTCGTTTACGTACATGATGTACAGGAATGGTAAGGCCAGTGCGTATTAGATTGCCACACAGTCCCACATGTACACAGGGGAATGGCGGTCATTTATGTACATGATGTACAGGAATGGTAAGGCCAGTGCGTACTTGATTGCCACACAGTCCCACACGTACACAAGGGCATGGCGGTCGTTTACGTACATGATGTACAGGAATGGTAAGGCCAGTGCGTATTAGATTGCCACACAGTCCCACACGTACACAGGGGCATGGCGGTCGTTTATGTACATGATGTACAGGAATGGTAAGGCCAGTGTGTACTTGATTGCCACACAGTCTCACACGTACACAGGGGAATGGCGGTCGTTTATGTACATGATGTACAGGAATGGTAAGGCCAGTGTGTACTTGATTGCCACACAGTTCCACACGTACACAGGGGAATGGCGGTCGTTTACGTACATGATGTACAGGAATGGTAAGGCCAGTGCGTACTAGATTGCCACACAGTCCCACACGTACACAGGGGAATAGCAGTCGTTTACGTACACGATGTACAGGAATGGTAAGGCCAGTGCGTATCAGATTGTCACACAGTCCCACACGTACACAGGGGAATGGCAGTCGTTTATGTACATGATGTATAGGAATGGTAAGCCCAGTGCGTACTCGATTGCCACACAGCTCCACACGTACACAGGGGAATGGCGGTCGTTTACGTACATGATGTACAGGAATGGTAAGGCCAGTGCGTACTTGATTGCCACACAGCCCCACACGTACACAGGGGAATGGCAGTCGTTTACGTACATGATGTACAGGAATGGTAAGTCCAGTGCGTACTTGATTGCCACACAGCCCCACACGTACACAGGGGAATGGCGGTCGTTTACGTACATGATGTACAGGAATGGTAAGGCCAGTGCGTACTTGATTGCCACACAGTCCCACACGTACACAGGGGAATGGCGGTCGTTTATGTACATGATGTACAGGAATGGTAAGGCCAGTGCGTACTTGATTGCCACACAGTCCCACACGTACACAGGGGAATGGCGGTCGTTTATGTACATGATGTACAGGAATGGTAAGGCCAGTGCGTACTTGATTGTCACACAGTCCCACACGTACACAGGGGAATGGCGGTCGTTTATGTACATGATGTACAGGAATGGTAAGGCCAGTGCGTACTTGATTGTCACACAGTCCCACACGTACACAGGGGAATGGCGGTCGTTTATGTACATGATGTACAGGAATGGTAAGGCCAGTGTGTACTTGATTGCCACACAGTCCCACACGTACACAGGGGAATGGCAGTCGTTTATGTACATGATGTACAGGAATGGTAAGGCCAGTGCGTACTTGATTGCCACACAGTCCCACACGTACACAGGGGAATGGTGGTCTTTTACGTACATGATGTACATGAATGGTAAGGCCAGTGTGTACTTGATTGCCACACGGTCCCACACGTACACAGGGGAATGGCGGTCGTTTATGTACATGATGTACAGGAATGGTAAGGCCAGTGTGTACTTGATTGCCACACAGTCCCACACGTACACAGGGGAATGGCGGTCGTTTACGTTCATGATGTACAGGAATGGTAAGGCCAGTGCGTACTTGATTGCCACACAGTCCCACACGTACACAGGGGAATGGCGGTCGTTTATGTACATGATGTACAGGAATGGTAAGGCCAGTGCGTACTTGATTGCCACACAGTCCCACACGTACACAGGGGAATGGCGGTCGTTTATGTACATGATGTACAGGAATGGTAAGGCCAGTGCGTACTTGATTGCCACACAGTCCCACACGTACACAGGGCATGGCGGTCGTTTACGTACATGATGTACAGGAATGGTAAGGCCAGTGCGTATTAGATTGCCACACAGTCCCACATGTACACAGGGGAATGGCGGTCATTTATGTACATGATGTACAGGAATGGTAAGGCCAGTGCGTACTTGATTGCCACACAGTCCCACACGTACACAAGGGCATGGCGGTCGTTTACGTACATGATGTACAGGAATGGTAAGGCCAGTGCGTATTAGATTGCCACACAGTCCCACACGTACACAGGGGCATGGCGGTCGTTTATGTACATGATGTACAGGAATGGTAAGGCCAGTGTGTACTTGATTGCCACACAGTCTCACACGTATACAGGGGCATGGCGGTCGATTACGTACATGATACACAGGAATGGTAAGGCCAGTGCGTACTAGATTGCCACACAGTCCCTCACGTACACAGGGGCATGGCGGTCGTTTACGTACATGATGTACAGAAATGGTAAGGCCAGTGTGTACTTGATTGCCACACAGTCCCACACGTACACAGGGGCATGGCGGTCGTTTACGTACATGATGTACAGGAATGGTAATGCCAGTGCGTACTCGATTGCCACACAGTCCCACACGTACACAGGGGAATGGCGGTTGTTTACGTACATGATGTACAGGAATGGTAAGGCCAGTGCGTACATGAATGCCACACAGTCCCACACGTACACTGGGGAATGGCGGTCGTTCATGTACATGATGTACATGAATGGTAAGGCCAGTGTGTACTTGATTGCCACACGGTCCCACACGTACACAGGGAAATGGAGGTCGTTTATGTACATGATGTACAGGAATGGTAAGGCCAGTGCGTACTTGATTGCCACACAGTCCCACACGTACACAGGGGAATGGCGGTCGTTTACGTACATGATGTACAGGAATGGTAAAGCCAGTGCGTACTTGATTGCCACACAGTCTCACACGTACACAGGGGAATGGCGGTCGTTTACGTTCATGATGTACAGGAATGGTAAGGCCAGTGTGTACTTGATTGCCACACAGTCCCACACGTACACAGGGGAATGGCGGTCGTTTATGTACATGATGTACAGGAATGGTAAGGCCAGTGCGTACTTGATTGCCACACAGTCCCACACGTACACAGGGGAATGGCGGTCGTTTATGTACATGATGTACAGGAATGGTAAGGCCAGTGCGTACTTGATTGTCACACAGTCCCACACGTACACAGGGGAATGGCGGTCGTTTATGTACATGATGTACAGGAATGGTAAGGCCAGTGCGTACTTGATTGTCACACAGTCCCACACGTACACAGGGGAATGGCGGTCGTTTATGTACATGATGTACAGGAATGGTAAGGCCAGTGTGTACTTGATTGCCACACAGTCCCACACGTACACAGGGGAATGGCAGTCGTTTATGTACATGATGTACAGGAATGGTAAGGCCAGTGCGTACTTGATTGCCACACAGTCCCACACGTACACAGGGGAATGGTGGTCTTTTACGTACATGATGTACATGAATGGTAAGGCCAGTGTGTACTTGATTGCCACACGGTCCCACACGTACACAGGGGAATGGCGGTCGTTTATGTACATGATGTACAGGAATGGTAAGGCCAGTGTGTACTTGATTGCCACACAGTCCCACACGTACACAGGGGAATGGCGGTCGTTTACGTTCATGATGTACAGGAATGGTAAGGCCAGTGCGTACTTGATTGCCACACAGTCCCACACGTACACAGGGGAATGGCGGTCGTTTATGTACATGATGTACAGGAATGGTAAGGCCAGTGCGTACTTGATTGCCACACAGTCCCACACGTACACAGGGGAATGGCGGTCGTTTATGTACATGATGTACAGGAATGGTAAGGCCAGTGCGTACTTGATTGCCACACAGTCCCACACGTACACAGGGCATGGCGGTCGTTTACGTACATGATGTACAGGAATGGTAAGGCCAGTGCGTATTAGATTGCCACACAGTCCCACATGTACACAGGGGAATGGCGGTCATTTATGTACATGATGTACAGGAATGGTAAGGCCAGTGCGTACTTGATTGCCACACAGTCCCACACGTACACAAGGGCATGGCGGTCGTTTACGTACATGATGTACAGGAATGGTAAGGCCAGTGCGTATTAGATTGCCACACAGTCCCACACGTACACAGGGGCATGGCGGTCGTTTATGTACATGATGTACAGGAATGGTAAGGCCAGTGTGTACTTGATTGCCACACAGTCTCACACGTATACAGGGGCATGGCGGTCGATTACGTACATGATACACAGGAATGGTAAGGCCAGTGCGTACTAGATTGCCACACAGTCCCTCACGTACACAGGGGCATGGCGGTCGTTTACGTACATGATGTACAGAAATGGTAAGGCCAGTGTGTACTTGATTGCCACACAGTCCCACACGTACACAGGGGCATGGCGGTCGTTTACGTACATGATGTACAGGAATGGTAATGCCAGTGCGTACTCGATTGCCACACAGTCCCACACGTACACAGGGGATTGGCGGTTGTTTACGTACATAATGTACAGGAATGGTAAGGCCAGTGCGTACATGAATGCCACACAGTCCCACACGTACACTGGGGAATGGCGGTCGTTCATGTACATGATGTACATGAATGGTAAGGCCAGTGTGTACTTGATTGCCACACGGTCCCACACGTACACAGGGGAATGGAGGTCGTTTATGTACATGATGTACAGGAATGGTAAGGCCAGTGCGTACTTGATTGCCACACAGTCCCACACGTACACAGGGGAATGGCGGTCGTTTACGTACATGATGTACAGGAATGGTAAAGCCAGTGCGTACTTGATTGCCACACAGTCTCACACGTACACAGGGGAATGGCGGTCGTTTACGTTCATGATGTACAGGAATGGTAAGGCCAGTGTGTACTTGATTGCCACACAGTCCCACACGTACACAGGGGAATGGCGGTCGTTTATGTACATGATGTACAGGAATGGTAAGGCCAGTGCGTACTTTATTGCCACACAGTCCCACACGTACACAGGGGAATGGCGGTCGTTTATGTACATGATGTACAGGAATGGTAAGGCCAGTGCGTACTTGATTGCCACACAGTCCCACACGTACACAGGGGAATGGCGGTCGTTTATGTACATGATGTACAGGAATGGTAAGGCCAGTGCGTACTTGATTGCCACACAGTCCCACACGTACACAGGGCATGGCGGTCGTTTACGTACATGATGTGCAGGAATGGTAAGGCCAGTGCGTACTAGATTGCCACACAGTCCCACACGTACATAGGGAAATGGCAGTCGTTTATGTACATGATGTACAGGAATGGTAAGGCCAGTGCGTACTTGATTGCCACACAGTGCCACACGTACACAGGGCATGGCGGTCGTTTACGTACATGATGAACAGGAATGGTAAGGCCAGTGCGTACTTGATTGCCACACAGTCCCACACGTACATAGGGAAATGGCAGTCGTTTATGTACATGATGTACATGAATGGTAAGGCCAGTGCGTACTTGATTGCCACACAGTCCCATACGTACACAGGGGAATGGCAGTCGTTTACGTACATGATGTACAGGAATGGTAAGGCCAGTGCGTACTTGATTGCCACACAGTCCCACAGGTACACAGGGGAATGGCAGTCGTTTACGTACATGATGTACAGGAATGGTAAGGTCAGTGTGTACTTGATTGCCACACAGTCCCACAGGTACACAGGGGAATGGCAGTCGTTAATGTACATGATGTACAGGAATGGTAAGGCCAGTGCGTACTTGATTGCCACACAGTCCCACACGTACACAGGAGAATGGCGGTTGTTTACGTACATGATGTACAGGAATGGTAAGGCCAGTGCGAACTAGATTGCCACACAGTCCCACACGTACACAGGGGAATGGCGGTCGTTTATGTACATGATGTACAGGAATGGTAAGGCCAGTGCGTACTTGATTGCCACACAGTCCCACACGTACACAGGGGAATGGCGGTTGTTTACGTACATGATGTACAGGAATGGTAAGGCCAGTGCGAACTAGATTGCCACACAGTCCCACACGTACATAGGGGAATGGCGGTCGTTTACGTACATGATGTACAGGAATGCCATGGTAAGGCCAGTGCGTACTAGATTGCCACACAGTCCCACACGTACACAGGGGAATGGCGGTCGTTTATGTACATGATGTACAGGAATGGTAAGGCCAGTGTGTACTTGATTGCCACACAGTCCCACACGTACACAGGGGAATGGCAGTCGTTTATGTACATGATGTACAGGAATGATAAGGCCAGTGCGTACTTGATTGCCACACAGTCCCACAGGTACACAGGGGCATGGCGGTCGTTCATGTACATGATGTACAGGAATGGTAAGGCCAGTGCGTACTTGATTGCCACACAGCCCCACACGTACACAGGGGAATGGCAGTCGTTTACGTACATGATGTACAGGAATGGTAAGGCCAGTGCGTACTTGATTGCCACACAGTCCCACACGTACACAGGGGAATGGCGGTCGTTTATGTACATGATGTACAGGAATGGTAAGGCCAGTGTGTACTTTATTGCCACACAGTCCCACACGTACACAGGGGAATGGCGGTCGTTTACGTACATGATGTACAGGAATGGTAAGGCCAGTGCGTACTTGATTGCCACACAGTCCCACACGTACACAGGGGAATGGCGGTCGTTTATGTACATGATGTACAGGAATGGTAAGGCCAGTGCGTACTTGATTGCCACACAGTCCCATACGTACACAGGGGAATGGCAGTCGTTTACGTACATGATGTACAGGAATGGTAAGGCCAGTGCGTACTTGATTGCCACACAGTCCCACAGGTACACAGGGGAATGGCAGTCGTTTACGTACATGATGTACAGGAATGGTAAGGCCAGTGTGTACTTGATTGCCACACAGTCCCACACGTACACAGGGGAATGGCGGTTGTTTACGTACATGATGTACAGGAATGGTAAGGCCAGTGCGTACTTGATTGCCACACAGTCCCACACGTACTCAGGGGAATGGCAGTCGTTTACGTACATGATGTACAAGAATGGTAAGGCCAGTGCGTATTAGATTGCCACACAGTCCCACATGTACACAGGGGAATGGCGGTCATTTATGTACATGATGTACAGGAATGGTAAGGCCAGTGCGTACTTGATTGCCACACAGTCCCACACGTACACAAGGGCATGGCGGTCGTTTACGTACATGATGTACAGGAATGGTAAAGCCAGTGCGTATTAGATTGCCACACAGTCCCACACGTACACAGGGGCATGGCGGTCGTTTATGTACATGATGTACAGGAATGGTAAGGCCAGTGTGTGCTTGATTGCCACACAGTCTCACACGTATACAGGGGCATGGCGGTCGATTACGTACATGATATACAGGAATGGTAAGGCCAGTGCGTACTAGATTGCCACACAGTCCCTCACGTACACAGGGGCATGGCGGTCGTTTACGTACATGATGTACAGAAATGGTAAGGCCAGTGTGTACTTGATTGCCACACAGTCCCACACGTGCACAGGGGCATGGCGGTCGTTTACGTACATGATGTACAGAAATGGTAATGCCAGTGCGTACTCGATTGCCACACAGTCCCACACGTACACAGGGGAATGGCGGTTGTTTACGTACATGATGTACAGGAATGGTAAGGCCAGTGCGTACTTGATTGCCACACAGTCCCACACGTACACAGGGGAATGGCGGTCGTTCATGTACATGATGTACATGAATGGTAAGGCCAGTGTGTACTTGATTGCCACACGGTCCCACACGTACACAGGGGAATGGAGGTCGTTTATGTACATGATGTACAGGAATGGTAAGGCCAGTGCGTACTTGATTGCCACACAGTCCCACACGTACACAGGGGAATGGCGGTCGTTTACGTACATGATGTACAGGAATGGTAAAGCCAGTGCGTACTTGATTGCCACACAGTCTCACACGTACACAGGGGAATGGCGGTCGTTTACGTTCATGATGTACAGGAATGGTAAGGCCAGTGTGTACTTGATTGCCACACAGTCCCACACGTACACAGGGGAATGGCGGTCGTTTATGTACATGATGTACAGGAATGGTAAGGCCAGTGCGTACTTTATTGCCACACAGTCCCACACGTACACAGGGGAATGGCGGTCGTTTATGTACATGATGTACAGGAATGGTAAGGCCAGTGCGTACTTGATTGCCACACAGTCCCACACGTACACAGGGGAATGGCGGTCGTTTATGTACATGATGTACAGGAATGGTAAGGCCAGTGCGTACTTGATTGCCACACAGTCCCACACGTACACAGAGCATGGCGGTCGTTTACGTACATGATGTGCAGGAATGGTAAGGCCAGTGCGTACTAGATTGCCACACAGTCCCACACGTACACAGGGGCATGGCAGTCGTTACGTTTATGTACATGATGAACAGGAATGGTAAGGCCAGTGCGTACTTGATTACCACACAGTCCCACACGTACATAGGGAAATGGCAGTCGTTTATGTACATGATGTACATGAATGGTAAGGCCAGTGCGTACTTGATTGCCACACAGTCCCATACGTACACAGGGGAATGGCAGTCGTTTACGTACATGATGTACAGGAATGGTAAGGCCAGTGCGTACTTGATTGCCACACAGTCCCACAAGTACACAGGGGAATGGCGGTCGTTCATGTACATGATGTACATGAATGGTAAGGCCAGTGTGTACTTGATTGCCACACGGTCCCACACGTACACAGGGGAATGGAGGTCGTTTATGTACATGATGTACAGGAATGGTAAGGCCAGTGTGTACTTGATTGCCACACAGTCCCACACGTACACAGGGGAATGGCGGTTGTTTACGTACATGATGTACAGGAATGGTAAGGCCAGTGCGTACTTGATTGCCACACAGTCCCACACGTACTCAGGGGAATGGCAGTCGTTTACGTACATGATGTACAAGAATGGTAAGGCCAGTGCGTATTAGATTGCCACACAGTCCCACATGTACACAGGGGAATGGCGGTCATTTATGTACATGATGTACAGGAATGGTAAGGCCAGTGCGTACTTGATTGCCACACAGTCCCACACGTACACAAGGGCATGGCGGTCGTTTACGTACATGATGTACAGGAATGGTAAAGCCAGTGCGTATTAGATTGCCACACAGTCCCACACGTACACAGGGGCATGGCGGTCGTTTATGTACATGATGTACAGGAATGGTAAGGCCAGTGTGTGCTTGATTGCCACACAGTCTCACACGTATACAGGGGCATGGCGGTCGATTACGTACATGATATACAGGAATGGTAAGGCCAGTGCGTACTAGATTGCCACACAGTCCCTCACGTACACAGGGGCATGGCGGTCGTTTACGTACATGATGTACAGAAATGGTAAGGCCAGTGTGTACTTGATTGCCACACAGTCCCACACGTACACAGGGGCATGGCGGTCGTTTACGTACATGATGTACAGAAATGGTAATGCCAGTGCGTACTCGATTGCCACACAGTCCCACACGTACACAGGGGAATGGCGGTTGTTTACGTACATGATGTACAGGAATGGTAAGGCCAGTGCGTACTTGATTGCCACACAGTCCCACACGTACACAGGGGAATGGCGGTCGTTCATGTACATGATGTACATGAATGGTAAGGCCAGTGTGTACTTGATTGCCACACGGTCCCACACGTACACAGGGGAATGGAGGTCGTTTATGTACATGATGTACAGGAATGGTAAGGCCAGTGCGTACTTGATTGCAACACAGTCCCACACGTACACAGGGGAATGGCGGTCGTTTACGTACATGATGTACAGGAATGGTAAAGCCAGTGCGTACTTGATTGCCACACAGTCTCACACGTACACAGGGGAATGGCGGTCGTTTACGTTCATGATGTACAGGAATGGTAAGGCCAGTGTGTACTTGATTGCCACACAGTCCCACACGTACACAGGGGAATGGCGGTCGTTTATGTACATGATGTACAGGAATGGTAAGGCCAGTGCGTACTTTATTGCCACACAGTCCCACACGTACACAGGGGAATGGCGGTCGTTTATGTACATGATGTACAGGAATGGTAAGGCCAGTGCGTACTTGATTGCCACACAGTCCCACACGTACACAGGGGAATGGCGGTCGTTTATGTACATGATGTACAGGAATGGTAAGGCCAGTGCGTACTTGATTGCCACACAGTCCCACACGTACACAGAGCATGGCGGTCGTTTACGTACATGATGTGCAGGAATGGTAAGGCCAGTGCGTACTAGATTGCCACACAGTCCCACACGTACACAGGAGCATGGCAGTCGTTACGTTTATGTACATGATGAACAGGAATGGTAAGGCCAGTGCGTACTTGATTGCCACACAGTCCCACACGTACATAGGGAAATGGCAGTCGTTTATGTACATGATGTACATGAATGGTAAGGCCAGTGCGTACTTGATTGCCACACAGTCCCATACGTACACAGGGGAATGGCAGTCGTTTACGTACATGATGTACAGGAATGGTAAGGCCAGTGCGTACTTGATTGCCACACAGTCCCACAAGTACACAGGGGAATGGCGGTCGTTCATGTACATGATGTACATGAATGGTAAGGCCAGTGTGTACTTGATTGCCACACGGTCCCACACGTACACAGGGGAATGGAGGTCGTTTATGTACATGATGTACAGGAATGGTAAGGCCAGTGCGTACTTGATTGCCACACAGTCCCACAGGTACACAGGGGAATGGCAGTCGTTTACGTACATGATGTACAGGAATGGTAAGGCCAGTGTGTACTTGATTGCCACACAGTCCCACACGTACACAGGGGAATGGCGGTTGTTTACGTACATGATGTACAGGAATGGTAAGGCCAGTGCGTACTTGATTGCCACACAGTCCCACACGTACTCAGGGGAATGGCAGTCGTTTACGTACATGATGTACAAGAATGGTAAGGCCAGTGCGTATTAGATTGCCACACAGTCCCACATGTACACAGGGGAATGGCGGTCATTTATGTACATGATGTACAGGAATGGCAAGGCCAGTGCGTACTTGATTGCCACACAGTCCCACACGTACACAAGGGCATGGCGGTCGTTTACGTACATGATGTACAGGAATGGTAAAGCCAGTCCGTATTAGATTGCCACACAGTCCCACACGTACACAGGGGCATGGCGGTCGTTTATGTACATGATGTACAGGAATGGTAAGGCCAGTGTGTACTTGATTGCCACACAGTCTCACACGTACACAGGGGAATGGCGGTCGTTTACGTTCATGATGTACAGGAATGGTAAGGCCAGTGTGTACTTGATTGCCACACAGTCCCACACGTACACAGGGGAATGGCGGTCGTTTATGTACATGATGTACAAGAATGGTAAGGCCAGTGCGTACTTTATTGCCACACAGTCCCACACGTACACAGGGGAATGGCGGTCGTTTATGTACATGATGTACAGGAATGGTAAGGCCAGTGCGTACTTGATTGCCACACAGTCCCACACGTACACAGGGGAATGGCGGTCGTTTATGTACATGATGTACAGGAATGGTAAGGCCAGTGCGTACTTGATTGCCACACAGTCCCACACGTACACAGAGCATGGCGGTCGTTTACGTACATGATGTGCAGGAATGGTAAGGCCAGTGCGTACTAGATTGCCACACAGTCCCACACGTACACAGGGGCATGGCAGTCGTTACGTTTATGTACATGATGAACAGGAATGGTAAGGCCAGTGCGTACTTGATTGCCACACAGTCCCACACGTACATAGGGAAATGGCAGTCGTTTATGTACATGATGTACATGAATGGTAAGGCCAGTGCGTACTTGATTGCCACACAGTCCCATACGTACACAGGGGAATGGCAGTCGTTTACGTACATGATGTACAGGAATGGTAAGGCCAGTGCGTACTTGATTGCCACACAGTCCCACAGGTACACAGGGGAATGGCGGTCGTTCATGTACATGATGTACATGAATGGTAAGGCCAGTGTGTACTTGATTGCCACACGGTCCCACACGTACACAGGGGAATGGAGGTCGTTTATGTACATGATGTACAGGAATGGTAAGGCCAGTGCGTACTTGATTGCCACACAGTCCCACACGTACACAGGGGAATGGCGGTCGTTTACGTACATGATGTACAGGAATGGTAAAGCCAGTGCGTACTTGATTGCCACACAGTCTCACACGTACACAGGGGAATGGCGGTCGTTTACGTTCATGATGTACAGGAATGGTAAGGCCAGTGTGTACTTGATTGCCACACAGTCCCACACGTACACAGGGGAATGGCGGTCGTTTATGTACATGATGTACAGGGATGGTAAGGCCAGTGCGTACTTTATTGCCACACAGTCCCACACGTACACAGGGGAATGGCGGTCGTTTATGTACATGATGTACAGGAATGGTAAGGCCAGTGCGTACTTGATTGCCACACAGTCCCACACGTACACAGGGGAATGGCGGTCGTTTATGTACATGATGTACAGGAATGGTAAGGCCAGTGCGTACTTGATTGCCACACAGTCCCACACGTACACAGGGCATGGCGGTCGTTTACGTACATGATGTGCAGGAATGGTAAGGCCAGTGCGTACTAGATTGCCACACAGTCCCACACGTACAAAGGGGCATGGCAGTCGTTACGTTTATGTACATGATGAACAGGAATGGTAAGGCCAGTGCGTACTTGATTGCCACACAGTCCCACACGTACATAGGGAAATGGCAGTCGTTTATGTACATGATGTACATGAATGGTAAGGCCAGTGCGTACTTGATTGCCACACAGTCCCATACGTACACAGGGGAATGGCAGTCGTTTACGTACATGATGTACAGGAATGGTAAGGCCAGTGCGTACTTGATTGCCACACAGTCCCACAGGTACACAGGGGAATGGCAGTCGTTTACGTACATGATGTACAGGAATGGTAAGGTCAGTGTGTACTTGATTGCCACACAGTCCCACAGGTACACAGGGGAATGGCAGTCGTTAATGTACATGATGTACAGGAATGGTAAGGCCAGTGCGTACTTGATTGCCACACAGTCCCACACGTACACAGGAGAATGGCGGTTGTTTACGTACATGATGTACAAGAATGGTAAGGCCAGTGCGAACTAGATTGCCACACAGTCCCACACGTACACAGGGGAATGGCGGTCGTTTATGTACATGATGTACAGGAATGGTAAGGCCAGTGCGTACTTGATTGCCACACAGTCCCACACGTACACAGGGGAATGGCGGTTGTTTACGTACATGATGTACAGGAATGGTAAGGCCAGTGCGAACTAGATTGCCACACAGTCCCACACGTACATAGGGGAATGGCGGTCGTTTACGTACATGATGTACAGGAATGCCATGGTAAGGCCAGTGCGTACTAGATTGCCACACAGTCCCACACGTACACAGGGGAATGGCGGTCGTTTATGTACATGATGTACAGGAATGATAAGGCCAGTGCGTACTTGATTGCCACACAGTCCCACAGGTACACAGGGGCATGGCGGTCGTTCATGTACATGATGTACAGGAATGGTAAGGCCAGTGCGTACTTGATTGCCACACAGTCCCACACGTACACAGGGGAATGGCGGTCGTTTATGTACATGATGTATAGGTATGGTAAGCCCAGTGCGTACTCGATTGCCACACAGCCCCACACGTACACAGGGGAATGGCGGTCGTTTACGTACATGATGTACAGGAATGGTAAGGCCAGTGCGTACTTGATTGCCACACAGCCCCACACGTACACAGGGGAATGGCAGTCGTTTACGTACATGATGTACAGGAATGGTAAGGCCAGTGCGTACTTGATTGCCACACAGCCCCACACGTACACAGGGGAATGGCGGTCGTTTACGTACATGTTGTACAGGAATGGTAAGGCCAGTGCGTACTTGATTGCCACACAGTCCAACACGTACACAGGGCATGGCGGTCGTTTACGTACATGATGTGCAGGAATGGTAAGGCCAGTGCGTACTAGATTGCCACACAGTCCCACACGTACACAGGGGCATGGCAGTCGTTACGTTTATGTACATGATGAACAGGAATGGTAAGGCCAGTGCGTACTTGATTGCCACACAGTCCCACACGTACATAGGGAAATGGCAGTCGTTTATGTACATGATGTACATGAATGGTAAGGCCAGTGCGTACTTGATTGCCACACAGTCCCATACGTACACAGGGGAATGGCAGTCGTTTACGTACATGATGTACAGGAATGGTAAGGCCAGTGCGTACTTGATTGCCACACAGTCCCACAGGTACACAGGGGAATGGCAGTCGTTTACGTACATGATGTACAGGAATGGTAAGGTCAGTGTGTACTTGATTGCCACACAGTCCCACAGGTACACAGGGGAATGGCAGTCGTTAATGTACATGATGTACAGGAATGGTAAGGCCAGTGCGTACTTGATTGCCACACAGTCCCACACGTACACAGGAGAATGGCGGTTGTTTACGTACATGATGTACAAGAATGGTAAGGCCAGTGCGAACTAGATTGCCACACAGTCCCACACGTACACAGGGGAATGGCGGTCGTTTATGTACATGATGTACAGGAATGGTAAGGCCAGTGCGTACTTGATTGCCACACAGTCCCACACGTACACAGGGGAATGGCGGTTGTTTACGTACATGATGTACAGGATTGGTAAGGCCAGTGCGAACTAGATTGCCACACAGTCCCATACGTACATAGGGGAATGGCGGTCGTTTACGTACATGATGTACAGGAATGCCATGGTAAGGCCAGTGCGTACTAGATTGCCACACAGTCCCACACGTACACAGGGGAATGGCGGTCGTTTATGTACATGATGTACAGGAATGGTAAGGCCAGTGTGTACTTGATTGCCACACAGTCCCACACGTACACAGGGGAATGGCAGTCGTTTATGTACATGATGTACAGGAATGATAAGGCCAGTGCGTACTTGATTGCCACACAGTCCCACAGGTACACAGGGGCATGGCGGTCGTTCATGTACATGATGTACAGGAATAGTAAGGCCAGTGCGTACTTGATTGCCACACAGTCCCACACGTACACAGGGGAATGGCGGTCGTTTATGTACATGATGTATAGGTATGGTAAGCCCAGTGCGTACTCGATTGCCACACAGCCCCACACGTACACAGGGGAATGGCGGTCGTTTACGTACATGATGTACAGGAATGGTAAGGCCAGTGCGTACTTGATTGCCACACAGCCCCACACGTACACAGGGGAATGGCAGTCGTTTACGTACATGATGTACAGGAATGGTAAGGCCAGTGCGTACTTGATTGCCACACAACCCCACACGTACACAGGGGAATGGCGGTCGTTTACGTACATGATGTACAGGAATGGTAAGACCAGTGCGTACTTGATTGCCACACAGTCCCACACGTACACAGGGGAATGGCGGTCGTTTATGTACATGCTGTACAGGAATGGTAAGGCCAGTGCGTACTTGATTGCCACACAGTCCCACACGTACACAGGGGAATGGCGGTCGTTTACGTACATGATGTACAGGAATGGTAAGGCCAGTGCGTACTTGATTGCCACACAGTCCCACACGTACACAGGGGAATGGCGGTCGTTTACGTACATGATGTACAGGAATGGTAAGACCAGTGCGTACTTGATTGCCACACAGTCCCACACGTACACAGGGGAATGGCGGTCGTTTATGTACATGCTGTACAGGAATGGTAAGGCCAGTGCGTACTTGATTGCCACACAGTCCCATACGTACACAGGGGAATGGCGGTCGTTTACGTTCATGATGTACAGGAATGGTAAGGCCAGTGCGTACTTGATTGCCACACAGTCCCACACGTACACAGGGGAATGGCGGTCGTTTATGTACATGATGTACAGAAATGGTAAGGCCAGTGCGTACTTTATTGCCACACAGTCCCATACGTACACAGGGGAATGGCGGTCGTTTATGTACATGATGCACAGGAATGGTAAGGCCAGTGCGTACTTGATTGCCACACAGTCCCACACGTACACAGGGGAATGGCGGTCGTTTATGTACATGATGTACAGGAATGGTAAGGCCAGTGCGTACTTGATTGCCACACAGTCCCATACGTACACAGGGGAATGGCAGTCGTTTACGTACATGATGTACAGGAATGGTAAGGACAGTGCGTACTTGATTGCCACACAGTCCCACAGGTACACAGGGGAATGGCAGTCGTTTACGTACATGATGTACAGGAATGGTAAGGCCAGTGTGTACTTGATTGCCACACAGTCCCACACGTACACAGGGGAATGGCGGTTGTTTACGTACATGATGTACAGGAATGGTAAGGCCAGTGCGTACTTGATTGCCACACAGTCCCACACGTACACAGTGGAATGGCAGTCGTTTACGTACATGATGTACAAGAATGGTAAGGCCAGTGCGTACTTGATTGCCACACAGTCCAACACGTACACAGGGGAATGGCAGTTGTTTACGTACATGATGTACAGGAATGGTAAGGCCAGTGCGAACTAGATTGCCACACAGTCCCACACGTACATAGGGGAATGGCGGTCGTTTACGTACATGATGTACAGGAATGCCATGGTAAGGCCAGTGCGTACTAGATTGCCACACAGTCCCACACGTACACAGGGGAATGGCAGTCGTTTACGTACATGATGTACAGGAATGGTAAGGCCAGTGCGTACTTGATTGCCACACAGTCCCACACGTACACAGGGGCATGGCGGTCGTTTACGTACATGATGTACAGGAATGGTAAGGCCAGTGCGTATTAGATTGCCACACAGTCCCACATGTACACAGGGGAATGGCGGTCATTTATGTACATGATGTACAGGAATGGTAAGGCCAGTGCGTACTTGATTGCCACACAGTCCCACACGTACACAAGGGCATGGCGGTCGTTTACGTACATGATGTACAGGAATGGTAAGGCCAGTGCGTATTAGATTGCCACACAGTCCCACACGTACACAGGGGCATGGCGGTCGTTTATGTACATGATGTACAGGAATGGTAAGGCCAGTGTGTACTTGATTGCCACACAGTCTCACACGTATACAGGGGCATGGCGGTCGATTACGTACATGATATACAGGAATGGTAAGGCCAGTGCGTACTAGATTGCCACACAGTCCCTCACGTACACAGGGGCATGGCGGTCGTTTACGTACATGATGTACAGGAATGGTAAGGCCAGTGTGTACTTGATTGCCAAACAGTCCCACACGTACACAGGGGCATGGCGGTCGTTTACGTACATGATGTACAGGAATGGTAAGGCCAGTGCGTACTTGATTGCCACACAGTCCCACACGTACACAGTGAATGGCAGTCGTTTATGCACATGATGTACAGGAATGGTAAGACCGGTGCGTACTTGATTGCCACACAGTCCCACACGTACACAGGGGCATGGCGGTCGTTTACGTACATGATGTACAGGAATGGTAAGGCCAGTGCGTATTAGATTGCCACACAGTCCCACATGTACACAGGGGAATGGCGGTCATTTATGTACATGATGTACAGGAATGGTAAGGCCAGTGCGTACTTGATTGCCACACAGTCCCACACGTACACAAGGGCATGGCGGTCGTTTACGTACATGATGTACAGGAATGGTAAGGCCAGTGCGTATTAGATTGCCACACAGTCCCACACGTACACAGGGGCATGGCGGTCGTTTATGTACATGATGTACAGGAATGGTAAGGCCAGTGTGTACTTGATTGCCACACAGTCTCACACGTATACAGGGGCATGGCGGTCGATTACGTACATGATATACAGGAATGGTAAGGCCAGTGCGTACTAGATTGCCACACAGTCCCTCACGTACACAGGGGCATGGCGGTCGTTTACGTACATGATGTACAGGAATGGTAAGGCCAGTGTGTACTTGATTGCCACACAGTCCCACACGTACACAGGGGCATGGCGGTCGTTTACGTACATGATGTACAGGAATGGTAAGGCCAGTGCGTACTTGATTGCCACACAGTCCCACACGTACACAGTGAATGGCAGTCGTTTATGCACATGATGTACAGGAATGGTAAGACCGGTGCGTACTTGATTGCCACACAGTCCCACACGTACACAGGGGCATGGCGGTCGTTCATGTACATGATGTACAGGAATAGTAAGGCCAGTGCGTACTTGATTGCCACACAGTCCCACACGTACACAGGGGAATGGCGGTCGTTTATGTACATGATGTATAGGTATGGTAAGCCCAGTGCGTACTCGATTGCCACACAGCCCCACACGTACACAGGGGAATGGCGGTCGTTTACGTACATGATGTACAGGAATGGTAAGGCCAGTGCGTACTTGATTGCCACACAGCCCCACACGTACACAGGGGAATGGCAGTCGTTTACGTACATGATGTACAGGAATGGTAAGGCCAGTGCGTACTTGATTGCCACACAACCCCACACGTACACAGGGGAATGGTGGTCGTTTACGTACATGATGTACAGGAATGGTAAGACCAGTGCGTACTTGATTGCCACACAGTCCCACACGTACACAGGGGAATGGCGGTCGTTTATGTACATGCTGTACAGGAATGGTAAGGCCAGTGCGTACTTGATTGCCACACAGTCCCACACGTACACAGGGGAATGGCGGTCGTTTACGTACATGATGTACAGGAATGGTAAGGCCAGTGCGTACTTGATTGCCACACAGCCCCACACGTACACAGGGGAATGGCGGTCGTTTACGTACATGATGTACAGGAATGGTAAGACCAGTGCGTACTTGATTGCCACACAGTCCCACACGTACACAGGGGAATGGCGGTCGTTTATGTACATGCTGTACAGGAATGGTAAGGCCAGTGCGTACTTGATTGCCACACAGTCCCACACGTACACAGGGGAATGGCGGTCGTTTACGTTCATGATGTACAGGAATGGTAAGGCCAGTGCGTACTTGATTGCCACACAGTCCCACACGTACACAGGGGAATGGCGGTCGTTTATGTACATGATGTACAGAAATGGTAAGGCCAGTGCGTACTTTATTGCCACACAGTCCCACACGTACACAGGGGAATGGCGGTCGTTTATGTACATGATGCACAGGAATGGTAAGGCCAGTGCGTACTTGATTGCCACACAGTCCCACACGTACACAGGGGAATGGCGGTCGTTTATGTACATGATGTACAGGAATGGTAAGGCCAGTGCGTACTTGATTGCCACACAGTCCCATACGTACACAGGGGAATGGCAGTCGTTTACGTACATGATGTACAGGAATGGTAAGGACAGTGCGTACTTGATTGCCACACAGTCCCACAGGTACACAGGGGAATGGCAGTCGTTTACGTACATGATGTACAGGAATGGTAAGGCCAGTGTGTACTTGATTGCCACACAGTCCCACACGTACACAGGGGAATGGCGGTTGTTTACGTACATGATGTACAGGAATGGTAAGGCCAGTGCGTACTTGATTGCCACACAGTCCCACACGTACACAGGGGAATGGCAGTCGTTTACGTACATGATGTACAAGAATGGTAAGGCCAGTGCGTACTTGATTGCCACACAGTCCAACACGTACACAGGGGAATGGCGGTTGTTTACGTACATGATGTACAGGAATGGTAAGGCCAGTGCGAACTAGATTGCCACACAGTCCCACACGTACATAGGGGAATGGCGGTCGTTTACGTACATGATGTACAGGAATGCCATGGTAAGGCCAGTGCGTACTAGATTGCCACACAGTCCCACACGTACACAGGGGAATGGCAGTCGTTTACGTACATGATGTACAGGAATGGTAAGGCCAGTGCGTACTTGATTGCCACACAGTCCCACACGTACACAGGGGCATGGCGGTCGTTTACGTACATGATGTACAGGAATGGTAAGGCCAGTGCGTATTAGATTGCCACACAGTCCCACATGTACACAGGGGAATGGCGGTCATTTATGTACATGATGTACAGGAATGGTAAGGCCAGTGCGTACTTGATTGCCACACAGTCCCACACGTACACAAGGGCATGGCGGTCGTTTACGTACATGATGTACAGGAATGGTAAGGCCAGTGCGTATTAGATTGCCACACAGTCCCACACGTACACAGGGGCATGGCGGTCGTTTATGTACATGATGTACAGGAATGGTAAGGCCAGTGTTTACTTGATTGCCACACAGTCTCACACGTATACAGGGGCATGGCGGTCGATTACGTACATGATATACAGGAATGGTAAGGCCAGTGCGTACTAGATTGCCACACAGTCCCTCACGTACACAGGGGCATGGCGGTCGTTTACGTACATGATGTACAGGAATGGTAAGGCCAGTGTGTACTTGATTGCCACACAGTCCCACACGTACACAGGGGCATGGCGGTCGTTTACGTACATGATGTACAGGAATGGTAAGGCCAGTGCGTACTTGATTGCCACACAGTCCCACACGTACACAGTGAATGGCAGTCGTTTATGCACATGATGTACAGGAATGGTAAGACCGGTGCGTACTTGATTGCCACACAGTCCCACACGTACACAGGGGCATGGCGGTCGTTCATGTACATGATGTACAGGAATAGTAAGGCCAGTGCGTACTTGATTGCCACACAGTCCCACACGTACACAGGGGAATGGCGGTCGTTTATGTACATGATGTATAGGTATGGTAAGCCCAGTGCGTACTCGATTGCCACACAGCCCCACACGTACACAGGGGAATGGCGGTCGTTTACGTACATGATGTACAGGAATGGTAAGGCCAGTGCGTACTTGATTGCCACACAGCCCCACACGTACACAGGGGAATGGCAGTCGTTTACGTACATGATGTACAGGAATGGTAAGGCCAGTGCGTACTTGATTGCCACACAACCCCACACGTACACAGGGGAATGGCGGTCGTTTACGTACATGATGTACAGGAATGGTAAGACCAGTGCGTACTTGATTGCCACACAGTCCCACACGTACACAGGGGAATGGCGGTCGTTTATGTACATGCTGTACAGGAATGGTAAGGCCAGTGCGTACTTGATTGCCACACAGTCCCACACGTACACAGGGGAATGGCGGTCGTTTACGTACATGATGTACAGGAATGGTAAGGCCAGTGCGTACTTGATTGCCACACAGCCCCACACGTACACAGGGGAATGGCGGTCGTTTACGTACATGATGTACAGGAATGGTAAGACCAGTGCGTACTTGATTGCCACACAGTCCCACACGTACACAGGGGAATGGCGGTCGTTTATGTACATGCTGTACAGGAATGGTAAGGCCAGTGCGTACTTGATTGCCACACAGTCCCACACGTACACAGGGGAATGGCGGTCGTTTACGTTCATGATGTACAGGAATGGTAAGGCCAGTGCGTACTTGATTGCCACACAGTCCCACACGTACACAGGGGAATGGCGGTCGTTTATGTACATGATGTACAGAAATGGTAAGGCCAGTGCGTACTTTATTGCCACACAGTCCCACACGTACACAGGGGAATGGCGGTCGTTTATGTACATGATGCACAGGAATGGTAAGGCCAGTGCGTACTTGATTGCCACACAGTCCCACACGTACACAGGGGAATGGCGGTCGTTTATGTACATGATGTACAGGAATGGTAAGGCCAGTGCGTACTTGATTGCCACACAGTCCCATACGTACACAGGGGAATGGCAGTCGTTTACGTACATGATGTACAGGAATGGTAAGGACAGTGCGTACTTGATTGCCACACAGTCCCACAGGTACACAGGGGAATGGCAGTCGTTTACGTACATGATGTACAGGAATGGTAAGGCCAGTGTGTACTTGATTGCCACACAGTCCCACACGTACACAGGGGAATGGCGGTTGTTTACGTACATGATGTACAGGAATGGTAAGGCCAGTGCGTACTTGATTGCCACACAGTCCCACACGTACACAGGGGAATGGCAGTCGTTTACGTACATGATGTACAAGAATGGTAAGGCCAGTGCGTACTTGATTGCCACACAGTCCAACACGTACACAGGGGAATGGCGGTTGTTTACGTACATGATGTACAGGAATGGTAAGGCCAGTGCGAACTAGATTGCCACACAGTCCCACACGTACATAGGGGAATGGCGGTCGTTTACGTACATGATGTACAGGAATGCCATGGTAAGGCCAGTGCGTACTAGATTGCCACACAGTCCCACACGTACACAGGGGAATGGCAGTCGTTTACGTACATGATGTACAGGAATGGTAAGGCCAGTGCGTACTTGATTGCCACACAGTCCCACACGTACACAGGGGCATGGCGGTCGTTTACGTACATGATGTACAGGAATGGTAAGGCCAGTGCGTATTAGATTGCCACACAGTCCCACATGTACACAGGGGAATGGCGGTCATTTATGTACATGATGTACAGGAATGGTAAGGCCAGTGCGTACTTGATTGCCACACAGTCCCACACGTACACAAGGGCATGGCGGTCGTTTACGTACATGATGTACAGGAATGGTAAGGCCAGTGCGTATTAGATTGCCACACAGTCCCACACGTACACAGGGGCATGGCGGTCGTTTATGTACATGATGTACAGGAATGGTAAGGCCAGTGTTTACTTGATTGCCACACAGTCTCACACGTATACAGGGGCATGGCGGTCGATTACGTACATGATATACAGGAATGGTAAGGCCAGTGCGTACTAGATTGCCACACAGTCCCTCACGTACACAGGGGCATGGCGGTCGTTTACGTACATGATGTACAGGAATGGTAAGGCCAGTGTGTACTTGATTGCCACACAGTCCCACACGTACACAGGGGCATGGCGGTCGTTTACGTACATGATGTACAGGAATGGTAAGGCCAGTGCGTACTTGATTGCCACACAGTCCCACACGTACACAGTGAATGGCAGTCGTTTATGCACATGATGTACAGGAATGGTAAGACCGGTGCGTACTTGATTGCCACACAGTCCCACACGTACACAGGGGCATGGCGGTCGTTTACGTACATGATGTACAGGAATGGTAAGGCCAGTGCGTATTAGATTGCCACACAGTCCCACATGTACACAGGGGAATGGCGGTCATTTATGTACATGATGTACAGGAATGGTAAGGCCAGTGCGTACTTGATTGCCACACAGTCCCACACGTACACAAGGGCATGGCGGTCGTTTACGTACATGATGTACAGGAATGGTAAGGCCAGTGCGTATTAGATTGCCACACAGTCCCACACGTACACAGGGGCATGGCGGTCGTTTATGTACATGATGTACAGGAATGGTAAGGCCAGTGTGTACTTGATTGCCACACAGTCTCACACGTATACAGGGGCATGGCGGTCGATTACGTACATGATATACAGGAATGGTAAGGCCAGTGCGTACTAGATTGCCACACAGTCCCTCACGTACACAGGGGCATGGCGGTCGTTTACGTACATGATGTACAGGAATGGTAAGGCCAGTGTGTACTTGATTGCCACACAGTCCCACACGTACACAGGGGCATGGCGGTCGTTTACGTACATGATGTACAGGAATGGTAAGGCCAGTGCGTACTTGATTGCCACACAGTCCCACACGTACACAGTGAATGGCAGTCGTTTATGCACATGATGTACAGGAATGGTAAGACCGGTGCGTACTTGATTGCCACACAGTCCCACACGTACACAGGGGCATGGCGGTCGTTTACGTACATGATGTACAGGAATGGTAAGGCCAGTGCGTATTAGATTGCCACACAGTCCCACATGTACACAGGGGAATGGCGGTCATTTACGTACATGATGTACAGGAATGCCATGGTAAGGCCAGTGCGTACTAGATTGCCACACAGTCCCACACGTACACAGGGGAATGGCAGTCGTTTACGTACATGATGTACAGGAATGGTAAGGCCAGTGCGTACTTGATTGCCACACAGTCCCACACGTACACAGGGGCATGGCGGTCGTTTACGTACATGATGTACAGGAATGGTAAGGCCAGTGCGTATTAGATTGCCACACAGTCCCACATGTACACAGGGGAATGGCGGTCATTTATGTACATGATGTACAGGAATGGTAAGGCCAGTGCGTACTTGATTGCCACACAGTCCCACACGTACACAAGGGCATGGCGGTCGTTTACGTACATGATGTACAGGAATGGTAAGGCCAGTGCGTATTAGATTGCCACACAGTCCCACACGTACACAGGGGCATGGCGGTCGTTTATGTACATGATGTACAGGAATGGTAAGGCCAGTGTTTACTTGATTGCCACACAGTCTCACACGTATACAGGGGCATGGCGGTCGATTACGTACATGATATACAGGAATGGTAAGGCCAGTGCGTACTAGATTGCCACACAGTCCCTCACGTACACAGGGGCATGGCGGTCGTTTACGTACATGATGTACAGGAATGGTAAGGCCAGTGTGTACTTGATTGCCACACAGTCCCACACGTACACAGGGGCATGGCGGTCGTTTACGTACATGATGTACAGGAATGGTAAGGCCAGTGCGTACTTGATTGCCACACAGTCCCACACGTACACAGTGAATGGCAGTCGTTTATGCACATGATGTACAGGAATGGTAAGACCGGTGCGTACTTGATTGCCACACAGTCCCACACGTACACAGGGGCATGGCGGTCGTTTACGTACATGATGTACAGGAATGGTAAGGCCAGTGCGTATTAGATTGCCACACAGTCCCACATGTACACAGGGGAATGGCGGTCATTTATGTACATGATGTACAGGAATGGTAAGGCCAGTGCGTACTTGATTGCCACACAGTCCCACACGTACACAAGGGCATGGCGGTCGTTTACGTACATGATGTACAGGAATGGTAAGGCCAGTGCGTATTAGATTGCCACACAGTCCCACACGTACACAGGGGCATGGCGGTCGTTTATGTACATGATGTACAGGAATGGTAAGGCCAGTGTGTACTTGATTGCCACACAGTCTCACACGTATACAGGGGCATGGCGGTCGATTACGTACATGATATACAGGAATGGTAAGGCCAGTGCGTACTAGATTGCCACACAGTCCCTCACGTACACAGGGGCATGGCGGTCGTTTACGTACATGATGTACAGGAATGGTAAGGCCAGTGTGTACTTGATTGCCACACAGTCCCACACGTACACAGGGGCATGGCGGTCGTTTACGTACATGATGTACAGGAATGGTAAGGCCAGTGCGTACTTGATTGCCACACAGTCCCACACGTACACAGTGAATGGCAGTCGTTTATGCACATGATGTACAGGAATGGTAAGACCGGTGCGTACTTGATTGCCACACAGTCCCACACGTACACAGGGGCATGGCGGTCGTTTACGTACATGATGTACAGGAATGGTAAGGCCAGTGCGTATTAGATTGCCACACAGTCCCACATGTACACAGGGGAATGGCGGTCATTTATGTACATGATGTACAGGAATGGTAAGGCCAGTGCGTACTTGATTGCCACACAGTCCCACACGTACACAAGGGCATGGCGGTCGTTTACGTACATGATGTACAGGAATGGTAAGGCCAGTGCGTATTAGATTGCCACACAGTCCCACACGTACACAGGGACATGGCGGTCGTTTATGTACATGATGTACAGGAATGGTAAGGCCAGTGTGTACTTGATTGCCACACAGTCTCACACGTATACAGGGGCATGGCGGTCGATTACGTACATGATATACAGGAATGGTAAGGCCAGTGCGTACTAGATTGCCACACAGTCCCTCACGTACACAGGGGCATGGCGGTCGTTTACGTACATGATGTACAGGAATGGTAAGGCCAGTGTGTACTTGATTGCCACACAGTCCCACACGTACACAGGGGCATGGCGGTCGTTTACGTACATGATGTACAGGAATGGTAAGGCCAGTGCGTACTTGATTGCCACACAGTCCCACACGTACACAGTGAATGGCAGTCGTTTATGCACATGATGTACAGGAATGGTAAGACCGGTGCGTACTTGATTGCCACACAGTCCCACACGTACACAGGGGCATGGCGGTCGTTTACGTACATGATGTACAGGAATGGTAAGGTCAGTGTGTACTTGATTGCCACACAGTCCCACACGTACACAGGGGAATGGCAGTCGTTTATGTACATGATGTACAGGAATGGTAAGGCCTGTGCGTACTTGATTGCCACACAGTCCCACACGTACACAGAGGAATGGCGGTCGTTTACGTACATGATGTACAGGAATGGTAAGGCCAGTGCGTACTTGATTGCCACACAGTCCCACACGTACACAGGGGAATGGCAGTCGTTTACGTACATGATGTACAGGAATGGTAAGACCGGTACGTACTTGATTGCCACACAGTCCCACACGTACACAGGGGAATGGCGGTCGTTTATGTACATTTGTGATTTCTTTCTTTATTCATCCAAAAAATACATAAACATAACATTATAATATAAAACATTAAAATAATTGGATAAAAAGGAAGAAGAGAAAAGGTAACTTCATGCCTATCTAGCTCTACTCCCTGTATAACTAAAACATTTCAATTTTATTGAAATCAAACAAATCATATTATGATAGAATTTAATTACTAATAAATAATAGTATAATAGTAATAATAATAATAGATATATATAATTATACATATAAACACAAGAGGCAAATTATATATATATATATAAATCATACTGTAAATTATATATATATATACATACATACACACACACATACATACATACATACATACACCATTCCGTTTCAATTGTATATACATACACATACACACATGTATATATTAATGCCATACATTTACTCATAAATGTTATGACTCCAACAGGAGTTCTATGACTTTGGTTTTAAAATGTTTCCTAAATTTAATTTCCCGGACTTGTATTGGTATTTCGTTCCATATTTTCGTTCCTATACAGGTAATGGAAAATTGGCCGGATGTACTATTTGCCTTAGGTTGGTACAGATTTCCCTTACATTTTTGTCCAGTTTCATGTGAATGGGTGATAAGTGTTACATATTCGTTTAGATCATGAGGCAATTTATCGTGATACAAATCAAACATGAATAAGGAAATACATAATTTGTGTAACTTAAATACATCTAGCAAATTAAATTGTTTAAATAAAGGTTGAGAATGGGAGGTAAAGTCACTAAAAGAAATTGCTCTCACTGCAATTTTCTGAAGTAAAAAGATAGGTTGTAAATACGATGAATAAGTGCTTCCCCAAATCTCAAGGCCATACATGATATGTGGTTGTAAAAATGATTTGTAAATTAATAAAAGAATATTCTGTGAAAGAAAATGTCTCAATTTAAAAATGATTCCAATTTTTCTTTTAATAGTAGTTCTAATTTTCTCTATGTGGTTTTAATTCTAACATTCGGACATTAACTAATTTTTCAAATATTTTGGCTAAAATTGGTAGAACAGAAATAGGCCTGTAATTGTTTATAACATCTTTTTCTTCCTTCTTAAAAATAGGATACACCTTTGTTATTTTCAGAGCATCTGGGAAGATCCCATTATTAAATGATAAATTAAATACATGCTCAAGTGGTCTACTAATATGGGAAGCAGAGTCTTTGACTAGACGCCCAGACATGTAATCATACCCAGATGACTTTTTTATATCTATATTTTAAATTAGATTTTCAATTTCATAATGTGTAATTGGTTTCAAGAAAAAAGAAGGCGTTATGGGATTTTGTAAATAATCAGAAGGTGGTGTCGAGTTTTCATTAATTTTGCTGGCTAAATTTGGCCCTATATTAACAAAATAATTATTGAAAGTTGAAGCACAATTTTCTGGACCGTTACTTATTTGTTTACCCATGTCATTGACCACTCTGAGTGTATCGAGAGGATTTCCGTGATCATTAGAGTTAGATCCTTTAATTAGCATGTTTATATTGTTCCATATTTTTCCACTATCGTTTTTACAATTTCTGAACAGTTTACCGTAATATATTTTTTAGCCTTTCTGATTACACTTGTTAATATATTTCTGTACTTCTTATAGCGTGAAAATATCTCTGGATTAAAATTCCTTTTTATACACTTTGAGTACATTTTGTTCTTTTTGTTTATGCTTGTCTTGATTGCTTTGGAAAGCCAAGGTTTATCCACATGCTGTTTCTTTGGATTTTGCGTTGTAATTGGGGCATGTTTATCACAAACATTCAGAAATATATCATTAAAATTATTATAGGCTGTATTTGTATCATTGGTATCATACACTTCACGCCAATTACAATAAGCCAGTTCAGAAATAAAATGTTCAACTTTATATTTTTTAAAGTTTCTGTTTGTTATAGTTATTGGCTTATCTTTTATTCTTAGGCCTAATGTAAAATCTTCAAAAACAGCAAAAATAGGAAAATGGTCAGATATGTCTGTATAGGCCTAAATTGTACCGGAATGTATTTTAAATTTATGAATATTTGTATAAATATGATCAATTATTGTACTAGTAGTAAGCGTTTTTCTTGTTGGACTGTTTATAAGTTGAGTCATGCAAATGCAATCCATTATTGAGAAAAAGTTATTATTAAGTGTGTTGTTGTCATTTGCATCCAAATTAAAATCCCCTAAGAGAATACAGTCCGTTTTATCAATGTTATTTTCCTTTAATGTATGAATAAGACTGTCTTGAAATTCTTTAATATTAGTATTTGGTTTTCGGTAGATAACACCTACAAGGATTTCAGAATTATTACTATTTGCAACTTTTAACCACAAGGACTCATTATGGGTAACATTGGCTTTTACAAGTTTATAATTTAAAGAAGAATGAATGTAGGCACCTACGCCGCCCCCACGAGAATCCTCTCGACATACAACTTCTAAATTATAATTCTGTAGCCGGTAAAGCTCAGGTTGGGAAATATTCCATACCTCTGAAATACCAATAATATTAAATTTATATTTAATACAGGTTTCATAAAATAAATTGAGATTGTCGTAATTTTTACTTAAGGAGCGAATATTAACGTGTGAAGCGGAAAAGGCTTTATCTTGATAATTCATAAAGTTTTGATCAAAGTTATATGCATTTTGAACTGAATGCTTGACATTAAAGATATTAATTTCATTTTCTATGTTGTTCATTTGTTTTGTTAAGAATGAAGAAAAGAAAAAATAAAAAGAAACAAAAAATTATCGAAAAGTGATGCTAACGGTATAATAATCGAGGTCACATTAGTTTCAATTTCAAAATCGTGCTTAGTGAATATACCTAATGATAATACATTTCTTTTCAAAATTAAATTACAAACAGTTATAAATGGTATTGTAAAACTCTGTGCATAACCATCGTATATCTCTCTTTGGATTTAATAACATAATTATAGATTGTTTAGTTCAGCCAATGTAAGAATGGTTAATTTTACTTCCCTGTCATTTCTGACTACTGTCGCCATCACCTTTCCATCGATTGACCATACGCTCTTTGTGCTTGGGTGCTTCTTGGCTTCAGCAAGTAGATTCCTTCTGTTCCATGTCAGGTCCTCTTGGATTGAAATACCACTTCCTTTCAGCTTTCTACGTGCTGTGATGATTCTTTTTCTGTTCCGATAAGAAGTGAATTTCACGATGATTGGTCGAGGACGATTCGATTTGCCATTTCTTGCTCCTGTCCGATGAGACCTATCAATATCGTGCAGATTAATATCAATTCCAAGTTTACTATTTGCTAGGTTAACCACAATTTCATCAGTATTCTCTTTACTTGTCTCCGGGATTCCGAATAAGCGTAGACAGTTTCTACGAGAATATTGTTCAAGATCGTCCAGTTGTACGGCCTGTTTTTGTATTTTGTGCTGTAATTCATCAATGTACGAGATTTCCGAAGCAGTATTGGTTGCAATTTCATCTTGTTTGCTTTCAATATCAAACATTTTCCCTTCCAAATAATCAAACCTGGTTTCTATTTTCTCTACAGCTTTGTTCACAGATTTCTCCAACAGATCCATAAAAATCATGCTTTCGAATGCTGACGTTATAGATGATTTAATTAAAAAGATATCAGATTTACACGTTTCTAAAGAATATTTTATATTCTATTCTATAAGTTCGTATATGATGGCGCCATACAATGAACAGAGCGCCTAACAATAACGCGTTCCAGATCCGCGGAGAGGTGACAGAAAAAGTATTGTCACCAGCTTTCCGATTAGATCGTGATACGAAAAGGCGGGTGAGATGATTAGAGGAGATAAGTCGACACCTGTAATTAAATGAAAGCGGATCACGGTTAAAAAAAAGGAAAAAAGGAAACAGAGTAAATATATTTATAAACAAACACAATAATTTTGTACACAATATAGAGGAGATAAGTCGACACCTGTAATTAAATGAAAACGGATCACGGTTTAAAAAAAGGTATAGGCCTAATATAACAGAGTAAATATATTTATAAACAAAAACAATAATTTTGTACACAATTTTTTATATTCTATTCTATAAGTTCGTATATGGCGCCCTACAATGAACAGAGCGCCTAACAATACTAGTAGGCCCATTATTAATTAAAGAAAAGTTTTTGATGTTTAAATTGAGTTGCCGAATTCGCTCCTCTTAAATCGACAGGAAGCGCGTTCCAGATCCGCGGATAGGTGACAGAAAAAGTATTGTTACCAGCTTTCCGATTAGATCGTGGAACGAAAAGTCGGGTGGGATCATTAGAGGAGATAATCGACACCTGTAATTAAATGAAAGCGGATCACGGTTTAAAAAAAAGGTATAAAGGAAACAGAGTAAATATATTTATAAACAAAAACAATAATTTTGTACACAATTCTTTTTTTTATATGAAGACAATGGAGATATTTCAATATAAACCATCCGAAGGCTGATCCCGTCCACACGCAAAGTAGCCTTGTTTCTGCAATTGCTGTAATCGATTGAGATCAACTTCGCGGGCACGGGCGCGGGCACCAAGCAAGGCGGGACAGGAAGGTCGAATTCTATATACAACTGTATATCATCGGCATATTCATGAAAAAGGACGTTATGATTACGAATGATATCACCGATAGAAGATGTATATAAGATAAAACCCAACGGTCCAACAATTGAACCTTGTGGTAGAAAAATTGTTATTAAGTACTTTGGTACTACGATCTGTAAGGCATGTACTTTAGGCCTAGTACCACCACGATGTAACCGAACCACTTATTATACCAAAACGTTGATCTAACCTTTGCAAAAATAAATCATACCGGCCCATCGATCGCATTCATCACAACACGTCACAATATGAGTACCGTCTTCAATGATTCAATGCACGCGTGTTTTTCGTTTTCTCTGATGCATTTATTTATTTATTTATTACATTTATTTATTTATCATGCGTCGTGATATGATAGAAAACTGCCATACACCGTCAACGTACACGGATCCAATTAACAAGTCCGGCTGTTCATCGATGCACATTCCGCAACGGTACAGTAGTAAAATGAAGAGTTCTTTCAACAGTTTTGTTTCCATGTGTCACAATCGGTTCTAATAAAATAAAATTGTACGAACCTGTTCAATTTGGTTGGAGCAATACCGCCAAATGATGCGTGGTGGTACTCCGTCTAGTACGTCGTAAAGAAAAGGATTAAGCGTGAATTGTTTACATCTGTAAACACACTGACTGTTGAACAGAAAAAGGTGTTTACTGTTTGGTATAATCGAGGTTGGTTTGTCCAATGGTTTATTGTCTGTTCTGGCAAAATATCAACAAAAAGAGTCGGAAGTATTCTGTTCGAAATGTCAACGTCGGCGACCATCAGTTGATTCGAGATTATTGAGATTTTAGTAAGAACCATTTTCGGCTCAGCTCTGGTGTAACTAATTAAAACTTTAACGACGTCATCAGTCAATACGATTGGCCGGCTGTCGAGACTAAACACTGGTATTTGTAGATCCAACATAGGTTGCGTAGTTTATACAGTGACGAAACATGGTCGTTGAGACATCAAATTACTGTTATTTTTTTGCCTTTTTTTAGTGTTTATCCTTAAAATTTAGGAAAGTGACAAAGCCTATCGTGTGCGCGGCCCATCAAGAAACATCAGTGTGCCAAATGTAAGCACGTACCATTCAGCGGTTTCGGAGGAGATACGTAAAATTACGTGACAAAATTAGTAGCATTAATATATAGAGACTTGGCAAAATGTCATTTTGCCAAGTAACAAACAAATGAAGTATTTGGCAAAATATTGTCAAAGAGGGAGCATGTTGAAAGGTAATTTTTGTTTTCTTTAGGTATTAGCTTTACCTACATGGTTCGAATCCTGCTGGGATTTATAATTTGTTTAAATAATTTTTAATACAAACAAACTCCAGTATTGCAACAATTACCTTTTATTTCTGAAATAGGCTAAAGATTGACCAGAAAAATGGTCGAGGAATGTCTGGAAGCTGTGTCGATTAACGGCGCCCCTGCCTTAACCCATGGAGTAAGCTTAACTACTGGGCCAGTCAACTAATATTTTGGTCCATGTCAACGAATATGTCCATGTTAAAAGAATACAGAAGGCGTGTTATTTAATCTTATGGAAGATAAGGTTTTGTCACATGACCAATATACCAAGTTTACTTGCCACACAAAAAGTTTACTTGCCACACAAAAATATGTCCCTGTTAAAAGAATACAGAAGGCGTGTTATTAGTCGCGTGATAAGATATTATTGTGTATCATTTAAAACAAAAATAATAAATAATCGACTACCGTTCTTCGGCTATGCATTCTTTTGTATTTCCGAGAATAAATGAGGATGACAGAAGGAGCAGGTTGAATTTATAATTGAAATAAATTAATAATTCGTTATTTATTTCAAATTGTTAATTTGTTATTTCGAATTCTTGAATGTAATTTTTGTTGTTGCCCCTAATGGACATTCCATAATTACAAAAACAACAACCCTTGTACCACAGACTGGTAATACATTAAATCCCCTAGTTTGCATCAATTGCTGAGCCATAAACTGCATTTCTCATAATGCACAAAATAAATTAATATAGTGATTTTCTGATGATTTCTTTGAAACATAGCAATCCATTATTAACAAACATAGCTGATGCACTACACATGATGAATAATTCATAATGTTTGCATAACCTACCTACAGAAAAAAAACATTTACAAAAACTATTATATTAGATTGTACCTGTACACAGCCAGCACTCACACTCTTTAGGTGAACATATAATACATATATTATATAAGTAAATTATATAATTATACTTATATATTTTATTTGTTTATATGAGTGACTACATTGTTATCAGTATTGTAACTGTGCATTATTATTGCTGTTATCACTATTGTTATCTGTTAACACACTTCCACCTAAAAATCCCACATCATACAAACACACAATATTAAATGTGTTCATTTTCACCATTTTCTATATACAAAAATAAATCATCTTATTCACATTTTATTTCATAAACGTATATAATATAATGTACAAAGCTTAACACTTACAATAATATGGAAGTAATTAAAATAAACTCACAATGATTGATTGTAAAAAAAACATACACAAATATAAATTGGAAAAAAAGACAAAGCAACAACTAAAAAGCACCTGAAATAAACTACATTGAAACAATTATTGCTATCACATGCTATCTATTGTACATTAATGAGTCAAGTGATGAGAAAAATGTAACATACATTCATGGATGCTGCTTAGTATTTTCATCCTGGAATATTAAGAGAACTAGGGCTGTATATTAATATATGACATGTCAAAATTCATTGCCAACAAATGAGCTCACAAGCTGTATTAGGACAGGTATGTAAAGTATTCCCCAATAGTTTCATCATTGTTTGTATTATTACAGTTCATTGTTATATCAATTGCACCAATGGTGAAATATTAATGTAAGCTACATTTCATCTTCAAACTTCAGCTGTCTGTATACTCCTTTAAGCCCGGCGCACACTAGAGCTTTCGGCCGAGCCAACTGGCGAGCAAAGATAATAAAAGGAGAAGATACAACAGTTCCGTTGGCGGCGTAAACCACATCCGGGTTCTATTTACCTACGCCTATTTATATTCTTTGGCACGAGTAACACTTGGCTCACTAAAAAATTTGCCGCAAACTATGATCGCGTTCTATCGGACGCACACTAAACGCGATTTTCTGATTGGATAATTACTTACTACGCTATACGGCACGCGCTGAAATATCATAATAAATCAGAACATGTCATGCGCAGTGGGATTTTTTAGTGAGCAGGAAGCTCACGTTCGGCGCACACGACGCAAAAATATTAAACACGATAGATATTTTCCTCAGCAGCACGCGTGGCCGATTCCTCACGAAATCCCCGGCGCACACTGTTACTCGTGCCAGTTGGCTCAGCCGGAAGCTCTAGTGTGTGCCGGGCTTAAAGGACAGAGAAGCTGTATCGTCCATCAAGAGCTTTTAAATCTGAATCACTACTGTATGAATTTTTCCAAGATTAAATATTTGTCTTGTGTTTGAAACATTATTACAATAACCGATAAATAATTTAATAATACAGTCAACTCTCCAAAACAGGACAGCCTTGGGCTGAGCCTGAGCTAATATGTCTGGTATTCTGAATAATGATAAAAAATGGGACATTAAAGGTATGGTTTTGGATGAGCTGACTGTATTTAATAAAACTTAAATACAATCAAATTCAGATTTTAATTTGTTGTAATTAGTTTATTTAACAAAAATCTGTTATTCAATTTTAGTCACTTTTTAAATCAGGTTGTCTTTAAATTACTTATGATATAGAGTGCTAATTCTGATTCTAATAGTTATGTTGTCACATTTAAATTTTATCTATTTCAATAATATAGCAGGGCTATCCATGTCATTGTCCTTAAGTAGTAGAATGTTAATTCAGTGTTATGTTGTCACATGTTATGTATTGTTATCGTGTATTCTATCTATTCCAATAATGTAGCAAGGCTATCCATGTCATTGTCTTTAAGTAGTAGAATGTTAATTCAGTGTTATGTTGTCACATGTTATGTATTGTTATCTTGTATTCTATCTATTCAAATAATGTAGCAAGGCTATCCATGTCATTGTCTTTAAGTAGTAGAATGTTAATTCAGTGTTATGTTGTCACATGTTATGTATTGTTATCTTGTATTCTATCTATTCCAATAATGTAGCAAGGCTATCCATGTCATTGTCCTTAAGTAGTAGAATGTTAATTCAGTGTTATGTTGTCACATGTTATGTATTGTTATCTTGTATTCTATCTATTCCAATAATGTAGCAAGGCTATCCATGTCATTGTCTTTAAGTAGTAGAATGTTAATTCAGTGTTATGTTGTCACATGTTATGTATTGTTATCTTGTATTCTATCTATTCCAATAATTTCATTTCATTTCATTTCATTTCAAAAGACATTTATTTTCCTCCATAGCAATACAGAACAAAATAATAAACAAAAATGGTAAGGAATATAAAAAATGAAATAGATGTTTGTTGGATAAACAACAGAAAAGTGAATTTAAGAAAATTGGCTATGGAGGAAGGCATAATCCCGAGAAGATGAGGAAATCTTGTGCTGGGTATGCCCATGCAAATAAAATGGATAATTGAATAAGAGTGGAAATAAAGAGAAACAAACAAGACAAAAAAACGCTCACAAAAGGAAAAATAAAAAATAAATAAATAAATAAATAAAAAAAATAAATAAATAAATAAATAAATTGATAAAAAATAGATCAATCAAATTGTAGAATCAGAAAATAAAACTCAAAAACCACAGTAGATCAATGTTCAGCAGCATAAATCAAATTGCGACATTCGATTGTTGTCTTTTTAATACTTTAACATTAGGTGTTGTTTTAATTTTTTGGAAAATAAAGAAATTGAAACAGCATTTGTAATTGGGGGTGGTAAACTGTTCATCATTGATGGACCGGAGTATCTAATACTGTTTTGAAAATAATTGGTGTTGTGGATAGGTATGTGTATATTAGTTCTAGAACGTGTAGGGTAATTGTGAATAGAAAAATTCGGAATAAACATATTGTTTAAATGATTTGGAGAAGTGGAATGCAGGGCGGAGAATACAAATTTGCCTTGTTGCATTATGTTTATATCAATGAGTTTGAGGAGATTAAGTTTGGAAAATAAATGGGAAGAATGGGACCGTGGTGGAGCGCCAGATATAATCCTGATAGCCTTCTTTTGTATAATTTGCAGTTTACTGAGGTTGGATACGTAAGTATTGGCCCAGACAATGTTACAGTAGCTCAAATAGGGAAGAATGAGGGAGCAGTAAAAATAATGTAGCAAGGCTATCCATGTCATTGTCCTTAAGTAGTAGAATGTTAATTCAGTGTTATGTTGTCACATGTTATGTATTGTTATCTTGTATTCTATCTATTCCAATAATGTAGCAAGGCTATCCATGTCATTGTCTTTAAGTAGTAGAATGTTAATTCAGTGTTATGTTGTCACATGTTATGTATTGTTATCTTGTATTCTATCTATTCCAATAATGTAGCAAGGCTATCCATGTCATTGTCTTTAAGTAGTAGAATGTTAATTCAGTGTTATGTTGTCACATGTTATGTATTGTTATCTTATATTATATCTATTCCAATAATGTAGCAAGGCTATCCATGTCATTGTCCTTGAGTAGTCGAACGTATTCTGTGCTCTTTTTAGTGAATGTATCTTTCATTACTAACTTAAATATTAAAATCCAAACATCATCCGATTCCTTAACCTTCAGGCCATGCAACTGTCCAATTTTTACTTTATCTGCGTTACTCATCTTAAGACCAAATCTGATGACCTTTCGTACATCATTCCAGCGTTCAGAGATGATTAATTTCTCAAATCCAGCAAAGGTTGGTATCAAGTGCTTGATTCTTTCGTACACACCCTCCATTCCTCCTATTGCTATGATTTCAATGAGAACATCGATATTTGATTGGCTAATAATTCCAGGACCTTCAAGTAACTTAAACAGCTCAAATGGATCATTCCTTCTTTCTATTTCTACAACAGAAATATGTTCACACTTGCAAAGTATAACTTTCAATAGATTGACTTTCTCTGATTCCTTGAACCACGATGACACTTTGCTGAGCAGTTCCCGATAGTTATCGTCAGATAGTTCACCTAAAAAAAATCAACAGTGTAATATATGTCACTGAGTCGTTTTTTTTTGTGGACACAATAAAAGGCCGAGATAGCAGATTTGAAAAAATTTCAGTACCAACATTTTGAATAATGAATATATTTTTAAAAAATAAAAAGTTTGAAGGTCAACAAAACAGGAAATCTTCTAAATCATTAAAACATTCTTCCCATTCAACTTATAATCTTTGTGACCATACTATTGTAATTTGCCAAAAGAAATTCAAGTTTAAAATCCACATCATAAATGATGCATAGAAGACACATGGTAGACAATCATTACACCATAGACAAAATTTTACTAATAAATCAGTGATTTACTAACTAGATAACCATTAAAAAAAATATCAATGTGGATAATTAAATTCTCACGTTATTATCTTAAAGGCAAGGTGCGGGCAAAAAAATTCTATTGATCATACATTCCAATAATTATCAATCTATAGTTTCCCCTATCTTTCATAATTTTTGGGATTTTATTTGTGTTACACAAGCTTGTTGAAAATAAGCACTTTCTTATCAGTAATAGATAGTTCAAATTACACAGTAAAATCTCTATTCTTTTGTACACAAATTTTGTAAATGAGACGCATTTTAAAAAGCTATGAAAATTTAACGGTGTTGTAAAAAATGTTATCAGATGACTAAATATAGGTAATATAACTGGAAATTTACATTTCTGGTATTTTTATTCAACTTCAGATTTTTATTTTCATGCTATAGCAAAAATTATCCACCGTATATCCACATCTTTTTTCACCTTCTAGGGAGTCACCAGATATGTTATTGCATTAGGTTAAACTACCTAACTACTGAAAAAAAGTCTTACTGGTTTTTATGGCAGAAATTTGCCAAATTTTGTATTTGACCATATCAAGGGAAATTCATGTTTTTTCTTCTTGATTTCTGTTACAAATATTTGATTTATGTACAATTAATCAGATATTATATTTAAAATTCATGCCTATATACCTGAGCTTTAAAGGACAACTTGGACCATATTTTAACAACGTATTAGGGATGTACATACGATTTCAGAACCATAGCAAAATTAAGGATATCGCCGCATGCGCTCGCCGTAAATTGCTGTGATGTCACAGGTGCATCGCAAAATTTATGTAATGAGTTTTCTGGCAAAGTCTGGCAAATCGCGAAAATTCTAGTCAACACACTTTGTAAATAAATCGTAAAAAATATAAATGTTGATTTTTTTATTGTTTCTTTTGCTTCTCTGGACTCATTAAGTAGATTTTGCGATGCACCTGTGACCTATATACATATGTACATCCCTAATTCGTTGTAATAATATGGTCCTCGGTCAAGTTGTCCTTTAATTATAATTTCATATAACTACATAACATCTACACTATCCTTATCCTTAAGGGTTTTTGCTACAGTAGTTTCATTATAGGCATTTTCCTACCTTGGCTGTTACTAAATTATATCTGTGAGGCAATTTTAAATTTCTACATTTAGCTTACCATTTCTACATTAGCTTGTATTTTCTACATTAGCAGTTGTAACACTGCTCTATCTAATTTCAATTCAACTTTAATTTCAGACAAACTGTCCATATGGTACATAATCTGATGATCTAATGTTACTCAACTAACCTGTTACTAATGAGCTTGTAGTCAGAGGAGCAGCAGTCTGTGTTTCTATACAAAATAAACATATACATATCAAGAATACAGTATCACAGTTGATTCAATACACTGTTCTGTTAATAACACTAAGATGCACTGTTTTATTATTACGTATCCTATTCATATATTTTTCATTTGACAACTTTCCATATGATACATAATGGTCTCTAAGAATAGCCAACTAACAATAATAGTCTAGTGAGATGTCTTCCATATCTACATGATCCATCTATATATTGTACATTAATGAGTCTAGTCTAGTGCGAGTAGATAAAGAGGCTACAAAAACATAGAGATTTAAAATGGTGTATGTCAGTTGTTTGTTGCCTTCCATATCTATATGATGCATCAGATGCTATATATTGTACATTAATGAGTCTACTCTAGTGGGTAGATAAAGAGGCTACAAAAACATAGAGATTTAAAATGGTGTATGTCAGTTGTTTGTTGCCTTCCATATCTATATGATGCATCATATGCTATATATTGTACATTAATGAGTCTAGTCTAGTGGGTAGATAAAGAGGCTACAAAAACATAGACATTTAAAATGGTCTATGTCAGTTGTTTGTTGCCTTCCATATCTATATGATACATCATATGCTATCTATTGTACATTAATGAGTCTAGTCTAGTGGGTAGATAAAGAGGCTACAAAAACATAGACATTTAAAATGGTCTATGTCAGTTGTTTGTTGCCTTCCATATCTATATGATACATCATATGCTATCTATTGTACATTAATGAGTCTAGTCTAGTGGGTAGATAAAGAGGCTACAAAAACATAGAGATTTAAAATGGTCTATGTCAGTTGTTTGTTGCCTTCCATATCTATATGATACATCATATGCTATCTATTGTACATTAATGAGTCTAGTCTAGTGGGTAGATAAAGAGGCTACAAAAACATAGAGATTTAAAATGGTGTATGTCAGTTGTTTGTTGCCTTCCATATCTATATGATGCATCATATGCTATATATTGTACATTAATGAGTCTAGTCTAGTGGGTAGATAAAGAGGCTACAAAAACATAGAGATTTAAAATGGTCTATGTCAGTTGTTTGTTGCCTTCCATATCTATATGATGCATCATATGCTATATATTGTACATTAATGAGTCTACCCTAGTGGGTAGATAAAGAGGCTACAAAAACATAGAGATTTAAAATGGTGTATGTCAGTTGTTTGTTGCCTTCCATATCTATATGATGCATCATATGCTATGTATTGTACATTAATGAGTCTAGTCTAGTGGGTAGATAAAGAGGCTACAAAAACATAGACATTTAAAATGGTCTATGTCAGTTGTTTGTTGCCTTCCATATCTATATGATACATCATATGCTATCTATTGTACATTAATGAGTCTAGTCTAGTGGGTAGATAAAGAGGCTACAAAAACATAGACATTTAAAATGGTCTATGTCAGTTGTTTGTTGCCTTCCATATCTATATGATACATCATATGCTATCTATTGTACATTAATGAGTCTAGTCTAGTGGGTAGATAAAGAGGCTACAAAAACATAGAGATTTAAAATGGTCTATGTCAGTTGTTTGTTGCCTTCCATATCTATATGATACATCATATGCTATCTATTGTACATTAATGAGTCTAGTCTAGTGGGTAGATAAAGAGGCTACAAAAACATAGAGATTTAAAATGGTGTATGTCAGTTGTTTGTTGCCTTCCATATCTATATGATGCATCATATGCTATATATTGTACATTAATGAGTCTAGTCTAGTGGGTAGATAAAGAGGCTACAAAAACATAGAGATTTAAAATGGTCTATGTCAGTTGTTTGTTGCCTTCCATATCTATATGATGCATCATATGCTATATATTGTACATTAATGAGTCTACCCTAGTGGGTAGATAAAGAGGCTACAAAAACATAGAGATTTAAAATGGTGTATGTCAGTTGTTTGTTGCCTTCCATATCTATATGATGCATCATATGCTATATATTGTACATTAATGAGTCTAGTCTAGTGGGTAGATAAAGAGGCTACAAAAACATAGACATTTAAAATGGTCTATGTCAGTTGTTTGTTGCCTTCCATATCTATATGATACATCATATGCTATCTATTGTACATTAATGAGTCTAGTCTAGTGGGTAGATAAAGAGGCTACAAAAACATAGACATTTAAAATGGTCTATGTCAGTTGTTTGTTGCCTTCCATATCTATATGATACATCAGATGCTATCTATTGTACAATGAGTCTAGTCTAGTGGATAGATAAAGAAACATAGAGATAAAAATGTGACAGTTAAACTTTTTGTCATGATATTCATTTTAATCAAAAAAAGAAACTCATAAGCTGTATTAAAGACAAGTTTCCAAAATTATGATATAAATTTAGGATAATTAGCATAATTATCATAGTTGTTGATAATCATTGTTTGAATATGTCTGTATGTATGAATATAAATTCTTAAAACACCATAACTTTCTAGAAATCTATATTGCTGCATAGGGAATAATTAATATCCCCAAAACACAGACATAGTTGAAAGTGATTAATACAGAATCTCCTTAGTTTTTATCCTTATGTATTACCAACTTTATATTACATTTAACTTCACATAATTTATCTATCCTTCAGGTTTCTTGATATAGTTCCCAACGTTTCATCATAGTTGTGAAGCATTTTCTAATTACATATGAGCAATTTGTTATTTCTACATTTAGCTAATATTTTCTACATTAGTGGTTGTAACACTACCCTATCCAAGGATCTCTAATGATCTAATGATAATCAACTAACCTGTCCGTAATGAGCTTGTAGCCGGAGGAGTAGTAGTTGGTGTATCTATACAAAATAAAAGATATACATTTTCATAATAACGAAGGCAGTATCACAATTTATTCAATACACATTTTCAAGTTTGTTTTTTTTCAAATAAACTATTCTGTTAACAACACTAGGATACACTGTTTTATGCAATTCAAATTAGACCTTATTCATGTATTTTGAAATCATGAGATTTGTCTGAAACCACCATCTTTGACATATTCTTTGATATATTTAAAATACTAACATTTTCCAAACTTTACATATCAAGTACCATATAACATATTTTCAACTATTGATGTTTCTACATTAGCTGATGTTTTCTGTATTAGCTATTGCCATTTCTAAATTGTATGTAATTTTTATGTAATTTAGAATTAACAAATGTTATCAATCAACTGACCTGATGGTAATGATGAGCTTATAGGCAGAGGAGTAGTAGTAGCATCTGGTGTATCTATGCAAACGAAAGATATCTATCAGTACATTGTATTAGTGAGAAAAAAAAATTAAATTATTAAGTTAAATATTTATTAAAGTTATGCAGGCCTCCCAGAATAAATACTGCAGATAGATAAATCCTTATTGTGAAAAAAAAGATTTCTGCAGAAAAAACAATAGATTTACATGACGCCTCTAGTTATTTGGGATAAATGTTTAGCTTAGCCTAAATCTGTTTTATTTTTTTTAAAGTTGTTAAAAAACTAATTCCCGAATGCCAATTAATTAGTCAACTGATTTTCATTAGGTTGTAAATAATAAGAATAAATGTTATCTATTATTCAAAGGGCCTTTGCAGATATCTCTAGACACATCTTTGTATATTGTATTGTTGTAGTATGAAAAAAAACAAAAACAAACACACACATGTTCCTATGTCATTAAAACAAACTAATAATATTGCTATTGAAGAAAATGTTGATGATAATTCCAAATTTTAATTACCTTCTGAAAATAGGTTCTTTAAACGAGTGGTATCCATGAGCTTATCGCCACATTTAACACCATCGAAATCTTGTTCCAAGCATCGTTTGAGACCATGTAAATGAGGCTTCTCTGCTGGATTACAAACATTACACAACACACATAGATTGTAGCCAACTCCTTCACTTGTGACAAGCACATTTTCTAGTTGATGTTTCAGATATCCTAACACCTACAACAAAATAAAGAACTTAAGTTAAAAATATTCTTTTATTACATTCTAGTACTGTTTTGTTGAATATGTTAACACATATTATCCTTACCTCTATGCAGAAGCTTCGCTGTGGTTCATTAATTGGGCCTGTAGTATTGCCATCAACTTTAATTAGATGAAATATTTCAACCTGATAAGAAAAAGTTTACTAAAAAAAGTTAATAAATGTAAAAAGGTATCATTGGATTATTACAATTATACCTTTTGTAGGTTCATGTTCAACATTCATTCATAAACATTTTAATTCAGTAAAAGTGGCAAAATTAGTTCAAAATGTTATGTTTGATTTTCTGTTCAAATATATTTATTTGAAACTAAATACATAAATAATTTCTGTACCTTTAATGCATGCCGGTTTTCAATTTTTACTGTGCCTAAATTAACCCCATGATCCTTAAAGTCAAATTCACTGCGATTTTGAAACACAACTGGTTCACCAGGTCTACCTTTGACCTCCATCAAGTCAAGAAATGCAACAACCAATGTATTGTATACAGCATTGGGAAGAAAGTCCGTAGGTGTAAGATAGATCGATACCATATTTTTCTCGTCTGTTTTAATTTTAAGACTCTCTTTCTTGGTTTGCATCCGAGATGGAACCAAGAATTCCCGGTTACCTTCAGTTACCTGCAGATGTAAGCAAAGTGTTTTTAACTAACATTTAAGCTAATTTAAGTGACAGCCAATTTAAAATAAGATGTTTAACTTACCTTCAATTTCTCAAAGAGCAAACCAAATGTCTTCATCACTTCAGTAAAGATTTCAAAGCGATGTGGATCTTCCTCTAATTCATGTTTCCATAAATACCGTAGCAGTCTTTCCTCCAGTATTCCTTCCTCATCAAGCCTTTTCCACAGCACCCTCATTTGCTTCTATATTTAAAAAAAAACCACCAACCATCACATGATCAATACAATTATACTGTTTCACATCAAGTTACTAAGAACAGATTATTAACATCACCTATACATCCACATGATGACAATCTAATATCATAATAAAATACATTATCTACCTACCACTTTAATAGACGGTTTAACTACCGTGATCACTTTTGTCACCATTCGAATCATCATTTTAAGATCTGTTATCACAGTGTTTTTCAGTTTTTTGTTAGAACTCGAATGCAAAATGATCCCAATGTCATTCATATACTCTATGGCAGTGGCAAGCCCCTCTTTGGATATTTCACATTCAGTGCCAATCCTGGAAACCTAAAACAAAATTTAATTTAAATAAATAACTTAACTTAGTACATTACTTGTAGAGCCTGGTGAAAATCTAATGGAAAATTCAATGATATGCCAGGACTATAAATATTACTAGTGTCTGTAGGAATAAAAATAAAGTAACAATAAATAATAATATTATATAATTACATTAGAATCCACAATCAAAACTTTACCTCCTCAAACGTAATACACAATTTTGTTTCACCAATTCTTTGCAAACTTTTCTGTAAATTAACCCACTTTACTGGAACTTCTCTCACCATTTCCTTCATGTATCTACCAACGTTTCGCTTAAGTTTTGTAATACCTTTAGGTGATTTCATGGTGTTATCAACCATGTACATTTCACGATCTACATGGTGAGCATATGGCATTCCTTCCATTTTATCAAACATTTTCTTGTACATCTTCATAACCTTCAATTAATAAATACATTCATATTGCTACTATCGCTGATAACTCATCACAATAATTACTGATCACGCTGATATACTGTATAGTATATTTCATTTAATATTTTTACTTTGTATTCAATGTGTGTGGTAAATTAAAAAAAAACAAACAAGTTTAAAAAGGACATTTAATAGGCATTATAAATACAATTTAGATCAAATGGTCAGTCATTTTGGATTTTTGTCACCATTTTGTTTGCGCCTCCAGGCATATTTCAAGCCAAGTGTTGACAATGATATATCCACTGAGAATACTCACATGATCAGCGAGATCAATCTGCGTGATCTCAGTGATCATCATGATCAGTGGTTTACAAGACAATTTGTCACAACCTAATGTACACAATCTTCCATAACTGTTACAGGCTGTTTTATTTTATTTATACTGTAATTCAAAATGACAAAATCAATGTTTCTACTTTACTTTCTTTAATGAATTCTTTTGTAATGCATGTAATGTTTAACTTAAATGTTCCATTTTCATGTTATATTAGTTGATTGTATAAACATGTACTGTACATTAGACCTCAAAATGCTTTTTTGTTCTAATTGTACTGATGGGTTGTTATACAGGCAACCTTTTTGGTTGACTGGTCGCCGTTACCCATACCACACGTGTGACACGTTTAAAACTTTTCAGTTTCACTCAGTTACAGTAAAAATAGAACATGGGCAACTATACATGTAACTAAGCTTATGTCTACATTTTTGTGCGCCTGTCAGTTGCGGTTTATAGTTGCATTCAGTTGTGTTCAGTTGCTAGGAGCGCTTATGTTGACATAGTTGAGAAAAAGACAAGATATAAATATCTAATATTTATATAGTATTTACCTCCTCCTCTTTTTCTGATGCTGTCCCTGACAATTTGTCCACGTGAGTTGCAACCAAACAGATGGGAGGTGACTCTATGTTCTTGCCATCAATTGAAATAGTGTTTCCTGAACCATGTTGTACAGTATGTTCATAAATGGACCTTATCCAGAACAAATTCATGTCCAAATTAGTCATTCCTAGCTGACCCTAAAATGACAATGACAATATATTTTTAAACTAATATTGAAATTAAATTACATTATTAAATCATAGCATTTGTAGTTTACAAGATTGTCTAAAGTACTAAAGTTTAACTTACTATTTTTGAACCCCGTGATTTAGCTGGCTCATCCAAGTTGTCCATGACATTGAAAGCAACACAGTATGATACTGTATTTGTCAGGAAAAACTGGAAATTAACAAGGATTATGTTTTCATGGTTAATTATAATATAATATTACAATATTTTATATAGATAAAGTTTAATGACTCAAGTAAAAACTTTAACATTCTATTTGCACACTACACACTGTACTGTTTCATCAAGGTGATAAAATAGCTCTTCTTTTTATCACTTTTATGAAACAATCTAGTGTGCAAATAAATAGTCATTTATTTATCTATTTTGCTCTGCTTTTGTTACGAGCACTTTTGTTCATGCCTCATCAAGTCAAACATGCAGATTAATGCAGACTGTAAATAAACTTTCACCATTTTTACATTGTGATACCAGACCCCTACCAGGACTGTGGTTCCTATGTTGGGGGAACTAACTTGACATGATGTGTATTACTATGTATGTTTTGTTATGTTGTCATGATCATTTCAAAACCATTGGCTAGGTATAACCTACTTGTTTAGACGTTCAAAAACAAGCTGCATGCTGTCACCCAGACAGTGAGCAAACCCTGTCAATGTCTAAATATAGCGCAATTTCATTGTTGGTATACAAATGTGCCTGTCGTATTGTCGTCATTGACTAGGCCAGAGTGATACATACCAATATGATTGTAAATCGGAACAGATACCATCAATGCAGGCAGGAACACATGGTAATTTCTTGTAAGAGGGATGCATGTACGTCAAATTAAATTGTTTTTCCACCATCGTTCAGTTCGCAAGAGATGCACTGGTGCATGCGTGTAGGTCAAGTTTAGTCATTTATTAATAATTTCACTTTTCAGTTAACTAAAAAGAACTTAATGTCTATCAATTTAAATGACTGAAATCCGACTATCCATTCAAGTTCTTTAAGTGGTAAAAAATATACAATTTTTGGTTGGAAATCATGTTTTTTGCAGTTAAAATTCAAAGCTTTTTTTATTACAATGACTTAAACTATTGTATTAATTTATTGTTTTTTTGTTAGAATGTAGTGTATATTTCATTGATATGTTTTCCGATGATGATTTGAACGCGTGGAAATCGGCTCAATGGGATTTTAGGATAGTTTTAAAATCACATTTTCTCTGCATACATTGATTTTAATCATAAACACACTTATGCATAGATTGAAACAAACAATACTATAAATTTTGTAAGTATAAATTACGATATAATACAATTTCTTTAAATTACCATCAAAGTCATACTACTTCAATTATTGATATTATTTCAAAAGTGATACCTCTCTGTTTACTTTTTCATTTGGATAGTGATTTGCATTTATTATTGAGTCTTATGACCTTCTTTCTTTTTAGATCAGGAATAGTATTTGTTGTATTTAGATTGTGAATAGTGTGTGTAAGGTATTTATTTTAGCATTGCTTATTGTAGATCACCTATTGATCTTTATTCAACATCGCATTATTGCATGAAATAAAAACAAAGGAGAAAGAAAGAAAGGCCTGGTATAATTGGTGGAGGTATAGTATTCTGAGGTTTTGAGGTTGTTTTAATTTGTTTACTGACGATGCTTAAATAATATATTTAAACTTCTCATTCGCACATCTACTCCACTCCGCCCCTCCACCCTCTCTCTTTTTACTGTTGACAATATTGACAAGTACAAATGCCCTGTGGTCCCCTCCCCTGTATCAGCCCCTGGTGATGTTTCATATGAAAACTTGTGATAAAAAAAAAAATCAGTAATTGAAACATGTAAGATCAATGGAACTAGAAAAACCAACAAAAACATAGCATAGTCTAAAAAAAAAGTTGCACATTGATAAAATAACCCTGTTAAAAATGTTCTTGGAAAAATACCGTAAGAACACATCATGTAAAAAGAAAGTAAAGCTCTATTAGTATTTAAGTAATATAGTAAGTAACACATCATGTAAAAAGAAAGTAAAGCTTTATTAGTATTTAAGTAATATAGTAAGTAACACATCATGTAAAAAGAAAGTAAAGCTCTATTAGTATTTAAGTAATATAGTAAGTAACACATCATGTAAAAAGAAAGTAAAGCTCTATTAGTATTTAAGTAATATAGTAAGTAACACATCATGTAAAAAGAAAGTAAAGCTCTATTAGTATTTAAGTAATATAGTAAGTAACACATCATGTAAAAAGAAAGTAAAGCTCTATTAGTATTTAAGTAATTAGTAAGTAACACATCATGTAAAAAGAAAGTAAAGCTCTATTAGTATTTAAGTAATATAGTAAGTAACACATCATGTAAAGAAAGTAAAGCTCTATTAGTATTTAAGTAATATAGTAAGTAACACATCATGTAAAGAAAGTAAAGCTCTATTAGTATTTAAGTAATATAGTAAGTAACACATCATGTAAAAAGAAAATAAAGCTCTATTAGTATTTAAGAGCTTCCAATTGATTTATTTCTGAACTCAATGAAAATAATATTTGTTTTAAATATGACTCTTAGAATACAAGTGATATTCATAATACAATAATGAAAACATACCCTGTGCGTTATATAGTAGTCTAGTTGACCAGCATAGTCCCATACACTAGTTATGTCACTCACTTTTTCTTTTCTTCTTACCATCTTATACATACCATTCTTAAATTTAGCCCAGGTTCCAACATTTCCTTCTACAAAAAATTACAGAAACAAAACCAATATAACAGTGTTACTAATCGATATCAACCTACATTTATAAATCTTGTATGCAGATTTAAATGTTATAAAAGCTTTGTTAGTCTGTGCCTACCTTCTTTTAACCTTTTATCAACCTTTTCTCCTAAAGCATGTGAACGAATTTGCTCTGATAGCTCAATATCTATACAAAGCAAGAAATGGACAATTAGATTAGGAAACCAAGGTGTTGTATGGGATGAGAGGAATACAAAATGATAGCAATATTTTGAACATTGACAGTAATTTTCCAATTCCTGGTATCTGAGGTGATTTCAATCACCTCATTGCACAGCCAAATGAATTTTGAATTGTTATTTGTTGTATAACCAATGTGTAGGCCTAAATGGCATTATATTATTATACATTTAATAGGAATGTTTTTATTTAAATATTATTATTATTTTACCAAAAATAAGGTTAATGTTAACATTATAGCAAAATGATGAATATGTAAAATTTAACATTTTCAGTTGCTTATCTCACCATTAACATCTTTTATCTTTTTCCATTGACTACAATCCTTCTTTGCTTGAAACACTGTGGTTGTAACGATTCCATCTGTGGATTGTTCTGCAGAATTGAATCTATTATATAGTAAAGTTAAACATTTATTGTACATTTTAGAAACATACATAGTATGTATAAAATGACTAAATCATGAAAGGGTTTGCATTTAAATATTCCAATCATAAAACAACTGATAAACTTTTAATGAATAGAACATTAGTAAGTTTAAAAGTAAATTAAAGTGTATAAAATTAATGTTTTTATTATAATATTCAACATACTGCAATGTCACCCTTAGTGTATAATAATTCAAATTAAATAAAACATTTCTATAAACATTATACCAATTTTACTTGTTACCTTTCTCCAACCATAGCCTTTACACAGCTAGTCTTGCCAGCACCCTCTTTTCCCAGAAACATACATCTTGAATTCACAACAGACATGCTACCAGTTTTAAGTTCTTCTTTATATATTTTAATAGCATGTTTACCCCTGGCACGTATCTCTGCAGGAACTAATTCTATTATGACAACAAATTAATTGTTATCTCATTCTGCCTCTATAGGCCTTAAAAATGCTTGATATTATCAGTATTTTGTTATTAAACAGTAAAATAAATGTCATCCCATATACAGTACAATAGTTCTCGTCAACTTTAATAATACCTCCGGTAAACTTGAACCATGGGAAATAAGAATATTAAATTATGTTCGAGTACCAGCAATATAATAATATTAAAGATGTATTGTCCCCCAAAACATGAAAAATGAAGATTAATTAAATCAGACTTTGAATATGTTATTTTGTAGTTTTAATAAAGGTAATCACTTCCGTAGAAAAACAAATTAAAAAAATAATGTTTTCACTTATAAATTGACAAAATAAATGATTATATTCAACCAAAAACCCATTGGCTGGCAGCCAATTTGAAAATTTTTTGCTTTAAATTACAGTTTTTTTTTTCCGATCTAATTTTTGGTCAAAGTGGATAACTATTATGTTACATTAAAATGGCATATTCAACAAACATTTGGTTAAGAATTATTTTTTCAGGGGGACACATCTTTAATACAAATATATTAAACCAACTCTCAATTAATATAATAAAATAGTGGCAACCATGTACATACATATCAATTATGCTATTGATTGGGCTGGATCCAGAGAATTTAGTTCCATTCATTTGGAATGAACCAGAAAAATAAGGCCTGCCAGCTTATATAAAAAATATTCACCTTACAGTTTGTTTCTGTAGCACAATTTTGTAAAATTTATAATAGTAGCATTGATAATTTCAAATGACCACCTGTACCACAGTTTTTGCACTGTGTTTACCTATCTTAGATTAATGCATAATTTATATTTATAAACTTTACTTACTGTCAAAATAGTTTAAAATCACAGTTTTTTCTTTTTTCGTTATGTACATATTTGTTTCTACAACAGATTCAGGCGTCTTTCCTTCCTAAAAACAAAAATATTTACTTAAACAAGCTATTTACAAAGGCATATTAATTGATAGACACCCAGATCCAAAACACTACCTCTGTTCTGTAGTAGGCAAGATCTATAAATCCAAACGTAAATAGTAATACTATACTGATAATTAGAAAAACTGCTGGCAGATAAACCAACTTTGATCTATTTATTATGTAGAAGCAAGAATAGCATTCTCTCCGGTGTTTAATTTTCACCACATACTACACTAACCCCATAATGGGAAGTAGGCCTCTTTATCCCATAATATGAGTGAGCTTTTAAATGTTTGGATTTGATAAATAAATATAAGTGCACTGTTAATCAATTGTTTTGACAGAAAACCCCTACAATTGTATATTTGGCTATCTTCATAAACCTACCTTTTGTGGTGGTTGAAGTTGTCCCTTAAGAGAGAGGTTGTGGTCCCTTGAAAGAGGTGGTCACTTAAGAAAGGTGTGGTCCTTAAGAGAGGTGGTCACTTAAGAGAGGTGTGTTCTTTAAGAGGTGGTCGCTTACAAGAGGTGTTCCATTATAAGAAGTAGTCCTTTATGAGAGGAGGTGATCCCTTACAAGAGGTAGTCAATTATGAAAAGCGCTCTCTTAAGAGAAATGTTTGCTTACAATGTATGGTCGTTTTAGAAAATTGGTCGTTTACAAAAGTGGATAGACTGATAGCTAAATAAAAAAAATGCATTTGCACAGATTTAAACAGGTTTGTAAAATATATATTTTCTATATTAACTGGCGATAGTGTGAAGCAATTTTTGTTACTACATTAGTTGTTGACCGTTCTACATTAGCTGGTGTTGACTTTTTATTTACTACATAAGCTGTTAGTGTTTCTACATTAGCTGGAGGTTTTACTACATTAACAGTTGTTAGCTATATTAGTATAAACAAGCATTCTTGTAAGCACCTTTAAGGTTTTGATTCAGTGTTTTTAGTTCATCCTCTTTAATTGGCTACCTAAAGACCTAGACTTTCTAATGCAGAAACTTCTCAAACATGCCCACTAATCTTGCGTGCACAGGGTCTGCGAAAGAAGCCAACTTTTGTCTGTGTACGTCTCAAAACAAAGTCAAGCTCTGTTAATGACCGTCCCCATGAGTTTATTGTTCTGCATTTTACATCTATTTATGTATAGAAACTTCAATTTTCTGTAGATTACCTTATTTAGCAATGTCAATAATGCACTATCCTTTTTAATGAGAAATTTTACAATTTTTGAAGCAGGGTTGAGACTTTGAATCAGGTATTCATATAGTGGAGGATTTCCATTCTGTGGAAAAAAAAATCAATCATGAAGTTAAATTTTTTTTTTTTTGTGAAAGAAGAATGTCAAGTGTGACGCTGTATTTATCCTATCCTTAAAAATAATTCCATAATTCACATGTGATAAAATAATTAGTTTTAACTATCTTAAATGGTAACGATGTTAATCTCTTTCCAACACAATCACTTTAATGCAAATAAAATATAAAACCCATGTTTTCACATATCCTAAACTAATAGTACATTCATTACAATTTTTGTGGCAAACCCTATGTTTTCATACCCAAATGGCAACATTTAAAGCATTTTAGTGATCAAATTTCATGTATTACCATGTGAAAAACACAAGTCACACCAAGTGATTTTTGTCCAAAAATTCACCCTTTTTTCTGGAAATGTTGGGTGCGGCAAAGACGCCAACAACAACAATAATATTAGGGAATTCATGATTCAACATTTCAATCTTTATCGAATCATTGTTTAATGTGTATTAATTTTAAGTAAAATACATTGTTATTCAGTTTATATTAATCGGCTGTTATAAGTTTGTCCCCTCTCAACAAATCTAATGATACATTGGGAGGTTTTATGAAATCATGTCCAAACTACATACAGGGTGCTATAATATTTTTGAAAAATGCATTAGACCATAAAGGGCGCTACTAAAAATGTAAAGGTTTTGGTATTTATAATAGTAAATATGGGTATGTCAAATGGCGGAAAATACAATATTTCAATTATTAAACAATACATGAATTTATTACAAACGTTGTGCGGATATTTAGCATATTTTCTTTTTATCTAGAGTCTTAATAGAGATTAGAAATATCAGGATATTTTTCTGTATATTCAAAATTGCTTTTGCCATTATCAGCATAGTTGGGAGGTCTGCTCTTTATAAGTTATTTAACTGAATGATTTATATTTCAATGTCAATTTCTAGATTGAATTACAAATTGAGAATAATCCTGACATCTGTTAAAAAAATAATACTTATGAAACAGATTGAATTGGGACAAAGTTAAAATATGATATGGTTCATTGGATAACAAATTATTAATTTTAGCTGTGTGCATGCGTAGATCAAAATTGAAATATGGCTACAGAGTATAATAATAAAGCATAGGTTATAGGATTAAACGCCCATATTAAACTAGATTTGAACTCGTCACTTTGACGAGTTAGGCTATCGCCCAACGCATCGTAACACGCACATGTTATTTATTATGCTTAGTCTACAATAGGCTGCACTACAACGATTGTAACGAACAGCTGGAATACAACAAAATCGTTTAATAAGTGTCAACAGTTGACGGTATTAGCATTGTAAACGGTTTAGTTGACGGTTATTTTTTATTTTACACCACTCACGTTTATTCAATTGTTTGAAAATGATGACCTTTTCAAATTAAAAAAAAAAGTTCATAAGTCTAAAGAGGAATTGTTTTAGTAATAGAATATTGAAAATTGGAAAAAAATTGATAACGTTTACGCGGTATGCGCTCTATTGAATGTCACGAACTGTGTCGAAAGAGACAAAATCCCTATATTTTACATCTGTGTGGCCATACGATGACGTCACAACAGCCCAGAGGTAAAAATTTTGCATGAATTCATATCTACAACATATCTGCTTACATATTAAGTTAAAAAAATTGGGGGTCACCAGACATCCTGGAGAGCTATAATCGATTCAAAATAGGCATATTTTTACACAAATTTGCATAAAATTACCAATTTTTTAAAGTTTGACGTGCACATGTGTCATTATTTTGCATTCATAATTCATCAAATATGAAAGAAATATATCATAAAACTATGAAAAACAATAATCAAGCGCAAAAACGGGCTTTCTAGGCTGCGTACGAGCGTAGTGCGCAAAAACGCGCGCGCAACGCAATTTTTTTTGAAAAATGTGAAATGCTTAAAATGTCCTGAAACATGTAGAAAGTTGATTAGAAATTGATTTTAAGCATTTTTAACTTTCAAAGCGCGCGTACACGCGATTTGACCAATGTTCAAAATTTTGCTAATGATACAGGAAGATGACCCTTGACATGAAGCATACGTGTGTCAAGTGGTATTTAAAAATAGCTATTGGTTTTTAAGTTATAGTCAATCTAAGAATTTCAGAAAATCGCGCGTAGTTACGCTACGCGACCATATTTTCATTAAACCAAAGTTTGTTGCACAACTACATATATACGTGCATCTGCTGGCCAAGTTACAACATAACAGCTATTGCAGATTTAGAGATCTGCTGCGCACAAAAAATGAGCAGAAAAAATGAAATCTTTGACAATAACAATAGGCTATCGCTCTACAGAGAGCGATAGCCTAATAACTTATATGAAGCCGGGCACATAATCTCTACCCACTGCCATTACTTCATGTCGTCAAAATATCCGATCCAATCTCAGCATAAATTATACAACCACAATCTTCCTATCAGTTTAAAATCGCTGTGATAGTAGATATATTGTCATCTTTGAAGGAATGGTTTTTTAAATAGGTCTACAAAAAATCACACAGTTGAATAATAAAAATAACTGTCAGTATTATTAATTATATGATGAACCAGATATAAATAAAGAAAAAAAAAGAATAGAATAATTTACTAGAGTAGGTGAAAGATTGTTGCCATACAGTATTTCTGAAAATTGTCTGTATATTACCTTATTTTGTGATGTCACTGATGCCCCCTTATTTATGAGACAGGTCACCATTTCTAATGTAGGATTTCTATAACTATGATCCAGATGTAAATGTAGTGGAGTGTTTCCATCCTGGAAAGAGATTATAATCATCAGGTTTTAAAATACTGATTAAAGAATAAATGTTACATTGGTATTCTGTCACATGACAATTTTATTCCTAACTCATTTATAGCAGAAAAAAAAAATTACACTCACTAAGGCTAGTGCCATTCACTTTATACCTCTGTATAAAAATAAATATGTAAATTCCTTATTTTCTTTTTATTTTGTAAATGTACGACCTCTGATGCATTTTACAAATTATATATTTATACTATGTGCATATTTATACTAGGGTATGTTCGGACATACAATGTTGTCTTTTTTTTTAATGATATTTTTTTTTGAAAGTTGTAATTTACAAAAATATCCCAAAGTGAAAATAATTTAGATCAGGAATATATGCCTTTCTCAGTTCCAATATAAAAAAAACAAAATATATATTTTTTTGTTGATTTTTTAAAATACAATATTGGAGGTTGCACTGATATGTTATACAGTATCATTAATTGATGAAAAGTGTTACTGTAATAGTAGAACAAAATGTTTTCAAAAATGTTTTCATGTGTTACATTGAAGATACCTTACAAGCAACAGGGAAAATGCAGCAGTTCTATCGTCGCTACGTTGATGACACAATCGTATTCATGCCAAGCCAGGTTTCAGCACAGAATTTTTTGAACACTTTGAACAATTCACACGATGCCGTTGATTTTACAATAGAAATTGCTAGAGATAACTCAATAAATTTTGTAGGTATGACTATCTCAAAAAACGATATATCTCTTGAAACCAAAGTATATAAGAAATCCACTAATAAAGGCTTATTATTACATTATGATAGCCATGTGGATATCAAACATAAACGTAATCTAATTCACACAATGCTTAATAGGGCCTACAAATTGTCATCTACGCAAGTAGAACAAAACAACATGGCATAACTGGTGATATCTCGGAATACTTTAGAGTCTTATCTAAATGTAACAATAAGTTTGATTGCCTAATTAAGGAGATGTTGTGGATCAAAGAGATAAAACCTACACTCAATAAACAATCGGATTCCATCAAAGCTAAATTGTTTATCTAACTCAGTAGGAGGAGCTAATTACTTAATTAGCCCTCAATTAGCATTTCCTGTCATCAACTTTGGTGCTTAGTGCACATAATTATTATTGTTTTGTATTCACTTGATCTTGAAAATGGTTCTATGATGGTACCGAAACGTCGATCTCTTTTTTTGTCATTAAATTTTATATTGAAATTATATAGTAAACGTCTTTTAATTCTTAATATTTCAGTGATACTCATTAATATCCTGAGCATTCTAATTCTGAGTTCTAACTTATGCATATTTGATCTTGATGAAAAATATTCACTACACAATATAGAAACATTGTAAGATGTTTTATTTTTTAATCCGTTCATCTTGTTTAGTTTCACAAATATAAACCACAACGACGACAACAACAAAACTACAACTAAAATTATAAATCAAATGATAATAGGGAAATGATGTGATCAAATAAAATCAAACTGTACTTTAAAGCAGCAGATATCAAATGATCTGATCATATAAATTACTAGCACCTGTACCCGTCTTTGCTGGGTGTGAGATCCACTGACAAACAGATTTCAACCTCACCGACGTTGACGTAGTTAAACTTATATGCAAGAGTTGCAATTGAAGTCTCATTTTCTATGTTTTAAATCCATTGATATACAAAGGATTGAAAGAAAGTTCAACATATACGTCTGATAGGCTAAATGCTTATTATAAGTAGGCTATGCATGAATGTTTGCGGTCAAATATATTTCCTACAGTAGTAGCCGTTTATAACTGAAATATACAAAACAAATAAGATACAAAATGTGACGCTTTTATTATCTTTACATGTAATTAAGAAGCTTACGGAAGAATTATAAATTACTCCATGGGCTTATACTATATATACATTAAGAATAATATAATAGGCAAAGTATGTTTGTGCGTATAGAGTACAAGGGGAAAAAACGTAAACATACATAAAACAGTGATGAAAAACAATGAAATTTGTCAAGGTGATTATTGATTAAGGTTGTGGGAAGTGAATTAAATAAACTAAAACATTTAGTAACTTGTACAATAAAAAGAATAGTCAATGTGAAATAGGGTTAAGAAGGCAATCAGCATGTATGAGTAGCCATAATGCATTTAAAATCAAAATCAGTAAGTCATTAAAATAAAAGTTGATATGGTTTAATTGACTTTTCAATTCTTTTAAGGCTTAAATAATGAAAAATTCAAGAGAATTAAGTTCACAAACTGAGAATACGCATTAAGTTACAGCAAGTGCAGGTGTTGGTTGTAAGAAATCTTGTGCGCGTAACTTTGTGAAACATGCCATTTTTAATCCATAGAAAGTTGACTCTTGATATGACTTAAATTAAAAAAGTGTCAATACAAAATGACGTTTGGTTTTTTGATCTATGATCAATCATTTATATTCATAAAATCGCGCGAAAGTCATGTTGCGCAACTCTGACGTTTTAAAAAAATAGTAGGTGCACAACTTTACGAAGTTATGAAATGTGGAATGAAAGAAGAATAATACAGATAAAAAAAGTTGATGATGAATTTATACAATCAAAAGGAGTTATCCGCCAAGGTGTGGATAACTAAATTATGCAACCATTTAACAAAAAAAATAATTATGCTAAAAAATGTTATCCTTTGAAATAAAGTGTGGTAGTTGATTAACTTGGATTAATGTAAAACAAAAAAAATCCAGATTATTCTGTCCTAGCGACGGATGTAGATAGTGAAGGGGAGCGTATAGGTCGAATAGAAAAATGATTCGACCCCATGTGTATCATCACATACAGGGTAGATGTTTATTTTTGGGGGTTTTTTTTGGGTGTATTAAAATCTTTTTCAAAAGAAAACAAAGAGATGAATCTATTAAAATAAAGAAGATTTAATTTTATGACTATTTATTTGATGTTAAATTATGGTTTTATGGAATGAAACTACAAAACAGTATTCGCTGTATAAATGCTGTATTCAGGTTGGATAAGGTATTCAGATTAAGGTGTAGTATAATTATTCAGATGGGTATTGTAAATCTATACATGTTGGTAGTGTATTACTACAAAATGTGAACATATATTGTTATAGTAGTATAAATAATCAAAATACAACTGATAAGACCATTCTAAAACCTCTGGTGAAGTTTTATTAATTTCTCTAAATAAATCAATGATTAAAAATGTCTAATAATGGCATTTCAACTAAGTATTAAATAGGCTGTGTACATCATAAGTTAACAGTTTTTCAGTCTCATTGAGCTTTATAGCTCCATGATTTGGTAGACTGCAATTGTATTTTAAGAACAGCACTTAAAATTGATAAAATATAATAGAAATACAATTAAAAGTTTTTAATGTAAATGATTTTAATTAAGATAATTTACATTGTCAGATCTCACTCGAATACATTTAACCATTTCACATTAAACATTAGTGTGGTAAAAGACCTACTTAACAAACAATAAATTATATGGACACATTTAATATTAAAAACTCATTATAATCCAGCATTTGAGCAGAGAAATATTATTGAGAAAGGTTTTTAATTAATTTTCTTCCTGTCACCTTATTTAAGATGTGACAATTGTATTTATCATGGCTCTGCACAACCATTAACAAACATCAGAATGGTTGTCAATATTATAATTATTAATAAAGGACAATATAAAAACAATCTGATCCCATCATAATGCACTTTTATATGATGATCTAGCAAACTCAAGTAGAATAATATAGGTGGTGTCTGAGCAGCATTGTGTTGGAATGCATTGGATAATAAGACACAAAGGTGTACAACTGGTGTCTTTAGCTGTGATTGACACGCTGCACTATCATAGACGGGTAGATGTTATTGTGTATTAAATAGTTAAAGAGATGATAGCATTCGGTTTATTCTATTAAAAAAAGTGGTAGGTTATATAGGTTATACGATGTTGTAGTTTTAATGGAATGAAAATATGTTATGGAATGAATCTACAAAGGCATAGTATATGCGCTGTTTAAACACTGTATTCATGTTGGATAAGGTATTCAGATTAAGGTGTATGTATATTCAGATGGGTAGTGTAAATCCCAAATTATTTTTTTAAAGCAATTTAATAATTATAGAAACTACTAACTCATTTTTTTCAGTTTTATTCATAAATATATGTTTGATGTTCTTCTGAATTCAGTTTTGTGAGCATAAAATAATATCATGACTTGTTTTTGTATGCAATATGTGACAATGCTCATTTAACACACAGCGTACCCAATTAATGAAAAGGGCGTTGCAAACTACAGAAAGCCACTAATCTCTTGTTTGTATTGACATCATGCTCTTATACTCTTTCATGGTTTTATAGTTTATGCAACTTTGTCATTCTCTTATACACGATGTTAAATGCACCAGGGTTCTAGCACTGTCTTTTTTTCTCTTTTGTGGCTTGAACCAGCACTTTTGTCATGACATGATTAATACAAGTTAAACAGTAATATGTAATACAGTAGTTGTCATAAATCTACAATCTTCATAATCTAATTGATCATTGTTATCCAATATAATCTTCCTTTTTTGTCATTGTTGTATATCTTTATCCATATAATATTCAAAATAAAGACCAAAAATCATTCATTCACAACAAGACACAATTCAATCCGCAATAAAAAAATATTGCATCTTTATAATCTGTTTAAATTGTTATTATCCAATGTAATTCTCCCTTTTTCTTTCTTTTTTCGTTTATTCTTTAACCTTTTTATCCATGTATAATAATGTGTATATAAAAAAAAAGCATTATATAATATAAACATTAAAAAGGTGTTAGCATTATAGGAATGCTAAATTGTTTAAGTCATTGATAATCAACTTAAATAGTATCCAGAAGTTTTTGCACACTGGCTGAATATTTAATTCAGATAGTATCGTAATATCATGTATAGTATAGAGTGACCTGCTACAATAGATTAATACAATTTAAAGAAGTTAATAATAACACATACATGTAAATATTTTTTTTCATACTCTATAAAGAGTTGTAAAATAATTTTGCAATATCATTGATATGAATAAACTATTTGATTTGTTTTCTTAATAGTTAGTAATTTATAAATTCATTTCATTTCAAGTAAGATTTATTACTTCTTCTTTCAAATAAAATGTTAACATTTGACAAAAATAAAGTATTAAAATAAATAATAAATATACTTCTGCTTAAAAAAAAAAAACTTTATCAAATTTTTAAAAAATGCTAAAAAGAAGAGGCTAAAGCCCTAGAAGTTATACATCAATTGGATTACTCCAAATTGACACTTGTGGTAGGCAAGCCAGGTACAATAAATGTAAAAAATTGTGTGTAATGAAAAAAAAAAAGAACAAAAAGACAGAACAAAACACACACAAACAAAAAAACAAACAGGAAGCATAAAGACAATAAATGGTAATTATTGTAATATAGCCATGGGGCAGAGGAGATGAAAAACGGCCAACAATAATCATTTAAAATATACAGTAACTAGAAATTGCGAGACGCCGTTACCGCCCGTTGAAAAATACAATAACAAAGCTATAAAACCTACACTAATTAAGAGCCATTGTCTGTAAGAATCAAAGAAATATCAAAAATAGTGGCAGACACAAAAAAATGGATTTCTTTCAAATTTTGCACATGGTTATATATGTGTTGAAAGAAACCAAATATGAAGTATTTTTTATTTCACATATGTATTTCAATGGCAACGGCCAAATTTGAGTTTATGCGGTTTGTTAGTTTGTTTTTTTTACGAAAGAGGCAGAATATTATATTTTTACAAATTTATATCTATTTTATATAATGGAAAAAAGGGATTTTATATATTTAAACACATTACAGCCTCTAATATACCTATTATCATGATGGATTATTTATACTTTATAGTGCATTATATCGGACGCTTAATGATCTCCTAGTTTTTTTTCACAGCATTACTTGCGTGGATATCACAATACATTGCATATTTTGAACTATCATTCGCGATTATAATCTTAATTAGAGTAAGAACCAATCATTTAATGATAATCCATTTCACATATACGAAAGATGATACCTGTAGTACTTTCCAAAAATTAAGAGCGTATCAAAAGGGCTGGTTTGGGATTCATCTGAATCTTTTTTTTTTTTTTTTTGGTCTTTTGTGAGTTCGTCCCACTTTTATTATCAAACTCTGTTATAAATATTATATTTTTTAAGCATATTTTTTCCTTTCGTTTAAATGTTACAATGTTAAAATTAATAAAAACATTGCATTCGTTATTTTACATTTTAAAAAAAAGTAATTTAAATATATAAAATAATTAACAAAATGCCAATAAAAGACGATAAAAATTGATTAAAAACGTACTTTTGACAGTTGTCATTATTCTATAAAGCTCGTGTTCGTGTTCGGGTAGAGAGGCTATAAACTCAGGGGAGGAATATAAAATACCATCCCTTTTCACCAAGACAAAAATGAATGAGATCAGTAAGAAGAATGCAAAAGTTTGAAAACAAGGTATTTAGAATGGATAGCATGGAATGATCTATTTAATGAAAACCGTAAGGTTAGAGTCCATACACTGTGCAAGTCCAAAATAGTATTTTGGCCCTGTGTGTATGTGAGACGCTTCATACCCGGATGTAAAACTTCGAAACCGGAACAGTTTCTGAGTTTGCTTGATATGCAGATTTTTCTTAACCTTTAGACCACTGGGGTTTTTATGGTATTTTTCAACTTCGATTGAATAGCAAATCTTTTTCATCCTCGTCGTATTACGGAGGATAGATATAATATGTTTATAACTATCAAAACGTACTAAAACAGTTTTTCTTTTACGTTAGCCCATTTTTGTTTAGCTTTGATAAAGTTACATGTGTTTTCATATTTGATTAAATTGGAAAGTTCCGTTTTAGACAGGCAGCTCAGAGATATTTGTTTAGATGAGCTAGGTACCAATATCTGACTATTTAAGTGTTTTTGGGGTCACATGAAGTCAATGAAAATGGGAGTCTGCCGGGTACCCCCTGCTGCGTCTAGACCGGGGGACCCCGAAACGTGCTAAAAAATCGACCCAGGTTAGATGAGAGAGATACCACTTAATTTTACCGCCATGGGATGCCCATTGGCATCCTTATACCAGTATCACAAACGACAGACTTTTTCTCAGCTGCAAAATACCGGCCAGACCCCCCCGAGGAAGGGCCTAAAAAGGGGTTAGCATAGATGAGTGAGGTACCACTCAAAATTAATGCCAAATGAACAAGTTGTGTTCATACAATACTAAATAGATAACAACAGACTAATTGTGCCAGACACCCTATAGTTAGACTAGAGACCCCCCTTCCCCCAACTAGTCCAGCTTAGATATTGTAGATACCACCAGCAACCAATGTTATATGATTTAGCACATTGTAAGCAATACCAAATGACCTATTACAGACTATCTGTACACTGCTCTGGCCCTGGCAGACCCCTCTAAAGTTCGACTAGAGACCCCCTCTTTTCTCAACTAGCCCAGCTTAGATAGTGTAGATACCACCAGCAACCAATGTTATATGATTTAGCACATTGTAAGTAATACCAAATGACCTATTACAGACTATCTGTACACTGCTCTGGCCCTGGCAGACCCCCCTAAAGGTGACTAGAGACTCCATTTTCCCAACTGGCATAGCTTAGATATTGTAGATACCACCAGCAACCAATGTTATATGATTTAGCACATTGTATGAAATAACAAATTACCTTATTACAGACTATCTGTACACTGCCTTGGCCCTGGCAGACCCCTCTAAAGTTAGACTAGAGACCCCTCTTTCCCCAACTATCCCAGCTTAGATATTGTAGATACCGCCAGCAACCAATGTTATATGATTTAGCACATTGTAAACAATACCAAATGACCTACAGACTATCTGTACACTGCCTTGGCCCTGGCATACCCCTCTAAAGTTAGACTAGAGACCCCATTTACCCCAAGTATAGCCTACCTTAGATATTGTAGATACCACCAGCAGCAAAAAAACCACCCAAAACAACATGTTTAATTGAATCGAACTAACACAAAACAATTGAAAATATATCACATCTATGACGATAAAATGACCATTACCATTCTAAAGGGAAAAATAGTTTAAGAGTTTCATTTAAAACTTATATAAGCCAAATATATATAACAAGTACAGATTCGGGTAATTTTGTTTTTGTTTTGTTTCTCCGACGTACTGTTTTCCACAAATATTACAGTATATGAGATAAATGACGTTTTTGGTTAACCATTTAATTATACATAGGACCTACGGATGAAATTTTGTTAGGGTAAGTTCTTATACCATGGTGAGGGTGATTTTTGACCAGACTAATATCACAAATAAAAATTTGAAGTTGCATAAAGACACAAGAAACGTTTTATTACATATATGTAGTCAAAATATATATTTATTTAGTCATAATAAATATAATATAGAAAATAGAATATCGCAAATGAATAATCAACAATTGTAATTAATCATTCAATATATCTGAAGAAAGAACAATGATTAATTTTAAAATGTCAAGCGGTGTTTTTTGTAATAAATATTTCTTGTTTAATGTAACTTAAAATATGAAATCAAAAGAGCAATGGATTAGAATGTTACAAACTGTGTAGATCTACTCTTCTTGAATTGTACAATAGAAATGAGTTCTGTATTTTAGCAGTAAGTAGCTGAATGAACTTAATGATCCACACGGTGAATACAGGCATACTGCAATTATACAGATTTTACATGTGTGACAATCATGATTACAATGTGATGACTAACCTATCTAGAAGAACCTTGTGAATTCATTTTGAGAAGAGTTAACAAGCTAGATAAGATAGATAAGGGTTAAGATACTTCAGTTCAGTAGAATAAATAATACACCTATAAGGTTGTATCAATGATTATAGGTCTATGCCTCTGAAAATTAAAAATCAAGAACATTTAACTGATACATTTAATCAACTGCAGGTGGTGCCAACTTTACCACCATTCACCTGATATTAAGCACCAAAATGGCAAAATGTATGTAAGCTAAAAAGGAAGAAGAGCAACATTTTAAAGTAGTAATTAGTGGTTCAGTCTATAATACTACACTATATTATTTAGTAGCAACTTCAATAGCAATGCCTCTATTAAAACAAAAACCATCTCCGACGACCCAAATAGTTCGATGTAGCCTGCCATACAGTATTGCCTTAAATTTAGTAATCGCTTTTTTAAATTGCCAGTTTGACTGTCCGATGCACTCAGTCTGTAGGCTCAAACAGTCACAGGTTGTCTAATTAATAAGTAGTTTATTGCACTTGTTTATCAAAAAAGAGAAACAGAAATATTGCTTATTAAATTAAATAAATTCAAGAATCAATATGAAACAACGTTAAATGATTAAGGCACAATTTATAAATTATTCAAAACAACAGAAACACATCCAAACGTGTTATATGGCAATCCGCTGAAACGCATTTGAGAAAGGCTGGTTGGAAGCTGGCCGTTTGAGACTGTATATTCCGTTTGGTAGTTGACTGTATGACTGCAGTACATACATTATGATCGCGATATAAATAAAATTAATTTTATTTATTTATTAAAAATTGGTATCAAATATACAAATATTTTGTTCACGTAATCCTGGGGATTCTCCACCACAACAACATCCCCGGATTACATGAACAATGCTTTGTATTTTGATATCAATTTTTACAGTTTGTGATTAATTAAATTTATTTTATTCAAATCGCGAAATCAAATTCCATGTGTTCAATACTGGCCATTACTCATGCTTCCAAGAGACGGTACTGTGTCGAGCGCATGTTTTTCTCGCTCAACTTCAGCCATTTTTTTTTTATGGTGGGAAATTCCAAGAATTACGTGAACAAAATGTTTGTATATTTTGATATCGAATTTTAAATAAATTCAAATCGCGAACATAATGTGCATACTGTAAAAAAGAAAGCCAAATGAAGGTAAGTTATTATGATACAAGATGCATTTTTGGATTAAAAAACAGTTATAGGACAAGCCAATTGTCTGCAGATAACAACAAGCAAAAGCAAAGCTGTGATATTATTGTGTTAGTTAGTGATTAGGGGGACCTATTTGGCTGTATAATTGTGCCATTTCTTATAAAGTATCATGCATCATGTTAATAAGTTACAATACAAATCCGATTGAATATTCCACTTGTTATGTACATGGATGATGCTTTATTGTCTGAAAGAATTACTAAAAAGAAAGTCCAAATGTTTACCAATTCTATTTGCGAATAAGGACCATGGGTTACTCCTTAGGCCAGCTACTTCAAACACATGATTCATACGTCAATGTTTATTAAGCAAAGGGAAACTCTCTGAATACTTCCACTATCGTAATAAGGTATTGTATAGGCTAAATCTCTTTGCAATTTCTACCCCAGAAATGTTGATCAGCTTTTCCAACGTGACAAGTGTTCCATGGTGACGTCGTACCAAACACCTATCAACCTTGATGGTGCTCACTCATCGTTTACAAATATCGGCAATAACTTCTGCAAAGGTGACAAGCAGGAATTGAATGTATGAGTGTATAAACCTGTGTCTGTGTTTGAAGATCTCAATCCTGTGTGTCACTATGGTCATGAAAGCCATGTTACAGATTCATTCATTATTTCACCTACTGTAAAGTAGAACCAAAATAAAACCGAAAGCAATTCGGATGCACCAAAGGTGTATTAACAATTGATGCTCTTAAGTTTCATTATTGAACAAATGGTTTGAAGACACTGCTAATAATATGGAGAGCCGTGGCATGCTGCTTGATTATAAACTGATTTTCAACCTAATTGATCACAACGTCTTGGTTGAAAAACTTCGCACATTTATAGATGTAGATGAAATATTTAGTCAAAATTGACCATCATCTATTTAGGCTAGTCAATCTAGCATTTTGAGTGAAACAAATTGCAAACAGAGATTTTTTTTTTTTAAATGGTTACATATGATAAGGTGATTATTTTTTGAGCATCACACCTCTGACACTCATCCCGAAGGTATGCAAATTAGCTTAAATATGCAAATTAGGGTGAAATTACAGGGTTACCATATCTTCAAAACTACTAATCGTAGAGAGTTCGTTTTTGCACAGTCTGGTTCAGAATATATATATTTATATTTGCTCTAATGAGACATTTTACAAAAAAATGACCGGAAGTACCAGATTTTGACCCTTGACCCCATTTCTCAATATTTACATAAATATGTGATTAAAATGTCTGTAGAGACTTTTTTTGGACTCAATGACTTGGATATTGTTTTTCAATACCCACCATAGAACTGTATTATAATTCCCAAAATCACGCCTTCGTCACGCACCTCGAAAGTATGCAAATTAGTAGTACAAGTAATATTAAATATGCAAATTAGGGAGTGAAATTACAGCGTTGCCATATCTCGAAAACCGCTAATGCTAGAGTGTTGATTTTTTCACTAAAATATTTAAAATATGTATATTTATATTTGCTCCAATGAAACATTTTACAAAAAATTGACCGGAAGTATGACATTTGACCCTCGACCCCATTTCTCAATATTGCATATATAATGAAACTAAAATGTCTGTAGAAACTTTGTTTTGCCCTCATATGACTCAGATACAGGTTTATAATAGCCAACATAGAACTGTTTAGTAAATCTCAAAATCACACCTGTATCACTCACCTCCAAAGTATGCAAATTATTAGTACAAGTTACATAAAATATGCAAATTAGGGGGTGAAATTACAGGTTCCTATATATCGAAAACCACTAAGGCTAGAGAGTTGATTTTTTCAATAACTTGTTCAAAATGTACATATTTATATTCGCTCTAATAAAACATTTTACGAAAAAATGACCGGAAATACAACAATTGACCCTTGACCCTATTTATCAATGTTTGCATACATAATGCCACTAAAATGTCTGTAGATAATTTTTTTTGACTCAAATGACTCGGATACAGTTTTCCTATCGTCAGCATAGGACCGCTTTGTAATTCCCAAAATCACAATTTTGTCACACACCTTGAAAGTATGCAAATTATTAGTACAAGTTACATGAAATATGCAAATTAGGGGTGAAATTACAGCCTTCCCATATCTCGAAAACCATTAATGCTAGAGAGTTGATTTGAATTCAGAGTTGATTCAGAATGTACATATTTATATTCGCTCTAATGAAACATTTTACGCAAAAATTGTCGGAATTATGACATTTGACCCTCAAATCTATTTCTCAATATTTTCATATAATGCAACTAAAATGTCTGTACAGACTTTGTTTTGGCCTCAAATGACCCAGATACAGGTTTTTTATAGCCAGCATAGAACTGTTTAGTAATTCTCAAAATCACACCTCTGTTACTTCGCTTGAAAGTATGCAAATTAGTAGTACAAGAAAGTTGCCATATCTCTATCGGTCATTAGCGTTTTCGACATACATAAGGCAATTCACTGTAATTTGCGTATTTCATATAGCTAGTACTACTAATTTGCATACTTTCGGGGTGCTTGACTTATACTGGCTATATAAAACCTGTATCCGAGTCATTTGAGGCCAAAACAAAGTCTGTACATACATTTTAGTTGCATTATATGCAAATATTGAGAAATAATAATAATAATATTAATATCCTGGATTTATATAGCGCCTAATGTTGTGAAACCTCTAAGCGCTGTACATAAACTAATACGAAAAAAGGGAATTCCAACCATGCCAAAAAAAAACCAAACCGAAGTAAAGAGATACGCCTTCGTCGCTAACCAGGGATCGGTCTAATTGAACCTCGGTCAGCACCAGTTGTGTCGAGGGTCAAATGTCATACTTCCGGTCAATTTTTTGTAAAATGTTTCATTGGAGCAAATAGAAATATGTACATGTATGGCTGTGAAAAAATCAACTCTCTAGCATTAATCGTTTTTGAGATATGGGAAGACTGTAATTTATTTATTTATTTATTCACCCCCTTATTTGCATATTTCATGTAATTTGTACTACTAATTAGCATAATTTTGAGGAGCATGACGAAGGCGTGATTTTGGGAATTACAAAGCGGTCCTATGCTGACTATAGGAAACATGTATCCGAGTTATTTGAGTCCAAAACAAAGTCTCTACAGACATTTTAGTCGCATTATGTATGCAAACATTGATAAATGGGGTCGAGGGTCAATTGTTGTATTTCCGGTCATTTTTTCGTAAAATGTTTTATTAGAGCGAATATAAATATGTACATTTTGAACAAGTTATTGAAAAAATCAACTCTCTAGCCTTAGTAGTTTTCGATATATAGGAACCTGTAATTTCACCCCCTAATTTGCATATTTTATGTAACTTGTACTAATAATTTGCATACTTTGGAGGTGAGTGATACAGGTGTGATTTTGAGATTTACTAAACAGTTCTATGTTGGCTATTATAAACCTGTATCTGAGTCATATGAGGGCAAAACAAAGTCTCTACAGACATTTTAGTTTCATTATATATGCAATATTGAGAAATGGGGTCGAGGGTCAAATGTCATACTTCCGGTCAATTTTTTGTAAAATGTTTCATTGGAGCAAATATAAATATACATATTTTAAATATTTGAGTGAAAAAATCAACACTCTTGCATTAGCGGTTTTCGAGATATGGCAACGCTGTAATTTCACTCCCTAATTTGCATATTTAATATTACTTGTACTACTAATTTGCATACTTTCGAGGTGCGTGACGAAGGTGTGATTTTGGGAATTACAAAGTGGTCCTATGCTGGCTATTAGGAACCTATGTTTGGGTCATTTGAGGGCAAAATAAAGTCTCTACAGACATTTTAGTCACATTGTATATGCAATCATTGAGAAATGGGGTCGAAGGTCAAATGTTGTACTTCCGGTCATTTTATCGTAAAATGTTGCATTAGAGTAAATATAAATATATACATTTTGAATAAATCAGAGAAAAAATCAACTCTTTCGGACTAGTAGTTTTTGAGATATGGTTACCCTGTAATTTCACCCTAATTTGCATATTTAAGCTAATTTGCATACCTTCGGGATGAGTGACAGAGGTGTGATGCTCAAATTTTCATCTCCTCATCATATATGACCATTTAAAAAAAAAAAATCTCTGTTTGCAATTTGTTTCACTTTGAGCTGTTTTTTTTGCTAGATTGACTAGCCTAATTGTCCTTGGCATCACTTAATGGAGGGGTTTATTGTCTATTAACTGCTTTTCCGGCTATAGCAAAAATAGCTGCTATAGCAGTCAGACTTAACCCTTAGACATCAATAGCACAATAGCATATCAGTAGCAACCACAACTGCTTTTCCAGCTATAGCAGAAATAGCTGCTATAGCAGTGAAACACTTAACCCTTAGACTTCAATAGCATAATAGCAAATCAGTAGCAACCATAACTGCTTTTTCAGCTATAGCAAAAATAGCTGCTATAGCAGTAACACTTAACCCTTGGACTTCAATAGCATAATAGCAAATCAATAGCAACCATAACTGCTTTTCCAGCTATAGCAAAAATAGCTGCTATAGCAGTAACACTTAAAGACCCCTTCCCTGCAATTTTGGACGTTTTTTGGAAAATAATACATATATATCACTTTAAAAACATTAAACCATGTCATTCCTTGTCTTAAATGTACGTTTTATGGTAAATTATGATAAAAAGTGAGAAACAATGCACTACCTAAGTAGCTCGCGGCGATCGACCTCTCGTGGACGGTCTTAGGCCTAGCCTAGCTAGGCTTAGTTTTGTAGGCCTAGCTGGTAAACATCGGTAACGTACGAACATCGTACGCTAGCTATATACCTAGCCTGACGTTGTATAGTTGCTGCATTAATTGTCTTTCTATTTTTGCCAGACTCCGTTGATACAAGTTGGGGAAAACCCGGTATTTTCACTGAAAAGTTAGGAGTCTTCCATTTGTTTTTGCCTCACGATCGATCGAAAAGTGGGCGAATTACAGGTGAAAAACAAAAATATCAATCCGCGCGCAATGCATTTTGGGATTTATAGCGGGCCGCTATAATTATTAGAATCGACTTATTTTTCACATTTTTAACCGTTTAAAGACGAAAAAAATTATCGCAATAGGACCATATAGTATTATTTTTACATTAAATATAGTTTGTGATGTTAAATTAGATCTAAAAAACGTAGGGAAGGGGGCTTTAACCCTTAGAGTTCAATAGCATAATAGCATATCAGTAGCAACCACAACTGCTTTTCCGGCTATAGCAAAAATAGCTGCTATAGCAGTCAGACTTAACCCTTGGACTTCAATAGCATAATAGCAAATCAATAGCAACCATAACTGCTTTTCCGGCTATAGCAAAAATAGCTGCTATAGCAGTCAGACTTAACCCTTAGACTTCAATAGCACAATAGCATATCATTAGCAATCACATCTGCTTTTCGAGCTATAGCAGAAATAGCTGCTATAGCAGTGAAACACTTAACCAAGCAACCATAACTGCTTTTCCAGCTATAGCAGAAATAGCTGCTATAGCAGTGAAAAACTTAGCCCTTAGACTTCAATAGCACAATAGCATATCAGTAGCAACCACAACTGCTTTTCCAGCTATAAGCAGAAATAGCAATATTAGCATAAATAGCATGGTTAAAGCAACAAATAGCAAAAAAAACCTGTATGCTACAACACAAGTATAAGCTCTGAAAACTCCAAAATAACCAATCCTGCGCTTTACTCTAGATCTCAGCCCTACAATTATGACAACATTTGCCGTAAATAAAACATACCTCAGCATTTATTTAAGAAAAATATAGTAAAGCCAAATTTCTGTTTCTATTGTTTTATTTTGTAGTAAAAAAAACATTTTCCCCAGGCTCTTGTGTTACGAAAATAAAGCAGGCCTCCTCCTAATGATGAAGATGGAGATTGTGTTAACCAGTCAGTTAAAAAACCCTTAACTTGCTAATAAAAATGACACAGCTCCCCTTGTTTGTTTACTGAATTTTTTAGGAGTTAGGGGGTTTTCAGCATTAAACTTGTCCAGTCTAGTCTGCCTTGTATATCATTAGGCGCAGGAGCCCCGGATAGCGTTACGTTTGAAAACCCCAAAAAGTGAGGTTTTCAACCATTAGCGGCATGACTGATGTGAGTGATTAATGTGTTTTACGGACGGTTTCAAGGACTATCCTACCAGTGGGCTGTTCACTGGTCAAATGATTGACACTTTGTATCACCGTTTGTAACTGGAGCTGTGACGACCTTTGTAACTGGAGCTGTGACGACCTTGCAAGAATACTAGGCCAGAATTTTTAATTGAAAAGTGCCTTGGTATTAACATGGAGATGGAAACAAATTTTTCTATCTTTCTTTCTAAAATAAATGGTCACTATAGTTTCAAACTAGGCTTAGTCCACCACATTAGTAATTACGAATCGAAACCTAAATTAAAATTGTTGGTATTCTTTGGCCGTTGTTTGATTAATTACATCTTCATGCCATGTTTTTTTTTCTAATGATTTGGCGATACGCTCCTATATTAATTAGGCCTACTAGCAGAGGGTTCGATGAGTTTTGAAAAGTTATGGAAATGTGGTCTAACATATAGCAATTCAGTTTTTTAAGGCCCTTCTTCCTTTCCGAGCCTTTGGAAATATTAAAAAGTTATATTAATATAATATATTCTGTGTTTTCATGTTTTGAGAAATTGTATATTATTTCAGATGTTTCGGGCTGCGTTTTTATTTGTTTCGCGCTTCGTCTTGTTGGCAAAAGTAACTCTCGACTTCCGCTCGAGCTTTCTCCGTACATACCGATAATTAATATGATTATTCATTTCATTTTTTGTACATTATTAAAAAATAGCATACAGAACCCCATACGGAACATACTCTGCTCTGAGAAAACACTTGTGGGCGATTCCCCGAATACGAAATGATGGAATAGCTTTGGAGACTTTGACTTTGGAGTACCGCAAATTTATATCAACAAATATGTAACTTGTTTAGCACGTTTAAAATGGATAGCAAAACATATTCAAAAAAAAAAACCTGAATTATTTCAAACAGACAGCACATTAGTTCAAACGGATAGCACAATAGATAGCACAATCCAATGGATATAGTACTGTACATTCTATACGGATTATCGGGTAGCACATTCTTTCAAATGGATAGCACATTCTTTCAAATGGATAGCACATTCTTTCAAATGGATAGCACATTGGGTAGCACAATCCAATGGATATAGTACTGTACATTATTCTATACGGATTATCGGGTAGCACATTCTTTCAAATGGGTAGCACATTATTTCAAATGGATAGCACATTATTTCAAATGGATAGCACATTGGGTAGCACAATCAAATGGATATAGTACTGTACATTATTCTATAAGGATTATCGGGTAGCACATTCTTTCAAATGGATAGCACATTCTTTCAAATGGATAGCACATTATTTCAAATGGATAGCACATTAGGTAGCACAATCAAATGGATATAGTACTGTACATTATTCTATACGGATTATCGGGTAGCACATTCTTTCAAATGGATAGCACATTATTTCAAATGGATAGCACATTAGGTAGCATAATCAAATGGATATAATTGTACTGTACATTATTCTATACGGATTATCGGGTAGCACATTATTTCAAATGGATAGCACATTATTTCAAATGGATAGCATGGATTGGGTAACACATTGCATCAAATGGGAGCCTACTGTACAGTTATTCTATTGAATTGAATTGAAATATATATTTATACTGGGTAACCTCTTCAGTCAAAGACTGGTCTTCCAGAGGGCCCAGTTGGTGATCAGTGGCTGTGATGTACTAATACACCGGGGTAACCCCCTACTCGTCTCGAAAGATGTACTAGGTTCTTTAGGTGCATACGAGCTAGATGTGTATTCTATTATATTATTTTTTATTTTATTATTACTTGTATAGCGCACATTTATACAACATTTAATTATAATCAGCGGCGCTTCACATCAATTAGTATCGTAACATTGTTTGAAATATAGTGCTTTTAAATGTTTTTTAAACTGATTATAGTCGTCTAAGTGTTTAATGTGACTTGGTAATCTGTTCCAAATTTTGGGTCCTGCTACGGCGAACGAACGGTCAGCAAATGTCTTTCGTTTAGTTCGTGGGATTATCGGGTGTAGCACATTAAAATTGAGAGGACATAAGATGGACACCATCATATATTATTAAGGGGCGAAACAGCCAATCCTTACTGAGGGGACACTCCTATAAAGGGGACATTAAGGGGACGGGGAACATTTAAGCTCAGTGCCAATGTTCACTCAATATTTTTTCCATCACAAAATAACAAAAAAGACGAAATATTTATATCTATTTATCGTTATTAAATAAAAATGAATATCATAATAATTATGATACTTTGTCTGTCTTGAAAGTTTTTATTGGTGAAACGTTGCCTGCTACATTTTTAATTTCCGAGTCCAGATCAGTATTGGTATTGGTTTTTTTTCTGCGAAACCTCTATGAAGAGGACATGTTTTTTTAGGAATTGTTCCAGGGGCAGTAGAACTCCTATTAAGGGGACACTTTCTACTGTATTTTTAACGGAGGATATCACAAATCAAGTACGTGTTTCCAAGTACAGTACAGTGTACAGAATTATTTCATTTAAATCTTTTTTAAAACAGAAATAGGTCTGTTTTGAATGGTTTTTGTTTTTTATTTGTTCTTTTCCCATGTGTTACTTGGCAATACAGAGATATATTAGCGGGATGTTTGCATTGTCGCCCCTGAAACTTGTGACCTGAACTGAAGAATATAGTATGTTAGTGCTGAATTCTGTAAATTTTGTGTCATATCAACTGAGAATTTGTATCATTTCTGTAGGCCCAACAGTTAACATCATCATTTTTCAATCACATTGTCAGAAAATGAAATTCTTAATGAAATATTACGTGTAAAACCAAATATAAATATATTATGGAGAAATAACTTACTTATTTATAACTAACTTATTTTTCCGTGATATAACTAATGAAACAATGTTTAGAAAATGATATATCTGATAGATATCATCTAAGTGATGTTTTACATATAACGTTTAACTTTTTTTTTTCATTCTCCATACATTCTATTCTTTTAATATAGTTCTTGTATAACACCATATCAAGTAGTAGTAGTAGAAATTATTGTAGGGTTTTCTTATTATTCAGTCAATTCAGTGTTTCTATACAGAAAAGAGTAGTCAGTGGCCTTAACATCAATTAATTGTATAATTTGCACCCAAGGTCGAATAGCAAGAAACTCAGGTCCAGTTACATTGGTGTTCATTGGTCAATAGGAAATGAACAGCACACTTATGGGTGGTGACAAAGTTTAGTTATTGATAAGTTGTCCTTGGAAAAACACATTAGTTGGGCTGACCATGGGCTGACACAGTTAACGACTTCGTAACGCTATCCGGGGCTCCTGCGCCTAATGATATGAATGAGTGACTTGATGTCCCACCACGCTAGTTTTTAGCTTGAATGAAATGCGTGAATGGCTCTTAGCTAGGCCTAAAAGGGGACGGGATCGTAGTCACTATGTTTAAATACAAGGTGCATTTATTTATGTAATTTGTTAGAAAATATAATGGTAATCAATTGATACATGTAGTTTGTAGCCTAGTTTTTTTTAACAGTTGTATTTGTAGCATAGTTAGGCCTTAAATTATTCTGGCCTTTTTGTTGTTGAAATCCATCTCTCACACATTGACGATACAAGATGTCAGCCTAGGTCAAACCTTGTTTCGCGTCATAACAGGAAACGTTCTGATTGGATACAACGTTGACTTACAGTAGCGTCGTACGCTAAAACGGTACTATCAACCGTTTTCCACTACAACGCTACAACCGTTGTACGACGCGTTGTACGCTAATCCCCAACTGTTCAGACACACATTCTTTTAGCGTCGTACGCTAAAACGGTCTAACGCCATGGGTCTGAACAGGGCCTTAATTTCCAGCACTAAGCGAGTATGACCATACTGATGTAGCCATACCCCTACCAGACACCACACAATATAGAATTTGGTATATTTGAATGATTGTTCATACGAAGTACATTTGAGAATACTTGCGAAAAAAATCGCAAGTAGTTCACAGGTGGGACTCGAACCCACAACCTCACTTTTTATCATAATTTACCATAAAACGTACATTTAAGACAAGGAATGACCTGGTTTAATGTTTTTAAAGTAATATATATGTATTATTTTTACAAAACGTCACAAATTGTAAGGAAGGTGTCTTTAAACTACTGTGGAGTAGCTTTGCGTCAGGGAGTTGAGTAATTGGTCAGATGTTTTGTCGTACTCCCTACTCAACAGTAGTTTAATACAATTACAAACCTATATTTGAATGATTTCCAGCCCTATAAGTGATTATGATCATACTGCTGTAGCTATGCCTCCTCCTGTACTCGTTACACCACACAAAATATAAACAGTGCGTATGATCATACTGCTGTTACGCATACTCTAATAATCTTAAGATAATGAAGCCTAGTGTATAGCTACAAATGAATATCAATATATTATCTACAATTGTAACTCAAAGTATTGATATGGATTGGCATGGTAAAGGTCCTGGTCAAATTCATTTACACAATTATTATTTAAAGAAGATTTTAAAGAAGGTTTTAAGGCAGTGTAATCAATAACTATTTAAAAGAGTACCCATGGGACTACAGAGGTGATTACTGAGTAATAATTGCGTGTAATAAGTCAAGTTTGTCCCAACATTTAGTCTGTCCATTTGTCTATAGTCTGTCCAATTTTTTAATTAAATCAAGCAAATTGACCAATCACAATGTGATGGATTATCCAAACTGTTGCTTGTTATTGGTTAACTCACTTGCATAGCGCCTACATTGCGTTGGCAACCAAATTAAACCAAGTTTTATTTCTGTTTGATTATTAAAGCGGGGTTCCAGGTTTAAAATGAATAGTAAAAAATAAAATATAATTGTTTGTCTCTTGAACGGTAAAAGTTTCACTTATTATAAGCGAGCGGTGAAGCAGAATGAAGGCTGTGAAGTGAAGCCAAAATTGCAAGTGCAGCTACGGCGATATGACACTGTGTTACAGAATAGAAAAATTTGTGAAATGGTTGATCTTCCGACGACTCGTTATCATTAACCATATCAATTATTTTTGTAAAATTATGCTTATCTGATGTAATTTTAGTCGGTCTTAATTCCCATTTATAAAGTCAATTTTCTATGAAAATTCATCACAATTGTGTAAAATCATTTGGAGATTCAGTTTACGTTTACCGATTTTCGCACTGACTTAGGGAAAAACCCTTCAAAATCAATGAAGCGTAACGTCTGTACATTCCTGCTGAGCGAGACGATACACGTGAACTCTGCCCATGCCTGCCATCGTCACGTGATAAGCAGATACAGTATACAATACCAAACTGGTCGGGTCGAGTATACCCTGTCTATAATCACAACATGAACGATGTACAGTATTTGATTGAAGGTCGACTCGACCTACCGGAATGATATAGATAATATAGCTCGAATGAGTTGGAATATTTGTACACATAACATGCTAATTTTAACAAGTGTAGCCTAGTAAAAGGCATGGTAGTATCAATTCGCATAGGGTCTACTACACTAGCTAGCTCATTTTTTAACTGGGCCGGATAGGCTAGGTCTCCTTCCTACTAGGTGTACTTGCTTGATGCAGTATCCGCTTTTTAGGAGAGTAAACTATTTTAGGCCTACTAGACGATCGGGACACCATACGTGCGGACGGCGATCGGACCTGTTTTGCCTCAATATTTGCAGCCGATTTTGTAGAACGTTTTAGGTTTATATTGTTTAGGAGTTTGGTTAATAGGATGGGTTTGGAATCCACTGAGTTTTGTTATTTATGGGCCAATCGCTTAGTAGGCTAGCTAGGCCCATGGGCCCCAATATTTTAACGTAGCCATCCATCGTGGCATGGAATCCCTAGTCAGAATGGCTCTCACCCATAAAAAAAATAAAAAAAGATTTAGGCTAGTACGTGAAGCCGAATACGATCTGTACTATAGAGGTATAAAAATAGTATAATTTATGACTCCATGATCTGTACTAAATTTTGTATTTCATTAAATGTCAAATAAATATATGCTACTGTTATTATTACACTTTAGGCCTAGCTTAGAAAATCTACAAAAAATGTATTTCACAATGATCGGGTGGTCGTCGTTTGACAAGGAAGAGAGATGTAAATTAGTCGACAAACACAACATACATGACGTCGCGAGTTTGGAATCCACTGATGACGTGATTCTTCTCTAAGCTGCTTAAAAACAGACTTTCCATGAATTTACCCTAAAATGTATATGAAATTTAATTTTTTTAATTTCTCGTTATTACTTTTTCATTCTGACATGTCTATATTGTTATTTAATTAATAAACGATATTTAAAAGCAATTTTAAACCCAGAATCCCCTTTAACTAGCACTGTATGTTTTATACCTATAAAAGGTAGCATAAATAATGTATATATAAAATCAAAATTTATTTGTATTTTAGTTATTTCTGTTTTTTTTGTTAGGCTTCATCATCCAAATGTGTTTATTCTGAATTAATTTGAATTTTAATGTAAGAGGCTGAATGTAATGACAAAGAGAGTAGCATTTTTTTACAGTAGAATGAAACTATAAGTATAAAATTGTCAGTAATAAATGAATATCATAGAAAGAAAGACATTTTAAAAATCCAAAATTTTGGTAAAGAGTGAATGAGTAGAATGTATGCCTGACATGACTCAGAAGCCTGATTCTAAGAGGTCTCTGTTGACTATTTATTTACAATAGAAATGACAATACTGACAATGATTAGTACTACTATTTAGTATTAGCTGTTATACGGTGTGTGCTGTTAAAATTTGAAATCACTGAATTTACAATAGGCCTAAAACCTACTAGTGACTTTATGACAAAATGGTAGACGAAAGGATATGGTAATCTACACAAAATATTAATCTGCGCATGCTTATGCACATTATACTGAGCATACTCTGTTCTGTTCATTATCAGGACTTAAATTTGGTCGATTTAACATTCAATCCAATGGACAGAGTAAAGTTCATTGCGTCATTTTGAAACTTTGCAACAATAAAAAATGGCTGACCGCAAAGGGAATACACATTGTACTTTTTCATTTTTAGTTAAACTTAATTAAAACATCATATTTTGTCATTATTGTATATTATATAATACCTCAATAAATTCCTGATTTTGATTGGACGATAGTGGGTCACATGGCGTGCAATAGTACGCACTATTAAACGATCGTTTAATAGTACTTCTTAAACATTTTTGTGTACAAAAAAAAAACGTTTCGCGGATGAAAAAAAAATCTTGTGTACAAATTATTGTGAAATACAACAGCGCCACCTGTTGTCTTGTCTCTATTTTGTTTGTAAACACCACCGCAAGATACTGTATGCAGCAATGTATTTTTGTGTACGATTTGGAGATATATGAGGCATGGCATCACAAAATCGGCGTAGTGTCGGAAATAATCATTTTTTAGATTTTTATATATTCGTAATCTACATTCAATAAGCTTTAAAATGAGGCGTTGTTTATTAAAATTGGTTTATTATATGAAGAGTTATTAATGAAAACATACAAGATACTTTCTAACTCAGGAAATGTTCATTTTGAGAAAATCAACAATGAAGTAGTGACGCCGATTAGCTTGGCCTAGCCTAGCCCGCCGATCAACGCGACCAGACTCTCTGTCAAAACTCGCTATTTTCCTCTCAATAACGGCAAACTATTTGAAAATATATGGATAAAAATAACGATTAACTTCCTAAATATTCATTTAATGTTAAAACGTTCATTCGAGAAACTACGATGGAAGACATGCTGTTTCATCATAAACAAAAGCGTCAGCCAATCAGAGCGTGTAATTTATCTCTATAGCCAATCACAGTCAAGGATTCACAAATTCTTGTTAGAAATTTCAGCAACTTAACACCTTAATAAAACCAATTTCCATTGGCTAGATTAAAAAAAATCCCTTAGGTTGTTAAAAATTATGGTAGCTGATATATTTCCGAACAGATTGGTACCAAACATGACGTCATTCGGGTAAGCGGTTTGTTTACAAAAGCGCCGTAAAGAAAGTTGATTCTTGAGTGATTTCCTAATGATTTTCAATGGAAACGAATTGCAAAATACACATACTTGTGATATTTTTTTATGAACAAGAGTTGGATATGTTAAAGATGTATTGTCCCTTGAAACACAAAAAAATGAAGGTCAGAATATTCTAAATTTAAATTGGCCATATCAAAGTAATATTAAAGTTATTCACTTTAAGTCGAAAATTCGAGCCAAAAACAACAATTTTACGTAATTAACAGCTAAATTAATTTGATTACATTTAGTCTGGAAAATCGTCGCGAGCGAAAGTAAACAAAGATTTCAAACCATGATTATACATTATGCATCCGTCTTACCTGTGTCTGTAAATAGGCTGGCCCGCCACAAGATTTGTATCTTCTTGGGCACTGCCTACTTCCTTTTATTGATACCTGTATACTTTTTTTTTTATCATCAACTGACATGTTTTAGATTTTACTTGAATTTGTTATGATTACCTAATTTTATTGAAGGAAGAAATAAATGTTTAGTTGAATTGAATTGAATTGCATGATGCTAATTAGGATTGTTTACAACTCGTCACGTTTGAGAATGTGTTTTCACACAGATCGCGAGGAAGTTTTATGATTATGCATACAGAGTAACCAAATAAGCGCGTTGCATTATGAGATATGTTTTGATCGAAAACTTTGACTGGAAGTCAAAGTTATTTTTTTAACCAAAAAACGTCTGTATTTCAGTAAAATGATTTTTTTTTCGACTAATTTTTGGTGAAAGTTAATAACTATTATGATACTTCAAAATGACCCACTTTTTTTCGAAATCTTTTATTTTTTATTTTTTTGGAATTTGACAAAGGGACAATACATCTTTAAAGATAAGTGTTTATAGTATCGTTTTTTATTGAAATTTTAAAATGGATAGGTTAGGCCGATTTTCACATTCTGAACTTCAAGGCTAAATATCTCAAAAGTTCGGGTTGCGACTCTGCGCCGCTTTTGTGATGCCAGGCCTCATATACACTATGTACTAATCTCATTCAAAAAGGCATTTAAATTAGCTTTAGATCGTTTTTAGGATTTTGATTAATTAATGGGAACATCTCTACAAGACGTGGAATCGTTGGAAAAAAACAATTTAGCCTGGATTAATTCCAGTTGCCTGACAAGTTTCGTATTGCTGTCTTTCAGCCTAGGCCTAGTAGTAGGCCTAGACCTGCTCATATTAGCCTTGCTAGGCCTAGGATTGTTTTGTCGTTTGTTGACATAATTAACACTAACAGTAGGTGCATTTATAAAATCCATATAAATAATAATATCTAATATAATTATTTAAAACCAAATGTAGGCCTTGACTAGGCCTACCTTTTATTTGATTCAAATGACAGGAATCTATTTAGATGTTATATAAAACAAATATTGAATGTTTTATATTCGTGTAATGGTACAAACAATGCCATTTGGTGAATGATGAAAGGTTAAATATCAACTTTGCGCTGTCGCCTCGTTGATATATAACCTTTCATCATTCACCTCGTGCCATTATTTGTACCATTACACTCATAAACATTCATTATTTGTATATTATTGTATGTGTAGGCTGTGAATTCAATTTTAAAACACTGATCGTGCCTTAAAAGGCACGATCAGTGTTTTAAATTTTTTTTCATTTTTGAAACAAGTTTATTTTTAATCTTTGATATTTTGTGGATAAATAAAGTTTGAATTTAAAAGAATGAACAGTCTGTTAACAAATATTAAGCTTTACAAAATCATTAAAGTTGATCTTTTTATCTTGTGATCTTCAAATAGTATACTGTTGACATTATTGCTTATACTTGAATGAATGCTATAAAGTAAGCATTGATAATCTGTCATTGTTCTAAAGTATGAAAAACATTAAATAACTATAGCAACACCAACATTACAGTGGGTAGATTTATATTTAAACGAGTTTGCTTTTGTTATTGTCTTATAATGATGAAGAAGATGAATAAATATAACAATGATAGAAGATGGAATCATTTTAATTATACTACAGACTGTGAAAAGCACTGGTGCTCACTGCTGTTACCTATTTAATAAAGCATTCCATAATAATAACAATAATGCTTACATTTTGTAATCATTCCTGATGATGATCAAATAAAGATTGAAACGTTGAATCATGGCTTGCCTCTCGTTATTTGGAGTCAGTTTTATACTATGTTGTATTTATTATTATTTAAATAGATGATTAACAAGGCCATATACATGGCTGCAGTCACGCGCAAATTTGAGTTAGTGTTTACCGACCGACCTATCGATCGACATAGTGAGCTATAGAGTCTCATTTGCACGCGACTAAAAATGCCAAATTAGACTAAGACAACAAATATTACCGTATAGCTCAGTGATTAAGTTCACTTAGGTTGACCTTGGTCTCCACAATTTCAGGTTTTTTTACCGAATAATGAAATGAAATCATCATCTAGTTTAATGCTGGTAATTGTTTTTCTTTTATTTTAAATGTTATTTCAATTAAAAGGTGTTTCGTAAAAAAGGTCTAAAAAATTAAATTAAAGTACATTTTTTACAGATTTTTTGGCCTTTATTGAACAGTACACTGGTACTAAAAGTGTGAACAGAAAAAGAAATTAAAAAAATAAATAAATGATGAGTGAGGGCACTGTGTAATGTATAGGCCCTTGTATTGTATTATGGAAAAAATAATCACAAACTAAAAATGGGTCTAATATGGATCTATATTACATCCTTTAATATCATTGCTCTTCACTATTTAATGATGAGGAGGTGGTGGACGGAGTTGGTAGTGTGTTGACAATAAAAGAGAGTATGGCAAAATACATTACTAAAAATGATGAATAAAACATCATACTAAAATTTCAGTACAACTAGCATCTTTAATCATTATAATACACAGGGATCATGAGGGCATTTTTTAAGTGACTAATTGTCTAAAAAACAAATTTGTGAAAATTGCACTTTTAAAATACAAAATCATATGTAAGAACAATTGAAGGTTTGAGAAATTTTAAGTCAATCAATCAATCAATTTATTTGGAAATTGCACCTTTACATCGGTGGCACACACAGCAAGTGGTGCATCCATATTAAACACAATTAACATAAAATGAGGGATACGGATACTTAAGCTAATTTACAAAGTTAAAAGATTTTTTTTTAAAAATTAAAAATTAGTACTATATACTGTGGCAATATTTGTCTGACATGAGTTGATACATCATTTTAGTTAAATATATTTATATATATGCATAAAGAGGAAGTAGTTACAAAAATAATTGTTGATGATGCTATTAAAATTATAATGATAGATAATATTGAAATGGTTTCTTATACAGTATAGTAATAACAATAATACATAATAGACCGGCAGCCAAGCGCATTTCGATCAAGCGAACAAGGTACCAATATCCGAGTACAGGAATATTTATTATGTAACACAATATATCAATATATGGACGTCTGCCGGGGTCCCCCTGCTGGGTGTGCCCCCTGGAGCACCAAATAAGGGTCAGAAAAATGGGTAAATATGAATGTAAAGTAAGCATTGATAATCATTGTTCTAAAATATTAAAAACTAGCAACACCAACATTACAGTGGGTAGATAAATATTTAAACGAGTTTGTTTGTTATTGTCTTATAATGATGAAGAAGATGAATAAATAAAACAATGATAGAATATGAAATCACTTTTAACTTATACTACAGACTGTGCAAAGCACTGGTGCTCACTGCTATTACCTATTTAATAAAGCATTCCATAATGATAACAATAATGCTTACATTTTATCATCATTCCTGATGATGATCAAATAAAGTTTGAAACGTTGAATCATTCTTATTTGGATTCAGTTTTATACTATGTTGTATTTATTATTATTTAAATAGATGATTAACAAGGCCGTATACATGGCTTTAGTCACGTGTGCAAATTTAAGTTAGTGTTTACCGACCTACCAACCGACATAGTGAGCTGAGAGTCTTGGTGATTAAGTTCACTTAGGTTGACCCTGGTCTCCCCAATTTCATTTTTTTTTTGTATATACTGAAATAGACCGAATAATGAAATGAAATCATCATCTAGTTTAATGCTGGTAATAGTTTTTCTTTTATTTAAATGCTATTTCAATTAAAGGTGTTTTGTAAAAAAGGTATAAAAAAATAAAATAAAATAAAATTTTGTACAGATTTTTTGGTTTTTATTGAACAGTAAGCTGGTACTGAAAGTGCTAACAATATAAACAGAATTTTAAAAAATAAAATAAATGATGAGTGAGGGCACTGTGTAATATAAAATGTATAGGCCCTTGTAATGTTATGTATTATGGAAAAAATAATGGATAATTATAAATGGAAATTATATTTATCAACTTTGCACTGATTACTAGTTGCATTATGGGAGTATTTTTCCATAAGTGTTAATAATAATAATAATAGATAGATTTAAATAGCGCAAATAAATGATGTCTCTATGCGCTCGACAATAAAGAGAAAGAGTGGATACCAAAAGGAAGAGAACAAAAAGACAAAGCTAAGCACCCAAACCGGAGTATGGGAATACACCATCACCGCTAACTAGGGATCAGGAATCCGGTGCTAGTCAGAAAACAACAATAGGCAAGAAAGGTGAACAAGAGCAAAAATCCAAAAAAATGACTGGGGTAATAATGCAAAGAGAATAGAAGCATTGTGCAATAATTTCTTTAGTATTTTTGTATTTTTAAAATTATATAATTAGAATAGAAAATTATTACAGTAGGCCTACTGTATAATTAGGTATGAAACTAAAAAATTACCGGCCTAATAATAGATGTTCATAACCACCAAGCTAATTGAATTCAGCTATCAAAACTAATTTCCATTATGTAATTGAATAATAATAATACTCTATACTATGTTAATAATAAATATTCAGTTTAATATCTTTTAATTTGTTTTAACTTTAAAAGCTAGCATACCAAGATACAGAAGCCAGTACAAGACAGAAAAACCAACAAAGTGATTTATCACTGTGAATGTATCATCCATGTGATTTTTTTGTAAATTATCAACTTTCAAATAATCAATAATCAATATTTTGTTCCACATGCTTAGAGTTATTTACAGGGGCAGTAGCAGGACTATCTTTAAGGGGATTGTCCAAATGTCCAGGGCCTTAGCCAGGATCTAAAAAGGGAACGAGATTTAAACAAATTTTGTTAAATGACACCTCTAGATAGCGGGAAATGCTCTCGCACATGAAATTCATAATAAATGGCACCTCTAGTTCGCCGGAAAACACACTCCAAAGCATGCTAGTAAACAGAAATATACTTGAATAGCTCTGCATAATATTTATTTGATTCAGAAATACTTACAAACAAATCACCATCTTTGTCATACACATAATGTATTTAAATAAAAATGTTATGAACATTCTAGAACACAATTATTGTTTTTTTTATTACAAAATATGATCAGAGTTATTATTGAAAAAAGAACTATGTGATTCGCTTTTTATAAATCAATAAAACAAACTATAATTACAGTACAGTAATCTAATTAATAATTATTTTATATCATCTTATCAATTATTGTTCTTTTTTCCCTACGATTTCTAAACCAACGAGAACTTTAAAAAAAAAAAATTAATGCAGAACTTATTTTTACACACATTTTTACAGACATCTCTGATCATTTACCTATTTAAAAAATAATTGATTATGATTAACTTTAAAATAGGTTGACGTTCCTGACCATTCATACTGAATTAGAGATATAGGTGCATTTTGCAACTGATTGGTCTAAACTATACAGTTAATTCTAATGTTGGATACATTTTTTTTATAAACTTTTTGCAGTTCAAGGAAAAAAAAACCCACTAAAACAACTATGGATGACACCCCTCTACCCACCCTACCTAAATAAATTTAGTAAACATAAGCATAAACTTTAACAAATTCATAAATGTTCCGATATCTCAAGATATAAAAAGTATAGCAACATTATTACTGCACTTCAAATGAAAAAAATGCTACGAGACTAAATTCAATAAGATTAAATGTAACATTTAAAAAAAAATGAGAAGTAAAAAATTCTGTAATTAATCCCGGTAAAGAAAGTAAAAATACATATGAATGATGAATATGTTTATGATACAAACCTAATTAGCCAGAATTCAGTGATTATTTTTCAAAAATGTTTAGAACTACCTGTAATTCTATATTCCTAAAAATACCAAAGACCTAATCTCTTAACAACCACCTGCCATATACAGTATTGTAGCCTCTCATTTATATCTGAAACAGAAGTGCTTAATATAATTAATAATTTGAATTCTAGTAAAGGTTGAGGGCATGATTCTTAAAAAGGTTGCGCCATTAATTATAAGCCATCATTCATGATGGGTTCTGTACCTAATCATATTAAAAGTTAATCCTGTACTTAAAAACGGATACTTTTATACCAATCTTAGTTTTACACATTTTTTTCAAAAAATAATAAAAAATGTATGCATACAATACCACTTGTCATGCTTTTCTTGAACTCACTAATTCCGTTAATACTGCATTTGAAAACAATTAATTTTATGAAGTACTTTTCTAGATTTATCAAAAAATGTTGATGTTGTTAACCTTGATATTTTCAAGTTGTTTCACAATGGTATTTTGGGGCCTTTCTTAGATTGGTTTAAAAGCTATTTTACAGATCAAAATCATTATTTCAAATTAATAATTGGTGAATCTTCCAGACCTTTTTTTTTTTACAGATGATACAACTTTATTATATTTTAATAACAATATTGATGTCTTTGTTGAAATTTTTAAATTTAGAGTTAAATAAGCTAGTGAATGGTTTACTACAAACCAATTATTAATTAATACGGATAAAACTAATTCTATTAGATATATAAACTTACACACAACAATTGTTATGTTTTTTAATAGAAATTAATTTAAAGAAAAAGTGAAGTATCATTCCTTGGTCTTTTAGATTATTGGCTGCCAACAATTTTTATCAAATAAAATATCTAAATATATTGGTATTCTAAAAGAAATTAAAATAAAATGTTTTACTTATACAGTACTGTAACATTGTTTGGGCTGGTGATTACGCCCCCTATAATCCGAGAGTGAAGGTTAAGCATCATTTGTTGGTTTATAATTGCTAAACCTTCACTCTCGGATTAGAGGGGGCGTAATCACCAGCATCTAAGTATTTAACAAAAATATATTTAAATTTTTTAATTGACAAACCAAGTGAGTTGTACACTACTTATTCAATCACTTTTATGTTGGTAAAATGAGGTTTGCTATGTTTTTGGAGGATTGCAGAGTTTGACAATTATTTTAAACAAAAAACTGATGTTTTACCCCAAATATAAGTGGAATAGTCTTGATTTAACCATTGTTTCTAATTGTAAAAACTTTTAAATGATATTTAAAAAATCATTATCTGTCTGATGAAATAATACGCTATTGTCTATATTTCTGTTGATTTTATTTATTTATTTTAAGTTCTGGTTCCTGTATAGTTATTACCTTTATTCATGTATTTTATTTTATATATTTTCTACTTTTTAAACAAATTGTGTAACCTAAATATTTTCTGTTTTGTATTCATTTGACCAATACGGAAAAAATTGTATTGAACTCATCACAAGTCCTCAAATGAGTGCTTATGTTTTTCATATGTACATTTGGAAAAAAAAAAAAAAGCCAGTATACAATCTAAATTAATAGTTGTGTATTGAATCAGGGCAATTATTAAATACATTCCTAAGTCAATGTACATTTTATTTTGATTCCAAATCTGAGGAAATAATTAATTTATGTGTGAAATTATAGGACAATTCTCAATAAAAAAACTTTACTGCTAGAACATTAGATGAAGGAGAAACCTCAATCATTGAATGTCAGTAACAAAATAAATACATTCTTATATAATTGACAGAAAGTGAAAAGGTGTAGTTTATAAAACTAATCAAAGCTTTAACATCTACAAGAAATAATTCAGAAACAGAAAGACTTGGTTCCATAGTTTTATATCACAATACTGTAAATGAAATTCTGTATTATCTAAAATAAAACAAGGTTTGGGTAAAAGGAAAATTAACATTAAGTGCATATTTTATTAATTTTTTACAAAAATACTAGATAGTGTAAATTGATATTGGTTATTTAAAATATAAATAATTCAGTGTTTAAAGATATATTGTCCCCCTAAAAAAATATTTTTTAAAATTTTTTTGTTGAATATGTTATTTTAGTGTCACATAATAGTTATTCACTCTCACAAAAAATTGGGTCTGAAAAAAATTTATTTACCTGAGAAAAATGTAATTTAAAGCAAAAAATGGTCAAATTGTCTGGAAGACAATGAGTTTTTGAGTAATTTAACTGTTTATTTTGTCTTTTTATAGGTGAAATAATTTTTTTCCCCTGTTTTTTTTTCTTATGGAAGTGAACAACTTCATAAAAACTGCAAAATGGCCTAATCAAAGTCCGATTTTAAAAATCTTTATTTTTCATGATTTTGGAGGACAATACATCTTTAAGAACTTTTGGTGGTTGGACATTATTGTTAGACACAGATACCTGGGTCTTTATACATGCTGATAGAGAGTAGAAGGCATGGGATCATATTAGCACTATTTAGTCAATGAAATCAACTAGTAGCCACATGCTACTACTACCTCAAAAAAGCAAATTCTATTTTACCAAAAAATACTCAATGTACAATGTACAAATCGTTAATTGCTCCCTATTTTGAATACTGCCATGTTGTCTGGGGACGTTCAAACCAACTACAAAGTAACAAACTTCAAGTTATGCAAAACAGAGCTGCCAAAATAATAACTAAGAAGAGTAGAAGTGATTCTAGTAGTGAAGCCTTGCACAGCCTTAACTTTGATAATCTTGAGAAAAGTTTGTATATAAATGAAGCCATCACTATGTTCAAAATTACCAATAATTTAGCACCAACTTACCTAATAAACAGATTTCATATCAAAGAAAATCATTATGACACAAGATCTCAAGATCAACTAATGCTACCTAAACCTAGAACGGACTATAAAAAACGGAGCCTGTCTTATAGAGGTGCTAAATTATGGAATGAACTAAGTGATGACATAAAAAATGTAAAAACATCTTTTAATTTTACATTAAAATTAAAAAATGTATGATTACCATTATATTTAAGTATACTATAGTTCAAATTATATGATGTCAGAAATGTATTTAAGATTTTCAATTCAATAAGGTTAATATGTTAGAGCATTTATTTGTAAGTAATTACTTTCTTAATGTTAATATTGGTGTTCACTCTTTTGTACGATTTGGATTTTACAAATTTTAAAATTCTAATTTGTTTTAATACTGTAATTTAATATTGATGTAGATGTGTAAATTAAGATTTTCAGTTTTTGGTTAAATCCTTATTAATAATTTAATTAATATCTTTAGTATTAAGTGTCATTGTCATTGTCAAGTTAAACTCTTGTTGTTAATTGTTTAATTGCTAAATAGTGTATAATGTCTTACGGCCTTGTCGAAAAACACCATTGAGGTGAACAAGTGTTACCGTGATTAAATAAAGTTTTTATTATTATTATTATTATGCTAGAAAGATGTCCTATTCACGCTGCCGTGCTGTTTAAGGATATTTTACGAAGATGTGGGTACAATGAGTATCTATTTGGACTGCATAGCATTCGCTGGGTTGGTATTACCGCAGCCGCTAACGCAGGGTTGAAGGAGGTTGTTAAAAAGCAAGACCGATGAAAGGTAAGCCACATGTTAAAGGTTTCCCAGTCGTTGGGCTTATAGTAATGTTGTTATATGCATTCAGCCATATGTATACTGTGAATAAAGTGTCTGTAAACAAGCAATTTTACGTCTCTTGTCTGTTATTTAACATTCTTGATACGGTGCTCTACTACAGGGGAAGCGAAGTAGGACCATTCTCTCTTAAAGGGTGGAATCGGGAAGTCGGAAAATAATAATACAAATTTGAAGTTGCATAAAAACACCAGAAACTTAAACATTATATTACATATATTTAGCCATCTGATAATATTTTTTACCACACTGTTTATTTTTCCTTTATTATAGCACAAAGGGGAAATTATGGATCGATAATTATTAGAATGTATGATCAAAAGAAATTTGTTGCCTATTAAGACTAATATATTGGTCCCATGACAGAATTCAGCCTGTTAAAGCTATAAAAAAGTTAATAAATGAATTACTTAATGAGGTATTGTAGTAGTAAAATAAACATTTTCTACGCATATTATTAGTCAAAAAATGAAAAAATTAAAAATATTGCTAAATGTGTATGAAATTGGTCTGAATCAAATCAATAAAGTAAGATTAATTCTATCTTTTTATCCATTGTTATGGGATATAGTTTTATTGAATTTAATCTTTTAATAGATAAATCTTAATTAATATTGGTCCCATGACAGAATTCAGCCTGTTAAAGCTATAAAAAAGTTAATAAATGAATTACTTAATGAGGTATGTAGTAGTAAAATAAACATTTTCTATGCATATTATTAGTCAAAAAATGAAAAAATGAAAAGTATTGCTAAATGTGTATGAAATTGGTCTGAATCAAATCAATAAAGTAAGATTAATTCTATCTTTTTATCCATTGTTATGGGATATAGTTTTATTGAATTTAATCTTTTAATAGATAAATCTTAATTTACTTCGTGAACATGAATGTAAATTGAAAAGATAGGACCATATTCAACTGAAACAAGAATGAACCAAGGTCAATATCAGTTTAATAAAAAAGATTGTTCTGAAATAGAATCTACAAAAATTAAGAGTTTATAAACAATTGTAATACACATATAATGCAAAGTCATTTACATCCCTTGATTAAAAAATAAAGTGATGCTACAATAACTTGGCATATATATATTTGTAAAATTGTTAAATAGCTTGTACTGAAATTTGAAATTTGTCTATATATGTTCTTTTAAAAGTAATCTTTTAACATGAATGTTAGAAAATGTTAAACTTTTTAAAATGATTAAAGTTGAACCTTATACATATAGGTATATTTATCCTCAAAACAGTTTTGTTTGATAATGTTGGATGATGGAGATAATTATGAATGAATACAACATGATAAAAGTGGAAAATAATTACAGCAACTGCAGACTTTGCAAAGCACTAGTGATCATCATTGTCAGTGGTCTAAAATATTTCATAATGTTAAATTTTGGATACACTCTGAACTTGTTACAGTTGTGTAGAACATTTAAGTCTAGTTCAGCTTTCTTGTGTTTCTTAGTTGTTTAGTGTTAAACAATTTACTATAATTTACTATGTATGTATGTATATTTAAATAAATGTTTAAGAAATAAAGATTTTTTTCAATAGACTAAAAATATTGAAATGGATCAATCATCACCTAGTTATGCTAATGATGATTTTTATTTTTACAAATTTTGTATGACATTGGGCCTGTTTCTGCTGCATAAAAATAACCGGTTAAAATCGGTGTGAATAAATTAACTCCACTTTCTTGGCAGCAGAAACAGGACAAATTTGCGAAAGTAAAAGAGGAATTCGGGGTAGAGTTCCGAACTACCCAAGCTAAACAATTTGAGGCTTCAATACACGCTCGCGAAGGGTAGGCCTATGGTCCTATAAACACCAAACGGAAACAAAAGGGACTCAGAATGTTGCAAATACCTACCAAACAAGAATAGATAATGGTTAATTAATTATGAAAACCCAAATTTTATAGCAAAAATCGTCCGAATTTATGTTAAAAACAATGAATTTAGCAACAAAAACTGAAACCAAACAAGCGTATTTATGGCACGCCCTTAGTGCCTTTAATAGGAGAACAATGAACAATCTGATTGTTTTACATAATATAATTTTTTAGAAAAAGGTTATCAGAGCCATTGATAATATATTAAATATAATTTTATTAAGCATAGAAATGTGTTATTATTTATTTTAGTACATAAATATACGAAATAATGTTCAATACTCATTGTTCTATTAAAAGGCACTATGTGCGTGTGATATTCTATGACTTGGATACTCTCGTTTGATTTCAGTTTTTGTGGCTAAACTTATTGTTTTTAACATAAATTTGGACGATTTTTGCTATAAAAGTTGGGTTTTCATAATTAATTAACAATTATCTACTCTCGTTTGGTAGGTATTGCAACATTCTGAGTCTTGTTTTTGTTTCCGTTTGATATTTAGTAGGACCGCGCTCGCGAAAGACAACAGTCGTTCAGCTCAGGTGGGAAGGGAATTAGGCAAGATAATAATTATCCTAGGCGATCAGGTGCTGCACGACCCTCCCCATGTTATTGAAGGTGCCATGAGAATTATTGTAAATTAGCGATGGTAAGTAGGCTTTACAAAAAACAAAACTTGTAGACCTGGAGACAACATTTTATTATTTTAACATGTTTGAGATGTTCGGCGAAATCACACACGTGTGTACTGACGTTGATGTAAACAAACAGCCAACTTACTACTTCCGTCTGAGTGTATTGCATTTTGGGTAATGATGACGTTTTGCTCGACGACCACCCATAGATTTAACCGGTTATTTCGGAGCACAAATTGAGCAGAAACGCAGTCTTGTTATTGTTATCTATTTTTAATCTATTTAAAAATAACCGGTTAAATTGCGTTATGCAGCAGAAACAGACCCATGCATTGTAATGGTGGTTTGATACTGTAATTATTATGTAAGGTGATTTGTTAAAACGGTAAATAAACAAATTATATTTGTGCCACTATTTCTGTTTTATTGTTGTTTTTAGATGTGTCACTTTGAAAAACAGTACACTAATTCTGAGTATAAAGAAAGAATAAATAAAGATAGATAAAAGATAAGTGGCAGATATAATATCTGTAAAAGTACAGGTCTAGATGGCATACCCGCACGTTTTTTAAGGGATGCGTCCGAAATTATTGCAACTCCCATAACACGGATTATCAATTTCTCATTTGAAACGGAATGTTTTCCAAATGAGATGAAATTGGCTCGTGTTCGACCAATTTACAAGAAAAAAAGTAATCTTGAAACTGCTAACTATAGGCCTGTCAGTATACTGTCGGTGGTGTCAAAAATTGTAGAAAAGATTGTTCATTCACAATTAAATGAGTTTTTGGAAAGGAACAAACTTTTATATCATTTTCAGTCTGGTTTCAGACAGTCCTTTTCAACAGATCATTGTTTAATTCACTTGACAGACTTCATTAAAACTCAAACAGCAAAAGGGAAATTTACTGGTATCTTACTTATTGACATCCAAAAAGCTTTTGACTGCGTTAGTCATGACTTACTTTGTAAGAAACTCAGAAACATTGGAATCGAATCTGTCGGCTGGTTTAAATCATATCTGGAATGTAGACATCAAACAGTCAATATTGGTGGGGCTGTTTCAGAGCCTTCAGAAATTGTATGTGGAGTGCCACAAGGGAGCATCCTGGGACCACTCCTGTTCCTCATCTACGTCAATGACATGCCTATGTCTGTCTCATCATTGTTAATGCAATATGCTGACAATAGTGCAATTGTCAACTCTCATCATGATCCTGATATTATCAGTAAAAATCTTGCAAGGGATCTGTCTAATTGTAATAAATGGTTAATTAACAATAATCTATCACTTCACATGGGAAAAACCGAACTAATGTTGTTTGGTCCCAGGATGTCTCTCAAGAACTACACAAATTTGTGCGTCCTTTACAATGGCTATACAATTTCTTTGAATAGAAGCTCTATAAAATACCTTTGTGTCGAACTAAGCAATAGGCTTAATAGTGAATTAATTGTCACAACAATTATTAAGAAACCCTTTGCAAAAAAGCCGTATACGATCCGTATACGCTGAAAACGTATACGACGTATACGGATCGTATACGATTTCACTGTTTACATTATTTCCACTCTGTTGCTCCACAAAGAGTTGCCGTCGTATACGTTTAGCATACGTAACGTATACGTTGTTTATTCATGATAAGAATATCGTATACGGGACGTATACGAATCATATACGAACAAACTAGGCCATTTTATAAATTATAATAGGACTAATGAATAGAATAAAGCTAAATAAAACATTTAAATTGTCATTACAACAAATACGTACGTACGTAGGCTGGCTCTCTGGCCTAGCTAGCACCAGCCACTAGTCTAGTACAGTATTATTAGTATAGCCTAGTAGTAGTATTAGGAGCTAGGACATAAGACCATATTTATTTCTATTTATTAGATAGCCTAGGCTACCGATAAAATTCAAACAACGTTTTTCGCAAGTCAATAAAATACGCTAAACAGGTATACTACTACTAGGTAGGCCTAGAAAGGACAAGACAAGGGGCCATTTTCACGATGTTGTTTGCAGTTTTCCTTTATAAAATATGGCAGAGGTCAGTAAGTTCAGCCCCCCGACGACGACCGAGCGTCGCTCGGTTGCCTACAATTGCAACTCGTGGTCGACTCGGTTCTCTGGTGGCCAATCATGCATATCATCGGGTACGTCGTTCAATCTTCTCAATTCGTCACACCACGTGCGAGCTTTGGGTGGTCAAATTACATCGTTTATGTTAAGCGATATTATTCCGCGACATGTGTTGTAGTATAGCATGGAGATGGAGTAACAATAATTTGGCAAATAATGCCGAAGAGGAAAACCATGATCCAAAACAGAAGTGGGATGTGTTGATATGTACATTAACATTATATAATAATAATAATAATAATAATAATTATCTAACAATGAATACAATCGGATTTTGAATAAGTTGATCACTTCCGTAGAAAAAAATTCAAAAACAAAATTAGTGGTTATAGTAAATACAATTATATCGAATTTCAATTTTTTCCCGGTTAAGCGAACAGATTGAATTGCTTTCATTTATCTCAGCGGTATTTCTGCTTGGTGATTAAGACATCATAAAACATGTTACCCTCAACCACCCTCAACTGTAAATAACAAATTAAATAAGTCTACTAAACATTGTTGATTTCCCATGGACCCAACAATACCCCAACCATTTCATTCATAATTGTTTATTTGTAACAGTTTATTTGAAATCCTTGTCCTTTGTTAATTCAATTGTGTGACAATTAAATTAGATTGTACATGCTGATGCTGTGTATTATGTAAAAAGATGAGTCATGTTTATCAGATTCTTGAAAAAGATCAAAACTTTGAATTCTCAAAATGTGTTCTATATCTTTATTTGGCGTTAGACTCGTACTACATTCATTAAAATGATAAACAAATATCCAGCAGCCCGCAGCCGTGTGTACAGAGGGGGCACAACAAAACTATTAGCTACTAATATTGTACACAATTTATTACATCCTTTTTTTAAGTAACACATATTCAATATTATAGTAAAACGTCTATACGTCAATACGTAGTTACGAGGCGGTATCCTCGCAACTAGGCTCATAGTTGTTTACCACTCCAACACATATGTTATGAATAAAGCCTATCTTATTAAATAGTATCTCGCGCCCGCGCATATACAACAAACAGTTACAAAGGTTCACATATTTATATTAACGATTTTTTTAAAATTTACGAATTAAATAAATAAAAATATAATTAAATACCGCTTGGCCTGTCAATGATGGAGGCATAAAAATGGGGGCGTGGGGTACCTTATTGTACCTTATTAAGAAATTTTTATTAACAAATATGCAAATTATATAGACCTAAAATTATGATTGACTTTTCTTGTAAATAATAGTAGATATTTTTATAATAATAATGATTATCAGAATTCGGCATAAATCAAACATGTAATTAAATTAATTTGTAATTCTGTATAAAATAATAATAGATCCATATTTTTGTATAATTATTGTAATTTTGTTTTTCATGTTGGGGACCCCTTTGGAAACAAGCCTCTGGGCTTAAAGGGCCATCCCCTGCTTTCCATGCTTTTTTTCTTGTTTAGTCTTGTTTTTTTATATTTAATGTTTCTCTTTTATTTTCATTTACATTATACTGTTTTATAAATTTTTACTGTATTTGGAAAGCAATAAATATTACTTACTTACTTGTATCTTATATTGTATACGGAAAAATAATAAATTACAACCTAATAACAAAGAACTACAATTTGGGTGTGTATTAAGAGATCACTTTTATAGCTCTCAACCAAATTCTGCATCATCATCCCTTGGTGGTGGTGACTACCAGGAGGTGGTTGGAGTTGGTGGTGATGTTGTTGAAAGGAATAAAGGAGAGTATGGCAAATGAGTATGATGATAATTATAAAATAAATGAATACAGTCTATATGTCTATCAAAAAGCATCTTTTGTACCTCTATGTGATATACAGGTAGAATCATACTGTTTCGAAAGTTATTGAAAAGTTTTGGTAAAAATGAAGTCATCATAAATGATCATAATCATAATGATCTAAAGAAAAATTGGAATTTTGTGAAATTGTAGTGTTTATAATACTGTTTAAATTACTGTATCTAACACTTTGGAATAAGGATGATATATTTCAATTGTGCATTAGCATGTTGCTATAGTTTAGTTAAGTAAAATTGGCACTATCATTTTCATTGTTTTAATTGTTCAAAGGAAATACATGACCAAATGTTAATTTAGTCTCATAGCAATTTTTATGACTAAATATCAGAGAAAAAATATATTGAATATCTTCAAATTATGCAAATTTCAGCATCAATGAAGTTTTATACATTAAATATTATTACACAAAAGACCATTATATTTAAAATATAAAATGTTATATATTTTAAAATGAAACTGAATAATAATGAAGATGACTTACTTTGTCTGATACATTGACACCTGCTCCTGCATCCAACAGCAGGCTGCAGCAGGCTGTGTTTCCAGAGGCTGCTGTCTCATGCAAAGCTGTCAAACCATCCTATAATATGAAATACATACAATATTGGTTAATCTTACAGTACACTGTATATTAATTTGTTATGTAATTTATACTTATACCGAGTATTATTTTACAAAAATCAATTTGCAACTATTTACTGCATGATCATACGCAATGTAACCAAGTCAAATTAGTTTTCTGAATTTGATTTCTACTTTTGTATACATTTTTTTAAAAACATGATAATTATGTTATATACTTTTATACAATTTTGCATTATTTCAATTTTAATGTCAAAATGTTGTTGCTGGTATTTAAATTATCGATCACTTTTTAGTTTTACTTAGTTTTTTTAAATATTAAATTACTGGAGGTTTAACATACAAACTTTTACTTTCAGGAGCATGTTTAACTAACTTCATTATGTTAATTATCCTTTATGTGATCATAGAGCAAAGAAATAGTTCATTGCTCTATGGTGTGGTTGTGGAGTTTAGCTAGTACAAGTTCTTGCAAGTGTAGCATATTAGTCTAAATATTGATTGTAACAATGTTAATCTTGAGTTTAATCTGATAAAAATAAAAGATGGACAATTTAATTGTAGACACCTCTTTGAACCATACAACGTATATTTGTTTTCATTTTTGAAAGTCAAGATAAGATCAAATGGACAGTTTTTAGAAATACCATGACCAATTTTATACCTCCCTGGATAGCTGAAGCCTGTCCGAGAATTAAAATGGGTAAGGTTTGGCTGATACCAGAATACCAAGAACCTAACAAATCATATCAATGTGAAAAATATTGAATCTGAATATAAATTCAAAAAAGACATTTATACAGTTGAATAGATTTATAACATTTTTATTATTCGTGTTATATACTTATTGAATTGACTTATTAAAAATTAATACAATTTACATTAAAACAAATTCATAAAAAATGTTATTCTTTTTAATTCAAAGATATAAAAACATTCACTGGAAATAAGTCATTATACAGTAATTATAGCAAAAAAATAAACATTATTTATTCACATTACATTATATACATACCAACATTTAAAACAAATTGAACTAAAAATTATCTGTATAAATCCTATAACTAATAATTTTATAACAAGCTAATAAATATTAATATATTATTTTGATGAACATTGAAGACAAACAGTAAAATGATATACATTGTGTATAGGATGTGAATAATATTCACTGAGGCTAAAACTTTCATAGTAGACCATGCTCACCAGGAGTATACCAATAAACAAATAAAGTGCTGTATGTTCCATAATCATTGCTTATCATATTGAAATGTTTTATACTTCAGTAAATAAAATGAATGAAAAAGTAAATTTTCAAAAAGTAAACAACAATTTTCGCGCCAGTCCTTTAGACAGTTACATTCAAGAGAACGGAAGCATTAGGAAACATTTACCATGCAGAAGCTTATAATAGATTACTAAGGCTGAAAAAAATGGGTATTTAGAAACACAAACTGGGCATGAGCACACCCCAAAGCACGTCTGGTAAGAAAGTCTAAATGGGAATTTGTAAACTCAAACTGATATGTATGCCAGACATTAGTTTGCAAGACCTATGTTCAATAAACAATGACTTTGTTTTGGCTGTCAACATAGAGGCCAAGTATAATTACCGTCATATATATCATTGAATAATGGTCAAAACAATCCTTCCTCTATTGTAAATATTTTTGGCGAATGGGGTGTATATAGATGACAATTGTTTGATTAGTGTGTGTGTTTGTCGGCTGCTGCTGTACGACGAAGGCTCATGGAAAATTAGAAATTTTTTGTTCACTGGAATGTTTGGGTATGAGTGGGTCACTTCAACCTTAGGGAGTAATGCCACTCAGAATGCATAGTACTATTGTCTATAGTAATTCAAACTATATTTATGTTACACAAAATGTTTACTACTGATTTTTTAAACAAAAATAATTAATAATAAATCTTTATTTCTTAAATTATTAAATAGAATATCAATTTAGAAAATATGATTTAATGAAGAAAGAACAATAATTAAAACTGTTATCTCAGAAAGTCTTTTTTATGGTAAAAAATTGTTTGTTGTTGTATTCATTGTTGTCTGCATTATTGGAATTGATAAAGTTATTAGCAGCAGTTACTGGCAGTACCAGTATAATGTAGTGAAACAGTATGTGTACCAATTTGTCTGGCCAATTTATCTATATTTTATTTTATTGTGGTTATCAACCACATGTGTATTCATACTTTATAGGGTATTTAGATACGCAAAGACAAAATAATGTAAAGTTTATTAATGCTTACTGTACATTATACAAATGGAACATATTTTTGTTGAGTAGATAATATTTAAACATTACATTCAATCAACTGCTGGTGTGAATGATGAATTAAAGTATGACATCTCAACTTGAACAAATGAAATATTGAGAGGTTTTATGATAGTATGTCCACACTAATAGTGTGCACTATAACATTTTGGAAAATATCAAAACATAGAGGGCACTATTAAAAAAGAAAAAATATTAATGTATATAACAGTATAAACATGGGTATTTCAAAGAACGAAAATGCGGTGGCAATGGTATAAAAAAGCAATGATGTACAAAATGTGTACAAAGAGTCTTAATTTCTTAAATTTTAGTATATACTTTTTAAACTATAAGATAATATTGAACAATTTGTGATATTATTACAGTAATTAGGCATACAACTAAAATTATTCACACTTTCACAGCCTACTGTGTTAATTAAATCATTAAAAATACTACATATTAAACTAATATTTTTTAGTACATATACAGTACAGATAATTAATATTGCAACATTTGGGCGCGTACACTACGTTTCGTACGCATGGCAACTTCATAGGTTTCGCGTGGCGTAATCTACGCAAGCTAACATGCTACGCGTAGGCTACGCGTAGACTACGAAGCGATAGCTAGGAGGGGAAATCCCAATGTTCAGATTATTGTGTACTGTGCTGCATGCACCAAACACGGAATTTGGATACTAGTTTTCATCAAATTTAAAATACGAGTTAATTCTGTGAAGTAATAATAAATGTATTAATATTAGTATTAATTACTGTGTGTTGTGTTAAAATGGGACATTTATTTTTATGAAAGAAGAACAAGTGTACGTCTACAGTATCGGCCAACGTACGCTAAGGACGGCGGTCGTTGTCTGTTTGTGTGAAATGGCCTCCGACTAGGCCTAGCTAGCTAGCTAAAAAGGTAGGGTTACCTACCGACAGTTTAATTTTAAAATAAGTGGTACGCCTAGCTAGTACTTATAGGCCTAGTTAGTAGTAGTACTGTATGATAATACATACTGTGTACAAGCGTTAAATACGATGTAAATGGCGTGAAAATGTGAAATAATGTGGTATAGCCTATAGTAACAGAAAGATATTTCCTCAATAATGAGTGAGTGAGTGGCCGAGCGGTAAAGACAGTGGAACCGTAATCACGTAGCCATAACATCGGCAGGGGTTCGAGGCTCACTCACTCCATGGTTCTGGTGGTAGAACGAGTCTTCTCGGATAAGGACTATAAACCGTAGGTCCAGTGTACACAACTTGCTCGTGTGCACTTTAAAGAACCTAGTACATCTTTCGAGACGAGTAGGGGGTTACCCCGGTGTATTAGTACATCACAGCCACTGATCACCAACTTGGCCCTCTGGGAGATCAGTCTTTGACTGAAGAGGTCACCCAGTATAAAGATAAAACAAACAAACAAAATATGTCAGTATTCGCCGTGTAGCTGCTGTTACCCACGTGTGTGTATCGCGCAGTACTACACTACTGTCTGAACTATGTTTGTTTACTAGGCTATATAAATGAACGATGTTTCGTTTTAAAATTGCGTTTAAATGAAATATTACGCTTATTTAGTACTATGGGATAATATGGATTGTTTAAATACTGTAAATGTCAAAATAACAGAATACAAGTGTAGGTACGATATTTTTGTTCCAACGGAAATCAAGACGGATCACTCCATTCGTAATTCATTCGCCCAGTGTGTTTATATCCACATGTTTATGATCCGCGGATGGATACTCTCTCTGAGTTGTACTTGTTATGTTTTGTTTAACCTTCAATTTAGTGAAGTTGAACTTTTAAATAAAGTCTTGCATATTTTAAAATTTTAATTATAATTTATTTTTATTTATAACTAAAATAACATTTATTTAAATACTATCTAATTTATTATCTCGCATGACTAAAAATCAAAACAACAAGATCAGGCAAGCACATGTTATGTGTCCTCCGATCCTCCTCCTCTCTGCTGATGACATGTTCTAAACGACCTGTAACTTGACCCTCCACCGATCCTCTGCTGCAGGTTGTTGTTACAATAGCTGCTAACAATGGAGTTTGATGTACAGTTACGACAGTTTCAAGCCTGGATATTTTTTTTTTTAAATGAAATATACTGACGTACTGTATTACTATTAATTACTTATAAAAAATTAACTTGTAATTTGAGGCCTACTACTAATACTATTACTAGTAATAATGGAAGGTAGCCGTCATAACGGTCCGTCATCAATGAATTTTGTACAATACTGGCCGGCGATTATTTTATTTAGAAAAATTTGAATTTCAAGTATGTTTAATGATGATGATATTATTGTATTTGCAAAACAATCGTATCATTTCTATTTATTCGAACTTGTCATAGCCTGCTTAGTCGTCGACGATGTATGTGTACACAGTTACACGGTGACAGTTGAGTTTGGGGAATTCCCACACACAGTTGATCACAACGTAGGCTACGAATGCTGCGCGTAGCCTACGCACTACAAATGCTACGCCACGCAAACACCACGCGACCGCCACGCGTAGACTACGTTACCTACGCGTGGCAAAAGTTGCAGTAGTTTTTATCTGTACTGTACTTTTAAAACAATATAAACAAGAAATAACTATTATTACAAAGAAACTAAAATATTCACAGACTAATAATAAGCAAACTAATTTCTGTTGTGTATTGGTATAATAAAAACTTAAAATAATAAATTCATTACTTTTTGGTATTTTATTTAGTATAAATATGATTATTTATAAAAGCATAAATTATTATTAAACAATAAACTTGTTTTGATATTAGTCAAATGATTATCCAACATGTTTGGTATTAATAGAAAATTAAACTGTTTATATAATTAATACACAGCCATACTAGCCATAATTAAGTCTATAAAATGTAATAAACCATTTATCATGAAAATTTAGTTTTACAACTATACTGTTTAAAACATAACAGTGTACAGCCTACAGAGGCTCTCATTTTCATCATTTTTTCATTTCTTTCAACCTAATATTCATTTTTAAATTTCACGACCTAAAATCAGGCAAGTGATCAAAAAAACAAACAAAAAAAACATTACACTATCTATAGAAGAACGTTGTTAATTCATTTTGAGAAGAGTTTAACAAACTAGATAAGATAGATAAGGGTTAAGATACTTCGGTTGTATCAATGATTTATAGTTCCATGCCCTGGAAAATAAAATCAAGAACATTTAACTGATACATTCAATCAACTGCAGGTGGTGCCAACTTTACCACTATTCACCTGATACTAAGCACCACAATGGCAAAATGTATGTAAGCTAAAATGGAAGAAAAGCACTCAACATGTTTGGTTTTAATTAATCATTCTAGAATGTAATAGTGGTAACAGTAGAACTATATTATTGAGTAAACTTCCATAGCAATTCTGCTAAACAAACTATTTTACTAGCTATACTTTAATTATTATTTATTTTTTTACTCCATTGCCATCCCCAGATTAAATGAACAAAATGCTTCATATTTTGATATCAATTTTTAAATAAATTAAAAAAATTGTCATTGTTTGAAATTAATTAAATTTATTTTATTCAAATCACTAAATCAAATTCCATGTGTGTTTCAGTATCGACTGTCACTCAAGCTCGACTTCGGTGATATTATAGATTGTGTTCCATATCAAATGCCCAATGAAAGGTGGAGTCTTTTTACTAGAAAATGTACTGAAGCTGGATAGAAGTGGTGCTGATTGGTTTCAGAGATGGGGACCTGGTAGAGTGCATGGATGAAAATTTGAATAAACACCCTCTTTTGAATAATCCCCCACGAATAAACGTCCCCAAAGAACATCATTTGGATTAAACAACCCTCCCACCTCCTCCTACTATTTCCTTGAGTAAATGCCCCACCATCATACATTGTATGCCCACAATATTGCATTTACTACATATTTCTATTTGTAGTAGAATTCATTGATTGACTAATAGTAATTTCCTTGCATAAAAAATAAATAATTCAAATCCTGGACATAAATGAAAAGTCTTTAACAATTTGGCTTATTCAGTCCTTTCCTAACTATGGTGATAAGGGTTGCCAATGACAATCCCTTTGTTTTATTATCAAATCTATCAATAAGTGTTAACAGAAAGGCATTCAAACAAAGTTTTATCTCAGAGAGATATCAGGAAAACTAAGTTGTATTTAGCCCTTAAGAAATTTTGAAATTCATCAGGATATAAATTTGATAGTATGCATATGTTTATAGCCTGTGATATTATTACAGTTAGGCCTAATCAGGTATAAAACTAAACAAATTACCAGTATTGGTCAACTCACTTGCACTGCAACCAAAGTTTTACACCAAGTTTTATTTTTTATATCTGTTAATTATTTTTCTTTTATAAAAAGCAAAATAATCACCGTCAAGCACTTTGGTTTTTGTTGAACAGTACACTTGTACTGAAAGTGCGAACAAAAAATTTAAAAAATAAATAAATGATGAGTGAGGGCACTGTGTAATATAAAATGTATAGGCCCTTGTAATGTATTATGGAAAAAATAATTACAAACTAAAAATGGGCCTAATGGGTCTATATTACATCCTTTAATATCATTGCTCTTCACTATTTAATGATGAGGAGGTGGTGGACGGAGTTGGTAGTGTGTTGACAATAAAAGAGTTTATAAAAAAAAATATAAAAAATGAATAAAACATCATACTAAAATATTCAGTACAACTAGCATCTTTGATTATTATAAAACATAGGGATTATAGGGCATAAGCGACTTGTCTAAAAAACAATTTGTGAAAATTGCACTTTTAAAATACAAAATCATATGTAAGAACAATTGAAGGTTGTGAAGTGTTTTTGTTAAAGATGTGTTGTCCTGAAAAAAAAATTTTGTTGTTGAATGTGCCATTTTAATGTAACATAATACTAATAGTTATCCATTTTGACCAAAAATTTGATCCTAAAAAATGTATTTACCAGAAAAAATTTTCAAATTAAATATTTTAATGAAAAAATTCGGCTGCCAGCCAATGGGTTTTTGGTTGAATTTAACCATTTATTTTGTCACAAGTGAAAACAATTTTTTTTTCCTTTTTTTTTTAGGAAGTGATTAACTTTATTCAAACCTACAAAATAACATATTCAAAATCTGATTTAATTAATCTTCATTTTTCATGATTTTGGGGACAATACACCTTTTGATTAAATAATGTTTAAAAAAATAATATTAATTTAATAAAATGGTCAAGGCACTATTGTAAATGTTTTATAAAGTGTTTCAAATGGAAATTTATGACCATAGCGTGAAAAAACATAATGTATAGCATTATGCATTGATAATAATACACATTAAAGATTATATTTTAAATTAGAGCATATAACTGTACACTGTTGCTACAAAAAAACTAATATTGTTTGGCACACAGTAACAACTATATTTAAGCCTAATTGTCAAAGACACCAACAATCTTAAAACATAGCAAACTTCATTTTATTGTGCACAATAGATGAACTTGAATGGCGCTCTCCATAAATTTTACATTTGTGGAATTTAATTAACCACAAATATTTTTGATCGATTAATTTGGAGGAACATTTGGTACAATTGGATTGGTACACAGAAAGAGTTGGACAATCATTTTGTGGTTTATATATTATTGTAACCACTAAACACTAATGCAAAAGAAAAGTTGATAACTTGTAAAACAGTTTAAAAGGTGTATCATCATCACTACCAGATTTTATATTGAGAGTCTAAATCACTGATAATCAGTTGGACTTTTATTAAAATAATCAACTTTAAAATTATATTCTAGAGTATCAGATTAATTATTATTATAATATTTCTTATTTATAAAAAAAAATAAAGCAGTCTCCATTTTATATTTCTTTAGTATGTTTGTATTTAATACTTTGAAAACTATATAATTAGAATAGAACAATTTGAATTCTGTGATATTATTACAGTCTGTCCTAATTTGGTATAAAACTAAACAAATTACCGGCCTATTATTCATTTATTCACAGTCAAACACAGTAAAATATGTACATTATTTTTGTTTGTTCAAAGTTAAAAATTCACATAAAAATATAAAAATGAGTTAAAAAGGTTAAAATTTGCTAAAACAGATAAAACACATAATTTAAAATACAGATAAAATAAATTATTTAAAATACAAAATACAAGCAAGATTGGTGTGTGTAAGGGTATAACATAAAATGATCAATGTATCCAAGTTTCCTTGAATTGACTCATTGCAGTAGTGAGAAACGAGTTTCTCATCCTATTGGTTTTTCATCTTGGGTAAACACTAAACACCCTGACTTACTAAAGACAAGGTAATGGTGAGGAAGGGTGATACTCATCAGACATAATTACTTTTTACTTATGGCACTGTTAACAATATCTTTAGCGTTCTCTTTAGTTCCTATTATTCTTTAAGCTGTTTTACTGATTTCATTAAAATATTTGATTGTATAGTATTAAAAGAGGATGAAAAATCTAGAAATAAAACCCTATCACAATCAAGATGAGCAAGCAAGTTATGTATTAATTACTGTGTGTTGTGTTACAATGGGACATTTATTTTTATGAAAGAAGAACAAGTGTACATCTACAGTATCGGCCAACGTACGCTAAGGACGGCGGTCGTTGTCTGTTTGTGTGAAATGGCCCCCGACTAGGCCTAGCTAGCTAGCTAAAAAGGTAGTGTTACCTACCGACAGTTTAATTTTAAAATAAGTGGTACGCCTAGCTAGTACTTATAGGCCTAGTTAGTAGTAGTACTGTATGATAATACATACTGTGTACAAGCGTTAAATACGATGTACATGGCGTGAAAATGTGAAATAATGTGGTATAGCCTATAGTAACAGAAGGATATTTCCTCAATAACTTATATTTTTTTGTGCAATTATGTGTGTGTAGATAATATATTTTATTGTATATCTATTTATTATTTTACTAATAATTGTCAATCTTCAAGAAGAATTTCTGTTGTTATTTTATGATGATGATGGACAAATAAAGCATTTCAGTATTCAGTATTCAATATGTAAGTACTACTCTACTGTCTGAACTATGTTTGTTTACTAGGCTATATAATGAACGATGTTTCGTTTTAAAATTGCATTTAAATGAAATACTACGCTTATTTAGTACTATGGGATAATATGCATTGTTTAAATACTGTAAATGTCAAAATAATAAATACAAGCAGGTACGATATTTTTGTTCCAACGGAAATCGAGACAGATCACTCCATTCGTAATTCATTCGCCCAGTGTGTTTATATCCACGTGTTTATGATCCGCGGATGGATACTCTCTCTGAACTGTACTTGTTATGTTTTGTTTATTTTTATTTATAACTAAAATAACATTTATTTAAATACTATCTAATTTATTATCTCGCATGACTAAAAAACAAAACAACAAGATCAGGCAAGCACATGTTAATTGTTATGTGTCCTCCGATCCTCCTCCTCTCTGCTGATGACATGTTCTAAACGACCTGTAACTTGACCCTCCACCGATCCTCTGCTGCAGGTTAGCTAACAATGGAGTTTGATGTACAGGTACGACAGTTTCAAGCCTGGATATTTTTTGTTTAAATGAAATATACTTCGACGTACTGTATTACTATTAATTACTTATAAAAAATTAACTTGTAATTTTAGGCCTACTACTAATACTATTACTAGTAATAATGGAAGGTAGTCATAACGGTCCGTCATCAATGAATTTTGTACAATACTGGCTGGCGATGAATGTGAATGTACAGTCAGCAGAAGGCCTAGTTAATAAGACTTTTCGCGTCTAGCCTGGCTTTGAGCAGTTTTTAATTGCAATTTTCTTTAGAAAAATGTTTTTTTCAAGTATGTTTAATGATGATGATATTATTGTATTGGCAAAACAATCGTTTCATTTTTATTTATTCGAACTTGTCATAGCCTGCTTAGCCGTCGACGATGTACGTGTACACAGTTACACGGTGACAGTTGAGTTTGGGGAATTCACACACACAGCTGATTTCAACGTAGGCTACGAATGCTGTGCTACGCCACGCACTACGAATGCTACGCCACGCAACCACCACGCGACCGCCACACGTAGACTACGTTACCTACGCGTGGCAAAAGTTGCAGTAGTTTTTATCTGTACTGTAGCATACCAAGATACAGACACCAGCACAAGACAGAAAAACAAACAAAGTGATCACTGTGTGTGTATCATCCATGTGATACCAACATATTTTATGTTTTTATTCACTTTCAAATAATCAATAATCAGTATTTTGTTTCACATGCTTAGAATTATTTACAGGGGTGGTAGCAAGACTATCGTAAGGGGATTGCTCAAATGTCCAGGGCCTTAGCCAGGATCTGAAAAGGGAACAGGATTTAAAGCAAATTTTGTTAAATGACACATCTAGATGGCACCACTAGTACGCCGGAAAAGACACTTCAAAGCATGCTAGGAAACAGAAATATGATCATAGCCTATTTTTTCCACCGGTACAACACATGCAACTAACATTGAAACAATAGGATAACATTTTTTTTGCATTTTCAATTAACGTCAGGGGGAAGTTCCAATGAAGATAATTCCGATACGGTAATAAATTCTAATCATTAAAATCAATTAATGCAAATCAATTAATATTATCAATTAATAATTGAAACAAGTTTTTAAAAATATGAAGCTGCTGCTATAAATATTGAGCAAAATATTAAATTTTAATATTTTGAAATAAATGCTAAATCTATATTATAAGTGAGAGAGTTTGTACGTCTGTTTGTTTGTTTGTTTGTTCGTTATTTGTTTGTGATGTCATTTTTGCTAGGGCTCGGGGTTGTAGGCTATCGAATTGTAAAATTATACTACAAAAGTTTTACAGTATTTGAATTATCCTCACCAAGGCGTTTGGGGAAATATCGATATAGATATACATATTTTAATCATTAACCAATATGACACCTTATATTCATTTACACATTTAGCAAAGTACTTTAAAGCCCCCTTCCCTACGTTTTTTAGATCTAATTTAAGATCACAAACTATATTTAATGTAAAAATAATACTATATGGTCCTATTGCGATAACTTTTTTCGTCTTTAAACGGTTAAAAATGTGAAAAATAAGTCGATTCTAATAATTATAGCGGCCCGCTATAAATCCCAAAATGCATTGCGCGCGGATTGATATTTTTGTTTTTCACCTGTAATTCGCCCACTTTTCGATTGATCGTGAGGCCAAAACAAATGGAAGACTCCTAACTTTTCAGCGAAAATACTGGGTTTTCCCCAATTTGTATCAACGGAGTCTGGCAAAAATAGAAAGACAATTAATGCAGCAACTATACAACGTCAGGCTAGGTATATAGCTAGCGTACGATGTTCGTACGTTACCGATGTTTACCAGCTAGGCCTACAAAACTAAGCCTAGCTAGGCTAGGCCTAAGACCGTCCACGAGAGGTCGATCGCCGCGAGCTACTTAGGTAGTGCATTGTTTCTCACTTTTTATCATAATTTACCATAAAACGTACATTTAAGACAAGGAATGACATGGGTTAATGTTTTTAAAGTGATATATATGTATTATTTTCCAAAAAACGTCCAAAATTGCAGGGAAGGGGTCTTTAACCATATCCAGCTATGTATCGGTCTCTTGGATTGTCTCATTACAGACATCCATTCCTGTGTGAACATATACACGTTCTTTACTGTTACTGTGGGAGAGGGGCGTTGGGAGATACGGTTTGGGAGTTGGGGTTCAGCGGATAGTGGGGATTTTGCTTAGGCTAGGAGTAGTGGAGATAGGGTGTTGGGTTCAGGGGATAGTGGGGATTTTGGGGATTTTGCTCAAACTGACCAGAATTGTGGATGGAAAATGTTACAGTATTTAATTATTTCTGGGAAACGGCTGTGATTTTGGGGTGGTGATGTAGGCCTATCACCATGACCGAAACTGGGAATGTTTTAAACTACATTTGAAAACTGCCACTGAGGGATTATGGGTTGGGAGTGATGGCTAACATAATTTGTACTGGTACCGTCTTCAAAATATCACCCGGTTTCTGGGGTGTGTTGGGAGGAGGAGCGAAAATACTGGCGTAATGAAGTAGCCTAGGCCTATATGATTGAATTGTACAACGAAAATTTACTAGGCCTACATTTGAACTGTCCAGGGGAGGAGGTAAGGTTTGTTGATTGTGGCTGCGATGGTGAGAGGAGAAAGAAGGCCGGGGGACCGCAGTATCAACATTACATATTTTAATTATCAGCCAATATGGCCCACTTTTCCCCACTTTCGATGTTTGTTTGTTATACAAATTTCTGTTTCTACACATAACCATACATATGGGGTATCAAAATGATCGCAATTGTACCAGGAAGGTTTTAAACTACATTTGAAAACTGCCACTGAGGGATTATGGGTTGTGAATGATGGCTTAAATAATTTGTACTGGAACCGTCTTAAACACATCACCCAGTATCTGGGGTGTGTTGGGAGGGAGGAGGAGCGGAAATACTGGCCGAATGAAGTAGCCTATATGATTGGAATTGTACTAGGGAAAGTTACTACATTTGAACTGTCCAGGGAAGGAGTTAAGGTTTGTTGATTTTGGCTGGGATGGTGAGAGGAGAAAGAAGGGACCGCAGTATCAAAATTAGATATTTTAATTATCAAACAATATGACACCTATTCATACACACTTACAACATACTTAAACTATAGGCATATCATAGCTATGTATACCCCTCTCATTTAGACGCTAAAGTTGAATTGAATTTGATTTGCATTGAGAAGAATAGGGAGATAAATTAATTTTGAAATCCGCCCTATCGAAGAGGTAATTCAGCGGTATCTAAATTAGATATTTTAGTCATTAGCCAATATGACACCTATTCATTTACACAGTTTGTACTTAAGCCATGCCTATCAGCTGTGTATCCCCTTCATATTATGAAGCTAAAGTTCTTGGAAGTAATATTTGTACTGGGAAGAATTTTTAACAAATCACCCGAGTGTTGGGTGTGATTGAGGTGAGTATAGGGAGTTACTGGCGTCCAGGGGGTTATGACGGTTTTATACTAATTTTGAAAGCCGCCCTGGGGCGGGTATAATTGCTAGTAAGTCATAAAACCACAATTTCCAAAATTCATTTTCATTTATTCACTATTATAAACTGTACAACAGTGTTGCTTAAATCACACTCCAAAAATCGAAAATAAGAAGATAGGAATATAAGGAAGCAAAAAGTTTTGAACGTCCGTAAATACTATGAAAACATTAATTAAATCAGATTTGAACCAGCTACGGACTTTGCCTTTAATATTAATATCGTTTCTTAGTCTATTTAAAAGTGTAGTATAGGATCTACAGTGTTGAACATTGCTGACATGTCTAATGACTACACAAGACTCAAACTCATTAAGGATATCTGTTTGCACAGACGTTTCAGTACAGCTATGTGCTGTGCTATGTGGTTCGTTTAAATTATTATTCAGTAGTTAAACAATTTAACTACAGAACTCTCTAGAATAGAAGTAGGTACCTTGAAACTGGCTTAAGTTTGTTGATATAAAAGGAAGGTTTCTTAATTAAAGGATTGATTGCTGTTATGTTAATTCAGATGGTATGAGCAACAAATATGAAAATTGGACTGTGTGGTGGACCTTTGGGCGAGTACTGCCCATGTGCTCTGATTTTAAAGTTATAAAAATTCAATATGGTTAATCCATTTTGTAGTTCCCTTATTTGTGATTTTATTTACCATAGAGCTATATACCTCACATAATTTTTCCATTCTTATGAGGGACATATTGGGACCACAATTAACTGGATTGACCATTGTTTCTAGCAGTGTGATTGTATTAAAATGTCTTGATTTGACATAATGCAGCTGACATTATTACCCCTGTCTAACTACATAATTTGCTTTAAATCAAATTATATAGTAGTATAATAATTGCAATGATACTAATGCAGGATATAATTGCAATGAATTAACTGAAAATTATTATTATTATTGCACGTATTGTGCTCCTTCTCTTATAGAATTGTTTAATGGAAATTATTTCAACTGAAGTATGATCATAACTTTAATAATGATCATATACACTTAATTTAAAATTACAATGTAAAATCAATTATGAATGATTTAGCCTAAGAATATTTTTGGGTTTTTTAAAGAGAATAGCAAATCTCAATTTAACTTATTTACATTGCAGAAAGTAAGTATATCAAGTGTAAACAAACTTAGTTATGATTTTACCGGCATTTGTAAATAAGAAAGTTTGTAATTAAGAATTCCAGTGCGTAGGTGGAAAGTTTAACTGTATTATAATTATTATTTTTGACAATTATGTTTAGCTTTGATTATTTGACATTGCTGCAAAAGGGCATTTTTAAATTAAATAAAAGAAGAAAGAACACTGACAGATACATAAGCTGTAGTATATATAAATCATAGAGTAATAACATATGAAAGATAAAATCAATAAAAACAAAATGTTAAAAATAAAAATTAGTTTCACATTTCCTTTATAATCAAATTTTGGAGATGGAAGACTTTTTAATCTACTAGCTACATTGTATATTTTAATGGTAATAAAAAAAATAAAAATGAAGCATTTATTACACACTCTAAGGTATGTAAACACAACTGAACTGTAACACCATCTTTCACATATTTTGTACATTTCTCAAATAAAAAATAAAAAATTCAAATCCCGAAACATAACAAAAACAAATTTGGCCTATTGAGTCTTCTTTAAAACTGTCTTTAACCATGGTGATATAAACAAGGGTTTGCAATGACATTACCTTTGTTTTACTGTCAAATTCATCAGAAAGGCATTCAAACAATGTTTTATCTCAGAAAGATGAAGAAAACTAAGTTTTAGATTTAGCAGACAAGTTTTATTTAGCACTCAAATTTAAAATTGATTAGGACAAATTGTTATAGTAGGACATAGGAAAATTTTAGGAACATTATTTCTTTTAAAAACTTCATGATAGTAATACACGACAAACAAATCATTATGTCAATCTTGTGTTTAGTTTTAATAAAGTTACTAAGTATGAGACTGATTAGAGGCCTCAAATTTAATGATTTTCACATAATAGCTAAAATTAGAATATTATTTACTTATTTAAAAAATATTGGATCATTTATTGACAAAGTTGGGTACATTTTGAAAAACCTGACTTTAAAATAAATTAAGAGGCCAGCCAGTTACCATTTGCAGCCATTGAAGAAATGCATAATTGTTTTCATTAATTCATTTTAAATACTGTATTAAATATTTCTTTTTTGAAACCAGTGATCATCGACTGAATTTTCTGAAAAAATTACATATAATTATATTCAATCAACTTTCTTTTTTTTTTTTAAATAGCTATAGCTGTTGTTGAAAAACACCAAGATCCTAATTTTAAATTGAAGAATATAATAACATTGCATAAAATAAGATAATAAATGTTTTCAAATAATGGCATGCTTAGAATGTTTCACAATTACATATAAATGAAAGATAATATATAAATGAAGTCAAAGAATAAAACAAACTAGATTTAATTCGTCACTATGACGAATTATAGGTTATATGCATTGATTTAAATAAAGATAATTGATTTTTAAAAGATATTTTGATTGATTGATTTTCTCAGAATCTTTAATTATTTATAATATATGATAGGACCTTCCTAATGCAAATACAATAGCCGGTATCACAATCCGATCAAAGATCCCTCTGCGTATAATGTCATAAACCACATTTGTTATAATATATTATATTACATAATAATAAAGACATGTGTATAATCTATACACTAAGAAATAAATTTGAACAAACAATACGGATAATAAAAAAAATCTTATTTCGTTTCCCAAGGTTAGACTCGATCTCGGTACCTTGAATGCCATAGACACGAACACAGACCACCAAGCCATATACAACTGACTAAAAGTTGTAGAAAAATTCCTCCGTGTATTTACTATGCAGTAACCACTTTGGTGCAGATAAATTATTACATACCGCAATGAATTATAATTTTTTACTATGATGACATCTCTAAAAATGTTTAAAAATGATGCACTGTCAAACTATATACTTTTAACTTTAATATATGAACTTTTGAAGGAAGAAAGTTAATGTTAAGTTTGTTATTTTGGCCTAAGAAAATGTCATAATTTGTTTGATTGTCGAAATTAATTTTTTTAAATTTAATATGCAATTAATTATGACTTAATCAACTTTTGTTCCCTTAATTTAATAATAAATCATACATAAGATACATACCGTATTTTCCGGAGTATAGGTCGAGACTTTGTGGGAAAATTTTATTTGCAAAATCGGGGGGGGGGGGGGGGTCGACTTATACTCCGACCATGCGATTTTTGAAAAAAATCAGGCCTAAAAAATATGTTCAAAAGCTGTCAGCTGTCAAGCAAGGCCTAGCAAGGTCAGTGCCTATCATCAATCACTCACAGAAGTTTTCAATTTAATACCTACATTGTACAACTCCAACAAGTACTCTGGTCAATAAAATATTAATATATCACAAAGACTCATTTTGATGTTAATATTACGCTTTTAAGATAATTAAGAAACCGTTAATCCCACAGCTTTCTTCCGTCAGCACACTGCTGTCATTTTGTGTTGTGATAAACAAGTTGGGCGCGGAGTGGGATAGGGCGAGCGTACAGCTGCGATGCGGTCATATGACAGCACATATTTTGCATGATGTTGCACCTCTGCTGCATCTGAACTCTTAAAAAAAAGAGTGCAAATACAAATAAAGGAAGCACCTCTACTGTACATTAATTAAACAGTATTATTGTTTGTTATATTTATTACAGTTATTTTGTTCAATGTAAAATTAGTAATTGGGTAGAAATATAGCCCTTGTTGATAATCATCGCTTGGTTAATGCTGGCTGACACAGGTCGCTTGACACAGCATTGGAGGCCACGAGGTAGAAGAATGCGCAATATCACCGCATCACACAGCAGCAGAGTAAAGCTAAAGGGGATTTCCTGTGCGTAGACTCGACCCTCCGATGTGATTTTTTCCTTCTGTTGTTTTTTTAATGATACTGCACGCGTCGTTACAGTATTTTTTATGTTCTGTTTTGTTAAATTGTTGATAAATGCTGATAAAATAAAGTCGTAAATAAATGAAATGTACAATAATTTGAAAGTCGAACATTTTATTATATTGGCTGACAATGTTGCACATTGAAGAATAAAAAAAATCATTGTGTAGGCCTATAAATCATAATTTAGGTACTGGAGACTCATTAAAAACTGATAATTAATTATAATACAAAACCCGCCCGACATACAAAATCTGCCTGACATAATCATAAATACAAAAGATTAAAAAAGATGTAAATATAATTATAAATGATAATCCTTCAAAAACCCTTCAAAGTCCTTGTCATCGTCTGAATCGCCAAATAACGCATACCAGTCTGCTTCAGTTACCCCATCGTCGTATGGATCAACAATATCGTCATCGTCAGAAATGTCGGCTTCAATTTCATTATCGTCATCGTCCCAAAGTATGTCATCTTCCGTCCCGTCCAATGCATTACTTATACTAAATTTTTTTAAAGAGTTGATTATAATGTCTGGCTTTAAATCATTCCAGGCATCCACTACCCAAGAACACACAGTCGGCAATGATGCTGCACGCATGTTACCGGCGGCTGTGTATGACTTTTCCCCATTCACCATCCAGTCGTTCCACATCCTCCTCATGGCATCTTTAAATGGTTTGTTAAGTGAAACGTCTAGTGGCTGTAAAATTGACGCAAGTCCACCAGGTATTACAGCAATATCTGTGTCTTCGTCTTCTTTGAGTTTCATTTTAATACTGTCCATCAAGTGGGTCTTAAACATATCCCACACCAATAAAGATTGGTCTCCAATAGCGCGATTTGGCCTCCGTCCCCACACCAAACGTATCCACTTTTTGCAGCCTTCCTCGTCCATCCATCCCTTTTCCTGAACATGAACAATTATTCCTCGGGGAAAAACTAGTTTGGGCATTGTTTTACGCTTGAAAATCACCATTGGCTTTAGTTTTGTGCCATCAGCCATACAGCACAATACCACGGTAAAATGTTGTTTTTCGTGGCCAGTTGTCTTCACCAACACAGTCTTTTCCCCTTTCTCGTTGACTGTGGTATTTCCGACCAAATCAAAAAACATCGGTGTCTCGTCCATGTTTCCAATCTGGGATAATGCATAATCATGGCGTTTTCGTTGCTTGATTATAAATGACTGGAAGGAGGTTATTTTCTCATCTAGTTCTGCGGGCAATTTTTCCGCGATTTTCGTTTTTTGTCGGATGACCAAATTTTGTCTTTTCATGAACCGGGTACTATTGTTGCCTTAAAGTTTTCACTGACGCTCCGATTTCTGCCTGCCCAGCTCAGTGCCTGCAAACGGACCATTGTCCTGGTCACGATGTGTCCACTCACTCGCTTGTCCGTCACCCATTGATATAATTCATCCTCCAATTGAGGCCACTTGCAGCTCAATCCCCTCAAAGCACATTTCTTTTTCGGCATCTTTCTTAGCGTGTCTTCTGCTTTTCTCCAGTCTCTCACCAACTTTTCCGATACATCAAACTGACTTGCCGCTGCACAGTTGTTAGAAAGTCTTGGCTGCCTCCACTACTTTCAACTTGAAAGTGGCTTCATATCGGTTCCTCTTAACCATAATGATCAAGTAAATTATTATTATGGTATTTCAAAAGTGTATACAATAATGATAATAGATTTTAACGAAGTAAGAGCACGAATTTAAGTGATGACTAAACCCCAACTATTCAGTACAATTGATATATTACACTGAAGATAGGCCTAGGCATAAATCAATTTTATCGTATTATTTTTAGTGCAATTTAATTCGGTGCAAACTGCAGAGCGCGCAGCAGTCACGCTCTAATGATTACGCACAAACAGACTTGTGTACGTGTATGGTTGCTTTTTTGCAGGAAGAGTTGTACGCTTCCATTATATCATGGGGTAATTTATTGTGTATAATGGATAGTTATGACAGTGCTGTATAAAATAAAAATTCAAAACAGATGTACAGAACTACAAACACTTTTTTTTATTAAATTAAGTGTTATTACTAATAACTATCCGTAATGTGTGTACTCCCCAGTCAAAAATGGAATACGCCAGCGTATGCGCGTACAACTGATCACGCTACAAGACCGTGCGGATGTGTGCCTACGCTATTGAATTTTACAATAACACTTGATTGTTTTTGCAATGAAATTCACGTTTTGTTTAAGTATTTAAAACAAATAAGATAATTAAGAATAAATAGTTTTCGTTTGTGTTTTATATGCTTCTTATTCACTCGTGAAAACATCGTAACACCAGGGAGTTATTTAACTCCCTGCACAAACGAACTACGATGTCGGAATGTCCATGCAACATGCTTGTTATTGCGCGATATTTTCATCTATACACATGCGCAGTTTGTTTGTTTGTTCGTAATTAATTCTCCTTAGTCGGGCGCGTGTACATTTACAGATAACGCGATTTACAACTACTCGCCTGTACAATATTAATAAGCCTCCTAACGGAAAACTCGTTTTAATTTATTCGAGTGACGCGAAAAACATCGCTGATGGCAAGTACCGCTACATCGCTGTCATTTATTATAGGCTGGCGAAGACGGCGGCGAAGTCGTTGTGTCTAATAATAGATTGTCTAAATATTATTGATTACATTTTAATAATATAAACAAACAACCACATTTCATACATTTCTAGCCCTCTTTGAACTTTAAAGTAAGTTGTGTTATTAGCCGATTTTGGGGGTCGACTTATATTCAGGTCATACCAAAATCAACGATATTCTAGGCCAAAGTTGGGGGTCGACTTATACTTGGGGTCGACCTCTCCGGAAAATATGGTACACTTCAAGAAAATGAAATAAAAAGTAGGTGTTCCCCAGCATTCTGATGATATATATTAATTTTAAAATTTAGCATATTTTCACTATTTTGTTAACTTATACGTGCGTAGCCTGTCACTTTTGACGTGCTTGTATAACGCAATTTCAAGTTAAAAAGTGAATCAAATATGATGATATTATTAAAGAAAGGTTGTAAAACAAAAATCAGGCAAAAATAGTGCGCAATGAAGTTTAACGCGCAGTGCGCGTGCAAAATTCTGCGCACTCATGGCAATTTTTTAAATGCTTAAAATTGCCTAAAACATACTCTAATTTCATCGAAAATAAATTTTGACAATTTTAACCTTTTTAAGCGCGCGTACGCATACGTTATATGCGCTACGCACGTAATTATATTGCCATATAATGAAATTTATGAGTACCAAATTTTGTTTAAAAGTGATTCATGCTTGTGAATTTATGATTACAAGCGTGATTTCATTAAATCGCGCGTAGACCGCGTAATTTATGATTGCGCACCGTGAAAACATAACCACATCGATTCCTGGCCATAAGGAATATACTCTGAAAAATTGACTTAGCTAGATGAAACTGATATCAAGATAATTGACGGACAAAATAGTGCTAAGGAAAGAATAAATAAATAAATAAAGATTGTGACAGAATCAAGATTTTATATGTATGACAATGCATATAACTTAATAAAATATGTATTCCAGCACAACAGATGAGAAGTGAGAGAGGATTCTTGTAAAGTACTTTACCCACATCTAGGATGTTAAAAAGGTACACTAAAGACTACCTTTTAGGTACTTGTTCATTATGTTCAAATATAAATATTATGCTTGCAAATTATTCTCTGCATTTCTTTAAATTTAAAACAATCTAGCTATCCATTTTTTCATTTGAAGCAGGTAAATATAATATGAATTAGTAAACATGGATGCCTTTATATTTAACACAGAACGGGTAGTGGGATATTATACTACAAGCAATGGGGTACAGTAGGATGATAGAGCAAAGACCAAAGCTTTCAAGGCACATTCCGTAGAACGATAATGCTCTTATGAGCAAATGTAATTTAAACAGGTTTTATCTACAGTAATTATATGCGGCAATTTGTTGAAATGTGCCACAATTATATTTGGCAAAACTGTCATTAAAAAATAGAAACTAATGTATTGTATTTGTTGTATATCATCATCCATCATCATCTTTACTACTCTTTACAACATTTACATCTGATCCTGCCTCAATCAGGCACATACATGTGCTGCTATGTACAACAATTTGTATATTCTTTTTTTTTTTTTTTCAATTTTCTTGTTCATTGGATCTATATGTTCATGAAAACATCTATTTGCATAAGATTTATATTGTATTTGTTTTGTCAAAAGTTAATATTAGACAAAATTTCAACTTTTATTAAAGTTCTATGACCTTCTGACCTCTAGTGTTGTCAATAATTGTTGGATTTGCAAAATTACACTTACCACCTACCCCAAAATTTTGTGTTGCATATTTTCTGTAGGCGGTGTTATATAATCCTAAAATGACTATTAAGCTGTACAATTGTCATTGCTATCATGGATTTCTAAAAAGTAGACATACTAAGCTTTCCAAAATGTATGGTAGCATTTGCCACCAATTTGATACCAAACAATGTCTTTTTTTTTTCAATTGTCAAATTCATCTATCAAAAATGATATCTTTGCGATGCTACAAGGGTATTTCATCTATAATATCCAAACAGAATTCCAGTCTTGGCATTGATTCTAAATTTAATACCTTTCAAATTGGTAGCACTACGCACAATTTAACGATTTAAAAGACAAAATCAATAACCAATTTTAAATAACTCAAAAATAGGTTTTTTATAAGACAAAAATAGGAAAATATTAACCAACAATGACTATTATGAGTAGCAAGCCAATCTATATTATACAACTTAAAATTTGTTACTCCGAATCTTCCTCAATCAGAAGACTGATACTAGCGCCTTTTGAGCTGGGGCACCGTTTGATTCCTCATTATCTATTAAGCTATGTTCGAAGAGCAAATGTGTACAAAAATGTGTTTTTGACCAACTTCTTTGCAAGCTGCCGAATGCTGCATTCGATAATTCTTGGCCATTTTCTTGCATCACAATTCAGGTCATCGCTAGCAGCACATTCACCATTTAAAACTTTAAATCTCAAACGGGCGTTAAGTATGGTATTTTTGTTCATGTTTCTCTCATGCATGCCGCTCTGACAAATAAAAGCTTGAGCACCATTTTACCATTACCATACAAATGCATGTAATAACACTAGTAAGTAATTTTACCTATGATTTGCTTGTCATTGGTTAATTTAGGACATTTTCAAAACTTTGCTGTACAAAGCACAACCACCAAAAATATGAAATTGTTCATAATATTATCATATTAATAATATGGACTCATGTTTTGATACATTTGCTCTAATTTTAGGTTATAAAACACATTTTGTCAAAAAATTGTCATTAAATCTTAATATATTATTTATTCATTTTATAGAGTACTGTATGCATATGTTTTGCTCGTGTACACTCTAGTATAAATTAACTTAAAATAAGAGTTTTTTTATAATTTAATAATTTTGAAATTGGCCTGTTTTATGCTATTCTGTTTTGTTTTATATTTTAAAAAATAACAAAAAATTATTTAAAGTTGGCTTGAGATACTGTACTGTCAGCATAAATATATTCTTTAGCTAAACATACAAGGCCTACTGTAATTTGTAAAATAAGATTTTGGATCTGATGAAATGTAAAAATAAATCTAGTGATTATCCTTCTGTAATGTATCATAAAATGGCTTCAATTCTACTGTTTATGACAAGGCTTCATCATTTAATGAACTTTTTCACTCTTTAACGTTCGTGATTCACAAGCAAGGGTCGCTTGAATGTCCGCATCTGCCGGAATACAACTTAGATAGTCTTTAATTATAATATCTATCCATTAATTGTTTTAAATTTACTTGAAAGCATCAATGTTTAAAAAAGTTATAGGATACGATGAAATAAGTTTGTACTCTTAAAAACGCGTAACACAGGACCCTTAGATTGGTATCCGAGCGTCTTAATAACCAAGCTACAACTTCATTCTTAATTGTCTCAATGTTGAGAAATGCCAATTCATGTCTATTGCTCTCTAACCCTTTAGCACCTAAAGCGATGAAACCGCCCTGCGTATTACTACCTAAACCTCTCGCAACTCCCTGGATTTTAAACACGATGTAGCTCTCGTTCTGCGAAGCCTAGCAACAAACAAAAAACAGTGACGTAAAGCTTGGAAAATCCCCTTTTAGATATGACATTATCTTTTGTCAAAGATAGTGTAGTAGGAAGATGTTACACTTCGCTCAAAAATTAGAGAACCGCTCGATAGGGCGCCTCTCGTGATGAGTAGGGATAGACGAATCTGAAACATGAGGAGCGCAATGGCAAAGCCCAACGAAAATGGTGTTTTCGGCAATAAATTGTTTAAATAAGCCACAAAAAACATCAAACTTCTTTTTTGTCTTTATTATACAAAGTTAAAAATTAATATGATGTTTTCATACTGTTTTTGGATCTTTTTAATTGTTAATACATTTATTTTGAGTGAGTTTTGGCATGACATGACTGTAAACACTGAGCTAGGATCAGGAGGAGGCTTACGCGCGCGCCTGTAGACGCATTCATGAATGGATGCTGGTCATCTCGTACCCAAACCCATAAAAACTCTTACCCATCTTGGTAAACCCAGTGAGCTGTAAGCCGAAGGCTAGAGGGCGTACTCCAGACTGAAAAGTGATTCCAACAGGAGGAGGAATTAACAAGATGGCGGCCGTAAATGTGTAAAAACATTATTTAATATAAAAAATAATAATCTAATATAATACATAAGACCACATAAATTACAACACATATTCTTGCCAAAGCACAGTGAAGTTTTTATAAAATTAAATATATTGTTAGTAGCAATGGAATGAATAATTTCTTGGTAATCTAGCATTTTTTGTATAACGAGGATCATATAGAATGCGTTTGCGTTTATATGCTTAACATAACACGCTGCATTGCCTATCGTTCTCACGCAGATAGGCTCAACACAGGCGTGGCAGTGCATACAGTGTAGGGCATATCTGATTGGTCGATTGCAGCCGCCCTCTTGTTGGTTCCCTCTCCATGGAGAATCACTTTTGAACTGCGATAACATTAAAAGATTGCCATCCAGCCTTCGGCTATTACAAATCAAGTCAAGTCTGAAGTCATAATGCAAATTTTACAGTATACAGTATTGTTGTTGGCAAACAATATATGATTTATGAATAAATGATATCAATTCTTCTGCAATTTCAATATTTTTTATAAAGCAATTTCTATAAAACTTCAGGGGTAGAATCTGTAAATTCATTTCTATAGAAATTCAATAAAACTAAAACCTTTTATATATAGATTCTATAGAAAATTTTTTGTAAGGGTAGTATAATAAAAGGGGGTAAAGTAGGCCTCCTCACGGTTAATTTTTCCTTACCAATAATGAACTCATCAGCTTATAATTAATATTATCATCAATGTTAGGCATTACATAAATCATGGCATATAAAATTACAATGAATGCACGAAAGTTCGGAGTGTTACAAGTTATTATTAAATTATTAAAATTAACAATAATTGGGTTTTTTTTCAGTAAAAAAACATACTCATAGTCCTAAATTCCTATAATGTTAGTCCTACTGGTACCGTATTCATTGTATATGTTTTCCCTAATAGACAGATCGACTATTTGTATAATATTATTGATTACAATAAATATTGATTGATTGATTGATTACACATGCCATACTACCTATTCTCTTTTATTACCCATTTAGAAATAAACCATACATAATCAATTATTATATAGGCATACACATTGTAGGCCTATTATTACCACTAATAGGCCCCTAATATATTTATTCACTCTGATGAAGAAGTGTTTCTAAAGCTAGGTATTAAATTATCTATCTCTGTCCAATGATAAACAATTAAATGTAAATAATTGTTAAAAAGTTCAGTTGATTTGCAAATAAAAACATTAAAATAAAAGAAATAAAATATGGTAGATATTCCAGGTACCTAAACAATTCCAGGTAATTGAAACACAAATTTGTATTCCAAAACATAAAAATATGATTCATTTGCACCTTCTATAAAGATAACAGTACATTTTATATGTTAATTCGTTTTAAATCTCAATTTTACAGTCATATTATTCTTCTGTTATATAGCCTATTTCCTATACAATAACCTTCCGTACCCTTGAAATAGGCGCCCATAGTGTCTCGCGTTTATTTGCATTGATCGAATAGGAAGTGTAACATCTTTCTTCCTACTACACTATCTTTGCTTTTGTGCCTTCTATTTGACTAAGTGACGTAATTTCCGTTCAAAGTTCAGAGGTTGGATCTATTGTTTTCGTTTGGAAAAAAGCACTGGCCGGAACCTCTCGATTTCTTAGAGAAAAAAGACGGGTTTTTAGTCAAAATAACGATTTAGATTTATCTGCCAATAGTGATATCGATATTTCACAAATAAGTAGTATATTATGCTATTGAAATTAGTAAATTTTAGGTTTTGTGAAATAATTAGAATTTAAATGATATGTCCCGTCCGTAACAAAAATGTCCCGTCCTTAACAATATATTTTTGTAATATGATATTTTCATCAAAATATAAAATTTTCAAAAAATGTGTCACAATATAATGAGATATAGTCCTCAGGAGGAAAAAATAAAATATCAAGATTTTTGCATAATTACTTTTAAAATAAATGTAAAAAAGCCACCTAAAACTTCTCGGACGGGACATTTATGAATTTGAAATGCATGTATGAAATTTTTTTTCTTTTATCTTTTGTGGTTAACCACCACCTTTATTCATTCAATGTTACATAAACAACAATTAATGAATCTCATATATATTTACATTATTTTCTGCATATTTTTTGTTATGTTATCTATTATAAAATATATTGCATATTTAATAAAAAGTTGTTTACTTATGAAAAGTTTGTTAAATTATTTATCATAATTTGTGTGTCTTTCAGTTTATATATATTTGTATATATATATAATATCAATACATTCACACGTATAGAAATACATACTGTATATAAAATATATATATACATACACACATATATACCCATACAATACATACACACACACACATGCATGCATAAAATTAACATTAAAACCAGGAACGATAAAAAAAATATACACAAATATAATACATTAGACCTATATACACTGGCATAAAAAACCTATAAAAACTGTCAAGTAATAAAATGGAAATGTATACACAAATTAAAAGTATAATATACGTATACATACAGACAATATACTTTATTTCCATTAAAGCTTACTGAAAAAATTCTGACAGTTTTTCTTTGACGTTAGCCCATTTTTTCCTAGCATTGATAATGTTACATGTGTATTCATTCTTAATTAAATTAAAAAGTTCTATTCTGTATAGGTTCCATATTGTTTTTTGTACATTTTCGTTTTTCAACGTTATTTTATATGTTATACATGATTTATATATTGAAAAATAAAAAACAGAAATTAATTCATTGATGAGTTTTTTCCATTTGTATTTCCAGTAACTATATTAGTCCAACTTGAAAAGTTGTGTTGTGTTTCGTTAACAGAAAAACACTTAACAATTAGTCGGGTCAAAATATGAAAATATAGGGCCTAACCCCAAAAAAATTGCAAGAAAATGTTTTTTGATGTATTACAATAAAATATGGTCTCAAAAAACATATATCAAAAGTTTACTCAAATCGGACTACCGCAAAGGTTCAAAATTTGACATTAAAAAAGATGGCCGCAATTTTTTTAAAATCTGTAACCGCTTGTAGATTATTCTAAATATATATGTTTATATTTACACTTTTTGAACATTGTTCAAACATGACCGGAAATTCCAGTTTGTGACCTTTGACATCTACGTAACTGCAAATCACAGAGTCTTGATATTGGTGTCAAAATGTTCAGAACATACATATTTATATTTACCCTTTTTAAACATTTTGTTGAAACATGACCGGTGACCCATATATGGCATAAAAAAATGTTCATATCTACGTAACTAAAAATCATAGAGCCTAAATAATCGAAAACACAAGGTTTTCCCTTTGACACGATGTGTGTCTAAGTGCGTAAAAGCTGATTATAGGCTCTTTTGAACCTTTGCGGTAGTCCGATTTGGGTAAACTTTTGATATATATTTTTTGAGACCATATTTTATTGTAATTCATCAAAAAACATTTTCTTGCAATTTTTTTAGGGTAATGAAACAGTTTGACTTGACTAAATCATTGAATCGACTTTCTCCAGGCTGGCTGAATTGGATGTATAAAGCATATGTTTTTCGTTTTCTACTTCTATTTTACATTTTTGGCATTTATCACTATCAGCTAATTTCCATAGTTTCAATTTTTTTCTACATGCTATAATTCTGTGTAACAATTTAAAGTTGAATTGGGCAACTTTTACAATATGTTTTGGTGTTTAAAACTTTATTACACCATATTGTGTGCCAATTTAAATCGACTCCAAATTCTTGTTCCCATTTCACTTGTGATCTTGGGATAGAGACTTTACTATAATAATAAGATATCTATAAAACGTAGATGATTTATTTTGTTTATAGAATGTAAGCATGTCTAAGGTTTTATCTATTTCATTTTCAACATTTGGTATTTTAACAATTGTTTTCCATTGATGCGGTATGGCATTGATAACAGCAAAGTATTCAATTAACCCGTTTTTTTTTATTACATAACATTGGAATCAACCTTTGATATGTTATAGTTCATTATCAACAATTATATCATTGATTGTTTTGATACCAGAATTTAACCAGGAGCAGAAGTACATTGATTTGCCATCCAATGTTACATACTTGTTTTCCCATAATTGTTGAGATTTAATTTCGTTTACAGTGTGTGGTTCTGTACTTAACATGTTATTTAGAATCACAACAGCTTTTAATAATTGTTGATAGAACACTGGCATATTTTTTAAAATTGTATGATTTTCAGTATTAATTTTAGTAATCTTAAGTGTACATTCTATTGGGTACATATAATGTCTCGGGATAAATTTCCATTTCCCAGGATCTGGGCTTAGCAAACGTATGCATGTATGAAATTAATAAACAACAAAATTTTAATTAATCACTTGATTATGTATTATTGAGACATAAAGTAAATATATTTTCAAATTTCCCGTCCGTAACGTCAAATTTTAATATTTAATATTCAATAACTTAAAAAATAAATATCAGAACAATAAAAAAAATGTTATTTAATAAACTTCAACATTTCTACATTGAGAAATGGCCAAGAGTTACATCAAAATCAGTAAATGAAATTTTTCAACCTACGGACCAAATACTGTGGAATGCCCATAATAGTAGTGAATGTTTGTGGTTGTTAAAACTATAGATGGAATATGCTGTTACTAGATCCATGTTATTGGTTGTAACCCTTCACAGTTGTAGAGAATGTCATTGGTAATTGATAAGAAACAGAAAACCTTTTAATATGTACAAATATAGTGTAGTGAGTGTGTCATGTTGTTTAAAAGTGTACAAATAAAAAAACGAGTCTGGGAAAATCTGTACTTGTGATTTGTTAGGAGCGTGGAGGAGATAACTCCTTGTAAATTCTGGAGTGCATGTTATTAGTCATTTTATATGTCAACGACAGAGTATTCCAAAGTGCATGTTATTAGTGAGTATATGCATAGATAGAATATTGGTCAAAATCAATATAAGGCCAAAGAAAATAAATAAAGCAAAACTATTTTGGGAAAAAAAATAGCAAACAAAAGATTTGAAAAATCTAAAATAGCGAAGATAGAATATTCATGAGTGCATGTATTGTTATTGGTCATCCAGCGTTTAGTAGACATTCTTTTTTCACTATTTAGTTTTAGTTATCTGTAATATGCCTTGAAATGTTTTGATAAGGTGCAATATAAATGGTTTATGTATGTATATAATATGCACCAAAAAAAAAAATTAATAATTGACAATAAAGAAGCAAATGAAACAAAACTGTTAGAAGGACGTTAGATCTATTTGACATTTGAAAATAATTTACATGAGACAACAATTTATCAGATTTACTTTAATGTGTGTGTGTGTGTGTTTATCTAATGAATTAATTGTCATCATGACATTGTTATTAAGTAGAGGAATCATTATGAAACAAATAAATACATTTTAATCAGAGAAATTATGTACTGTGATCTGATCAATAGAACAGTTGTAGTAAGTGACACAAAGATACTCCACAGTAGTTAAATACAATGATTGCCTCTATGATCTTATGCATAGCTGTGATTCTATGATCATATAGCATTAGCTGTGATTGAATATGCAAACAAAATGAAATTAAGACTCAACAATTTGTAACTATTGATGGTTCGGTCCTCCTAATCCTATTATTAAAAAAGGCATACATATCATACATCACATACCTTCTACTATATATAAGTAAAAACATTACTTTATTGGAGATAATATCGATGAAAATGTACAGAATAATGGAATGCTATGATACTAATGAAAGTTGTCTCAAAATAAAACTTTATAAATCGTACTGAACATTTATTTAAATTAAAAATGTCCTCATTGTTTGTATATAATCCTGTTTTACTGTTTCACTATTGTTGTAATATTCTGTAATTATCACACTTTTAAATATTTGTCACACAAATTATTAGTTACAAAGTGACAAGTTATTTCAAAGTGATACAAACTTTTTATAAAGTGCATTGTTTATTACAAAGTGTGACAGTATACATCTTCTTGATATAATACTTCATAATTGTTTTCATCATCATTGTGTTCATTATACTATACATGCTATACCTTTTCATCTATGTTGTCAGTGAATATGACTAAAAAATCACCATCTTCGGTAAGGCTTTAAAGAGATGATACTTTAGACATTAAATCTGTTTCTTGTGTTGGATATTTTATGTGGGCATTTTAATTCATAGGGCCTGTTTCTGCTGCAACTGCTCAAAATACGGTATAAAAATACGGTATAAAATACGGTATTTTTTATACAGTATTTTTTAGTACCCCGTTTCTGCTAACAATACTTCTTGGGTGGTCGTGTTAAATTTCATCCTTTTTACCCAAATTGCCATTCAAATATTTGGTCGATAATTAAATATTGGAATAAAGGAAGTTTTACTCACTTTCAACAGGCTAGCCCTAGTGATAGAGATGTTGTGAGAGCACAGAAAACATCGTAATGGGGGGAAACTAAATTCGTTCCTCCCCAAGTTATTGTCTTTTGCAATGTTGTACTGCTTTCGCAGGCTCTTAGCTTTGAGTTTACGTACTTTGGAGACAAGTCTATTCCGTACTCCTGCTTTATTTTTTTAGAAATGTCTTTATAAATGTGGTTGTCCCTTTTATTACCTTTTAGTTGGCCGGACATTCAGCTTCCCCTCCCCCTCCTTCTCCACACCCTCCTTCCCCACACCCTCCTTCCCCACACAGATTTATATAGTAAATACTGTGACGTCTTTCGCTCCACATTTTCGCCGAATATATCTATACAGCTAACAGCAACAGAAAATAAAAAGACGATGTTGACCTCATGTCGTAGGTCAAACAAAATACGGTATTTTTTATTGGCAGCAGAAAAGGGTACAAAAAAATACTGTATAAATTTGTAAATACCGTATTTTATCCACAAATTTTGTGGGGAAAATACGGTATACCAAATACGGTATTTTTTTTATGAGCGCAGTTTCTGCTGCCAACAAAATACGGTATAAATACGGTATTCAAAAAATACCGTACAAAATACGGTATTTTCTTGGCAGCAGAAACGGCCATAGAAACAATTCTGCTTTGCTATGTATCAAATTTGTTATCTATTGCTTGATAATAAATTGAATGCTTGAATTGTATGTAATTAGCATTGGTTATTGACAGAGTTGTACAATTGGAATCTTGTAGACAATCAATTGATTGTGCTAAGTGCTGCTTATTATCTAGCCTACTATGCATATGTAGATATACTATAGATATGTAATTATTTGTTTAATAATTCATGGGATTAAAAATAAATGAATTAATGAAAACTATATAAGAAATTGTTTTCCTTTCATTTATAGACCAAACAATTTAGTATAATTCAAATTAATATTGAAGAGCGAGGTTCACAGTCGTAAATTTAGATCTAGAGAGCAATGCATTATGTAGAAATTTAAATGTGGCTGACGCAAGAATTGTTGGCTACACTTGTGTGTACCTTTATCAGTGTATTGTTAAACTAATTTAATTGCCTTGTCATTTGCAATTTCTTGATTATAACCACAATAATGTTAGTGTTAAGCTTCAATCGATTAAAGCAATTTTTTCTCATAAACTGTTTAACACAAAAAAAAATTACATCAGAAGAAAGCCAAAAATCTGGGAGGGCAGGGGACGCTAAACAAGCAAGCATTAGCAATTTACAATCAGTTTTAAATAATACAAAATTAGCTAGAATACTGTAGATTTTGAAAATCCAAATAATAGCTAGATACTGTACTATATTATTTTAATTAGCACATAAAAAAGTATGTTGTAGATTGTTGAAAGCCCTAAAATAGCTAAATTTAACCCAAATAGCAAAGATATATGAGTAGCAAATCAATAGAATTTAATAGGCTTGAATTGGTTCCTAAACCAAAAGATTTCAAGTTATAACAATGGTTCCAACTAAAATTTAACACAAGGCTGTAGGAGCAACTCAAATAATTTTAACTATGTTATGCTGCCATTGGTTAAATTTTAACAACTTAGGATCTTCAAAATTATACAGAAATACCACCAAAAATATGAAATTTTGTATAATATATGTGTGTGTATATGTAATATATATTTTGTCATAATATTATTATGGTGTTATGGGCTTATGTATTTGCTTTAATTTAGGTAAGAAGAGCCCTTCTATCAAAAGTAATCCTCACAACCTTTCATTTCAGCATAGATTATTATCATAAATGATAGAAATATCCTCAAATTATAAAGAGCAAAGTAATCAAGGTGAAGGTTGATGATAGACATGATTCATATTCACAACTTATTTTTTTTTTAATGTACATTTTTTTTTTTAAACTTATATCAACAAATGTTATTCGTGTTTTCTAACCTGCCTAATACTAAAATACAGTTAAATATTCAAAAGAAGTTTATGCTATGAAAAGTGTTATGAGTATTCTATTGAATGTTATCAATTTATAAAAACATACTGACTATAATACCATTTAACTTTACTTTGATGATTGAGGTGTATGCTATCAGCATTTTTTATTTTACAGTACAGTAGTTAAATTATAATAATCAATAGCAAAAATATTTAAAAACTGTGCTGTAAAATTCATTTCACACTTTATTTCTAAAAGCAGCGTTCGGCAATGAATTATGGAAAATAAATGTGTATATTATTTAATACACATATTAATGTTATGGTATAACAGTGTGTAAACAAAGTATACAAAAAATTTGATTGCAAATTTAAACAGAATAGTATGAGAATTTGTAAAAAAGAAGAAAAAAAGTTATTATGCATGTGTTTATAACTTATTCATCATTTCTATATTGAACTATATATGCACACCAGTATTGTGTTATTCTATTCATTTTAAGAATGTACAAGATATATTTAAAATATGTTTGTTACGAGAATTGGTATTATTATAATATAACTACAATAGTATAATAACATGGATACTACAGTAGTGTATTTTCAACTAAATTAATCTTCCCATAGAGATATTATATAATATCTATGATTTTCCTAAAGTCTTATAGTACTGGTAGTCGTCTAAATTCTAAAAACAATAGTTTAAATTTATTGATTTGTTTCACTGAAGGTTAAATTAATGTTATAAACTGTGTGTATGACTTACATTATCCTGCATATTTACATCAGCTCCACCCTCTAAGACCAGTTGGCAGATGGTTGTATTACCTGCATCAGCAGCATACATTAATGCTGAAGCGCCATACTATTAAAAATATTAAATAATAAACAAAGTTACAAAACATGTACATCATATTCCTTAATATCTAACACACAAAAAATGACTAATATTAATAATCTTATAAATATCCTTAATTTAATAAAAGTTAATATTTTTTCAATGTTGAAAATAATTTTTCTAATAACAACAATCAATTTTAAATGATTATTTCTATAAAGCATTGTAAAATATATTGTTTTGTGTAAACTATTCTTATGATCAAGGTATACTTGAATTCTAAACTATAAAACAGATTATACTATACTATATCATCTACAGTATAATCAATTTTATTTTGAAATAGTTGGATTGAATGCAAACTATTGTGTAAAGAAAGGCTATCTACATGTTTTAAACAATTTTATTTATAAGGTTTTTTTTACAGTGCAATTATAATATAAAACTGGACAATTTATTTTAAATTTCAAATTGTGTTGTAGCTGTTAATAACAGGTTTTCACTATTCAATTGTCACCACTCCAACTTGTAATAGCCGTACTTGTTGATAATCATTTAGGCCTACTGTTTATTAGTGTGTGTTTTGTGTGTAGGCATTTCTATTTTATACACAATTGTTGACAGTGTAAATCATAACCTCACATTTTATTCACAATTATTTAGTATATATTTTCTATCATATTATTTTGTCGTGTATAAAATATATCTAATAACAATTTTAAATCAATAAAATTAATCAATTAAAACTTAATGTCTTTTATAAAAAACATTGTATAATACTAATTTTTAGCATTGCTTTGATATACATTTAGGATCTATGAAATAATAACAGACAGTATGTTATCATAATCATTGAAAGAATAACAATTATTATTGCTATTATACTATGTTATACCGACTGTAGTCAAGTACTAAGGAAAAATTAGATAAATTAGGCCTGAACATAACATACTAATTATGTGCCAGTTAAATGAACAAAAATTGTTTAAGCTTTTATTGTGATTATTTGCCATCATTTATAATAAGTTTAATTTGTTGATTCAGTTTACTATTTATTAGTGTATATAGTGATAGTATGTCTTAATTATATTATCACAATTATTATGAATTGTAATGTATACCATCTACCAGTCATAACCCTAATCTATTTCATTCAAAAAAATTAAATAAGATTATTATAGTTATACACAATGTTTTTTCTTGTGAACTAGGTTTGTTTATTATCACTCTCACAGTGCTAAAATATTTATAAAATTATCTCATAAGGTTGATTATTTGGTACATCCATCGTGAAATAAATTAATCCACAAAATCCCTCTTGATTCTCTAAAAGAATGAGGATAAACATAGTTCTTGGTATCGATTTCTATAGTTTATTTACAATGTGCCTACTGTGTAGAGTTCACCAATAACTTTAGATATTTCAGAATCTGAAGGAGTTTCTCATACATTTCAAAACTAAATTTCAAAAACACAACATAGACACAAACATGCAGTACAATAATAAATATAGAACAAAGTGATAGTAGACTAAAACAACATTATATTAAATATCATTTTTATACAATTTTTAAAATGTTTAGAGGATTAATGTTTAATATATTAAGATTTGAGTGTCATAAATATCAAACAATTTATTTGTAATTTAAATATTCTTATGTTTCCTCATCATTATTGTTTCAAATTAATTAATCAAATTTCAGCATATCACCGGGCGGTTTAAAAATCATGTTCTATGCCTGTTGTGGTTTATCTTTCTCTCATGTTGCTCAATCTTAAGCTATGTCTACACTATCACTACATAAGTTTGACAAAAAAAGTGTGCTCTATGCCCAAATATCATCATCACACACCATATATGTGTGCACATCACATTTATTTCTCACATAAAGTTTGATAGTGGTAGACAGAGCTTTATAATGATCTACAGTAGTTCAAAATGTTGAATGTTATGTAATATTATATAATGGGTGTGGCTTAAGTAATGGCATCATTATATTGTTCAAATTATATTTTATATAGTTCCGTGGTTTTGTACATGTCAGCTTTAATTTAATACCAAACATGCCATATTATTTGAATTCTTAAACTTTCCCACGAAGTTATGTAATATATAATAACGTCATTATATTGTGAAATTATATTTTTCTCATGCTAGAGGTATTTTACATGTCATAAGCTATGATTTGATAACAAACTTGACATATTTATGTAATTTATATTTTTTAGATATTTTTACATAATACATTATGACGTCATTAAATTGTTCAAATTTGTGGGCACCCTTCTAGAATTGAGGTCTAAAATAGGTCCTAAAGAAGGTTTCTGCCAAGTTTGGTGCTTTTGTCACGAAGTGCACAAAAAAAGTGCTAAGCGCCTAAATTGTCATCGCCTTTTTAGAAAACGCATGGACAATGGAAATTAACAATGTACTGTTCACTAATTTAATTAAAATCGCCGCCTAAAAATCCTACCTAGGCTAGGCCTAGTAGGAGACGACACATGTTAGTGGTTAGCCTAATTTAGCCGGACGAGACGACATCGTGCACCGAATAGACATCGGAGTGGAGTCTAGTTTCGGCGGCCTAGGCTTACGCTAAATTATTTACTCCTACCTTGGCTTAGCAAATTATAAATAAGCCGACGTATAAAACATAAACAAATATATGCAAAATCAATATATTCCATGTTAAGATTTAACATAGGCTAGTCCTAGGCCCAATTATTACGACATGTCACTGTGTAAAGAAAATGGCCCTAGTATTCTGTAGCTACGTATAGGTACTGTTAATTTGGAGAGAGAGTATCGCGTTTGATGTCATGAGACACAAAATCTTCGTCGCGTTTTCCAGGCCTGCCATAATATGAAAAAAAAAAATTCTGTGCGCAATCGACGTTCCGATAACTATATTTAGATTGTTAACGATCTTTTGTTGTCGGCATCGTTTCTGGTTCGACTGGACGTTTTATTTTTAGAAGTTTGCCTAAGCCTATTTACTACTACTAGTTCATTGTGGTTCACCGTGTGGTGCCATAATGCCTCTACCGTGGGAAATTTCAATTTATTTATATATTCGCCATCAGTCGAGTAGATAAAAAAACATTTAAACGATTAATAATATTTATTAATAAATGCTTCCGAGTAATTTACAACTTGGTCCTCTGTCAGTCAAAATTGACTCATTAATTTTGCACACCTTGTTACCTCACAAAAAACATCGTAGGGTTGTCTACGAAATGCATTTTTCCGACCTTATTATGAAATGCGTGGGTTTGGCGCTGACCACCACTCATGACATGCTTGAGCTGATAGGGTTTGATTTCAGCCTCAAGAAGCAGTGGGTAGTGCACCAACATGTTGATAACTACTACAAGTAGTTTGTGTCAATATCTATATTAATTTGCATGATTGGTTCATGACGTATATTTTAAATAGAGAAAATGTTACAAGTCAATCATTACCATTGATGACTGTCATTTGCCTCAGATGGACATTGATGTTCTTATTCAATGGAGTAACATGGAAAATTAATTTTCAAATTATTTCTATATCACATTCTAAACATCTCATCACATATTTTTATCAGTTGAATGGTTGTATCTTTGAGAGAACACTAACTGATCTTGGTGTCAAAATAGCATCATCAGCTTTTAATATGTTGGGATGATCATATCAACAAATTTGTTAATAAATCCCAGAGGCGGATCCAGCCTTGAAAAATAGGGAGGGGAAAAGGGGTTTGTGACAAAGTTTGAACAATCGGCCTCAGGAACTGGTGGGGGAGGGGGTAGCAAAAGGCCTCCAGTGTTCTACCATGTTTTAGGCTGTTTTATTTAAAAGTGGTTAGGTTTTGTCAATTTGTTAATGTTATGGTACATTTTATAAGTGGACAATTGAATTGTTTGTTATGGGCCCACCGTTTCAAACTGCTGTGTGAAATTCGTTCTTTCATATAACAAAAATACAAAAGCCGATGAGCTAAATTACTTGCCTTAAAAAAGTAATCTATTTTCAAAAGAGAGAGAGAAAAATAGGTAATATTTGTTAATATAAGCATGAATGATAATGTAGGACTTCAATTTAGTATAGAGCTGAATAATAGTGTGTGTCGTACTATTTCACATAAACCATCATACCTATTTTCATGTTACAATCAGTGGCTGATTTAGAGAGAGAAAAGCGTGCAAAGCACATCATGTGTAATTAGGGCCATCTATGATATTCATCTTGATAATTTTGTATAATTTAACTTTTCTTCTGAAGGCTACAGGGTTACCAGAACTGCATCTGTTTGTTCTTATGTCTCTTTATAAGTTTCATTCAACATTTATTTAGTTATATTTATCAAGAAATAAAAGAAGCATACATTTACAATAACTTAAATGGTAACATTAAATAAGAAGTCTGTGAAATGTAAAGCTAAATCCCCTAAATTAATCATATTTTTCAAAGGATTATTCCCATTTGGAATCTACTAACGTTTTGTATCAGATCGAATAATATTCCACAATTCATTAAACTATATGTAAACTTTACAAGAGAAAAATTGTTAAATAACGTTGACCCTGACAATACATGCACATGGGTATTACCTTTTCCCATTGTAGGTATATTATTTATTATTATTTATTCAAGCAAAAGATACATTTTACAAAATATAATACAAATCAACAAATTAAACAAACACGATGCAAGAAGAAAATATAAAATCATAGTCACTAGCTGCCAGGAAAGCACAAAAGCAGCCTAAGCCACTGTCACCAATTAGATGTGTACCTACATTATGCTTGTTGTGGCCAGGTCTTAAATGTTGCGCTTTATATATGAAACTGAAAATAGTATAATTTCAGCTATTTTTATATCTTAAATGTTTGTGTTTTTATGTTTTGTTATTTGTACAAGGGGTCCAATGTGGATAGAAGTGCTTGCCACCTGTTCATAACTTTTTTTCACTGTCTTGTGCCTTGTATTTTTCTTTCAGTGATAAAGTTTAATAAATGAAAAGTATATATTTCTACTACTCTAGTATGATGTTAATAAAAGTTTGTTTAGTTATCAGATTATTATTATAATATTAACAGATGAATAATTATATCATCGTTCAGATTCTGAAATTAATTACAATTACAGGGGATTGGGTTACCAAGCCATTATTCAAATCCGGTATTAGCCAATCAAATTGTCTAAGCAAATTGTACTGAAAGAAAGAGTACTCAATTATATTGACAAACCATCTAACAGACAGATAAGATAAGATATAAACACACAATATACTTTTTAAAACTAAAAACTGAAAAAGAAAGAAGTGAAACAATTATGTTGAAAAAAAAAATATGATGCTTTTAACAATCAGTGTGAATGTTTACTGCAAATATGCAACCAGAGAACAATTATAAAAGATCTTAAAAGATCTTAGTATTGATGTACTTTAATTAGTAATTTAATGTTGTATATCAAATTCATTACAAAGGAAAACAAATTGATGTATACCTGGTCCTGGCTATTGACAGCATTGTTGCTAACAATGAAATGGCAAATTTCTTCAGCAGTTTTTTCCTCTGCAATCTATGAAATAAATCATTCAGTTACATTTTTCATTAAAATACATATACTATAGTAAACATAGACAACAACATACATTCCATGTTTTATTAAATTACAGTCATTATATTATAATATTATCATAATAATAATAATATAAGATTGCCCAAATAAATATTCTAACTTTTTTTCTTCTTGTTTTAACTTTTACATTAATTTTGTAGACATATTTTTATAGGAAAATGGTAATGAAATTAATTGTTTATTTTTATTTATAAGGGGTAGCTGGTTCATTAGAGTTACAGCGATGTATTTTGCTTTAAGCTGCCCTTTCCTAGCATTTTTCATCCCTATGTAGAATTGTATGTTATTGTATATTGTATTGATACATTATGCTTGTCAAATAAAACAATCGGATTAAATGAGCCAACAGTGCATAAACACTACAGTGATTATTTTGATTCATTGTGCAATGTAAGTTGTTGTCACTATTTAATTTATTTAGTTACATTTTTTATATCTCTTTTGTTTCCAGCATAAACAAGCTAGTATTGCTAGTTAATTGTTGTTGGTTAAATTGTATTATACTAAAACAGTGTAAACTTGCCTACCTGAATGCCATTGAATGCACAAATATCAAGAAGGTCTTGTTTGAGGCGATGATCCATTGCAATTCTGCTAAACAGAAAAAAGGCAGAAACAATGTATAATGTTTAAAATGAATTAAAATAAAAACAATTTTTCAATTCAAAATTTGTAGGGTTTATATTAAAGTAACACACACATTAAAAAATAGATGATTACGAGTTACTTGAATATTAATGGTAGATACTTAGTGATAACAGCTCATGACAACAGCAAAGGTGATGAAGCAACATATCATTAGAATCATCTATAGACTGTTGTGGCTTTAAATCACCTCTTTCCTAAATAAAAGCATCCCTCCCTCTAATTTTGAAAGGAACAAATATAAATACGGTACAAGTACTGAACATGATGTTGAAATAGAGTAAATATATAATACAATGTCTCTTCTATCAACAATTTCCTCAATCAATGCTTTCTCTATCAAATAATGTTATAATATTTCTAGTCATACTGTGGAGTAATGCTGAAATACACAAATCTAAAATATATAATGCTTCTCTATCAATAGTTGAATGCAAATTGTACAAAAGACCAACACTTTTATATAACTGTAACCAGGGCAATTCAATATATTCTGTAAAATTTACACCATAGTGTTGTCTTTGTTTTTATCATTTAGTTGATTAGAACTGCAAACCAACGTGAATTACCATTTTGTAGGTGAAGAAAAATAGGTGTATCAAGGTACCTTATGTAAAAACGATGATTGATTAACCCTTTGAAGACGTGGCCCGTATAAAGGCGGTATATGTTGACTTTTGGGGTCACTGAATTACATTTTTTGAGAAATTGACCTTTGACCTAGGTCCAACAAAAATTGCAATTTTTCAGAAGGCCAAAACATTTCACATACAAATAAAACCTACAATTGCAGAAAGTTAGTTTTTTCCTAAACCTATTATTATTAAAAATACCTTCAAAGGGTTAATGTATTTTGAGTTGGAATTATTAAAAAATACTCAAACACTGAATAAGATGAGGTTCATACAAGGTATTAATAAAATAAAAATGTTTGATTAAAATCATGTCATTATCATACAGTACATGGCTTGGAAGGTATACAATCTACAACTTAAGTCAAGAAATTGCATCATCAGTTTAAAATTAGTTGAGTTTATCAGATTTGTTTTTACATTTTCAATAGATTGGTTTGAGATGCTATTTTATCATTTTGTAGTTTAATACAGAGAGGCACCTGTGAGGATCAAGGGCTAGTTTAGGCACTGATGTAAATTAGCAATTTGGGAATTATGGAATCTCTATGTGTCCAGAAATTAATTATTCCAAACATTTTTACTGGGGTACTGCTTTTATTCAGAGGATTCAAAACAGCTCTAAACCACCAGCCAATGTCATGTAACAAGTACAGCTGAACTCTGGGATTCCCTTTTAAAACGCATACTGTCTCATGTACAGTTAAAAACAGGTGCAAGGAAATAAAGTACAATGCGATCCAACATAGGTTCTTTAAAAAACATAACCGTTTTATGTGTTTAAAGAAATACACAAAAATTACTTTAGCATTTTTATTATGACAATTTTACATTTTGTGAATCTGTATGCATGATGAATAATGCTCTTGAAACAGGTTCGACTATAAAACTAAATATAATGCAATTATAAAATCAAAAAAGATGATAACAGTAATTTTCTTACTAATACTAAAAACTTTATTTAATCACGGTAACACTTGTTCACCTCAATGGTGTTTTTCGACAAGGCCGTAAGACATTATACACTATTTAGCAATTAAACAACTAACAACAAGAGTTTATCTTGACAATGTCAATGAAACTTAAAACTAAAGATATTAATTAAATTATTATTAAGGATTTAACCAAAAACTGAAAATCTTAATTTACACATCTACATTAATATTAAATTACAGTATTAAAACAAATTAGAATTTTAAAATTTGTAAAATCCAAATCGTACAAAAGAGTGAACACCAATATTAACATTAAGAAAGTAATTACTTACAAATAAATGCTCTAACATATTAACCTTATTGAATTGAAAATCTTAAATACATTTCTGACATCATATAATTTGAACTATAGTATACTTAAATATAATGGTAATCATACATTTTTTAATTTTAATTTAAAATTAAAAGATGTTTTTACATTTTTTATGTCATCACTTAGTTCATTCCATAATTTAGCACCTCTATAAGACAGGCTACGTTTTTTATAGTCCGTTCTAGGTTTAGGTAGCATTAGTTGATCTTGAGATCTTGTGTCATAATGATTTTCTTTGATATGAAATCTGTTTATTAGGTAAGTTGGTGCTAAATTATTGGTAATTTTGAACATAGTGATGGCTTCATTTATATACAAACGTTTCTCAAGATTATCAAAGTTAAGGCTGTGCAAGGCTTCACTACTAGAATCACTTCTACTTTTCTTAGTTATTATTTTGGCAGCTCTGTTTCGCATAACTTGAAGTTTGTTACTTTGTAGTTGGTTTGAGCGTCCCCAGACAACATGGCAGTATTCAAAATAGGGAGCAATTAACGATTTGTACATTGTACATTGAGTATTTTTTGGTAAAATAGAATTTGCTTTTTTGAGGTAGTAAAGTCCTTGCAGTGCCTTACCTTTTACATAGTCAGTATGTTTATTCCAAGAGAGATTATCATCAATAATCACACCAAGGTGATAACAATGTTTGACACGATTTAGCTTTTGACCATCAATATTTAGATTTAAATCATTAATTTTTGAAGTTTTTTGTGAAGTACTTATAATCATATATTCAGTTTTCTGTACATTTAAACTAAGTTTATTTTTAATGAGCCAGTTTTTAATACTATTTAAGTCAACATTTAGAGCTTCAATTACATCATTAATATTGTCAGATGAGTAATGAATAGCTGTATCATCTGCATACATGGAAACGTTACTATTTTGTATATTTTGAGGCAGATCATTAATATAAAGTAAGAATAGTAATGGGCCTAGAATAGACCCCTGTGGAATGCCACAGGTACTTTTACATGTGCTTGACGAGACACCATTTATACTTGTAATATGATTTCTATCTAGCAGGTAGTTTTTTATCCAGTTTATTACATTATCTTGGAGATTGAAGAATTTTAGTTTTTTAAGTAGGAGCTCATGGTTTACAGTGTCAAATGCTTTTTTTAAATCAATCATTGCAATGCCTATATACTTTCCTTTATCAATGGATTCAATTCAAGCCACTCTTCATTTAAATTAAGGAGAGCAAAAGTGGTTGAGTATCCTGGTCTAAAACCTGACTGATGCTCATATATCATATCATAGGAATGTAGATAGGAATAAATTTGGTCAAAGACTACTCTTTCAAGAATTTTAGAGAGAACAGGCAGAACCGAAATAGGTCTGTAGTTGCTTCTTTCAGTTTTATCACCACCTTTATATATGGGACAGATTTTAGCACTTTTCCATTTGGCAGGGAATGTTGATGTTGAGAGAGATAAATTTATTAAGTAGGTGAGTGGATACACAATAGAATCTTTTGCTACATTTATAAGGTAGGCTGGAAGCATATCATTTCCAGTCGCCTTTTTTATTGAGATAGAAGTTAATAGTTTATATACATATTCACAGTCAATATTTTCAAAGTTAAATTTTTCGGGATTTTTAACATTTGTGTTTTGTACAAAAATCATCATTATTTACATTAGAAATTGTTTTAGCAAGGTTTGGACCCACATTAGAAAAATACTCATTTAAAGCATTAGCAATATCACTAGAATTAGACTGTGTACCACTCTCACTTTTCAGATTTGTTATATCAGTATTTTTACTTTTGCCAGGAACAATGAGTCTTATGTTTTCCCAGATCTTTTTGGGGTTTTTAGTATTAAGTTGATCTGAGAAGTAATCCTGTTTGCATTGTTTAATTTTTGAATTAACTTCATTTCTTTTTGCTTGATATTCATCCCATAAGGGTGCACTGTTCTTCTTTATGGCTTTCCGTTTTAATGCGTCTCTTTCGTGCTTACTTTTTAGCAAATCCTTTGTTAACCAAGGGCTTTGTTTATGCCTGACTCTTCTTTTTCTTAGGGGTGCATGTTTATTAGCCACTTTTATGAACTTATTTTCAAAATCTTCAAGAGCCTTATCAATGTTATCATGTTTTGAGATTTCCATCCAATTTACATTTAGCAGATCTAGTTTGAAATTAGTTTCGTCAAGGTTTTTGTAATTTCTATTTGTTTTATACCTATGGTTATTAACACTTTTCTTTTGTTTACCAATTACAGCATAAATAATAGAATGGTCACTTATACCACTATGTAATACACCAGCATTGCTTACTTTTTCTGTATTAGAGACATATATGTGATCTATAAAAGTGGTTTTAATGCTTGTAATTCGTGTAGATTCAGTAATTATCATTTTTAAATGGTGATTTGTAGTTATCTCATTTAATCTATTTGTGTAACATAAAGGAGTGCTTGCGTTAATATCACAATTCAAATCACCAATTACAATTAGTTCATTGTTTGTGTATGTACTTTCTATATCATTAAGAACATGTTCAAATGTTTCAAATAAATTTATACTTGAATTAGGCGGGCGATACCAGGCTAACAAGATTATTGGCTTCATTTTTGGTTGTGTAATTTCAATAGCAATTAATTCTAGTTCAGGTTTCATTAAATTTTCTTTAATTTTATATGTGAAGCCACCATTTTTATTAACATATAATGCAACACCACCACCTTCACGATTACGGTCCTTCCTAAAGATATCATACCCATTGATTGCAATGTCATTATTATTAATTTGATTATTAAGTCGTGTTTCATTTAGTGCAAAAATATCAATTTTGTTGTTTTCTAAAAGAAATTTAAATTCATCGAACTTACCAGGGAGAGTTGCAATGTTTAGACCTGCTATGTTTAAACCTTTATCATTAAATATTTTACATTTTTCGGTGAATATGTCACTTTTATCAAGGCGCGAGTCCACATCAGAGAGTTCATTATTGTCCATATTATTGTTATTGGTTTTTTCCACGTTTGGAATTTCTTCTACGGCAATTTCATCGTTGCCAGGCTCTCATTGTTGAGTGCAATTAGGCTTAGGCATACTCTATGCAATTAGGTATTGAATAAATACATTATTAAACAAGTCATTAGTAGTTAATAATCAGAGACAAGATAAAATCTAACCAACTGAATGTTTACAGGCGCAAAAAAAAGCTAATGATCATATGAACTATTAATACAAAAATACTAATAAAGTTGTTTTATATATGTACAAATTCAATTCAATGACATACAGCATGACAACATGATTATTCTACCTATGAAGTTAAACAACTATAAGAAAACTAAAATGTATACATTAGATAACCGGCTACTGAGTCAGCCAATAGGCATCTTGATTGAAGAATATTTTGATTCCAATAATTGAAGCTACTATTAAGTATATATATAAACAGTTATATTCTGTACTTTGCTTGATAATAATAAATTAATACAGCAAGTCAGAAAATTCGCAAATTTAAAAAAAAGCTAAACGTTCATTGTTTGTTGCTTTTGTAAATTCTACAATAATAATAATAACCAAACATTTATATAGACCAATTTCAAAAAGATTATCAAAGGCACATTCTATCATGAAATTTCTACCATAAATAAATTTGATACTGTTTGAGATTGCATGAATTTTTTAAATGATAGCAACTGCATATAATAGGTAATAATAATATTAATAATTTATTTTTATAATATTTCAAGATACAGTAACAATAAAATATGTTATTAGATGTTTAGAAAAAATATAAAAGTTGTTTAACCACATTCGGACAATTTAATTACTCTTTAGTAAGGTACAGTCTAAGAGGGATCATATGACTTCATGGCACATGCAAGAAAACGTCCTTTAATGATGGTATGCAAGATAGTGGACAATAGATGCACCAATGTGTTCATGACAAGCACATCAAAGTTCAACTGCGTCAGATACATTTAACATCCTAACAATACATCCCAGATAGATGCACCAATGTGTTCATGACAAGCACATCAAAGTTCAACTGCGTCAGATACATTTAATATCCTAACAATACATCCCAGATAGATGCACCAATGTGTTCATGAATCAACATTTTTTAAGCATATCATTTTATTTTGAGAACTTGGAGGAACTATTTAACTGGAAAACAATAGTGAGGCCGAATGGAGGAACTTATAAAGTTTTGTTTAACTGGAAAACACCATTCGAAAATGAAAAAAATTCATTTTAGGTCCATTTTAAAGACACTAGACTTATGCTTTTTTTACTTATGGTCACACACTACATTTTATGAAAAAGTTAATACTATATACATATATACGTATTTAAGCAGTTAAAAAATGTGAAAAATAAGTTGATTCTAATCATTTTAGCAGCCCGCTATAAATCCCAACATGCATCGGGTGCGGATTGATATTTTTATATTTTTGTGATGTGATGTACCCACTTCGACCGATCGCATGAAAGGGAAAACAATTAAAAGAACCGTAACTTTTCAGCGGAAATACCAGTTCTTCCCCAATTTGTATTAATGGATTCTGCCAAAGAAGGAAAGACAATTAATTCAGCAACAAGACATCGTCAGGCTAGGCCTATAGCGTACGATGTTCGTAGGTTACTGCTGTTTACCAGCTAGGCCTACAAAAGTCAAAACTAAGCCTACTATTAAGCTAGGCCTAGAAACGTTTACAAGAGAACTTTCGACGTGAGCTACTTAGGTAGTCCATTGTTTTTCTCTTTTTATCATAATTAAAACGCACATTTAAGACAAGAAATGACCTGGTTTAATGTTTTTCAAGTTATATATATGCATTATTTTTACAAAACATCAAAAATGACTGGGTACTATCTAGTCTACAGGCCCATATCCAGGGGGGGTGCGTTGGGTGCAGACGCACCCCCCCCCCCCCCCCCCAAGTCCCAAAAGGTCCACTATTTCCTCGGTTGGTATTTTTTCTTGTCTTGTTTAACTAAAGACAATCATTATATATATACAAACAAAAATATGTTAATATAAAATGAAAAAATACCGGTAATTAAATTACGGAATCTGAACTGACTGCAAACTCGATGTGAAACATGCGCAGTCGATCATGTGACGACAAGCAATAGCTTAGCGCTTCATGTACGCGGTACGCGGTAAAGTGTTTTTGCATGCTGGAAATACAGACAACCGGCGGTAATTTGCTGGAAATACAGACAACCGGCGGTAAATACAGACACTATCGAATACAGCGCCTAAACATGGGAAGGAAGCAGGAAGCTAGAAAGCGGAAAGCTGCTGGAAAATCAACGCTGTCTAAGTTGGCCTTTAAACATCATGAAAGCGTTAAGTTCTGGTGTCCATCGTTCAACTAGCCCAAGCCACAACAAAGAGTCTTAAATCAGTCTTTAGAACGTCAAATAGGGCAAATTTTGCCGGGGGCCCTATACGGCCCTTGGACCCTGACCGGGGGGCCCTATACGGCCCTCGGGCCCCCAGCCATTGTTGCTCGCTTCGCTCGCACCCCCCCATTATAAATGCTGCATACGGGCCTGCTAGTGTCTTTTAAGTAAAATGTCTATCGTAAATTACCAGATCTACATACAGTAGCCTATTGATTATGATACAGGTATGTGCCCGTAAACTTAAATTTCCCTAAAAAACTACTCTAAAAACTTAAAAGCCCCTCCCTGCAATACTCAAATTAATGTTTTGATCAATTTTGATACTGAGATTTTTACTTCCTTTAATGGTATGGCCCAGGCATTCAATCTTAAAATCATCAAGTCCTCCTCACCAGTCGGAAAAAAAGTGATAGACCTCGACCTATTATAGTTAGGCCCACAGCATGAACCTAGGCTAGGTCCAGGAGAGCAGGACACACGCGCTGGACTACTACTCTACTACTGTAGGAGAGTTGCATCCTACCTAGCCTATAATGCGGTTTCTGTACTTACGGCCTACAATATTCTTGTCTTTTTGGTATAGATGTTTAGTGTTAGAATGGCCTAGCTAGTCCAGTAGGGCCTATCGTTACTCTTTTCTCCTAAACAGTCACCGTGCTTACTTAAAGTTAACCGTAATAAAATATGTAAAATAACTAGGCCTAGGCCTACTCTACTAGACAGACACGTGTTTGATTATTGAAAACTTTCCACATGTGTTACAACTTAACTACGAACGATCGCTGCCGATTATATGTAATCAGTCGACCATAAAGATGACCTGCAATCTTACGTAATTAACAGGTAAATTAGTTTGATTACATTTCGTCTGGAAAATCGTCGCAAGCGAAAGTAAACAAAGATTTCAAACCACGAGTACGCATTATGCATATGCTAATTAGGATTGTTTACAACTCGTCACGGTTGAGAAGGTATTTTCACACAGATCGTGAGAAAGTTTTATGATTATGCATACAGAATAGCCAAACAAGCGCGTTTCATTATGGGGTATGTTTTGATCAAAAACTTTGACTGGAAGTCAGAGTTATTTTTTTAACAAAAAAACGTCTGTATTTCAGTTAAATGATTTTTTTTTCGACACATTTTTGGTGATAGTTAATAACTATTATGATAATTCAAAATGACCCACCTTTTTTCGAAATCTGTTATTTTTTATTTTTTTGGAATTAGTCAAAGGGACAATACATCTTTAAGAAAGGCCATACTTTATTTTAATGTACTCCTAATGCTAAACAATTTAATCTCGATTTTATAAATTTTCTCATCTTCATAACTTCATCTTCATGACACAAAAAATCAACAAATTAATAAAGAAAAGACAAATAGCGTTCCGGTCTCAAAACAAGGAAAACATGAAACAACTGCAAAAAAAGATTTTTACCATACGCGTATTGAGAAACATAAAAAAAAGTAATCCAGCACAATGGCACAAAGAAATTAAACAATTAGAGTAGGTGCCGAAAAAACCAGTTGTGTTAAAATAAACATGCCTCCAGATATTGACGAAAACAACTATGTAGTTGCTGCTAATCTGATAAATAACAACCTCACATCAGTTGCAGCAGGCATTCCAGTTCTTAACAAGACACAACTTCCAGCGTATTTACCTGCATTGCACCAATGCCCAATCGTTTACCCATGGGAAGTATACAATGCGCTTAGAAGAACTAAAGCAAACAAAGCAAGCGGCCCAAGTAATATCCCAGCAAAAATTGTTTGCATATGAAATTAGTGGACCATTAACTGAAATAATCAACACATCATTCCAGAACGGAATAGTACCCCAACGATGGAAAACTGAAAAAGTCGTCCCTATGCCTAAGACAAAGCCTGCTTCTTATGACAAAATTCGCCCTATATCTCTCACTGACCATTTTGCGAAAGCAGCCGAAGGTTTTATCGTTCAATGGCTGATGAGAGACATCTATATAAAACTCGACCACAATCAATTTGGTAATCGCCCCGGTAGATCAACGTGCCACTACCTCATTAAACTAGTAGATACGTTAGCAAAACACGCTGAAAAGCCCCATTCAATTTCTAGGCTACTAATAACAGATTATAGCAAAGCATTTGATAACATTAATCGCAATACCTAAGATGCTTTCACTTGGTGCTAGACCAGAAATCATGCCATGGGTATGTGACTTAACAAGTAGATCACAATACGTCTCCTACCAAGGTGTTAACTCTAAAGTTGTCACCCTCCGCGCAGGTATCCCACAAGGAACTAAACTAAGACCTTTGGGATTCCTTTGCATGAATAATGATGTTGACATATCGAACAAAATTACCACCCTTAAATATGTTGATGATATGACGATGATCGAGACCACATTTAGAAACGATATCAATAGACGCAATATGCAGATTGAAGTGGACTCGTTAACCGTTTGGGCAAATTTTATGAAACTTAATCCAAGTAAATGTGCCTCTATGAATGTCACTTTTATGAAAACAGCACTTAATATTGATCCATTAAGTATTAATAACGAAATTATCAATGTGGTTGACTCCGTCAAAATTCTAGGCCTACATAATTATTATTTCTGATCTTAAATGGAACCTCCAAGTTCAAGATATGATCAAACGTGCTAATGGTAGAATTCATATGCTCAAATTTCTCACTACATTTTCATTGCCAAAGCCTGACCTTCTAATGATTTACTTAAGTTACGTTAGACATGTGGTAGAATATGCTACACCGGTTTGGCACCCACACCTTACCGATGAACATACCAATGCTATTGAAAGAGTACAAAAACGTGCGTGTCGAATAATCTTAGGCCACAATTATGTCTCATATGAAGCAGCTTGTTCGATTTTAAAATTACAACCCCTTAAGGAACGAAGAACCGAATTATGTATTAAGTTTGGTACTTCTTTACTTCTTAATTCTGAATTTAAAGAATGGTTACCACCCCTAAGAGAAGAAACCCATAAGTACAATTTAAAAAATAGGAAACACCATACGATCCCCAGTGTCAAAACAGAACGATACAAACGTAGCCCCATTCCCTACCTCGTAAATATTTTAAATAACCGGGGCTAATGCAATTTACTACAATTCATATTCGCGGGGCAATATTATTCAATACTAAACAGTTCCAAATTTCTGTTTTAATCATTGTATTTTATCATATAATGTATAGTTTAAATTGTAATTGTATGTTGTTGATTAATGGAGATGCAAATTTTAATGTTAAATGTTATATTATTTATCCAATTTTTATAAATTGTCACGATTGTTGTGATTCAGTTTTTTTAAACTGCAAGACAACAATTGAAATAAATAAACCTTGATTATTATTATAACTTTCTTCCTGTTTAGGAAACATATGCTCTACATAAACACAGTCCTATTACAAGTCTTTGGAAGTGGGGTTGTAATTTGTCATTAGAAAAAAATCCTGACATATGACAGGATTTGAACCCAGGACCCTTGGATTGGTAGCCATGTACAGCTCCACTCCATCAATCAAACAATCGGTGGTGTTAAAGGATTCTATAATATATAATATTCTATAATAATTCCTATTTTCAAATGTTTATAACTGACCAAGATCGGTTGGGACGGCTGTTGCGACCTATAATACTAAATCCCCAGTCGGTTGCTTGATACGAATGTTATAATTATGTACTGTCCCACCCTAAAATGATTTAATTGTTGTAAGACAATAACGTGTGCGATACCATGCAAATAAATACAATTGTATATTTTGTTAATATTTGATTCAATGTTTTAACTTAGGGGTGATGATTGTCGTCAATTTGTTGCTACTCACGCCGAATGAACTAGAAAGTGTGAATAATCTCGTTCTAAACATAGAGTAATATAATGTAGAAATAACATACCTTCTATCTATTAACCAATTGAACATAAAATCACTATAAAGCAAAACGATTAAATCCAAATAATTGTATTTGAAAGTAGCCTGGGTAGCGTTTGTAAACTTGAATAACACTGTAAACTTACATAGAACTAAACTTGACTTGAACAATCTTGAGACAGGATAATATCCACTAATAACCTCTGACTTGGACGAGATGGTAGCAGCAACTGTAAACTTACATAGAACTAAACTTGACTTGAACAATCTTGAGACAGGATAATATCCACTAATAACCTCTGACTTGGACGAGATGGTAGCAGCAACTGTAAACTTACATAGAACTAAACTTGACTTGAACAATCTTGAAACAGGATAATATCCACTAATAACCTCTGACTTGGACGAGATGGTAGCAGCAACTGTAAACTTACATGGAACAAAACTTGACTTGAACAACCTTGAGACAGGATACAAATGCCTATCCTGCACCAATTCAACACATTTAAGATGAACTTCCTTATTAGAAATAGTTCATAATTTCAAACTTAATGGTCTTGTTCAGGAAGTGAGGTTTAAAAAGGAAACATCTGAAAATATTGTACAGTAACAAATACTAAGTATGTTAACTATATGTTTTGCCTGTTAATCTTCAAGAATTGTGAATGTATGAATTGTTTAATGAATACAAATTACAAGATAAAATCGGCGAAAATGATGAATTATGAAATGAATTGTATAGCATTGTCAAGCCTATTAAAAAGTCAACCACGGATCTAGATGTATGAATAATAACACAGACAAGTATAGCCATCCCATTAACAACATTTGCATTCGGAATTAAATTGTAAAGTAAGATGTATTATCGTTGGATAATATAAACCCAGATTATAGAATGGAGGCGCAAATATTTATATTGTTCTTAAATATATTTTCACGTAAAGTTCTTTCCTGTTACCGGAAATGTTGTCTATTAACAATCTCCTACAATGTACTACAATGGGTACTGACATTATTGACGCATTCTCGAGGGTAATCGATTATTTAACATTTGGTAAAAAAAGATAGGTATCTGAAGCAAGATGCAAAAAGACATAATGCATTATCGCTCCATCAACTAAGAACGGCTATGCACCACCACGCACAAAATCAAGAAAGAGTTCTCAATCTGTCAATCCTCACTGTGTCCACACTCATTGTCTCGTCCTCAAGATGGGATATCATATATTGTTTTAATGTTGTATTTAGTACGTTTAAATATAGGTGTCGAGTTGTATGTTATGTCATACCATTGCTCACATACAGGTGTCGAGTTGTATGTTATATCATACCATTGCTCACATACAGGTGTCGAGTTGTATGTTATATCATACCATTGCTCACATACAGGTGTCGAGTTGTATGTTATATCATACCATTGCTCACATACAGGTGTCGAGTTGTATTCTATGTCATACCATTGCTCACATACAGGTGTCGAGTTGTATGTTATGTCATACCATTGCTCACATACAGGTGTCGAGTTGTATGTTATGTCATACCATTGCTCACATACAGGTGTCGAGTTGTATTTTATGTTATACCATTGCTCACATACAGGTGTCGAGTTGTATGTTATGTTATACCATTGCTCACATACAGGTGTCGAGTTGTATGTTATATCATAATTCGTGTTTCCGCAGCAATGTGTTTTTCATTCGATTTTTGTCCACTTTTTTATTTTATCTCTATTGTATCAAAAAATAATTAAAACACCGCTAAAAACACCCAGAATAATATAGTTTGGCATTTTATACTTTTGTTATGTTTTTGCGCGCATCATCTAATTCACACAGTACAATTTTTCTTTATAGCGTCTTTTATTTTCGTAAAGTAAAAAGTAAAGTCTAAAGTTCCATATCCACTATTGCTTTTATTTTAAAGTGAAGGGATAGTGTATAACAAATTAATGGACGTAAATACAGTAGTTCCGAATTTTATTCGTGATAATTTGTTTTACAGCTCACTATGTCGGTCGGTCGGTTGGTTGGTTGGTCGGTCGGTTGGTCGGTAAACACTAACTTGAGCACGCGACTGCAGCCATGTATATGATATTGTTTTATGTAAACATAGGCCTACAACTGAAATTATATATATTGTGATTTTGTTCTATTTTTATACTCTAATCCACTCCTCCTCTTTGGATCCGCCTTGGCATGTTGTATTACAACATTAGGCCTATCATAACCATCCCACACGTTAGCAGCTAAAAAGTTTGTTTGAAGAAGAACACAAATTCGACAAAAAACGTATACACAAAAAAGTAAAGACTACTAAAAAAACTACTAGAAACTTAAAGATGACAGCATTAAATATAATATTAAATGACGGGTATTAGCCAAATGTAAGCCTTATTCCAATATAAGTAAACGCTGCAACCTATGTCTGCTAGGGAAATGTTTCGTTATAATATATAAGCTAAGCCTGATATTTGCTCTCTTAATCAAAGGAACCAATTATTTAGCACATGCAGGCATAGAAGAAAATTCTTATTGAGATATCAAAAGTAATAATTAAAGACACCTAATAGATAAGTCGAACAGTCGAATGTACAACTTGTTCTGTCGCTTGCATATATTAGCTTCCTATGACCATTGTACTTAATTACCAACTTTACTCAGAACCTAACACCTCATGAAACAGTCTGTAGTGTTAATAAATATGTTGAACTATTAACCTGAGTATTGATTTTTCATATATATATATATATATTTGTGTATTTTTGTTGCAATGAATTGATTTATTTCATACCGTTATACATTCAAACATAATAATAGGGCTACTGTATTTAGCCTCTTTGACTCGAAAATGCATTGGTGACTTCCTATTTTCTTTCTGTAGAATCGAAATAAAAAGAATAAAATGAAATCTTTTTCAATAGTTTGTCAAAGTACTTTTATCAGAGTGCGCTTTTATTCTTGCCCATGCAAAGTATATAACCACATGTTAAGGCAAAAAAAGACCGTGCGGAGCACGGGTTACTGCAAGTACATATACATGCTATTACAAAGCGCTTTGAAACCTTTGTCTCTTGCGCTTTATAAATGTTATTTATTATTATTATTATTATTAAAGTACTTCCTAGTTCTACATAGATTGGCCTTTGGTGGTCGTAAAACAGTAATGTAACTGTTAAGTGGGGTCTTTCATAATCATAACATTTTCTGCATTTTTATTATCATTTTCAGTATTTTACCATAAAAAAATCCAATGCTAAAAGATAAAATACCTAGAGTTGATAAAATAGGATTAAAATAGTGTTATCTATGGAACGCCTTCACTGCCTCCGGAAGCAAACTTTAATTCTATTCGGCTCTTTTAAAAAGAGCTGAACGTAATAGAGAAAGGGCCAAATAAAAAAGCGCCGAATGCTCAAAGAGCCGAACGTAATGGTAAATGGTCTGAATAGAAATGGACCAAATGCTGAAAGAGCCGAACGTAATGGTAAAGGGCCGAATAGAAAAGTGCCGAATGCTAAAAGAACCGAATAGAATTGAAGGTTGTGGCCCGGAGGCAGCAATGGCGTTCCATAGTTATCAACTCCAATTTGCTTGAGCTTTCTGAGAAAGTAGAGTTTTTGAGATGCTTCTTGGAAATCATAAGAGAGTTAGATTCCTATTGTAATGTTTTATCTGTTATAGTACCCAAATATTTATATTGGATGATTCTTTCAACTAATACATTATGCTCTGCAGTAAGTCTATTATCATCTCTTTGGTTTTGGTAATATTAAGAATTAAGTTCATACCTTCACACCAATTTAATAGGTTTATAATATAAATATACGCGTGGAACAGTAGGTCTAATAAAAAATAATAGGGCCCTATTAAAAATATAAGTTAAAATCGGACATAATTGCTTATTGCACACTTTCAAAATTCTAATTCCCTTTTGTTTTCGATTGAATAAAAAAAATGAACGGACATAACATAACATTGTCAGGCACTCTGTAAAAAAAACTGCATGAATAAAAATAATTATTGTACATAATATAAAAGATTCCAACCATGTCCAAATCGATGTGATACTGTAATGTACAATCAACTGTACAATGTAATTGATTTTATGTTTTCTTTACTTCTACTACTTTACTTCCTTATAGGCATAACAATACACGAATCAGAGCTTGTTTCATTTTTCTTTTAAGCTGCGCCTGTTTTTTTTCTCCGAATTACTAGTATTTATTAAAACAAATTAATCAGTAAATATTGTTGAACTTTTAAAGCTGCCTTATATAAAGCTGTAAAACAAATAATATTTGGAGCATAAATTTGTTTCATTTTTTCTTTTACAATTACCACACTTCCGATTTACCGGTACTAGAAAGATTTGTTTATTAGATAAAAAGATCGGTAACAATGAGAGGCCTGTTATTGTACTTTGTATAACTTCCTTATATTATTCATATTGGAGCAATAATACACTGTGCTATTTAAAACTTAAAGATAGAAAACAAGCACCACCAGTTTCTGTATCACTGTTTGTTATTCACGATTTCATTATTTTTCTCAAGGTGTGTAAAGCAGAACAATGCTTGTAAGCCTACCAGATCGACTTATTTATTAAGAAAAAATATCGATAATAATGTTCTTGTACTTTTTATAACTTTATGTTTATGAATAATTGTTATTAGCAAGAATACATTGTGGTTTATATAAGTTTAAGATAGAAAAACCAGCACTAAAAGTCGTATAATTTGCAGCTGTATAGCAAGAATCAATCATAACTGGATACTAGTTTTAATGTACAAAAGATTAACTTATTTAAAACAAACTGTCGCGACACAACGACATTTCTTGATTTTAAGCTAAATAGACAGGCAGCATTAATTCTTCCCAACGTTTTAAAGTAGCACTAAAGAGCAGAATTATTTTTATTTATTAATTACAACATAACGCACTCCTAGGTAACTAAAATATAACGAATGTCAATTCCAGGAAGGGATCTGACCCTTCTGCTAATAACAAGCACAGTCTGTAATCGTATGCGTAGAATGTCGAGTGCTCGGTGGCAGCACATGGTCACGGTAAAACTGGGCATTTTGTTGATATCTTACACTGATGTAAGTACTAGGCCTACATTTAATGAATCACAATTAAGGTGATTAACCTTTCTCTAGCTAGTTAACTTGGAACACCATATTTCACACATTGTTAAAGTGTGTCTGTAATTTACCTTAGCGGAGGTGTAAATTGCTAATTCGTATTTCCTATTTATTTAGCAAAAGCATTATCTTAAACGACGTTTTCTGTAGGTATAGTTAATAAAAAGAATAAGTGCTGATACTGCTAATATTTATTTGTCCATATGAAAAACATTAAAACATAAACAAAAATACATTATGAAACTGGCGAATAATAACAATAATACAAGATACAATTTAAAACATGTACAAAATGAAATCACTCTAAAATAAATTGCATTGCCTGCCTTGTACATCCTACATAAACAAATATGCAATTTAGAGTAGTAGAACTTGATTAGTTCATAAAAAGCTTACGAATAGCCTACCCTACACTATATTCGAAATAGACTCAATTCAAGACTCAAGGGGCGTTTATTCCAAGGGATGTTTTATGGGAAGAGGGGGTGGGGCGGTTGCGTTTATTTAAATAACCGTAATTGGTTCTCTAGGCCTGGTGTATATATCTTCACAGATATGGATGGATTAACCATTGTAAACGCACCAGCTGACCTATAAATAAATAATAATATACATTTATAATACCTTATTATTTATTTCAAATACAGCACTGCCAAATTTATATTGACATCCGAGTTAGTGGTGCAACCAAAATAAAACAATTGAGCAAAATAATGAAAGGAAACAAAAAAACGCAACATAAAAATATATACAATATATTATTTATCCTATTGCTCTTTATTCATTAACCATCAATATAGTTGATTTTATACGATACATTCCCACTGTCCAAATCATCCTATCGCTCTTTATTCATTAATCATCAACGGACAACCTTCCGATGGAGCTATAGTTGATTTTATACGATACATTTCCATTGTCCAAATCATCCTATCGCTCTTTATTAATTAAGGGGTAACCGTATAATATATAATTAATAATAATAAATGCAATGGCAATTAGGGCCTAGGCTATTACAAATAAATTCATATATTATTTTATTATGATAAGGAACTCTGTTTTAGAATGAGAAAAAGCCGTCCCAACCCAGATTTGAACCCAGCTATCAATAAATAATAATATACATTTATAATACCTTATTATTTATTTCAAATACAGCACAAATTTATATTGACATCCGAGTTAGTGGCGCAACCAAAATAAAACAATTGAGCAAAATAATGAAAGGAAACAAAAAAACGCAACATAAAAATATATACAATATATTATTTATCCTATTGCTCTTTATTCATTAACCGTCCAAATCATCCTATCGCTCTTTATTCATTAACCATCAACGGACAACCTTCCGACGGAGCTATAGTTGATTTTATACGATACATTCCCATTGTCCAAATCATCCTATCGCTCTTTATTCATTAACCATCAACGGACAACCTTCCGACGGAGCTATAGTTGATTTTATACGATACATTCCCATTGTCCAAATCATCCTATCGCTCTTTATTCATTAACCATCAACGTACAACATTCCGACGGAGGTATAGTTGATTTTATACGAGACATTCCCATTGTCCAAATCATCCTATCGCTCTTTATTCATTAACCATCAACGGACAACATTCCGACGGAGCTATAGTTGATTTTATACGATACATTCCCATTGTACAAATCATCCTATCGCTCTTTATTCATCAACGATCAACGGACAACCTTCCGACGGAGCTATAGTTGATTTTATACGAGACATTCCCATTGTCCAAATCATCCTATCGCTCTTTATTCATTAACCATCAACGTACAACCTTCCGACGGAGTTATAGTTGATTTTATACGATACATTCCCATTGTCCAAATCATCCTATCGCTCTTTAATCATCAACGATCAACGGACAACCTTCCGACGGAGCTATAGTTGATTTTATACGAGACATTCCCATTGTCCAAATCATCCTATCGCTCTTTATTCATTAACCATCAACGTACAACCTTCCGACGGAGTTATAGTTGATTTTATACGATACATTCCCATTGTCCAAATCATCCTATCGCTCTTTATTCATCAACGATCAACGGACAACCTTCCGACGGAGCTATAGTTGATTTTATACGAGACATTCCCATTGTCCAAATCATCCTATCGCTCTTTATTCATTAACCATCAACGTACAACCTTCCGACGGAGTTATAGTTGATTTTATACGATACATTCCCATTGTCCAAATCATCCTATCGCTCTTTAATCATCAACGATCAACGGACAACCTTCCGACGGAGCTATAGTTGATTTTATACGAGACATTCCCATTGTCCAAATCATCCTATCGCTCTTTATTCATTAACCATCAACGTACAACCTTCCGACGGAGTTATAGTTGATTTTATACGATACATTCCCATTGTCCAAATCATCCTATCGCTCTTTATTCATCAACGATCAACGGACAACCTTCCGACGGAGCTATAGTTGATTTTATACGATACATTCCCATTGTCCAAATCATCCTATGATTAGAATTACACCACGTAGAACTAGAAACGGGGAACACCGATCGTCGAAAAGTCAATGTAGAACGATTAAGCAAGATAATCTAGTTGAACTCTCTAATGGGAAATGGACTCTTCCCTCTTTATTTATGACAAATGCTCGATCTCTAAATAATAAAATGGATGAACTGGCTACACGCGTTAGGAAATCTAAACCTGTCGTGATTGCAATTACTGAGACTCACTTAAATCCCGCGTTTCCTGACAAGTTGATAGAGTTAGAGGGATACTCGATGGTGCGACGTGATAGGCAAAATCGCAGCGGTGGAGGTATCATCATGTATGTTCGTGAAGACCTATCTTATCGAGTTTGGTCTGAACTTAATAACGAATCACTGGAAAGTGTGTGGATAACAACCCGGCCAAAACGTTTGCCGCGACAATATTCGAACATCTCCTACGGCCTTATCTATCACCCGGAGAGTTCTGTAAATAATGATTGGGAAATGGCGTCTCACATTACACAGAGTTTAGATTATATTTGTAGTAAACATCCGGAATCAGGAATAATCGTCACAGGAGACTTCAACCGAATGAGAGACAACCTTATTGTTAAGTATCCCTTAAAACAGATCGTTAAAGTTTCAACTAGAGATCGCGCATCACTTGATTTAATATATACTAATATGAGCGATGTTTTTAATGCACCTACTAAAGAATCACCTTTAGGACTGTCTGATCACAACGTCATCGTATGCACCCCAATCGTAGGAACATTTAAATCGCCTAACGTCTTCGCTTACCATACAAAACGTAGCTGTAAACCGGGTGCCAAGGAAAACTTCGAACGCGACATTAATAACATTAGGTGGCAAGATCTATATCGAATGGATGGATGCTGTAACCAGTTTGAACTGTATCATAAGAACATTTCTGAACTCTTAAATTTACACTTCCCCCAAGTAACGATTAAAAGACTTCTTAAAGATAAGCCATGGGTTAATAATGCGTTTAAAGGTATCGTTTCTAGACGGCAAGCAGCTTTTGCAATTGACCCCATGTCTGCCGAATATAAGAAACTTAGAAACTTATCTAACCGAATGGCTAAATCTTTGAGAGGTGATTTTTATCGTAATAGTATTGCCCAGTTATTCTCGTCCGATTCTAAATCTTGGTGGAGGGGTATTAAACAATTTCTTAATCTCGGAAAGGGTACTAAGTACTTTGAAACTATGGCTAATGAATTATGTAACGGGAACGTATACGATCTTACCACGAAAATTAGTGGTTTTTTCCAGTCCCTGACTTCTGAGTTCAAACCTCTTGAACCAAAAACCAATGATTGTAACACTGTAGTACCACCCCATTTAATTATCACGCCAGAGACAATTGAGTCTAAGCTTAAACTTGTGAAATGTAATAAAGCCCCAGGCCCGGACGGAATCCCTCCGTGGGTACTACGTGATTTTGCCAATGTCCTTTCCAAGCCAATAAGTGCAATAGTTAACTCCAGTTTAAGGGAAGGGGTTCTCCCCATGCTTTGGAAGTCAGCCGATATAATCCCCATTCCAAAGGTTAACCCACCTAAGGTTCTTTAGAATGACTTGCGTCCTATTTCGCTGACTTCCACCACCATGAAAGTTATTGAAGGGATCGTAGGGGAAATGATTTGGGTCCAAATTAAAGATAAAATCAAGTTGAATCAATTTGGTTGCTCTAAGGGTGTGTCTACCACTGACGCTCTTATACTTTTGTTAACCGAATGCTTTAATGCTACTGACCAAGGAGATGAAATGAGATTATTATTGCTTGATTTCAAAAAGGCTTATGATTTAATTGACCATAATATATTAATTGATAAGTTGTATAATTTAGGGGTCGAAGACCATCTAATCTCTTGGATCTATGCTTTTCTATGTGATAGAAAACAACGTGTTAAACTAGGCGATGAATTGTCCCCTTGGACAGTCGTTAAGGGTGGTATCCCCCAAGGATCCTGGTTGGGGCCCATGTTGTTTATCATCTTTGTCGACGATCTTCTGGATGGGGTGCCGTGCATGAAATACATGGACGACACCTCCATCCATGAACGCGTCGGCAACGATGGGGCAACTGTACTCCAAACCACTCTTGACGAAACTGTCCAGTGGGCTAAGGATAACAATATGTACCTTAATATTAAGAAAACGAAAGAGATGAGAATTAGTTGTAAAAGGTCAAAGACTGCTTTTGAGCCACTCCATGTTGGAGATTGTAATCTGGAACGTGTTGACGAATTTAAACTTCTTGGTGTAATTATTTCTCATAATTTGTCATGGCAACCTCATATTGATCAAATGATTAGTAAATGTAATTCTAGAATGTACTTTCTCAAACAGGTGCGGAGGGCAGGCCTGGATGCCCCCGCACTTGTCCAATTTTATACTAGTATCATTAGACCAATATTAGAATATGCGGCCCCAGTTTGGGGATCAAATATTACGAAGCAACAGAATCAACAACTTGAACAAATTCAGAGAAGGGCCTTTAAATGTATTTTTCCGCATGCTACTTATTCCGATGCCCGCAGCTTCCTTGGTTTTTCTACCTTAGAAGACCGCCGTGTTCGACTGTGCAAGGATTTTTTTGTTAAAATCAAAGACCCCAGTCACAGATTGAATCATTTGTTACCGGAGGCTCCTTCTGCTGCTTATAATCTTAGAAGACTCCGTGAGTTCTGTATCCCTAGAGTTAAAACTAACCGTTCAAAAACGTTTATTATTAATCACGGATTATTCCAAAAATGGTAAACATTTTGTGTTATGTTTCCGCGACCTTCCGTACCTTTGTGTGTAAATATTATTGAAAATTTTTGAAGTTTTTAACATTTTTTAAATTTGTAAACATTTTTAATACTTTTAAATTTTTATCCTGCAGGCCTATGTCATTAACAATTTGAATTTTATATTTATTGTTTTTATAATAAGTGATTTTTAATTGTAATTTTGTTTTAATTTTTTGATTGTATGTTCTACATTTCTGAATGTCTTTTATATTTGTATATTGCATTTTATTTTTCTGAGTGAAACGCTTTTGTTAAACTTCAATCTTTCGTTTGATTGCAATAAAGTTCTATTCGTATTCGTATTCGTATCCTATCGCTCTTTATTCAATAACCATCGGACAACCTTCCGACGGAGCTATAATTGATTTTATACGAGACATTCCCATTGTCCAAATCATCCTATCGCTCTTTATTCATTAACCATCAACGGACAACCTTCCGACGGAGCTATAGTAGTTGATTTTATACGAGACATTCCCACTGTCCAAATCAGCCTATCGCTCTTTATTCATTAACCATCAACGGACAACCTTCCGACGGAGCTATAGTAGTTGATTTTATACGATACATTCCCATTGTCCAAATCATCCTATCGCTCTTTATTCATTAACCATCAACGGACAACCTTCCGACGGAGCTATAGTAGTTGATTTTATACGAGACATTCCCACTGTCCAAATCAGCCTATCGCTCTTTATTCATTAACCATCAACGGACAACATTCCGACGGAGCTATAGTAGTTGATTTTATACGATACGATATATATTCGGGTCATAATAACAAAATTGTATCGGTCATAATAACAAAATTGTATCGGTCATAATAACAAAATTGTATCGGTCATAATAAAAAAATCATATTGGTCATAAAGTATTACTTAAAATAGAATGTAAACCATTTAATTATGGTGTTCAGGGCCAAAATTATACAAATCGTTGCTTTGTTTTTTATAACCGGATACATTCAGGCATTGTTTTTACTTACATGACGCATGCCTCCAAAATACAATGAGCCCTCAGTGAAATCACTTGTAAGTGATATATTAAGAGTGACCTCTGCATTATCATAATGATAGTTAAGATCCAAATCTTCTCCAATCTTGTACTTTACAACAAAAGCTTTGTGAGAGTCTAACAAGTCTCCACCACAGTCTGGATACAAGAGCCTAGCGAGTGGAGTTATGTAATTCTGACGTAAAGGTGTGATGAAGTAGTCATCAAATCCCAATTCATTCATTAATACCTACAACAAAATACATTTTGAGAATTTTAAGCAGGTCTATGCTTTACTAATAGTAGTGGCTTTTATTTTATTTTTATTTATTTTCAATCCTTCTACATAACAAAGAAATCAAATAAATTCTTTAAAAACAAAATCAATATCAAGAAGTAATAAAATACAGTAAAAATCACAATGCTTGGTCAATTGTAGATCATGGAAGTCAATGAATTCTACTACATATTATACAAATGTGTTATAATACAATATTGTGTGTAATGCATGTGGTGGCATTTATTTGAGGAAAAAAGTAAATGTTCCGGGCTGTTTATGAGAGGGCATTTATACCAAATGATGTTGTATGGGGTAGGGGAGTTAATTTGAGGTGGGGTGGGGGTTTGAGTAGTTTATGCAAAGCAGGGCATTTATACCAAATGATGTTGTATGGGGTAGGGGGAGTTAATTTGAGGTGGGGTGGGGGTTTGAGTAGTTTATGAGAGGGCATTTATACCAAATGATGTTGTATGGGGTAGGGGGAGTTAATTTGAGGTTGGGGTGGGGGTTTGAGTAGTTTATGCAAAGCAGGGCATTTATACCAAATGATGTTGTATGGGGTAGGGGGAGTTAATTTGAGGTGGGGTGGGGGGTTTGAGTAGTTTATGCAAAGCAGGGCATTTATACCAAATGATGTTGTATGGGGTAGGGGGAGTTAATTTGAGGTGGGGTGGGGGTTTGAGTAGTTTATGCAAAGCAGGGCATTTATACCAAATGATGTTGTATGGGGTAGGGGGAGTTAATTTGAGGTGGGGTGGGGGTTTGAGTAGTTTATGCAAAGCAGGGCATTTATACCAAATGATGTTGTATGGGGTAGGGGGAGTTAATTTGAGGTGGGGTGGGGGGTTTGAGTAGTTTATGCAAAGCAGGGCATTTACGGTAGCCACACTTACACCATAATTGTTCATTGTATTTGGTCTTCCTTTTGGTAAATCTGTGTTTTCAAAATGTTCTATTTCTTCTTTAAATGAATTACAAAACTCTTCAGTAAATACTAGAAAAGAATAAATACGCTCTCCTACATAAAAAAAACAGTTAAATGTGAAACATGAAACATAATTACAGTAAATATACAAGTTTTTGAATGCCATTTTGAGTTATAGAACATCCATTGTTCACAAAATAACAATGAAAAAACATGTAATTTTACCATTTTTTGTGTGCTTGACTTTTCCTTTAATGTGTTTGAAATATGCCTTTTTGTCAAATAGTTTTAATCATATAGGAAAGCCTGCTATACTAGTGTGGAGCTTCGATTTTTATCTTTTTCGATTACTGCTCCATGGCAGAATGAGCTTCACAATGTACAGTTATTATATGGCAATCAGAGAATCCTTTACTAACTTTTTATAGAATTTGATTACAATAGGTCAACTATCAACAAACCTTTTTCAGTACTTATGAGTTTTATCAAACTTTGCATTGATGCATTTTTCTGCTTGCTATGTTCAACCAACTCCAGAAATGTTAGGCTCAGAAATGAAATCTACAACAATTTCAATGAGAAAATATAATACCATAAAGAAGAAAAACTTTCCAACTATTTTAAATATTTTTAGTCAAGATATTTAACTAAAAATATAACTAAAGGGGGAAGTTGTCCTTGTCAGTTGTAGTGAGACAAGTAGTCAAGATAAACGTTTGTTGTAATAGTTGGTCTTTACAAAATCAGACATGCATTCATAGTTGTATTCCGTCAGCAAGGTGTAGTTAACAGGTAAAATATTCTTTTCATTTTTTTACTACTTAATTCCATACCTGTAGTTTGTATATCTCTTGATTGAGTGGTGTGTAATGTTTTAAAATTGTCTCTTTTCTCTTTAAATAATCTTGGCCAAGTAATTTTCTACGTTCTACTTCTGTTTTAACCTGAAATGAATTGTTAGTGAGATAACATGTGTTTAATGGTATGAAATAAAATAAAGAAAATATAGTTTTGCATTTGAAAGTCCCACTATGAGGAAAATTGTCTGCATGAGCCAAATTCTGTTTTATTCCTAGAAGAGTTTATTGACAATTCACATGATATATGTTTATAATATAATAATTATCAAAACTTGTCTTCATTCATAACTTGTCTACGTTTCTTGTTTGTTACCATTATTCTGCTACACATATACAATTATTCTGCTACACATGTACAATTATTCTGCTACACATGTACAATTATTCTGCTACACATGTACAATTATTATGCTACACATGCACTGTATTCTGCTACACAGGTACTGTATTCTGCTACACAGGTAATGTATTCTGCTACACAGGTACCGTATTCTGCTACACAGGTACCGTATTCTGCTACACAGGTACCGTATTCCGCTACACAGGTACCGTATTCTGCTACACAGGTACTGTATTCTGCTACACAGGTACTGTATTCTGCTACACATGTACACTATTCTGCTACACATGTACACTATTCTGCTCCACAGGTACCGTATTCTGCTCCACAGGTACCGTATTCTGCTACACATGTACCATATTCTGCTACACAGGTACCGTATTCTGCTACACAGGTACCGTATTCTGCTACACATGAACTGTATTTTGCTACTTCAGCCAGATAACTTAACATAATTACATAAATTAAAACATCAATTACTTACAACTCTCAGAACGTCTGTGAATCCTTCTTCATTGTCACACCTTTTGTTTTTAAGAATCTACAAAATAATACAAACAATTCACATTTTATTATTAATATTATATGTACTATACAGTAGCTCCAATTTGAAGCTTGTTTCTCTCCATTTCCCATTCACATTTAAATTACATACCATATATGTACTCACTCAGTGCTTGAACGGAGCACTTATGGAAACTACTACAGTACTACCATCATAATGTATAATTTGTTAATTTTGACCTGTGCATGTAAATTATAAAAATACTGCATACCCTAGACTATAAGGCCTATATCATATATGTTTTCAGTATGGCTACAGCGGCAAAAATCTAATTTCCAAAATAAAGGCCTAGGTCTAGGGTAGGGTTAGTTTAGACAGGCCTACTAGTTCTACTTAACTAGGCTCTGCTGTCTAGGCCTAGTAGCCTAAGTGTCTAGTTAAAAAGAAGATTTGGCAGCAACAGGTTTTACCGGTTTCCAAATATCAGCAAATATTTTATCATCTATATACGTCACATGCAGTTTCAACTTAGGTAAAAATATGTTATGGGTGTAGTAACAGCTACAAACATAGAAGCTCTTTCTATCATCAAGACTCATTTTATTTTCTAGGCCTACGTAACTGTATGCTTACTGTTCTGTAGCAAGCTTGGCTTCATCTTGTTGATTGATTGATCGCAAAAATCATAACAAAAAACATGTGTAATAGCTGTTGTTTATTTTAAGGTCACCGAGTCATAACAGAGAGGGCGGTACACAGCGGTTTTTTTCAGAGCCATATATATATGGCTCTGGTTTTTTTATTTTTTTATTAGGAGGAGCTGAGGCTACATTATAGGTGGCGCGCGGCGGTGTTTTTGAAAAAAAAAAAAGAAACTGTAAAGATAGTTTTAAAAATGTTATAAAACAAGTATGTACATTGTAATTTAAACAAAATGAAAGTGTACAGGGAAAAATTCTTACCACACTCTTGCTCTTCCCAGTATGTCCATCATAGCATCAGTTGCAAATAAAACATGCCGTCCACCATCAATGACCACATCGTCTCGAAGAAAGCCTGGTGCTATATGTTGGTTTTGGAGTTCGAATTGCAAGTTGGACGGATGCCTTGGTCTGGACAACTTTCGTCGTAGGTTGGCTTGTCTTGCGAGGCTGGAAGGTTTAGGCAGAGTAGGATGAAGAGCAATTTGACCAACACCGATGTCATCACGCATTATGGTGTCCACGATTTCAGCTGCTGAGTCGAAAGGTCGTTCCAGAGCTGTAGCTTTTATCTTACGACGGATCACGGCCACCTTACCACGTCCTGTAGAGTAAAGATGAAAGGGAAAAAGAAATACACACATTATTAATCATTAATTCACGATCATTTTGAGTTAAAGCGCATGATTTGCAAACATGTTTTTTTAGTTTTATATTGATCGAAACGTCGAGAAACTCAACAGTTTTCGAGAAACTCAACAGTTTTCGGAACAGATATACGTGGTGTACTTTATCAAAAATTTGATTTTGCCATGCATAATATATTGCTGAATAAAAAAAAAATGTGGATGTGAGATGATAAAAACTATAAATGCACGTACCTGGCATCATCCCGCATATGTGCTCGTGGAGTCCTCTAGTATATACCCCATCTCTTTCTAAAACCGTTGCTTTACAGGTTAAGGCAGGAGTCCTACGGTAGCACCGCCAAGTTGTGTTCGCCCGCCTCCGATCAACCTTCTTTGTATATTGGTATCCTAGGCTATCTATCAAAGTTGCCTGTTAAATAAAAATGTCATATGATAATAAATCAAACGCAAAGAAAAGTTAGGCAAATCATGTTTCAACAGTTGGAACTTGCTTCAGAAGATCAACAAATAAAGTTTAAAATATTAATTTATAATTGGACCTGCCTCACTTCTTCCGGAGATTGCTTTATATTATTACATAAGAATAACATGTATAAGCACTGAAACAAATACTATCTAATACGGTATAATTATTTAAAATAACAATAAGAATGTAAATTAAATCAATTCCTTTTATATCCTAGACGGATCTACTTTTTTTTCCGAAATAAAAGATGAATGAATGAATAACAAAAATAAATTCTGAACTATGAAAAGAGCTATATAAAATACACCCTTACCTTTCCTTTCGCCGATGTGCCTTCCTCCACTACGTACTGGATTTCGTCACCCTCGTCGTCATTTCCTGCCACAGGATTCGGCTGTGGATAAGGATTCTCCATCTCGACTTCCTGATGTACTTCTGGCTCAACAAACTGTCCCAGGTCGGCGGCAAACACATCGATTTCATCTGGCATCGGTTGATCATTTTCAGAACATTGTCGGCAACTCCATTCAATATAACCATTCTCCACTCCTCTTAAATACTCTGCTCGCGTCACTCCACTATCACACTCGCGATGTTGCCATCTATCACACTCCTCACATAGCAGTCCTTCTTGATTCTCGATAACAGGTTGTTGGCATTCAATACAAGCGTTCATGTTGATAATTTGATAAAAAGTAATGTTCAATTGGAAAAAACTCCATTTTAAAGGAAAACGCAAGCACCAAAAAGTGCGTGGCATTTCTGTGCAAATAATAGATTATTGTCTTTATGTAATGTTAGATGACGCCGATACGCGGAGCTCCACAGATAATGTGACTAGGCGCGGTTAATGCGCTAACATCTAACATAAATTCAAAACAATTAGCCCCGCGAAGGTGTTGTTGATACACATAATAGTAAAACAATAGGACACAACTTCATTTAAAGTGCTTTATTTGCACGTTAGAATGTTTGAATGTTATTCCACAATTTCATATGTTATTGAATTTACTATAGACCTAATAAGTAACAATATAAATAGCTTTACTACATAACATATATTAATATTATTACAGTACGTTTGTATTTGTTTTGCCTATTTCAACTTCAATAATTGATACAGTATTTGTTTGAATACGTTAAATAAATTTATATTGCGCTTAGAATGGTGAATTATTATAATAAACATTATTTTTATAAAAACTTAACTAAAAAATACGTTTATTCTTTGATTTTATTCTTAAACATATATTGGTTGGTTTCATTTATTTTTTTTTCTCCATCGTGGTTTCATAGGCTTTACTGTACGTTTATAATACTGCATTGGCTTGTTGTAGCTGCGGCGGTATTGGCGTCCCATAGAAAATGTTGGCGGCCGTTTCAGTCGGCGGCCGTTTCGGTCACACACCAGTGAGAGGAGGCGCGCCTATCAAAATGACAACTATTTTGATGGAAAAAAGCAATAATTACATTCCAGTAGGCAAAAAAGTAAGTTACTAAAGTAATGCAATTACTAGGCGGCGCCTAGCTAGGCTAGGTACAGGCAATGTAGGATAATGCAGGTCAGGTGCAATAAATCTAGGCCCTACTAGGCTAGCCTAGCCTTGCCCCTACTAGTAGTAGGCCTAGGCCTAGTAGGCCTAGCCTATTAGACCGGGTCTGGGCTCGCACTGGCCGATCGCCAAGCCAAGAAAACGTTTCCAGATTGGCGAAAATAAAACGGCTACTTTAGCATTTTGGCTATGGCATATGATAAAATAGATAATAAAATAATCATTTTGGCGAAAGCATAAAGTCCAACTAAAAGGTCCATTTGTCGATCTTCAAGCATTTATTTTGTTCGTTATCATGTTGTTTACTTCAAGCTCCATTTACGTCAACTTGTTTCGTTGTACCAGGCGTCTCTTTGTTATTTCAATATGATGGAGATAGCAAAGGTAGACTGCACAGAGAGACAGACGTTACACGACACATGGATGATGGAGTCTACCCAAACTATCACGTGTTGCGCTGCACAAACGATTGACGACTCGACAGCCGACGGTCGGCTATTTACCGGGATTGTCTATTTTCGATAAGGGTGTTCTTTTCAGATTAAAAAATAACATAGTATCTTCAATGAATGATCTTATCGAAATCAATATTTATGCGTTATGCATTTTAGGCTCCAATAATGTAGTTTCATATTTTACCCGTGCGTGCAATGCGTCAGTAGAGTAAACAAAACAACATTTGGGAAATGGTAGAGTCTAACGGGGATTTAGCTAAACACACACGTGCATTTATTGCGGACTATATAAACAGCAAGGCCGGCCGTCGGCTTCTGTGTTGTTGGGTAATAAATAATCGAGCCGGGATGGTATAAATTTCTCCCCCGACAGAAACGCCTTTTCCCTGTGCTTTGGCCTATATTATCTGCACGTTGAACAATGATACGAGTGTTCGTTGCTAGAAATATTTTTAGCATATAGGCCTACGACGTACCGTCGTACATAATTTTGTAGGCCTAGGCCTGCGCTACTGCACTTTCGCACCTCTTGAGCATACCCAATTTAAAAACATTCACCCGCTGCGCGGCGGTGACGGTGGGTGACCGTGAAAGTCTTAGGACACGATTTTCGCGTGGTACGGAAGCCACCAGCCAAGCGTAAAAAAACAAAAATAACATAGCGTTCAGGGGATTTCAGAAAACTGTAAAATGTTTCTTATTAAATTGATAACTGCATGAATGCTGTATGATTAAAAACAATTTGAACAATTGTTTTGATCATATAAAATACAACAACAATTATTTTTTAAAATCAAATATACAGTGATTTAGACATGGCTCTCTTTCCCCAAATGCCTTACAAAAACGTTTAGGGAACAGTGTATAGACCTATTGACATAGATAAATTAACTAAAACGTTTTTACCATTATATTTCAACAATTTTTAATTTTGGCTAATGACCGATTCATTTGGCTAAATAAAAAAATTGAACTTTAGCCATTTTGGCTATAGATAAACTGATTTGACTAAAAAAAATATTTTGACTTTCGCCAAATGGCTAAACAAAATGAAATGTTAGTGCTACCCCAGCGGGTGCTGGTCAACCCGTACCCAAACCAACCCGTACCCATGCCAACTCGTACCCAACTTGGCTAACCCGTACCCAAATAATTGGTCAACTCGTACCCACTTTGGCTAACCCGTACCCAAACCAACCCGTACCCATGCCAACTCGTACCTAAATATTTGGCTTACTCGTACCCAAGTATTTGGCTTACTCGTACCCATTTTTGGCTTACTCGTACCCATTATTTGGCCTACTCGTACCCAATTTGAATAATTACTTGTAATGATTTGATCGGCGCAAAACTAGTGGTATGCTTTTGCCGTATGAATATTTTTATATTTAAATTGTTTTTTTATTTTACAGGTCTCGCTGAAATGTGTGCTAATAAAAATGACCATTGATTTGATTGTAAACTTCGTTTATTTAGGCATATATTTGTTAACATTTATTTAATAGTATTATAGTTTTATAAACGTATGTTTGATGTGCTTTTTTATTTACGTAAGAGAACATTAATTAATACAAAAATATTTTAACTGTTGTATAGTATTACAATTCTCAATTAAGCCCAGGTAAAGTAGGCCTACCAACAACGTATAATTTTTATCACCTAATTATCTTCCCTGATTAGATTCGATCAAGTAATTATTATTTCTATTGTATTGGTAATTTAAAATTGGTTGAATTAACAACGCCCTGTTTTAAGCAAAAAGCTCACAGGGCTATGGGGTCGAATTACTCGTAGATTTCGTGTTACGTGTTTTTGTTGACCGGGATTAAAAGAGACGACTCAGTCGTATGATCGTTTTTCATATATTGTATTTATTAATAATTCAGTGAAATGATCATATCGGGGATCATAATTATACACGTACTGTAAGGCCTGCAGGGCTATGGGGTAGAATTACTCGTAGATTTCGTGTTACGTGTTTTTGCTGACCGGGATTAACCTTTTATTATAAAAAAACACGCATTTATAGGGCGTCAAAGAGACGAATCAGTAATGACGTATGATCGTTTTCCATATATTGTATTTATTAATAATTCAGTGAAATGATCATATCGGGGATCATAATTATACACGTACTGTAAGGCATGCAGAGCTATGGGGTAGAATTACTCGTAGATTTCGTGTTACATGTTTTTGCTGACCGGGATTAACATTTTATTAAAAAAAAACCACGCATTTATAGGGCGTCAAAGAGACGACTCAGCAATGACGTACGATCGTTTTCCATATATTTTATTTAATTAATAATTCAGTGAAATGATCATATACACGTACTGTAAGGCAATTAAACATTTTGGCAGATTTTCTTCTATAACAGGCAGCTACGTGTTTTTGCTGACTGGGGATTCCTCTTTTATATTAAAAAAACGCATTTGTAGTGTGTCAAAAAATAGACAACGCAATGTGGCGTATGATCGTTTTCTATTTATTTTTTTTCTTAAATAATTCAGTAAATGATCTGTTTGTTTACGGCAATTAAACATTTTTGGTAGATGTTTCCTTAATAACAGCTAGCTACGTGTTTTTGCTGACGAGGAATTCCTTTAAAAAAAAAAAAAACGCATTCTATAATGTGTCAAATAAGACAAATTAATGACCTACGACCGTTTTTCCATGGCAACGGATGTCGTATTATTTACTAAAGTAATATAAACGTTCTGAAGGCCTACCTACACGTGTCTGAATATACTTAGGCCTACGTATCTATCAGCGATAAGATGATTTTTTTATAGTTTTAGTAGTATGTATTTTGGTTTTTTAGTCATAATAATACAGTAATAATCATTATAAAATGAAAATTGTAATTAAATGTTAAATTATTAGAGGTTACCTTTTATTATTATTCTCACATCCGTCATTGTATACTAGGGGATTTGTTTTATAAACGGCAATAGGCCTAATCTACTTTCATTATTCTAATGCTCACTTAGCAGCAAAAATGAGGCTGGTATCCACTTAAATAGTTTCGTGATTTTAAAATACGAGTGACTACTTGAAAATGTATTAAATATTTTCGAAATGTTAAAACAGTTTAATATTTTCCAAAACTTGCAAAACAAAACAACAAAAACCATTTTTAAAACGATTTTCAAAAAGCACATTAGGCCTACTTCATTATCTGTAAAATAAAATGAAAATACAAATTATGTATAAAAGATATTCATGTTTACTTTTAATAATTCAAGTTTTCATCATCACAGACTAGTGGGTATTTCAATTTCCGTGTACTACTATTCGTAGTAAATAATAGATTAATAACTATTCATAAATGAAAAAAAATAGAATGCAACACAGCCGACCACTGACATCTTCAACAGAGCCATATATTATGGCTCTGATCTTCAATGTAAAACAGAGCCCTCAAGTATTAACTTGACCTAATACGACGTACCAAATACGATGAAAGCTGTGCTTTTTTCGTACGAGTCTGTACATATTATTATACATTTTAGGTCAATAGTTTTTGCCATTATAATATCGAACATATGATTGGTATCTAAAAATGTAATAAAACTGGGTTTAAATGTAATATAAATATACTTTAAATAGCATTAAACTTGGGTACGGGCCAGCCAATGATGGGTACGGGTCAGCCAATGATGGGTACGGGTCAGCCAATGATGGGTACGGGTCAGCCAATGATGGGTACGGGTCAGCCAAAATTTTGGGTACGAGTAAGCCAAAATTTGGGTACGAGTTGGTGGGTACGAGTTGGCATGGGTACGGGTTGACCTGTATTCATTAGACCTACTAGGTAGGTAGGCCTGGGTAGGATATTATTAAGCCTAACCTAAGTCTAGGCCGGTTATCACAGTAAATTTTTTTTTTTGCTGCCCGATCGTCTTGGGCCCAGAAAACGTGGTCCCGATCGTCTTTAGCGTTCGGCCTGACCCCAATCGTCTCATGCGTTGCTGGCCCGATCGTCTCATCATGTGTTAGGAACCATTTTGGTCTCTATCGTCTCATTTGCTGGGCCCGATCGTATTAGCGCAGGGCCCAATGCGGTAGTTTTATGTTTGATATGGTAAAATCGATAACGTTTTATTTTGGTTCCGATAAAATCGGGTATTCGGTATGGAGCGTTACTGATACGCTTTTGTGGTTGTAATTGGTTCTGGTCAATATTTGTTTGGTATAAGGGATGAATGTTTATTTAGGCCTAATAATGTATAAATGTTTGTTTTCAATTTATTTTACAGGTGGTTGCAAAAAGTTTGTGAATATGTGCTCTTGAAAATCATTGTAAAAATGTTATTTCTGGAAAAAATATCAGAAATTAATAGTTAAAATAGTTTATAATTAGTAATAGAGTATTTATTACCAAAGAGACGTTCTTTCTATGCCTACAATACAAGTGAATATACTAGAGTACATGTTTTAGGGTAGGCCTATTATAAACTGATGTGTTGATTGAGGAATGAATCTACAGTACCATAACGTATTGACAAGATATAATATGGATAGAAGAATGAGTGTTATCCATTTAAGTGTAGCATGAAAGCAAACATTTTAAATTATTATAACATATTTAATTGTTATAATAATGTTAATTAATACTTCAGATTACTAAAACTAACAGTGGGGGAAAAAATACCCGGAATGTCGAATAAGGAATAAGTAACCAACTTCACAACGCTTTAGGCCTAAGCTTTTTGGGCTATCCTGCAAAATCTTTTATGTATTATTTGTAATGTCAGTAATTTATGTTATCACTTTCTTTTGTATGTATTTTTTATGATGATTTTCCTAATAAATTCAAATCAAATCAGACCGACTACACTTTTCTGCAAGCCTAGCCTGGGCCTAGTACTTAGTAGGCACTCCTGTCTAGGCTATAATAGTAATAGGGCCAAATAACCATTTAAATTCTCCGGGTCCTAGCTAGGCTAGGTCACAGGTGGTTATATGTTTATAAAAATTTGTTTGTACAAATTTACCATTTCGCTATTTTTTTTTCAGATTATTACTAAATCTAGGCCTAGATGCATTCCACCCCAAGTTAAAAAGAAACCAGCATGTCGTTTCAAAAAGGTAAAGGAAGATGCTGTTGATATTCTCTCTGTCATGCATAGTAGGCCTACTTTAGTAGACCTGAAGTGAACATTCTGACACTTGGCACAGTTATTCATTAGGGTATTAAAAACATGGAATGAAATGGTTGCCCACACATTGGCTGGTTAATTTACTAATTCCATCTGTGTAAGCCGTTCTTTAAGTCAGTAGATTGTTTAATACGTACATGTGCAACGTTTCAACTTGTTTTCAATAAGTCTTCATCTGGGAACTGACTAGATGTTAGTGGTTGCTAGGAGTACTGTAGCTTTGCTAGTTGTAGATTAGCGCCCCCTAAAAAGGCAAAGAACTTCGGAAAATCACAGACTAAGGTTACAAATAGTCATTGCCAGACTTTGAAACGTCACACACGTATGTATTCATGAATGGTTTAACGTAAAGAATTATATATACAGAATAATTACTATTAGATCCTTCAAAATGAAGCACATCCTCTTTTCAATACATATTAATTAGGCCTCAAAGCTCCAAATGAATTCTTCAGAAAGACATGTACTGAGCGCTACAGAAAATAATTTATTCTGAAAGCTGTAAGACTTTACAAGAATTACTCTTAGCAGATAGTATTGTGCAATTTGTATACATGTGTATTTTAAACATTTGTTTTAAATGTTTGTTTACATTTTTGAGTCTGCCACAACCAAAAGAATCAGATTGTGGATAATTAAAGTTGATTGAATTGAATAATGAACTGTTTACTGTACTTTCAGGGGTTAATGGTGTGGATACATGATGAAAAAGAGGTTTGGGTTCCAGCGTGTGTTAATTCATGTTTTAGTGATGGCAAGATTATAGTCACTAAATCTAATGGCCAGGTAAGAGGTTTGGGTTCCAGCGTGTGTTAATTCATGTTTTAGTGATGGCAAGATTATAGTCACTAAATCTAATTTTGAGGTAAGGAGGGGCGGGAAGCATACTATCTATGTCAACAACCCAACCTTGCTACTAAGCATTCTATGTAATGTTTTTTAAATATTGCTTGTAACTTCATTGTCTAGGAGGTTGTAATACGCGGTCATGCTGGCTATCCAGTGCTGTGTTCTCAAACAGATTGGATCAATACAGATGATCTTGTTTTGCTTAATCCTCTCTCAGAACCTGCTGGTAAGTGAATTAATAGTAGTACACATGTTTCAATGGTTGTTAATAATATACAGGTCTTCCTCCGATTAAAGACCCTTTAATTAAAAGCTCAATCTAATTTAAAGCCGGATGATCGCCTATCTTTTACCATTAGCTGCTGCCTCCCTCTAATTAGAGATCAGAGACCACAATTTGGATGAATCCAACTGAACAATTTCCTTCAAATTTCCCTGCAATTAAAGACCACTTTAAAATAAAATGTTATAATTACAGTATTAATACATTTTTAGAGTAGAACAGCGGACAATTTGAAGAAAATTAGACAAGATACTGGCAACACACGTTTGTTACTTAACCTAATGTTTTCTGTTCATAGTGCTGAACTGTTTACGTGAGCGGTACTTAGCTGGTAGATACCACACTCAGGCTGGTAGATACCAAACTCAGACTGACAACACACTTGTTACTTAACCTAATGTTTTCTGTTCATAGTGCTGAACTGTTTACGTGAGCGGTACTTAGCTGGTAGATACCACACTCTGACTGGCAACACACTTGTTACTTAACCTAATGTTTTCTGTTCATAGTGCTGAACTGTTTACGTGAGCGGTACTTAGCTGGTAGATACCACACTCAGACTGGCAACACACTTGTTACTTTGAATCCTTTCAAAGAAACTGGACATTTTGATGTTCATATGATTCATCGTTACCATAGTAATCAAAAGGTAAACAACGATTTGCTAGTATACTATTGATTTTCAGGAAAATTGATATGTTGGTGACATCACTATTAAAATCTTGACTTCACTTTAATCTTCAAATAATATTGGGCAAAAATATTAATATGTCCTCAGTTGCACTTAGAAGTGAGAACTTAGAGATATATGCTGAGCTTCCCTGAAAAGATAATTGTTTTGCTGAATATGCCATTTTATGTCACATAATACTGTAGTTATTCACTTTTTGACCAAAAATTGGAAAAAAAAAACATTATTTACCTGAAAAACTGTACTTTTTTAACAGTCACGTTTTCTGTCGGAAAATGGGATTTTGGTTAAATTTAACCATTAATTTTGTCTTTTTTTAAAGTAAACCACTATATTTGTTTGTTTTTTATTTCTTTAAAATGAATAACTTTATTAAAACAGCAAAATAGCTTGATTTTATTAATCCTCATTTTCATGTTTTTTTGGGGAATATACATCTTTATTTTATATTATATATTTTATCAGGCACACCCACCACATGTATTTAGAGTTGCAGAAATAGCATTGTGTAATCTTACTAGAAGACTAGACAAGATTAATCAGTCAATAATTGTCAGCGGTGAAAGTGGTTCTGGAAAGGTAATTCAACAATCTCAGTTTTACGTTTCTTTTCACCAATGTAATCAAAGTCAATTTTTTACCTTTAAAACCATTTCTTGTTTATTTTGATAATACAGAGGACATGGACAAGTAATAGAGAGTGCTATAATTTGTTTGACACTGTTACAAAATCTTAGACATCAGCATTTATTGAATGTCACTAAATGCTTGCCAGACGTGCAAAGAGGGAATGTTGGCAACCCATTTTCACAAAGGCAGTTTAGTCAATATTTTTTTTGAGCATACAAAAACGTTTGTTGTTCTCTGTTATTTGTTGTGATTACAAATTACTTATTGTTTTATTACAGACATGGAATGCAAGATGTTTACTAAAATATCTGTCAACAGTGGCAGTATGTAACCCTAGGTATGAAAAATAAACACATTTAATTTAATATCATTAGAAAACATTGACTCATGAGTTTTTATTTCATCATAATCATAGATTTGTCTCTGTTGTTACTTTTTTGTTATAACTTTTTTAATTTTTTGTTCATAGTGGTTTTACACCATCACCAGCAGATTGCATTGAACATAGAATATTAGACTCAAATCCTATTCTTGAAGCATTTGGTAATTATTATGTTTATCTTTAATAAAGTACAGTAAGATACACATGTCATTCTCAAATGTAAAAACATCTATGTACTGTTATGGTCCTAAGAAAGATTGCTAGAAGTTGGACCTTTATTTTTGTTAAATATACAAAATCAGCATTTTTAAATCATATCAATATATCAAATTGTCTATATTCATCATCATTATCATCAACAGATAAAGAAAAAAATAGAGTAAGATTAAGAACAGTTGATAAAGAGATGAGAACCAAATAAAAATGAGCATAATGATAGTGTACCATTAAAATTACAAGAAAACCAGGGAAGAGTTAAATTGTAATTTAACTCTTCCCTGAGAAAACTGAAATATAAAAGTCAACAAGTATCATACTGATTTAAAAATAAATAAATAAAGCTACACCTAACCTAAAATTGATTAATGCTTTATGTAAAATGAAATTTAAAATGATAATTTAAAGCAGTTTGTGTACTGATTTTACATTTTGTAATTCTAGCATAATCTTTAACCTTCAGTCATGGTGCCAAAATCCTTTAAACTCCTAATATATAGGCTAAAACCGTTGATCAGCAGTGGGGAACTTACAGTATGTTCTAAATATGAATTTGGTGAGATTTTATGCTCAAATTAAATTTTTGGCAGATTTGGTATCATTAAGACTAGTAGAATTAATTGCAATTGATGGCAATATTCGATGGCCTGTACCAGTATATATATATACAGTAATATTAATCTTTTGCCACCCAGTACCCTACACCTCCCTACAACTCCATCTCTGTTAGACAACTATTATTTTATTTTCTTAGGCAATGCTAGCACATCCTTTGCTTTGACAAGTACATTCAGCTACAATTCAGTCTGTAAGTTTCATACATTATTTTTATTTGTCAACGTTCAACCAAAATACTGTATACAGGCCATGCGTTTCTACATATGCCATTTTGTGTGTCATAGCAGGGAAGAATGAAATTACACACAAGAGGAATTCTTATTTTAACTTTCCAATTTTGTTTTCAGTAATCATGTTGTTGGTGCTTCTATTCAGACATATCTTCTTGAGAAAACTAGAGTTGTTTATCAATGTGATGGTGCCAGGAATTTTCACATCTTTTACCAAGTTAGTATTAGTTATGTTTCATTTTTGTGTACCTTTAAACCGGATAACCAACTGTTTAACTTAGCTGCTGGAAACTGTGATACATTTGCATATTTTCTGCAGGTTAGAGAAAACCCTGCAATTTATTTCTGTTGCCATGTTTCTAAAGTGAGTAGGTTAATAGCAAACATATGTCAGCAATTATACCCTTTGGTTGTAATCAGGTTGTTAAAATTCTACTGATATTCACAGGGGCCTGTTCTATTATACCCTTTGGTTGTAATCAGGTTGTTAAAATTCTACTGATATTCACAGGGGCCTGTTCTATTATACCCTTTGGTTGTAATCAGGTTGTTAAAATTCTACTGATATTCACAGGGGCCTGTTTTATTATACCCTTTGGTTGTAATCAGGTTGTTAAAATTCTACTGATATTCACAGGGGCCTGTTCTATTATACCCTTTGGTTGTAATCAGGTTGTTAAAATTCTACTGATATTCACAGGGGCCTGTTCTATTATACCCTTTGGTTGTAATCAGGTTGTTAAAATTCTACTGATATTCACAGGGGCCTGTTCTATTATACCCTTTGGTTGTAATCAGGTTGTTAAAATTCTACTGATATTCACAGGGGCCTGTTCTATTATACCCTTTGGTTGTAATCAGGTTGGCGCAAATAAAAGGGAAATGAGGAACTGGTTACTAGGAAATGTATTGAGTTCAGACAACTTAAACTATGTGCCACTAAACCATTCAGAAGATGCATGTAATCAAAAAGATAAACAAGATTTTATAGTAACAAAGCAAGCAATGTCTAATGTTGGACTTAGCAGGTCACAGCAACAAGAATTATTTAAAGTAAGAAACTTTTACTTAATTAGAACTGGTTACTTAATAAACATTGTTTTACCAGGGAAGAGGGAAATTCTCTGGTAAAACATGGTTAAACTTAGTGGTGATATTATTAGTAGAACCTGAACCAAAGCAATGTGTTTAGATGCCTTGGTTGAACTAATCCAGCACATGTGGACAGTAAACATCAGTGAACTTTTACCTAGTTTTTACAATCATGATAGTATATTGATTCAAAACAACTTTTACAAATTTATGGTTTGCCTTTAATGAAAACCAAATGGTAGTATATAAGTAAGTGTTTTACAGTAATAGACTGGTGTTTTTTATACATAAATCTAATAGTAATGTTATAATTCTATTTTTGAATTATTGAATTGAATTTGAAATGTGTTTATTTGTAGGTTCTAAGTAGTATACTTCATCTTGGAAATGTAGAGTTTATTGGTGATGATGATGTTACTGGACCATGTGAAATTGATTCTGAAAAACAAGGTAAATGATATAAAGGTTATGCTGTTTAATTATTTTCTGTATTATACCAATAAAAAGATTGCATACAGTATTTATAGTTTAGCTTAAAGTAGTTGCGACCTTTAAGATTGCATACAGTATTTATAGTTTAGCCTAAAGTAGTTGCGACCTTTAAGTTTGCATACAGTATTTATAGTTTAGCTTAAAGTAGTTGCGACCTTTAAGATTGCATACAGTATTTATAGTTTAGCTTAAAGTAGTTGCGACCTTTAAGATTGCATACAGTATTTATAGTTTAGCTTAAAGTAGTTGCGACCTTTAAGATTGTATACAGTATTTATAGTTTAGCTTAAAGTAGTTGCGACCTTTAAGTTTGCATACAGTATTTATAGTTTAGCTTAAAGTAGTTGCGACCTTTAAGATTGCATACAGTATTTATAGTTTAGCTTAAAGTAGTTGCGACCTTTAAGATGGCATACAGTATTTATAGTTTAGCTTAAAGTAGTTGCGACCTTTAAGATTGCATACAGTATTTATAGTTTAGCTTAAAGTAGTTGCAACCTTTAAGTTTGCATACAGTATTTATAGTTTAGCTTAAAGTAGTTGCGACCTTTAAGTTTGCATACAGTATTTATAGTTTAGCTTAAAGTAGTTGCGACCTTTAAGATTGCATACAGTATTTATAGTTTAGCTTAAAGTAGTTGCGACCTTTAAGATTGCATACAGTATTTATAGTTTAGCTTAAAGTAGTTGCGACCTTTAAGATTGCATACAGTATTTATAGTTTAGCTTAAAGTAGTTGCGACCTTTAAGATTGCATACAGTATTTATAGTTTAGCTTAAAGTAGTTGCGACCTTTAAGATTGCATACAGTATTTATAGTTTAGCTTAAAGTAGTTGCGACCTTTAAGATTGCATACAGTATTTATAGTTTAGCTTAAAGTAGTTGTGACCTTTAAGATTGCACACAGTATTTATAGTTTAGCTTAAAGTAGTTGCGACCTTTAAGATTGCATACAGTATTTATAGTTTAGCTTAAAGTAGTTGCGACCTTTAAGATTGCATACAGTATTTATAGTTTAGCTTAAAGTAGTTGTGACCTTTAAGATTGCACACAGTATTTATAGTTTAGCTTAAAGTAGTTGTGACCTTTAAGATTGCATACAGTATTTATAGTTTAGCTTAAAGTAGTTGCGACCTTTAAGTTTTAATAGATTACATTTATAATAAATTGGCATTTATTTATGATTCAAAATATTCTATCAACAGTTTATATATCTTTTTAGTTTTTTTTAATTTGTTTTTATTTCTACCATAATATAATATATGAAAAATAACTAAAGACAGACATAAGGAATAGCTTAATATTATGGTAGGTTGGTCAAAAAATATATAAAAAAATATCGTTAATAATTATGTCATTTTAAAATCTTAAACAATCTTATTAATATTCTTCTCTATCTTCAAAAAATGTCGATAAAATATTTCAGCCAAAGAAAGATTTTCTAATTTACTAATTATTCAATATATCATATTGTTGTACTATTGATGTTGCTTCATCAGGAGTTGACACCTCTGTTAATGCTGCTGCACAGTTACTTGGTCTTGATGTTGATGCCTTAACTAGATGTCTAGCATTCCGACAAATCACTGCATCTCACAAGCGTAGAAAGAGTGTCTTTATGAAACCTTGCTTAAAAGACGAATGTCACACAAGAAGAGATTGCCTTGCAAAGTTACTCTATGCCAGGTATTTTACAAACATTATAAGTATAATATTTGTTTTGTAGTGAAAGGAATCTACTTACTCTTTTAAAATGATCTTGTACAGTATTTGCCTTTTTACTGACCTGTTATACATTCAAAACAAATCAACAGAAGATGTTGTACATATCCAATAACTTTTATTTGCTTCCCCATATGCATGCTGGGCTGCACCAAGGTGGATTGCCCACAACAAATCATACATACACCTTTAAACATTCACAAAAATAAAATAAACATACATACATTACATGCAAACTCTAATACATAGTCAATTTAATTTCATTTTTTTTCTGCCTAATCTCTCTTTCTGTCATGGCCTGACTTCTTTCTTTCTGCCTAATTTCTTTCTTTGTCATGTAGTTCGTAACAGGAAAAAATGTAATGCAAACGTTTTCAACACTTTGGTTTCACACAAAAAAAAACCTAGCTTTGAAGACTGACTAAATTTTATTTTAATGTTTCAGAGTTTTTGATTGGCTCGTTGGATTCATCAATGGCTGTACCATGGCCAGGAGTTGGCAGTCTTACATTGGTCTACTGGATGTCTACGGATTTGAAAGTTTTTCATTTAACAGTTTGGAGCAATTATGCATAAATTATGCAAATGAGAAACTTCAGCAACATTTTGTGCACAACTTCCTCAAAGCAGAACAGGTATTCCAACACACTTATTTCTATATATAGAGTATGCTAATATACAGTTGGTGCAACAGTGTTTTATTAGAGTGATAATATCAAGTTCTTTTATTAAAAAAAAAGAAAAATAATATGGCACTTCTTTAGTTTATATCAAACGAATCTCGTAAAAAAAATATCAAAATACTAGTATAATTATAATACAATATAAAATAATTAAGATAACAATAATAATTAAAGTTTATGAGAATTATCATTCACTTTTTTTATCTAACAGTGATAATTTATAAACATAATTATACTGCTGATTAAACAGCCATGTTTGTATTATTCTAGGATGACTGTCAATCTGAGGGAATTCCATTGAAATTTGAAGACTTTACTGACAATAAAACATGTCTTGATATTATTGAAGGCAACATCAGTATATTTGCACTTATGAATCAAGTAAGTGTTGCTATTCCACAGCAAAATACAAAAAATAATTTGTCATAGTTTTTCGCCAATTATGGTTGGAAAAGACCTGTATTCTGTAGTTTGTCTTTTTATTGAAAGATAAGCTGCTGTAAAAAAAGATGTATTGAGAATTCGCCTTTCTCAATCGTAGTACAGTACGTCGTATAATAATAACTCCTTCCTATTTTGAATTTGACATTTTGAGAAACAGTGGTTTTTACCAGACAGGCATAGTTTGTCTTACAAACCATAGTTTGTCTTTCAATAAAAATAAACTGTAGTTTGTAAGAAGATAAACAATGGACTTTTGAGCCTAGTTTACACTAGAAAACCTGGTGCTGATGTACTTTTGCACCTCAAGCTTAACCCCAATTTAAAAATATTCACCTGCTGCACATCAGTGATGGTGAGTGACCTTATGCCCAGTGATTTCAAGTTAGGTGCAAAAGTACAGTAGCACCACAACCAGTTGCAAACTACAAGTTGTTGTGCTTAGTGGAGACTGTCCATCTAAGATCACAATCATGTTATTATGTCATTTACTTTCTATGAACTAATTTCAAGTTTATCTTGTTTATAGCAATGCAAGTTAAACAGACATTCAGATCCAAGTTCATTTTGTGAGTTTCTTCATGACACTATCAGCAGTGCAAACTTATCTCTTGCACATATGTCAGTGACATCACCAGCTTTTGTTGTGCATCACTATGCAGAGAAAGTTACGTACCAAGTGGATGGTCTAATTGAAAAGAATAAGGTAATATACTTAAAACTGAAAGCCAGTTTTACAGTATATTCACATAAAAGGGGGTTAGAAGGTCATAAATAGTTTCTCAAAGCATTACAATTATGGAATAGTGCATCTGCTTCGTTTAAACTCATTTCTCATAATCTTATAACTGAAAATAAATACCACAGGAAAATGTATCAATGGCTGTTTGTAGTTATAGGTAATGCTCTATCACCTATGTAAGAAGAGGATACACCATTTAAGTTGGAAAAGCTTTTGCTTTTGCTAAACTATTTTAGCTCATTTATTCAAAACTTGTTGTGAGATCAAGGAGGAAGGACCAGACAATTTAATTATCAACTTTAGAATACAACATAGTGTATAGAAACAAATTAAAGGTTAGCCTGTCATTAATAAAAAACAATGATCAGCAGTCAAACAGTTTATATTTGTTTTATACAAAGATATTATATAGCCGAAGGCTAGATGTCAAACTACAAAGTTATTGCAGTTCAAAAGGTGATTCTCCATGGAGAGGGAACCAACAAAATAGCGGCTTTCAATCGACCAATCAGATATGCCCTACGCAGTACGCAGTGCTATATGCCTGTGTTGAGCCTATCTGCGTGAGTACGATACGCAACGCAGCATTCTATATGATCCTTGTATACAAAAAATGCTAGATTACCAAGAAATTATTCATTCCATTGCGATTAACAATGTATTTAATTTTGTAAATATTTCCTGTGCTTTGACAAGAATATGTGTTGTAATTTATGTGGTCTTAATGTATTATATTAGATTATTATTTTTTATATTAAATAATGTTTTTGACCACATTTACGGCCGCCATCTTGTTGGTTCCCCCTCCTGTTGGAATCACTTTGCAGTCTGGAGTACGTGTTCTAGCCTTTGGCTTATTACATCTCTCTGGTTTTTTTTTGGTTCACTAACAAAATTCTATTTAGAAAACGACAAGATTGTTTCAACCTATTTAACCACACATCCTCTCCATTATTACAATTGCATCAAGTTAAGAACAATCAATTTACCATCTTGCCCTCCTACCCAATTATCATAGCTATTTTTTAATAATAATAATTTTTAATATTTACCTCGAATGGAAACCTTATATTGCTATTACATTATATTTGCTCATTAGATTTGATGTGCAGTGTACACAGGTGAATGTTCATTTACTAATTAATCTATTGTGTATCATTTGATGTTTTTAGGATGGTATTCCAGCAGAACTTGTAGATTTGCTTAGAATGAGCAGCAAGAAGTTTGTGCAACAACTAGTTGATGCTAATGTTACCAGTTTACAGGTGATTGATCTTGTCATTTGTTTTTAAACACCATAGTAACACTATACTAACACCATACTATCATCAAACTAACAATGTAGTGACTAACACTATACCATTGCTTTTTAAGTTCTGTCTTCATCAATGTTACATCATGAAACTTTTAAACAAAGAATAATGCCGAATAAATGTGTGATATTTATAATGCCATCTTGTCAGTTATGTCAATAGTTCTGTTTAACCTAAAATAGGTTAATTTTATGATTTTTTTTTCAGAGTCCAAGTAAAACAAAAGGCAAAAAGACTACTTCTACAGTGGTATCAAAATTTAAGGTACAGAATCCTGAACTCATACAAAACTTAATTTAGAATCTTGATGAATTTAGTATGGAACATCAATTAAAAAAATACCTTCAAGACCAAGCTCTTGCTTTAGGAGTTAGATAGGTTTTTTGCTTTGTTGTTGTTTTTGCTTTCTTGACCATTTTTTTTCTTGAAAGAGGAGAAACAGGGAAACAAGGACTTTTATGGGTTTTCCTCAGCATCCCTGTTTTTGTATATTGTTGATGTTTCGATATTTTGTTTCCTGTATATTATATTAATTATAATTTATCTGTAAATTGTTTTTATGATGCTGAAATAAATCAAATAAACATCTGCAAGATCACTCAAATTATTGCTTCCCAATTTTTTTTTACTTCTGTTGAAAATGTAACTTATAATATATGCAAGATATTTTATTTTTTGATTATCAGACATATTTCCTCAATCCATTTTGTATTTACTTATACTTATTTTGGTTGATACCATTTAGTTTTTACATGTAATCTTCGGGGTAACAATCTAACAATTGTATCTTATATCTTAGAATTCATTGGACAGTCTTATGGCTATTTTACATGAAACAACACCTCACTACATCCGCTGTATCAAACCAAGTCTTGAGTGTCAACCAGACAGCTTTGATAACGTTCATGTTATAAATCAACTACGTGCTTGCGGTGTTCTTGAAACAATTCAGATTAGTACAACAGGCTTCCCTACCAGGTCAGCTTACAGCTATTGTTTTGTGTTCTTTTTATACTAACAATGCACCCATCTATGACTGGTTGATACCCTAGTTAGTTAAGTTCACTTGAAACAATTCAGATCAGTGCAACAGGCTTCCCTACCAGGTCAGCTTACAGCTATTATTTTGTGTTCTTTTTATACTAACAATGTACCCATCTATGACTGGTTGATACCCTTGTTAGTTAAGTTCACTTGAAACAATTCAGATCAGTGCAACAGGCTTCCCTACCAGGTCAGCTTACAGGGATTGTTTTGTGTTCTTTTTATACTAACAATGTACCCATCTATGACTGGTTGATACCCTTGTTAGTTAAGTTCACTTGAAACAATTCAGATCAGTGCAACAGGCTTCGCTACCAGGTCAGCTTACAGCTATTGTTTGTGTTCTTTTTATACTAACAATGTACCCATCTATGACTGGTTAATACCATTGTTAGTTAAGTTAACTTGAAACAATTCAGATTAGTGCAACAGGCTTCCCTACCAGGTCAGCTTACAGCTATTGTTTTGTGTTCTTTTTATACTAACAATGCACCCATCTATGACTGGTTAATACCATTGTTAGTTAAGTTAACTTGAAACAATTCAGATTAGTGCAACAGGCTTCCCTACCAGGTCAGCTTACAGCTATTTGTTTTCGTTTGATACCTTGGCTAAACATTTTCGATATTGAATAATTAAGCAAAAACTAAAATCGTTGTGTTGTATTGTTTTATAGGTTGCACTAAACATGTTACAACCTTCTTATTTGTTGTAATTTGTATTTTCCTGGTTTTTTTTTACTATTACAATCCCAATTAAACAGCTTGCTCTAGGACTTACATATATTTATATTTACTGAAAGATGAGGGCGTATCAATTTGATCTCTGGTGCGCGTATGTACAACTGAGGGACTAGTGCTGTTCCGCCGTACCACACCGAGAGTGCTATTGCTATCCAATCGAGTTTGAACAATACCATGAAAGCCCCAGTGGTCTATTGGTTCGGACATCTGCATATCAAGCAGAAGGTTCCGGGTTGACTCTCAGTGGGGGCAACTTTTTCTCATTCTCACAGATTTCCTCATCTTCATCGTTTCAAATGAATTAATTAAATTTCAGTATATCACCGGGCGATATAGAATTTATTCTGTGCCTGAGATGTTTATAATATATCCTCCCTGTGCATACTGTACATGTTGAACACCTACACTTGCCAGTGTGTTGTTTGTTATACTTGATTCTCAACGATAATGACAATTTTCTTATAGAATGTTGTACAGTGATTTTCTTAAGAGGTATGAATTATTAATAAGGTCAAACTCAGAAGATGTCAAAGATTTGGATACAAAAAGTAAATGTGCTGTTATTACGAATCTGGTTTTAGCTGAAGCAGAAAAAGAAAATAAAATGAAAAGCTTTTTGCTTGGAAAAACAAAGATATTCTTAAGAGAGGGACAGGTACTTAAAAACAGTTTAATAATAATTTAATTATTTTATATTTGCAGTAGAATAAATTAAATTTTAATTAGTTTAAGTGAATATTTTATGGCAAAGGAATCATTAGCAATTATTTGACTTTATACGGTCATTTTTCGCCAAGGTAAGGTGAACTAGGCTAGCCGACCCAGCCAAGTCTACTTAAACTTTGCTACATATTCTAATATAACAGATGTAATATATAGTTCCTCGAGAAAAATATCATTCCCTTGGGGATGTCAATTGTTATATTTCACCTCTAAGCAGGCAATATCTGTATAATATAAACCTTTGCAGTAGAGCTGAATGAGTGTCGTGAAATTAACCTTTATTTTTAAAAGTAGTGCTACAGGAATATTTTTGTAGTATAAGATAGGAAATTCACCAAAATTAACTAAATAATTATGTAAAATTGAGGCATTATTATTAACAGCCATAAGTCGCGTGCTAAAACGCATAGTGATACCCGACCGACCGACATAGTGAACTATAGAGTCGCGTCCACGCGACTAAAAATTATTACCCAGTTAAAATCAGTAAAATTCCTATCTTATAACATTATGAAAAAGTTGTAGCACAAAATTATAATAGTTTGTTTTTAGCTTGTCAGTGTAAAAAGGTAAGTAAGAATCTGCATCATTGTATATTTATTATATTCCGTTATTTTTCATTTAGTTGGATAAACTTGAAGTTGCAAGATTGAAGGAATTCAATTTAAGTGCTGGTGTAATACAGATATGGTGGAGGAAGATCCTGGCAACCAAAAGTAAACAAGAGGCAGCTGTGGTCATCATTCAAGCAGGTATTGATTGTAATAGTGTTTTGACAAATATCTTGCAGGCATCATGCTGTTACCAAACTAAGCCACTAATTGTCACTAATTAGAATTGATATGTTGTAGGTTTTAGAAGCTGGAAGGTGAGAGAAGATGTAAAGAGACGACATGAGGCAGCACATGTCATACAGTATGCTATGATGCTGAGTCACTAATTAGAATTGATATGTTGTAGGTTTTAGAGGCTGGAAGGTGAGAGAAGATGTAAAGAGACGACATGAGGCAGCACGTGTCATATAGTATGCTATGATGCTGAGTCACTAATTAGAATTGATATGTTGTAGGTTTTAGAGGCTGGAAGGTGAGGGAAGATGTAAAGAGACGACATGAGGCAGCATGTGTCATACAGTATGCTATGATGCTGAGTCACTAATTAGTAATTGATATGTTGTAGGTTTTAGAGGCTGGAAGGTGAGAGAAGATGTAAAGAGACGACATGAGGCAGCACGTGTCATACAGTATGCTATGATGCTGAGTCACTAATTAGGTTATATGCATGATATGCATATAACCTCTTGATTCTGTCAGGATCTTTATTTATTTATTTATTTATTTATTTATTCTTTCCTTAGCACTATTTTGTCCGTGAATTATCTTGGCATCAGTTTCATCTAGCTAAGTCAATTTTTCAGAGTATATTCCTTATGGCCAGGAATTGATGTGGTTATGTTTTCACGGTGCGCAATCATAAATTACGCGGTCTACGCGCGATTTAATGAAATCACGTTTGTAATCATATCTTCACAAGCATGAATCACTTTTAAACAAAATTTGGTACTCATAAATTTCAGGTCATATTTCATCATATGGCAATATAATTACGTGCGTAGCGCATATAACGCATGCGTACACGCGCTTAAAAGTTTTAAAATTGTCAAAATTTATTATGTTTAGTATGTTTCAGGCAATTTTAAGCGTTTTAAAAAATTGCCACGAGTGCGCAGAATTTTGCACGCGCACTGCGCGTTAAACGTTAATGCGCACTCTTTTTGCCCGATTTCTGTTTTACAACCTTTCTTTAATAATATCATCATATTTGATTCACTTTTCAACTCAAAATTGCGTTATACAAGCACGTCAAAAGTGACAGGCTACGCACGTATAGGGCCTAAGTTAACAAAATAGTGAAAATATGCTAAATTTTAAAATTAATATATATCGTCAGAATGCTGGGGAACACCTATTTTTTATTTCATTTTCTTGAAGTGTATGTATTATATGGATGATTTATTATCAAATTAAGAGAACAAAAGTTGATGAAGTCATCATTAATTGCATATTGAATTAAAAAAAATTAATTTCGACAATCAAACAAATTTTGACATTTTCTTAGGCCGAAATAACAAACTTAACATTAACTTTCTTTCGTAAGAAGTTCATATATTAAAGTTAAAAGTATATAGTTTGACAGTGCATCATTTTTTAAAATTTTTAAAGATGTCATCATAGTAATAAATTATAATTCATTGCAGTATGTAATAATCTATCTGCACCAAAGTGGCTACTGAATAGTAAATACACGGAGGTATCTTTCTACATGTTTTAGTAGGTTGTGTATGGCTCGATGGTCTGTGCTCGTGTCTATAGCATTCAAGGTACCGAGATCGAGCCTCACCTTGGGTAACGAAACGAAATAAGATTTTTTTTTATTATTTGTATTGTTTGTTCAATTTTATTTCTTAGTGTATAGATTATACACATGATTTATAATGAAATCTAGATAAAAAGAAACTTATGTCTTTATTATTATGTAACAAATGTGGTTTATGACATTATACGCAGAGGGATCTTTGATCGGATTGCGATACCGGCTATTGTATTTGCGTTAGCAAGATCCTAGCATATATTATAAATAATTAAAGATTCTGAGAAAATCAATCAATCAATATATCTTTTACAAATCAATTATCTTTATTTTAATCAAAGCATAGAACCTATAATTCGTCATAGTGACGAATTAAATCTAGTTAGAATTGATATGTTGTAGGTTTTAGAGGCTGGAAGGTGAGAGAAGATGTAAAGAGACGACATGAGGCAGCACGTGTCATACAGTATGCTATGATTGGATATTCAATTCATTTACATCAATGCAAGTTAGAGGAACAATTAAATGAAGTAGATTCAGACGAGGTAGGCCTTTACTTAAAACCCCAATTTTCAATCTTCGCTGCACCAACATACTTTACCATGTGAAGTATGTTCATTTATCACTAACACATCGCATTTACATGTACTTAATTCAATGATGTTAAATTAACACATCATCATCATCATGTACTACGTTATAAAACTAATAATGTTGAATAGGGTATATTTTATTTACTGAGAGATTACCTGTTCTCGGTTCCACCTTATTAAATAGGCAATCAGTTAATTTTTAACTTATAAAATATTTTCAACTCATTATTTTTATACCAATCTAATACTTTCTTTACTTGATACAATTTATTATGAATTTATTTTACCAGTTTGCTGATTCTGATGTGCAAGAATGCAATGATGAACAATCACAACAAAACAATAGCATATTAACAGAAGGTATACTGTCAGCAGTATCATTGGATAATGAACCTCATGACAGTAACCTGTCAGTGATTAGTTCAAGCAATGGTACCAAAAAGGTTGAAGACAAGAGAGATAAGTTTACCAGTAAAGGCACCAAAGAAGTTGAAGACAAGAGAGATAAGTTTACCAGTAAAGATAGCAAAGAAGTTGAAGACAAGAGAGATAAGTTTACCAGTAAAGATAGCAAAGAATTTGATGATCAAAACAAGAGAGATGTGTATGATACTGATAAAAAGATCAATAAAATTGAAGAACGAGAAAATCTAAATAACAATTCTAGAACACAAGTTCATGAAAATGGTAACCTGAACTGTAATAGTGGTGGTAGAAGTGAGGGAAATACAATAGTCAACATTGAACTAAAGAAAGATGGGGATGAAATATCTCAAAAGAAGAGCTCAGATGAACAATGTGGTACACATAAACCAATAGCTAGTGAGCACCAGAATGGTAGATTTGTTGAAGAGGAGCCTGTAAATCAAGGAACTACTACCATCATTAACAAGTTTGTGCAAGTTGCAACAACTCCTGCAGTTGACATAGCTTTTGGTATTGTGTTACTTGGTTTGCTGTATCATGGTCCAGTTAGGCTATAACCTTTAGTCCCAAACGCTGCAAAATGGTCTACTGTATGGTTCAAAGAAAAATGAAGATGGATGACACAGAAAGAAAGATGTTCTCAGTCATGTAATTTTGCTGTTTCAGATTACAGTAATAGAATTTTCAATTGTTTATATATTTGTACCATCGTATACAAACAATAACAATTCAGAGTCTTTATGGAGCACTTTCATCTTTGATTTTGCTTTCATGCATGAGTAAACTTTATGAATATGAAATTATCCTAATATTCAATTTTATTATAAACAAATCATGTAAAACTAACAATATACTTTTAGTAAATAAAACTAATTCTCAGGAATATGATTTGTGATTTTTATGTCCCATGCATTTAGGATTTTCAGATTTCAATGTTGTGTTGTTTTTCTATAAAATTGGTCGCGTTCAGATTTAAAATAAAATAAACAAAAATAGAATACAAAAAAGTTAATAATATTGTATATCATTTATTAAAATAGAATATGAAATATGTATTTATGAAGCAACTCTACCAATAAATGTAAATTTTTTAAGTTTCAATCATCAGCAGTGATTAATGCATACACCACAACATTGTACTTTACATTGTACAAGTCTTGTAAAGATAAGTTTACAATAATAAAAAAGATTTAAAAAAAGCTATACCAATGAAATAATATACAGTGGGTTTACACATATTTCTCATGTGAAATTTTAGGTAAGCCACTAACACTAGCCATAGCCACCTAAGCACAAAAGACTCATAGACATGGACAATATATATACAAAAGACCCAGTTACAGAAAGTCAACAGTCAATTACTTATTGCACAGTTCATCATAATATAATTTATTTTTCCTAGAAAACATGAGTCAAGCCATGTCACGCTAATATTGGATGTGACTGACTGATTGGAGGCATCCGTATGGCCAGTAAAAATATATTTCATTTTAGTGATAAATGGAGGAAAAGGACAATTCTGTTTAGGTTTTCAGAAGCCTGTTGATCAGTCACACACACACTAGACAGCAGCTGATCATGTTTTTGGTACAGTTGAATTATCTTATTTTAAAACATGTGGTTTATAATCCCAATTGTTTATATTATTGAAGCATTATAGTACCAATAATCTTTGTAATTTATCAATTATGAGGAATAGAAATATGCCTGTAAATTTGTAATTTATATCATGCATTTGTGAATTTAGTCGTGAGGTAATTTCTCCGATTGATCGTAATCAAAACGGTACTGGGTATGGTCTACTAGTTTTTCTGCTCCCAACCAGTACATCCATTCATAGAACGGTTCCGAGATAACGACTATACTTCGGCTTTAGTCGATAGAAGATTGAAAAAATTGTTAGAGATAGAGTAGGCCTATACGATGTTTGATTATGTGTAGATGTGTGATTTGTTCTTTTATTCAAATGATGTTATTTATTTAATACATTTTTTTATATCAATTAATTAAATTATCGTAGATTGTATATTATGCGATAAATATTATTTAATAATTTTTTGATATATTATTATTATTATTATTATAATATTAAAAAAAGATATTTGTTAGTATAAATTTAAAAAATATAGATATAATTTGTGTTATAGGTACTCTTGTTGTAATATTATCTATCTAAATATTATCGGTAATAATTTTACGACATTTAATAATGCCATAGCACATTTGCAATCAGATTTTTTTTTTTACTTTGACACCTTTTATCTCAAAAACGCTTCCTATCATGATCGATTACCTTCCACATTCGTAATCTACGGAAAATTCTGGTCTAGAAAAGTTGGATGGCAATTTATCCCCATTCGGGTGGTGATTTCCCCCTCCTGCCACCGGACTATCAATACTTTTAAGAATTATCACCAGATACAAAAATAATACAAATATAAAAATATTTTGTCATTCACTTACCTGACATCTCATATCAGGTACATGACCTATGTTCTATTACTTTGCTCTATTAAAACATAGTTTAAAGATCTTGAACTTTTAAAAACATTTTATTGTCCTTTATTAACTATGTATCTCCTATTATGTTAATACAAATCGTTTATTTGTTGAACTGAGTTACGGTCTACTGTTCTCAATAGACACTTTAGACTGTTTCTAGTAAGTCTACAATATCCATTCTCTCAACTGCTCTCAAGGCTTTTATTACTTCCTCTTGTTGAAATGGTGAAATTTAAACGTCTCCTCCATTTCATCTTTTTAACACCTCTTTAACCTCTTCTATTTTGGCCTCATTCAGCAACCCACGGGTTTCAAAGTCCAAAATCAAACTCCAGCTGTCTGTATACTCCTTAAAGACGGGGAAGTTGTATCGTCCATCAAGAGTTTTTATCTCTGAATCACTAAGACTTTTTCCAAGATTAAAGATCTCTCTTGTGCGTGGTAAAAATGATGCTACCTTACGCTTCTTGATATTTTTGAAAGCAGGAAGCTTTTCTTTAATGACCGACTGAAAGCCAAATTGTTCTGTTACTTTTATTGCATCATACAGGACAGAAAGATTTGTTTGACTCAATTGTCCATTTGCAGTTAAAAGAGCTAACAGTTTTATTGTACTGGTAACCCTATTCAACTCTTGAATGTCATCTACTATTTCTATGCATAGAACTTGTAGTCTGTTAAGGAGACCACGATCATCAAACCATTGTGAAAAGTCTGCAATCAACTGTTTAAAATTATCTTCCGAGAAATCTACATGGTTGAAGAAAAGCAAGTTTCCAATATTATGAAATAAATTTAGTATAATTAGCAAAATTAAATTCTTAAAAAATCTTTTTGAGACTGCATAAAATGTATTTTCTGTAAAAATGTTAAATAAAGATACCCACCTTGTCCTGATTGCTTTAGTAATTCTACAATATCCATTCTCTCAACTGCCATCAAGCCTTTTACTACTTCCTCTCGTTGGTTCACATCTCTTCCTTGCTTACATCGCCATTGTACCAGTGATTCCATAGTTGCTTCTACAGTCAGAGCTGAAAACCTCCTCTCAGTTTGTGATAGTTCAACATCAGCAATACCAAGATGCCTACAGAAGTTATTCCAATCTGTCGTCTTCTCAGAAATTATCAGGAAGTCCAAGTCTGTTAAGCATCCTGTAAAATTTTAATTTATTATATAAAACACATTTTGGTTGTTTTTCTATAAATATTGAGGTGCTGAAATTAAGTTACATTCCTGAAATATATAATTAATAATAAACAAATAACAATCTTACTTAAAAACAAAATTAGCTTTAGTTCTAAAATTCTAAAAAAAATCATGTTTAAATATAAAAACATATAAAGAATAGTAAGCAAATACCCACCTTGTCCTGATTGGTCTGTAAACATTGGAACTTCAAAACTGACATCATCTTTGTATTCCTTTCTTTTACACAGGCTATCAGCTAAATCAACACGTCCTTGTTGTTTTAAAGCCTTGATCACTGTAGGTAGTTGATGTGCTTCTGCATGTTGCCAGCTATTTTTCCATTGCACCAAAACTTCCATCATGGCATCTTCTACATGTTTGTTTTCGCCTGTAATTTTACTAACGTTTTCCCATTTGAGTCCAAGTCGCACTGCTAATCTTCTCCAATTTTGACCTAAATTGTCACAGATGAATAGCAGATCTTGATCATCAATACAAACTGTAAAATAATGAGAGAGAGAAAGAGAATGCTTTGATAAAAATAATAAAATTTATTCAATTATATCATAAAAAAGCATTTTGTTTTATAACAAAAAATAAATCATTAGTAAACATTCTATTATAATGCCAGTCAAAAATAATTTTTTTAAATCATAATAATCCATGAGCCTAATTACTAATTATTTTCTATGATAAAGAATTACAAGATAACTAAATATAGCATACATGATTAAATAATCTCTCTAAACTATTGAAAAAAAACCCCACCAATGATGTTGATATGTTTCAAACCTAGGGCTTCAAGCTTTCATAGACTGAAGTCTATACCATTCAGACAAACAGCTAGCTTGCAAAAACCATTAGTATATGTCAATGCTTTAGAATTAATGGCATAATCAACTTCATGAATTATTCATGATTTCTGAAAATGATGAAAAAGTAATGATGCCAGCATTCAGGCTGTACATATGAATGCAATATACCTGAATGTTTGATAATCTGTGGCAGTTCATCCTTACTGTATTTCTCAAACTGCTTAGCAAGATCATTACGTCCATGTTGTCTTAGTGCAGTGCATAATACTTGTTGCTGATTAAGGTCACTACCAATGTTGCTTCTCCAACGTTTCAGCATCTTTGCTGTAGCTTTATCTGTCTGCTTTTCATTATAAAAAATATTATTCACTGTAGACCATGTAAGCCCCAAACGAACACCAAATCGTCTACAGGAAAGATCCATCTCTGTAGATACACTTTCAATAGTAAGGTCATCCACACAGTCTATGATTAAAAAAAATGTTTATTCTATTTTTTTTTATTATTTTCACATGGATGTGTCTGAAAAGGTAAACAGACAAATTAATGTAATAATAAGCAATAATAAAAGAATAATAATGCAAAAATAAGGTTCAATCAAGTCTTCTTCTAATAGCTGTACTAAGGTGCAAACAATGTATATTATGATACGAAATAAGTCTGTGTCTGTGAAAGTCATACTTACCAATGTTATTCACATACCTGTCTTCAATGGACTCCTCTGGAAAAAAAAGATTAACAGAATATTTAAGCTTTCACTATGAATTGAAAATCATAAAAAATGCATACTGTAAATCTTTTGATTTTATTTAGCTTCTAATGTGTACAGACACAACTGGATACATACATTTTCAACAAGGGTCTCAAGGCATAGTAACAAATAGAGAAATGAAATTTGCCCAAAAATACATCAATCAGTTGAAACCAGCATTTTTAAAACTATTATTAGGGCATATAATAGGACACGTATATCTGAAATTTTGGAAAGGAACAAATATTGGTAAGTATTACAGTTTTGTCAGAGAGAAAAATAACATGGATTGCAACATTATTCATTTTTCGTCAACATCCTACCTAGGCTTCATGTGATCTTAAACAATAAAAACACAAATAATAATTTACCCTTTGATAGGACATTGTCTCCAAACAGATTACGGTAACGTTTCACTTCCATTCCTCTGCTTCCACATGGCAACACATCTTTGTCAAATTTGCGTACAACATGCATATGAGTAGGTTCACCTTTTGAAGCACACACACAAGGGATGTACATCTTTACTTTAACACCATGTGCATTCTTCTCACTCAAAAAGTGTAATTCTTTTTGAAGGAAACTAAGCACCTGAAAAATATTTTTTTTTAAATAAAGTTGTAACAGTAATGCAATAACAATTAAAAAGGAACAAATTAAGAGGCATATATCAGTATTTCTAATGGCTAATTGTGTAAATAGAATTATGCTTGTGAAAGATGTAAAAGCAACAATAAGTTGGAGGTGTAAATAAAGTGTAGAATGTTTGATACTGGCTTACCTTCTTACAGATGCTAGGTTGTGGATCATCATCTTCAGGAGAACTGCTTCCTGTTTCTGTGTTCATGATTGTCGTTCTGACAATTGTTGTCTGCAATTACAAAAAAACAAATCAATCCTTTGAACATTTTTACTCAAATCTAAAAGTCCATATTATTAGCTTTTCTATCACGCCACAAGATTTTCATCTTCATTGGATTCTGCCGTTGTCCATTATTTGTCATTATTGTTTTTTAACCTCATTGTCTTTTGGTTGAAATAATAGACTTTTGAGTAGAATTAAATAATACTATTTATTATTATTTTACCTGGAACAAACGACGGTTGTTAATAGTAGCAACATTTAGAAGCACAAGATGATGGCCATCAACATTCAGTTTAACATGCTCATAAGACAATGTAGGCTCAACATCTTCCATTTGAAATTCCTCAATAAATTTAGTTGCAACACGTTGGAAGAGATCATCTGGAAGGTAGCCATCAAAGTCATGAAAGAGAGAAATAGCACGCTTCTCTTCATATTTAACAGCCTTTGTATCATCACGTTGGGGCTTTAGGCGTGAAAGAACATAGAACATTCGTCCAACATTCTATAGAAACAAAAATGGAACATGAGTCCTAGATAGAATATATGAACAATTAATTGAACTAAAATTTTAAATAAAATGTAAATACCTCTTTACTCCTTTTTTCACACATTAACCCAAAGGTTTGCATGAGAGACACAAAAAAAATAATCATCTCATCTGACTCATCCTTCCAAATATGCTGCAACAGTCTTTCATCTAGTTTGCCCCCATTTAAATTTCTCCAAAGCTGTTTCAGAGATGGCTAAAAAAAATAAAAGTACAAAAGTGTAATTTGTTAAATGCAACAAAGTAATTATTATTCTTCTTGTCAGTAGAACCTCTCTTTTAGGAAAACCTTATTGAAGCTTACTTGTGAAATGAATGAGAGGCAGATTAACACCACAGCTAACCTCTATTAGGAGACACTTTGGTGGGTCTTCTCTTAAACCTTATTGAAACTTACTTGTGAAATGAATGAGAGGCAGATTAACACCACAGCTAACCTCTATTAAGGAAACACTTTGGTGGGTCTTCCCTTAAACCTTATTGAAGCTTACTTGTGAAATGAATGAGAGACAGATTAACACCATGGCTAACCTCTATTAAAGGGACACTTTGTTGGGTCTTCCCTTAAACCTTATTAAAACTTACTTGTGAAATGAATGAGAGGCAGATTAACACCATAGCTAACCTCTATTAAGGAAACACTTTGTTGAGTCTTCCCTTAAACCTTATTAAAACTTACTTGTGAAATGAATGAGAGGCAGATTAACACCATGGCTAACCTCTATTAAGGAAACACTTTGGTGGGTCTTCTCTTAAACCTTATTAAAACTTACTTGTGAAATGAATGAGAGGCAGATTAACACCATAGCTAACCTCTATTAAGGAAACACTTTGTTGGGTCTTCCCTTAAACCTTATTGAAGCTTACTTGTGAAATGAATGAGAGACAGATTAACACCATAGCTAACCTCTATTAAGGAAACACTTTGGTGGGTCTTCTCTTAAACCTTATTAAAACTTACTTGTGAAATGAATGAGAGGCAGATTAACACCATAGCTAACCTCTATTAAGGAAACACTTTGTTGAGTCTTCCCTTAAACCTTATTAAAACTTACTTGTGAAATGAATGAGAGGCAGATTAACACCATGGCTAACCTCTATTAAGGAGACACTTTGTTGGGTCTTCCCTTAAACCATTGAAACCTGTGTGGCAGATATTAAATTTTTACAGCTAAACTCATCACACTGAAAAAAATTACCACAATGTTTACGTCTGATATTCACCAATGATTGACACCACTCAAAGAAGTAAAGTTTGCTAACCTGAATGCTGGGATCTATAACTGTGATGATTGTTTTAAACTTGTCAACTACTCCCATCAAATCTATAACAATTTTTTCTTTGAGGATCTTGTCATCTGGGTAGAACAGAATCTCACCGATATCATGCAAGTACTCAAGAAACAGTTTTCTGTCAGTTATCTTACAACGAGCAAGTAAATCATTAATCTAAAAGGTAAATAAATATCATAATGAAAAATGTAACGAAAAAAAAAAGTTTATTAATTACAAACTGATAAACATTTGTTGAAGATTCACCATAAACAGTCAATTACCACAGGCAGAAAAGCAGGGATTACTGTTATATTACTATCAATAACAAACTTGTATCCCACACAATTTCAAATGTAATGAAACAAGTTTTTTTTTCACTTTAATTAACACCATTCAATGCAACACTCAGAAAAACAGGGTTTAATGCTTTAATGTGATTTTAAGAATAAACAAATGTAATGTTATATTATGTTATGTTAAACATTAAAAGACACATTCATCAATCAATCTGTTAAAGATATTTATTCTAACCTCAGATGTTGGTAGATATAGTTTGGCTTTTCGTAACTGTTGTATTTCCAGAAGTACTTGCAGCCATTTGATTGGCAAAGTAAGAATCATCATCTGGACTAATTTTTGTATTTGGAGAATGATTTTAGAAGCACCGCTCTTTTCAAATGAGACACTGTTTTCAATGGTAAAGAGCTCTCCTTGATACACCATGTCCTCAAATGGTTTTCCTTCCAGGGCTTTCCAAAGTATATTCTCTATTTCTTTTACCTAAAATAAATAACATCATATTGGAATTATACTTATGCCAGGGGAAGATTTAGAGTGTGCCTAGCCCACCCCAACTCCTTGTGTAAAGTGCAAAAAGTGTTTCATTTAATTTATGTTACGCATTTACTTACCCAGTGTACATTGTATAATTATACCAATATAATTCAAAATGTGTGCTAAATCATAGATATTTGTATACCTTTTTATTTGTTTTATTATATCCAAATGAAAGATAAAATTAAGTTAAGTTAATCACAAGCCAGCACAGTACAGTAGTATGCTCATGACATGACGTATAATACAATCATACATGATTGCCAATGTTAGTGATGAAACTACATATTGTTTCCAATGAATTAATGACAATATACAATTTTGTACTGTTTAAAAGGAAATGTGATGACATATGTACCCTTTGTTGTCTTTCTTGTTCAGTTTTACCAAGGCTCTCATAATGTGTACCAATCAGCATTATCTTGTTATTTTGACCTTTTCTTACATTTACAAAAACTGAACGAATCCAAAACAGAATGAAGTCAAGATTTGTCATTCGATGTTCATACAGTTTTCCCTAAATAAAAAAAAATGAACAAAATTTACATTTTAAATTCTTTGAATTCTAGTTTGAAACATTGTGGCAAATTATCTATTATTATTATTAGCAGCACAAATTTATATAGAAAAACAACACTATCATGGAAGTGGAAATAACAACAATCATATATCAGGCATCTGCTATTAACAACACTATCATAGAAGTGGAAATAACAACAATCATATATCAGGCATCTGCTATTAACAACACTATCATGGAAGTGGAAATAACAACAATCATATATCAGGCATCTGCTATTAACAACACTATCATGGAAGTGGAAATAACAACAATCATATATCAGGCATCTGCTATTAACAACACTATCATGGAAGTGGAAATAACAACAATCATATATCAGGCATCTGCTATTAACAACACTATCATGGAAGTGGAATTAACAACAATCATATATCAGGCATCTGCTATTAACAACACTATCATGGAAGTGGAAATAACAACAATCATATATCAGGCATCTGCTATTTGCACAGTTTGTGTTAAGGTGAAGGATAACATGAAGGAAACATTTTATTTATGTACAATTACATAAACATTTTAAATTTGTAAAATCTACTTACAGTTGTTGGATCACGAACTTTAGCTGGGGCATTAAGACCTTCATTCATGTTGAATACAACACATACAACAGCATAAGATACCATGAATATCTAGTAAACATAATCATAATAGTCAATATTACAAACTGTTTATACACATGTGTCAGATACTGGCACAACTGATTATTTGATCCTTTTGTTTTCCTCACAAAGTGCATGTTCACCTTGGAAACATTTACAATCTTAATAATTGGTTTAATAAATAATGAATGTTTTATTCCATTCTTCCTCTCTCTCTCTCTCCCTCTTTGTTATCCATCTAGGCTAATATTACATTATGGTAGACATCAATGAATACTATTTTAAGTCTCTCAAAACTGGACACCCTTTGGCTGGCATAATATGTCTGGGTTTACAGAAATTCTGATATTCCAAATGTATTTTATCTTTTTTGACCTGAAGTCTGGTTTTGGTTTCTGGTAATTAGAGACTAGAGACTGAGTTGACTGTATTCAATTAAATGAAGAATAAAATAATTTATAATATTGTAATAATAATAATAATTGTATTTTATATCTGATACTGACATATTGTACTATATTAGATCCACATTTTTGTAATACCTTGGAGCAAGATTATAGGTTCTTAACGTCAAATCAAGTGAGCAAGCTTTTTGATTTCAGTGCTGATACTGTAACAAGGCCAAAAGACAAAGTATACACTGAAACTAACACAACCTCAGAAGAAGGCATGTATATTGAATATTGACGGCAAAACTAATCTCTATTAATAAAAATTAAATACACCAATAAAATTTACCCGTTGTATCACATGGTAAATTGGCTGACCACCAAAGTCCCAGATATTCATAACAAACTTGTTGCTATCCATTTTAGAGTCACCACCTTCTCTTGCAAAACGAAGTTTGGTTATAAATTTGTTCAAGAACCCTTTAGGAATTTCTGGTCTCTCAAGTTTTTCTTCATACACTGGTTCTGATATGATAAAACAATAATACACAATACAACAGTTTAATTCAATATCATAATCATAATCTTAATTTTAAAGACAGATGGAGGCAGGCTGAGTATATAGAGCAGGATTAGCAATATTTAGCACTTTATTTCTGATATTATTAATATATATGAACAGCACAATCAAGCACATTTCAAAATAAATATTTACCCTCTTTTTGTGGGCTTGGCTTTGGATTTGAACTTTTTGATGTTTCACCAGATTTGGCTTCTTGTTTTGATGTTGATGCTCCTGTGGGGTTTTTCTCTTTCTCAGGTCTACTTTCTGAAAAATGTGATGATATAATTAAAGATGATGCTATCTTGTTATAAATAGCATAATGTATTAACATTCATCATTATGCTTTATAATCAAATTAACTTGGCAAGAACAAAGGTTAGTGTAATAAATCATTTTTTGTCAATTCCAACCTGATCCAATTTGCCATCATCATTATAATATGTGTATCTTTTGTATTCTCTATTTGAATTCAAATGTCACAGCAGTAATCACAGCAAAATGCTGTATAAACCTGTCTTTTATTAAAACTTTTATATTAAATTTATTTTTAAAAATCTCTTTTGTACCAATTTTATATTGATTGGTATTTTCTGCCTTTATGTTTATACTTTTAAATTTATTTTACAGCAGATTACAATAACAATAATGACATTTTAAGTAAATTTGAATTAACTTTCATTAAAATCTTTTACCAGATTTTGTTTCCTGTTTTGATGGTCCTGCTCTTGGTGTGTATCCTTTTGTATGGCGTGGACTTTTCAACATTTGTTTAACTGTGACATCAGTGACGGCATCCTGATACATGTCTAAAGCTTTTCAATTAAAAAATGTTAATAAAATCATATATATTATTTTTTACACTGTTACATATTGGTTTTTAAAAAACATTGAAACCATTTTAATGATGTTGTTGCAATAATTGATCCTCCTTGGTCAAAGTGGATAACAATTATATGATATTAAAATGGCATATTACTTATTTGGTCTAAAAATACAAAAAAACATTGCGACATGACAGTGCATGAGAATTTTAAAACATCTATTTTGGTTGTTTTTTAAGCAGCATGTATCTGAATAAAGTGAATACTTACAAATATCCTGCGTTGTTTCTTTCAACATTTCTTTGTTACTGGCATCTGGTGTACACACCGTTGTTTTTACCATTGCATCTGTTATTATATGCAATGGATTAAACCTATGACAAAATGACATTATATAATTATAAAAGAATGTTTTTTTTTTTTTTTCATTTCATTTCATTTCTTTTATTTCGTCTCACATACTTATAACAAAAAATAACAAACAATAGAGAGAGACAGGATTCCCAAAAGCGAACTAAATCAAACTATCAAGTGGGTCTCCAAGGCAAAACATAATCATCCAACAGTAAAATACAAAATTACAACATTAAAAACAATGTGAAGATATATTATTATTATTATTTTATTATTATTATTACTGTTATTATTATCACAGATATCAAATGAAGTTTCAATTATCGTGGATTAATGGCCGATTGTTGTAAAAGAATAAAAGGAAATATTTTGCTTAAAATAACATTTTAATTTATTAATAAATAAGCCTAAGTTAATCGGGAGCGTATTTCTAAGATCATGAGGCAACCTATCCCATGAGCGTTGAAACTGCTTAAATGTAGAAAATTTAGAATTGTCAGTCCTACCAAACTTGTGAACAAATCTTAGATCATTGTCACGCCTGAGGTTAAACTGAACAAAATCAAAAATTTTAAAATTATATTTGTTATAGAGACATTTGGAAACAAAGGAAATCAATAGGTAATTTATACGACCATCAAAGGACTGAAGACCAAGAACTCTAAGTCTCTGTTCATAAGACAGGGTGCCCCAGGATTTAGGTATACAAACCCTGGTTGAACCCTCTCTAAAGATTCAATCTCTCCCTTTCGATACGGAAACCACGCCGGCATCCCATACTCCATAATAGGTCTAACAAGAGCATTAAAAAGCTTCGGGATAACGATGTGGTTTCTAAAACGCACGACCCTCATGATAAACCCCAGAAGCCTGGACGCCTTAGCCTTAACATTTGCGACATGGGTACCCCATTCAAGCTTGTGTGTAAAGGTAATCCCAATATATTTAAAACACTCCACCCTCTCAATAACGTTCTTCCCAATTAGATAATTAATTTCACTGTTCTTAAGTTTGGCTGATCTAGTAAACCGTATGTGCTTACATTTAATAGGATTAAGCGGTAATTTATTAAGAACACTCCAATTATAAATTTCGTTTATGTCGTTCTGGCCTTAAAGCGTTAAAATAACATATAATCTGTGCTTTCTTCTGGAGATACAAGGTCAAAGGCTTAAATGACTTCCCTGCACTTTTTTTTTAATTATTGAACAAGCCATTCTAATGTTACAATAGTTATTCACTTTTGACAAAAAATTGATGGAAACGAACAATTATTTAACCTAATAAAATCATAATTTTAAAAAAGAGTAGTAAACTGGAAGCCCATTGTCTGAAAATCAATGGGTTTGTATTTAATTTACTGTTTTTTATTTTTTATAAGCTAAATCATTATTTTTTAAATAACCTGATTAAAACTATTCAATGTTTGATTTTAGTATCCTTTATTTTTTGCATAAAAAAGAAAGGGACTGTAAATTATAAACGTAATATCCTTTATAGTATCCGATTAGGTCATAGTTCAAGAATTTAGATTTTCACTCCGATGAAGTACATGGTTACTGAGTTGTTCCATCCAACCCAATATATTTATAGAAAAGACAACTTCAAAGAAGGGACACAGACCAATGCTATCAAGTTGTTTGATAGCCTTGCACACTAGACTAATAAAAGTGGTCTATTCTGTTGGCCAGGGAAAGATTAACAAAAATCAAGAGACACCTCAACATCTTGTGATTAAGTTCTTGACATGGCCACAAGTTTCAATTCAATTCAATTCAAAATTCTTTAATCATCCCACACGGGGCAATTCAAATAAAAAGGTCTGGATTAAAATGATCTTAAAAAATATACAAAAATCACAATAGTGATGTTTGAGCATTGAAGTAGTGAAGGGAAAAACGGGTTACAAGCAACAAAATACAGTACATGGGAGGTCTACACTAAGTACATTTTTGGGTATCTATATGTATGCCTACCTATGCCTACCATATCCAGTGAACACAAAAACCGAAGGTGGGATTTTAACGCATTTCTAATTATACCATTTCCACAGTTTTTGACAGTTTTTGACAATTTTCGGGTAGGGAACACAAATATCTTTAAGTGCAGTTTTCCTTGCTCATAATTTTTGGTATCAATGTATAAAGCAATGTCTCTTTATTTTGATGTAAGTTGATTGTAATTCGAAAATGAATGACGTCACATAAGGACATAAGGTTATGTATTGTCCCCCAAAAACATGAAAAATGAAGGTTAATTACATCAGACTTTGATCATGTTTTCACTAAAATGACAAAATAAATGGTTAAATTTGACTTGTTTGCTTTAAATTACAGTTTTTTCAGATAAATCTTTTTTTTCAATCCCAGTTTTGGTCAAAGTGGATAATAACTATTATATGACATTAAAATGACATAATCAACAAAAAAAATGTAAAAACATATTTTTTTAGTGGGACAATACATCTTTAAATAATGAACATTTAAAACATGTAAATATTATTTTTAAGATATGACTAATATATCTACAATTCTCATATATATATATAATATGATAGGCCTATGATTCATTTAAGCATCGTTATGCACATGTTTATAGCTATGAATATGTACGAACACAAGTTAACAAAACACTAAGTTCTAGATTATTAAACAATTTTGGGTAGGGTATGATAAAAAATAGCCATAAGTACATTTTTTCTTGTTCAAACATTTAATTCTTTATATCAATGTATAGCGTAATGTCTACTCTACATTTCGGTATTAATGTATTTGATTCAATTTGAATTCAGTTCAAATTTTATGCCATTAGTACCTTACAAATAACATATCCTGAAATCAGAAAAAATACAAACTTTTGTGACACCATCAGTATAACAAAAATGTATTCCCCAAAGTTTTTTGTTTTTTATCCATTCACACAAGGTCTATAGAATATATATAATCAAGAACAACGCAATTCAAGTGTTACCATAGACGTTGTGAAGCTCAAAACTTTGGCCAAAATTGGATTTTTTACCACAAGTAAAAACACCCCTATTGAAAATAAATGGTACGGTCCATTCTCATGCCCGACCAACAATTTTTTGCTTTCAGTTTGTTTATAAATCTTTCATCATCTTGTATTAAAAGTTAAATTAAATTTCAACCATACGGAAAAATTACAAGAAAATGCTGTAATTTTTAAAATGGCCGTTACTATGGCAACAAGACAGATATCAAAAATAATTTTATCTGTGCATGTTTCAACCAAACCTCTTTCACTGTGCAAATTTTAAAGAAAATCTATTTTTTTGACTTGGCCACCTTTAGGTCGATATTTATAGACAACTGCTCAAGTGGTTAAATGTAATAGTTGTAATTGATATAAAGTATGCTTACTCTTTTTTTAAAAGAGAATTGATAGTAGAAGTTTTTCCAACATTCTCAAGTCCTACAAAAATAGTTCTTCCTTGATTAAACTCTGTTTGTCCTTCTTTAAGTGCATTTTGAAATGCTTTCACCGCATCAGGTCCTCGTGCCAATATCTCCTCTGGAACATGCACATCTTAAAAAACAAAAGGTACAATAAATATTGTATAACTTCCTGTTTGTTTATATACTACATGATAGAAATTATACTCTATAAAATTTGAACAGTTTAATATGCACTAAGAATGTCTTATGAATACCTCAATCATTACTTGAAATAAATTAAGGTCATAATAGCAGAGTACAAAGATTAAGGTATACTCTATATAGAATAAAATACTTCAGCAATTCGTCACAAAAAACAGATGACTGATTTTCATCAAATGCAACAATTGGTTTGATAAATATGTGGTACTAATAAGGTATATGCCAACACTTAAGCTTATAAGCCGATGCTCACAAATGCGACCAAAATTTAGATGTAGACATTTCTGCATATTCAAAAGTTTTTTCATTTATTATTATAAACACACAGAATATTGTTACAAAGCCTTTAAGAACCTTATAAATTAGAAAGTTTAGTCATTCTGAAGGCTATCTTACGGTTTTATTTACTTACTTTCAATTTTATCAGCCACATCTTTTTCCTCAGCTTTCCTGAGAGCTGCAACAAGTTCTGAACGCATGGACTTCTTAGTAACCTTAGCCTGCCATGCGTTCAACATGTCATAAGTCTTTTGTTGGCTGCTTTCATCTAGTAGTTCAAATGAATTTATATCTTCTTGTGTCATTCCAAGATTAACTGCTATTAGTTCCCATTTATTGAAGGCGTTATTGGCAATGTATATTAATTCTTTGTTTGTAATATCTAAATAAAATATATATTATACTGTTTATAAAATATTCTAATAAATCCTAAAATATTAGTATTTTGTTAGTTTGATTCCATCTACCCATCTCAATTTCTAGATCTAAATTACCCAAATGTAATTTTATGAAATGTTGACTTTGTCTATAGTTGTTTTATAATATGTAAATAAAATAATAGTTCAATCACGCTAAACTCCTTTTTATTTCTTAAATGTAAATTAACATATCATTTTTACAAGCAGTTTATTTTATAGATATTGTGAATACCAAACTTCTCCATAGCAAATATAACAAAAAGATACCTAATGTTATAGACCAAGATTAATTTTTTTATTCCTTTTTTTATTGGAAACAATAGCCCATATATATATGGGGCATTGAAATTGAAGAATATTCATACCTGACGATGTCATTTCGATGTAAGGTAAAGGTCCACCTAAACAAGTAAAATGAATGTGTACATCAAGCTTTTCAGTGCAGAATTACAGATTGGAAATTATATAAAGGACAAACATATTTTTAAATTACCTTTGGGACCAACATATAGATATTTATAACAGAATTAGTAGCAAAAAATGGAAAACAGGATAAAATGCACAACTGAAACCATATTACACATTGCCATGCCATGAAGTACCGTACGCCTTGTGTTAGATAACAAACCTAACGCTGCGAGTCTGAACATACCCTGTACCAACAGTAGTTGAGATGAGCCGCTATTTGAATCAATCTACTTTTTTTTTATAAATCATATTTTTTAATTTGTTTGACTATATGACTGACTACAAATACTACAGGATAAAAAGTGATCATTAATTCTATTTTTAGAAGTTCATGCTTTTATTTGCAGCACAATGTGTTTTTTAACTTACCATTCAAAATTGCAAGTATTTCTGTTTTCTTCTGTTCACCATCGTATTTATCGCACACATTTTCATTATAGATATCAGATGCACACTCTCCATTCTGACAATCAAAGTGTTTGTGATTTAAAATAACAATATTAGCAATTCTAGTTATAAGCATAAGTTCTGATAAATCCCTCAGCTACTCTTTAAAAAAAAAAATTAAAATTCAGCTTAATTTCATAATTTGCAAGAACATACTAAACCAAAAGATAAGCCAAACTAAATAATACTAATATGTGAAATAACCCTGGCCATTAAAAAAAATCAAATTATGACAGACTAAATAAATATATTTCATAATAGGCAAATTCTAGATATTTCAAAGGTCAATAACTTTACTTTTGTCAATATCTTTAAAAAATATGCCACTGGACTAAATCTACTTCCACTCAGTGTGATTTTATGCATTAAAATCACTAAACCCATTTGCCACGATATTTTTCCCAGGGTGTCGGACACATTAATTCAAAGCATGATGTGAAATCAGCTGAAATAAAATATTTATGGGGTTTTTTGACCAAAATCATTATTTTCATAAGCCATATAATAACCACACATGCCATTAGATCTAAACTAATTAAATACATGCTCTGAAAGAATTTGAACAAAATAAATCATTTTTGGTCTAAATCATGTAGCTTACTAATAGTCCAAAAGTAACCTGCAACTGAAATAAATGTTAATGATGAGCAACTCAGAAGATAAATTTAATATCAAATGATATGTCAACAACTATAATTTAAAGAAATATAGAACAAATACTTATGTAGTTTCATTATTTATATTATATGTATTTAATTATATAACATATACTTCAGTATACAGTTAAATATGAGACTAAAAGTAAAAATAATGGAAGCATGCTGTTTAAACAATTCAATTTAGATTTACAATTTAACAATACAATGTGAATACTGTAATGGAAAAATAAAAAAGAAATGTTAATCACTATAAATATATACGATATTAATTTTAATATTTCTGTAATTAATTCCATCAAACAAATATACAGGTACATGTGAGGAGGTGGATGGGCAATAGACTGCTCGAGGGTCAGACAAGAAGAAAATAGCTTGTAATATTTTCAATGATAATTCTCCTGAGGACGATCAAAGCATATTGATCGAAACGTCGAGAAAATCAACAGTTTTTTTCAGAACTAATATACATGGTGTACCGCAAACTTTATATCAACAAACAATAATAAACCTTTTTGTTTCTATTTGTTATATTTTATATAACTTTTAAAAAAAAAGAATAGAACTAAACTTTATTATTAAAATAATTGCATTGCAGTACTTAATAACAAACTAACCTTATTTTTCTTGCTAATGTCCATAGGTCCTTCCTTTATGAAGAACACAAAGGCATTTTTGTGTTCTTCATAAGTTAACTTTTCTTGAGCAATTATATGCAGAGCATTGTCTCCATTCTTGAAAAAAGTGAAAAAAAAACAAAGTGCACAAGCTGTACTAATACTGTGAATATTATATTTTGATTGTACATACAACCCTTTAATATAAACTCTCCAATTTCATTTACGAAACATGGATGATTTATAAATGATATAATCAAAACCTACTGAATGTTTACCATTACTTATCTATCATTTGATTGATTATATTGATTGATTATATTTACTGAATACAAAAAGAGCATATTTATTTAGCAAGATATCTGGAGAGAAAAAACCTTTTCATTTAAAGGACATAGTTCTTTAGTGAAATTTCAATATACTTTGCAAATTGCAGACGATAAAAATGGTATACTTGGATATCAGTTATAATACTTTATGTTTGATTCAGCTTAGAATTCATTATAATGCTATACAAAAGCTTCTTGTCAGCTTTTTAAACTATTTTACATCAAATCTTTTTGAATCAAAAGATAAAATATTTGGTTTTATCTCAATATCTCTATGGTTTTATATACTTTTTGCTTTAAGATTCTATAAATAGGTTGGTGAATTTACAGTGGAATCAATAATACCTACAATAATATCATGGCACTAGCCAGGTACAGATATAGGAAGTTTGCATAGAGTGTGGTACACAAATAGAATGCACTAATTTGAGGATAACAAATATAGGCCTAAAGAACATTTAACATTCAGGATTGAATGGTGGTAGCTGATCAACTTGGATAATAATATGGTAAAAAAAATGCAGATTATTCTGTCCTAGTGATGGAGCGAAATGGTGAGGGGGTAGGTGCAGCAAATAGTATAATCCTCACAGTATTGTGTACACTGTGATATTTACAATACGATGCAATAATACATGCATAATTATATGAAATTACTAGATATACTGTGTATACAACTTACATTGTTTTGCTGGTTCACATTAGAACCAGCATCAACTAATGTCATACAGCATGCAGTTTGACCTTTGCATGCAGCTATCAAGAGTGGTGAATTTCCATCCTAAAAAATAGATTATAATATGTCATACAACTATAACAAACCTCTTTAGCAATACACAGTAGAAGCATGACCATTAATAATTGTGGTGTAATTAAAAATATTTTTCAATATATATATTGTTATTATTTAATTTAATCATGATTATAATAAAAAGTTTACCCAGTGAAGATATACATTATTGAATATTTTGAATGTTAAATGTTCTTTAGGCCTATATTTATAATTTTTTTCAAAAATAAACATATTTTAATGTTTATTGTGCAAACATGATGTTTTTCACCGCTATTATATTGTAACTATCTATATATTTTGGTATTAATATGTTATACATAATATAAATAATCAAAACACATGACCATTGTAAAACTTTTGATGAAGTTTTATAAATTGCACTAAATGAATCAATGGTTAAAAATGTCTAAAATGGCATTTCAACTAAGTATTAAATAGGCTGTGTACATCATAAGTTAACAGTGTTTAGTCTCATTGAGCTTTATACTGTAGCTCCATAATTTGGTAGACTGCAATTGTATTTTAAGAACAGCACTTAAAATAAATATAATATAAAATAAATACAATTGAAAGATTTTAATGTAAATGATTTTAATTAAGATAATTTACATTGTCAGATCTCACTCTGAATACATTTAACCATTTCACATTAAACATTAGTGTGGTAAAAGACCTACTTGACAAACAATACATTATATGGACACATTTAATATTAAAAACTCATTACAATCTAGCATTTGAGCAGAGAAATATTATTGAGAAAGGTTTTCATTTAATTTTCTCTCTGTCACCTTATTCAAGCTGTGACAATTGTATTTATCATGGCTCTGCACAACCATGAACATACATCAGAATGGTTGTCAATATTATAATTATTAATAAAGGACAAAATAAAATCTGATCCCATCATAATGCACTTTTATATGATGATCTAGCGAACTCAAGTAGAATAATATAGGTGGTTTCTTGTGTCTTGTGTTGGAAGGCATTGGATAATAAGACACAAAAAGGTGTACAAGGGTGTCTTTAGCTGTGATTGATAGGCTGCACTATCATAGACGGGTAGATGTTATTGTGTATTAAATAGTTTAAAAAAGAGATGATAGCATTCGGTTTATTCTATTAAAAAAAGTGGTAGGTTATATAGGTTCGATAATGTTACTATTGTAGTTTTAATGGAATGAAACTATGTTATGGAATGAATCTACAAAGGCATAGTATTATGCGCTGTTTAAACACTGTATTCATGTTGGATAAGGTATTCAGATTAAGGTGTATGTATATTCAGATGGGTAGTGTAAATCCCATATTATTTTTTTTAAGCAATTTAATAATTATAGAAACTACTAATTCATTTTGTTTCAGTTTTGTTCAGAAATATATGTTTGATGTTCTTCTGAATTCAGTTTTGTGAGCATAAAATAATATCATGACTTGTTTGCTCTATTAACACACGTACCCAATTAATGAAAAGGGCGTTGCAAACTACAGAAAGCCACTAATCTCTTCTCTGTATTGACATCATGCTCTTATACTCTTTCATGGTTTTATACTTTATGCACTTTGTCATTCTCTTATACACGATGTTAAATGCACCAGGGTTCTAGCACTGTCTTTTTTTCTCTTTTCTGGCTTGAACCAGCACTTTTGTTTATTCATTCAATGACATGATTAATACAAGTTAATCAGTAATATGTAATACAGTAGTTGTCATAAATCTACAATCTTCATAATCTATTTGATCATTGTTGTCAAATATAATCCTACTTTTTTTGTAATTGTTGTATATCTTTCTCAATGTAATATTCAAAATAAAGACCAAAAATCATTCATTCACAACAAGACACAATTCAATGAATCCGCAATATTTGTTGTTGTTCTAAATATTGCATCTTTATAATCTGTTTAAATTGTTATTATCCAATGTAATTCTTCCCTTTTCTTTCTTTGTTTGTGTATTCTTTAACCTTTTTATCCATGTATAATAATGTGTATATAAAACATTCAAAACAAAAAAAAGCATTATATAATATAAACATTAAAAAGGCGTTAGCATTATAGGAATGCTAAATTTTTTAAGTCATTGATAATCAACTTAAATAGTATCCAGAAATTTTTGCACACTGGCTGAATATTTAATTCAGATAGTATCGTAATATCAGGTATAGTATAGAGTCGGGGCCTGTCATCACAATCACCATGGATATGTGACTTAGTAACACATATTATTTTCCTTTTAGTATATATATTATTTTAACTTTGAAAGAATCAAATGGAGCTCAGGAGGCCATGCTTTATTTATAATACAAAAAAAAGGATTTTATCTCTGTCCACAGTTTTACAGACTGACACGTCTCAAACTTTTGGGATTCATTAAAAAATAAAAGATAGAACCTTGATAATATAAGTTATAATATAATAATAATAATAATAAAATCATTTTTGTAATAGAGCTTATTCATAAACATAATGTGTGCATAAAACATATGCAAAATAAAATCTAAAAATGACCACAAAGATTACAACAGGAAAAATTGATTAATAGATTAATACAATTTAAAGAAGTTAATAATAACACATACATGTAAATATTTTTTTTCATACTCTATAAAGAGATGTAAAATAATTTTGAAATATCGTTGATATGAATAAACTATTTGATTTGTTTTCTTAATAGTTATTAGTAATTTATAAATTCATTTCATTTCAAGTAACAGTATTACTTCTTCTTTCAAATAAAACGTTAACATTTGAAAAAAAAAAAAAATTAAAATAAATAATAAATATACTTCTGCTTAAAAAAAAAAAACTTTGCTAAAAAGAAGAGGCTAAAGCCCTAGAAGTTATACATCAATTGGATTACTCCAAATTGACACTTGTGGCGGGCAAGCCAGGTACAATAAATGTAAAAAATGATAAAAAGAAGAGGCTAGAGCACTAGAAGTTATACATCAATTGGATTACTCCAAATTGACACTTGTGGCGGGCAAGCCAGGTACAATAAATGTAAAAAATGATAAAAAGAAGAGGCTAGAGCACTAGAAGTTATACATCAATTGGATTACTTCAAATTGACACTTGTGGTAGGCAAACCAGGTACAATAAATGTAAAAAAATGTGTGAAATGAAAAAAGAAGAACAAAAAGACAGAACAAAACACACACAAACAAAAAAACAAATAAACAGGAAGCATAAAGACAATAAATGGTAATTATTGTAATTTAGTATAGCCATGGGGCAGAGGAGATGAAAAACGGCCAACAATAATCATTTAAAATATACAGTAACTAGAAATTGCGAGACGTCGTTAGCGCCCGTTGAAAAATACAATAACAAAGCTATAAAACCTACACTAATTAAGAGCCATTGTCTGTAAGAATCAAAGAAATATCAAAAATAGTGGCAGACTCAAAAAAAATGGATTTCTTTCAAATTTTGCACATGGTTATATATGTGTTGAGAGAAATCAAATATGAAGTATTTTTTATTTCACACATGTATTTCCATGGCAACGGCAAAATTTGAGTTTATGCGGTTTGTTAGTTTGTTTTTTTTACGAAAGAGGCAGAATATTATATTTTTACAAACTTATATCTCTTTTTTATAATGGAAACAAGGGATTTTATATATTTAAACACATTACAGCCTCTAATATACCTATTGTCATGATGGATTATTTATACTTTATAGTGCATTATATCGGACGCTTAATGATCTCCTAGTTTTTTTCACAGCATTACTTGCGTGGATATCACAATACATTGCATATTTTGAACTATCATTCGCGATTATAATCTTAATTAGAGTAAGAACCAATCATTTAATGATAATCCATTTCGCGTATACAAAAGATGATACCTGTAGTACTTTCACTTTCCAAAGCGTATCAAAAGGGCTGGTTTGGGATTCATCTGAATCTTTTTCTTTTTTTTTTGGTCTTTTGTGAGTTTGTTTATGTTATAAATATTATATTTTTAAAGCATATTTTTTCCTTTCGTTTAAATGTTACAATGTTAAAAGTAATAAAAACATTGCATTCGTTATTTTAAATTTAAAAAAAAGTAATTTAAATATATAAAATAATTAACAAAATGCCAATAAAAGACGATAAAAATTGATTAAAAACGTACTTTTGACAGTTGTTATTATTCTATAAAGCTTGTGTTCGTGTTCGGGTAGAGAGGCTATAAACTCAGGGGAGGAATATAAAATACCCTCCCTTTTCACCAAGACAAAAATGAATGAGATGAGTAAGAAGAATGCAAAAGTTTGAAAAATAAGGTATTTAGAATGGATAGCATGGAATGATCTATTTAATGAAAACCGTAAGGTTAGAGTCCATACACTGTGCAAGTCCAAAATAGTATTTTGGCTGTGTGTGTATGTGAGACGCTTCATACCTAGATGTAAAACTTCGAAACCGGAACAGTTTGCTTGATATGCAGATTTTTCTTAACCTTTAGACCACTGGGGTTTTTATGGTATTTTTCAACTTCGATTGGATAGCGAATCTTTTTCATCCTCGTCGTATTACGGAGGAGCATAGATATATGTTTATAACTATCAAAACGTACTAAAATAGTCTAACAGTTTTTCTTTTACGTTAGCCCACTTTTGTTCAGCTTTGATAAAGTTACATGCGTTTTCATATTTGATTAAATTGGAAAGTTCCGTTTTGTATACGTTCCATATTGTTTGTGAAACATTTTCTTCCTTTAATAAATTATTATAGGTAAAACATGACTTATTAATACAAAAATAGAAAATAGAAATAAGTTCATTTATGAGTTTGCTGTTAGTATTCCCTGTAACAATGTTTATCCAACTGGAAAATTGATGCTGTGTTTCGTTTGCAGGGAAACACGTTACAATCATTAAATCAAACTTTCTCCAGACTGGTTGGATTGTTTTACAAAGAAATATCATATGTTTTTCATTTTCTATTTCAGTTTTACCTTTTTGCATAGGTCAGTTTCCACTATCTTCCATAATTTCAGCTTTACACTACATGCTAGAATTCTGTGCGACAGCTTGAAATTAAATCCAGTCCTTCGTTTTTAAGGAGCGCGAGCGCGATCGCGCTCCTCCTTAACAAGATTTAAGGAGAGCAACTAATCGCGCTCCTTAAATCATGGACATTATAAAAAAAAACAACCTACGTTTCGCGCCTGTACAATAATAACACGCGAACGAAGTCAACATACAAAACTCATTTATAATAGAGCACCAACAACAAAACATGCGGTTTGTTTGCCAGACCTATTATTATACATGGTCTCGTCTTCGCTTAAAATAGGACCGACTGTGTAAAACTCAACATCATGAACACACGACGTGCGTAGGCGTGAGAAACCCAAAGAGATCATTGATGCATAGAGCAAAGAAACCAAGAGAAAAAATCACGTGGTGCGACGATAGAGCCATTGTGTGACTGTGTACAAAGGTCTCGTGGCTCTGCGCAGTCGTACCACCAATCTCTGTTGAGACTGACTGTAAACGGGATAACGGATGCTATTAGTTCTTAAATATTTTCTAGATAGATTTGTTCTAATTCCAAACATTAACAATTCTTGATTTTTAATAATACAACATCATGCACTTTCACGTGCAACAGTGTTTTTTTTTCCGATAATCAATTTTGTTTTTATGTTTACGCTACCACTGCGCGGGTTAAGTGTTGTTTTTATGCATGTTATATTTTTTGTATATAAATATGCTAAGTAACACAATTAAATGCAGTATTATAAAAACATTTTTGTTTCAAATAAACAACTGTTCAAAATATGTTGTATTTCTTCGTTTTAAAAACATTCTGAAGTAACACCTGTGTCTATTCAAAGAATTGTCTTATCTCGCGAACACGTCAGATGTTTTTGTTTATTTTTGTGAAAAGTTTTAAGCTGCTTTATCAACTACCCGCTGACAACGAAGATCAAAGAGAGCCGAAAAAATAACAGGGCTGCTAATTGTTTTTATTTTTCTGGAACATGGTACCAAATCGTCTGTGACCCTGTAATCAACATCCTGAATTTAGATAATGAATAAATAAGATGAAATTAACAAGTAGACTATTGTCATTATTCCGTCGCGTTCACCGAGTCAACATGGCTGCGGCCGAAAAAGGAAAACCTATACAATTATCAACATTCAACGCTTGGAATTTTTCAATGTTTGGATATGAAACAAAAATTATAAATGCCAGAGATATGGTTACGAAAATCTGGTGCAAAGTTTGCATAAAGTATATAGAGAAAATAAAGGGAGATGGTCGAATCCGTGGTCAGGCTTTAAAGGACATTGTGAAGTACGCTGAAGGATCCTCATTCATCTCGAAACATACTGCTCAACGACACCTATCATCAAAGGTGAGTTGCATAAACATATTTTAGATATTTTCTACTGTTAATTTTAATTTATTTGAAAATAATATACAAAAAAACTGCGTAATTACAAATTGTTTTATTCACATGACAACCGTACAAATCAATTATTCTATTTTTTATTATTTTTCTCGGCCGAGAACCGCGTCGTTCAACTAAGCCCCAATGTTGTTTACTAAAAAGCACGTGGTGCGATAGCCACGGTGACTACAATATTGTCTCGTGGTTTTGCGCAGTGACTGTTGTTTGTATATTTAGTAACTGTTTTGTAAATAATAATAAATAATATCATATAAAATAATCCTTAAATTGTATAATCACAAATTGTTTTACGTGACAACCGTACAAAAGGATTATTAGTTCTACATAATCATTTTTCTCAGCCGAGAACTTTATCGTTTTCAATTATAGGTCCATGGTTCAACCAAACCCCGCCTCACAGACGGGTCGCGCCAATAGGAACTAGTTGTTTTAATAAAAGTGACTGACATGGAAAAAAGTCACGTGCTTTCGATCAAAAGTTATTTATAGCTTTAACTTGTGTTAACCTAAAATAATGTTTTATATTTGTTTTAAAAAATAGCAATTTGTAGGCAAATTAATTTCTTAATAAAATTAATCTAAACAAAGTTCCGTTTTAGAATAAATTTTAATGAGCTAAGATTTAAGAATAGAAATAAACTTTAGATGTATTGTATCTAGCGTGAAATTCTGTTTTTCGTGGTGTTCGGATTTACAATACATGCTCCATTTGATCGCTAGCACATCTCGTTGAACGACAAGGAGCCGCCCAGGGTAAGCATGCGGCGGTGTACCATTTGAAGATTGTGAATAAAAGCTGTGCTGTCCAGGGTTCTCGTTTCCATGGCTACTGTTATCCGTTCATGCCGCAACATTTTGTTTACATAAAACAAGAAATCGGAGCTTGTATTTTCGACTGCGGAGTAGACAAACACAAGATTTAATTGATAAAAATTATGATAGGAATACTTTATTTTTGACAATTAGTTTTGGAGACAGTTAATTGACTTGCTGTTAATAATATGCTTATTATTATTACTATACTATTATAATAAAGTAAATATATTCTTTAAAATTATTCATTACTGTACATGACTTATTGATTAAATAGAAAAATATTTTACCACCCCCCCCACCCCCCTGAATTTTTATAAATAAATAAAAAAAAATTGAAAAAATTATTGAAAAAAAAAACTAACCCTAGTTGTTCGCAATGTCTTTTTATTAATAATCATTGTTATGTTTGCTTTGCGTTTAAAGGCTCACAGCATTGGTCTAGACTACCAAAAATTACTAACTCCGGGTGAAGAGGACAGTGGTGCTGGTCCATCTACTGCTATCAAGCGAACACAACCCTGTATTGATTATGCAATACACAAACAAGCATACGATGCATACAGAAAGTTGATGAAAACTGCTTACTGCTTAGCTGTTGATGGGCTACCACTTACTTCATTTAAGACCCTTGTGAGGGTGCAGAAAACTAATGGAGTAAATTTAATTCAAGGCACAGAAAGCAGCGATAAAGCAAGAGAGTTTGTAAGTGAAATTGCTGATGCTATTCGTCAGAAGATTGGTTCTCTCTTGTCCACTTGCAATGCATTTTCAGTGCTCAGTGATGGGTCCCAGGCAAGGAAAACTGGGAATGAGAAGGAGCTTTTAATGGTTCGCTTGTTAAAGAATGGCGGGCCAGTATATTTTGTTGTTGCATTGGAAGACATAGATAGTTTTGGAGATGGTACAGCAGAGAATCTTTTTAAATCAATTGATGAGGCACTTCAGGAAAAGATTAAGATCCCCAAAGACAAGTATATCAAAGCTTTGGTATCCGCTACAGCAGATGGAGCAATCTGTGAATACAGGTTGGTTGTTATAAGAAAATTTAACTTTTATATTTGTTCTCCTCAAAACAAACAATCATAATGCAACTTTCGTTCCCTAATTTATTTTTCTTCTGATGAAAAATTTATGATATTTAATAATTTAGAATTTTATGTACATTTGTTTATTTTTTTTTTCTTACAGGAATCTATAATGGTCTTCTGGTAAGAATTGCAAGGGCTGGACGTCCATGGCTCATTAAAATCCACTGTACCTCACATAGGCTAGAGCTTGCTGTAAAATACACGTTAATGAAGGAAAAATCATTTCAGCAAATAAAAGACCTAATGATAACAATTTTTTACCTGATGAAACGTTCAGAGAAATTTAAACGCCATTTCGAGGAAACAGCGAAAGCGTTGGATGTTCAGATATATAAATTCCCAAAGGTACATGGGACACGTTTTGTAAGTCACCAGAGGAAGGGAGCCCGTATACTCCTCCATAACTGGATCCCATTAGCCCAGGCTATTGAGAATTCAATTGCCAACAAACAACACAGTACATTAAATGCAAAGCTGCAAGGTATCCTTAAGCACTTAAGAGATTCACAATTCCTTGAAACAACTTGTCTATATTATGAGATGTTAACAATTGTCTCCTCTCTGTCTCTTCAATTTGAGAAAGGAGACATTCACATTTTTGAGGTGATGCCATATCTAGAAACAACGAAGATGCGGTTACAAGATTTGCTAGATGGGGAAGATGCATCCACCTTGGTCACAACAGCTGGCTTCACCTGCAGCAATGATCACACAATCTCTCGAGAACTCCCGAAAACTGGACACATGAGGAGAAGACAGGTAAATCGAGAATTTGTTTCAGTATCGTACAACAGAATGAAATTGACACAGAGGCGACATGCTGCTCCATTGCAGACCAACACAGTCAAAGAAAATTCTGCGACTGGTTTGACACAGCGCATTGATGATCGATTTGCTTCATTTAACCATAGTATATATCCACATACTTCTTGGTTAAATCCAGCCAACTGGAGAGAAGATTCAGAATCTGAATTGGAATCAATGAGTTTGGTCTCGGATCATTTTGCAAGTACTTTGGAAGCTGCTGGTTTTGACCACTCAAAAGTCAAGCGAGAGTGGAAAAGTTTGAAGATTGTCTACAAGAACTTCTACCAAGGAATGTCGACTAAAGAACTGTGGCAAAAAGTACTTGAATACAGGAAACATGAATATGCAAATGTGTGTCTGTTAGTTGAAATTGTGATGGCCATCGGAGTAAGCAATAGCACTGTGGAGCGTGGCTTTAGCATGCTCACAGCAATGCTTTCAGATCGAAGGTTGTCACTTCAACATAACACCATGGAGAACCTTCTCCTAATAAAAGCAAACGATGGCCTGTGGTCGAAAACGGAGAAAGAAGAAATTATTGATTATGCACTAAATCATTACATGCAAACCAAGCGACGAAAGCTCCAACTATCACAACAGGAAAGCTACGTGGTCCCTATAATCAGAAATAGAGATGAGTCTTAGTCAAGTGAAGAGGAAGAAGGATCGAATGATTCTAGCGACAGCGGCGATTCTGAGCCAGAATTAATGGACATGCTGTACTTTGACAGTGAGGAGACCAATACTAGCATTTCTTCTGACTCGTCATTTTGAATCATCATAATCAATTCTGTTAACACTCAGCTGATATAATCGCACTGTCTGCTGTCTTGTTATTATGCATGTTTAGTACTGTGTATTACATTTTTGATTTGTCAATAGGCCCTAGACTGTATTAAAGGGCGAAGTCTGCGCTGGTTGATTGTATAATATAGGTAGTAACTGTTATATTTATAACTGTTTTTTACTTTGTTTTAATAAAATAAATGTAAAAAAATAAATATAAATAAAAAAATGTGTTTGAAGACTAAGCTTTGTAGTAAAAGTTGTTTTTTTTCCATTATGCAAACATTGCCAAAACACATTTTTGATGTATTTTCTTCAAAACCCCCAGAATTTTTTATTAGGAGAGCAATTGCTCTCCTCGGAAATTCGAGGAGAGCAATTTTAGGGCTCTCCTGCTTTTTACTTAAACGAAGGACTGTAAATCATCATTTAATTCATCTGAATCTTATCAACATTTTTCATTTTTCCCTTTCATCCGCCGCCACCCACCGCTTCCCCAGATGTGTGAAGTTTATGAGCCAATAAACGTCATCCATGAAGATTCTTTAAATTCGAAGTCATCTCCCAAAATTTTGGGTATTCTAAAGTTAAAGTATTTTCCTGTTTTTCCATTCACATTTCACTAAATAAAAGTGTGATGTAAGATTCGCGACAACACGACATACTGTATTACCCAATTCTCCTTTTTATAAGACGTGACATATTAAATACATTCTAATATAAAGTTTTTTGGTGGAGAGTAGTCCTACAATGATAATTATCATTGGACATTTTATACACAAAAGCATCTCATAAATGATGGGTTCACCTCCACGGCCTGAAAGTTCTCATTTGGGACGAGAAAGTAAAGTCCAGAACAAAAGTTTTATATGCATTTTCAAATATTTTTCGTTATTCGAGTACGACTGTTTATTTTGGTCAGAAGAAAAGATTGATGCATTTAAACAATATTTAACAAGGCCATATACATGGCTGTAGTTGCGTGCTAAAATTTGAGTTAGTGTTTACCAACCGACCGACTGACCATCTGACCGACCGACATAGTTAGCTGTAGAGTCGCGTTGCACACGCCTACTAAAAAGGTTTGGGAGAATTAACACATTAGTTTAGTTCAACCTAAACCCCATTGACTGGCAGCCAATTTGACTATTTTTTGCTTTAAATTACTTTAAAATGACTTATTCAACAAAGAACTGTTTAAGAATTATTTATTCAGGAGAAAATCAGTTTTGTGTCCCGATAGTCATCATCGGTCGGTGGGTTACGATAGCTGTGTAAAATAATAACACAGTGTTCTCTCGAAAATTAGAATACTATATCCGTCAGACGTCTTCTAACTTTATATAAAAAATCTTCGGGGGAGGATTACATTTTCTAAAACACGAAATTGTCTCACACATTATACGATATGGATGTCAATAGACAATTCAAAGAAAATTTAACAAAAATGAGAAAATATTTCAGACGACTTTATTCATTTCATCTTTATATATCGTATACGCGAAATGGATTGTCATTTAAATGATTCTTACTCTAATTAACATTGATTATAATCGCGAATGACAGTTCAAAATATGCAATGCATTGTGATATTCACGCAAGTAATGAAGTAAAAAAAAAGAGAATGTCCCGAATAAAACCAGATATTAGAGATCATTACGTGTTAGCAGATATTCAATATGCAGATAATCCATCATGATGGTATACTGGAGGTTGTAATGTGTTTAAATATATAAAATCCTTATTTTCCATGATAAAAATTAGAAATAAATTAGAAAAGTATATTCTGCCACTTGCGTTTAAAAAAACGCCGCTCGACATTTTAAAATTAATCATTGTTCTTTCTTCAGATATATTGAATGATTAATTACAATTGTTGATTATTCATTTGCGATATTCTATTTTCTATATTATATTTATTATGACTAAATAAATATATATTTATGACTACATATATGTAATAAAACGTTTCTTGTGTTTTTATGCAACTTCAAATTTTTATTAGGCAATAAACTAACAAACCGCATCAGGTTTCGTATTATAATCTTATATTTAATTCATTGAGGTACAGTTAAAATTGTTCGATAAAAATATGACGGGTGAGGGCGCACTTTATTATATGGAATATTGTATTTGAACATTTTTAAACATATATCTGTAAATATTTTAGTTTATACTTTGGTTTTCTTTATATGTTATGTATTTTATTATATAATTTATTGTAAACTATACTTAAATTATTGTATAAACTGTTAATGTCGTAGGTTTATAGCTTTGTTATTGTAGGCCTATTTTTCAACTGGCGGTAACGGCATCTCGTAATTTCAGTCACGCTTCGTACGCATTTGCTGTACACAATAATACGACATGAGGCGGTTATAAATTGGGTATAAAAGTCTAATTTTCTCAAGACGCAACATCAATAAATGTTATTACCAATATACATAGGATCTACGGATGAAATTTTGTTAGGGTAAGTTCTTATACCACGGTGAGGGTGATTTTTGACCAGACTAATATCACAAATAAAAATTTGAAGTTGCATAAAAACACAAGAAACGTTTTATTACATATATGTAGTCATAAATATATATTTATTTAGTCATAGTAAATATAATATAGAAAATAGAATATCGCAAATTAATAATCAACAATTGTAATTAATCATTCAATATATCTGAAGAAAGAACAATGATTAATTTTAAAATGTCGAGCGGCGTTTTTTGTAAGAAATATTTCTTGTTTAATGTAACTTAAAATATGAAATCAAAAGAGCAATGGATTAGAATGTTACAAACTGTGTAGATCTACTCTCCTTGAATTGTACAATAGAAATGAGTTCTGTATTTTAGCAGTAAGTAGCTGAATGAACTTAATGATCCACACGGTGAATACAGGCATACTGCAATTATACTGATTTTACATGTGTGACAATCATGATTACAATGTTGTTGTGATGACTAACCTATCTAGAAGAACATTGTGAATTCATTTTGAGAAGAGTTTTAACAAACTATAGACAAGATAGATGGGGGTTAAGATACTTCAGTTCAGTAGAATAAATAATACACCTATAAGGTTTTATCAAAGATTATAGGTCTATGCCCCTGGAAATTAAAAATCAAAAACATTTAACGGATACATTTAATCAACTGCAGGTGGTGCCATCATTTACCTGATATTAAGCACCAAAATGGCAAAATGTATGTAAGCTAAAAAGGAAGAAGAGCAACATTTTAGGTTCAAGTAGTAATTAGTGGTTCAGTCTATAATACTACACTATATTATTTAGTAGCAACTTCAATAGCAATGCCTCTATTAAAACAAAAACCATCTCCAACGACCCAAATAGTTCGATGTAGCCTGCCATACAGCATTGTCTTAAATTTAGTAATCGCTTTTTTAAATTGCCAGTTTGACTGTCCGATGCACTCAGTCTGTAGGCTCAAACAGTCACAGGTTGTCTAATTAATAAGTAGTTTATTGCACTTGTTTATCAAAAAAGAGAAACAGAAATATTGCTTACTAAATTAAATAAATTCAAGAATCAATATGAAACAACGTTAAATGATTAAGGCACAATTTATAAATTATTCAAAACGACATCCAAACGTGTTATATGGCAATCCGCTGAAACGCATTTGAGAAAGGCTGGTTGGAAGCTGGCCGTTTGAGATTAAAAATTGGTATCAAATATACAAATATTTTGTTCACGTAATCCTGGGGATTCTCCACCACAACAACATCCCCGGCTTACATGAACAATGCTTTGTATTTTGATATCAATTTTTACAGTTTGTGATTAATTAAATTTATTTTATTCAAATCGCAAAATCAAATTCCATGTGTTCAATACTGGCCATTACTTAAGCTTCCAAGAGACGGTACTGTGTCGAGCGCATGTTTTCTCGCTCAACTTCAGCCATTTTTTTAAAATGGTGGGAAATTCCAAGAATTTATGTGAACAAAATGTTTGTATATTTTGATATCGAATTTTAAATAAATTCAAATCGCGAACATGATGTGCATACTGTAAAAAAGAAAGCCAAATGAAGGTAAGTTATTATGATACAATTACAAGATGCATTTTTGGATTAAAAAACAGTTATAGGACAAGCCAATTGTCTGCAGATAACAACAAGCAAAAGCAAAGCTGTGATATTATTGTGTTAGTTAGTGATTAGGGGTACCTATTTGGCTGTATAATTAATTGTGCCATTTCTTATATTAAGTATCATGCATCAAGATAGAGGGCGTTTTGGACCATGTGGATATTTAGGATTTTGCTCTCTCAAGGGCTCCAAAATTATCCGGTTTTAATTATTTTATAAACAGAATTTGTAGTTAAGTGTCATTTATATCTTATTTATGTTGGGATTCTGTAAAATTAGCACCTGGTTTGGTTTGAATCTGATGTTAACACGTTATCCAAAAGCTAGGCCTAGCCACAAACCGGAAGCTACTAGCCAGGCAGTGTTCACTCTAGTGACTAGCTGAGTGAGGTGAGCAAGAGTACACGTGGGAATAGGCTATACAACAAACAAGGATGCCTAGACCTAAGACCGTTAAAGGAAAAGGGAAAGAGGATGAGGTGTTAATAGTTGGAGATGAAGACTCGGCAGATGATGTTCCAACAGATGCAGTTTTGAAACAACTATCTGATATAAAAGACCAAGTCAAGTTTATACCCAGTCTCTTAGAAAATATGCGGGAAATCAAATCATCCATGGAATGTTTTAACAAACTAATTGAAGAAAACTGTGTTAAGATGAAAAGCATTGAGCAAGAAAATAAACAACTGAAAGAAGATAACGAAGATCTTACGAGAAGAGTGGAGAAATTAGAGAAAGAGCAGGAAGAACAGAATCAGTATAGCAGACGAGAGAATATTGAAATAAGAGGTATATCACAAATTGCAAATGAAAAAACTGAAGATATTGCACTGAAAGTTCTAAAGGAAATCGACAGTTAGTATAAAAAAAGAGGACATCGAGGCTTCACATAGGATTGGTAATCGAGATAGAACAGACAGACCAATAATTGTCAAATTTTGCAGCAGAAAGAAGCGTGATCAAGTATATAATGACAGGAAAAAGATTAGGAATACAACTACTGATATGCTTGGATACACAGGTAAAAACCACATATATGTTAATGAAAACTAACTCAAAAGAAACGTAGTCTTATGGGAAAAATAAACGATATAAGGAAGACAAAGAACTATAAGTATTTGTGGACATACAATGGGCACATCTATGTACGCAAACAACAGGGTTCAATGTTGATTGTTATTAATAGTGAAGATGATATTGGTAAAATTGTATAATAATGCTAATAGTTTTTCTGTACTTAAATATTTATTTATATGGTTTTAATGGCTAACCAAAATCTAGATTATCAATTACATAATAGCTGTAAGACATATTCGTCATCTGAATTTTGTAATTTTTTTGATAATAAATCTCAATCAGTGTTTTCAGTATCTCACATTAATATTAGATCGCTTAACAAGAACTTTGAAGAATTTAAATTATTTTATGAGGAATTGGTTCAAAGTAAATTTAAAATTATAGCCTTGTCGGAAGTGTGGCAAGTTACAAACAAGGATTTGTTTAAAATGAATAATTACTCGTTGGAAACTAAATGTTGTATTAATCAAAGAGGAGGTGGAGTAGGAGCGTACATACATGATTCAATTAATTATACGGCTATTGATTATAATGTACATCATTCTGAGTCTTTATGGCTGGAAATAGATGTTGGTCAAAATAAATCCCTCATAGTTGGAGTTTTATATAGGCAACCAAATACAAACGTTGAGGAATTTATTGAAAGCCTAGAATTGTCACTTGCAAATATTAAACAACAAGGTACTGAATGCATATTAATTGGGGATTTTAATATTAATGCAAGTAATTTAAATGCTGCAGATGCTTTAAGTCTAAAAAATAGCTTGTCTTGCTTAAACTTTATACAACTTATTAATGTATATACACGAATAACCAGTAGTTCAAGAACAACAATTGATCATGTATATACAAATATTCATTCTAGATTTTTAACTTCAGGAACCATAGAATTAGATATATCAGACCATTTGGCTACTTTTTGTATGTTGGAGAACTTTAATGACTACTTCCAACAGACTGATCAAATCAAATTTAGAAAATTTTCCAAGTTTAATATCCAACACTTCCAACATGATCTTATGAATGTAAATTGGTCTGAAGTATTTGATAGTCAAGAGGTAAATTCTGCTTACACAGAGTTTAAAAGGTTATTTCTAGAAGTTTGTAATAAACATGCACCAATAGTTTTAAAAACTGTTAACCCAAGAAAGAAACTAAAGAAACCATGGATTAATTCTAGTATAAAAAAATCAATTAAGCATAAACATAGGTTATTTTCAAAGGTAATAAAAAGTAATTACAATGTAGATATGTTAGCAAAGTATAAACGATATCGAAATTGTCTTACAAACACCTTAAGAACAGCAAAACAGAAATATTACTCAGATCAATTTGAAGAAAAGTGTGGTAATACAAATAAAATATGGGAAATTATTAATGATATTTTAGGAAGAGGTAAGAAGAAAATGAAATTACCTAATAAATTAGAAATTAAATCATGTGATGGCAATGTTAAAGACCCCTTACCTGCAATTTTGGACGTTTTTTGGAAAATAATACATATATATCACTTTAAAAACATTAAACCATGTCATTCCTTGTCTTAAATGTACGTTTTATGGTAAATTATGATAAAAAGTGAGAAACAATGCACTACCTAAGTAGCTCGCGGTGATCGACCTCTCGTGGACGGTCTTAGGCCTAGCCTAGCTAGGCTTAGTTTTGTAGGCCTAGCTGGTAAACATCGGTAACGTACGAACATCGTACGCTAGCTATATACCTAGCCTGACGTTGTATAGTTGCTGCATTAATTGTCTTTCTATTTTTGCCAGACTCCGTTGATACAAATTGGGGAAAACCCGGTATTTTCGCGGAAAAGTTAGGAGTCTTCCATTTGTTTTGGCCTCACGATCGATCGAAAAGTGGGCGAATTACAGGTGAAAAACAAAAATATCAATCCGCGCGCAATGCATTTTGGGATTTATAGCGGGCCGCTATAATTATTAGAATCGACTTATTTTTCACATTTTTAACCGTTTAAAGACGAAAAAAGTTATCGCAATAGCACCATATAGTATTATTTTTACATTAAATATAGTTTGTGATCTTAAATTAGATCTAAAAAACGTAGGGAAGGGGGCTTTAATATAGAAACTAATCAAACAGCAATAATTAATGGTTTCAACGATTATTTTGTTTCAATTGGAAAAAATCTTGCAGAAGAATGTACTGATAACACAAATGTAAATCATAATATATATTTATCAACTGTACCCCAAAATTCATTATTTTTCAATTATGTTGTTGATGAAGAAGTTAATGATATCTTAAAGGGTTTAGATAAGAATAAAGCTGTAGGCTTGGACCAAATTAATCCTAAGTTAATTATATATGCAGCAGATTATATATCTAGACCTTTTACGTATATAATTAATTTGTCATTATCTACAGGGATCTTCCCTGATGACTTAAAAAAAGCAAAGGTATTTCCATTATTTAAAAAGGGTCTGCCATCAGATCCAGGGAATTACAGACCAATATCTGTATTGCCACAATTTAGTAAAGTATTTGAGAAAATTATAAATAAGCAACTTTTGTGTTATTTAAGTAAATTTGATTTATTATATCATCAACAGTATGGATTTAGAGAAGGGTACAGCACAAAACTTGCTATTATTGAGTTAGTACAAAATTTGTCTGAGAAATTAGATAAGGGAAACATAGTTGTTGGAATATTTTTAGATCTAAAGAAAGCATTCGATACAGTCAATCATCAAATACTACTGGATAAGTTAAGTGCATATGGGATAAGAGGGTTGCCATTAGCTTTATTTAAAAATTATTTATATAATAGGAAACAATGTATCAGTGTAAATGGAATAGAGTCTAATGAGAATTCAATAACTTGTGGAGTACCACAAGGGTCGGTCTTAGGACCTACATTGTTTCTTATTTATGTAAATGATATTGTAAACTCTTCTGACTTTTTTGATACACGATTATTTGCAGATGATACTAGTTTATTTTGTTCTTTTAATCCACATGAAATTGTTGACCTAACAAATGTAAATGAGCAGTTGAAACATATAGTAGATTGGTGTGATGTTAATAAGTTGACAATTAATTCTAAAAAGATAAATTATATTATATTTCGTAATCAGCATACAATAATTGAAGTAAAGGGGGATATATACATAAAGGAATCAAAATTAGATGAAGTTGAAGCTACAACTTACATTGGGGTAGATATAGATAATAGACTTACATGGAAAGTGCATTCTAATAAGGTTAATAAAATTATTAGTTCTAAGGCTGGTTTATTGTACAAACTTAAATATGTTGTACCCCAATCAATTTTGGTGCTTTTATATAATTGTTTTATTTTGCCTCATATTTCATTTGCATTAGAAGCTTGGGGTAACACTTATAAAACTCATTTAAAACCAGTATATTTAACACAAAAACGTATTATACGCACATTGACTTATTCTGATAGACTAGCACCAACATCATTATTATTCAAAGAACTTAAAATTTTAAATATTTATCAGCAGCATCAGTACTTAAAGGGGGGTTCCGGGTTTAAAATGAATAGTAAAAAATGTAAAATATATTTGCTTGTCTCTTGAACGGTAAAAGTTTCAATTTATATAAGCGCCCAGTGAAGCAGAACGAAGGCTGTGAAATGAGGCCAGATTACAAGTGCAGCTACGGCGATATGACACTGTGTTACAGAATAGGAAATTCGTGAAATGGTCAATCTTCCGACGACTCGTTATCATTAACCATATCAATTACTTTTATAAAATTATACTTATCTGATGTAATTTTAGTCGGTCTTCCCATTTATGAAGTCAATTTTCTATGAAAATTTATCAAAACAGTGAAAACTTAGATATGTTTGCACTTTACGTTTGCCGATTTTCGCACTGACTTAGGGAAAGCCTTCAAAATCAATGAAGCGTAACGTATACATTCCTGCTGAGCGAGGAGAGCGAGACGACGATACACGTGCTCTCTCTGCCCATGCTTGGCATCGTCACGTGATAAGCAGATACAGTATACAATACCAAACTGGTCGGGTCGAGTATACCCCGTCTATAATCGCAACATGAACGATGTACAGTATTTGATTGAAGGTCGACTCGACCTACCGGAATGGTATAGATAACATAGCTCGAATGAGAGAGAGTTGGAATATTTGTAAACATAAGTATTGCTAATTTTAACAAGTGTAGCCTATAGTAAATGGCCTGGTAGTATCAATTCGCATAGGGTCTACTACACTAGCTAGCTCAATTTTTAACTGGGCCGGATCGGCCAGGTCTCCTCCTACTACCTGGTCTACTTGCTTGATGCAGTATCCGCTTTTTTGGAGAGTAAACTAGGCCTATTTTAGGCCTACTTATAGACGATCGGGACACCATACGTGCGGACGGCGATCGGACCTTGTTTTGCCTCAATATTTACAGCCGATTTTGTAGAACGTTTTAGGTTTAGATTGTTTAGGAGTTTGGTTGATAGGATGGGTTTGGATCCACTGAGTTTTGTTATTTATGGGCCAATCGTTTAGTAGTAGGCTAGCTAGGCCCATGATGGGCCCCAATGTTTTAAAACGTAGGGTAGCCATCGACATCGTGGCATGGAATCCCTAGTCAGAATGGCTCTCACCCATGACAAAAAATGATTTAGGCTAGGCCTAGCCTAGTACTTGAAGCCGATAATACGATCTGAACTATTCGAGGTATAAAAATAGTATAACTGTATACAATCTATATATAATCTGTACTAAATTTTGTATTTCATTAAATCTCAAATAAATATATGCTATTACTGTTATTATTACACTTTAGGCCTAGCTTAGAAAATCTACAAAAAATGTATTTCACAATGATCGGGTGGTCGTCGTTTGACAGGGGAGAGAGATGTAAATTAGTTGACAAACACAACGTACATGACGTCACGAGTTTGGAATCCACTGATGACGTGATTTTGTGAATATCTCATGAATATTAATGAGCTTCCCTAAGCTGCTGAAAAACAGACTTTCCATGAATTTACCCTAAAATGTATATGAAATTTAATTTTTTTAATTTCTCGTTATTACTTCTTCATTCTGACATGTCTATATTGTTATAATATTTTTTATTTAATAAATAAACGATATTTAAAAGCAATTTTAAACCCAGAATCCCCCTTTAATTACTTTATTTGTTCATGATAGTTTACATGGTAAATTTCCAGATACAACTCTTAAATATTTTTTGTATATTAATTTTCGTTATTCATCAAGGTCTCAGACTAGAGAAAAGTTGTATGTACCAAAATATAGAACAAACATAGGACAACATTCCATCAAGTATTCTGGTGCAAAGCTCTGGAATGAAATCCCGGATGACTTAAGGTTTCTAACAAAAAGCAAATTCAAAAAAGAAATGAAAACATACTATCTGTTTGTATAGTGATATTTATTTATTTTATAAGAGAATTATATTGTATATATTTGAGAGAAAGTGTATTTAAAAAAAAAAAAAAAAATGTATATGTATATTAATTTTATTTTAGACACGTAGCCCTAATTTATTTATATAACTATTTATACTTCAATGTTTAGGGGCTGAACTTGATTAGTTTTAACTATTTTTTAGCCCTTCCCTTGATATAATTATTATTATTTGTATATTATTACAATGTTTATAATTTATATTTATGGGTAAATAAACAAAGCAAAGCAAGCAAAGCATCATGTTAATAAGTTACAATACAAATCCGAGTGAATATTCCACTTGTTATGTACATGGATGATGCTTTATTGTCTGAAAGAATTACTAAAAAGAAAGTCCAAATGTTTACCAATTCTATTTGCGAATAAGGACCATGGGTTACTCCTTAGGCCAGCTACTTCAAACACATGATTCATACGTCAATATTTATTAAGCAAAGGGAAACTGTCTGAATACTTCCACTATCGTAATAAGGTTAACTGTATAGGCTAAATCTCTTTGCAATTTCTACCCCAGAAATGTTGATCAGCTTTTCCAAAGTGACAAGTGTTCCATGGTGACGTCGTACCAAACACCTATCAACCTTGATGGTGCTCACTCATCGTTTACAAATATCGGCAATAACTTCGGCAAAGGTGACAAGCAGGAATTGAATGTATGAGTGTATAAACCTGTGTCTGTGTTTGAAGATCTCAATCCTGTGTGTCACTATGGTCATGAAAGCCATGTTACAGATTCATTCATTATTTCACCTACTGTAAAGTAGAACCAAAATAAAACCGAAAGCAATTCGGATGCACCAAAGGTGTATTAACAATTGATGCTCTTAAGTTTCATTATTGAACAAATGGTTTGAAGACACTGCTAATAATATGAAGAGCCGTGTCATGCTACTTGATTATAAAAAGATTTTCAACCTAATTGATCACAACGTCTTAGTCGAAAAACTTCGCACATTTATAGATGTAGATGAAATATTTAGTCAAAATTGACCATCATCTATTGTCCTTGGCATCACTTAATGGAGGGGTTTATCGTCTATTTTAAATTAATGATTTACCAGTGTATATTCCACTTGTTATGTACATGCATGATGCTTTATTGACCAAATGTTTACCGATTCTATTTGCGAATGCGAACAATAAAATGATCTTTAACAAAAAGAAAATAGTCAAGATATACTGGTCAGTTGTAAGCATAAAAAAATGATTAGGTGTAATGTGTAATGTAATTAAGGTGTAATTTACGAGTGACCTGTCATGGCAATCCCATGTGAATAATTGTAGTCAGCAAAATATGAAAATATTTTAAAAAATACACAAATCGCAAAGGTTCAAAATTTGATGTTAACAAAGATGGCAGCCATTTTTTTTAAATACTAGTAACTGCTTGTCGTAGACAGCTGTATTTGGTGTCAAATTATTCAAAATATATATGTTTGTTAAGTATCAGCTGCTGCTTTTACAGATTTTTTCGAGATCTTTTTCAACTTTCGCAAGTCCTTGATTGTGTGTCGATAATTTTGAAATTTTCTTTGCTGCATTGATCTAGGCAATTCCTATTGTTGATAATATGTTTGTATTTATGTGAATTTTTATCCCTACCCATATGTTCTTGAATCCTTGTCTTTAGATAGACGATCAAAAGGAATGAATAAATTAGATAATATTGGTGCTAGTGGCGAACCCATACTTACACTATAGATTTGTTGATAATATGCATTATCATTGTAAACGAAATGAGTGGTTGAATTAATTTGCTTAAATGCTTTGTTATTATAGTTATATGTTCCTATTCAAGAGATGATTGGTCTTGTTTTTGGTGATCCATCACTGTCAAAGTCATGTGAGTTTTGGTAAACCATAATAATCTTGCGGGTGCGAACATTTTGGGTAGATATCTTTTTAGGTCGCTTCATCTAACTCGCCTGTTTTGTACTAGTTTCGTAAGAATTGTTGTAAAGATCCCTCTCTTTTGATTCTCGAGTCTAATACATGGAGTTTTGTAAATTTTGTTGGGTCGTCAATAATTCTGTATATTGCTCGATAATCATAATGTTAACTTTGGCGCCTTTATTCGTTCTAATTATAATAATATTTTTGTTTTTCTTTAAACCAATTGAGGTCTTAATCGTGTCCATGTCCTTTCTTGATGGTTTGTAGGTATTATTAAACATGTGTGTGCAATCTTCTGCCTTGTTGTTATCAATAATTTCTTGTAGCATTTTATAACCGATCAATTTAAAGCAAGCAAATTACTGTTTTGTTTTAAGATAGTAGGCCTATTGTACATTGTATTGTATATTGTATGGACAAAAAAATGCATTTTGAAAAACAATTGTTTTTTCCTGCCAAATTGCAGGCCATATTGGATTCTGTCATGACGATGTCATTGTATTGACTATGAGATGTAAAAAGTAAACCTCTGCTAATTTTAATAATCATAACACAACTCCAAGTAACAAACCGTGAATTGGTTTTCCATATCTCCTATATATAGGAGTGAGTGAGAAGACCAAAAAATGTGTACAATTCAAATACTAAAATGGTGCTATCCTGTACATAAATGCACAAGTCAGATTTAATAATTTAACAAATTTATAAAAAAAGAGACAGCAGGTACCAATCCTCTGGTCATGTTGATATCTTTACCCCAACCCCATCATTCATAGACACAGTATCATGAATGCTGATAATACTACCGATTGACAGTAGGTAAATTTATGTGAACCAAAAGATTATTTCGTAATAGGTGTTACTGCCGAAAATAAGAAAAAATATGAAGGTATTATTCAAGTAGCCTCTATACCGTAATAAAATATATACATTCTTTAGGAATGCATTTTGTGCAATTCTGTTTCAGGAACAAGCATTTTAATCTAAAATTAATAATGTACAAAATTTAGGATTCTGATCATGAATGCGATTACAAAAATTAATTTATGACTTACATTATTTTGTTGGTCCACTGCTGCTGCCATGTCTACCAATGTTTGGCAGACATCGACATGACCACCTGCTGCACCATAATGCAATGCTGTATTGCCACCCTATTTAACATTTAAAAAATAAATATGTTAGAAATATGCACATTTTTGTTAATAAAAAAAAACAAAACAAGAATCTTTTTACAATAATATATCACAGTTGAATAAAAGTATATCTCAAACTAGTAAGTGTACTTGCCCAAAGGCAAGTTTCAATTATAGTTTAAAACACAGTATAATTGCAATCAAGTAAAGTTTGATACCTCATTATTATACCCCATGCTCTCCCTAATTGTGGCCATTTTTATTTACCATATGTATGGATGCATGCAATAACAAAAAACAGACAAACATACAAAAAGTGGTGAATTTCCACCCCTGTCATAATATTATGTTTCTCAGTTCCTGTGGTTAAAGAATGTCTTAGACTAGGTCTGCTAAATTTATTAGCCAATCAAAAATCTTATAATTTTGGTGGGAAACTTTGGAGGGAAAATGTTATCCTCCTCTGAAGCCCCTAATTTGCATGTTCAGTATAAGTAGTAAAATGTTATAGATATTAGGGGAGAAGAGAAAATAAGATAGATAGATAATAGTAGATAGACGTATAGAGTATAGAGAAGAAAGGTCTAGACTGGTAGAAAGTTGTATTAATACTGAGTTACAAGAAATAACAGTTTTAGTTGAATACAGTAAAAAAAAAAAGAAAAACAAATTCTACATGTTAATATGTTAAAGAGATGGTATGATAAAGTAGAAATAAGTAAAGATGGTTATTATGTAGTGACAAATGTCCAGTCGATAGAAGAAGTAGACTTAAATGAAACAATCCATGACAATGAGTTAGATAGTGAAATAGATATAGGATTGTCTTATCATCAATCGCAAACATGTAGAGATGTTAACGTTAGTAATAACTTAAATGATACACAAACTAAACACTTAACAGAATTGTTAAAGTAGAATGTATTCTCAGATGTACCGGGTAGAACTCACTTAGTGACACATGAAATTAAGACTAATGGTGAAATGCCTATAAGGCATAGGGCATATAGAACGCCCCAAGCATTAAAGGGTAAATTGAAAGAGGAATTAGATAGTATGTTGGCTATGGGTATAATAGAACCTACAGTTAGTGCCTATGCTGCACCTATTATTGCCCTGAAGAAAAGTCAGAATCAAATTAGAATGGTGACAGATTTTAGATCACTAAATAAGACTACACAATTTGACCCTTATGTTATGCCTCGCATAGACGAAATGTTGGATGATAATGTAGGCCACTATGTAATTTCGTGTCATTTTTTTGTTAAAAGCAAAATTCCAGCTGATTTAGTATCTTTAGGATGTAAAGTAATGAAAAAAATATGTTGCCATTTTTTTAAAAAAGCTTAAGGGTGTCAAATCCAAGATGGCCGCCAATACGTAAAATACCCAATAAATGTACCATATTGGACAAAGTAACACCCTTTATGAATAATATTTTAAGTTCATATGGGTTCTCTGCTATATAAGAATTATTATAAACCTATATTCATTAGTATTCTGACATTTTGAATTTCAAAATGGCCGCCATTTTTTAAAAATGGATTAAATTTCTTATTAAAACATGTGCAAGTTATGACGTTGATTGAAATCACATAAAATGACAGGCCTATGACAACAACATTGGTGATTAACACAAAATGGCCGCCATTTTTTAAAAAATGGGTTAAATTTCTTATTAAAACATGTGTAAGTTAAATAAAATTAGATTGAAATACACAAAATGATATGCTTATGACAACAACATGGTGATTAACACAAAATGTTGACCATCAGGAGGTCTGAACAGTACACTTCTTCATATTAAAACATCTCATAAACTTCTTCAGTTAAATGACAACAACTCTGCCAAAGTCCTTCAATGAAATATTTCTAATCTTGAATGCGATACAGTAAATTGACCTTCCTTCGTTTTCTACTACTGTATCCATCAAACTTCCACAGACTGATCTGCGATCCCAACAAGCTTGTTCAGAAACAAATTGGCAAAAGTACTGAAATACATCATTTCACCGCCAAATAATCTCTATAGGAGTCCTCTTTTACTTTAATAAGTTGTCACCTGTATTCACCGTCATATATATTTTTTGCCAATATTCATCTTTTTCTTAGGATCCCATATAGACAGTTTGCCTTCTACAAGACTTTTACTAATCCCTCAAACATTTTCTGTCCAATTTCATCATGCCATGGCCAACAAACACCTTTGTGCAAATTGCAGCATTCTTCATTAATCGGGATATCATCTCTCTTTAAATGTTGGCTTTCAAACTCATCAACTAGATTTGCCAGCTCTGATGAAATCATTAATTTGTGTTATTCCAATGATACCACGCTCAATGACCCTGATCAATTGATGTAAACCCAGCAAGTCCCACACATACATGTCCTCTCATAAACTCCAATATCTGTAATTTGTTTCAGTAATCTGTTGAAATTGATACAGCGGAAGTAACCGGTCGTAGTTCAGGTGGCCATGAGCGAAGAAATATTTGATAAAAGCATGTGTACTTTTCATGTGTGCAGATATCGTTTTCTTGTGTCTCGGACATATATAGGAATATAGTTTAACCACATCATTTAGATTTCGTCGACTTTCTGTATTCAAGTTAATATCTTTATGATCAGCCTCTTTCAAACAAAATGATACTTCACTTAGAATCTCTTTCTCTGTCTGCATTTGTAGAAGCAAGTTGTAGAGAGAAAGCAGAATTAGTGTGCTTCTGTCCTTCCTTCGTTTTCTACTACTGTATCCATCAAACTTCCACAGACTGATCTGCGATCCCAACAAGCTTGTTCAGAAACAAATTGGCAAAAGTACTGCAATACCTCATTTCACCGCCAAATAATCTCTATAGGAGTCCTCTTTTACTTTGATAAGTTTGTCACCTGTATTCACCGTCATATATATTTTTTGCCAATATTCATCTTTTTCTTGGTATCCCATATAGACAGTTTGCCTTCTACAAGACTTTTACTAATGCCTCAAACATTTTCTGTCCAATTTCATCATGCCATGGCCAACAAACACCTTTGTGCGAATTGCAGCATTCTTCATTAATCGGGATATCATCTCTAAGATGTTTTCCATCTAAGATATTTGTGTCACTGGTTGTATAGGTAATACAAGTTCAGTTTCAACAAAAGCACTGGCCTCAACACTATTTTCACAATGCTACAGTCCAAAAGTCATGTAGTTTACCGGGCCGGCTTCTTGATGTCATCTCTGTCCACCTCCACTCATCTCAGGCAAGAGTCATCACCAGGCATTTTTGTCTTTCCCTAGTACATCAGTTTTTATACCACAACCATGTGCACTCATCAAACCAGTGTATAATGGTGGTCTATCTGTAGGGGTATATATCTAATGAAATCGGTTGAGATTGTAGAAGATGAGAAGTAGAAGTTAATGCTGCCTATGAATAACCTTGTGAATGAGCTGTATCTTTATTTCCTTCAAGCTTCTGCCAAAAGTTGACAGGTTGAAAACTTACCAGCCATACTGGTGACTATGGCCCTGAAGGACATTGAATTACATAGCAATAACGCATTTATTATTTAACATCATATTTATACAGGATTTCACAATAAGGTATAAATGCACTTGTTTTATATTGTGGTCCTGTCTCCTGTCAAGTTTCAGTTTCATGAAAAGAAATGAGATCTGTAATTTAGACTCTATATATAAATTATGGTTAATTCTGACATAGGCGAGCACAATGGAAAAACTTTGGAACAAATCTCTGCCTTGGATACCTACCTGAACTATCTCAGATGTACCGCGAAATGTAAATTTAATAACAGTTTTTACTATTACGATATTGTTCCATATTTCTATCTTAGGAATATATTATAAAGAGTTTTAAAACAAAATTTCTGATTTCATCGGTAGATTTTCAACTCAATTTCAATTGTACGCGGTCAAAGTAATTTCCGGGTTCACGATGAGTTCACAGGTTCACCTTGCAACTACACAATTATACTATTTGTAATAGAATTCATCACACTGTTAACTACAATTTACCAAGCATTTGTTATTATTTTTTACCACTTTTCATATATATTAGAAGATTGCATTTGATTATAAATGTTAGGATATTATTAAAACTAAAAAATCCCTCGAATAAGCATCTCCCTCAAATGAACTCTGCCTCCGCCCTATAAGGGCCCTACAAAACAATAAACACTATACTTTAAAATGTTATTAATCATCTAAGACACTGTGATACAGAGTAGGTTTAGTTTTTCGAATGTCAAGCATTTTCAATAATGGTAACCGACAGAAAACGTACAAAGAGAACGTCCTTCTAAAACCTTTTTACCCGAGTCATTATCATTCCGAGAACCATCGTTTACACTCCTAGCCCACCCTCTAGTTAGACGTAATTGTTGATGAATATTTGATATAAATTGGTAAGTTGTTCCATACTTTTGCAACTCCAAATTTGAACGATTAGTTAAGAGTCATAGTGGGTATTATATAGGCCTATCTGTTATATAGAGAACATTGACAACTTATATTTAGACAATCCTGTGAGAAGTGACAATTTTAGAACATTGTGTACCAACAACAATTTATGCACACATATTTAAAAAAAATTATTTAAAGAATTTAATTTTTAGTGGCGGCCATTTTGAAATCCAAGATGGCCGACAGATTATCGCTTTACATAGTTAAGACTGTATAATGGGTACAGTAATACCATCAAAACGGACTTGTTCCACATTCATAATTTGTATTATTGGTGATATTCTGATTTTTAATAGGGTTATTTGAATGCTGGCGGCCATCTTGAATTTGGTCCTTTAAATGTCTTTTGAAAAAATGGCAACATATTTTTTTTCATTCCTTATATTATCAAGATATGAAATAAAGTTAAAGTTTGCTTTTAACAAAAAATATACACGACATTCATATAAACGACATACCAGCCTACACTATGAGGTATCATCCGCAATATACATAACTACGTTAGATCTAACTAAAGGATTTTACCAGGTGCCTCTGGATTCTAAGACCAAACACAAATCAGCATTTATTACACAATTTGGACAGTATCGCTACAATGTACTTCCATTTGGTATGCAAAATAGCTCTAGTACTTTCCAAAGATTAATGGATAAGGTATTACAAGGTACTGAGGGATATGCTAAGGCATATATAGATGACATATGTATTTATAGTCAAACTTGGAAAGATCATATTTTTCATTTGAATGAGGTATTAGAAAGATTAAGTGGTGCTGGATTGACAGCAAAGCCTTTGAAATGTAAAATTGCCTATGCACAGGTAGAATTTCTGGGGCATAAGATTGGTAACGGAGAAAATAGACCCATGGTTGATAAGGTTGAGGCTGTGGAAAAGTTCCCCAGACCTTTGTCTAAAAAACAAGTCCGATCATTTCTCGGATTAACTGGCTATTACAGAAAATTTGTACAAAACTATGCCGATATTGCTAAGCCATTGATTGATATAACTTTAAAGAATAAAAGTAATACCGTTAAGTGGAATGAACAATGTGAAAATGCCTTTGTAACTTTAAAGAAACGACTTACTGATGATAATGTATTAAAAGCCCCAAATTTTGATAAGATGTTTATATTGCAAACCGATGCCTCAAATTATGGCATATGGGCAGTGCTGAACCAAATAGATGGTGAGGGTAATGATTATCCCATTGTGTATTTAAGTAGAAAGTTATCTGTACATGAACAGAGATATTCTGTGCCAGAAAAAGAGTGCCTCTCTATTGTTTGGGCGATCAATAAGCTTAAAGTATTATCTGTATGGTTGTGAATTTCAAGTTCATACTGACCACCAGGCATTGAGATGAATGGACTCAATGAAGGGTGCCAATGTTAGACTTATGAGATGGGCTCTGTTTTTACAAGGATATAAATTTAAAGTTATTTACAAGAAAGGATCATCAAATGGAAATGCAGATGGATTAAGCCGTGCATAAGTGATATTATAGAGGTGTTATTTGTAGTAGTTATTAGTAGATAGTTTAAAGTAAAATTATTTTAATGTTAAATTTTTGGAAAGAAGGGAAATGTCATAATATTATGTTTCTCAGTTCCTGTGGTTAGATAAAGAATGTCTTAGACTAGGTCTGCTAAATTTATTAGCCAATCAAAAATCGTATAATTTTGGTGGGAAACTTTGGGGGGAAAATGTTATCCTCCTCTGAAGCCCCTAATTTGCATGTTCAGTATAAGTAGTAAAATGTTATAGATTATAGATATTAGGGGAGAAGAGAAAATAAGATCATAGTGGATAGACGTATAGAGTATAGAGAAGAAAGGTCTAGACTGGTAGAAAGTTGTATTAATACTGAGTTACAAGAAATAAAAGTTTTAGTTGAATACAGTATACTTTTTGTATGAGAAATCATTCAGTGTCAGTGTCAGTGTACGTCGCATGGATTTAAATACGCCAGAGAACGCATACGCTCGGAACCGACTCTATATATTCACTACAACCCCATTGACCACAATATTGGATCAAAGATGTTGGATAATGTTGAAACTACATATAACATTCCTAGTACAATTGGGTCATTTTGATACCCTGTATGTATAGATGCATACAATGGGAAAAACATATACATAAATGTAAACAAACTCTCTATTAGGCCTATAAGAAAGATGTTATGGTTATATGGTATTAAAGTCTCTTTGAACATGATACATATTTGAGGAATGTGAACAATTCAGATAAAATTAAAAAGGAGTACTAGAAGAGCAAATGTTGAAATTAGTTGTATCAAGTTAGAAAATGAAATTGAAAAAGTCGCCAAACAATTATATATAGGGTACAAACCATCAGATAGAAGGCCTGACATTTAGAAAAATCAGCATCTTTTCATTTGCAATGCAATTATTGTTTTAAGAAATCTTTAGTATTAATTCAAATATTTAAATGTTTACATAATGAAGAATCAAGTTCAATAACTTTGTCACCTAGACTAAAAGCAGGTCACATATACTACCATACTTTTAATTTCCAGCCCTATGTGAGTATGATCATACTGATGCAGCCATACTACTGTACCCACTGCACCACAAAATATAAACAGTGTGTATATTTGAATGATTTCCAGCCCTATAAGTGATTATGACCATACTGCTGTAGTATAGGAACCCCTACCACTGTACCTACTACACCACATAAAATATAAACAGTGATTATGATCATACTGCTGTAGTATAGGACTACCACTGTACCTACTACACCACATAAAATATAAATAGTGATTATGACCTACTGCTGTAGCTATAGGCCTACCCCTGTACGTACTACACCACACAAAATATAAACAGTGTGTATGATCATACTGCTGTTACGCATACTCTAATAATCTTAAGATAATGAAGCCTAGTGTATAGCTACAAATGAATATCAATATATTATCTACAATTGTAACTCAAAGTATTGATATGGATTGGCATGGTAAGGTCCTGGTCAAATTAATTTACACAATTATTATTTAAAGATTATTTTAAGGCACTGTAATCAATAACTATTTAAAAGAGTACCCATGGGACTACAGAGGTGATTACTGAGTAATAATTGCATGTAATAAGTTTGTTTGTCCCAACATTTAGTCTGTCCATTTGTCTGTAGTCTATCCAATTTTTTTGTAAATTAAATCAAGCAAATTGACCAATCACAATGTGATGGATTATCTGAACTGTTGCTTGTTATTGGTCAACTCACTTGCGTAGCGCCTACATTGTGTTGACAACCAAAGCTTTAGTAAACCAAGTTTTATTTCTGGTTGACTTACTACTGTATGTTTGATAGGCTTTATAACAGTTTCATGTATCATCATCTACTTCAAAGCAAAGAACTGATAACACAAGAATCTCCTGTTCTTCAATTTGCATTTAAAACACAGTATGGGTGGCTCACAATGGCGCCACCCATTAGCTTCTATCCCACAATGCCTTTCGAAATTGTTACGCGCTTCGGACGAACAGGAGATTCTTGTGTTATAAGTTCTTTGATCAAATGTACAATAGTATAGAAATATACCAATTTATTTGTATTTTAGTTATTCTGGTTTTTTTAGGCTTCATCATTCAAATGTATTTATTCTGAATTAATTTGAATGTTAATGTAAGAGGCTGAATGTAATGACAAAGAGAGTATTATTGTTTTACAGTAGAATACTATAAGTATAAAATTGTTAGTCATAAATGAATATATATGATGGAAAGAAAGACATTTTAAAAATCCTAAATTTTTGGTAAAGGGTGGATGAGTAGAATGTATGACTGACCGATTCTAAGAGGTCTCTGTTGACTATTAATTTACAATAGAAATGAAAATACTGACAATGATTAGTACTACTATTTAGTATAGCTGTTGCTGTTAATTTACAATAAAACCTACTAGTGACTTTTGACAGGACGGTAGACGAAGGGGGACGGTAGATGAAAAGATACGGTAGTCTACACAAAATATTAATCTGCGCATGCTTATGCACAGTATACTGAGCATACTCTGTTCTGTTCATTATCGGGACTTATATTTGGTCGATTTAACATTCAATCCAATGGACGGAGTAAAGTTCATTGCATCATTTTGAAACTTTGCAACAATAAAAAATGGCTGATCAGTACGCAAAGGGAATACACATTGTAGTTTTTCATTTTTAGTTAAACTTAATTAAAACATCATATTTTGTCATTGTATATTATAATATGTGGTGGCTGTGAATTCAATTCAATTTAATTTCAATTCAATAACATTTATTCAATAATGGTAAGACAAGAAAAACAAGCATCCTCGTAGCCTCTTTTTAAGGTTTTTATTAGGTGTTTTAATTCATTCTTTTGAACTTTGCTAACTTAACTTTAAATTTTAGTTAGTGTCAATGACCAACTTAAGGAACGATCAATGTTTTAAATTTTTTTCATTTTTGAAACAAGTTTATTTTTAATCTTTGATATTTTGTGGATAACTAAAGTTTGAATTTAAAAGAATGATCAGTCTGTTAACAAATATTAAGCTTTACAAAATGATTAAAGTTGATCTTTTTATCTTGTGATTTTCAAATAGTATACTGTTGACATTATTGCTTATACTTGAATGAATGCTGTAAAGTAAGCATTGATAATCTGTCATTGTTCTAAAATATTAAAAACTGTAGCAACACCAACATTACAGTGGGTAGATTAATATTTAAACGAGTTTGTTTGTTATTGTCTTATAATGATGAAGAAGATAAATAAATAAAACAATGATAGAATATGAAATCACTTTTAACTTATACTACAGACTGTGCAAAGCACTGGTGCTCACTGCTGTTACCTATTTAATAAAGCATTCCATAATGATAACAATAATGCTTACATTTTATCATCATTTCTGATGATGATCAAATAAAGTTTGAAACGTTGAATCATTCTTATTTGGATTCAGTTTTATACTATGTTGTATTTATTATTATTTAAATAGATGATTAACAAGGCCGTATACATGGCTTTAGTCACGTGTGCAAATTTGAGTTAGTGTTTACCGACCTACCGACCGACATAGTGAGCTTAGAGTCTCAGTGATTAAGTTCACTTAGGTTGACCCTGGTCTTCCCAATTTCATTTTTTTTTTGTATATACTGAAATAGACCGAATAATGAAATGAAATCATCATCTAGTTTAATGCTGGTAATTGTTTTTCTTTTATTTAAATGTTATTTCAATTAAAGGTGTTTTGTAAAAAAGGTCTAAAAAAATTAAATAAAATAAAATTTTGTACAGATTTTTTGGTTTTTATTGAACAGTAAGCTGGTACTGAAAGTGCTAACAATATAAACAGAATTTTTAAAAATAAAATAAACGATGAGTGAGGGCAATGTGTAATATAAAATGTATAGGCCCTTGTAATGTATTATGGAAAAATAATTACAAACTAAAAATGGGTCTAATATGGGTCTATGATGCATGTAAAAGAGACTTGAAGGCAATGGACATCAATGTTAACACCTGGGAAAAAAAGGCTGATGACCGAAAATCATGGAAAGATTGTATTAAGGCAGGACTTGTACACAGTGAAGAAAGATATCGTATGGAAAATGAAGAGAGGTATCTGAAAAGAAAATCTAGATCAGCCACTGGAACTCACACAGACTCACTGGAAAACGGATGAAATTCTCTCCAATGTCGTCTCCATAGTCAATCTTGACTGAAGGATGCCTGATGATGATGATGGGTCTATATTACATCCTTTAACATCATTGCTCTTCACTATTTAATGATGATGAGGTGGTGGACGAAGTTGGTAGTGTGTTGAAAATAAAAGAGAGTATGGTAAAATGCATTACTAAAAATGATGAATAAAACATCATACTAAAACATTCAGTACAACTAGCCTCTTTGATCATTATAATACACAGGGATCATGAAGGCATTTTTTAAGTGACTTGTCTAAAAAACAAATTTGTGAAAATTGCACTTTTAAAATACAAAAACACTATTTAATTTTTTTTCTACGGAAGTGATTCCAGTAATTTTATTAAAACCCTACAAAATAACATATTCAAAATCTGATTTAATTAATCTTCATTTTTCATGATTTTGGGGACAATAGACTTTTTAATTAAATACTGTTTCAAAAATATAATGTTATTTAATAAAATGGTCAAGGCACTAATTGTTTTCAATGTTTTATAAAGTGTTTCAAATGGAAATTATATTTATCTACTTTGCACTGATTACTAGTTGCATTATGAGAGTATTTTTCCATAAGTGTTAATAATAATAATAATAGATAGATTTAAATAGCGCAAATAAATGATGTCTCTATGCGCTCGACAATAAAGAGAAAGAGTGGAAACCAAAAGGAAGAGAACAAAAAGACAAAGCTAAGCACCCAAACCGGAGTATGGGAATACACCATCACCGCTAACTAGGGATCAGTGTGTAAGGGATTCCCTGTGTAAGTACCCCAGTTAGCATCAGTTAAGTCTTTTCAGGAATCCGGTGCTAGTCAGAAAACAACAATAGGCAAGAAAGGTGAACAAGAGCAAAAATCCAAAAAAATGACTGGGGTAATAATGCAAAGAGAATAGAAGCATTGTGCAATAATTTCTTTATTGTTCTTTTTTCCCTACGATTTCTAAACCAACGAGAACTTAAAAAAAAAAAATTAATGCAGAACTTATTTTTACACACATTTTTACAGACATCTCTGATCATTTACCTATTTAAAAAATAATTGATTATGATTAACTTTAAAATAGGTTGACGTTCCTGACCATTCATACTGAATTACAGATATAGGTGCATTTTGCAACTGATTGGTCTAAACTATACAGTTAATTCTAATGTTGGATACATTTTTTTTATAAACTTTTTGCAGTTCAAGGAAAAAAAACCACTAAAACAACTATGGATGACACCCCTCTACCCACCCTACCTAAATAAATTTAGTAAACATAAGCATAAACTTTAACAAATTCATAAATGTTCCGATATCTCAAGATATAAAAAGTATAGCAACATTATTACTGCACTTCAAATGAAAAAAATGCTACCAGACTAAATTCAATCAGATTAAATGTAACATTTTTAAAAAAATGAGAAGTAAAAAATTCTGTAATTAATCTCGGTAAAGAAAGTAAAAATACATATGAATGATGAATATGTTTATGATACAAACCTAATTAGCCAGAATTCAGTGATTATTTTTCAAAAATGTTTAGAACTACCTGTAATTCTATATTCCTAAAAATACCAAAGACCTAATCTCTTGACTACCACCTGCCATATACAGTATTGTAGCCTCTCATTTATATCTGAAACAGAAGTGCTTAATATAATTAATAATTTGAATTCTAGTAAAGGTTGAGGGCATGATTCTTAAAAAGGTTGCGCCATTAATTATAAGCCATCATTCATGATGGGTTCTGTACCTAATCATATTAAAAGTTAATCCTGTACTTAAAAACGGATACTTTTATACCAATCTTAATTTTGCACATTTTTTTCAAAAAATAATAAAAAATGTATGCATACAATACTTGTCATGCTTTTCTTGAACTCACTAATTCCGTTAATACTGCATTTGAAAACAATTAATTTTATGAAGTACTTTTCTAAATTTATCAAAAAATGTTGATGTTGTTAACCTTGATATTTTCAAGTTGTTTCACAATGGTATTTTGGGGCCTTTCTTAGATTGGTTTAAAAGCTATTTTACAGATCAAAATCATTATTTCAAATTAATAATTGGTGAATCTTCCAGATCTTTTTTTTTTTACAGATGATACAACTTTATTATATTTTAATAACAATATTGATGTCTTTGTTGAAATTTTTAAATTTAGAGTTAAATAAGCTAGTGAATGGTTTACTACAAACCAATTATTAATTAATACGGCTAAAACTAATTCTATTAGATATATAAACTTACACACAACAATTGTTATGTTTTTTAATAGAAATTAATTTAAAGAAAAAGTGAAGTATCATTCCTTGGTCTTTTAGATTATTGGCTGCCAACAATTTTTATCAAATAAAATATCTAAATATATTGGTATTTTAAAAGAAATTAAAATAAAATGTTTTACTTATACAGTACTGTAACATTGTTTGGGCTGGTGATTACGCCCCCTATAATCCGAGAGTGAAGGTTAAGCATCATTTGTTGGTTTATAATTGCTAAACCTTCACTCTCGGATTAGAGGGGGCGTAATCACCAGCATCTAAGTATTTAACAAAAATATATTTAAATTTTTTAATTGACAAACCAAGTGAGTTGTACACTACTTATTCAATCACTTTTATGTTGGTAAAATGAGGTTTGCTATGTTTTTGGAGGATTGCAGAGTTTGACAATTATTTTAAACAAAAAACTGATGTTTTACCCCAAATATAAGTGGAATAGTCTTGGTTTAACCATTGTTTCTAATTGTAAAAACTTTTAAATAATATTTGAAAAATCATTATCTGTCCAACTACTTTTCTGATGAAATAATACACTATTGTCTATATTTCTGTTGATTTTATTTATTTATTTTAAGTTCTTGTTCCTGTATAGTTATTACCTTTATTCATGTATTTTATTTTATATATTTTCTACTTTTTAAACAAATTGTGTAACCTAAACATATTTTCTGTTTTGTATTCATTTGACCAATACGGAAAAAATTGTATTGAACTCATCACAAGTCCTCAAATGAGTGCTTATGTTTTTCATATGTACATTTGGATAAAAGAAAAAGCCAGTATACAATCTAAATTAATAGTTGTGCATTGAATCAGGGCAATTATTAAATACATTCCTAAGTCAATGTTCATTTTATTTTGATTCCAAATCTGAGGGAATAATTAATTTATGTGTGAAATTATAGGACAATTCTCAATAAAAAAACTTTACTGCTAGAACATTAGATGAAGGAGAAACCTCAATCATTGAATGTCAGTAACAGAATAAATACATTCTTATATAATTGACAGAAAGTGAAAAGGTGTAGTTTATAAAACTAATCAAAGCTTTAACATCTACAAGAAATAATTCAGAAACAGAAAGACTTGGTTCCATAGTTTTATATCACAATACTGTAAATGAAATTCTGTATTATCTAAAATAAAACAAGGTTTGGGTAAAAGGAAAATTAACATTAAGTGCATATTTTATTAATTTTTTACAAAAATACTAGATAGTGTAAATTGATATTGGTTATTTAAAATATAAATAATTCAGTGTTTAAGAACTTTTGGTGGTTGGACATTATTGTTGGACACAGATACCTGGGTCTTTATACATGCTGATAGAGGGTAGAAGGCATGGGACCACATTAGCACTATTTAGTCAATGAAATCAACTAGTAGCCACATGCTAGAAAGATGTCCTATTCACGCTGCTGTGCTGTTTAAGGATATTTTACGAAGATGTGGGTACAATGAGTATCTATTTGGACTGCATAGCATTCGCTGGGTTGGTGTTACTGCAGCCGCTAACGCAGGGGTTGAAGGAGGTTGTTAAAAAGCAAGACCGATGAAAGGTAGGCCACATGTTAAAGGTTTCCCAGTCGTTGGGCTTATAGTAATGTTGTTATATGCATTCAGCCATATGTATACTGTGAATAAAGTGTCTGTAGACAAGCAATTTTACGTCTCTTGTCTGTTATTTAACATTCTTGATACGGTGCTCTACTACAGGGGAAGCGAAGTAGGACCATTCTCTCTTAAAGGGTGGAATCGGGAAGTTTACTGTACTACTAAACTATAGCACAAAAATAAAAATTTGAAGTAGCATAAAAACACCAGAAACGTAAACATTATATTACATATATTTAGCCATCTGATAATAATTTTAACCACACTGTTTATTTTTCCTTTATTATAGCACAATAAAATCCAAAAATTATTAAACATAGAGGAAATTATGGATCGATAATTATTAGAATGTATGATCAAAAGAAATTTGTTGTCTATTAAGACTAATATATTGGTCCCATGACAGAATTCAGCCTGTTAAAGCTATAAAAAGTTAATAAATGAATTACTTAATGAGGTATTGTAGTAGTAAAATAAACATTTTCTACGCATATTATTAGTCAAAAAATGAAAAAATTAAAAATATTGCTAAATGTGTATGAAATTGGTCTGAATCAAATCAATAAAGTAAGATTAATTCTATCTTTTTATCCATTGTTATGGGATATAGTTTTATTGAATTTAATCTTTTAATAGATAAATCTTAATTAATATTGGTCCCATGACAGAATTCAGCCTGTTAAAGCTATAAAAAAGTTAATAAATGAATTACTTAATGAGGTATTGTAGTAGTAAAATAAACATCTTCTATGCATATTATTAGTCAAAAAATGAAAAAATTAAAAATATTGCTAAATGTGTATGAAATTGGTCTGAATCAAATCAATAAAGTAAGATTAATTCTATCTTTTTATCCATTGTTATGGGATATAGTTTTATTGAATTTAATCTTTTAATAGATAAATCTTAATTTACTTCGTGAACATGAATGTAAATTGAAAAGATAGGACCATATTCAACTGAAACAAGAATGAACCAAGGTCAATATTAGTTTAATAAAAAAGATTGTTCTGAAATAGAATCTACAAAAATTAAGAGTTTATAAACAACTGTAATACACTTATATAATGGAAAGTCATTTACATCCCTTGATTAAAATATAAAGTGATGCTACAATAACTTGGCATATATATATTTGTAAAATTGTTAAATAGCTTGTACTGAAATTTGAAATATTTTTATCCTCAAAACAGTTTTGTTTGACAATGTTGGATGATGGAGATAATTATGAATGAATACAACATGATAAAAGTGGAAAATAATTACAGCAACTGCAGACTTTGCAAAGCACTAGTGATCATCATTGTCAGTGGTCTAAAATATTTCATAATGTTAAATTTTGGATACACTCTGAACTTGTTACAGTTGTGTAGAACATTTAAGTCTAGTTCAGCTTTCTTGTGTTTCTTAGTTGTTTAGTGTTAAACAATTTACTATAATTTACTATGTGTGTATGTATATTTAAATAAATGTTTAAGAAATAAAGATTTTTTTCAATAGACTAAAAATATTGAAATGGATCAATCATCACCTAGTTATGCTATTGATGATTTTTATTTTTACAAATTTTGTATGACATTGGGCTTGTTTCTGCTGCATAAAAATAACCGGTTAAAATCGGTGTGAATAAATAAAAATCGGTGTGAATAAATTAACTCCACTTTCTTGGCAGCAGAAACAGGACAAATTTGTAACCGGTTAAAACGCAGAGCAAAATCACCGGTTAAAAACACCAATTTAAATCGGTGTTAGAACGCCGTTTAACCGGTTATCACTGAGCAATTCTTAGCTGCTACACGAAATAACGGTTATTTGATTGACAGTTGTGACCCCGGGTCAGATACCGTCGCGTACCATGTGTGTTTTCCTTGTGGTTTTGACAGTCGAACGAAGAAGTGAACATGTATGTGGATGAATGAAAATCACAACATATGTTATTCAGTTGTGGGGGGAAGAGAAAGTGCGGGGAAGTATGGCAGGCAATAGAAAAGATTCACAGATATATAAGAGCATTTTTGCGAAAGTAAAAGAGGAATTCGGGGTGGAGTTCCGAACTACCCAAGCTAAACAATTTGAGGCTTCAATACACGCTCGCGAAGGGTAGGCCTATGGTCCTATAAACATCAAACGGAAACAAAAGGGACTCAGAATGTTGCAAATACCTACCAAACAAGAATAGATAATGGTTAATTAATTATGAAAACCCAAATTTTATAGCAAAAATCGTCCGAATTTATGTTAAAAACAATGAATTTAGCAACAAAAACTGAAACCAAACGAGCGTATTTATGGCATGCCCTTAGTGCCTTTAATAGGAGAACAATGAACAATCTGATTGTTTTACATAATATAATTTTTTAGAAAAAGGTTATCAGAGCCTTTGATAATATATTAAATATAATTTTATTAAGCATAGAAATGTTTTATTATTTATTTTAGTACATAAATATACGAAATAATGTTCAATACTCATTGTTCTATTAAAAGGCACTATGTGCGTGTGATATTCTATGACTTGGATACTCTCGTTTGATTTCAGTTTTTGTGGCTAAACTCAATGTTTTTAACATAAATTTGGACGATTTTTGCTATAAAAGTTGGGTTTTCATAATTAATTAACAATTATCTACTCTCGTTTGGTAGGTATTGCAACATTCTGAGTCTTGTTTTTGTTTCCGTTTGATGTTTAGTAGGACCGCGCTCGCGAAAGACAACAGTCGTTCAGCTCAGGTGGGAAGGGAATTAGGCAAGATAATAATTATCCTAGGCGATCGGGCGCTGCACAACCCTCCCCATGTTATTGAAGGTGCCATGAGAATTAATGTAAATTAGCGATGGTAAGTAGGCTTTACAAAAAACAAAACTTGTAGACCTCGAGACAACATTTTATTATTTCAACATGTTTGAGATGTTCGGCGAAATCACACACGTGTGTACTGACGTCGATGTAAACAAACAGCCAACTTTTACTACTTCCGTCTGAGTTTATTGCATTTTGGGTAATGATGACGTTTTGCTCGACGACCACCCATAGATTTAACCGGTTATTGAGCAGAAACGCAGTCTTAATTGTTATTGTTATCTATTTTTAATCTATTTAAAAATAACCGGTTAATTGCGTTATGCAGCAGAAACAGACCCATGCATTGTAATGGTGGTTTGATACTGTAATTATTATGTAAGGTGATTTGTTAAAACGGTAAATAAACAAATTATATTTGTGCCACTATTTCTGTTTTATTGTTGTTTTTAGATGTGTCACTTTGAAAAACAGTACACTAATTCTGAGTATAAAGAAAGAATAAATAAAGATAGATAAAAGATAAGTGGCAGATATAATATCTGTAAAAGTACAGGTCTAGATGGCATACCCGCACGTTTTTTAAGGGATGCGTCCGAAATTATTGCAACTCCCATAACACGGATTATCAATTTCTCATTTGAAACGGAATGTTTTCCAAATGAGATGAAATTGGCTCGTGTTCGACCAATTTACAAGAAAAAAAGTAATCTTGAAACTGCTAACTATAGGCCTGTCAGTATACTGTCGGTGGTGTCAAAAATTGTAGAAAAGATTGTTCATTCACAATTAAATGAGTTTTTGGAAAGGAACAAACTTTTATATCGTTTTCAGTCTGGTTTCAGACAGTCCTTTTCAACAGATCATTGTTTAATTCACTTGACAGACTTCATTAAAACTCAAACAGCGAAAGGGAAATTTACTGGTATCTTACTTATTGACATCCAAAAAGCTTTTGACTGCGTTAGTCATGACTTACTTTGTAAGAAACTCAGAAACATTGGAATCGAATCTGTCGGCTGGTTTAAATCATATCTGGAATGTAGACATCAAACAGTCAATATTGGTGGGGCTGTTTCAGAGCCTTCAGAAATTGTATGTGGAGTGCCACAAGGGAGCATCCTGGGACCACTCCTGTTCCTCATCTACGTCAATGACATGCCTATGTCTGTCTCATCATTGTTAATGCAATATGCTGACGATAGTGCAATTGTCAACTCTCATCATGATCCTGATATTATCAGTAAAAATCTTGCTAGGGATCTGTCTAATTGTAATAAATGGTTAATTGACAATAATTTATCACTTCACATGGGAAAAACCGAACTAATGTTGTTTGGTCCCAGGATGTCTCTCAAGAACTACACAAATTTTTGCGTCCTTTACAATGGCTATACAATTTCTTTGAATAGCTCTATAAAATACCTTGGTGTCGAACTAAGCAATAGGCTTAATAGTGAATTAATTGTCGCAACAATTATTAAGAAAGTTAATGGTCGTATTAAATTTGCGTATAGGAATTGTCGTAACTTTGATCGCTGTATTTGTAAACTCGTAATGGAAGCCCTGGCTCTAAGCCACATAAATTATGCTATATCATCCTGGTACTGGGGTACAACTGCAGATTCCCGTACTAAACTTCAAAGAACACAAAATAAAGTAATTAGATTCATCTTAGGGAAACATAATAGATACCATATCACCAAAGACGATTATACTTTTCTTGGTTTATTAGATGTTAAAACCAGGGCCGAACAAATGACACTACAACACGTACAGACAATATATACAAAAAGTTGTCCAGACTTTATGTTAAATAATTTTAATAGGATAAATCATAACCATGGTACTAGAGGTAAAGATTGTAATTTTATTGTTCCAATGAATAACTATACTGTTAGTAAGACCTTTTTTTTTAATGCAATCACACTGTGGAACAAATTACCAATAGAAATAAAAAATATTTTTACACACAATAGTTTTAAAAGGACTCTTAAGAAATTTTTATTAACAAATATGCAAATTATATAGACCTAAAATTATGATTGACTTTTCTTGTAAATAATAGTAGATATTTTTATAATAATAATGATTATCAGAATTCGGCATAAATCAAACATGTAATTAAATTAATTTGTAATTCTGTATAAAATAATAATAGATCCATATTTTTGTATAATTATTGTAATTTTGTTTTTCATGTTGGGGACCCCTTTGGAAACAAGCCTCTGGGCTTAAAGGGCCACCCCCTGCTTTCCATGCTTTTTTTCTTGTTTAGTCTTGTTTTTTTATATTTAATGTTTCTCTTTTATTTTCATTTACATTATACTGTTTTATAAATTTGTACTGTATTTGGAAAGCAATAAATATTACTTACTTACTTACTTGTATCTTATATTGTATACGGAAAAATAATAAATTACAACCTAATAACAAAGAACTACAATTTGGGTGTGTATTAAGAGATCACTTTTATAGCTCTCAACCAAATTCTGCATCATCATCCCTTGGTGGTGGTGACTACCAGGAGGTGGTTGGAGTTGGTGGTGATGTTGTTGAAAGGAATAAAGGAGAGTATGGCAAATGAGTATGATGATAATTATAAAATAAATGAATACAGTCTATATGTCTATCAAAAAGCATCTTTTGTACCTCTATGTGATATACAGGTAGAATCATACTGTTTCGAAAGTTATTGAAAAGTTTTGGTAAAAATGAAGTCATCATAAATGATCATAATCATAATGATCTAAAGAAAAATAGAAATTTTGTGAAATTGTAGTGTTCATAATACTGTTTAAATTACTGTATCTAACACTTTGAGATAAGGATAATATATTTCAATTGTGCATTAGCATGTTGCTATAGTTTAGCTAAGTAAAATTGGCACTATCATTTTCATTGTTTTAATTGTTCAAAGGAAATACATGACCAAATGTTAATTTAGTCTCATAGCAATTTTTATGACTAAATATCAGAGAAAAAATATATTGAATATCTTCAAATTATGCAAATTTCAGCATCAATAAAGTTTTATACATTAAATATTATTACACAAAAGACCATTATATTTAAAATATAAAATGTTATATATTTTAAAATGAAACTGAATAATAATGAAGATGACTTACTTTGTCTGATAGATTGACAGCTGCTCCTGCATCCAACAGCAGGCTGCAGCAGGCTGTGTATCCATAGACTGCTGCTGAATGCAAAGCTGTCCAACCATCCTATAATATGAAATACATACAATATTGGTTAATCTTACAGTACACTGTATATTAATTTGTTATGTAATTTATACTTACCGAGTATTATTTTACAAAAATCAATTTGCAACTATTTACTGCATGATCATACGCAATGTAACCAAGTCAAATTAGTTTTCTGAATTTGATTTCTACTTTTGTATACATTTTTTTAAAAACATGATAATTATGTTATATACTTTTATACAATTTTGCATTATTTCAATTTTAATGTCAAAATGTTGTTGCTGGTATTTAAATTATCGATCACTTTTTAGTTTAACTTAGTTTTTTTAAATATTAAATTACTGGAGGTTTAACATACAAACTTTTACTTTCAGGAGCATGTTTAACTAACTTCATTATGTTAATTATCCTTTATGTGATGATAGAGCAAAGAAATAGTTCATTGCTCTATGGTGTGGTTATGGAGTTTAGCTAGTACAAGTTCTTGCAAGTGTAGCATATTAGTCTAAATATTGATTGTAACAATGTTAATCTTGAGTTTAATCTGATAAAAATAAAAGATGGACAATTTAATTGTAGACACCTTTTTGAACCACACAACGTATATTTGTTTTCATTTTTGAAAGTCAAGATAAGATCAAATGGACAGTTTTTAGAAATACCATGACCAATTTTATACCTCCCTGGATAGCTGAAGTCTGTCCGAGAATTAAAATGGGTGAGGTTTGGCTGATACCAGAATACCAAGAACCTAACAAATCAATGTGAAAAATATTGAATCTGAATATAAATGCAAAAAAGAAATTTAACATTTATACAGTTGAATAGATTTATAACATTTTTATTATTTGTGTTATATACTTATTGAATTGACTTATTAAAAATTAATACAATTTACATTAAAACAAATTCATAAAAAATGTTATTCTTTTTAATTCAAAGATATAAAAACATTCACTGGAAATAAGTCATTATACAGTAATTATATAGCAAAAAAATAAACATTATTTATTCACATTACATTATATACATACCGACATTTAAAACAAATTGAACTAAAAATTATCTATATAAATCCTATAACTAATGATTTTATAACAAGCTAATAAATATTAATATATTATTTTGATGAACATTAAAGACAAACAGTGAAATGATATACATTGTGTATAGGATGTGAATAATATTCACTGAGGCTAAAACTTTCATAGTAGACCATGCTCACCAGGAGTATACCAATAAACAAATAAAGTGCTGTATGTTCCATAATCATTGCTTATCCTATTGAAATGTTTTATACTTCAGTAAATAAAATGAATGAAAAAGTAAATTTTCAAAAAGTAAACAACAATTTTCGCGCTGGTCCTTTAGGCAGTTACATTCAAGAGAACGGAATCATTAGGAAACATTTACCATGCAGAAGCTTATAATAGATTACTAAGGCTGAAAAAATGGGTATTTAGAAACACAAACTGGGCATGAGCACACCCCAAAGCACGTCTGGTAAGAAAGTCTAAATGGGAATTTGTAAACTCAAACTGGGCATGTGCACAGAGAGTCTATGAGATATGTATGCCAGACATTAGTTTGTAAGACCTATGTTCAATAAACAATGACTTTGTTTTGGCTGTCAACATAGAGGCCAAGTATAATTACCGTCATATATATCATTGAATAATGGTCAAAACAATCCTTCCTCTATGGTAAATATTTTTGCCGAATTGGGTGTATATAGATGACAATTGTCTGATTAGTGTGTATGTTTGTCGGCTGTTGCTGTACGACGAAGGCTCATGGAAAATTATATATTTTTTGTTCACTGAAATGTTTGGGGGTATAATGAGTGGGTCACTCCAACCTTAAGGAGTAATACCACTCAAAATATGCATAGTACTATAGTCTATAGTAATTCAAACTATATTTATGTTACACAAAATGTTTACTACTGATTTTTAAACAAAAATAATTGATAATAAATCTTTATTTCTTAAATTATTAAATAGAATATCAATTTAGAAAATATCATTTAAATTGAAGAAAGAACAATAATTAAACTGCCAAGATGTAAAACGCCTGACGTGTATAACCTTAAAAAAAAACATCACTCCAGTGTAAACCGCCAAGATCTAACCACCCTCATGTAAAACGCCTGACATGTATAACCTTAAAAAAAACCCATTAATCCTGACATAAACCGCCAAGATCTAACCACCCTCACGTGTATAACCTTAAAAAAAACATCACTCCAGATGTAAACCGCCAAGATCTAACCACCCTCATGTGAAACGCCTGACGTGTATAACCTTAAAAAAAACATCACTCCTGATGTAAACCTTTAAGATCTAACCACCTTCATGTGAAACGCCTGACGTGTATAACCTTAAAAAAAACATCACTCCAGATGTAAACTGCCAAGATCTAACCACCTTCATGTGAAACGCCTGACGTGTATACCCATAAAAAAAAAACATCACTCCAGTGTAAACCGCCAAGATTGAACCACCCTCAAGTGAAACGCCTGACGTGTATACCCATAAAAAAAAACATCACTCAAAATGTAAACCGCCAAGATCTGACCAAGAAAACCATTAATCGTGACATAAACCGCCAAGATCTAACCACCATCATGTGAAATGCCTGACGTGTATACCCATAAAAAAAACATCACTCCAGATGTAAACCGCCAAGATCTAACCACCATCATGTGAAATGCCTGACGTGTATACCCATAAAAAAACATCACTCCAGATGTAAACCGCCAAGATCTGACCACCCTAACTGGTTATTTTCAACAAGCTCGTGTAACACAAAGAAAATCCCAAAAATTATGAAACATAGGGGAAACTATAGATCGATGATTATTGGAATGTATGATCAATAGAAATTTCTTGCCCGCACCTGGCCTTTAAGTATACACAATTTAAGTGTAGCATTGTGTAATTTTTTTATTGTTTGGCTTTAACTATGACTACATTCTGACATGGTATGGTGTAGTTAAAATATAGCAACTATAGCAGCTATAGCTGAGGTTTCAGGCAAGTGACCAATGTGTCACAGTAGGATAGTGATATAACAGCTATCCCAAGGCTATTTGCAGCCTGTTTTGTAGAGTGGTTTTGTATAGGTGGTGTGAAGCAATTGCACAGGTATTTGTTTGCTGTTTATAATACAAAAGCTATCCCAAGGCTATTTTCAGCCTGGCTATATCAATTATAGCAACTGAAAGCTATTTCCATGCTATTTATTCTGTATAAAGTATAGCACTTACACAGCTATTTAATTGCTATTAATTGCTATTATTGCTGTATCATATATAGCAATTACACAGCTATTTTTTTTTGCTATTATTTGCTATTATTGCTGTATCAGGTATAGCAATTATACAGCTATTTGTTTGCTATTATTTGCTACTATTGCTGTATCAGGTATAGCAATTACACAGCTATTTGTTTGCTATTATTTGCTATTATTGCTGTATGAGGTATAGCAATTATACAGCTATTTGTTTGCTATTATTTGCTATTATTGCTGTATCACAGGTATAGAAATTATACAGCTATTTGTTTGCTATTATTTGCTATTATTGCTGTATCAGGTATAGCAATTACACAGCTATTTGTTTGCTATTATTGCTGTATCAGGTATAGCAATTATACAGCTATTTGTTTGCTATTATTTGCTATTATTGCTGTATCATATATAGCAATTACACAGCTATTTGTTTGCTATTATTTGCTATTATTGCTGTATCAGGTATAGCAATTACACAGCTATTTGTTTGCTATTATTTGCTATTATTGCTGTATCAGGTATAGCAATTATACAGCTATATTGTTTGCTATTATTTGCTATTATTGCTGTATCAGGTATAGCAATTACACAGCTATTTGTTTGCTATTATTTGCTATTATTGCTGTATCAGGTATAGCAATTACACAGCTATTTGTTTGCTATTATTTGCTATTATTGCTGTATTAGGTATAGCAATTACACAGCTATTTGTTTGCTATTATTTGCTATTATTGCTGTATCAGGTATAGCAATTATACAGCTATTTGTTTGCTATTATTTGCTATTATTGCTGTATCAGGTATAGCAATTACACAGCTATTTGTTTGCTATTATTTGCTATTATTGCTGTATTAGGTATAGCAATTACACAGCTATTTGTTTGCTATTATTTGCTATTATTGCTGTATTAGGTATAGCAATTACACAGCTATTTGTTTGCTATTATTTGCTATTATTGCTGTATCAGGTATAGCAATTATACAGCTATTTATTTGCTATTCTATTGCTATGTTTGCTGTATCAAGTATAGCATTTACACAGCTATTTCTTTGCTATTTATTGCTATGACCAATCCTGCGCCTTAGTGGCTAGGTTAGGCCTACTACAGTACACTTCTACTAGGCCTATTTAATTTTTCTCAATAGCTGGCGCAGACTTTAAACTACTACAGTAAAAACAAACTAATTATTATAATTGTATATGCTTCTTTAAATAGATTCAGAAAATGTGAGTAGTGATGATGATTCTGTTGATCATGAAGATGAATCAGTTGTCACTGCAAGTAGCGATGATGATCAGATGTCGGATGTAGAAAGTGAAGAACAAATGGATATTGAGGAGGACATTCCACCTGAAATTGTTGATGATGCTGAAAATGAATTTGAAGCAGCAAATAACATTGCCCAGAATCTTGATATTGTAGTGCCACAAGAGAAAGTGTGTAAATGTAACTGTATCATCTTCAATGGTCAAAAATGCATTAACCAGTTCACAGACGATGAGATGAATGAAATAAGGTAAGTTTTATTCAATCATTTTTTTTTACACAGCAGAGTAAATTAAAACTGAACTTGTGGGCATTAAAACATGTTATAATGATTATGAACCTCTATTAAATGCAATAATTCTTATTAAAATTACTTTTTTATTTCTTTGTTTGCCACACAGAAAAAAGACTGTACATAAAAGTAATAATATACAAAATAAATTATTAAAAATGGCAGGATTTTTATTTGCCAAAGTTACAGTTATTTTATTCTTATTTTCACATGTTAATTGTTTATTACATGGCTCCAACACCCACCCACCCAGATGCCCTGCTTTTCGAGAAGTTGTTATTTCAATTTCACATTGTTCGTAAACCAAGCATTGTTTTCATTGGGCTGGGTTCTACAAAATTCTATTGATCATTGTAAAGTTTGTAACTTTCTTTTGAAATCACAAAATTCCATGTCTTTCCAGAAGTTATTTTAATTTCACATTGTTCCTCTGAACATTCTTTTCGTTGGGTTGGGCTCTCTCAATTTCTTTACCCTGTCTGCTTCTTCCATTGTTGTTTATGAGAAGGAAATTGATTGATTTAATTTTTATTTTTAGATACACAATTCAAGAGTTGAGTGAATTTGAAAAAGATTTAATGCTGTTGGGAATAATTTCTTCGTCCATTAACAACGGTGATATGACAGCCAGAAAAAAGAAAACACAAACACAAAGAAAGCAGAGCAGAATTAGAAGCTTTCACTATGGGCAGAAGAGAGTTTGTAGAGAGACGTTTTTCTTTCTGATGGGAATTGGCCGTGACAAATTCAAAAACGTGAAGACATGGTATGAGACACATGGTCTTGTCCCTCGTAGAAAAAGATCAGGTAAACATAACTGACATTATACTAAGTTTTATTATTTGTCAATATTTTTTTTCATTTATTAATAATGTAAAAATTGTGAATAGTTTAAAGGAAAAATTGTTTTACCGACTGACAGCTCAAATTTAAATCACATCTAAAAGCACCACGGTCGGTTATTATGATAATTATTAATCATTATTGTATTTTGTTTATAGGTGGCAGAAGAGGAAAGCATCTATTGAAGATGGAAAATGTGGAGGGGGTGGTTCGATTTATCGTGAATTTTGCGGCAGCTAATTGCATATTGTTACCCGGAAGAATCCCTGGTGTAAAGTCTGCTGAGGTTAAGCTGCTACCCACATCCGTTACAAAGGCTGCTGTATGGCGTATGTTTAAAGATGCGGTTCTAAGAGAGCAGTGTGTTGCCCTGTCTACATTTCGTAAACTTTGGAAGGAACTTCTGCCTTACATCATCGTAGCACAACCTGCAACAGATCTGTGCTGGATTTGCCAAAAAAACAACAGTTTGATAACAAAGCAGGTATGTTTATTTTTTAAATTACTATTTTTTTTTTAAGATTTTTGTTAGTTTAGTTTTGTGTTGTCACATTAGCCATTAAACCATCATTATGCATGTCCAAATTGTGAAATATTCATTTGAAATGTAATGTATTCATTCATTATTATTTACAAAAAAAAAGTCTAATACAAAAATAATGTTGGGGGACCCCTGTATTCAGCACAATTACATACTAAGTGTTTAACAATTATTTTGTTTTTGTAGGTTAATGTTCCAGAAGCACAAAAAACAGAAGCTCTGAGGATCCAGGAGACTCACTTGGAACAGGCAAGGATAGAAAGGGAGTTTTATAACCAGTGTTGTCGACAATCAAAACTTATAGCAAAGGAGATGGACATCAAACAGCTGGGTCAGAATGTTCCGAACTCAAAACCGATAACATTTCATTACAGCTTTGACTTCGCGCAACAGGTACACTATCCAGCAAATCCGCTACAACCTGGCCCAATTTATTTCAAGACGCCAAGGAAATGCCACATCTTTGGTCTGACATCTGAAGGTTTGCCATCGCAAATTAATTATTTAATAGATGAGGGTGTGAGCTGTGGTAAAGGAGCAAATGTGGTAATTAGTTATTTGCATCACTTTTTTGAACATTACGGTGTTGGTGAACAACATGCTCACCTTCATGCAGACAATTGTTCCGGCCAAAACAAAAATAACGCATTCATACAGTACTTGGCATGGAGAGTTGAGAATGGCCTACATAAGACGATTAAGTATTCGTTTTTACCAGTTGGGCATACAAAATTTGGTCCCGATTGGTGCTTCGGACTTGTAAAGAGAACCTACAGAAGAACATTTGTCTCTTCCTTACAAGACATTGTTGACGTCGTTGACAAATCAACAACTACTTCGATCAACCGAGCACAGCTTGTCGGAAATGAATCCGGTGATGTGTTTGTTAAAGTTTATGACTGGGTAAGTCATCTGTCCAGACATTACCGAAAGTTTCCTGGTATCAAGTCGTACCAACACTTTATGTTTGATGCTGAAACACCTGGTATTGTTTCGTACAAAGTATTATCTCACAGTGAAGAAAACACATACGATTTTTGCAGGTCAACACCACCATCTAGTCTCCCTCCAGTAATTAAGCCAGCAGGCCTCGACGATGCTCGAAAACAATATCTATTTCAGAGTATCCGGGAATTCTGTAGGGAAGACACAGTAGATATAGTATGCCCAAACCCAGATCTCTAAATACAACTTGTGTAGTAGTAATAGTGCAATTTAAAAAGAAAGAACATTTATTTATTATACCATTTTCTAATTTATTTATGTGTAAAGTTTAATTTAAAAGCAATTACTGCATTTGTTTTTTGTAATCAAAGTAATGATTGTTTATATCCATTATTCAGCTAACAATAGAAGCTTTACTACTACCACTACATGTAAAGTACCAGTACATTTGAGTTCTAAATGTTGAAAAAGTGGGTTGTTTTCATTTGTTTATAACTTGAATAAAAATAAATGAAATTTAATAATTTTTTCTGTACTTATTGGTTCTTGTGTGGTCTATGAGTGTGCCAAATTACAGCTGTATAGCTACATTTCTTAATATCGTTGCTAAGGAGTTAGTGTGAGCATGCTGTTTACTACTGGTGTACGCAACAGGAAGTCGATCATGAATCTTTAAAAGCTGTTTTCTCAAAACCTACTTGACTTATATGCAATCATTTAAATTCCAATAACTTGGCTAATACTTATCCAATTTTAACCAGATAAAAAATATTGTGAAGATTATTAAATGTAGAATCTAAAAACACAAAAAAAAACGTCAAAGGTAGGGTTTTGCCAGAGTGGGTCACATATGATAAAAGCTTTTAAAATTTGTCTGAAAATGCTAAAAAATACTAAACCACCTGATTATAAATAATAATACAATTAGCTGGAAAATTGAGAGGCTCTTTTCGTTAAGAAAATCGTGTATAGCCATAATACGTGATTTTGGCCCTTTATCGGCAGAACCTCCCGTAAGGGGTCACCGCCGTAAGCGGTCACTTTTCCAGGTCCCGAGGATGGCCACTTACGGGAGGTTCAACTGTATTTTAAAAAAACAATTATCCTTAGTTACACATAGAAACAGGTTCTAAGATGACATAAATAATACATTTTGACATAATTTGACCCAACAAATGACCCTTTCACAAGGTCAGACATTTTCTGGGATTCAGTAGGTAAGTAAATTTGGGAAAAAGTAGTAAAGCTATGGAATCAATTGTTTGTAGTCATGAAACCCCATATTAAAAATATTGTACTTAGTTACGTATAGAAACAGTTGCTACAGTACACTATAGGTAAAATGTTGATGTCATTTGACCTCAATATGTAAAATATAATTTTTTTTTTCATGAAAACTCCATATTTTATTTAAAAAAAATTATCCTTAGTTACGTAAACAGGTTTAAGATAACACTAAAGGTCAATTTTTTACATTTATTCAGATTTGTCAAGACTTTCTTTCTGAGATTATTAGGATTCAGTATTTAAAGTAAATTTGGCAAAAAGTAGAAATGTAAAACTATGTAGAAAAAATTTGTATTTATGAAAAACCCCTTATTTTAAAAATATTTTCGCATAGAAATAGTTACTATGGTAAAATGTTGACCTCATTTGACCTCAAAATGAATGAATTTACAAGGTCAAGTTTGTCATCACTTTAAGATTATTAGAATGCAGTAGAAGTAAAATTCAGAAAAATTACAAATGCAATAAATTCTTTGTATTCATAAAAACGCCATTTTTTACGTTTTTTTAAAAATTACTTTCCTTAGTTACACATAGAAATGGTTGCTAAGGTAACACTATAGGTAAAAAATGAAAATTGTTGAGAATTTTTTATGAACTATCTTGTAAATTTTGATCAAACATTAATAGTTGTAGTAAAGTGGGGACCTGTCCTGTTTTGCATTCTGACCCCTTTTGATCTCAAATGACCTATTTACAAGGTCAGATTTTTTGGGAGGTTTTTCTGTAATTCTTTACACAAAATAGATGTAAAAATTTATAAAAACCATTGACGCAATTATTTCAAAGTTTAACATTATTTTCCATCAACTAAATATTTCAATGCAAAATACTGTTTTTCTGGCAATTAATTGAAATAAACCTGGCAACACATTCTCCTATTTTATCTAAACTATTCGTATGACTGTAGTAGCATTATGACAAGCCACATATACATTTTATTAGCCATATTTAAATTGTGTTTCATGTGTTTTGTTTGTTGATATTTTGTTTGTATTTTTTGTATTTTTCGTATTTTCCTGGCAACACAAAACCTATGTACGAAATTTACCCCAGTGTTTTTTTCGTGATTATTGTTGACAAACCTATTGACTATCACATTACAAAAGTTCATTGATATAAAAACACCACTTTGGAAGTTATAGGTACGTTTATGAGGTATACTTTTATAAAAAAAATATTTTTTAAAAACACCCCTTTTTAAAATAATGGTATCAACCAAACTCCATTTTGTAAATTATTTTTTTCTACATTAAATGGAACTCAATACATGTTGTTTACACTGCTATAAACAAAAACTGTATACTGTAAGTATTTTTGGTTAAAATAAGTATACAATTTTGTACTTTTTCACTATAGAAAATCTGTGAAAAATGTAAAACATCAAAATTTGGATAATTGACCGTTGTCATGGCAACGGAGGCTAAAAATTAAAATGAATGTTGTAGATATGCTTTTTATTGAAATGTCTATTCATGGTAAAAATTTGAGCAAAATCCATTTTTTTACATCTGCCACCAGATTGATTGATTTTTACAGACAATAGGCTGTGTACATCATAAGTTAACAGTTTTTCAGTCTCATTGAGCTTTCTACTTGACAAACAATAAATTATATGGACACATTTAATATTAAAAACTCATTAAATAATCCAGCATTTTAGCAGAGAAATATTATTGAGAAAGGTTTTCATTTAATTTTCTTTCTGTCACCTTATTCAAGCTGTGACAATTGTATTTATCATGGCTCTGCACAACCATGAACAAACATCAGAATGGTTGTCAATATTATAATTAATAAAGGACAAAATAAAATCTGATCCCATCATAATGCACTTTTATATGATGATCTAGCAAACTCAAGTAGAATAATATAGGTGGTTTCTTGGGTCTTGTGCCTTGTGTTGGAAGGCATTGGATAATAAGACACAAAAAGGTGTACAACTGGTGTCTTTAGCTGTGATTGACACGCTGCACTATCATAGACGGGTAGATGTTATTGTGTATTAAATAGTTTAAAAAAGAGATGATAGCATTCGGTTTATTCTATTAAAAAAAGTGGTAGGTTATATAGGTTATACGATAATGTTACTATTGTAGTTTTAATGGAATGAAACTATGTTATGGAATGAATCTACAAAGGCATAGTATTATTCGCTGTTTAAACACTGTATTCATGTTGGATAAGGTATTCAGATTAAAGCCCCCTTCCCTACGTTTTTTAGATCTAATTTAAGATCACAAACTATATTTAATGTCTATTGCGATAACTTTTTTCGTCTTTAAACGGTTAAAAATGTGAAAAATAAGTCGAATCTAATAATTATAGCGGCCCGCTATAAATCCCAAAATGCATTGCGCGCGGATTGATATTTTTGTTTTTCACCTGTAATTCGCCCACTTTTCGATCGATCGTGAGGCCTAAACAAATGGAAGACTCCCAACTTTTCAGCGAAAATACCGGGTTTTCCCCAATTTGTATCAACGGAGTCTGGCAAAAATAGAAAGACAATTAATGCAGCAACTATACAACGTCAGGCTAGGTAGCTAGCGTACGATGTTCGTACGTTACCGATGTTTACCAGCTAGGCCTACAAAACTAAGCCTAGCTAGGCTAGGCCTAAGACCGTCCACGAGAGGTCGATCTCCACGAGCTACTTAGGTAGTGCATTGTTTCTCACTTTATATCATAATTTACCATAAAACGTACATTTAAGACAAGGAATGACATGGTTTTATGTTTTTAAAGTGATATATATGTATTATTTTCCAAAAAACGTCTAAAATTGCAGGGAAGGGGTCTTTAAGGTGTATTAGTAGGCATGTTAAGGTGCATATTTTAGGCAAATCCTTCAAATTGTGATAACATTTTGAAACTTTGCACAGTTATTCATTAGGGTGTCAAAAACATGAAATGGAAGGGTTGCACAAAATTTGGTGAGGGGAAAGCCGCCATTTTGGATTTCAAAATGGCGGACCCCAAATGTTCACTTTTCAGGTATATCTCTTCTGAAGAGGCACCTAGAGTTCTGATTTTAGGTGCAAATTATATGGTAGTGGGGTCACCAAACATATTGGTATAACTAACATTTTGATTGCATGGCGGCCATGTTAGATTTCAAAATGGCGGACCCCAAATGTTCACTTTTCATGTATATCTCTTCTAAAGAGGCACCTAGAGTTCTGATTTTAGGTGCAAATTATATGGTAGTGGGGTCACCAAACATATTGGTATAACTAACATTTTGATTGCATGGCGGCCATGTTGGATTTCAAAATGGCGGACCCCAAATTTTCACTTTTCAGGTATATCTCTGCTAAAAAGGCACCTAGAGTTCTGATTTTAGGTGCAAATTATATGGTAGTGGGGTCACCAAACATATTGGTACAGTATAACTGACATTTTGATTGCATGGCGGCCATGTTGGATTTCAAAATGGCGGACTTCAAATTTTCACTTTTCAGGTATATCTCTGCTAAAAAGGCACCTAGAGTTCGGATTTTAGGCGCAAATTATAATGGTAATGGGGTCACCAAACATATTGGTATAACTAACATTTTGATTGTATGGTGGCCATTTTTGATTTCAAAATGGCGGACCCCAAATTTTCACTTTCAGGTATATCTCTGCTAAAAAGGTACACAGAGTTCTGATTTTAGGTGCAAATTATATGGTAATGGGTCACCAAACATATTGGTATCTAACTAACATTTTGATTGCATGGCGGCCATTTTGAATTTCAAAATAGCGAACTCAAAATGTTTCAGTACGGTACCTACAGTTATAATTTTAGGTACAAAGTATAATATGGTATTGAGGTCAACAAACATATTGGTATAACGTCTTTGATTGCATGGTGGCCATTTTGAATGTAAATCAAACCGTACTGGCTTTAGTGTAGGCTGGTATGTCGTTTATATGAATGTCGTGTATATTTTTTGTTAAAAGCAAACTTTGACTTTATTTCATATCTTGATAATATAAGGAATGAAAAAAAATATGTTGCCATTTTTTCAAAAGACATTTAAAGGACCAAATTCAAGATGGCCGCCAACATTCAAATAACCCTATTAAAAATCAGAATATCACCAATAATACAAATTATAAATGTGGAACAAGTCCGTTTTGATGGTATTACTGTACCCATTATACAATCTTAAGTATGTAAAGCGATTATCTGTCGGCCATCTTGGATTTCAAAATGGCCGCCACTAAAAATTAAATTCTTTAAATAATTTTTTTTAAATATGTGTGCATAAATTGTTGTTTGTACACAATGTTCAAAATTTGTCACTTCTCACAGGATTGTCTAAATATAAGGCTGTCTAAAGTTGTCAATGTTCTCTATATAACAGATATATAATACCCAACTATGACTCTTAAATTAAATAATCGTTCAAAGTTGGAGTTGCAAAAGTATGGAACAACTTACCAATTTATATCAAATATTCAACAACAATTACGCCTAACTAGAGGGTGAGCTCGCTTCGCTCGCTCCCCTCTAGGAAGTGTAAACGATGGTTCTCGGAATGATAATGACTCGGGTAAAAAGGTTTTAGAAGGACGTTCTCGTTGTACGTTTTATGTCGGTTACCATTATTGAAAATGCTTGACATTCGAAAAACTAAACCTACTCTGTTTCACAGTGTCTTAGATGATTAATAACATTTTAAAGTATAGTGTTTATTTAGTTTGGTAGGGCCCTTATATGGCGGAGGTCGGGAGGCAGATATCATTTGAGGGAGATGCTTATTCGAGGGATTTTTTAGTTTTAATAATATCGTAACATTTATAATCAAATAAAATCCTCTAATAGATATGAAAAGTGGTAAAAAATAATAACAAATGCTTGTTAAATTGTAGTTAACCGTGTGATGAATTCTATTACAAATAGTATAATTGTGTTATTATAAATATAATACAATATTGTGTGTATAAATGTGGATGGGCGTTTACCTGAAACCAGGTAGTTTCAAGGTGAACCTGTGAACTCATCGTGAACCTGGAAATTACTTTGACCGCGTACAATTGAAATTGAGTTGAAAATCTACCGATGAAATCAGAAATTTTGTTTTAAAACTCTTTATAATATATTCCTAAGATATGGAACAATATCGTAAAAGTGAAAACTGTTTTACATTTCGCGGTACATCTGAGATAGGCCTAGTTCAGGTAGGTATCCAAGGCAGAGATTTGTTCTAAAGTTTTTCCATTGTGCTTGCCTATGTCAGAATTAACCATAATTTATATATAGATTCTAAATTACAGATTTCATTTCTTTTCATGAAACATTGAAACTTGACAGGAAACAGGACCACAATATAAAACAAGTGCATTTATACCTTATTGTGAAATCCTGTATAAATATGATGTTAAATAATAAATGCGTTATTGCTATGTAATTCAATGTCTGAACCTTCAGGGCCATGTCACCAGTATCATGGTTGGTAAGTTTTTAACCTGTCAACTTTTGGCAGAAGCTTGAAGGCAATACAGATACAGCTCATTCACAAGATTATTCATAGGCAGCATTAACTCCTACTTCTCATCTTCTACAATCTCAACCGATTTCATTAGATATGTACCCCCTACAGATGGACCACCATTATACACTGGTTTGATGAGTGCACATGGTTGTGGTTTAAAAACTCATGTACTAGGGAAAGACAAGAATGCCTGGTGATGACTCTTGCCCGAGATGAGTGGAGGTGGACAGAGATGACATCAAGAAGCAATTATTATGTCGACCCGGTGAACTATATGGCTTTTGGACATGTAGCATTGTGAAAATAGTGTTGAGGCCAGTGCTTTTGTTGAAACTGAACTTGTATTACCTATACAACCAGTGACACAAATATCTTAAATGGAAAACATCTCTAAAGGACAGAAGCACACTAATTCTGCTTTCTCTCTTCAACTTGCTTCTACAAATGCAGACAGAGAGAGAGATTCTAAGTGAAGTCATTTTGTTTGAAAGAGGCTGATCATAAAGATATTAACTTGAATACAGAGAGTCGACAAAATCTAAATGATGTGGTTAAACTATATCCCTATATATGTCCGAGACACAAGAAAACGATATCTGCACACATGGAAAGTACACATGCTTTTATCAAATATTTCTTGACCACCTGAACAACGACCGGTTACTTCCGCTGTATCAATTTTAACAGATTACTGAAACAAATTACAGATATTGGAGTTTATGAGAGGACATGTATGTGTGGGACTTGCTGGATTTACATCAATTGATCAGGGTCATTGAGCGTGGTATCATTGGAATAACACAAATTAATGATTTCATCAGAGCTGGCAAATCTAGTTGATGAGTTTGAAATCCAACATTTAAAGAGAGATGATATCCCGATTAATGAAGAATGCTGCAAATTCGCACAAAGGTGTTTGTTGGCCATGGCATGATGAAATTGGACAGAAAATGTTTGAGGCATTGGTAAAAGTCTTGTGGAAGGCAAACTGTCTATATGGGATCCTAAGAAAAAGACGAACATTGGCAAAAAATATATATGACGGTGAATACAGGTGACAAACTTATCAAAGTAAAAGAGGACTCCTATAATAGAGATTATTTGGCAGTGAAATGAGGTATTGCAGTACTTTTGCCAATTTGTTTCTGAACAAGCTTGTTGGGATCGCAGATCAGTCTGTGGAAGTTTGATGGATACAGTAGTAGAAAACGAAGGAAGGTCAACTTACTGTATCGCATTCAAGATTAGAAATATTTCATTGAAGGACTTTGGCAGAGTTAGTTGTCATTTAACTGAAGAAGTGTATGAGATGTTTTAATATGAAGAAGTGTACTGTCAGTACTATAGACCTCCGACCTGATGGTCAACATTTTGTGTTTGTGTTAATCACCATGTTGTTGTCATAGGAATATCATTTTGTGTATTTCAATCTAATTTTATATAACTTACACACGTTTTAATAAGAAATTTAACCCATTTTAAAAAAATTTTGTGTTAATCACAAATGTTGTTGTCATAGGCCTATCATTTTATGTGATTTCAATCAACGTCATAACTTGCACATGTTTTAATAAGAAATGTAATCCATTTTAAAAAATGGTGGCCATTTTGAAATTCAAAATGTCAGAATACTAATAAATATAGGTTTATAATAATTCTTATATAGCAGAGAACCCATATGAACTTAAAATATTATTCAAAATGGGTGTTACTTTGTCCAATATGGTACATTTATTGGATATTTTACGTATTGGTGGCCATCTTGGATTTGACACCCTTAAGCTTTTTTAAAAAAATGGCAACATATTTTTTTCATTACTTTACATCCTAAAGACACTAAATCAGCTGGAATTTTGCTTTTAACAAAAAAATGACACGAAATTACATAGTGGCCTACATTACTTTACACTATTTGTTTATGCTTATATTTACATGCATTTAACACGGACACTTATTGTAGGTCACATTTTCCCTGGCAACCACACAGCTCTGTACATCGTAAATCACTCTTTCTGCATTTACAGCGTCTAATATCACAGTCGGTGTGCCCACAGTAAATTAAAACCTTTGTGACATCTGAAAGTTCCAGCAATGAACTCCAAACTGGACTAAATTTGTTGCCGTCCTTCCTCCATCCCTGGTTCGCTGGGTCCAGTTCAACCCTGAAGGCATCTAGACAGTTGTACCACTTCCTGGCTTGTAGAGCAGACCGTTTCACATGTTCTCTTAATGCCGCAAATGTTGGGGGGATATTTTCAATAGTCTTTCACCTTGTTGTAAAAAGATATCGTCTTGCATCATTTACCTTTTTCCATTAAATGTTCTGCAGTACATTGTTACAACAGATAGATAATCTGTGTCTGTTACACTAACATCCACTACAGACAATGACATCCTCTCGAAAACTGGAGTCATGGCATCTTTTTCCAAGTCTCGTTAAATGTAGCTTTACCTTTTCCTTGAACAGATGAAGTTGTATCACAACCGCTAAAGGAATAAAAGAACAAGTAAGCGGCTGACACAAATCACGGAATGTTTGTAGGGTCTCTGGGAGACAGAGCTGTAACAAACCAGTCTGTAAATATACAACCGCTGATGCCATATAACATAGAAGAGGCAGATGAACGTATGTTTGTTCATGTTAAACATGCCGCTGAAATTGTTCCGCGCATTCTTGTCAAGACTGTAGACAGTGATGTTGTTGTTATTGCATTGTCAGCTTTCCACAGAATACCTGGCATCCACGAGCTTTGGATCGAGTTTGGAGTGGGGAAGCACTTGAAGTACATCCCAATACACAAGATTGTTTCTTTTCTTGGACCACAAGCATCAGCCGCTTACTTGTTCTTTCATTCCTTTAGTGGTTGTGATACAACTTCATCTGTTCAAGGAAAAGGTAAAGCTACATTTACTGAGACTTGGAAAAAGATGCCATGTATGACTTCAGTTTTCTAGAGGATGTCATTGTATGATATGTTAGTGAAACAGACACAGATTATCTAGAACAGTTTGTTGTAACTAACTGCAGAACATTTAATGGAAAGAAGGTAAACTATTGAAAATATCCCCCCAACATCTGCGGCATTAAGAGAACATGTGAAACGGTCTGCTCTACAAGCCTTGAAGTGGTACAACTGTCTAGATGCCTTCAGGGTTGAACAGGAGACCCAGCGAACTGGGGATGGAGGAAGAGGACAGCAACAAATTTAGTCCAGTTTGGAGTTCATTGCTGGAACTTTCAGATGTCACAACGGTTTTAATTCACTGTGGGCACACCGACTGTGATATTAGACACTGTAAATGCAGAAAGAGTGATTTACGATGTACAGAGCTGTGTGGTTGCCAGGAAAAATGTGACCTACAATAAGTGTCCGTGTTAAATGCATATAATTATAAGCATAAACAAATAGTGTAAAGCCAGTAAGGTTTGAACTACATTCAAAATGGCCGCCATGCAATCAAAGACGTTATACCAATATGTTTGTTGACCTCAATATCATATTATACTTTGTACCTAAAATTAGTTTATGTACCGTACTGAAACATTTTGAGTTCGCCATTTTGAAATTCAAAATGGCCGCCATGCAATCAAAATGTTAGTTAAATACCAATATGTTTGGTGACCCATTACCATTGTCACACAGCCGCAATTACGGCTCTTTCGGACATGTAATTGCTGGTAACCAACGGTGAACAACGGTAAACAGCCACAACTGTACACATATAAATGTATAAAGTAAAATTTAATAATAATCTTTGACAACCAATTCTTTCTTTTATAATTCAAACCCCCAAAAAAAAACCCACAAAAAAAACCCAACCAATTCTCAAACAATGATACCGTGTTCCTATTCCCCACAAACTTTATGCAATTCCCCAAATTTCCCAATCCTCCCAAACCAAATATCAACAATCTTCTTATTTTTAAATAAATCCCCGAAACCCCCCTTTCAAATACAATAATATCACAAGATGAATAATTAAACAATAATAAATGTCCACAATATCGTTCCTTCTTGCCTTCTCTCCTACGCTGACACAAAACAAATTAGAAAGATAAAAGTTAAAACGATTCTGCAAATAAACAACTCCCACGCCTCTGCTCCCGTTCTGCTTGTATTATCAATTATAATTCTTCCTATTTTCTGACATATAAATAAATCAAATATAAAGTTAAAATGTTTCTTGATGTCGTTCTGCACTGCAATCCGCTCCCCGACCAATTATTTCTTTCTCCTTTTCCACGTAAAATAATATCAGTATCAATCCAGTTACTCTTCAATATTTCCAAACAATTCTTTACATGCAACAACTTCTGCTGTTTCCAACAGTTATTTCTTCCGTCAATTTACATTCACAATTTCAATTAATCCTCAGTAATCTCAACAATTAACAGTTCTACATTTAAGTACAGCCTTATAGTATTACTTCCAACTCACAATTTATTAACTTCATGTATATCACTTTATTTCCTTTCTGCTTCAGCTCTATATCACCATAATTATCTCCAACTCACAATTTATTAACTTCATGTATATCTCTTTATTTCCTTTCTGCTTCAGCTCTATATCACCATAATTCAATTACTTCTTCTCCTGTACGTCTTAGTTTCTCATATCAATATTCACCTATCCCTTTCTGGCTCAACATAACATAGCCCTCCTTCTCTGTCTCCTCTCAATTTCCATCTCCCTCAAAATTCCCTCAATTATCCACATACCACCACCTTATCCTTCTCCACCAATCAGCAACTCACACACTAACTTAACCCTTATACCTCTCCTCCAATCAGCAAACACCACACAATCCTTCTCTGCAACACAACAACTCTGCTCCACTGGCTTCACACAATAGCTTCCTAAAACAAAAGAAAGGTTCAAATAGTGAAAACAAAAGGAAAAGTAAGAATGACTTGCAAAATATATACACAACTTTATGTCACTTGTGACATTTACTCCCCTCTAAAAGAATAATGTATCAACATTTTCTCCATACCGTGACGGGTCCTATTTACACTCGACTTAAATAATCAGCTCCTACATTTTCACTGCCTTTAATCGCCTCTATTCGGAACTTGTACGGTTGTAGAGCCAGGGCCCATCTCATAATTCGCCCATTGGACAATTTCGCTCTGTGCATAAACACAAGCGGCTGGTGATCAGTTTCCAACGTGAAGTTTCGTCCATATAAATAAGACTCAAATTTTCGTACGCTCCATACAATGGCTAAGCATTCTTTTTCCATCACTGAATATGCTTTTTCTCGAGGAAGCAGTTTCTTGCTAGCGTACGCCACGGGAAACTTCACGTCACCATACTGCTGCATTAGAACCGCTCCCACTCCATATTCGGACGCATCTGTTCTCAAAATAAAATCTTTGTTTAAATTAGGAAGGCATAAAATTGGAGTACTGTTTAATTTTTCCTTAAGTTTAACAAACGCACTTTCCTGGGCCTTCTCCCAACATATTCGGTTAGGTTCCCGATTCTTCGTTTTGTCGGTTAATGGACAAGCAATCACAGAGTAATTAGGAATGAACTATCTATAGTAGTTGGTCATCCCAAGGAATGACCGGAGTTGTTTCTTTGTTTCTGGTTGTTTGGCTGACAAGATGCTTTGTATCTTCTCCACTCGAGGTTGAACATTTCCTTTCCCTACCACATGGCCAAGAAACTCGATTGTTTCATAACCAATGAAACATTTGCTTGGTCGAGCAGTTAGATTGGCCCTGCGGAGACGTCTAAACAATTCAGACAAACATTTCATATGTTGATCCCAAGAAGCTGTGTGAATTAGAATGTCATCAATATAATTAAGTGTATTATCCATTCCTTTTAGTAATTTTCTCATGATACGACTGAAAGTAGCCGGTGCATTGACTAAGCCGAACGGCATGACATTAAATTGAAACAAACCATCTGGTGTTAGAAAGGCTGTTAAAGGTTTTGACGCTTCATCCATGGGAACTTGCCAATACCCTTTACTTAAATCTATCTTAGTAAAATAATGATCCTGGGCCAACTTTGTGAACAGTTCCTCTTGGTCCGGAATCGGTTCGGCGTCAAAAACTGTAACCTGATTAAGTTTTCGAAAGTCCACGCAGAATCGATTTGACCCATCCGGTTTCTTTACCAATACTATTGGAGAGGCAAACGGTGCCCCTGAAGGCTCCACTACACCCAGATTTAACATCATATTTACCTCATCCTTAATGGTACCTCGCAACGCATGTGGAAGTGGATAGGGCTTGGAACGGATTGTATCATCAGTTTCCAGCTTGATTTCATGCTGCCCAAGTGTAGTCTTACCCGGTAAATCCGTCAGTACATCTTTGTAGTTTCCGATAAGTCGGTGCACCTCATGCTTTAGTGTATCATCCAGGCTTTCGTTGATGTGGATGTCGGCTGTTGTTTCTTTTGCTAGTAGAGGGTGGAGCTGTAAAAGATTCTCATTAGATAGATGATAATTTTGGTTATTTGTAAATGTTTCATTAGGTTCGCATTCAATAACAGCGGTGCTAGCTAATTCAAGGATACCAGAAGGCTCGGATACCCCTAAGGCAGCACTAATGTCTGCGGTTCGCTCATAATACTTTTTCAAGAGATTGGCGTGAAATATTTTGAATTTCCCGTTAAGGTCAATTTGGTAGTCTAGATACCCAAATTTCTTTACAACCTTAAAAGGACCTTTCCATTGAAGCAATAGTTTGTTTTTGTCTGTGGGTAATAAAAGTAGTACCTTATCCCCAACCTCAAATTCCCGGGACTTACTCTTTTTGTCATAATATTGTTTGTACCTGACCTTAGATTTTTGTAGATTCTTCTGAGCCATCTGACAGGTTTCATGTAGTCGTTCCCGTAAATCCATAACGTACTGGTAGGTGGTTTTTGTTTCTGGTGTTTCGATTTCTTCGGTCCACAATTCCCTTAGGATGGACATGGGTCCTCGTACGGTACGGCCATATAACAGTTCAAAAGGAGAAAACCCTAAACTTTCCTGTGAAGATTCCCTAACCGCAAAAAGTAGTGGGTCAATGTAACGATCCCAATCAGTAGGCCTTTCTGCACACATACGTTTCAGCATTTGTTTGAGTGTTCCATTGAACCGTTCGACCAAACCATTACAAGCTGGGTGATATGGAGATGTCATTACCTGACGTATAGACAACAACTTACTAACTTGCCTCATGACTTCAGATGTAAATTGTGATCCTCTATCGGTAAGCATTTCTTTCGGGATACCAAGTCTAGAGAAAACACCAACCAAGGCCTCAGCAACCCGTTCAGCTTCAATATTTGGTAGAGGCACTGCCTCTGGATAACGAGTAGCAAAATCTATTATTGTGAGTATATAACGATTACGACCTTTAGACATGGGGAAAATGGGACCAACTATATCAACGGCAATCCGTTCAAACGGCACCTCGATCAAAGGCATGCTTCCTAGAGGCACTTTCGTAACTCTACCTTTTTGTACAGTTCTCTGACAAATGTCACAGGATCGACAATATCGAGTAATATCTGCAGTTACTCCAGGCCACCAAAATGTTGTCAACACTTTATCTGTCGTCTTTTTTACCCCTTGGTGTCCTCCTAATAAGGTTTCATGGGCTTGGCGCATTACCTGGCGTCGATAGTCAGCTGGCACTACTAGTTGGGTAAACTTATCCCCGTGTTCAATATTAGGAGAGGAAAATTGCCTATATAATAGGTCTTTATGATAAATAAACCTAGCCTCGGCTTGTTTGTTACTCACAGTTGTAGTTTGTTTCTCTGCAAGATCCTTGAATTTTGCAAGGCTGATATCTTGTTGCTGGGCGGTTTTCATAATTCCCGCTGTGATGATTTGCTTGTGTATTTCTGTAGTTTTAAGTGTTCTGAATGGTTTATCCATAGTGTTAGCTTGAGACCGGGTAACAACAGAACATCCTTGAAGATTTCGCTCTGTCCATGTGGGATCTGGATTTCCTGGTGCTCGTACTCCTGCAATATTACCTAATATCAAGTCATAAATAGGGTTATTCATACATAGTGCATACGTCTTTCCTGAAAAAAATGGAGTATTAACATGTATTAATGCAACCGGTAAGTTGCGGACCGTGCCATCAATCAGCACACAGGTTTTCTCCTTACCAGTAAGTTGTTCGGCTGATACAAGATCTTTCTTCACAACCACCCCACTACAGCCACTGTCACGAAGAACAGAGACGCAGCGTGACCCAACACAACCTGTATAAACGGGCATTTTACTAATTGAATTATTTAGAGCCGCTGTCATAATTGGAAGACAGTGCCCACATTGAAGAGTGACCTTATCACCATCATTATTGATACAACATTGATTTAAAGACTCTGACATTTTCGTAACCATACTGGCACCCACATCGGGAATTTCTTCCTTGGCTTTACATTCGTGTTGTTTTGTACATTTCTGGCAATCAAACTCTGTTTGTGGTGAAGTAGACAACCCAGCGCAACTGTTGGCGTCCTGTCTACAATTTCTGGCAATATGTCCTGTTTTTAAGCATCGGTAACATTTTGGAGGAGAGTTTGGCTTATGCATAGTTGAGGCTCTGCAATTTCTAGCTAAGTGACCTACACGATGACATATAAAACAAGTTGGACTACGGAAACTAGAAGGGCTTTGTGATGAGGATGTACTGGGAACATTATTAGAGGAGAGTTGAGGAGAATTTGGCTCTTTTTGTTTAAACTCTATTGGTTTACCAAATAATCCCCCACGAGCTTCCAAATATTGCTCCGCAATTTCAGCCATCGCTTGTATCGTTTTCGGTTGACGTTCCCTTAGGAACAGAGCTAGGTCCTTCCCACACCCATCGGTAAACTGCTCTCGCAGCAATAAATCTTTTAACCCCTGAAAGGTTTTTTCCCCCTCTGCTAGGTCAATCCACCTATCAAGATAATTGCTTATCCTCGCAGCAAATTGCGGCCCGCTCTCTCCGTATTCGGGCTTAGCTGTTCGTAACTTATGTCGAAATCCATCGGCGGTTAACTGAAACCGTTTTAGAAGAGCCAATTTCAACAGTTTGTAATCGTTAGCTTCAGCTGACGACAACCTGGAATAAACCTCGAGAGCCTTCCCAGTTAGTAGGGCACTTAAGTTAACCGGCCACTCAATTTCTTTCCACTCCTGACTAGTCGCATACCGTTCAAACCTTTTCAGATAGGCATCTAGGTCATCTGTTCGATCATGGAAAGGGGGTAATTTAGGTTTACTGGCCTTAACCCGTGACTCAGGATTGGGTAATACTCTACCACCCGGCCGTGCCCGATTCTTTTCTTGTTCTAATTGGATTTCTAACCTTCGCATTTCTATAAGATAGGCCTGATTCTCAGCTTCTTTCGCCCTTTCGTTTTCTCTCTCTTTTTCTTCACTCGCTCTTTTTCTCTCTGCTTCGTCCCTCTCTAGTACCTCTCTTCTCTCTCTCTCTTCCTTCTCTAGTGCCTCTCTTCTCTCTCTCTCTTCCTTCTCTAGTGCTCTCTCTTCCCTGTCTCTGTTTCGCTCCATTTCTTCTCTCTCCCTGTTTCTCTCTTCTCTCTCTAGTGCTCTCTCTTCTCTCTCTCGTGCTCTCTCTTCTCTCTCTCTGGCAGCTTCCTCTCTCTTTTCCACAAACTCTCTTAATTCCACTCCATCTAACCCCAACGCTTTTCCTGCGTCAACAATTTTAGTGAGATCCATTTCTTAAGAAAAAAAAAAATATATATATATATAAGTATCCAATATAACTATACAGTATGCCAATAATATGGCAAATAGACAATCCAAGAATCACGTACAATTGTTTCATCTACCAATGTTCACGCTAGGTTACAAAGTTTCCCGGACGAGCCCCCATAAATGTCACACAGCCGCAATTACGGCTCTTTCGGACATGTAATTGCTGGTAACCAACGGTGAACAACGGTAAACAGCCACAACTGTACACATATAAATGTATAAAGTAAAATTTAATAATAATCTTTGACAACCAATTCTTTCTTTTATAATTCAAACCCCCAAAAAAAAACCCACAAAAAAAACCCAACCAATTCTCAAACAATGATACCGTGTTCCTATTCCCCACAAACTTTATGCAATTCCCCAAATTTCCCAATCCTCCCAAACCAAATATCAACAATCTTCTTATTTTTAAATAAATCCCCGAAACCCCCCTTTCAAATACAATAATATCACAAGATGAATAATTAAACAATAATAAATGTCCACAATATCGTTCCTTCTTGCCTTCTCTCCTACGCTGACACAAAACAAATTAGAAAGATAAAAGTTAAAACGATTCTGCAAATAAACAACTCCCACGCCTCTGCTCCCGTTCTGCTTGTATTATCAATTATAATTCTTCCTATTTTCTGACATATAAATAAATCAAATATAAAGTTAAAATGTTTCTTGATGTCGTTCTGCACTGCAATCCGCTCCCCGACCAATTATTTCTTTCTCCTTTTCCACGTAAAATAATATCAGTATCAATCCAGTTACTCTTCAATATTTCCAAACAATTCTTTACATGCAACAACTTCTGCTGTTTCCAACAGTTATTTCTTCCGTCAATTTACATTCACAATTTCAATTAATCCTCAGTAATCTCAACAATTAACAGTTCTACATTTAAGTACAGCCTTATAGTATTACTTCCAACTCACAATTTATTAACTTCATGTATATCACTTTATTTCCTTTCTGCTTCAGCTCTATATCACCATAATTATCTCCAACTCACAATTTATTAACTTCATGTATATCTCTTTATTTCCTTTCTGCTTCAGCTCTATATCACCATAATTCAATTACTTCTTCTCCTGTACGTCTTAGTTTCTCATATCAATATTCACCTATCCCTTTCTGGCTCAACATAACATAGCCCTCCTTCTCTGTCTCCTCTCAATTTCCATCTCCCTCAAAATTCCCTCAATTATCCACATACCACCACCTTATCCTTCTCCACCAATCAGCAACTCACACACTAACTTAACCCTTATACCTCTCCTCCAATCAGCAAACACCACACAATCCTTCTCTGCAACACAACAACTCTGCTCCACTGGCTTCACACAATAGCTTCCTAAAACAAAAGAAAGGTTCAAATAGTGAAAACAAAAGGAAAAGTAAGAATGACTTGCAAAATATATACACAACTTTATGTCACTTGTGACAACCATATAATTTGCACCTAAAATCAGAACTCTGTGTACCTTTTTAGCAGAGATATACCTGAAAAGTGAAAATTTGGGGTCCGCCATTTTGAAATCCAAAATGGCCACCATACAATCAAAATGTTAATTATACCAATATGTTTGGTGACCCCATTACCATATAATTTGCACCTAAAATCCGAACTCTAGGTGGCTTTTTAGCAGAGATATACCTGAAAAGTGAAAATTTGAAGTCCGCCATTTTGAAATCCAACATGGCCGCCGTGCAATCAAAATGTTAGTTATACCAATATGTTTGGTGACCCCACTACCATATAATTTGCACCTAAAATCAGAACTCTAGGTGCCTCTTTAGAAGAGATATACCTGAAAAGTGAACATTTTGGGGTCCGCCATTTTGAAATCCAACATGGCGGCTTTCCCCTGACCAAATTTTGTGCAACCCTTCCATTTCATATTTTTGACACCCTAATGAATAACTGTGCAAAGTTTCAGAATATTATCACAATTTGAAGGATTTGTTCACTTAAACAGGCCTACTATATGTATATTCAGATGGGTAGTGTAAATCCCATATTATTTTTTTTTTAAGCAATTTACTAATTATAGAAACTACTAATTCATTTTGTTTCAGTTTTATTTAGAAATATATGTTTGATGTTCTTCTGAATTCAGTTTTGTGAGCATAAAATAATATCATGACTTGTTTTTGTATGCAATGTGTGACAATGCTCTATTAACACACATACCCAATTAATGAAAAGGGCTTTGCAAACTACAGAAAATCACTATGCAACTTTGTCATTCTCTTATACATGTCGTAAGATGGTTTCCCGATTAATCGTACGATCAAAACAGTACTGGGTATGATCAACTAGCGTTCGTGTTCCCACCTAATCATCCATTCGTAGAAGTACTGATGAAGATTGTGGCGACAATAGAATGGACCCGAGACCTGGCTATCTTCGACTTTTAAATAAAAGAAAGTTTTGAAAATGTTGTTAGGCTAGAAATGTACGTTGTATGATGGGTATGTATATTGAAAAATGGTTGTAGTTTTCAAAATTACATTGTACAAGTTGTGATGAGAGAAAACTGTTAATTTGATCGTTAGTTGACGTGTACATAAAGCAAAAAAAGTTAAAAACTTAAAATGTTGGCGATCTTGTCAAAGGTCAAGCGCCTTCAGCCAGCCTGCACCAGGGTTCTAGCACTGTCTTTTTTTCTCTTTTGTGGCTTGAACCAGCACTTTTGTCCATTCATTCAATGACATGATTAATATAAGTTAATCAGTGATATGTAATACAGTAGTTGTCATAAATCTACAATCTTCATAATCTATTTGATCATTGTTATCCAATATAATCCTCCTTTTTTTGTCATTGTTGTATATCTTTCTCAATATAATATTCAAAATAAAGACCAAAAATCATTCATTCACAACAAGACACAATTCAATCCGCAATATTTGTTGTTGTTCTAAATATTGCATCTTTATAATCTGTTTAAATTGTTTTTTCATTGTAATTCTCCCTTTTTCTTTCCTTTTTCCTGTATTCTTTAACCTTTTTATCCATGTATAATAATGTGTATATAAAACATTAAAAACAGCTATAATTATAAAAATAAAAGCATTATATAATATAAACATTAAAAAGGCATTAGCATTATAGGAATGCTAAATTGTTTCAGTCATTGATAATCGACTTAAATAGTATTCAGAAGTTTTTGCACACTGGCTGAATATTGAATTCAGATAGTATCATAATATCATGTATAGTATAGAGTCGGGGCCTGTCATCACAATCACCATGGATATGTGACTTAGTAACACATATTATTTTCCTTTTAGTATATATATTATTTTAACTTTGAAAGAATCAAATGGTGCTCAAAAGGATTTTATCTCTGTCCACAGCTTTACAGACTGACACGTCTCAAACTTTTGGGATTCATTAAAAAATAAAAGAAAGAACCTTGATAATATAAGTTATAATATAATAATAATAATAATAAAATCATTTTTGTAATAGAGCTTGTTCACAAACATAATGTGTGCATAAAACATATGCAAAATAAAATCTAAAAATGACCACAAAAGATTACAACAACAAAAAATTGATTAATAGATTAATACAATTTAAAGAAGTTAAAGATGTATTGTCCCTTTGTCAAATTCCAACAAAATAAAAAATAAAAGATTTCGAAAAAAAGTGGGTCATTTTGAAGTATCATAATAGTTATTAACTTTCACCAAAAATTAGTCGAAAAAAAAATCATTTAACTGAAATACAGACGTTTTTTGATTCAAAAAATAACTTTGACTTCCAGTCAAAGTTTTCGATCAAAACATATCTCATAATGCAACGCGCTTATTTGGCTACTCTGTATGCATAATCATAAAACTTCCTCGCGATCTGTGTGAAAACACCTTCTCAACCGTGATGAGTTGTAAACAATCCTAATTAGCATCATGCATAATGTATAATCATGGTTTGAAATCTTTGTTTACTTTCGCTCACGATAATTTCCAGAAGAAATGTAATCAGGTTAATTTACCTGTTAATTACGTAAAATTGTTGTTTTTGGCTCGAATTTTCGACTTAAAGTGAATAACTTTAATATTACTTTGATATGGCCAATTTAAATTTAGAATATTCTGACCTTCATTTTTTTGTGTTTCAAGGGACAATACATCTTTAATAATAACACATACATGTAAATATTTTTTTTCATACTCTATAAAGAGTTGTAAAATAAGTTTGCAATATCGTTGATATGAATAAACTATTTGATTTGTTTTCTTAATAGTTAATAGTAATTTATAAATTCATTTCATTTCAAGTAACATTTATTACTTCTTCTTTTAAATAAAATGTTAACATATGACAAAAATAAATAATTAAAATAAGTAATAAATATACTTGTGCTTAAAAAAAAAAAAAACTTTATCAAATTTTTTAAAAATGCTAAAAAGAAGAGGCTAAAGCCCTAGAAGTTATACATCAATTGGATTACTCCAAATTGACACTTGTGGTAGGCAAGCCAGGTACAATAAATGTAAAAAATTGTGTGTATAATGAAAAAAAAAAGAACAAAAACTCACACAAACAAAAAAACAAACAGGAAGCATAAAGACAATAAATGGTAATTTAGTATAGCCATGGGGCAGAGGAGATGAAAAACGGCCAACAATAATCATTTAAAATATACAGTAACTAGAAATTGCGAGACACCGTTAGCGCCCGTTGAAAAATACAATAACAAAGCTATGAAACCTACACTAATTAAGAGCCATGTCTGTAAGAATCAAAGAAATATCAAAAATAGTGGCAGACTCAAAAAAATGGATTTCTTTCAAATTTTGCACATGGTTATATATGTGTTGAGAGAAATCAAATATGAAGTATTTTTTATTTCACACATGTATTTCCATGGCAACGGCCAAATTTGAGTTTATGCGGTTTGTTAGTTTGTTTTTTTTACGAAAGATGCAGAATATTATATTTTTACAAATTTATATCTATTTTTTATAATGGAAAAAAGGGATTTTATATATTTAAACACATTACAGCCTCTAATAGTATACCTATTTTCATGATGGATTATTTATACTTTATAGTGCATTATATCGGACGCTTAATGATCTCCTAGTTTTTTTTCACAGCATTACTTGCGTGGATATCACAATACATTGCATATTTTGAACTATCATTCGCGATTATAATCTTAATTAGAGTAAGAACCAATCATTTAATGATAATCCATTTCGCGTATACGAAAGATGATACCTGTAGTACTTTCACTTTCCAAAAATTAAGAGCGTATCAAAAGGGCTGGTTTGGGATTCATCTGAATCTTTTTTTTTTTTTTTGGTCTTTTGTGTTCGTCCCACTTTTATTATCATACTCTGTTATAAATATTATATTTTTTAAGCATATTTTTTCCTTTCGTTTAAATGTTACAATGTTAAAAGTAATAAAAACATTGCATTCGTTATTTTACATTTAAAAAAAAGTAATTTAAATATATAAAATAATTAACAAAATGCCAATAAAAGACGATAAAAATTGATTAAAAACGTACTTTTGACAGTTGTCATTATTCTATAAAGCTCGTGTTCGGGTAGAGAGGCTATAAACTCAGGGGAGGAATATAAAATACCCTCCCTTTTCACCAAGACAAAAATGAATGAGATGAGTAAGAAGAATGCAAAAGTTTGAAAAATAAGGTATTTAGAATGGATAGCATGGAATGATCTATTTAATGAAAACCGTAAGGTTAGAGTCCATACACTGTGCAAGTCCAAAATAGTATTTTGGCTCTGTGTGTATGTGAGACGCTTCATACCCGGATGTAAAACTTCGAAACCGGAACAGTTTGCTTGATATGTAGATTTTTCTTAACCTTTAGACCACTGGGGTTTTTATGGTATTTTTCAACTTCGATTGGATAGCGAATCTTTTTCATCCTCATCGTATTACAGAGGAGCATAGATATATGTTTATAAAACTATCAAAACGTACTAAAAAAGTCTAACAGTTTTTCTGTTACGTTAGCTCATTTTTGTTCAGCTTTGATAAAGTTACATGCGTTTTCATATTTGATTAAATTGGAAAGTTCCGTTTTGTATACGTTCCATATTGTTTGTGAAACATTTTCTTCCTTTAATAAATTATTATAGGTAAAAAATGACTTATTAATACAAAAATAGAAAATAGTTCATTTATGAGTTTGCTGTTAGCATTCCCTGTAACAATGTTTTATATCCAACTGGAAAATTGATGGCATGTTTCGTTTGCAGGGAAACACGTTACAATCATTAAATCAAACTTTCTCCAGACTGGTTGGATTGTTTTACAAAGAAATATCATATGTTTTTCATTTTCTATTTCAGTTTTACCTTTTTTGCATAGGTCAGTTTCCACTATCTTCCATAATTTCAGCTTTACACTACATGCTAGAATTCTGTGCAACAGCTTGAAATTAAATCATCATTTAATTCATCTGAATCGTATAAACATTTTTCATTTTTCCCTTTCATCCGCCGCCACCCACCGCTTCTCCCACTGCCAATGGGGAGGAGGAGCCGGTTTGATCCTCTCTGAATCCATCTGGCCTCCACATCGTACCAATGTGTGAAGTTTATGAGCCAATAAACGTCATCCATGAAGATTCTTTAAATTCGAAGTCATCTCCCAAAATGTTGGGTATTCTAAAGTTAAGGTATTTTCCCGTTTTTCCATTCACATTTCACTAAATTAAAGTGTGATGTAAGATTCGCGACAACACGACATATTACCCAATTCTCCTTTTTATAAGACGTGACATATTAAATACAAAAAAGCATCTCATAAATGATCGGTTCACCTCCACGACCTGAAAGTTCTCATTTGGGACGAGAAAGTAAAGCCCAGAACAAAAGTTTTATATGCATTTTCAAATATTTTTCGTTATTCGAGTACGACTGTTTATTTTGGTCAGAAGAAAAGATTAATGCATTTAAACAATATTTAACAAGGTCATATACATGGCTGCAGTTGCGTGCTAAAATTTGAGTTAGTGTTTACCAACCGTAGAGTTGCGTTGCACACGCCTACTAAAAAGGTTTGGGAGAATTAACACATTAGTTTAATTCAACCTAAACCCCATTGACTGGCAGCCAATTTGACTATTTTTTGCTTTAAATTACTTTAAAATGACTTACTCAACAAAGAACTGTTTAAGAATTATTTATTAAGGAAGACAATATATCTTTCAGAGAAAATCAGTTTTGTGTCCCGATAGTCATCATCAGTGGGTTACGATAGCTGTGTAAAATAATAACACAGTGTTCTCTTAAAAATTAGAATACTATATCCGTCAGACGTCTTCTAACTTTATATAAAAAATCTTGGGGGGGAGGATTACATTTTATAAAACACGAAATTGTCTCACACATTATACGATATGGATGTCAATAGACAATTCAAAGAAAATTTAACAAAAATGAGAAAATATTTCAGACGACTTTATTCATTTCATCTTTATATATCGGAAATGGATTGTCATTTAAATGATTCTTACTCTAATTAACATTGATTATAATCGCGAATGACAGTTCAAAATATGCAATGCATTGTGATATTCATGCAAGTAATGCAGTAAAAAAAAAGAGAATGTCCCGAATAAAACCAGATATTAGAGATCATTACGTGTTAGCAGATATTCAATATGCAGATAATCCATCATGATGGTATACTGGAGGTTGTAATGTGTTTAAATATATAAAATCCTTATTTTCCATGATAAAAATTAGAAATAAATTAGAAAAGTATATTCTGCCACTTGCGTTTAAAAAAAAGAGGCAATAAACTAACAAACCGCATCAGGTTTCGTATTATAATCTTATATTTAATTCATTGAGGTACAGTTAAAATTGTTCGATAAAAATATGACGGGTGAGGGCGCACTTTATTATATGGAATATTGTATTTGAACATTTTTAAACATATATCTGTAAATATTTTAGTTTATACTTTGGTTTTTTTTTATATGTTATGTATTTTATTATATAATTTATTGTAAACTATACTTAAATTATTGTAGAAACTGTTAATGTCGTAGGTTTTATAGCTTTGTTATTGTATTTTTCAACTGGCGGTAACGGCCTCTCGTAATGTCAGTCACGCTTCGTACGCATTTGCTGTATACAATAATACGACATGAGGCGGTTATAAATTGGGTATAAAAAAGTCTAATTTTCTCAAGACGCAACATCAAGAAATGTTATTACCAATATACATAGGACCTACGGATGAAATTCACGGTGAGGGTGATTTTTGACCAGACTAATATCCCAAATAAAAATTTGAAGTTGTATAAAAACACAAGAAACGTTTTATTACATATATGTAGTCATAAATATATATTTATTTAGTCATAATAAATATAATATAGAAAATAGAATATCGCAAATGAATAATCAACAATTGTAATTAATCATTCAATATATCTGAAGAAAGAACAATGATTAATTTTAAAATGTCGAGCAGCGTTTTTTGTAAGAAATATTTCTTGTTTAATGTAACTTAAAATATGAAATCAAAAGAGCAATGGATTAGAATGTTACAAACTGTGTCGATCTACTCTCCTTGAATTGTACAATACCAATGAGTTCTGTATTTTAGCAGTAAGTAGCTGAATGAACTTAATGATCCACACGGTGAATACAGGCATACTGCAATTATACTGATTTTACATGTGTGACAATCATGATTACAATGTTGTTGTGATGACTAACCTATCTAGAAGAACCTTGTGAATTCATTTTGAGAAGAGTTTTAACAAACTATAGACAAGATAGATGGAGGTTAAGATACTTCAGTTCAGTAGAATAAATAATACACCTATAAGGTTGTATCAATGATTATAGGTCTATGCCCCTGGAAATTAAAAATCAAGAACATTTAACTGATACATTCAATCAACTGCAGGTGGTACCAACTTTACCACCATTCACCTGATACTAAGCACCAAAATGGCAAAATGTATATAAGCTAAAAAGGAAGAAGAGCAACATTTTAGGTTCAAGTAGTAATTAGTGGTTCAGTCTATAATACTACACTACAGTATATTATTTAGTAGCAACTTCAATAGCAATGCCTCTATTAAAACAAAAACCATCTCCGACGACCCAAATAGTTCGATGTAGCCTGCCATACAGTATTGCCTTAAATTTAGTAATCGCTTTTTTAAATTGCCAGTTTGACTGTCCGATGCACTCAGTCTGTAGGCTCAAACAGTCACAGGTTGTCTAATTAGTAAGTAGTTTATTGCACTTGTTTATCAAAAAAGAGAAACAGAAATATTGCTTACTAAATTAAATAAATTCAAAAATCAATATGAAACAACGTTAAATGATTCAAAACGACAGAAACACATCCAAACGTGTTATATGGCAATCCGCTGAAACGCATTTGAGAAAGGCTGGTTGGAAGCTGGCCGTTTGAGACTGTATATTCCGTTTGGTAGTTGACTGTATGACTGCAGTACATACATTATGATCGCGATATAAATAAAATTAATTTTATTTATTTATTTAAAAATTGGTATCAAATACAAATATTTTGTTCACGTAATCCTGGGGATTCTCCACCACAACAACATCCCGGATTACATGAACAATGCTTTGTATTTTGATATAAATTTTTACAGTTTGTGATTAATTAAATTTATTTTATTCAAATCGCGAAATCAAATTCCATGTGTTCAATACTGGCCATTACTCAAGCTTCCAAGAGACGGTACTGTGTCGAGCGCATGTTTTCTCGCTCAACTTCAGCCATTTTTTTAAAATGGTGGGAAATTCCAAGAATTACGTGAACAAAATGTTTGTATATTTTGATATCGAATTTTAAATAAATTCAAACTGCGAACATAATGTGCATACTGTAAAAAAGAAAGCCAAATGAAGGTAAGTTATTATGATACAAGATGCATTTTTGGATTAAAAAACAGTTATAGGACAAGCCAATTGTCTGCAGATAACAACAAGCAAAAGCAAAGCTGTGATATTATTGTGTTAGTTAGTGATTAGGGGGACCTATTTGGCTGTATAATTGTGCCATTTCTTATAAAGTATCATGCATCATGCTAATAAGTTACAATACAAATCCGAGTGAATATTCCACTTGTTATGTACATGGATGATGCTTTATTGTCTGATAGAATTACTAAAAAGAAAGTCCAAATGTTTACCAATTCTATTTGCGAATAAGGACCATGGGTTATTCCTTAGGCCAGCTACTTCAAACACATGATTCATACGTTAATGTTTATTAAGCAAAGGGAAACTCTCTGAATACTTCCACTATCGTAATAAGGTTAACTGTATAGGCTAAATCTCTTTGCAATTTCTACCCCAGAAATGTTGATCAGCTTTTCCAAAGTGACAAGTGTTCCATGGTGACGTCGTACCAAACACCTATCAACCTTGATGGTGCTCACTCATCGTTTACAAATATCGGCAATAACTTCTGCAAAGGTGACAAGCAGGAATTGAATGTATGAGTGTATAAACCTGTGTCTGTGTTTGAAGATCTCAATCCTGTGTGTCACTATGGTCATGAAAGCCATGTTACAGATTCATTCATTATTTCACCTACTGTAAAGTAGAACCAAAATAAAACCGAAAGCAATTCGGATGCACCAAAGGTGTATTAACAATTGATACTCTTAAGTTTCATTATTGAACAAATGGTTTGAAGACACTGCTAATAATATGGAGAGCTGTGTCATGCTGCTTGATTATAAAAAGATTTTCAACCTAATTGATCACAACGTCTTAGTCGAAAAACTTCGCACATTTATAGATTTAGATGAAATATTTAGTCAAAATTGACCATCATCTATTGTCCTTGGCATCACTTAATGGAGGGGTTTATCGTCTATTTTAAATTAATGATTTACCAGTGTATATTCCACTTGTTATGTGCATGCATGATGCTTTATTGACCAAATGTTCACCGATTCTATTTGCGAATGCGAACAATAAAATGATCTTTAACAAAAAGAAAATAGTCAAGATACAGTATACTGGTCAGTTGTAAGCATAAAAAAAATGATTAGGTGTAATGTGTAATGTAATTAAGGTGTAATTTACGAGTGACCTGTCATGGCAATCCCATGTGAATAATTGTAGTCAGCAAAATATGAAAATATTTAAAAAAATACACAAATCGGACTATCGCAGGTTCAAAATTTGATGTTAACAAAGATGGCAGCCTTTTTTTTTAAATACTAGTAACCGCTTGTCGTAGACAGCTGTATTTGGTGTCAAATTATTCAAAATATATATGTTTGTTAAGTATCAGTTGCTGCTTTTACGGACTTTTTTTAGATCTTTTTCAACTTTCGTAAGTCCTTGATTGTGTGTCGATAATTTTGAAATTTTCTTTGCTGCATTGATCTAGGCAATTCCTATTGTTGATAATATGTTTGTATTTATGTGAATTTTTATCCCTACCCATATGTTCTTGAATCCTTGTCTTTAGATAGACGATCAAAAGGAATGAATAAATTAGATAATATTGGTGCTAGTGGCGAACCCATACTTACTCCGTAGATTTGTTGATAATATGCATTATCATTGTAAACGAAATGAGTGGTTGAATTAATTTGCTTAAATGCTTTGTTATTATAGTTATATGTTCCTATTCAAGAGATGATTGGTCTTGTTTTTGGTGAGCCGTCACTGTCAAAGTCCATCTGAGTTTTGGTATTAAAACCATAATAATCTTGCGGGTGCGAACATTTTGGTTAGATATTTTTTTAGGTCGCTTCATCTAACTCGCCTGTTTTGTACTATTTTCGTAAGAATTGTTGTAAAGATCCCTCTCTTTTGATTCTAGAGTCTAATACATGGAGTTTTGTAAATTTTGTTGGGTCGTCAATAATTCTGTACATTGCTCGATAATCATAATGTTAACTTTGGCGCCTTTATTTGTTCTAATTATAATAATATCTTTGTTTTTCTTTAAACCAATTGAGGTCTTAATCGTTTCCATGTCCTTTCTTGATGGTTTGTAGGTATTATTAAACATGTGTGTGCAATCTTCTGCCTTGTTATCAATAATTTCTTGTAGCATTTTATAACCGATCAATTTAAAGCAAGCAAATTACTGTTTTGTTTTAAGATAGTAGGCCTATTGTACATTGTATTGTATATTGTATGGACAAAAAAATGCATTTTGAAAAACAATTGTTTTTTTCCTGCCAAATTGCAGGCCATATTGGATTCTGTCATGACGATGTCATTGTATTGACTTGATTCATCAACTACTATGAGATGTAAAAAGTAAACCTCTGCTAATTTTAATCATCATAACACAACTCCAAGTAACAAACCGTGAATTGGTTTTCCATATCTCCTATATATAGGAGTGAGTGAGTGGACATTTGTATATTGTAAATAATGTACTACTACAGTAATGGATTTAATATTTCATATGAAAGAAACAAAAAACATGCAGTGCAACCTACTACTACAAGAAATACTTTGCCTTATCAACGACCAAATAACCTACAATTCAAATACTAAATAGAAATGTTATAGTTGATATCATGTAAAAAGTCAAGAAAAATATGCATTATGCCTGCAGAAATGCAGTACAATTCAAATACTAAAATGCACAAGTCAGATTTAATAATTTAACAAATTTATAAAAAAAAAGAGACAGCAGGTACCAATCCTCTGGTCATGTTGATATCTTTACCCCAACCCCATCATTCATAGACACAGTATCATGAATGCTGATAATACTATCGATTGACAGTAAGTAAATTTATGTGAACCAAAAGGTTATTTCTTAATAGGTGTTACTGCCGAAAATAAGAAAAAATATGAAGGTATGAACAAGTAGCCTCTATACCGTAATAAAATAATTACATTCTTTAGGAATGCATTTTGTGCAATTCTGTTTCAGGAACAAGCATTTTAATCTAAAATTAATAAGTACAAAATTTAGGATTCTGATCATGAATGCGATTACAAAAATTAATTTATGACTTACATTATTTTGTTGGTCCACTGCTGCTGCCATGTCTACCAATGTTTGGCAGACATCGACGTGACCAAAGTGTGCACCCACATGCAATGCTGTATCGCCATCCTATTTAACATTTAAAAAATATATATATGTTAGAAAAATGCACATATTTTTGTTAATAAAAAAAAACAAAACAACAAGAATCTTTTTACAATAATATATCACAGTTAAATAAAAGTATATCTCAAACTAGTAAGTGTACTTGCCCAAGGGCAAGTTTCAATTATAGTTTAAAACACAGTACAATTGCAATCAAGTAAAGTTTGATACCTCATTAATACCCCATGCTCACATTAATTTTGGCCATTTTTATTCACCATATGTATGGATGCATGCAATAACAAAAAACAGACAAACATACAAAAAGTGGTGAATTTCCACCCCTGTCATAATATTATGTTTCTCAGTTCCTGTTGTTAGATAAAGAATGTCTTAGACTAGGTCTGCTAAATTTATTAGCCAATCAAAAATCGTACAATTTTGGTGGGAAACTTTGGAGGGAAAATGTTATCCTCCTCTGAAGCCCCTAATTTGCATGTTCAGTATAAGTAGTAAAATGTTATAGATATTAGGGGAGAAGAGAAAATAAGATCATAGTAGATAGACGTATAGAGTATAGAGAAGAAAGATCTAGACTGGTAGAAAGTTGTATTAATACTGAGTTACAAGAAATAAATTTTGTATGAGAAATCATTCAGTGTCAGTGTCAGTGTACGTCGCGTGGATTTAAATACGCCAGAGAACGTATACGCTCGGAACCGACTCTATATGTTCACTACAACCCCATTGACCACAATATTGGATCAAAGATGTTGGATAATGTTGAAACTACATATAACATTCCTAGTACAATTGGGTTATATTTGATACCCTGTATGTATAGATGCATGCAATGGGAAAAATGTATAATTATAAACAAACTCTCTATTAGGCCTATAATAAAGATGTTATGGTTATATGGTATTAAAGTCTCCTTGAACATGATGCATATTTGAGGAATGTGAACAATTCAGATAAAATTAAAAAGGAGTACTAGAAGAGCAAATGTTGAAATTAGTTGTATCAAGTTAGAAAATGAAATTGAAAAAGTTGCCAAACAATTATATATAGGGTACAAACCATCAGATAGAAGGCCTGACATTTAGAAAAATCAGCATCTTTTCATTTGCAATACAATTATTGTTTTAAGAAATCTTTAGTATTAATTCAAATATTTAAATGTTAACATAATGAAGAATCAAGTTCAATAACTTTGTCACCAGACTAAAAACAGGTCACATATACTACCATACTTTTAATTTTCAGCCCTATGTGAGTATGATCATACTGATGCAGCCATACTACTGTACCCACTGCACCACAAAATATAAACAGTGTGTATATTTGAATGATTTCCAGCCCTATAAGTGATTATGACCATACTGCTGTAGTATAGGAACCCCTACCACTGTACCTACTACACCACATAAAATATAAACAGTGATTATGACCTACTGCTGTAGCTATAGGCCTACTCCTGTACGTACTACACCACACAAAATATAAACAGTGAGTATGATCATACTGCTGTAGCTATAGACCTACCCCTGTACCTACTACACCACATAAAATATAAACAGTGATTATGACCTACTGCTGTAGCTATAGGCCTACCCCTGTACTCGTTACACCACACAAAATATAAACAGTGAGTATGATCATACTGCTGTTACACATACTCTAATAATCTTAAGATAATGAAGCCTAGTGTATAGCTACAAATGAATATCAATATATTATCTACAATTGTAACTCAAAGTATTGATATGGATTGGCATGGTAAGGTCCTGGTCAAATTAATTTACACAATTATTATTTAAAGAATATTTTAAGGCACTGTAATCAATAACTATATAAAAGAGTACCCATGGGACTACAGAGGTGATTACTGAGTAATAATTGCATGTAATAAGTTTGTTTGTCCCAAAATTTAGTCTGTCCATTTGTCTGTAGTCTATCCAATTTTTTTTGTAAATTAAATCAAGCAAATTGACCAATCACAATGTGATGGATTATCCAAACTGTTGCTTGTTATTGGTCAACTCACTTGCGTAGCGCCTACATTGTGTTGACAACCAAAGCTTTAGTAAACCAAGTTTTATTTCTGGTTGACTTACTACTGTATGTTTGATAGGCTTTATAACAGTTTTATGTATCATCATCTACATCAAAGCAAAGAACTGATAACACAAGAATCTCCTGTTCTTCAATTTGCATTTAAAACACAGTATCGGAAGTACAGGGCTAAAAGGTCAAACTGGGTGACGCCATTTCACAGCATGGAGCAGCGCCCCCTCCAAACTAGGAAGTCAAAACTATTAATTCCTATAGAGGGCTCAGTCAATTACTCTATCCCCCACTATAGTATTAGCAGATCCCCTCTATGATTTTGACTTTCTAATTTGATGAGGGCGCGCTACTCCATGGCTCACAATGGCGCCACCCATTAGCTCAATTCTATCCCACAATGCCTTTCGAAATTTCGGACGAACATGAGATTCTTGTGTTCTAAGTTCTTTGATCAAAGGTACAATAGTATAGAAATATACCAATTTATTTGTATTTTAGTTATTCTGTTTTTTGTTTTTTTAGGCTTCATCATTCAAATGTATTTATTTAAATAATTTGAATGTTAATGTAAGAGGCTGAATGTAATGACAAAGAGAGTAGTATTGTTTTACAGTAGAATGAAACTATAAATATAAAATTGTCAGTCATAAATGAATATATATGATGGAAAGAAAGACATTTTAAAAATCCCAAATTTTTGGTAAAGAGTGAATGAGTAGAATGTATGCCTGACATGACTCAGAAGCCTGATTCTAAGGTCTCTGTTGACTATTTATTTACAATAGAAATGAAAATACAGACAATAATTAGTACTACTATATTTAGTATTAGCTGTTGCACGTGGTGTGCTGTTAATTTACAATAAAACCTACTAGTGACTTTATGACGGGACGGTAGATGAAAGGATACGGTAATCTACACAAAAAATTAATCTGCGCATGCTTATGCACATTATACTGAGCATACTCTGTTCTGTTCATTATACTGAGCATACTCTGTTCTGTTCATTATACTGAGCATACTCTGTTCTGTTCATTATACTGAGCATACTCTGTTCTGTTCATTATACTGAGCATATTCAATCCAATGGACGGAGTAAAGTTCATTGCGTCATTTTGAAACCTTGCAACAATAAAAAATGGCTGATCAGTACGCAAAGAAAATACACATTGTAGTTTTTCATTTTTAGTTAAACTTAAAGCCCCCTTCCCTACGTTTTTTAGATCTAATTTAAGATCACAAACGATATTTAATGTAAAAATAATACTATGGTCCTATTGCGATAACTTTTTTCGTCTTAAACGGTTAAAATGTGAAAAATAAGTCGATTCTAATAATTATAGCGGCCCGCTATAAATCCCAAAATGCATTGCGCGCGGATTGATATTTTTGTTTTTCACCTGTAATTCGCCCACTTTTCGATCAATCGTGAGGCCAAAACAAATGGAAGACTCCTAACTTTTCAGCGAAAATACCGGGTTTTCCCCAATTTGTATCAACGGAGTCTGGCAAAAATAGAAAGACAATTAATGCAGCAACTATACAACGTCAGGCTAGGTATATAGCTAGCGTACGATGTTCGTACGTTACCGATGTTTACCAGCTAGGCCTACAAAACTAAGCCTAGCTAGGCTAGGCCTAAGACCGTCCACGAGAGGTCAATCGCCGCGAGCTACTTAGGTAGTGCATTGTTTCTCACTTTTTATCATAATTTACCATGAAACGTACATTTAAGACAAGGAATGACATGGTTTTATGTTTTTAAAGTGATATATATGTATTATTTTCCAAAAAACGTCCAAAATTGCAGGGAAGGGGTCTTTAATTAAAACATCATATTTTGTCATTATTGTATATTATAGTATGTGTAGGTTGTGAATTAAATTCAATTTCAATTCAATAACATTTATTCAATAATGGTAAGACAAGAAAAACAAGTATCCTTGTAGACTCTTTTAAGGTTTTTATTAGGTGTTTTAGTTCATCCTTTTCAAATTTGCTAACTAAACTTTAAATTTAAGTTAGTTATTTTAGTTAGAATTGTGTCAATGACCAACTTAAGGCATCACTTTTTTTCATTTTTTAAACAAGTTTTTAAAATATCTTTGATATTTTGTGGATGAATAAGTTTTAATTTAAAAGAATGAACATTCTGTTACCAAATATTAAGCTTTACAAAATCATTAAAGTTGATCTTTTTATCTTGTGATTTTCAAATAGTATATGTTGACATTATTGCTTATACTTGAATGAATGCTATAAAGTAAGCATTGATAATCTGTCATTGTTGAAAAACTGTAGCAACACCAACATTACAGTGGGTAGATTTATATTTAAACGAATTGTCTTATAATAATAATGCTTACATTTTGTCATCATTCCTGATGATCAAATAAAGTTTGAAACGTTGAATCATGGCATGCCTCTCGTTATTTGGAGTCAGTTTTATACTATGTTGTATTTATTATTATTTAAATAGATGATTAACAAGGCCATATACATGGCTGTAGTCACGTGCACAAATTTGAGTTAGTGTTTACCGACCTACCGACCGACATAGTGAGCTTAGAGTCTCGTTTTGCACGCGACTAAAAATGAATGAATATAAAGCCAAATTAGACTAAGACAAAAAATATTACCGTATAGCTCAGTGATATAAGTTCACTTAGGTTGACCCTGGTCTCCCCAATTTCATTTTTTTATATGTATATACTGAAATAGACCGAATAATGAAATGAAATCATCATCTAGTTTAATGCTGGTAATTGTTTTTCTTTTATTTTAAATGCTATTTCAATTAAAAGGTGTTTTGTAAAAAAGGTCTAAAAAATTAAATTAAATAAAATTTTGTACAGATTTTTTGGTTTTTATTGAACAGTACACTGGTACTGGTACACTGGTTGGTTAGGCTTGTATATGCGCAACTTCAGTACTTGTTACTGTATGTACTTGTGGCACTACCATCTGTAAGCCCACTTGTCCATAATCGCCTCTATACTTGCAACTCATCTTCTACCTCCAAGCGGTGCCAGCCGGATAACTTGAGTCCGCTTTATGGCTCAAGGAAACTGACGAAGCTCTGAGTTTGGGAGGAAAACCCTAAGAAAAACCTGCTGACACTACGTCCTGCCAGCGCGTCAGTATATGGCAAAAAACCCTCATGTATAAAAATGGAAGACAAGAAAAAGAGAGGTCGTAAAGCCCATGGCCAAAAAGGGCGCAGTCATCAAGGATCTGGTGAATGCAAGTTGCCCAGTCGTGATGTAAGATTTATCAAATCTTTATATGGCGTCTCACAGTCAAAGCCGAAAGGAAGCTGTGCGACTGATGAACATCACATTAAGAGTGGACAATCACAAATCAACATATGTACGTATAATACCAGAACTTTAAGAACAGAGGAATCTTTAGAATCACTAATGGATGAATTAAGAAACTTAAAATGGGATGTGATAGGACTTTGTGAAACCAAACGAGAAGGAGAGGGGATCGAAGAATTGAAAGGAGGAGCTTGGTTATACAATCATGGAAAAACGGAAAACACCACTGAAGCTAAGGGGATTGGGTTTCTAATCCATCCAAAATTCAAAGACTATATAAAAGGCATCAAGCACTACTCAAATAGAGTAGTAAGCCTTAACATACAGCTTTCAGAAAAGAAACACTTATGCATAATTCAAGTGTATGCACCAACTAGTGAGTATGATGATGAAGTAGTTGAAGAAGTGTATGAAGAAATAAGCAAGGCGAAAGGAGAAAGCAAAGCAGAATACACCATAGTATTGGGAGACTTCAACGCCAAGATAGGAGAACGTCAACAAGGAGAAGAACCTATAATGGGCACATTTGGAGTTGGAGAACGGAACTGGAGAGGAGACATGTTACTTGAATTTGCTGCACAGCATAACTTGATAGTGGCAAACACACTATTTAAGAAAAATAAGAATAGATATTGGACCTGGGAGAGCCCAAATGGAAGAACAAGAAATCAAATAGACTATATTTTAACCAGCCAACGGGGAATTGTAGAGGACTGCAGTGTAATAACAAATGTAGACATTGGTAGCGACCACAGGATGGTCAGAGCCAAAATACATCTGAAAAGGAAGCTGGAAAGACTAAAGATCATCAAAAACCAAAAGAAACCAAAACTGAACATATTGAAACTTAAAAACAGAAAGGAGGAGTTCCAGTTGGAACTTAAAAATCGATTTGCAAATCTAGACATTGACGATGCAGATATAGACACCAAATTTGATCTGATATCTTCAACAGTGATTGAGACAGCTGAAGAAATAGCACCTTTGAACAGAGAGACAAAGCTGACATCTGAGGAGGACAGACTGATTGAGGAGCTTGATATAAAACGAAAAGAACTCAGAGAAATTGAAAACAAATCAACATCACAACGAATAGAATATACAGAGTTAGTAAAAACAGTGAGAAAGATGAGAAGAACTAGAAGCAGAAAAAGGAAGAGAGAGCAAATTGAAACCATCTTGGAAAGTGGAAAAGGACCAAAACAGATCACAAAACTGAACCGTAAGAAAACTAGAATTAACCAAATGAGGAAGAAAGATGGTAACTTAACCACAGATAGAAAGGAAATCCTAAACATATGCGCAGACTTTTATCAAGATCTGTATAACTCAACCAAGACAGAAACCACAATGGAGATCAAGAATAAATCTGTAGATGAAACAGAACTTCCAAAAATAACAGCTAGGGAAGTGGAAATGGCCATCAAACAGATGAAAGATAATAAAGCACCAGGCTTAGATGACTTAGCCAGCGATATATTTAAGATAGGAGGGGAGGAGATAAACATAAACCTTGTCAAACTGTACAATCATATCTTGAGAGAAAAGAGAATACCAGTGAAATGGAAAGAGGCAAAAATCATAATATTACACAAGAAGGGAGACAAAGCCGATATCAAGAATTATAGACCAATCAGTCTTTTATCACATGCATACAAGATATTCACAAGGATAATTCAAAACAGACTAAAACAAACCCTCGATGAAAACCAACCAAGAGAGCAGGCTGGATTCAGGCAGGGATTCTCAACAACAGACCATCTACATTCTTTAAACCAATTAATAGAGAAGTCAAATGAATACCAATTGCATCTATGCGTAGGCTTCATAGACTACGAGAAGGCATTCGACTCAGTAGAACATGCTGATCTGTTTAGAGCCCTGAGGAAAACTGGAGTAAATGAAGGCTATGTTCAGATAATTGAAGACATTTATACAAATGCCACTGCAACAATACACCTTGACAAAGATGTATCTAAACTCATCCACATAAACAGAGGTGTCAGACAAGGGGACACAATATCACCAAAAATATTCACCACAACCATAGAGGAAGAAATTTTCAAACATTTGAACCTGGAAAGACATGGCGTCAACATTGATGGAGAGAGTTTAACTGACCTTAGATTTGCAGATGACGTTGCTTTGACAACTGAAACAGTCAAAGACATGGAGGAACAGTTAAATGATCTGAACAGAGAGAGCAAGAAGATTGGTTTGAAAATACACAAAGGAAAGACAAAGTACATGACAAACTTCCATAACAATGAGTTCATAGAAATTGAAAATGATAGGATCGAACAAGTTGTTAGCTACAAGTACCTGGGCCAAACAGTGAAAATGGCTGACAACACAAGAGACGAAATTCTCATAAGAATTAAGGCGGGATGGAGCTGCTTTGGCAGATATAGAGAAATCCTTTGCGACAAGAAAATCCCAATAGTTCACAGGAGAAGAGTTTTCAACCAGTGTGTACTCCCTACAATGACTTATGGTTGTGAAACATGGACAAAAACAAAATTTTTGGAACAAAAACTAACCACTGCACAAAGAGCTATGGAAAGGCAGATGCTTGGAGTGACAATTAGGGACAAAATCAGAAACACAGTAATAAGGAAATTGACTAAAGTCAAAGATATAATGAACAAAATAAAAGAAGCAAAATGGCGTTGGGCGGGACACCTTGCAAGAAGGGATGACAACAGGTGGACAAAACGTATGACAGAATGGCAACCAAGAACCGGCACAAGAAAAAGGAGAAGGCAGAAACGGCGATGGAGGGACGACATCACAAAGTATGCAGGCATCACGTGGGCGAGGACAGCACAGAACAGATGGGATTGGCAGAAGCATGAGGAGGGCTACATCCGACAGGGGATGACACAGCTAAACTGAACACTGGTACTGAAAGTGCTAACAATATAAACAGAATTTAAGTAAAATAAATAATGAGTGAGGGCACTGTGTAATATAAAATGTATAGGCCCTTGTAATGTATTATGGAAAAAATAATTACAAACTAAAAATGGGTCTAATATGGGTCTATATTACATCCTTTAATATCATTGCTTTTCACTATTTAATGATGAGGAGGTGGTGGACAGAGTTGGTAGTGTGTTGACAATAAAAGAGAGTATGGCAAAATGCATGACTAAAAATGATGAATAAAACATCATACTAAAATATTAGTACAACTAGCATCTTTGATCATTATAATACACAGGGATCATGAGGGCATTTTTTAAGTGACTTGTCTAAAAAACAATTTGTGCAAATTGCATATGTAAGAACAATTGAAGGTTTGTGAAATTTTAAGTGTATTTGTCAAAGATGTAATGTCTCCCTGAAAAAAAAAATTATTTTGAACAATATGTTGAATGTGCCATTTTAATGTAACATAATAGTTATCCATTTTGACCAAAAATTTGATCCAAAAAAATGTATTTACCTGAAAAAATTTCAAATTAAATATTTTAATGAAAAACTGTTCAAATTGGCTGCCAGCCAATGGGTTTTTGGTTGAATTTAACCATTTATTTGTCATTTTATAAGTTTTTTTTCTACGGAAGTGATACTTACAGTAACTTTATTAAAACCCTAAAAAATAACATATTCAAAATCTGATTTAATTAATCTTCATTTTTCATGATTCTGATGACAATACACCTTTAACTATTGATTAAATATTAATTTAATAAAATGGTCAAGGCACTATTGTTTTCAATGTTTTATAAAGTGTTTCAAATGGAAATTTATGACCATACCGTAAAAAAACATAATGTATAGCATTATGTATTGATAATAATACACATTAAAGATTATAATTTCAATTAGATATTGTTTGGCACACAGTAACAACTATATTTAAGCCGAATTGTCAAAAAGCACTAAGTGGAACAGCAACAATATTAAAACATAGCAATGCTATAAAACGATAAAGTATACAACGATTAGTGAACAATAGAAAAAGATGTGTTTTAAAATATTCCATGTGTTTGTTATACAAAATGAATAGCAAACTTGTTTTTATTGTGCACAAAATTTAGATAAACTTGAATGTCGCCCTCTATAAATTTTATATTTGTGGAATTTAATTAACCACAAATATTTTTTATCAATTATTTTGGAACATTGGGTACAATTAAATTGGTACACAAAAAGAGTTGGAAAATCATTTTGTGGTTTATATAATATTGTAACCACTAAACACTAATGCAAAAGGAAACTTGATCACTTGTAAAACAGCTTTAAAGGTGTATCATCATCACTACCAGATTTTATATTGAGAGTCTAGATCACTGATAATCAGTTGCACTTGTGTTGAAAATTGGTATAGTAAAGTTTTTAACCAAATTTTGTTTACCCCGTAAACTAACAGCATATTTTCATTTCAATTGACACTGACAGCGCTAATTTTATCACTATCTTTTAATAACTTATATTTATTGGCATCTTAATTAATTTTAATAAGATCAGGACGGTATTTAGTTAGACTCAGAGTGGTTTCAGTAAAAAATATATCATCCACGGAAATTATCAAAAACTTTAACTGGTTAAAGCTGTCTGAATCAACAATCTGGTAGATAGGAAAGTACTTATGTACTGTATATTAAATTAGTAAAATGCTTAAATTGTTTAAAAGGAGGTGAAAAGAGAAGCTTTTGCCTCACTTGAACAGCCATGTTAGGTTTTATCACTGTGTGAGTAGTACAACATGATGCCAAAAATATTATATTTTATTAAAATAATCAACTTTAAACTTATATTCTAGAGTATCAGATTAATTATTATTATAATATTGCTTTTGTATAAAAAAAAATAAAGCAGTCTCCATTTTATATTTCTTTAGTAATTTTGTATTTAATACTTTGAAAACTATAATTAGGATAGAACAATTTGAATTGAATATTATTACATTAGGCCTATTTAGTTATAAACCTAAACAAATTACCGGCCTAGTATTCATTTATTCATGGTCAAATACAGAAAAATATGTACATTATTTTTGTTTGTTCAAAGTTAAAAATTCACATAAAGATATAAAAATGAGTTAAAAAAGGTTAAAATTTGGTAAAATACAGATAAAATAAATTGTTTAAAATACAAAATACAAGCAAGATTGGTGTGTGTAAGGGTATAGCATAAAATGATCAATGTATGTAAGTTTCATTGAATTGTAGTGAGAAACGAGTTTCTCATCCTATTGGTTTTCCATCTTGGGTACATTAAACGCCCTGACTTACTAAAGACAAGGTAATGATAAGGAAGGGTGATACTCATCAGATATAATTACTTTTTACTTATGGCACTGTTAACAATATCTTTAGCGTTCTCTTTAGTTCCTAATATTCTATAAGCTGTTTTACTGATTTTATTAAAAAATTTGATTGTATAGTATTAAAAGAGGACAAAAAATCTGGAAATAAAATCCTAGCATAAGTATTTAGCACAATCAAGATGAGCAAGCAAGTTATGTATTAATGTAGTAATAGATGTTCATAAACACCAAGCTAATTGAATTCAGCTATCAAAACTAATAGTAAGAAAAAAATGTAATTCATTTTATCTAAATTTTTTTAAACTTTAAAGCTAGCATACCAAGATACAGAAAAAAGCACAAGAAAGACAAACCAAGTATATATGATATATCACTGTGTGTGTATCATCCATGTCATACCAACATATTTTATGTTTTTAAATTATCCACTTTCAAATAATCAATAATCAGTATTTCGTTTCGCATGCTTATAGAATTATTTACAGGGGCGATAAGGGCAAGGATCTGAAAAGGGAACGAGATTTAAAGCAAATTTGGTTAAATGACACCTCTAGATGGCAGGAAATGCTCTCGCACATAAAATTCATAATAAATGGCACCTCTAGTTTTTTTTAACTTCTAATTTTATAGGCCAATTGTGGTTCGTTTAAATTATTATTCAGTAGTTAAACAATTCAACAATCCACAGACATACAATACTGGCAATAAAACTATTCCATTGGATGACACACTTTTTCAACAGCCATGTTGGAAAAGGGTCAAGAGGGCTGGATTTAGGTGTAATTTGCTACTAATGTAGCATATCTTTAAAAAACTTTTTAGTGAAGAAGAATTTTCATTGATATTTCTGTTTACATATAAGGTTTACACCAATATAAATTATTAACAGAGAGATCATATATATCTGCTCAGTCAGTCAGGGAAGAGGACAAAATTGGCTTCCTACTTTCTAGTTGTTATATGTGGAGGAGTTATCAGCTGGAGTCATTGATTAATCACCTTTATTTTTATACATAGGACTGTTCAGTGTCTTAGGGTATGTTCAGACTCACGGTGGCGTTATGTAAGTAGCGTATATATTTTTGTATGTGAACTAAGCTGCGGATTAGCGAAGATCCCATATGGGGCCGGATAACCCCGTGTCTACCCAACTTGCAGTCATTGTCCATGGTCTGTTTGCTGTTTTGTACTGCTTACTGTTCACTTGTTGTGTCTACCTAACTTGCAGTCATTGTCCATGGTCAGTTTGCTGTTTTGTACTGCTTACTGTTCACTTGTTTTGACGATAACCAAACCCCACATCTCCTGTTACCCTGAAACCTTGGTTCTATCACATTTAAATAGAGCAAATATCTTAACATTTTCAGTCCACTGTGACATTTTAGTAATTGTTCTAAGTAGGGTATGTTTAACAAACCTTGTGTTATGGGTGAACAATATAGATGGTATATTCATAACGCAGCAGAAAGGTGCAAGAAATATACGATATAATATCAGAGATAACGATATCGATAATGATCAAGATAAATATGCGGTATATTTATACAGTATATTTTTTATGAGACCCATTTCTGCTGCCACAAAAAATATCGGTCATATAAAATATACCATATACAGTGTGAATATTCTTGGCAGCAGAAACAGGGCCATATTATTTGAAAACTTCCATGTGATAGTTTAATGCAATGCTGATTTTGCCATAAGTCTGTAAATAAATTCTCTAGAATTAGTGGTTTTACATTTTGGTTTTTGGGCAACAAATATGAAAATTGGTGAGTACTGCCCATGTGCTATGATTTTAAAGTTATATGTGATTTATTTATCCATTATTATTATTATTTTTCCATTCTTTATGAGGGACATATTGGGACCACAATTAATTGGATTGACCATTGTTTCTAGCAGTGTGATTGTATTAAAATGTCTTGATTTGATGTAATGCAGCTGACAATTACCCCTGTCTAACTACATAATTTGTTTGAATTGAATATTGAATTGTATTGAATTATTATATATTGAATATATTATATATTGAATTATATATTAGTATAATAATTTCAATGATATTAATGCAGGATATAATTGCAATGAATTACCTGAAAATACTGGTAAGCTATTGCACATATTGTGTTCCTTCTCTTATAGAATTGTTTAATGGAAATTATTTTCGAATGAAGTATGATCATAACTGTAATAATGACCATATACACTTAAAAATACAAATTAAAATCAATTATGAATGATTTAGCCTAAGAATATATTGGTTTTTTGTTTTTAAGAGAATAGCAAATCTCAATTAACTTAACAATTTGCCACATTTATCAATATTATTTAATTACAGTATTTGATTAATAAAATTTAAATAAGTGTGAGGAGTATTATTGATTAATCAATAACTTTATTATTGCATGTAATTTTGAAATAACTACAGTGCCTGAAATATTATAATTTACATTGTAGAAAGTAAGTATATCAAGTGTAAACAAACTTAGTTATGATTTTAACGGCGTTTGTAAATAAGAAAGTTTGTAAATAATAATTAAAGTACGTAGGTATTTGACATTGCTGCAAAAGGGCATTTTTGAATTTAAAAAAAAAGAAGAAGGAACACTGAGAGATACATAAGCTGTAGTATATAAATCATAGAATAATAACATATGAAAGATAAAATCAATAACAACAAAATGTTAATTAGTTTCACTTATTTATAATCAAATTTTGGAGATGGAAGAAAACTAAATTTTAGATTTAGTAGACAAGTTTATTTAGCACTGTATTGTTATAGTAGGACATGTTTTATAGTCTTGAAAATTTGAGGAAAATTATTTCTTTTAAGAACTTGCTGATAGTAATACACCGTTATCCTCTCGCGACAAACAAATCATCATGTCAATTTTGTCTGTAGTTTTAATAAAGTTACTAAGTATGAGACTGATTAGAGCCCTCAAATTTAATGATTTTCACATAATTAATAGCTAAAATTAGAATATATTTACTTATTTCACAATATTGGATCATTTATTGACAAAGTAAATTTTGAAAAACCTGACTTTAAAATTATTAAGAGGCCTGCAACCAGTTACCATTTGCGGCCATTGAAGAAATGCATAATTGTTTTCATCATTCATTCATTTTAAATACTGTATTAAATATTCCATTTTTTTAAACCAGTGATCATCGACTGAATTTTCTGAAAAATTTACATATAAATAGGTATCCCAATGAAAGCGCACAGAGGAGTCTCACTTTTGAAATATTAACAAAATTTGAATAAGTAGTATGACTTTGATGGTAAATAAATCTTGTTTACTCTTAATTAATACTGACAAAATTTATATTATTATTATACAAGAAACTTCAAAACCAAAGTGATTTTAATAACCAAATTACAGTAATCCACCTAATGATTGCTAGATTAACTGCAGAATTTTAATAGCCCCAAAAATAGCATTTTAAACTTGTTTAATTTTTTTTGGTCTATGTTGACTTGCCTGCACTATCTTGATGGTAAATTTGTTAAATTTAAGATGTTGAATAACTAGACAATTGAATACAATTTAAAATAAGAAAAAATATGAAGGTATTAACATATACCGTAATAACTATACCGTAATAAAATAATTACATTCTTTAGGAATGCATTTTGTGCAATTCTGTTTCAGGAACAAGCATTTTAATCTAAAATGAATAAGTACAACATTTAGGATTCTGATCATGAATGCGATTATAAAAATTAATTTATGACTTACATTATTTTGTTGGTCCACTGCTGCTGCCATGTCTACCAACATTTGGCAGACATCGACATGACCATTTGCTGCACCCTGATGCAATGCTGTATTGCCTTCCTATTTAACATTTGAAAAATATATATGTTAGAAAAATGCACATATTTTTGTTAATAAAAAAAAAACAAAACAACAAGAATCTTTTTACAATAATATATCACAGTTGAATAAAAGTATATCTCAAACTAGTAAGTGTACTTGCCCAAGGGCAAGTTTCAATTATAGTTTAAAACACAGTACAATTGCAATTAAGTAAAGTTTGATACCTCATTAATACCCCACGCGCTCCCTAATTGTGGCCATTTTTATTCACCATATGTATGGATGCATGCAATAACAAAAAACAGACAAACATACAAAAAGTGGTGAATTTCCACCCCATTGACCACAAAATTGGATCGAAGATGTTGGATAATGTTGAAACTACATATAACATTCCTAGTACAATCGGGTCATTTTGATACCCTGTATGTATAGATGCATGCAATGGGAAAAATGTATAATTATAAACAAACTTTCTCCTTTGAACATGATGCATTTTAGGAATGTGAACAATTCAGATAAAATTAAAAAGGAGTACTAGAAGAGCAAATGTTGAAATTAGTCGTATCAAGTTGAAAATGAAATTGAAAAAGTCGCCAAACAATTATAGAGGGTACTATTAAACCATCAGATAGAAGGCCTGACATTTAGAAAAAAAATCTGGGTATCAGCATCTTTTTCATTTGCAATGTAATTATTGTTTTAAGAAATCTTTAGAATTAATTCAAATATTTAAATGTTAACATAATGAAGACTCAATAACTTTGTCACCTAGACTAAAATCAGGTCACATATACTATCATACTTTTAATTTCCAGCCATAAGTGAGTATGAGGGCACTGTGTAATATAAAATGTATAGGCCCTTGTATTGTATTATGGAAAAAATAATCACAAACTAAAAATGGGTCTAATATGGGTCTATATTACATCCTTTAATATCATTGCTCTTCACTATTTAATGATGAGGAGGTGGTGGACGGAGTTGGTAGTGTGTTGACGGTTGACAATAAAAGAGAGTATGGCAAAATGCATTACTAAAAATGATGAATAAAACATCATACTAAAATATTCAGTACAAATAGCATCTTTGATCATTATAATACACAGGGATCATAGGGCATTTAAGTGACTTGTCTAAAAAACAAATTTGTTAAAATTGCATTTTTAAAATACAAAATCATATGTAAGAACAATTGAAGGTTTGTGAAATTGTAAGTGTTTTTGTTAAAAATGAAATGTCCCCCTGAAAAAAAAAAAATATTATTAACAACATTTTTGTTGGAAGTGCCATTTTGACCAAAAATTTGATCCAAAAAAATGTATTTACCTGAAAAAATTTTTAATTAAATATTTTAATGAAAAAAAGTTCAAATTGGCTGCCAGCCAGTGGGTTTGTGGTTGAATTTAACCATTTATTTGTCATTTTATAAGTGAAAACATTTTTTTTTTCTACGGAAGTGATTATAGTAACTTTATTAAAACCCTACAAAATAACATATTCAAAATCTGATTTAATTAATCTTCATTTTTCATGATTTTGGGACAATACACCTTTTGATTAAATACTGTTTAAAAAAATAATATTAATATAATAAAATGGTCAAGGCACTATTGTTATTGTAAATGTTTTATAAAGTATTTCAAATGGAAATTTATGACCATAGCGTGAAAAAACATAATGTATAGCATTATGTATTGATAATAATACACATTAAAGATTATAATTTCAATTAGAGTATATAACTGTACAGTGTTGCTACAAAAACTGATATTGTTTGGCACACAGTAACAACTATATTTAAGCCGAATTGTCAAAAAGCACTAAGTGGAACAGCAACAATATTAAAACATAGCAATGCTATAAAACGATAAAGTTTACAACGATTAGTGAACAATAGAAAAAGATGTGTTTTAAAATATTCCATGTGTTTGTTATACAAAATGAATAGCAAACTTGTTTTTATTGTGCACAAAATTTAGATAAACTTAAATGTCGCCCTCTATAAATTTTATATTTGTGGAATTTAATTAACCACAAATATTTTTTATCAATTATTTTGGAACATTGGGTACAATTAAATTGGTACACAAAAAGAGTTGGAAAATCATTTTGTGGTTTATATATTATTGTAACCACTAAACACTAATGCAAAAGGAAACTTGATCACTTGTAAAACAGCTTTAAAGGTGTATCATCATCACTACCAGATTTTATATTGAGAGTCTAAATCACTGATAATCAGTTGCACTTGTGTTGAAAATTGGTATAGTCAAGTTTTGAACCAAATTTTGTTTACCCCGTAAACTAACAGCATATTTTCATTTCAATTGACACTGACAGCGCTAATTTTATCACTATCTTTTAATAACTTATATTTATTGGCATCTTAATTATTTTTAATATTAGTATTAAGATCAGGACGGTATTTAGTTAGACTCAGAGTGGTTTCAGTAAAAAATATATCATCCAAGGAAATTATTAAAAACTTTAACTGGTTAAAGCTGTCTGAATCAACAATCTGGTAGATAGGAAAGTACTTATGTACTGTATATTAAATTAGTAAAATGCTTAAATTGTTTAAAAGGAGGTGAAAAGAGAAGCTTTTGCCTCACTTGAACAGCCAGGTTTTATCACTGTGTGAGTAGTACAACATGATGCCAAAAATATTATATTTTATTAAAATAATCAACTTTAAACTTATATTCTAGAGTATCAGATTAATTATTATTATAATATTGCTTATGTATAAAAAAAAATAAAGCAGTCTCCATTTTATATTTCTTTAGTAATTTTGTATTTAATACTTTGAAAACTATAATTAGGATAGAACAATTTGAATTGAATATTATTACATTAGGCCTATTTAGTTATAAACCTAAACAAATTACCGGCCTAGTATTCATTTATTCATGGTCAAATACAGAAAAATATGTACATTATTTTTGTTTGTTCAAAGTTAAAAATTCACATAAAGATATAAAAATGAGTTAAAAAAGGTTAAAATTTGGTGAAATACAGATAAAATAAATCGTTTAAAATACAAAATACAAGCAAGATTGGTGTGTGTAAGGGTATAGCATAAAATGATCAATGTATGTAAGTTTCATTGAATTGACTCATTGCAGTAGTGAGAAACGAGTTTCTCATCCTATTGGTTTTCCATCTTGGGTACATTAAACGCCCTGACTTACTAAAGACAAGGTAATGGTGAGGAAGGGTGATACTCATCAGATATAATTACTTTTTACTTATGGCACTGTTAACAATATCTTTAGCGTTCTCTTTAGTTCCTATTATTCTTTAAGCTGTTTTACTGATTTCATTAAAAAATTTGATTGGAGTGGGATTTAAAGCAAATTTTGTTAAATGACACCTCTAGATGGCCGGAAATGCTTTCGCACATGAAATTCATAATGGCACCTCTAGTTTTTTTTAACTTCTAATTTTATAGGCCGATTGTGTTTCGTTTAAATTATTATTCAGTAGAAACAATTTAACTACAACTAGAATAGAAGTAGGTAACTTTGAAACTGGCTTATACGTTTGTTGATATCAAAGGTTTCTTAATTAAATGATTGATTGCTGCTATGTCAATTCAGATGGAAAATCCACAGACATACAATACTGGCAATAAAACTATTCCATTGGATGACACACTTTTTCAACAGCCATGTTGGAAAAGGGTGGATTTAGGGGGTAATTTGCTAATAATGTAGTGAATATCCTCAAAAAACAAATTGCATGTTGGAAAAGGGTTAAGACTGAGGGCTGGATTTAGGTGTAAATTGCTAATAATGTAGCGTATCTTTAAAAAACTTTTTAGTGAAGAAGAATTTTCATTGATATTTCTGTTTACATAATAAGGTTTACAATATAAATTATTAATAGAGAGATCATATATATCTGCTCAGTCAGTCAGGGAAGAGGACAAAAGGCTTCCTACTTTCTAGGAGTTTTATGTGGAGGAGTTATCAGCTGGAGTCTTTGATTAATCACCTTTATTTTTAAACATAGTACTGTTCAGTGTCTTAGGGTATGTTCAGACTCACGGTGGCGTTATGTAAGCAGTGTACATATTTTTGTATGTGAACTAAGCTGCAGATTAGCATTAGGAAGCTGTTACGCCTCGCCAGTGGCGTTAATAACCCTAGCAAGAGAGGATTACCTTGTGTTGGATAACAAACCTGACGCTGTGAGTCTACCCTTAGTTATTACTATTAATACCAACTTTTACTCATCCCAATGAGCCATTAATGTAAGAGGCCCTGTTTCTGCTACAATATGTACGGCATAAACATACCGTAATAATATATTAGAATTATAATTCGGTGACCCGTTTCTTTTGAGAACTACTTTGTGGGAATGTATGGATTGAGGAATAGATAGCTATGGTTCGATCCTTCAAAATCCCCTATGGGACCAGAAAACCCTGTGTCTACCCAACTTGCAGTCATTGTCCATGGTCAGTTTGCTGTTTTGTACTGCTTACTGTTCACTTGTTTTGACGATAACCAAACTCCACATCTCCTGTTATTACCCTGAAACCTCGGTTCTATCACATTTAAATAGAGCAAATATCTTAACATTTTCAGTCCACTGTGACATTTTAGTAATTGTTCTAAGTAGGATATGTTTAACAAACCTTGTGTTATGGGTTAACAATATAGATGGTATATTCATAAGGCAGCAGAAAGGTGCAAGAAATATATGATAAAATATCAGAGATAACGATATCGATAATGATCAAGATAAACATGCGGTATATTTATACCATGGAGCTATAAAATCTAATTTTATAGCTCCATGTTTATACAGTATATTTTTTATGAGACCCATTTCTGCTGCCACAAAAAATACCATATAAAATAATATACAGTGTGTATATTCTTGGCAGCAGAAACAGGGCCATAAGTATATATTATTTGAAAACTTCCATGTGATAGTTTAATGCAATGCTGATTTTGACTTAAGTCTGTAACAAATAAATTCTCTAGCATTAGTGGTTTTACATTTTGCCATGAGCAACAAATATGAAAATTGGTGAGTACCGTCCATGTTTTGCTATGATTTTAAAGTTATTTGTCATTTATTTATCCATTATTATTATTATTTTTCCATTCTTTATGAGGGACATATTGGGACCACAATTAATTGGATTGACCATTGTTTCTAGCAGTGTGATTGTATTAAAATTTCTTGATTTGATGTAATGCAGCTGACATTATTACCCCTGTCTAACTACATAATTTGCTTAAATTCAAATTATATAGTAGTATAATGATTGCAATAATAATAATGCAGGATATAATTGCAATGAATTAACTGAAAATACTGGTAAGTTAAAAAAAGCTATTGCATGTATCGTGCTCCTTCTCTTATAGAATTGTTAAATGGAAATTATTTTAAACTGAAGTATGATCATAACTGTAATAATGACCATATACACTTAAAAATACAATTTAAAATCAATTATGAATGATTTAGCCTAAGAATATATTGGTTTTTTGTTTTTAAGAGAATAGCAAATCTCAATTTAACTTAACAATTTGGCACATTATCAATATTATTAAATTACAGTATTTGATTAATAAAATTTAAATAAGTGAGGAGTATTAATGATTAATCAATAACTTTATTGTTCCGCATGTAATTTTGAAATAACATAGTACTTTAAATATTATAATTGCGTAGTGGAAAGGTTAACTGTATTATAATTATTATATTTGACAATTATGTTTAGCTTGATCATTTGACATTGCTGCAAAAGGGCATTTTTGAATTAAAAAAGAGAAGAAAGAACACTGAGAGATACACAAGCTGTAGTATATATAAATCATAGAGTAATAACATATGAAAGATAAAATAAATAAAAACAAAATGTAATAATTAGTTTCACATTTCCTTTATAATCAAATTTTGGAGATGGATGACTATTTAATCTATTAGCTTTTTATTTTATTTTATTTTTTTTATTTTATTTTATTCAATTTTCAGGCACAAAAATACATGACAACAAGACAGCGGTGCAGCACCCTGAGGATTGCCATGAGTGCAAAGCACTATCGAGATGGCTCTCCATATACTGCACTTGAACATATAAGTAAACCATAAAAAGACAAAGATATAAAAATTTTAAAATTGCGAGTCATCAAGTTGAACAATCATTAAAATTGAATCTAAAAAATATATATATATAAATATTATGTACAGATAAAAATGATTGTTTAAAGATAAAAAAAATAAAAAGTTTAAAGTTGCCTGACATAAGACCGGAGAGCTGTCACAAATGTGTTAAAACTAAATAAAGAATGTTCTCTAATATAATTAGGAATCTCTTGCCATACACGGGGAAAATTAGTGTACAATGAATATTTAAAAGAATTGGTTCTGGCATATTTGTGTTTAAAAATAACTGATTCGGAATACCTTGGATTAAAATCAACAAAATCGTGAATATTAAGATCAATTCGACCATACATACATTTCATAATAAAAAGTATACTGAGAAAACACACTCTCTGGTCCATAGATGGCAAATTTAAATATTCGAGCCGTTGCTCGTAATCGCCCTTAGCACACAATTTTGTGATCCTTCGAAGAGGTTTATTTATGCTAGTAATATGTTGTTTTTGATGAGGCACCCAAACAGGGGCAGCATACTCAAGTATGGGCCTACATAAACCGTTAAAAAGCCTCATCAAAATTACAGGGTCGTTAAATATCACAAAACGCTTTATGAATCCGACAATTTGGAGAGATTTTGTGGTAATTGCGGACACATGCGTTGACCAAGAGAGATTGCTTTCAAAGTGAATACCAAGATATTTGTAGGAGGTAACTGCTTGAAGGTCATTAGTGTGAATATGATAACGAGCATGAATGGGATTACGTTTGCTAGTAATATGGAGAACTTTGCATTTTTTAGCATTAAGTCTCATCATGTTATTTTGACACCATTCATCGATGTTATCTAGATCTTTTTGAAGTAATATCGCATCATATTCACATCTAATTGGCCTGAACACCACCGTATCGTCGGCATATTGTCTAATTTGAGAGGTGATCGACATAGGGAGGTCAAAAACGAACGAGTTGAAAAGTAATGGGCCAAGTACCGACCCTTGAGGTACACCTGAAACAACTTGTGTACGGTCAGATATCAGTCCATTAAGGACAATCTGCTACATTGTATATTTTAATGGTAATAAAAAAAATAAAAATGAAGCATTTATTACGCACACAACTGAACTGTAAGACCATCTTTCACATATTTCTCAAATAAAATATTAAAAATTCAAATCCTGGACATGAAACGTAACAAAACAAATTTGGCCTATTCAGTTTTCTTTAAAACCTTAACCATGGTGATATAAACAAGGGTTTGCAATGACATTACCTTTGTTTTACTGTCAAATTCATCAGAAAGGAATTCAAACAATGGTTTATCTCAGAAAGATGAAGAAAACTAAGTATTAGATTTAGCAGACAAGTTTTATTTAGCACTCAAATTTAAAATGGATCATGACAAATTGTTATAGTAGGACATGTTTTATAGTCTAGAAAATTTGAGGAACATTATTTCTTTTAAAAACTTGCTGATAGTAATACACCGTTATCCTCTCGCGACAAACAAATCATCATGTCAATCTTGTCTTTAGTTTTAATAAAGTTACTAAGTATGAGACTGATTAGAGGTCTCAAATTTAATGATTTTCACATAATTAATAGCTAAAATTAGAATATTATTTACTTATTTCTCAAAATTGGATCATTTTATTGACAAAGTTGGGTAAATTTTGACTTTTTGACTTTAAAATAAATTAAAAGGCCTGCAGCCAGTTACCATTTGCGGCCATTGAAGAAATGCATAATTGTTTTCATTAATTCATTTTAAATACTGCATTAAATATTTCTTATTGTATATTTTTTTTTAAACAGTGATCATCGACTGAATTTTCTGAAAAATTTACATACAATTATATTCAATCAACTTTCTTTCTTTTTAAATAGCTAGCTGTTGTTGAAAATTGAAGAATATAATAAACATTGCATAATATGTATGCCAGCACAACAGATGAGAAGTGAGAGAGGATTCTTCCAATGTACTTTACCCACATCTAGGATATTAAAAAGGTACAATAAAGAAGACTACCTTTTAGATAGTTGTTCATTATGTTCAAATATAATTATTATGCTTGCAAATTATTCTCTGCATTTCTTTAAATTCAAAACAATCTAGCTATCCATTTTTTCATTTGAAACAGGTAAATATAATATGAATTAGACATGGATGCCTATATATTTAACACAGACCGCGGGTAGTGGGATATTATACTACAAGCAATGGGGTACAGTAGGACGATAGAGCAAAGACCAAGCTTTCAATCAAGGCACATTCCGATAATGCTCTTATGAGCAAATGTAATTTAAACAGGTTTTATCTACAGTAATTATATGCTGTAATTTGTTGAAATGTGCCACAATTATATTTGGCAAAAATGTCAATAAAAAATATAAACTAATGTATTGTTGTATGTATTAATGTAAATCATTAAAATAATGTAAGGTTTAAGATTAGTGAAGATTTTGTATCTATAATTACAACATTAAATCAGACAAAATCTTTATTACTCCAATTTATAGATTTTATGAAAAAATTAATCTAGACTTTTTAAATTGGAAAAAAAAGTTTAAATATTTTGTTAACATTATACAATTACTTGAGACACTTAAATACAAGTGTACATGACTTACCTCGTCTACAGCATTCACATCTGATCCTGCATTGATCAGACACATACATATGCTGCTGTGACCAAATTGGGCAGCATAAGACAAAGGTGTTCTTTTATACTGAAAATATTAAGCACATAGAGGTTATTATATTTCACATAATATAGATAATTATCATTATCAAAAATCAAACTCAAAGGTAACATTTATTTCTCTTTTAAATTCCTAGTAATAAAGTACAACAATTTGTACAGGTAATGATTATTGTGTTTGCATACCAGATGGTTATGCCAAGTCAAACAATTCAGAATTAAAACAAATTAGATTAACAATGGATATAAACCAGCTCTAAGTCTGTCAGAAGATTTCTTAGTGTTAGTATCAATAGACCAGCACTAGTTTGCCCTGTGTTACAGAAGTTGTGTACTATAACGTACTATAATAAATATTACTGAGACTAAGCAAGGGGCAATGAAATAACATGGAAACCTGTCAAATCAACCTGCTTCACCACCACTTTGATTACTTGTAAGCAAAGGATTCAATGGAGATGATGACACAATTGTATTGTGCATGCTTAGAAGGAACCAGTGGCCTGAATAGTCTGAATAAATGATCTGTAGAAGCAGAGTCTAGGCCGTAATTGTTTTGTACTGTATGTATCCTATGAGGTGTGGGGTTAATCAAAGGGTTATAAACACAATCGTCCATCCACATGATAAACAATATTGTAATTATTTATAATCTATGCATTTAATTTATTTCGTCTTTTATAAATAATAAAAATCACAAGGTACAGAGCACTTTAGGGGGTAGACGGGATCGTCAAAAAGTGAAACAAAACACTATCAAGTGACTATCTGACCCCCTAAAGTGTAAAAATTAAATAAACTTAAATACAGAAAAAGAGTTTAAAATAACATTTCACATTTCATTGAGTTCAGACAGGTATTTGAGGCAAGTTTTTTTTAAGTGAATATATAAATGAAGAAAGGGAAAAAACTAGACTACCTTTAACATTTGGAGGCAAGTTATGAACAGACGTGGAAATGAATTAAAAATATTATAATGAGCAGAATTCGTTCTTGAAATACTTAAGGTGTCGCAAATTTTGAGTAATGTAATTAATATTTCGTGGCCAATACATTTCTAACTGCCGAAAATGTTGGCCAAATTAGGGCGAGTAGACCTTGATATACATAGTGTAAGCCTCTATGATAGGGTCTACTGTACTTTACCAGAACAGAAGATCAATGTAAATATTGCAGTATAGTATAAAGTCATTTTGATAACAGCATAAAGAATTGTAGTACAAAACAGTCCCATATAAATGATAATATGTGACTATGAAAACAGTTAAGTGGAGAAACAATTAATGTACAGTACATTTACATTTGTTTTGATGATAATGTGTCATCATTGTGTAACTTTCATTTTCAAGTGCATGTGTATGTAAAATGAAATGTGTGAGCTCTCACTGTAAGTATGAGTTTAGGGCTTTTGTACATTCCTACTAATAAATGATATTCAAATTGTTGCAACTTCATTTTAATTATTATTTTTTAAATATTTCTGATCTACTGATTTTTCAAGAAAATACAACAATCCTTAAACAAATTTCTGCCAAGAGCACCAACTTGGCATCATAGTTTTTGTTCACTATAATGCTTTTTTTAATTGTCGTACAAAACGATCATGTGTTTATTTATTGCAATTCAAAAGATTTCTATGCATAGCTTTTATCTGAAATTGCTTTAAATAAAATTATAATAGTTCATCATAACAAAATACTATAATAATAATTATTGCTTTAATGTAAGTGGAAATGGTGATGAATTGGTGGTTCTCAATTTTGTATGCATAAAATATGAACTGAAAAGATAAATGTACTATAGAAATGTGGGTATTGAAGGTAAACAAAATGCATAACCAAAAACAAAAATGTTTCCTCTGTCTGTTTGAGTGCTCTATTCATTAAATTATAATTCCCATCTTTTTATATTTTTGGTATTGGTATTCCTATTTTTCATGGCTGTATACATAAACATGTTATGACAAACTCATTTTAAAATGAAGGCAAGTCCCTTGTTTCTCCATACTTGCTAATGACGATTTCTTTTGAATCTAATGTAACAGTAATACAATTCATATTGTCAACTTGTCATGCTCATCAGATTCTTGAAAATATGAAATAGATTGAAAATTCAAATTCTCAAATTAAAAAATTTAAATTTTAAACTTTAATATGCTGTATCAGCAGTAATGCTATTAATATTATAGACAGAAACTAAGAAGGTTTATTATTTACTAATACTAGTGAATTTCAAAACTGAATGTGTCATATGAACAATACACAGCAGCCTATCCCTCTTTTGGAATGATAGTGCAGGCATTCAAGCTTCTCTCTTCATAATATTTAAGTGTCTTACTATTGTTATCAAAGTATTTTAGGGATAACAACTAATTAGCATCCTGTTTCCACTGTAAAGTATATGTACAAGTAAAGCATCAGTGATTTAAAGATCTGAGTGCAGAATAATTTGAATTCTAACAATCATCAATGTTTACATGCAGTCAGTATACAGTTAAATATGCCATAAAGCAGACAATTTAAAATCAACAAATGTGATGTTGTTTTAGATCTCTATTTTAATTTTTCATTGATCTCTTTTAGATGAAATAAATTGACCATGTTTATGTTGGTATTACAAAAATCAGAAAATATTCATGAAAAAACTGTAGTATGGCTACAAAGCAGGGAGTTTGCTAACATTGTGACGTGGTACAATCTAGTATCAATTAGAATATAACAGTTGAAAAATGACTTGTACACTAAAAAGTTGTTCAAACTCCACCCTATTTTGTTTAGCGTTATTATTACAAATTGGGCAAAGATTAATTAAAACCATAATTTTCAATAAATCTCTGAATACAATTTTAAACTTGATTCTGTGATTCATTAAGATGATTAAATATTCTCTATTTTCATTTTATAGTATTTGATTAAAAGCACAAGTCATATCTATGCTAGTTTTGCTACAGATTCTACATAGCCTATAAAGATGTTGATATATGATGGCACCAAATATTATGGAGGTTTCGCAACCTTACGAATACGATAACAAAAATGGATAGGTCATACATTTGTTAAACTTTTGAGCTGATATTCGTAAAGCGTATTTGTGTTGACGAATATCACCAGTCATAGTTTTTTTTATCTATTTTGCACACTTTGCATTGAATCAAAAATGATTCATGATTATAATATAATTATAGATAATTTATTGAAAGTAATTTAGTAAAAATGCCACATCAATTTTGATAAATAGCAGTTTTTAAAGTCCTCTCTCCCTACACTATAGGCAACCATTGCAACATGTACCTTTGCTTCATTCAAGTTTACAGCAGTCATATTTTGGACGGCACCCTCAATATTTCGTTGCCATGCAAAACAGATTTGTACTTGCTTACTTTGCACAACTACGTCCACTTTTATGCTTCTTTGCCAGGAGCCTGTATTTGCATGCTATAAAATGTTAAGGACAGAATTGTTCTAAAAGAGTTACTCAATGCAGGGTGGGGTCTTTAATGTTTTGTAGAGATACATCATTTAGGTCCCTCACCATATTTCAGAAAAGTAGTAATTCAAAAAAATGTTGAATCCTGGAAGTGAACCCACAACTGAGACAGTTATGAAAAGGAGTTGCACAAGTATTGCTATAGTTAAGTCACTGATGACAACATTTCTACATAGTATTTTTGATTAAAAAGTTTAAACTGTGAAATATGATTTTCACAATTTGACTACTTAATGATATAAAATCATAATTACAAAAAAAGTCTTCAGAACTATTAATATTCTTCTTTGAGATGCTGTAGGGGTAGTTTCATCTATGATATCCAAACAAAATACCAGTCTAGAAATGGGTTTTAATACCTTTCAAATAATATTTGGCCGCACACACAATTTAAAGACCAGGTGCGGGCAAAAAATTTCTATTGATCATACATTCCAATAATTATTGATCTATAGTTTTCCCTATGTTTCATAATTTTTGGAATTTCATTTGTGTTACATGAGCTTGTTGAAAATAAGCATTTTCTTATTAGTCCAGTAAAGATAAGTAAAAAATAGGGTGAACCTAGAACAAACTGCAACAGAATTTGTTTTTGTTTTTTCTGGTAAATATGGTTCAAATGAATATCATATCCAAAGTTTACCAAAATCGGACATCGGGAAGTGGGTTAATTAGCATAAATTCAAAATGGCCGCCATTTGCTATTTTGAAGCCCCATATCTCCCCTAACGGTTGGATTTAGACCACCTGAGTGCATTACGAGTAGATATAAATGTGATATTAAACATTCTAATTAGCATATTAAAATTCCCATATGACGTACCTATGACGTCATATGACGTCAAAATCGTAACTCCAGTCCTTACCGCCCCAATCGATATAGAAGTCCCAGCCCTTATAATCGCTCTTACCAGTTTCAAAGAAATAGACGCAGTCCTAGTCCTAATCGTCGTGATCAGCATTTCCGAAATTCTAGTCCCTATCACCAAAATCGTAATAGGAGACCCTCTAGCCCTTACCCTAATCGTCGACCATTCAGTCCAGGTCGTGATAGACATGTATCTTTTGCTGACCAGAAGGAAAACAAGCCCGAGCTGGGAAGATGGAGCAATTCCCAAGTCATGAAAAGTCCCTTCCTCATAATGTTTCACAGACGCTCCATGTTCAATTAAATTCCAATTCTGAAATCCCAATATCTATTGATACACATTCTACTATAGCCCTTATCGACACAGGTGCTCAAATATCTATTATCAATTATACGTTTTATGATAACTATCTTAAATCCAGCCATACCTTTAACTCTGATTAAGGGATAGGTTTGATCAGTCAACGGCTCACCATTGAACATAGTAGGCACCCTAGACATCACATTTTTTATTAATGATTCTCCTTATTTACACACATTTCTAGTAACTAAGGCAGTAGTTAAGTCTGTTATACTAGGACTTGATTTTTTGGATAAATACTCCGCAAATATTGATTTGAGTACCAAATTATTTTCTATTTCATTTCCTACCCACAATTGTATAGTCATGCCCACTAATCAGGAATTAGTATGCCCCAATGTTTTCATAGATGAAGCCATTCATTCCCATGTTAATAGTTCTGTTAACGATAAGGATGCTTCTGAATTTACAGCTATTTGTATGAATATATCAGATGACACTCGTAGTGATAAGAAATTTAGTATCACCCTGCCTAATGCTTTATCTCAACAGCAATCTGACAATGTTAATGATTTAATTGAAAAATTTGACTCTATTATCAGTAAAGACAAATCTGATTATGGTCGCACAGATATTATTCAGCATTTTATTGATACCCAACATCCTAACCCAATTCGCCAAAGGGCATATCGAACACCCCCAAAAATGAGAGGGGGTTATTAAACCCAGTAATCATGGTTAAAAAGAAAGACAAATCATACTGTTTCTGTGTTGATTATAGGAAGTTGAACCAAAATACTGTCCGTGATTCTCATCCATTACCTCATATTGAGGATATGTTAGATGCCCTAGCTGGAAATAAATACTTTACTACCCTTGATTTATCATCCGGTTATTGGCAAGTTGCTATGGACCCAGCTAGCAAACACAAAACTGCCTTTACAACAGGCAATGCCTTATACCATTTTAATGTTATGCCAATGGGTTTAACTAATGCACCATCCACATTCCAAAGATTAATGCAAAATGTACTTAAAGGTCTTCTATGGAAAACAGTTATGGTATATTTGGACGATTTAATTATTTTTGGTAAAACCTTTGAGGAGAAACTTTCAAATATTAATGAAGTGTTCTCTCGCCCGACAAAAGCAAATTCTTTCAGGAAAAAGTCACATACTTAGGACATGTTATTTCCCAAAATGGTATCGAACCTGACCCATCCAATTTGGAGAAAGTTAGAGATTGGCCTGTTCCCAGAAATGTTAAACAAGTTTGTGGATTCATTGGCCTTTGTTGGTATTATCGACGTTTTATTAAAGACTTTGCTAATATTATTAGTCCTGTACAGCAATTAACGAAGAAAAATGTCCCTTTCCGGTGGACCGCCGATTGCACCACTGCATTTAATGCACTTATTTAAACAAGACTTACTAAACCCCCCAATTGCTGCATATCCAGAGTTTTCAAAACCTTTTATTCTTTTTTTTTTTTTTTTTTATTTATTCCGGTATATAAAAAACATTACAAAAAGCAGAACAAGTCTGAAATTATTGTAGTACATATAATAAAAAGTTACATTACAGAACAAAAATACAAAAAAATTTACGATATGTATAAAAAAATAAATATACTGTACATTAATCTTTAAAATTTATCCAATATATATATTTATCAAAGTCTTAATTCATTTTTTAGCAATATCTACAATAGTATTAATTTAAATGAATTTATTTATTTACTTATAAAAATCCTATATAAAAATAAAAAAAAAAATTTATTGAGAGTTAAGCAGATCAACAATATACGGTACAGCAGACCGTTTATATCTGTCGGTTTTGCATTTAGGCACTTCCAGATTTCCACCATTGGATCTAAGGTTTAATTTTCGCTTGCGGCAAGGAGGGAGCATATCTCTGTGCAAAGCCGATTTTATGAGACCCTGACCAAAGGAAAGGACCAGACTTTCCCTCCTTGCCGCAAGCGAAAGGAGTTGCGTCTCCTCTAAAGCTAAATCATACGATATATAATTTTTTCCCAGGATAGTTCTTCTTCAATTTTATATGTTAATTTTTTAGTAATTGCACCATGCCACACAGGGCATGCATACTCAAGAATAGTGTCTAATATAGCAACAGAACACCTTGATCAGGTCATCCACAGACGCGCCAGACCTCCTCATCACAAATAAAGCAAACATCTTTCGAGATGCCTTAGAGACTATGTCTGTGACATGCATGTCCCATTTCATATTATCCTGAATAGTAACCCCTAACAATTTGAGGTTGCCAACACATTCAAGGATAGTTTTGTTGAGGATGAATGGCTGGAACTCACTAGCCTTACGCAAAAAATTAATTGTCATAACATGGCATTTAGACGGTTTAGGCAGCATATTATTAGCTTTACACCAGTCATCCAAATCATCAAGGGAGACCTGTAAATAGGAATTATTGTTTTTTTTCACAACTTCACCTAGAGTGAGATCATCCACATACTTCCATCTTCTGCAGCTTCCTAGACTGGCATCATTAATTAGGACAAGAAATAAAACTGGGCCCAATTTAGTGCCCTGGGGCACGCTGCAAGTGATCTTTCTTGTACCCGAGATGGTCTTACCCACTCTGGTATTAAGGAAGCTGCAGATAATGGGTATTATGGATGATCTCACTCCAATATCTATTAATTTGTTAATAATTATAGTATGATCAACCCGATCAAAGGCTTTAGCAAAATCAACCGTGCATAAATTAACATAACACTGTTTACCATCAGTATCCTTCAATACAGAATCAATTAAACTAATTAGGTAATGGGTGGTGGATGCACTCTTGCGGCTTCCGAATTGTCGACTATCAAGCTTAACGCTAATGTCCTCTATGATTCAATTGACTAAAAAAGTCTCAAAAGTTCTTGCTAATAAGGGTGTAAGTGAAATAGGACGCAAATCATTACAAGTATTAGCTCCTTTGATTTTAGGGACAGGTATTACTGTTGCATGCTTCCACCTATCAGGGAAAGTACCTGCCTTTAGGGCGCAGTTAAACACATTGGTTATAGGGGGCGCTAGTTCAAAAGCACATTCTCTTAAAAGTTTAGCAGGCAGGTCTTCTGGATGTCCTGCATTTTTGGGTTTTATTGATTGTAGTAATCTCTGGACCTGTCCAGGATAGATTTCAGGAGGCGGCTGCGAGGATGGAAGATATGCAGGCAGGTTGTTTTGGTCTAGAGCAGGTAATTGGCAACAGACATCCTCAAAGCTTTGATTAATTGATTCAGCGGTTTCCTCTTCATTAAGACCTGGAATGCTAAATGACTGCTTTTGATTAAGATTACAAAGTTTTCCAACATTCTTGTGCCATTTGGAGGAGTCCGAATTGTGAAGGCCAGAAATCGCGTCTTGGCAGTAAGATTTTTTCGCGTCCATTATCGCTTTTTGTACACCATTTCGAAGTTTTTTCCACTTGCTAGATTTTCCAAATTTAACATAGGCTTTTTGTCGTTGCTTTATGAGTTGTTTCACTCTTTTCGTAAGCCATGGGTGATCAGTACTCCTCATTTTCAACAACTCAGTCGGGAAATTACTATGATAGGCATTTTGTAGAGTAGTAGCTAGCATCGCAGTTTTATCATTTGTATCCATAAGGTCGTAGACATTATTCCATTCATGATCAACTAACCACTGGCCAAAACGCCTCATGGATGAGTCCTTCATAGGTCTAATCTTTACCGTGACATGATCATTTTTAGGTAAACAAGTTATAGGCTTCATTAACACCGAGACGTGATCATTGCAATTAATGGGTGCTTTCTGTACTATATCATCATATAATTCAGGGTAATTCATAAAAATGTTGTCAAGTGTAGAATCTTTCCATGTATGAAAATTGACTACTTGGGTTAGGCCAAGATTGTCACAAAGCTCATTGGTATTAAGGTCGTTGAAGTCACCTAGAATTATAATTGGAACTTCATGGTTGGCACTGCGTATCCTATTGACTGTTTCAATCACATGTGATACAAGTTGTTCAGCTCCAGCCGCTGCGGGTGGATAATATATTGCACCAACATATAAGTGTTTCAAGCGCCTGATGTTATTGGGTATTGTAACACAACATCAAAGACACTCAAAATTACACTGATCATGGTGTTCAGTGTGATTCATAATTAGCCTGTCAACTGAGTACACAGATACCCCACCACCTTTCCTTCCAACTCGCATCTTATTAAAATGTTGATATCCAGGAATAGTTGCTAAATTTTCAGTTTCGGCATTTAGCCACGTCTCAGTTACAACTGCCAGGTCAATTTTGTATTTACTAAGAGTAGCCTCAAATTCATCCACTTTGTTTCTAATTGACCTTACATTGGTTAACAAAATCTTGGGGCACGAAAAAACGTTCATGTTCATGTACTTAGTATTGTCAATAGTTATAAGATTGCTCATTACTCGGCCTCTCGTTTTTCTAGCTTTACTAGAGTAAGGTGTATTAATAATCACCGATATTTTTCTTCTTAATTTCCTACCTCCTCGCTTGCGATGTTTCCATTTACAAAATGGCCGACTTGGTCTTGGCCCTTCATTGTTTAGTTCGCTATTGAATGCGATGACGTCGGGAGGAGGTATGCCTCGGTTCGCGAATCGAAGTGCGACGAGATCCTGGGCTGAATATCGAAAATAGCACATCGTGGCTCAGGACAGAATTTTCACTATTAGTGCTCATAAAAGAACCAAAAACTATTCAAACGTAAGTCATACGGGTTGCACAACAAGAACAATACAAAATCACATAAACAATCAATCACAAGCGAGACAAAATCAGCAAAACTGCCAACACACGTGGAGCGAAAATAAAAGGAATGGTGTCGCAGATGAACAGCGCCACCTGATGCCTCAGATTTTGCTATTGGATCTGTTTTAACACAATTGCAAGATGGTTTAGAACGAGTTGTCGCTTATGCCAGCCACACTTTAACACAATCTGAGAGACGCTGGGCGACATACGACCGAGAATTATACGCAATTGTGTGGAGTGTCCGTCATTTCCGCCATTATCTACGAGATGTCCCCTTTACGATTATAACTGATCACAAGCCTTTACTTAACTTTAAATCTCTTAATTTAGATACAGACCTTACAGGTCGTCGCTGTAGATGGGCTCTTGAGCTTGATACGTTTGATTGGACAATAGAACACAAATTAGGAAAAAAACATCAGAATGCAGATGCTTAATTGTCCCGACTTTCTGAAACTCAGGAAGATACTTCTTATTTAGGTGCTCTATTATTTGATTTCACATTAGCAAATCATAACATTCAACATGCTCAGGAAAGTGATCCAACTATTAGCAAGATAAAGCAGTATGTTGAGTTAGGCACAGTTCCATCTGACTTAGCCGGTACTTTCCCTTCAATTAACAAATTGCTAAAGGAGTTCCCAAATCTCCGTATTTTGAATGGTGTTTTAGTCAGAGAATGATTTTATGTATGAAGGTAATAATGATACAGTACACTATAGAAATGATATTCGTATGGAATCTCTATATGCTAATCAACTAGCTCAGCGCCTTAAAACAGCGCAGGGGATAGCACAAACCAACACGCAATAGCAGAAGTACAGACGTAAGACACACTATGACATTTCTGCACGTTTTACCCCTTATGAAATTGGAGATCAAGTTAGCTGGATCATTTAAACTAGCACCAAAATGGATTGGCCCTTATCAAATTGTAAAGGTTGACGATAGTGGTAAAACATATAAATTGCACAATCAAAAGACAAACCTACCCTATGCTAGACGAGTACACTATGATAGATTAAAACCTTACATCAAACCTACAATCACTTCAAGATATGGCCGAATTATTAAAACCCCAGCAAAGTATGATAATTAGTTTTAATTTGTTTTTTGTATATACTGTACTTATTTTTTCTGCATAAGTACTGTAGTTCAGTTTTTTTTTCCCCTAGATACCACTATGCATGTTGTGTTTTATATAGATAGATTCTTATTACACTATTTCTGACAGTTACTGTATATTGGATTAGCTGTTGTTTCACATTATTTAGTGATTATTTCACTGATTGATTTGCTCTCTTGTGATCTGTAGTATGACTGCCACACTTGTTGTTTCCGATTTCTTCATCTTTCTTGACATTTTTCATGACCTACCAATTGGTTTACTGTTATGCTGATATTGAGTATTACATTTGCACTGTGCCTGGTGACACTAGATTTCCATGGTGTTAATTTCCTTCATTGTATTTTTTTTTTTAATAATTTGTGTTTACATTAATGGCACATCATGCCCAGTTGACATACGTTATTTCGCAAAGCGTCGTTCCTGATCATGACTTTTGTCTATGGGATTAAATAACCCGCGACTAGAGATATCGCATGTCTCCTATTTGGGTAGTATTATGTCCTGTGTTTGTAATTTTATGTGCACTGAATATTCATGTTATTTTCCACTTATTTGATGTATTCCTAATATAATGTCGTACCTGATCATGGCCATATTGAGTCTATGGGTTTAAATAACCGGCGACAAGAGGAACAACTAACATTTTTGTGGTTGAACGTTCTTATTATTTAAATAATTTTGTTTGTAGAATTCGTATGTCACTTTATCCCTCATGGTATCCCTCGTGTTTATACCTATGAACATCATAGACAATAGGGAGGTTTCGCAACGCTACGAATACGATAACGAAAACGGATACGTCATACATTTATGAAACTTTTGAGCTGATCCCCATTTCATATTCGTAAAGCGTATTTGTGTTGACGAATATCATCAGTCATATTCGTAACTACAAAACGAGTATAGTTTTTGATTATTTTCCACATTTTGCATTTGAATCAGAAATGATTCATGATTATAATATAATTATAGATTTATTGAAAGTAATTTACTAAAAGTAATTTACTAAAATAACAAGTCGATTTCGATAAATAGCAGTTTTTAAAGTGCTCACTCGCTTTGATGTTACGCTAGGCCTAGGCAGCCAAGCAACACGTACCTGCTGCGCTTCAAATTTACCGCAGTCACATTTTTTTTTTTGGATCGACGGCGCCCTCGATTTTTGCAGGCGAACTATCTTATTCTGAATTTCTCTAACTACTCTGTGGTGGTTCACTATTTTTTTTTTTACAACACATTGTATTGCTATTTAAGTGATTCAAGGCTGATTAACATTTAGAATTTGAATGTGAATTTTTTTTCTAGATATACAATATGAATTTGTTCATTTTAATATTTTATGGATACTACATTAACTTTACAGGTTAATCATGGTTTTACATTAATTAAATCATTGACTGTATGATGGTCTTGGTTTTTTAAATATTTACTTAAATTATATTATCATATTAGTCAATTATAGTTATTGTTTTAGTTTGGTAGTTAATATTAACTATAATTTATTATATGAATCCTTGTATTTTCAATGTTAATTTTATGTTATCAATATTAGTATTTTTTTTTTATTTAATTCTTTTAAAGATTGAGAAGTGGGACACTTCTCAGTCGAGACGCAGAGTTGCGTGACCTCGAAATTATCACAATCTCGAAATTTGAATCGCCGCCATTGCTACCGGCGGTCGAGAGAAAAAAGTTCTGAATTTCCGTGTAAAATTATGAGATTTTAATTACGATTTACAGGGTATTTTGTATTTATAAATAATATTTAAGGGATTTTCCCCGTTTAGAATTCAAAAATTCGATCATATTTTGCCTAGCCAAGTGAAAGTTTGTGGCGACCTTAGCAGATTTTTTAGGTATATGACGTAAATATATATTCCAAACATTTCTACCAAAGGAAATTGTTAAACTTTCTTGAAGAAAAAAATGGCTGGATTCGTTTGAGAAAAGCGAATGAATTCTAAAATAGCAGCCATTTTCCGACGAGAGAAATGACGTCGTTATAAAACATTAAAAGTGTAAGTGTAATTTTAACTAATATCTTTGGTATTTTTGAAGAACTGAGAAACATGTAACCGAATACAATTATGCAGCACGAATTTAAACATAAATACGATAACATTAAAAAGGACTAGATAGATGCTGATAAAATAAATAAATATATATATAATATGCACTATACAATATTTACACTACCATGATGAAAGCTATACGGCAATATAACTGGAACAAATACTGGTTTATAAACTTATTTAAATTAGTTTGGATTAAGTAATTTCCAAGTAAACTATTCTAAGGCAAACAAATCTAATTATTATAATAATTATTAATAACTTTCAAGGTTTTCAAATATCGTATATTTCGGTGTATAAGTCGCACTTTTGACACGCAAATTTGACCTCTAAATTAAGGGTGCGTCTTATACACCGAACATAAATGCCTCACCACACAGATTGTACATATCGTCACCTCGTTGGCTAGGCCTGAGTAGGCTAGGCCTAGCTACAGTGTACTAACCGTAACGTAACGGCAACCTGCTTCTGCCTAGTTTTCAAGGCATTTTAGCGTGATGTTATACTAAATATGATGAAAAGATTTGTTCATTGTGGAGCTGTTTTAGGCGCTCCGATAACATTTCATTTGTAAACGATTACGATTGGAATAGTATTTATTTATAGTTATACGCACGATCGCCGACCCCCAGCGCAAGCCCTTCTTGGCGGCCACATGGTGTACGGTATTCGACTAGTATATTCTCCAGTTGATTATAGCATAGACCTAGCGTACACACTTCTCGGATACATAGATACTAATCGAATACGATTGTCCGTGAAAACGTGCGCCCTCTCGAAATGATCGAGCGAGGCTAGCCCACACACGTGTTACACACACGGTCATGCACTCGATGTTGCGGGTGCGAAACTCATAAATAACAAGTTAGAAAGAACTTGTTGAGGCTGGGCGCGGCCGAGCCTAGGTAAGAAAAAACCTAAATAAAGGACGCCGTTGTAGATATAACAAAATATATTATTACAATAATATTGATTACAATTTAAAAAAACCTTGTTTAAATGATGAAATATAAAGTGCGTCTTATACATCGACGATATAAAAAATACCGATATTTTACTCCAACTTAGGGGGTGCGTCTTATACACAGGTGCGACTTATACACCGAAATATACGGTATATCATAAGTCTATAACTTATTTACATAGCACACTTATTAAACTTGGATATAAATTGGTGTAGTAAATGCACATGAAAGTTGGTTAATACAGTATGCAGACATTTTGGCTTGGTACAGTATGCTGGCTAATTGAGGTAACTTGGTTAAAATCCTGAGATGATCAAACGCTGGCATCCAAACACCTGCAATATAAAAACAAAAATATTACAGTATCATTGTATACTTCCTTTATAGGTTTATTTCAGTACATCTGGTGAGCTTGGTACCATCATCTTCTGGCCAAGTGTTGAACACGTCTCCTAGCCTGGCCTAGCATCAGCATAATAGCCTGGGCGGGAGCTGGCTGACTGGCTCTTCTCTGACTAGCTAGGCCTAGGCTAATAATAGTATGCTCTACAGCTAGAGAGGGGCATGGGGCTAGGCCTAGATGCATCTAATAAAAAAATTACAAATTTAGTTCCAATAGCATAGGGTAATTACTAATAGTTCAATCCGTACGAAATAACTATATAGGAAACTTCAAAACAGATCGGCCTAGCTAGCCCTAGTTACAGTAGGCCTAGTTCTATACAGACCGAAATCTCAATGTATTTTATTCCTTTCATAATTACAAATTTCCACAAAATATAACTTCAAATAACATTATAATTGCGTGATAATCAATAAATAGTCGATCAAAACCTAATATGTCAAACCAAAGCCCCATGATTGGTAAAGATTGATCTGCTAAAACACAGACGCTATCTACGATATAGTTAAGGAATACATACAAAGATGGTGGCGGCCCGAAAAAAGTGACTGCTCAATTTGCACTAAATTTTAATAGTTCTCATGAATGAACAGAGCCAAATCTTTCTCAGAATATGTATTATATGTGTATTGAACACATACTAGAATGTTATTAATTTTGGCTTGTGAAGAAAAAATCGGCTGGTTTGTTTTGAACAAAACAAACCAGAATCAAAACTTACCTCACGTGAGCCCTCGACAGCTACTATTTCGAAAAATGGACGCCGATTTAAATGTCCGTCCTTTTATACGAAAAAATGTCGGCGGGAAGATTCTTTCTATATTTGGTAAGCCTTTACCATATTTGGCAAGTGATTTACTGGATTTCTGAAGGCTCTTCCATGCAAAAATTCATCGCGGTTCGTCGCTAGGTGTAAACAATTTCTACTTCCTGGTATAAAATGGCGCATGCGCAGGGGAAAATTAGCGATTTAACGGTCATTTGAGCACTCTGCGTCTCGACTGCTTCTTTGATAGGTGGGGAATGTAACACACGAGAGAATATAAATATATTAACTGTTCACTAAGTTTGGTATATTGTGGAATTTATAATTGCTCTAATGGGATTTCTAATGGGAGTTACTATAAACACTTGTTGATGTCCAGTGGTCCAATTTGCCCTAGCTTTCACTGAGGTGAAGGTGATGTGACATCCCTCCCTTAATGACTATTCCTCATCATCAAAGAATGTTCCTTTGTTCCAAATAGTCCCCTCCCAGTACATGCATATTAATTAGGACCGTTCCTTAAAGACCCCTTCCCTGCAATTTTGGACGTTTTTTGGAAAATAATACATATATATCACTTTAAAAACATTAAACCATGTCATTCCTTGTCTTAAATGTACGTTTTATGGTAAATTATGATAAAAAGTGAGAAACAATGCACTACCTAAGTAGCTCGCGGCGACCGACCTCTCGCGGACGGTCTTAGGCCTAGCCTAGCTAGGCTTAGTTTTGTAGGCCTAGCTGGTAAACATCGGTAACGTACGAACATCGTACGCTAGCTATATACCTAGCCTGACGTTGTATAGTTGCTGCATTAATTGTCTTTCTATTTTTGCCAGACTCCGATGATACAAATTGGGGAAAACCCGGTATTTTCGCTGAAAAGTTAGGAGTCTTCCATTTGTTTTGGCCTCACGAACGATCGATCGAAAAGTGGGCGAATTACAGGTGAAAAACAAAAATATCAATCCGCGCGCAATGCATTTTGGGATTTATAGCGGGCCGCTATAATTATTAGAATCGACTTATTTTTCACATTTTTAACCGGTTAAAGACGAAAAAAGTTATCGCAATAGGACCATATAGTATTAGTTTTACATTAAATATAGTTTGTGATCTTAAATTAGATCTAAAAAACGTAGGGAAGGGGGCTTTAAATATGGATGTACTGGTAAGAGGAGGGCAGAGAGGATAAACAAATATAATAGGAACATTTGAAATATAGCCAGTACAGACTGCATTATATTTAGTATTGGAATAAAACTGTTGTCACTGGACAAAACCATATTTACTGTTTGTATATTCTGTGACTGTATGACATCCTGCCGCTGAGACTATAATATATAGTAACGGATACAACCACCGTTACACTAAGATGAAAACTTGGTATGATAAAAATGCAAAAAGCAGGGTTTTTAAGCCTGGGGACAAAGTTTTGGCGTTGTTTCCCATTCAGGAAAGCCCAATACAAGCGCGATTTCACGGTCCATATGAAATTGAATAAAAAATAAGAGATATAAAATATAAATATAAAATAATAATCATAGAGACACCAGGGAGACGGAAGAGTAGACAATTATGTCACATTAATATGCTTAAAAAGTATGCTGAAAATGTTTCTAGCTATGTAAAACCAAATTGTGTGGCTGTAGCTTGTAACAATGACGGTGGCTCTCAGAATGATTTAAAAGAAAATGGCAAGGAATATGATTTAAAACTAAGAAACTCTGATATAATGAACAATTTAAAACAAAAGTTAACGCATTTATCAATAGAACAACAGAGTCAATTAAAGTACACTTGTGAATAAATGGAATGGTATATTTTCTGACACCCCTAACTATAGTGTAACAAATTCTGCATTCCATATATTGTCTGGGATACACAACCTATTAAACAACATCCTTACAGGGCGAATCCAATTAAAATGGAGTATCTTCATAAGGAAATTGAATATATGTTAGAAAATGGTATAATTAAGTTTAGTAAAAGCGCCTGGAGTTCGCCATGCATACTTGTTCCTAAGTCTGATGGTTCATATAGACTCATGGCGGATATGAGAGCAGTTAATCGTTGTTCAAAAACAGACTTGTATCCAATTCCGAGAATTGAAGATTTAATAGATAAGGTTGGGAATTCAAAATTTGTTAGTAAATTTGACCTTTTAAAAGGCTACTGTTAAGTGCCGCTAACGCCGCGCGCCTAGGAAATTTCTGCATTCTGTACCCCGTTCGGGCTTTATCAATACAGGGTGATACCGTTTGGCCTTAAGAATGCTCCCGCGACATTTCAGCGAATGGTAAATCGACTTGTAGCTAACATAGAAGGTTGCGAGGCGTATGTTGATGACTTGATAGTATACAGTCAAACTTGGGAGCAACACATGCAACAGCTCAATAAAATGTTTAAAGCTTTGTCACAAGCAAACCTAACTGTAAACTTAAGTAAGAGTGAATTCTGTCACGCTACGGTTACTTATCTCGGACATGTTGTGGGGCAGGGAAGGGTTAGACCCATCAGGGCTAAGGTTGAGAGTATTTATCGGTACCCAGAACCCACAAACAAAAAATCGTTTATGAGGTTTTTAGGGATGGTGGGGTACACTATCGGAAGTTTTGTCCCAATTTTTCTAGCGTAGCAGGTCCTCTTACAGAATTGCTTAAGAAGAATGTCAAATTTAAGTGGTCGGATATATGTGAAATTGCCTTTAGTAAAATTAAGTCTATGCTAATGTGTGAACCAATCCTTATAGCACCGGATTTTAAGAAACAATTCCGTTTGTATGTAGACGCTTGTGATGTGGGGATTGGTAGCGTTCTCATGCAGTCTTGGAATTGATTTTAATACCTTCAAATTGGCAGCACTACGCACAATTTAACAATTTAAAAGACAAAATCAATAACCAATTTTAAATAACCAAACAATAGGTAGAATACTTCAGATTTTTAATAAGACAAAAATAGGCAAATATTGACCAACAATGACTATAATGAGTAGCAAGCCAATCTAGTATAGTAATAATAATAGTATTCAAATAGTATTCATATTTTTAATTCTAATGTAAGACGATAATGCAATTTTTAAATAGTTTTACATTTTTAACAGTAGTTTTAACGTTTTATCTTGTATTTTTAATCTGTTATAATACTGCACGTTTTAAATTGTTGCAATATTGTTGTTTTAATCTACCAAGCAAAGTGAATTTCCATTTTTATGGACAAATAAAATTTCTTGAATCTTGAATCTTGAATCTATATTATACAACTTAAAATTTGTTACTCCGCGACTAATCCTAAACCGGAAGACTGATACTAGCGCCTTTTGAGCTGGGTCACCATTTGATTTTCCTTTATCATGCATGCCGCTCTGACAAACAAAAGCTTGAGCACCAAATGCATGTAATAACACTAGGTTAGGTTAGCATATGTTCGTTACTTACTAGTACCTAGATTTATTCAAGATGATTCGACCCAGGTGTGACAGGACGAATAGGTCCACTTTTGGGCCTTTATGTCTATATGCCTGGCTTCTAATTGATTTACATGACATGTTTAATGTTATTCATTTGGATATTTAATTGTTCATTTTATAATTTCTTTTTAAAGGAGGTACAAGGAGAATTGTTGTTCATCCTAAAGACCAACCATCAAATATTCTTTTCACCACAAATTAAGACATTAAAAACATTGAACAATAGGAGACATTAGTGCTAGAATATTCAACCAGGTTGTTGTTCTCTAGTTTGAACTGATATTAAAAAACAGGCTTTGAAAGCTCAGAAAACATGACAATGAAACGCAGTTTTAATGTCCTACACCAAACATGGGGATAGAAAATGGATATAATTTAAAATATAATAAAGGTCTATTTATACACAAACAAACAAGAAAGAAGATATATTAAAATGTAATATATTAACAAGATTCTGATTTTTTCATTTCTGACTACATTCATTTTACTGTGTGCACTATCATAATATTGCACCGTCTAAGCAATTTGTATTAAAATTATATTACTTGCTTTTAGAATTAATGAAAACAAAAAAGACACTCAAATATCAATGGGACTATTAACTAAACTCTTATAACATAAATGCTATAATGTATTTGTTCTGACATGTCATCTGTACATCAATTTCTAGATATTGTGTTGTACTATTCTACTGTACTACAGTATGTTTGATTCCTGAACCTCAAAATCACTATAGATTGTTACCGTCCATTGGACGGCCAGTACGGCTAGTAGAATTAAATAGTTTTATCTAAAAGGCTTGAATATGGTTCATAAAACAAAGACTTAAAGATTATAACAATGGTTCCAACTAAGATTCAACCCAGGTACATGCAACTCAATTAATTTTACCTATGATTTGCTTGTCATTGGTTAATTAAGGACATTTTCAAAACTTTTTTTTTCAAAACAACCACCAAAAATATGAAATTGTTCATAATATTATCATGTTAATTATATAGGCTCATGTTTTAGTATATTTGCTCTAATTTTAGGTTATAAAACTCAAAAAATGTCATTAAATCTTATATATTATTTATTCATTTTATACTGTAGGTGAGGCGTTCTTTGCTCGTGTACACTCTAGTGAAAACTAACTTACAATAAGAGGTTGATGGCAACATTTTAGTAATAGAATATTCAAACAGTTTAATTAAGAAAAAGAAATTTATGTGGTTATAACTTGTATAATTTAATAATTTTGACATTGGCATGTCTTTTGTGCTGTTCTGTTTAGTTTTTATATTTTAAAAAATGACAAAAAATTATTTAAAGATACTGTTAGCTTAAATATGTTCTGTATTTAAACATACTACTGTACCAATAAAATTTTGGAGTCAGATAAAATGTAAAAATAAACCTAGTGATTATCCTTTTTTAATGTATCATAAAATTGCTTCAATTCTACTGTTTATGACAAGGCTTCATCATTTAAAGAACTTTTTCACTCTTTAACGTTTGTGATTCACAAGGGTCGCGTGAATGTCTGCATCTGCTGGATTACATCTTAGATAGTCTTCAATTATAATATCCATCCATTTACTTGAAAACATAGATGTTTAAAAAAGTTATAGGATACGATGAAATAGTTTTTATTCTTAAAAACGCGCAACACAGGACCCTTAGATTGGTAGCCTAGCGTCCTAATCACCAAACTACAACTCTATTCTTCATATAAATTTTGAGAATGCCAATTTTTGTTTAATGCTTTTTTAAAATTAAATTTGAAGTAAGTTTTTTGTAGTGAGTTTTATAATTGTTAGCATTTCTGTTTTAATTTTATCTACTAACTTTAAAGTTATTAATCCATTAATATACATTTATATACTTTTTCTTTTTTCAATTTATAATTTTCTTGTTAGTTCATCAGGTTGATAATTGTGATATTGTATTTGTATTTCTTTCATACGGCCTCGTGGAAGAACACATTTTGTTGTGAACGAGCCCCCGTTTTAAAATAAAGATTTTATAATTATTATTATCTATTCTGGTTTTTTTATAAACATTTAAGAATGTATTAGTAATTATAAGTAAAATGAAGAGTAACATTTCAGATTCAAATTGGTCTTTACAGAAATTCATCACAGGTTTTATAAGAATTATACATGCTGAATTTGTAACTGGTTTTTGTTATTGTATTGCCCCATTATCAATTAAAATTGTCTTCCTGTCTGGTAACAACTCAATAAAAAATGTAATCAATTTTGTTTATAGTTTCAATTAAATGATTTGTATTACTTGTATCAAGTTTATTTATAACATTATATGAATGTATGACTTACCTTATCTTGAACATTCACATTCGCTCCACACTGGCATAACTGATTGCAGATTTCAGCACTGCCCACTTTAGCAGCAGCATGTAATGCTGTAAAATCATCCTATTGAATATATTAAACATTAGAAAATATTACAAAACATACAGTACATCATGTTAATATGTAATAAAACAAAATTGAATCTTATACAACATCCTTATTGAATAATAAATGTTTATCTTGCATTCTGATCTATATCATATCTATGTCTTCAGCTAATTTTCTAAAACATTTATTTTTAAATATTATTTATAAAGCATGTACAATTTATTGTTTTGTATGAGCTATTCCGATTTGTTTTATATTTGAAAATATACATTATACCTCTTCGGTCAATACAAAATTTGCTTCTTATGGCATTTTGTGCAACAAAACATAAGGTGTATTTAAATTCTGAAATATAAAACAGATTGTATCATCTATAAGATAAATTGTGTGTTATTTGGAGATAAGTGGGCAGAATTAATTTACACCAGATTTAATTCGTCACTATGACGAATTATAGGTTATGCATTGATGTTAAAAGATATATTGATTGATTGATTTTCTCAGAATCTTTAAATATTTATAATATATGATACGATCTTGCTAACGCAAATACAATAGAGTGCGCATTAACGTTTAACGCGCAGTGCGCATGCAAAAATCTGCACACTCATGGCAATTTTTTAAACGCTTAAAATTGCCTGAAACGTACTCCAATTTCATCGAAAATAAATTTTGGTAAAATTTTAAGCGCACGTATGCATGCGTTAATTGTATTGCCCTATGATGAAATATGACCTAAAATTTATGAGTACCAAATTTTGTTTAATTGATTACAAACATGATTTCGTTAACTCGTGCGTAGACCGCGTACATTTTAATTGCGTACCGTGAAAACATAACCACATCGATTCCTGGCCATAAGGAATATATTCTGAAAAATTGACTTAATTAGATGAAACTGATATCAAGATAATTGATGGACAAAATAGTTCTAAGGAAAGAATAAATAAATAAACAAAGATTCTGATAGAATCAATAATTAGTGTGAAATAAAACTCTCAAATTAATTGAAAAAATTAAAAATGGTGTAAAATCTTCTATAAAATAAATGTGTTATCAGCTCTTTGATTTTTCTTTTTTTTTTAAATACATATTTTTATTAAGGTTATAATTGTATTTAACTACTGTGGAGTAGCTTTGTGTCAGGGAGTTGAGTAATTGGTGAGATGTTTTGCCCTATTCTGACGTAATTAGTACTTATATTAAGTACATTAGAAATACTTGCGAACAAATTTACAAGTATTCTCAATGTACTTAATATAAGTACAAATCCCATTATCTCCCACAATTACTTGTGAATTTATGTACTTAGTATAAAGTAAAAATTACGTCAGAGTAGGGAAAAACATCTAACCAATTATTTTTTATCAAAGTTGATTACTGACTTCTATTATTATAGTGTCTTTAGTGTTTGGAATGAGTGGGTATAGAGTGTATAATGTAATGTGTAATACTTGTTGATTACTGCTTCTATTATTATAGTGTCTTTAGTGTTTGGAAGTGGGTTTAGAGTGTATAATGTAATGTGTAATACTTGTTGATTACTGACTTCTATTATTATAGTGTCTTTAGTGTTTGGAATGAGTGGGTATAGAGTGTATAATGTAATGTGTAATACTTGTTGATTACTGCTTCTATTATTATAGTGTCTTTAGTGTTTGGAAGTGGGTTTAGAGTGTATAATTTAATGTGTAATACTTGTTGATTACTGACTTCTATTATTATAGTGTCTTTAGTGTTTGGAAGTGGGTATAGAGTGTATAATGTAATGTGTAATACTTGTTGATTACTGCTTCTATTATTATAGTGTCTTTAGTGTTTGGAATGAGTAGGTTTAGAATGAATAATGTAATGTGTAATACTTGTTGATTACTGCTTCTATTATTATAGTGTCTTTATAGTGTTTGGAATGAGTGGGTTTAGAGTGTATAATGTAATGTGTAATACTTGTTGATTACTGACTTCTATTATTATAGTGTCTTTAGTGTTTGGAATGAGTGGGTTTAGAGTGTATAATGTAATGTGTAATACTTGTTGATTACTGACTTCTATTATTATAGTGTCTTTAGTGTTTGGAATGAGTGGGTTTAGAGTGTATAATTTAATGCGCAATTAACATGGCAGTGAAATTATCATCATCAGATTTAATCAATCCAAATCATTAATATTGCTTAATACAACAATTAAGATTTTATGCAATTTACTGAATTTGAAATTTCTTTAAATAGAATTATTGCTTCAAGGATTGAAAATTATAATAGTTCATCATAAACATTACTGTATAGTATTGCTTTTGATGTAAGTGGAAAAAGTGATGAATTGGTGGTTCTATAGTAGAAGAATGTTATTCCATATGAACTCTGATAATATAAACTGAATGATAATAATTACTACAGAAACCTAGAATATGGGTATTGAAGATAAAACAAACATTATAAAGACATCAACAAATTTTCCTGCCAAGTCATTTTTACTGTTCTATTCAAAATTCCCATCTTGTTATAATTTTAGTATTTTTGTAATCCCCTTTCTTTCAGGGCTTAAAAATTAAGGTTCGGATTTCCCTCTTTACACTATAGGCCTACAATTTCTATTATTCCTTTGTACACCAACTAAATTGTACTGAGGTTTAAATATCATTTAAAACTGCGTTTTGCTAGAATGAAATCCATTAAAAATAGTTCTTAGAATATTTATTTAAAACGTGTTACACTTGTATTGATGATGAATAAAATGTGGGTGTGATAACAATCTAAAAAAGCCTGGGAATTCATTATTGGCTGTTTGAACTGCCAGCCCTAATATTCTGGTACTAGTAGTAGTGCACGCTTGTGGTTGTTAAAACTGTAGAAGGAATATGTTGTTACTAGATCCATGTTACTGGTTGTTTAAACAACCCTTCACAGTTGTAGTGCATGTCATTGGTCATTCATAAGAAATGGAAAACACTTTAATAAGTACAAATATAGTGTAGTGAGTGTGTCATGTTGTTTAAAAGTGCACAAATAAAAAAAACAAATGAGTCTGGGAGAACCTGTAATTGTGATTTGTTAAAGAGCACAGAAGAGATAACTCCTTTCTTGTACATTCCAGAGTGCATGTTATTAGTCATTTTATATGTCAAAGACAGAGTATTCTATTTGTGCATGTTGTGATTATATGCATAGACAGAATGTTCTTCACTAAGGCCCAATATTTGTCAAAAGCAGTATAAGCCCAAAAAAAAAAAATTGGAAAAATCTAATCACTAAATAAGTAGTGAAGATATATCAAAATATTTGTACGTTATTGGTCGTTTTATACGAAAACTTTAAAAAATATGGGCCAAGGGGCACGTTATTGGTCGTCCAGAGTTGGTCTTTATCTATTGGTAGACATTCTTCTCTTATTTTTTATTATTTCATTATCGTTTAGTATAGTTATCTGTTATGCATCTTGAAATGTTTTGATAAGGCGCAGTATAAATGGTTTATGTATGTAATATGCACCCTTAAAAAGTAATAATTGAAAATAAAAAAGCAAATGAAAAAAAAATACTGTTAAAGTTTCAAATCAATCATCATCAAAGGTACATCTCTATTGACGTTAGATCATCATTTTTTAACATTTGAACATAATTTACATGAGACAACAATTTATCATATTTACTTTAATGTGTGTCTGTTTATTTAATTAACTAATTGTCATAGTGACATTGTTATTAAGTACAGTATGTAGAGGAATCATTAAGAAACAAATCAAGCTACTGTATAGTGACATTGTTATTAAGTACAGTACTGTAGAGGAATCATTAAGAAACAAATTAAGCTACTGTATGGTGACATTGTTATTAAGTACAGTACTGTAGAGGAATCATTATGAAACAAATAAAGCTACTGTATGGTGACATTGTTATTAAGTACAGTACTGTAGAGGAATCATTAAGAAACAAATCAAGCTACTGTATGGTGACATTGTTATTAAGTACAGTACTGTTGAGGAATCATTAAGAAACAAATCAAGCTACTGTATAGTGACATTGTTATTAAGTACAGTACTGTAGAGGAATCATTAAGAAACAAATCAAGCTACTGTATGCTGACATTGTTATTAAGTACAGTACTGTAGAGGAATCATTAAGAAACAAATCAAGCTACTGTATGGTGACATTGTTATTAAGTACAGTACTGTAGAGGAATCATTAAGAAACAAATCAAGCTACTGTATGGTGACATTGTTATTAAGTACAGTACTGTAGAGGAATCATTAAGAAACAAATCAAGCTACTGTATAGTGACATTGTTATTAAGTACAGTACTGTAGAGGAATCATTAAGAAACAAATTAAGCTACTGTATGGTGACATTGTTATTAAGTACAGTACTGTAGAGGAATCATTAAGAAACAAATTAAGCTACTGTATGGTGACATTGTTATTAAGTACAGTACTGTAGAGGAATCATTAAGAAACAAATCAAGCTACTGTATGGTGACATTGTTATTAAGTACAGTACTGTTGAGGAATCATTAAGAAACAAATCAAGCTACTGTATAGTGACATTGTTATTAAGTACAGTACTGTAGAGGAATCATTAAGAAACAAATCAAGCTACTGTATGCTGACATTGTTATTAAGTACAGTACTGTAGAGGAATCATTAAGAAACAAATCAAGCTACTGTATGGTGACATTGTTATTAAGTACAGTACTGTAGAGGAATCATTAAGAAACAAATCAAGCTACTGTATGGTGACATTGTTATTAAGTACAGTACTGTAGAGGAATCATTAAGAAACAAATCAAGCTACTGTATAGTGACATTGTTATTAAGTACAGTACTGTAGAGGAATCATTAAGAAACAAATCAAGCTACTGTATGGTGACATTGTTATTAAGTACAGTACTGTAGAGGAATCATTAAGAAACAAATTAAGCTACTGTATGGTGACATTGTTATTAAGTACAGTACTGTAGAGGAATCATTATGAAACAAATAAAGCTACTGTATGGTGACATTGTTATTAAGTACAGTACTGTAGAGGAATCATTAAGAAACAAATCAAGCTACTGTATGGTGACATTGTTATTAAGTACAGTACTGTTGAGGAATCATTAAGAAACAAATCAAGCTACTGTATAGTGACATTGTTATTAAGTACAGTACTGTAGAGGAATCATTAAGAAACAAATCAAGCTACTGTATGCTGACATTGTTATTAAGTACAGTACTGTAGAGGAATCATTAAGAAACAAATCAAGCTACTGTATGGTGACATTGTTATTAAGTACAGTACTGTAGAGGAATCATTAAGAAACAAATCAAGCTACTGTATGGTGACATTGTTATTAAGTACAGTACTGTAGAGGAATCATTAAGAAACAAATCAAGCTACTGTATAGTGACATTGTTATTAAGTACAGTACTGTAGAGGAATCATTAAGAAACAAATCAAGCTACTGTATGGTGACATTGTTATTAAGTACAGTACTGTAGAGGAATCATTAAGAAACAAATCAAGCTACTGTATGGTGACATTGTTATTAAGTACAGTACTGTAGAGGAATCATTAAGAAACAAATCAAGCTACTGTATAGTGACATTGTTAATAAGTACAGTACTGTTGAGGAATCATTAAGAAACAAATTAAGCTACTGTATGGTGACATTGTTATTAAGTACAGTACTGTAGAGGAATCATTAAGAAACAAATCAAGCTACTGTATAGTGACATTGTTATTAAGTACAGTACTGTAGAGGAATCATTAAGAAACAAATCAAGCTACTGTATGGTGACATTGTTATTAAGTACAGTACTGTTGAGGAATCATTAAGAAACAAATCAAGCTACTGTATGGGGACATTGTTATTAAGTACAGTACTGTTGAGGAATCATTAAGAAACAAATCAAGCTACTGTATGGTGACATTGTTATTAAGTACAGTACTGTAGAGAAATCAATAAGAAACAAATCAAGCTACTGTATAGTGACATTGTTATTAAGTACAGTACTGTAGAGGAATCATTAAGAAACAAATCAAGCTACTGTATGGTGACATTGTTATTAAGTACAGTACTGTAGAGAAATCAATAAGAAACAAATCAAGCTACTGTATGGTGACATTGTTATTAAGTACAGTACTGTAGAGGAATCATTAAGAAACAAATCAAGCTACTGTATGGTGACATTGTTATTAAGTACAGTACTGTAGAGGAATCATTAAGAAACAAATCAAGCTACTGTATAGTGACATTGTTAATAAGTACAGTACTGTTGAGGAATCATTAAGAAACAAATTAAGCTACTGTATGGTGACATTGTTATTAAGTACAGTACTGTAGAGGAATCATTAAGAAACAAATCAAGCTACTGTATAGTGACATTGTTATTAAGTACAGTACTGTAGAGGAATCATTAAGAAACAAATCAAGCTACTGTATGGTGACATAGTTATTAAGTACAGTATGTAGAGGAATCATTAAGAAACAAATCAAACTACTGTATGGTGACATTGTTATTAAGTACAGTACTGTAGAGGAATCATTAAGAAACAAATCAAGCTACTGTATGGTGACATTGTTATTAAGTACAGTACTGTAGAGGAATCATTAAGAAACAAATCAAGCTACTGTATGGTGACATTGTTATTAAGTACAGTACTGTAGAGAAATCAATAAGAAACAAATCAAGCTACTGTATGGTGACATTGTTATTAAGTACAGTATGTAGAGGAATCATTAAGAAACAAATCAAGCTACTGTATGGTGACATAGTTATTAAGTACAGTATGTAGAGGAATCAATAAGAAACAAATCAAGCTACTGTATGGTGACATTGTTATTAAGTACAGTATGTAGAGGAATCATTAAGAAACAAATCAAGCTACTGTATGGTGACATAGTTATTAAGTACAGTATGTAGAGGAATCATTAAGAAACAAATCAAGCTACTGTATAGTGACATTGTTATTAAGTACAGTACTGTAGAGGAATCATTAAGAAACAAATCAAGCTACTGTATGGTGACATAGTTATTAAGTACAGTATGTAGAGGAATCATTAAGAAACAAATCAAGCTACTGTATGGTGACATTGTTATTAAGTACAGTACTGTAGAGAAATCAATAAGAAACAAATCAAGCTACTGTATGGTGACATTGTTATTAAGTACAGTACTGTAGAGGAATCATTAAGAAACAAATCAAGCTACTGTATAGTGACATTGTTATTAAGTACAGTACTGTTGAGGAATCAATAAGAAACAAATCAAGCTACTGTATGGTGACATTGTTATTAAGTACAGTACTGTAGAGGAATCATTAAGAAACAAATCAAGCTACTGTATGGTGACATTGTTATTAAGTACAGTACTGTTGAGGAATCATTAAGAAACAAATCAAGCTACTGTATGGTGACATTGTTATTAAGTACAGTACTGTTGAGGAATCATTAAGAAACAAATCAAGCTACTGTATGGTGACATTGTTATTAAGTACAGTACTGTAGAGGAATCATTAAGAAACAAATCAAGCTACTGTATAGTGACATTGTTATTAAGTACAGTACTGTAGAGAAATCAATAAGAAACAAATCAAGCTACTGTATGGTGACATTGTTATTAAGTACAGTACTGTTGAGGAATCATTAAGAAACAAATCAAGCTACTGTATAGTGACATTGTTATTAAGTACAGTACTGTAGAGAAATCAATAAGAAACAAATCAAGCTACTGTATGGTGACATTGTTATTAAGTACAGTACTGTTGAGGAATCATTAAGAAACAAATCAAGCTACTGTATAGTGACATTGTTATTAAGTACAGTACTGTAGAGAAATCAATAAGAAACAAATCAAGCTACTGTATGGTGACATTGTTATTAAGTACAGTACTGTAGAGGAATCATTAAGAAACAAATCAAGCTACTGTATGGTGACATTGTTATTAAGTACAGTACTGTTGAGGAATCATTAAGAAACAAATCAAGCTACTGTATGGTGACATTGTTATTAAGTACAGTACTGTTGAGGAATCATTAAGAAACAAATCAAGCTACTGTATGGTGACATTGTTATTAAGTACAGTACTGTAGAGGAATCATTATGAAACAAATCAAGCTACTGTATAGTGACATTGTTATTAAGTACAGTACTGTAGAGGAATCATTAAGAAACAAATCAAGCTACTGTATGGTGACATTGTTATTAAGCACAGTACTGTAGAGGAATCATTAAGAAACAAATCAAACTACTGTATGGTGACATTGTTATTAAGTACAGTACTGTAGAGGAATCATTAAGAAACAAATCAAGCTACTGTATAGTGACATTGTTATTAAGTACAGTACTGTTGAGGAATCATTAAGAAACAAATCAAGCTACTGTATGGTGACATAGTTATTAAGTACAGTATGTAGAGGAATCATTAAGAAACAAATCAAGCTACTGTATGGTGACATAGTTATTAAGTACAGTACTGTAGAGGAATCATTAAGAAACAAATCAAGCTACTGTATGGTGACATTGTTATTAAGTACAGTACTGTAGAGGAATCATTAAGAAACAAATCAAGCTACTGTATGGTGACATTGTTATTAAGTACAGTACTGTTGAGGAATCAATAAGAAACAAATCAAGCTACTGTATAGTGACATTGTTATTAAGTACAGTACTGTAGAGGAATCATTAAGAAACAAATCAAGCTACTGTATAGTGACATTGTTATTAAGTACAGTACTGTAGAGGAATCATTAAGAAACAAATTAAGCTACTGTATGGTGACATTGTTATTAAGTACAGTACTGTAGAGGAATCATTAAGAAACAAATCAAGCTACTGTATAGTGACATTGTTATTAAGTACAGTACTGTAGAGGAATCATTATGAAACAAATCAAGCTACTGTATAGTGACATTGTTATTAAGTACAGTACTGTAGAGGAATCATTAAGAAACAAATCAAGCTACTGTATGGTGACATTGTTATTAAGTACAGTACTGTTGAGGAATCATTAAGAAACAAATCAAGCTACTGTATAGTGACATTGTTATTAAGTACAGTACTGTTGAGGAATCAATAAGAAACAAATCAAGCTACTGTATAGTGACATTGTTATTAAGTACAGTACTGTAGAGGAATCAATAAGAAACAAATCAAGCTACTGTATAGTGACATTGTTATTAAGTACAGTACTGTAGAGGAATCATTAAGAAACAAATCAAGCTACTGTATAGTGACATTGTTATTAAGTACAGTACTGTAGAGGAATCATTAAGAAACAAATTAAGCTACTGTATGGTGACATTGTTATTAAGTACAGTACTGTAGAGGAATCATTATGAAACAAATCAAGCTACTGTATGGTGACATTGTTATTAAGTACAGTACTGTAGAGGAATCATTAAGAAACAAATCAAGCTACTGTATAGTGACATTGTTATTAAGTACAGTACTGTAGAGGAATCATTAAGAAACAAATCAAGCTACTGTATGGTGACATTGTTATTAAGTACAGTACTGTAGAGGAATCATTAAGAAACAAATCAAGCTACTGTATAGTGACATTGTTATTAAGTACAGTACTGTAGAGGAATCATTAAGAAACAAATCAAGCTACTGTATGGTGACATTGTTATTAAGTACAGTACTGTAGAGGAATCATTAAGAAACAAATCAAGCTACTGTATAGTGACATTGTTATTAAGTACAGTACTGTTGAGGAATCATTAAGAAACAAATCAAGCTACTGTATAGTGACATTGTTATTAAGTACAGTACTGTAGAGGAATCATTAAGAAACAAATCAAGCTACTGTATGGTGACATTGTTATTAAGTACAGTACTGTAGAGGAATCATTAAGAAACAAATCAAGCTACTGTATAGTGACATTGTTATTAAGTACAGTACTGTAGAGGAATCAGTAAGAAACAAATCAAGCTACTGTATGGTGACATTGTTATTAAGTACAGTACTGTAGAGGAATCATTAAGAAACAAATCAAGCTACTGTATAGTGACATTGTTATTAAGTACAGTACTGTTGAGGAATCATTAAGAAACAAATCAAGCTACTGTATAGTGACATTGTTATTAAGTACAGTACTGTAGAGGAATCATTAAGAAACAAATCAAGCTACTGTATGGTGACATTGTTATTAAGTACAGTACTGTTGAGGAATCATTAAGAAACAAATCAAGCTACTGTATAGTGACATTGTTATTAAGTACAGTACTGTAGAGGAATCATTAAGAAACAAATCAAGCTACTGTATGGTGACATTGTTATTAAGTACAGTACTGTTGAGGAATCATTAAGAAACAAATCAAGCTACTGTATGGTCAAATAAATTCATTTTAATCAGAAATAGTATGTGACTGAAAAACCTGATCAATAGAATAGTTGTATTATGTGACAAAAAGCTATTCCACAGTTAAGTTAAATGCAATTATTACCTCTATGATCTTATAGCATAGAGAGTGACCATGCAAACAAAATTAAATTAAGACTCAACATTTTTTTACAATTTGTAACTACTGATGATTCATATAGGTCTTATTATTAAAAATAGGCATTACATATCAAATACCTTCTACTATACTATATAATAAGTAAAAACTTTCAACATTACTTTATTGGAGATATTGTGATAGCATTGTAATAGGCTTTGCTATTTATGTACTGTAGTGTTGACTTGTTCAATAGTTTAAATATCGATGAAAATGTGAAGAATAACTTTATAAATCAAACTTAACATAATAATTATTTAATTTTAAAATGTTCTCATGTTTTACTGTTTCACTATTGTTGTAATATCCTGTAATTATCACACTTTCAAATATTTGTCAAACAAATTATAAGTGACAGGTTATTCCAAAGTGATACAAACTATATAAAGTGCATTGTTTATTACAAAGTGTGATAGTATACATCTTCTTGATATAATACTTCATAATTGTTTTCATCATCATTGTGTTCATTACTATACATGTGGTATTTAGCATTGGTTATTGACAGAGTTGTACAATTGGAATCTTGTAGACAATCAATTGATTGTGCTAAGTGCTGCTTATTATCTAGCCTACTATGCACATAAACAAAAATACATAATAGATGTATGTAATTATTTGTTTAATAATTCATGGGATTAAAAATAAATGAATTAATGAAAACTACTATATAAGAAATTGTTTTCCTTTCATTTATAGACCAAACAATTTAGTATAATTCAAACTAATATTGAAGAGCGAGGTTCACAGTCGTAAATTTAGATCTAGAGAGCAATGCATTATGTAGAAATTAAAATGTAGCTTACTCAAGAATTGTTGGCTACACTTGTGTGCATCGTTATCAATGTATTGTTGAACTAATTTAATTGCCTTGAAATTTGCAATTTCTTGATTATAACCACAATACTGTTAAGCTTCAAGTAAAGCAATTTTTTCTCATAAACTGTTTAACACCAAAAAATAAAAATTACAAGTTTTTTTTTGGTTATGTGACCTTTTAGCAATTTACAATCCGTTTTAAATTTTAACCAAGATTAGCTAGAATACTGTAGATTTTGAAAATTTAAATAATAATAATACTGCATTTTAATTAGCCCATACAAATTAGAATGTTGTAGATTGTTGAAAGTTTCAAATTATAACAATGGTTTCAACTAACATTTAACACAAGGCTGTAGGAGCAACTCAATTGTAAATATGATATGCTGCCATTGGTTAAATTTAAACAACTTAGGATCTTCAAAATTATACAGAACAATATACCACCAAAAATATGAAATTTTGTATAATATATGTGTGTGTATATGTAATATATATTTTGTCAAAATATTATTATGGTGTTATGGGCTTATGTATTTGCTCTAATTTTAGGTAAGAAGAGCCCTTCTATCAAAAGTAATCCTCACAACCTTTCATTTCAGCATAGATATATCATTTTAATCTAGAAATATCCTTAAAATATAAAGAGCAAAGGAATCAAGGTGAAGGTTGATGATAGACATGATTCATATTCACAACTTTTTTTTTAAATGTACATTTTTTTTTTAAACTTATATTAACAAATGTTATTCCTGTTATCATAACCTGCCTAATACTAAAATACAGTTTAATATTCAAAAGAAGTTTATGCTATGAAAAGTGTTATGAGTATTCTATTGAATGTTATCAATTTATAAAAACATACTGACTATACCATCAATAAGTTGATGGCAGATGGCTGCATTACCTACAGCAGCAGCACACATCAACGCTGTAGTGCCATCCTATTGAAAATATTAAATAATAAACAAAGTTACAAAACATGTACATCTTATTCCTTAATATCTAAACAAAAAAATGACTAATAATCTTGTAAATAAATATCCTTAATTGATAACAGTTTATTACTTTGTTTTCAATGTTGAAAGATATTTTTCTAATAACTAACAATCAACTTTAAATGATTATTTCTATAAGCATTGTAAAATGTATTGTTTGTGTAAACTATGCTTATGCTCATGATCAAGGTATACTTGAATTCTGAAATATAAAACAGATAATACTAACTATATCATCTATAATCAATTTTATTTTGAAATAGTTGGGCAGAATGTAAAAGCTATTTTAAAATAAACCTTCATCCTACATATTTTGAACAATTTTATAGTATTATTTTACAGTGCAATTATAAATCTGGAAAATTTATTTTAAATTTTAAATTGTGTTGTAGCTGTTAATAACAGGTTTTCACTATTCAATTACACCACTCCAACTTGTAATAGGCATACTTGTTGATAATCATTTAGGCCTACCGATTAGTGTGTGTTTTGTGTGTAGGCATTTCTATTTTATACACAATTGTTGACAGAGTAATTATAACATCACCTTTTTACAATCATATTATTTTGCTGTGTCAAAAATATATCTAATAAAATTAATCAATTAAAACTTAATATCTGTATAACAAAAACAATATGGTATAATACTAATTTTCAGCATTGCTTTGATATACATTTAGGATCTATGAAATAATAACAGACAGTATATGTTATCATAATCATTGAAAGAATAACAATTATTATTGCTATTATACTATGTTATACCGACTGTAGTCAAGTACTAAGGAAAAATTAGATAAATTAGGCCTGAACATAACATACTAATTATGTGCCAGTTATTACGAGCAAACATTTTTTAAGCTTTTATTGTGATTATTTGCCATCATTTATACAAGTTTAATTTGTTGATTCAGTTTACTATTTATTATTTGTGTAATGTATCTACCAGCCATAACCCAAATCTAATCTTAATAATTTCATTCACAACATTTTCTTCTTGTGAACTTGGTTTGTTTATTTTAACAGTGCTAACATATTTTTAAACATCTTGAATTAAATGATCCACAAAATCCCTCTTGAATCTCTAAAAGAAAGAGGATAAACATAGTTCTTGGTATCAATTTCTATAGTTTATTTACAATGTGCCTACTGTGTAGAGTTCACCAATAACTTTAAATATTTCAGAATCAGAAAGACAAAGACACAAACATGCAGTAAAATAAATATAGAACAAAGTGATAGTAGAGTAAAACAACATTATATTCAATATTATTTTTATAAAATTTTTAAAATGTTGAGAGGATTAATGTTTTAATGTTTTAAGATTTAGAGTGTCATAAGGACTAAATATCAATCAATTTATTTGTAATTTAAATATTCTTATGTTTCCTCATCTTTATTGTTTCAAATTAATTAATCAAATTTCAGCATATCACTGGGCGGGTTAAATTCATGTTCTGTGCCTGTTGTGTTTATATAGTAAAAACAGTTCTTTCTGTCATGTTGCTCAACTTAAGCTATGTCTACACTATCACTAGACTAGTTTGATGTGCTCAAATATGGTGGTGATTTGCCCAAATATGGTAGTGATATGGCATCATCTTGTCCATATATGGGCACATTCCATTTTTTTGTCACATAAAGTTTAATAGTGTAAACAGAGCTTTATAATGATCTAGTTAACATTTTTCCTAACATTGATATTTTTAGTTGTAATATACTTACACATTAATACTTATACAGCATTTAATGTCATTTTATTTAAATAACTTGAATAACTAAATCTGTTGAATTGTTAATGTTTAATGAATAGTTTTTTAATTATGTTAATATTTTTATCATGTAAATATGTTATATTGTATTTTTATTTCAATCCTGTATTGGTGTTTTGAGACACTGTTGGGTCTTGAATAATTGAATACAATAAAATAGTAATACTGTAGTAATAAAACAGTCACTAGTCTGGTGGTTAAATCTGTATACAACACAGAGCTTGAGCTGATAGGGTTTGATTTCAGCCTTAAGAAGCAGTGGGTAGTGCACCAACATGTTGATAACTACTACAAGTAGTTTGTGTCAATATCTATATTAATTTGCAAGTCAATCATTAACATTGATGACTGTCATTTGCCTCAGATGGACATTGATGTTCTTATTCAATGGAGTATAACATGGGAAATTAATTTTCAAAATTATTTCTATATCACATGCTAAACATCTCATCACATATTTTTATCAGAAGAATGGTTGTATCTTTGAGAGAACACAAACTGATCAAAATTGTTAATAAATCCCAGGGGCGGATCCAGCCTTGAAAAATAGGGAGGGGGAAAAAGGGTTTGTGACAAAGTTTGAACAATCAGCCTCAGGAACTGGTGGTGGAGGGGGTGGCAAAAGGCCTCCAGTGTTCTACCATGTTTTAGGCTCTTTTATTAAAAAAAAGTTAGTTTAGTTTGGTTAGGTTTTGTCAATTTGTTGATGTTATGGTACATTTTATAAGTGGACAAATTGAATTGTTTGTTATGGGCCCACCGTTTCAAACTGCTATGTGAAATCCGTTCTTTCATGTAACAAAAATACAAAAGCTGATGAGTTATATTATGTGCCTTAAAAAGGTAATCTATTTTCAAAAGAGAGAGAGAAAAATAGGCATTGTTTGTTAATATAAGCATGAATGATAATGTAGGACTTTCAAAACCATTTACGTAGAAAATAAAGTAACTCTCTATAAGTAGAACTATCATAGTTTCTGACATTATGTCAAAATCTAACAATAAAGTAGATTATGCAGGTCAGCCGAGTGGAAATAATAAAAGACCCTCGACTCGTGCTGTGGGCGCGATAAATCATGATGGTGAATCTACGCCCGCAGGCGAGAAACAACTATCACGCCTTCCTAAAATCAATTGTATCTGTTTGTTCTTATCTCTTTTATTCAACATTTATTTAGAAACAGAAAATAAAAGAAATAAAAGAAGCATTAACATTTACAATAACTTAAATGGTAACATTAAATAAGAAGTCTGTGAAGTGTAAAACTAAATCACCTAAATTAATCATTTTTTTCAAAGGATTGCTCCCATTTGGAATCTACTAATGTTTTGTATCAGATGGAATAATATTCCACAATTCATTAAACTAATAATAATATGTAAACTTTAGAAAATTTAAACTTGAAAATACATGCACATGGGTATTACCTTTTCCTATTGCATGTATTATATTATTTATTATTATTTATTCAAGCAAAAGATACATTTTACAAAATATAATACAAATCAACAAATTAAACAAACATGAAGCAAGAAGGAAATATAAAATCATAGCTGCCAGGAAAGCACAAAAGCAGCCTAAGCCACTGTCACCAATTAGGTGTGTACCTACATTATGCTTGTTGTGGCCAGGTCTTAAATGATGGCATGTTGCGCTTTATATATGAAACCCAAATAGTATAATTTCAGCTATTTTTACTTGGGGTACCCGAGTCTAGGACTTACTCATTTTCTCCTCTTCCATCTGGACACTATTGAGTAAAAAGTGCGATTTTTAAAGTACTACCCCTCTCTTATTAGTTGTAGTATTGAGCTGGGATTTGACATGAATATACTACAGGGACATGTCCTCAAATCTATAGAGCCGGATTTTTAAATTTCAAACCGGATGCAGCCATATGGCGTCTCGAAGATGGTACCATATAGCCGTATTTGTTAGGTTATTGATGTGTATGTGACGTCACATCCCGTCTTATGACGTCATTACAGCTTCATTTACTGTACCCCGAGTATCGCACATTCATGCTTTTTTGTTAATTAATTTGTTTAATTAAGAAGTCACAATGTGTGACACACACCACAGCGTTATGTAGTTATATGCGGCTTGTTGGCGAGTGGTTATCACGTTTGCTTAACACGCAGAAGGTACCTGGTTCGACCCTATGGTGAAAAGTACTGTATACGCAATATGATAATTATACACAGTATATCTTATTTTTATTATTTTTTTAAATACTTATTTTGTGTAATCGGTGATTATCACTTTTACACACGTTTATTTTGCTTTGTGCTTATTACCATATTTATTTGTAATTTAAATGGATTAAAAAACTTTGTGTAACCCACATTTTTAGTGTAAGAGGTTTCGTAGTGTAGTGGTTGTCAAGTCTGCTTAACACGCAGGGTTTCAGCCCTGACAAACCTATTTTTCTTTAACTTTATGGTAAAATATACTGTATACGTAATATGATATAGAGTATATCTCGTTTTATTACTTGGGGTACCTGAGTCTAGGACTCTCTCATCTTTTCCTCTTCTTCTTCCAACTGGACACTATTGATAAAGTACTACTCCTCCCTTATTCGTGGTAGTATTAAGCTCGGATTTAGCATGAATATACTACAGGGACATGTCCTCAAAGCTATAGAGCCGGATTTTTTAATTTCGAACCGGATGCAGCCATATCACGTCTGGAAGATGGTACCGTATAGCTGTATTTGGTAGCACGGTTATTGACGTGTATGTGACATCCGGTCTTATGACGTCATTACAGCTTCTTTCGCTGTACCCCGAGTATTGCACATTCGTGCTTGTTATATCTTAAATATCTGTGCTTTTATGTTTTGTTATCTGTTCAAGGGGTCAATGTGGATAGAAGTGTTTGACACCTGTTCATCACTTTTTTTCACTGCCTTTATGTTGAGAAAAAAAAAGTATGATGCTTTCAACAATCAGTGTGAATGTTAACTGCAAATATGCAACCAGAGAACACTTATAGCAGATATTAAAAACAAATTTTATAGTATTGATGCACTTTAATCCATTACAACTGAAAACAAATGGTTGTATACCTTGTCCTGGATGTTAACAGCATTCTTGTCACAAAGGAATTGGCAAATTCCTTCAGGTGTTTCTTCTCCTGCAATCTATGAAATAAAACATATAGATCAATATATTAATTACATTTTCATTAAAAAAATACATATACTATAGTAAACATAGACAATAACATACATTCCATGTTGTATTAAATTACAGTCATTATATTATAATAGTATCATAATAATAATAATATAAGATTGCCCAAATAAATATTCTAACTTTTCTTCTTGGTTTAACTTTTACATTAATTTTGTAGACATACTTTTATAGGAAAATGGTAATGAGATTAATTTTTTATTTTTATTTATGAGGGGTAGCTGACTTGTTTGATTTACAGCGATGTATTGTTGAATTGTATGTTATTGTATATTGTATTGATACATTATGCTTGTCAAATAAAACAATCGGATTAAATGAGCCAACAGTGCATAAACACTACAGTGATTATTTTGATTCATTGTGCAATGTAAGTTGTTGTCACTATTTAATTTATTTAGTTACTTTTTTTATATCTCTTTTGTTTCCAGCGCATGAGCATAAACAAGCTAGTATTGCTAGTTAATTGTTGTTGGTTAAATTGTATTATACTAAAACCATGGAGGAAAAAATATTATTTATTTTTTCCTCCATGCTAAAACAGTGTAAACTTGCCTACCTGAATGCCATTGAACGAACAAATATCAAGAAGGTATTGTTTGAAGAGATCCATTGTAATTCTGCTAAATTGAAAAAGGCAAAACAAATGTATAATGTTTAAAATGGTTTAAAATAAAAACAACATGTAATGGAATTGCTGGTTTAAAATAAAAACAATTTGTCAATTCAAAATTTGTATAGTTTAATTAAAGTAAAAAAATACTGCATTTTCTTAAAAATAGCTTCCTGTTTGTTTGTTTGTTTTGTTTTATATTTATACTGGGTAACCTCTTCAGTCAAAGACTGGTCTCCCAGAGGGCCCAGTTGGTGATCAGTGGCTGTGATGTACTAATACACCGGGGTAACCCCCTACTCGTCTCGAAAGATGTACTAGGTTCTTTAAAGTGCACACGAGCTAGATGTGTACACTGGACCTACGGTTTATAGTCCTTATCCGAGAAGACTCGTTCTACCACCAGAACCATGGAGTGAGTGAGCCTCGAACCCCTGCCGATGTTATGGCTACGTAATTACGGTTCCACTGTCTTAACCGCACGGCCACTCAACTCACCCTGTCACAGATATTTTAAAATAGATGATTACGAGTTACTTGAATATTAATGGTAGATACTTATGTGATAACAGCTCATGACAACAGCAAAGGTGATGAAGCAACATATCATTAGAATCATCTATAGACTGTTGTGGCTTTAAATCACCCTTTTCCTAAATAAAAGCATCCCTCCCTCTAATTTTGAAAGGAACAAATATAAATACAGTACAAGTACTGAACATGATGTTGAAATAGAGTAAATATATAATACAATGTCTCCTCTGTCAACAATTTCCTCAACCAATGCTTCCTCTATCAAATAATGTTATAATATTATTTAGACCTAAAAGTACTACATACACTTACAGTACAGTGGTATAATGTATAAGTACAATGCGATCCAACATAGGTTTCTTTAAAAAACATAACCGTTTTATGTGTTTCAAGAAATACACAAAAATTACTTAAGCATTTTTATTATGACAATTTTACATTTCGTGAAACTGTATGCATGATGAATAACGCTCTTGAAACAGGTTTGACTATAAACCAAATATAATGCAATTATAAAATAAAAAAAGATGATAACAGTAATTTTCTTACTCTATGCAATTAGGTATTGAATAAATCCATTATTAAACAAGTCATTAGTAGTTAATAATCAGAGACCAGACAAAATCTAACCAACTGAATGTTTACAGGCAAAACAAAAGCTAATGATCATATGAACTATTAATACAAAGAAACTAATAAAGTTGTTCTATATATGTACCAATTCAATTCAATGACATACAGCATGACAACATGATTATTCTACCTATGAAGTTAAACAACTATAAGAAAACTAAAATGTATACATTAGATAACCGGCTACTGAGTCAGCCAATAGGCATCTTGATTGAAGCATATTTTGATTCCAATAAATGAGGCTACAATTACATATAAACAGTTATATTCTGTACTTTGCTTCATAATAATAAATTAATACAGCAAGTCAGAAAATTCGCAAATTTAAAAAAAAGCTAAACGTTCATTGTTTGTTGCTTTTGTAAATTCTACAATAATAATAATAACCAAACATTTATATAGACCAATTTCAAAAAGATTATCAAAGGCACATTCTATCATGAAATTTCTACCATAAATAAATTTGATACTGTTTGAGATTGCATGAATTTTTTAAATGATAGCATATAATAGGTAATAATAATATTAATAATTTATTTTTATAATATTTCAAGATACAGTAACAATAAAATATGTTATTAGATGTTTAGAAAAAATATAAAAGTTGTTTAACCACATTCGGACAATTTAATTACTCTTTAGTAAGGTACAGTCTAAGAGGGATCATATGACTTCATGGCACATGCAAGAAAACGTCCTTTAATGATGGTATGCAAGATAGTGGACAATAGATGCACCAATGTGTTCATGACAAGCACATCAAAGTTCAACTGCGTCAGATACTTTTAACATCCTAACAATACATCTCAGATAGATGCACCAATGTGTTCATGAATCAACATTTTTTAAGCATATCATTTTATTTTGAGAACTTGGAGGAGCTATTTAACTGGAAAACAATGGTGAGGCCGAATGGAGGAACTTATAAAGTTTTGTTTAACTGGAAAACACCATTCGAAAATGAAAAAAATTCATTTTAGGTCCATTTTAAAGACACTAGACTTATGCTTTTTTTACTTATGGTCACACACTACATTTTATGAAAAAGTTAATACTATATACATATTTCAGCAGTTAAGAAATGTGAAAAATAAGTTGATTCTTATCATTTTAGCAGCCCGCTATAAATCCCAACATGCATCGCGTGCGGATTGATATATTTATATTTTTGTGATGTGATGTACCCACTTCGACCGATCGCATGAAAGGGAAAACAATTAAAAGAACCGTAACTTTTCAGCAGTTCTTCCCCAATTTGTATTAATGGATTTGCCCAAATGAACCCAAGGGCCGATCCTTCATGGACCTTTCCGGGTTCTCTATGTGGGTCTACAAGAGACCCTATATTGGAAATAATGTATGTGTGGTGAAAATGTGGGTTCATAGAGATATAATAAATATCCCTGTGCACCCTCGATCATCCATAAGGAACATTTTATGGATTTGCCCAAATTAACCCTAGGGCCGGTCGTCCTCCATGGATGGACATTAAGCCCCATAATGGAAATATAAGGGGTGACACTGTGATTTCATATAGACAGGCGCGGCCCATGGAATAAAGCTGCCTGTGCACTCTCGATCCTTAAGGAACACTTATGGATTTGCCCAAATTAACCCAAGGGCCGGTCCTCCATGGATGGACATTAAGTCCCATAATGGAAATATAATGGGTGACACTGTGGGTTCATATAGACAGGCGGGGCCCATGGAATAAAGCTGCCTGTGCACTCTCGATCCTTAAGGAACACTTATGGATTTGCCAAAATTAACCCCTTAGGATTTTGCCTAAAATGAAACAACAGTAGGTCATCTATTTAGACCCTTCTGTGTTTCTCTACTGTATGTTCAGTTCTACATTTGGCCCCTGTATCGGATCAATGCATTTGGCTACATAAGTTACTGTGTAAGAAATATATCAGGTAACTAAAACTGTAGGTTCCAATATTAAGCCATGGGAAAAGCCTGTCTGTGCACCCTCAATCCTTTTAAAAGGAACCCATATGGATTTGCCAAAATGAACCAAGGGTAACTTCTGAATTCTCTATGAACCGTACATTCCGTTTATTGGAGATACATGGATACCTGATTGAAATTGCTCAAATGTTTCTGAAAGACATTGTACTGTATAGTAGTAGTATTCCCCGATAGGCTCTTATGTACAGGATTTCAAAGCAATAATAACACTTGTATTTTTCAAGCAGTATAATCTATTAGATTGAATAAAAATATCTATTATAAACAATTTGCCGTTAAAAATCTCTATGCCATGTCGTTATATTAGATGAGAAAAACAGGTCAAAGGTTAAAATTACAGAAAAATAGTGTTTCAGTCACTTTTTGAAAAAAATGTTGCATTATGGCAAGTATAAACATATATATTGTGAACAATTTGATACCAAAATTGGCTCCTTACGACAAATATTTATTAATTTATGTTTTTATAACCTTATTCAATTATGTCAAAGGTTAATAACCACACTTCCGGTCATTTTTCAAGCAATATCATCTGTTACACTGAATATAAATGTATATCTTGGGAACAATTTGCTCCTATTTTTAATTCTCTCCGACCTGCCGTTACTTAGATATAGCAAAAAGAGGTCAAAGGTCAAAATTGCTAAAAATGGGGTTTCCGGTCAATTTTACAAAGAAAGTTCTGTTAGAGCTAATATATACATATACATTGTGAACAATTTGACACAAAAATTATCTCACTAGGTCCAGAATTTCCAGAGATATAGCATGTTTTTATATTGGTCAATTTTGAACTTTGACCCCTTATATCTCAAAAACGCTTCCTATCCTGATCAATTACCTTCCATATTCGTAATCTACGGAAAATTCTGGTCTAGAAAAGTTGGATGGCAATTTGTCCCCTTTTGGGTGGTGATATCCCCCCTCCTGCCACCGGACTATAGACTATAGTGTCTTTAAGTAAAATGTCTATCTCGTAAATTACCAGATCTACATACAGGCATAGTCAATAGCCTATGATACAGGTATGTGCCCGTAAACTTAAATTTCCCTAAAAAACTACTCTAAAAAGCCCTTGTATCAAATTAATGTTTTGATCTATTTTGATACTGAGATTTTTACTTTCTTTAATGATCTGGCCCAGACATTCAATCTTAAAATCATCAAGTCCTCCTCCAGTCGGAAAACTGATGTGATAGACATCAATCTATTATAGTTAGGCCTACAGCATGAACCTAGGTCCAGGAGAGCAGGACACACGCGCCGGCCTAGGAGGAGAGTTGCATCCTACTCTACTGTCTGTACTTACGGCCTAAAATATTCTTGTCTTTTTGGTATAGATGCTTAGTGTTAGAATGGCCTAGCTAGTCAAGTAGGGCCTATCATTACTCTTTTCTCCCAAACAGTTCACCGTGCTTACTTAAAGTTAACCGTACTAAAATATGTAAAATAACTAGGCCTAGCTAGACAGACACGTGTTTGATTCTTGAAAACTTTCCACATGTGTTACGACTAATAACGACGACCGCTGCATGCCGATTATACGTAATCAGTCGACCATAAAGATGACCTGCAATCTTGAGAAGATGTACCTGGGAAATTACTGACGTGACGTTGGCCTAATTCCATGGGAGTCCATGCGAATACTAATAATATAATTATAAATCCATATAATAATGATTTAAAAAGTAATACCGACGTGTAGGCCTATTTATTCGAATAAACGCCCCCTCTTTCTCGAACACCACATGGGCTTTATTCTCGAATAAATACGGTAGTCATGTACTAAATGTAATAAATTGCAGAGGTTGTGGCCTATTAATTAATTAATTATTATTAATATCACAGGCGACATACTTAGGGCTAGACGGACTAAACCACGTCTTAATAATTATAAGCTATCAAATAATTACTAAAAAGACGTGAGAAAATGTGAACAATATTTAAAATCGTTTTGTTTTTTTCGGATTTAAAATATAAAGTTATACATCACCAAAATTCATCTAATTCATCACAATTAATCGAAGATATCTTATATGACCACAAGTTAAAGTTGTTTTAGCATATTCTAAAATATATACGTGGTGATGACGCTTTTTTTCTTTTTCCACTGCAGGACACATCACTCCTCCAAAGCTCTCCATTTCTATCTTTTTCTATTGTCAGTTGCTTTTATATTTGCTCAGGTTATCTATCATCACATTTTGAGTTCGTCTTTTCTTTTTCCCTATCGTTCCATAGCATGGGTTGATACTTATCATAGTTCTTTTAATCATATGCCCTATTCATATGAAATTGTTATTTTCTGTATACGTACTTACTCATCTATCATTACCATTAATCACTAAAATCATCTTTCGTTTTTATTTTAATAATTATACTATCAGTATCATAGCATGTTTACATTTTCTCTATACTTCACCTTAATATTATTATTATAGTAGAAGTGATACATTAAAGATGTATTGTCCCCCAAAATCATGAAAAATAAAGATTTTTAAAATCGGACTTTGAATAGGCCATTTTGCAATTTTAATGAAGTTGTTCACTTCCATAAGAAAAAAAACGGAGGAAAAAAATTATTTCACCGATAAAAAGACAAAATAAACAGTTAAATTACCCAAAAACTCATTGTCTTCCAGACAATTTGACCATTTTTTGCTTTAAATTACATTTTTCCCAGGTAAATACAAATTTTTCATACCCAATTTTTTGTGAGAGTGAATAACTATTATGTGACATTAAAATAACATATTCAACAAAAAAATTTAAAAAAATATTTTTTTAGGGGGACAATATATCTTTAAACTTTTCTGTAAATTAATATGGCCATTTCACAATAACTTAATCGTTTTATTTATTTTGTAAGCAGTGATTCCATCAGGAAATATATTTAAGGTTTTCAAGTTTGGTTTACTAACTATTTCCTTTCATCTTCATTCTCCCTATAACTACACTGGTTCTAAGTCGTACATCTTTCATTGTTTTACCAAATACCAAATTGTTCATGAGTTTGAATAAGTATTGTTCGAACTCACGGCGTTACTTATTTTTCGCAATTCCATTTTAAGATGTATGTTAATCGGCCTGCAACTCTGTTTAAATTCTATTATACGATGTAGGCCTACCTTTTCTGTTTCATACCTAATACGATTTTATCTCTTAAAAAAAACCAATTTATACAGTATCTTCTTGTGTCATATAGCTTTTTTGACGGACTGTCGAATATGGGTTCATATTCGATGCTTGAAATCACAACTACGCATGCGCTCAACGATAAAAATACAATACATAAACAACGCGCGCGTAGAAACATCAAACAGGTAATACGGGATATATTACCCCTCTGATCCGCTTGACTGAGTAAATGGGCGTAATACGGAATTATATCTCATACATTATTATATATATAACTTTATTCACAATCTCAGATAATACAAAGTACATGCAAAATTAATTGAAGTTGTGAATGGGGTTAAGCTGTAAGCTAATGCTTTAGACGCAAAGCCCCTTAAAACGAAAAAAATTTGAAATAGAAAAATAATTAAATAAATAAAAACAGTATAATGTACCATATTAATTGTAACGATAAAAATACTAACAATAGAAATAATGCAGTCAAATGTCGAGAGAAAATGAATTAACCAGTAGCTTAAAGTTAAAGATAACTGGTGACAAACATATCATGAATTTTATGTTTGAACATACCAATACTGGTTGACATTTTAATGTCATTGGGTAGTGAGTTCCACACATTAGTGCCTCTGTATGTGACACTTTGTTGGCCCAATAGGGTCCTTTTGAAAGCAGTGCTTAAATTGTATTTAGCCCTTGTCTCATAATTATGTTTGGAATTGTTTGTAGCAAAGAAAGAATCAAAAGTAATAGGCAACTTCTTATAATGAAACTTAAACATGAGTATCGCAACACTTTTTTGGTACAGCTCAGATAATTTTAATGTTTGTGTGCGAGCAAAGAGTGGTAGAGAAGGATGATGAAAAGGAACGTTGCAAACAATTCTTAGTGCTTTCTTTTGTAAAATATAAAGACGATTTAAAATAGTTTGATTAGTAGATCCCCATAGTGTTATGGCATATGTTAGGTTAGGTAATATGAGAGAGTTGTATATTTTTAATAGGATTTCGTATGGGAGTACGCGTTTTATTTTATTCATGGTGCCTATAGCTGTTGAAACTTTCTTTGCGATTGAATTTACATGATATGCAAATGATAATTTATCATCTAGATGAACACCAAGAAACTTTGTTTGATTTACTCGTTCTATAATATCAGTATTAATTAGCAAAGTTAGATTTGACGTGTTATCACATAATTATTGACCAATCGGATTACAGAATTCACGTACACTAAGAGATAGAATATATATGGCTTTTGACCAGATTGTGACAATGATCACTTTTGACAATTAAAAAAAAACCACGTTTTACATATTGCAATGTTATTCCATAAAAAAGCGACACACGCGGTGTATACCTTGAAAACGCGGCCAAATTGTGCAAAAATCCCCATTTTCCAGCGTGTTTTTTAGTTTTCTCCACTAATAATCGTCGGATGTAGGCCTATCTGGTTCAAACGGTAAAATGTGTAGAAATGAAAGCTTGATATTATTTCATAAATCACATCACTTAAATATGTGTTATCTCGTCGGAAATCACAATTTTGCTACCTTTTACAGTGTAGCCACCCATACTTCGACGCGTAGAGTCCATGCACTTTAAAAAAAAAATATATTGCGTGTCCGCCGTCGAGAGGGACTAGCAGGTCTTCAACCCGATTGTAAATTGGCTATACAAATATCACATCTAATTATACATTTAAAATCACATATCATTTTAAAGTCCAAATATTGAGGAAACTAAAAAGTCTAATTGTGTTTTATATAATTAAACAAAACATGATATTTAATTGGAAAAATAATTGGGTGGCCATGTAAATTTGACTAGCGCAGCGAGACAGATCCACACGGCACATATGCCTGGTAACTTTCATTATATCAGATTGTAATCGTAACACAAGTAGTGCACATAGGGTTTTGTGTAACAACGGTTATCACATATTTACCATTTGTACAGTAATATGCATTAACATTGCTTTACTGTACTATTAAAGTTGTGTTTGAATTATCTGATCCCGTGTTCATGACACCGCTATAATGTGACTATCCTATCAATAATGTAAGCGTCCAAATCTTCAAGCGGTAAACAACTGCGTACGAAGTCTGCAGTGAAATTACTGTAGCGTGAAAGCTGCGAACACTGCAGTTTGTGCACTGAATTAAATTGCACTAAACTTAATAAATTTGTATGTATGTATTTTCTATCTTCCTTCTCACATTTTTGACAATGTATTTGTTCAGGTTTAAGTTTGTCTTTACATACATACTGTAACCAACATTAGCTTCATCAAATTGTAATCTATCCGTCATATTAATTTTCGTAGACTTCTTAAAAGTTTCAACAAGAGCACTTTCTTCTTCTTTTAAATCATTCAGAAAGTTTTCTATGACTAGATGTGCATCCAGTGTTCTCGAATACAATAGAACCCACGGGGACATTGGGAAACTAAACAAAAACGGAAATGTCCCCTTAATTGGGGTATTCGGAAATAAAGACAAAATAACGAATACTGGATACCATAAAGAACAATTAATTTATGGGACTCAAGAAATTGAGGATATTAATAAATGGAAATTTAACTACGGGGATTGGGCGGCACGGGGTGGTGGTGATGAAACCGCAGTAATAAAGTTGATTGTATTTATACAGTATAAGAACCACACTAAATAAATACAGTAAGATATTCGGCGATCGGCGGAAACGCTAGCTCTTATTTAGTAACAAATTAAACTGTAGTGTACCTCTTATTAAGCTAGGGATTATCATACAGTTTACTAAATATTTAGGGCTAATCATTGGTTGCGGTGTTAAAATTCATGGAAACATTTGTATGAACAAAACTAGATCGAATTGCTTGCATGAGTACTGATTTGTTGGGCCGTGATTTCAGACGCCATGTAGATATAAAGTTTGCGGTACACCACGTGTATTAGTTCTGAAAAGAACTGTTGAGTTTCTCGACGTTTCGATCAATATACTTTGATCGTCCTCAGGATAAGACGCCATGTACTTATCAGATACACTTGTCTTGTGTCGTATAACAAATAAATACTGTAATAGTTACTGAAGTTACTATTACAACCTCGTCAATATAAACACAAATATGTACTGTATATGTTTATTCACTTATTTATGAAAACGCATACTATAAAGTTTCCTTTGTCTGTAAAATGATGTAATCAAGCTGTTTACAGGAGTAATTAGAAACCAAATTGTAGTTGGAGAAAAGAAACTACGAAGCATGTTTATGTTATGTTGTGTGCCGTTATGTTTTTACCATTGACAGCCATTGGAGTGGAGCTGTATCATGGAGGTTGATGTTTGCCTTCCAATCCCAAGGTCCGGGGTTCAATCCTGATTTAGTGCCATATATGGCAACTGCAATCCCTAAGCCTCAAATGAGACGTAGTTTAACTGAATGATGCTTATTATATACTCTACGATAATCATTTGATTTCATATCTTTTTATTTGATTTTTATTTTTTTTTTATTTTATTTTTTTATTCTTGTTTACGTAACCATGTATATATACCATATATACCAATATCACCAACGACAGCAACCAATTTTATATGATTTAGCACATTGTAAGGAATACGAAATGACCTATTACACTATCCTTGGCCCTGGCAGACCCCTCTAAAGTTTAACTAGAGACTCCCCTTACCATAAGTATACCATATGTAACCTTATATAATTGTAGATACCACCAGCAACCAACCTGTAATGAATATGAAATGGCCTATAAGACAACCACTGTCTTGGTTGCTGGTGGTATCTACAATATCTAATCTAGACCAATTGGGGGAAGGGGGTCTCCAGTCAATTAGTCTGTCGTTACAAATTTAGTATTGTATGAACACAACTTGTTCATTTGGCATTAATTTTGAGTGGTACCTCACTATTCTATGCTAACCCCATTTTAGGCCCTCCCTCGGCGGGTCTGACGGGCCTATTGCAGCAGACAAAATGTCTGTCGCTGGTGGTATTGGTATAAGGATGTCAATGGGCATCCCATGATAGTGAAATTAGGTGGTATCTCTCTCATCTAAAAAAATGTTAATTCCACAAGCACATAAACAAAATAAAAGTAATAGAAAACGTAAAAGACAGTTGATAATGATGACACACAAATCGAAAATACGATGTGGATGTATATAAATGCTTATAAATACTATCTAACGCCAATAAGGTTGATGTTTATATGCCACAACTCTACAGATCACACATAGACCGATGTAATGCGAATAATGTATTTTAATAACAATCAATAACTCAATACAACAACAAGGAAATCAAAGCCACAAAGCACGAGCAACTCTAGCCCCACCGCTGCCACCACGCCAATAAGGTTGATGTTTATATGCCACAACTCTACAGATCACACATAGACCGATGTAATGCGAATAATGTATTTTAATAACAATCAATAACTCAATACAACAACAAGGAAATCAAAGCCACAAAGCACGAGCAACTCTAGCCCATGAGGGCGCACTGGCGTAATTCAATTTGAGCGTATTTATTTGGGCCACTTCCTTGAAAGTTGGTAAAGAGATGGCAACTTAGGAATGGCCATTTGGTGGTCCCTGGACCTTAATTGACATACTTTATTTTAATGTACTCCCAATGCTAAACAAATTAATCTCGGTGATTGAGGGTCGAGAAACGGTAGGGATTAATACTAATTTTATTTTATATCTTCTTTTATCTCATCTTCATAACTTTCTTTCTGTTTAGGAAACTTATGCTCTACATAAACAAAGTCTTATTACAAGTCTTTGGGAGTGGAGTTGTAATTTGTCATTAGAAAAAATCCTGACATACCTGTATGACAGGACTTGAACCCAGGACCCTTGAATTGGTAGCCACAACTCCACTCCATCAATTCTATAATATATAATATTCTATAATAATTCCTGGATGTCGAAAAGTTTTTAGTTAGTCTAAAAAATACGGTAAACTATAACTGTACACACAGCATATATACAATTCAACACACATGCTTAATAAGAGACACCGTAGATGCATACATACAGTATAGTTCTATTTTAATATTTATTCATACAATATTCACACATGCTTAATAAGTGTCAAGCTTCCTCGTCCTGGTGGCCCCGTTATTGGAATATTAGAACTGTTCTTGTAGTTAGGCCTATGGCAACAAAATGTTAATTGTGGTACATTGTATAAGTTTAGATTTTCAATTATTTTCAAATGTTTATAACTGACCAAGATCGGTTGGGACGGCTGTTACGACATATAATACTAAATCCCTGGTCGGTTGCTCAATACGAATGTTATAATTAGGTGCTGTCCCACCCTAAAATTATTTAATTGTTGTAAGACAACAACGTGTGCGATACCATGCAAAATAAACACAATTGTATATTTTGTTAATATTTGATTCAATGTTTCAACTTAGGGGTGATGATTGTCGTCAATTTGTTGCTACTCACGCCGAATGAACTAGAAGTGTGAATAATCTCGTTCTAAACATAGAGTAATATAATGTAGAAATAACATACCTTCTATCTGCTAACCAATTGAACATAAAATCACTATAAAGCAAAACGATTAAATCCAAATAATTGTATTTGAAAGTAGCTTGGGTAGCGTTTGTAAACTTGAATAACACTGTAAACTTACATGGAACAAAACTTGACTTGAACAATCTTGAGACAGGATAATATCCACTAATAACCTCTGACTTGGACGAGATGGTAGCAGCAACTGTAAACTTACATGGAACAAAACTTGACTTGAGCAATCTTGAGACAGGATAATATCCGCTAATAACCTCTGACTTGGACGAGATGGTAGCAGCAACTGTAAACTTACATAGAACAACTTGACTTGAGCAATCTTGAGACAGGATAATATCCACTAATAACCTCTGACTTGGACGAGATGGTAGCAGCAACTGTAAACTTACATAGAACAAAACTTGACTTGAACAACCTTGAGACAGGATACAAATGCCTATCCTGCACCAATTCAACACATTTAAGATGAACTTCCTTATTAGAAATAGTTCATAATTGTAAACTTAATGGTCTTGTTCAGGAAGTGAGGTTTAAAAAGGAAACATCTGAAAATATTGTACAGTAACAAATACTAAGTATGTTAACTATATGTTTTGCCTGTTAATCTTCAAGAATTGTGAATGTATGAATTGTTTAATGAATACAAATTACAAGCTAAAATCGGCGAAAATGATGAATTATGAAATGAATTGTATAGCATTGTCAAACCTATTAAAAAGTCAACCACGGATCTAGATGTATGAATAATAACAAGTATAGCCATCCCATTAACAACATTTACATTCGGAATTATACTGTAAAGTAAGATGTATTATCGTTGGATAATATAAACCAAGATTATAGAATGGAGGCGTAAATATTTCCAACAATGAACTATTGTTCTTAAAGATATTTTCGTGTAAAGTTCTTTCCTTTTGTTTTGCCTTTCCTTTCCTTCGCTCGCGTACAATCGAGGTCGTGCCCAGATTGACGTTCTCGAATACACAGTAAAAAAACTGGCGATTTCAAATGTACGTACCGCAGGACTATAATACATTGTCGTTTACAGAAACGAATAAATAGACACGATGATTTATGCAGTCAACTAAAATTAGCACCCTGGGAATTACTTCCTAAAGAGAAATCAAATTTTTAATTTTTTGACTCATTTTAAACAAACCCAATTTGTGTTTTGTATGTAACATTATATTGAGGGAATGTACAAAGAGGAACCATTTTTAAATATATTCTTTATCCAATCAGCAACGAAATATTTTGTTCATGTTTTATAGGCCTATAATAATATACCACTAAATACAGTAAAACATCTGTGATTTAATACTTTGCTAAACTGTCACTAGTGTCATAGTCGATTGAAATAGTAAAGTAGATGTGACGATACACCACTACGACATTTATTTTTGTTGAGAAACAACTGTCAGTTATATAGTTTATTTGTATATTATGTGTTCATAATCTAACAGTAGGGCCTCCCACACTCACAGTAATACAGTTTATTTGTATATATGTTTATATTATATCTAACAGTACCAACACTCACAGTAAGAAATTTGCGTTTCAAAATGGCGTCCAAAAGTGGTTTAGGTATTTACAGTATTGTATAGCAGTATGCAATACTATATCTTAAAGCATTAAGTTTTACTCTAAGGGCCCATAAATTTACCTACTTGTGTTAAACCAATACCTCCATGTTATACCTCCATGGTTAAACCAAATAATTTGGAATGTTCCATTCATCGCAAATCAACACATTTGTATAAACGTATATTAAATCTATCAAAATAGTATTTTTAGTCGCGTGCGTGCAACGCGACTCTACAGTTCATTATGTCGGTCGGTTGGTCGGTCGGTCGGTAAACACTAACTTGTATATGGCCTTGTCTTGATATCAGTTTCATCTAGCTAAGTCAATTTTTCACAGTATATTTCTTATGGCCAAGAATCGTGGTTATGTTTTCACGGTGCACAATAAAAAATTACGCGGTCTACGCACGATTTAACGAAATCACGTTTGTAATCATATCACAAGCATGAATCACAATTAAATAAAATTTCGTACTCATAAATTCCAGGGCATAAATCATCATATGGCAATACAATTACGTGCGTAGCGCATGTAACGCATGCGTACGCGCACTTAAAAAGTTCAAAATTGTCAACATTTAGGCTATTTTCGATGAAATACGAGTACGTTTCAGGCAATTTAAAGAGTTTAAAAAATTGCCATGAGTGCGCAGATTTTTCCATGCGCACTGCGCGTTAAATGTTAATATGCACTCTTGTTGCCCGATTTATGTTTTACAACCTTTCTTTAATAATATCATCATATTTGATTCACTTTTCAACTCGAAATTACGTTATACGAGCACGTCAAAAATGACAAAATGATGAAAATATGCTAAATTTTAAAATTAGATAGATCGTCAGAACGATCGGGAAAACCTATTTTGCATTTCATTTTCTTAAAGTGTATCATATGTATGATTTATTATGAAATTAAGAGAACAAAAGTTGATTAAGTCATCATTAATTGCATATTAAATTTAAAAAAACAATCAAACAAATTATGACATTTTCATAGGCCGAAATAACAAACTTAACATTAACTTTTTCCTTAATTAAAATGTTCATATATTAAATTTAATAGTATATAGTTTGACAGTGCATCATTTTTTTATATTTTTAAAGATTTCATCATAGTAAACAATTTGTCAGTTCTTGCATAGGCCTATGCTATGTTTTATCCAAATTCCTTCACTTGCACTGATGAAGGGCTAGTTTTTCCCGAAAGCTCTGCTAACTTTCTGGCTTTTTACTTTAACGTTTTGATTTAGCTTTTCACTTTTTTTTGGTATCTCCATTGAGATCCAGCCACTGATACCCACAGCATTGTCATTTTTTCAGTAATTTACCTTTGGTACATGTGAAGGAATTTGGATAAAGTCATAGCATAAGAACTGGCAAGTGCTTCCTGGGTGGAATAAAAGAAATACAACAAAAGAGACAGTATATAATATATATATTTGTGTATTTTTGTTGCAATAAATTGATTCATTTCATACCGTTACACATTCAAACATAATAAAAGGGATACTGTATTTAGCCTCTTTGACTCCACTATGCATTGGTGACTTTCTATCTTCTTTTTGTAAAATCTTATAGCATAGGATCGTTGAGGGCTGGGTCATTCCGAGCCGTATCGGAATCGTCGCCGTGGTCGCTTATGCTTCGTATACCTTTCCGTTTCCATACCACCACTACTAGTAATATGATTAGTGTCGCACATACAATCGGTAGTGGAATTTTAACTTTCAAATCATTTTGCGATTGCGATCCTAATTTGAAAAAGAAACTAGTTATTATTTTAATTAGATGAGTATATTATTAGCATTTATTACAATTATAAATGCGGTTTTTCATCATCGTTATCATAATAATTATCATCATCTTTGTATTATTATCCCCCAAAAATATTAACAATTAAAAAAAATAAGACTTTGAATATTCCATATTTAGTCACTTCCGTAGAAAAAAAGAAAACAAATAATGCTTTAACTTATAAAAAGACACAATAAGCAATTAATTTAACCAAAAATCCATTGTCTGACAGGCAATTTGATGTTTTGCTTTAAATTACAGGTTTTTAGTCGTGTATCAGCTCACTGTGTCAGTTGGTTGGTCGGTCGGTTGGTCGGTAAACACTAACTTGAGTACGCGACTGCAGCCCTTTCGTATTATTTTTAAAATAGGCCTACAGTAAATATAAATGTTAACCATGCCTTGTTCACTGATTTCGAGCTCATGCCTCATGGCATGTAGAACAAACCGGAAAAGAAATTCGTTTTTGCCAGTGGCCATCCGACTCTTAAATTCTTGAACTTTGACTCTTGTTATATTTTACTGTGTATTGTGATATTTTGTAATTTTTGTAAGATCATTTTAATCCAGCCCTTTTTATTTGAATTGCCCCGTGTGGGATGATTAAAGAATTTTGAATTGAATTTAAATGTTATTATCTCCTATTATGGCTACTTTTTGTTTTCATTAGATTTTACCGGTTTCAATGATTGTAATGTGTGCTTTTTGAAAATGTTTCGTTACTTGTTTTATTGTATAATTTAAAAGTTAACGCGTGATACACCTAATAATATCCTACAAAACAATTTAATTATTGATAATAAATATTCATTAACCAATTAACCAAATAAAACATTTCCACACGTGTTCTTAAATTACTTAAATCTAGCTCCTAAAAAATATCACTTAAATCTATATAAACGACGAAAATGTATATCTCACCCCATACAATATAGCGCGACCGATTCCAGGCCCTATGCCCATTCGATTAATGAATATTTATTATTTTATTTATCTCTAACACTTTAATCATGTCAATTCATAGAATTATTTTCAGCCGTTGATTTTCTTCCATTTGTCCTCATGTCAAAGGTTAGAATTGAATTGCGCCTTATAAAAAAGGGCCGAATCAAAAAGAGCCGAACGTAATTGAGAAAGGGCCGAATAAATAAGCGCCGAATGCTGAAAGAACCGAACGTAATGATAAATGGGCTGAATAGATATGTGCCGAATGCTCAAAGAGCCGAACGTAATGATAAATGGGCTGAATAGATATGTGCCGAATGCTCAAAGAGCCGAACGTAATGATAAATAGGCCGAATAGAAATGGACCGAATGCTGAAAGAGTCGAACGTAATGGTAAATGGGCCGAATACTAATACAATAGAAATGTGTTGGGTTGCTGTCAGAGGCAGCGATGGCGTTCCATAGTTATCAACTCTAATTTGCTTGAGGTTTCTGAGAAAGTAGAGTGTTTGAGATGCTTCTTGGAAGTCATAAGAGAGTTAGATTCCTATTGTAATGTGTTATCTGTTATAGCACCCAAATATTTATATTGGATGATTCTTTCAACTAATGCATTATGCAGGTATAAGTCTATTATCAAATTTACAAATATTTCAACTTCATTAAGATACTCATTTATATCTTGATTCCGTCACAAATAAAACCACTAATAACAGTATCGTCGGCATATTTAACAATATTGCAATGTTTACTTAAAATATTAAAACTACTAGTATAAAATTAAAATTAAATTGGAGAAATAAAACAACCTTTTTATTCGATAGGATACCACACTCAACCATCTGCTGTCTATCAATCAAGAAACTAAGTATAAATTTGACAAGATTAGATGAAACATTAAAACGTAACAGCCTATCAATTAAAACATGAGGTAAATAGTGTTAAATGCACTGGGGAAATCGATAAAAATAGACATTTACATAACTTTGTTTGACTTTGTCAAGGCGTTGGTAAATATCATTACAAATGTTTCTTTGAGTCTTTATACATTCAATCTTTCAAAACATTAAATTAGTAAAGTACTTGTAACTGGCCTAAAATCTGTTGGTACACTGGGTCTATTTGCTTTTGGCAATGGGTTGATAATATAAATTATACGCGTGGAACATTAGGCCTACCACTAATAAAAAATAATATTAAAAATATAAGTGAAAATCAAAATTCTAATTCCTTTTTGTTTTCGATTGAATAAAAAAAATGAACGGACATAATATAACATTGTCAGGCACTGTAAAAAAATCTGCATGAATAAAAAACCCTAAATATTGTACATAATATAAAATATTCCAACCAGGGCCAAATCGATGTGATACTGTAATGTACAACTGTACAAGGTAATTAATTTTATGTTTTCTTAGTACTATTATTATTGTAGGCATACTTTACTTCCTTATAGGCATAACAATACACTCATCAGAGCTTGTTTCATTTTTCTTTTAAGCTGCGCATGTTTTTTTTTCTGCGAATTACTAGTATTTATAAAAAAAATAATCAGTATTAATATTGTTGAACTTTTAAAGCTGCCTTATATAAAGCTGTAAAACAAATAATATTTGGAGCATACATGTGTTTCATTTTTTCTTTTACAATTACCACACTTCCGATTTACCGGTACTAGAAAGATTTGTTTATTGGATAAAAAGATCGGTAACAATGAGAGGCCTGTTATTGTACTTTGTATAACTTCCTTATATTATTCATATTGGAGCAATAATACACTGTGCTATTTAAAACTTAAAGATAGAAAACAAGCACCACCAGTTTCTGTATCACTGTTTGTTATTCACGATTTCATTATTTTTCTCAAGGTGTGTAGGCCTAAAGCAGAACAATGAATGCTTGCTTTATCAAATTTCAGTTTGCTTGTAAGCCTTACCAGATCGATTTATTTGTTACGAAAAAATATCGATAATAATGTTCTTGTACTTTTTATAACTTTATGTTTATGAATAATTGTTATTAGCAAGAATACATTGTGGTTTATATAAGTTTAAGATAGAAAAACCAGCACTACAAGTTGTTGTATAATTTGCAGCTGTATAGCAAGAATCAATCATAACTGGATACTAGTTTTAATGTACAAAAGATTAACTTATTTAAAACAAACTGTCGCGACACAACGACATTTCTTGATTTTAAGCTAAATAGACAGGCATCATTAATTCTTCCCAACGTTTTAAAGTAGCACTAAAGAGCAGAATTATTTTTATTTATTAATTACAACATAACGTACTCCTAGGTAACTAAAATATAACGAATGTCAATTCCAGGAAGGGATCTGACCCTTCTGCTAATAACAAGCACAGTCTGTAATCGTATGCGTAGAATGTCGAGTGCTCGGTGGCAGCACATGGTCACGGTAAAACTGGGCATTTTGTTGATATCTTACACTGATGTAAGTACTAGGCCTACATTTAATGAATCACAATTAAGGTGATTAACCCTTTATTTCTCTTGCTAGTTAACTTGGAACACCATATTTCACACAAAGTGTGTCTGTATTTACCTTAGCGGTGGTGTAAATTGCTAATTCGTATTTCCTATTTATTTAGCAAAAGCATTATCTTAAACGACGTTTTCTGTAGGTATAGTTAATAAAAAGAATAAGTGCTGATACTGCTAATATTTATTGTCCATATGAAAAACCTTAAAACATAAGCAAAAATACATTATGAAACTGGCGAATAATAACAATAATACAAGATACAATTTAAAACATGTACAAAATGAAATCACTCTAAAATAAATTGCATTGCCTGCCTTGTACATCCTACATAAACAAATATGCAATTTAGAGTAGTAGAACTTGATTAGTTCTTAAAAAGCTTACGAATAGCCTACCCTACACTATATTCGAAATAGACTCAATTCAAGACTCAAGGGGCGTTTATTCCAAGGGATGTTTTATGGGAAGAGGGGGTGGGGGCGGTTGCGTTTATTTAAATAACCGTAATTGGTTCTCTAGGCCTGGTGTATATATCTTCACAGATATGGATGGATTAACAATTGTAAACGCACCAGCTGACCTATAAATAAATAATAATATACATTTATAATACCTTATTATTTATTTCAAATACAGCACTGCCAAATTTATATTGACATCCGAGTTAGTGGTGCAACCAAAATAAAACAATTGAGCAAAATAATGAAAGGAAACAAAAAAACGCAAAATAAAAATATATACAATATATTATTTATCCTATTGCTCTTTATTCATTAACCATCAACCATCCCTTCTGAGGGAGCTATAGTTGATTTTATACGATACATTCCCACTGTCCAAATCATCCTATCGCTCTTTATTCATTAACCATCAACGTACAACATTCCGACAGAGCTATAGTTGATTTTATACGATACATTCCCATTGTCCAAATCATCCTATCGCTCTTTATTCATCAACCATCAACGTACAACATTCCGACGGAGGGTATAGTTGATTTTATACGATACATTCCCATTGTCCAAATCATCCTATCGCTCTTTATTCATTAACCATCAACCATCCCTTCTGACGGAGCTATAGTTGATTTTATACGATACATTCCCATTGTCCAAATCATCCTATCGCTCTTTATTCATCAACCATCAACGGACAACCTTCCGACGGAGCTATAGTTGATTTTATACGATACATTCCCATTGTCCAAATCATCCTATCGCTCTTTATTCATCAACCATCAACGGACAACCTTCCGACGGAGGTACGTATAGTTGATTTTATACGATACATTCCCATTGTCCAAATCATCCTATCGCTCTTTATTCATCAACCATCAACGTACAACATTCCGACGGAGGTATAGTTGATTTTATACGATACATTCCCATTGTCCAAATCATGCTATCGCTCTTTATTCATCAACCATCAACGTACAACATTCCGACGGAGGTATAGTTGATTTTATACGATACATTCCCATTGTCCAAATTAACGTACAACATTCCGACGGAGCTATAGTTGATTTTATACGATACATTCCCATTGTCCAAATCATCCTATCGCACTTTATTTATTCATTAACCATCAACGAACAACATTCCGACGGAGCTATAGTTTATTTTATACGATACATTCCCATTGTCAAAATCATCCTATCGCTCTTTATTCAATAACCATCGGACAACCTTCCGACGGAGCTATAATTGATTTTATACGAGACATTCCCATTGTCCAAATCATCCTATCGCTCTTTATTCATCAACGATCAACGGACAACCTTCTGACGGAGCTATAGGGGCCTAGTTGATTTTATACGATACATTCCCATTGTCCAAATCATCCTATCGCTCTTTATTCATCAACGATCAACGGACAACCTTCCGACGGAGCTATAGTTGATTTTATACGATACATTCCCATTGTCCAAATCATCCTATCGCTCTTTTTATTCATTTACCATCAACGTACAACTTTCCGACGGAGCTATAGTTGATTTTATACGATACATTCCCATTGTCCAAATCATCCTATCGCTCTTTAATTATTAACCATCAACGGACAATCGTAATTCGACGCCTTATAGCATGGGATCGTTGAGGGATGGGTCATTCCGAGCCGTATCGGAATCGTCGCCGTGGTCGCTTATGCTTCGTATACCTTTCCGTTTCCATACCACCACTACTAGTAATATGATTAGTGTCGCACATACAATCGGTAGTGGAATTTTAACTTTCAAATCATTTTTCGATTGCGATCTTAATTTGAAAAAGAAACTAGTTATTATTTTAATTAGATGAGTATATTATTAGCATTTTATTACAATTATAATTGCGGTTTTTCATCATCGTTATCATAATAATTATCATCATCTTTGTATTATTATCCCCCAAAAATATTAACAATTAAAAAAAATAAGATTTTGAATATTCCATAATTAGTCACTTCCGTAGAAAAAAAGAAAACAAATAATGCTTTAACTTATAAAAAGACACAATAAGCAATTAATTTAACCAAAAATCCATTGTCTGACAGTCAATTTGATGTTTTGCTTTAAATTACAGGTTTTTAGTCGTGTATCAGCTCACTGTGTCAGTCGGTTGGTCGGTAAACACTAACTTGAGTACGCGACTGCAGCCATGTATATTGCATTGTTATTTTAATAATTTCAGAGTGCGCTTTTATACTTGCAATTTCAGAGTGCGCTTTTATACTTGCCCATGCAAAGTGTATAACCACATATTAAGGCAGAAAAAGACCGTGTAGAGTAGTACATATAAATACTATTGCAACAAAGTACTTCCTAGTTCTACATAGATTGGCCTTTGGTGGTCGTAAAACAGTAATGTAACGGATAAGTGCAGGGGTCTTTCATAATTTTTTTCTGCATTTTTCTTATCATTTTCAGTATTTTAACATAAAAAATCCAATGCTAAAAGATAAAATACTTAGAATTGATAAAATAGGATTAGAATAGTGTTATTTATGGAACGCCTTCACTGCCTCCGGCAGCAAACTTCAATTCTATTCGGCTCTTTTAGCATTCGGCACTTTTCTATTCGGCCCTTTTACCATTACGTTCGGCTCTTTCAGCATTCGGCACAATTCTATTCGGCCCATTTACCATTACGTTCGGCTCTTTCAGCATTCGGCGTTTTTTTATTTGGCTCTTTCTCTATTACATTCGGCTCTTTTTGATTCGGCCCTTTTTTATACGGCGCAATTAAATTCTAACCTTAGACATGGGGTCAAATGGAAGAAAATCAACGGCTAGAAATGAGTCTATGAATTGACATGATTAAAGTTTTCGAGAACTTGTAGTTGTCCCACTTTTTGGCCATTTTTGAGATAGAAAAGTTCTGATTTAGGGCCTAGGTCGCGTCTATATAATATGGAAAATAATCATAAATATTATTAAATAGTAAATTGGTACTGGTAAACAAAAATAAAAGTAAAACACACCTCCTGATTGGCTGCCACTTGGTCGCGATAAAATCAACATCCTGTATTTTCTATGGAGAGCGCCGTTAGATACGCTTTTTATCATATCGGTTGCGTTTGATATCGGTCGTGTTTTATTTTGGTCGCGTTAATTGAAAATTGGGCGCGCTAGATACTTATTTTTTGCTGTTTTTTTAGATGTTTTAAAATTAAAACGCTCATTATGATTTTAGTTAATTTTACTTATTCGTTTGAATTTAAAAATTAAAATAATACACCTCGAGCGGTATTATTTTTAAAATAGGCCTACGGTAAATATAAATGTTAACCATGCCTTGTTCAGTGATTTCGAGCTCATGCCTCATGGGCGTCGCTTTCGATGCCCGGCATATGTAGAACAAACCGGAAAAGAAATTCGTTTTTGCCAGTTGCCATCTGACTCTTAAATTCTTGAACTTTGACTCTTGTTATATTGTACTGTGTATTGTGATATTTTGTATATTTTGTAAGATCATTTTAATCCAGACCTTTTTATTTGAATTGCCCCGTGTGGGATGATTAAAGAATTTTGAATTGAATTTTGAATTGAATTTAAATGTTATTATCTCCTATTATGGCTACTTTTTGTTTTCATTAGATTTTACCGGTTTCAATGATTGTAATGTGTGCTTTTTGAAAATGTTTCGTTACTTGTTTTATTGTATAATTTAAAACTTAACGCGTGATACACCTAATAATATCCTACAAAACAATTTAATTATTGATAATAAATATTCATTAACCAATTAACCAAATAAAACATTTCCACACGTGTTCTTAAATTACTTAAATCTAGCTCCTAAAAAATATCACTTAAATCTATATAAACGACGAAAATGTATATCTCACCCCATACAATATAGCGCGACCGATTTCAGGCCCTATGCCCATTCGATTAATGAATATTTATTATTTTATTTATCTCTAACACTTTAATATCAATTCATAGAATTATTTCCAGCCGTTGATTTTCTTCCATTTGACCTCATGTCAAAGGTTAGAATTGAATTGCGCCTTATAAAAAAGGGCCGAATCAAAAAGAGCCGAACGTAATTGAGAAAGGGCCGAATAAATAAGCGCCGAATGCTGAAAGAGCCGAACGTAATGATAAATGGGCTGAATAGATATGTGCCGAATGCTCAAAGAGCCGAACGTAATGATAAATAGGCCGAATAGAAATGGACCGAATGCTGAAAGAGTCGAACGTAATGGTAAATGGGCCGAATACTAATACAATAGACATGTGCTGAATGCTAAAAGAGCTGAAGGTAATTGTAAATGGCCCGAATAGAAATGGGCCGAATGCTGAAAGAGCCGAACGTAATGGTAAAGGGCCAAATGCTAAAAGAGCCGAATATAATTGAAGGTTGCTGTCAGAGGCAGCGATGGCGTTCCATAGTTATCAACTCTAATTTGCTTGAGGTTTCTGAGAAAGTAGAGTGTTTGAGATGCTTCTTGGAAATCATAAGAGAGTTAGATTCCTATTGTAATGTGTTATCTGTTATAGTACCCAAATATTTATATTGGATGATTCTTTCAACTAATGCATTATGCAGGTATAAGTCTATTATCAAATTTACAAATATTTCAACTTCATTAAGATACTCATTTATATCTTGATTCCGTCACAAATAAAACCACTAATAACAGTATCGTCGGCATATTTAACAATATTGCAATGTTTACTTAAAATATTAAAACTACTAGTATAAAATAAAAATAAAATTGGAGAAATAAAACAACCTTTTTATTCTATAGGATACCACACTCAACCATCTGCTGTCTATGAATCAAGCAACTAAGTATAAATTTGACAAGATTAGATGACATTAATACTTAACAGCCTATCAATTAAAACATAAATAGTGTTAAATGCACTGGGGAAATCGATAAAGATAGACATTTACATAACTTTGTTTGACTTTGTCAAGGCGTTGGTAAATATCATTACAAATGTTTCTTTGAGTCTTTATACATTCAATCTTTCAAAACATTAAATTAGTAAAGTACTTGTAACTGGTCTAAAATCTGTTGGTACACTGGGTCTATTTACTTTTGGCAATGGGTTGATAATATAAATTATACGCGTGGAACATTAGGCCTACTAATAAAAAATAATATTAAACATATAAGTGAAAATCAGACATAATTGCTTATTGCACACTTTCAAAATTCTAATTCCCTTTTGTTTTCGATTGAATAAAAAAAATGAACGGACATAACATAACATTGTCAGGCACTGTAAAAAAATCTGCATGTCTGAATAAAAAACCCTAAATATTGTACATAATATAAAAGATTCCAACCAGGGCCAAATCGATGTGATACTGTAATGTACAACTGTACAAGGTAATTGATTTTATGTTTTCTTAGTACTATTATTATTGTAGGCATACTTTACTTCCTTATAGGCATAACAATACACTCATCAGAGCTTGTTTCATTTTTCTTTTAAGCTGTGCCTGATTTTTTTTCTGCGAATTACTAGTATTTATACAAAAAAATTAATCAGTATTAATATTGTTGAACTTTTAAAGCTGCCTTATATAAAGCTGTAAAACAAATAATATTTGGAGCATAAATGTGTTTCATTTTTTCTTTTACAATTACCACACTTCCGATTTACCGGTACTAGAAAGATTTGTTTATTGGATAAAAAGATCGGTAACAATGAGAGGCCTGTTATTGTACTTTGTATAACTTCCTTATATTATTCATATTGGAGCAATAATACACTGTGCTATTTAAAACTTAAAGATAGAAAACAAGCACCACCAGTTTCTGTATCACTGTTTGTTATTCACGATTTCATTATTTTTCTCAAGGTGTGTAGGCCTAAAGCAGAACAATGAATGCTTGCTTTATCAAATTTCAGTTTGCTTGTAAGCCTTACCAGATCGATTTATTTGTTACGAAAAAATATCGATAATAATGTTCTTGTACTTTTTATAACTTTATGTTTATGAATATTGTTATTAGCAAGAATACATTGTGGTTTATATAAGTTTAAGATAGAAAAACCAGCACTACAAGTTGTTGTATAATTTGCAGCTGTATAGCAAGAATCAATCATAACTGGATACTAGTTTTAATGTACAAAAGATTAACTTATTTAAAACAAACTGTCGCGACACAACGACATTTCTTGATTTTAAGCTAAATAGACAGGCATCATTAATTCTTCCCAACGTTTTAAAGTAGCACTAAAGAGCAGAATTATTTTTATTTATTAATTACAACATAACGTACTCCTAGGTAACTAAAATATAACGAATGTCAATTCCAGGAAGGGATCTGACCCTTCTGCTAATAACAAGCACAGTCTGTAATCGTATGCGTAGAATGTCGAGTGCTCGGTGGCAGCACATGGTCACGGTAAAACTGGGCATTTTGTTGATATCTTACACTGATGTAAGTACTAGGCCTACATTTAATGAATCACAATTAAGGTGATTAACCCTTTATTTCTCTAGCTAGTTAACTTGGAACACCATATTTCACACATTGTTAAAGTGTGTCTGTATTTACCTTAGCGGAGGTGTAAATTGCTAATTCGTATTTCCTATTTATTTAGCAAAAGCATTATCTTAAACGACGTTTTCTGTAGGTATAGTTAATAAAAAGAATAAGTGCTGATACTGCTAATATTTATTTGTCCATATGAAAAACATTAAAACATAAACAAAAATACATTATGAAACTGGCGAATAATAACAATAATACAAGATACAATTTAAAACATGTACAAAATGAAATCACTCTAAAATAAATTGCATTGCCTGCCTTGTACATCCTACATAAACAAATATGCAATTTAGAGTAGTAGAACTTGATTAGTTCATAAAAAGCTTACGAATAGCCTACCCTACACTATATTCGAAATAGACTAAATTCAAGACTCAAGGGGCGTTTATTACAAGGGATGTTTTATGGGAAGAGGGGGTGGGGCGGTTGCGTTTATTTAAATAACCGTAATTGGTTCTCTAGGCCTGGTGTATATATCTTCACAGATATGGATGGATTAACAATTGTAAACGCACCAGCTGACCTATAAATAAATAATAATATACATTTATAATACCTTATTATTTATTTCAAATACAGCACAAATTTATATTGACATCCGAGTTAGTGGCGCAACCAAAATAAAACAATTGAGCAAAATAATGAAAGGAAACAAAAAAACGCAACATAAAAATATATACAATATATTATTTATCCTATTGCTCTTTATTCATTAACCATCAATATAGTTGATTTTATACGATACATTCCCATTGTCCAAATCATCCTATCGCTCTTTATTCATTAACCATCAACGGACAACATTCCGACGGAGCTATAGTTGATTTTATACGATACATTCCCATTATCCAAATCATCCTATCGCTCTTTATTCATTAACCATCAACGGACAACATTCCGACGGAGCTATAGTTTATTTTATACTATACATTCCCATTGTCCAAATCATCCTATCGCTCTTTATTCATTAACGATCAACGGACAACCTTCCGACGGAGCTATAGTTGATTTTTTTCGATACATTCCCATTGTCCAAATCATCCTATCGCTCTTTATTCATTAACCATCAACGTACAACCTTCCGACGGAGTTATAGTTGATTTTATACGATACATTCCCATTGTCCAAATCATCCTATCGCTCTTTATTCATCAACGATCAACGGACAACCTTCCGACGGAGCTATAGTTGATTTTATACGATACATTCCCATTGTCCAAATCATCCTATCGCTCTTTATTCAATAACCATCGGACAACCTTCCGACGGAGCTATAATTGATTTTATACGAGACATTCCCATTGTCCAAATCATCCTATCGCTCTTTATTCATTAACCATCAACGGACAACCTTCCGACGGAGCTATAGTAGTTGATTTTATACGATACATTCCCATTGTCCAAATCATCCTATCGCTCTTTATTCATTAACCATCAACGGACAACCTTCTGAAGGAGCATTGTTTGATTTTATAAGATGCATTTTTGTCATATCGTTGTTTATTCATCAAACAGAAACAATAAATATCGATAAAAAAAATGAAATTCTAAATATTTGGAGTTTATGTTACATTAGTGCATGCATTAGTAAGAAAAAAATTTCATTCGTTCCCATTAAAATATTTCATATATATTAATAGTATTTCTAAAATTCTTCAGGTTGTTTAACCGTTGGCCTGTCCATCTGGTAAAGGTTTACTGAAGAACCAGCCGGAAATTGATGACTGGATGAAACGAGTGGAAGACAAATTGAATCCAGATTACGATGAATTGAATAAACCACTGAAAGCAGTTTGCCAACAATGAACTAAATAGGCCTCTGTAAGAGATGGCCATTTATGTTCTTTCTATCATTTTCAACAATGAACTAAATAGGCCTCTGCAAGAGATGGCCGTTTATGTTCTTTCTATCATTTTCAACAATGAACTAAATAGGCCTCTGCAAGAGATGGCCGTTTATGTTCTTTCTATCATTTTCAACAATGAACTAAATAGGCCTCTGCAAGAGATAGCCGTTTATGTTCTTTCTATCATTTTCCAACAACTAAAGTAGTTCTTTCTTTCGTTGTTGTTTATTAAACATTTCCAACAATATGTTACAATTAGTTCTTTCTTTCGTTTGTTGATTAAAACATTTTCAACAATTTTACAATCAGTTCTTTATCTTCGTTTGTTTATTAAAACATTTTCCACCAACAATATATTAAATACTTTTTACAGATTATTAAACAATAATTAAGCTTATTTTCAAGGAGTTTTTTGCACAAGTGTCACTAGTTTGGAACCAGCTTCCACTCCATACCCGTCAATGTAAATCTTTTAAGCCACTTCTAAAATCACCTTTTTCAATAATTCTTGTTGGTCTTTTAGTGCTGTGAGGCATCAGTAAATAGCGCTTTATAAAAGTTTATTATTATTTTTATTATATGATATATTTTTATAAAAAATATACTAATGTATATATAGTACTATAATAGTTCCGTTTGATGGAGACAATGTTTTCATATCTTCTTATAAACTTCCCATAAGGATTTCAAACCAATGTCTTTATGCCTTAACACGGGCTCAACCATTCTTGACATCTTTACATGTCACATAGTTAGGTCGCAGAGAGGTCATAAATACACATGTCCATTGGAAGAATCTTGTAAATATATTATTTGAGTTGTAAAATTGTTGACCTATGCATTATAAAGTACGACGACACTTGTATTTTCTGGTTGAGTGAAGCCATCTCCGAATCCAACAGTCTTAATAAGTTGAGGTTTATTATCACACATTGGACATAATTTATTCCTTATTTTGGAAGATCGCATCCAAATAATTAGATTGTACCGTTCACCATCTGATATTGGAAGAGCACCGTGCATGTGTTGTCCTCGATGAATTAAACCATACGTTGGCTTGTGGCAATATTCAGTACGCTGTGGTTCTTCTATTCCTCGTTGCTGTGAAAAACAACACAAAATTAACAAACCTGCTATGTTGCTAAATAAAAGACAACCATGTCACTTGTAGATTCAACAGAGGTATACAAAAGCCAACATGGAAGCCTAATGTGCAATATTTTATATGACTAATGTTAGACTGGCTTCAGACTGCCACCAGGAAATGACATTAAGAACATCTTGTCTTGAGTCCTTATCATGTGTATGAACAGAAAAGTTGAGGTACTTAAAACAAGCATCTGAGGGTGGTTGGGAGAATAAATACAATATGATTGTCACCAATATAGCTACATTTTTACTTTTAAAAATTGTATTCGGGTCATAATAACAAAATTGTATCGGTCATAATAAAAAAATCATAAATAATAATAAAATTCATAAAGTATTACTTATTCAGTGCCAAAATTATACAAATCATTGCTTTGTTTTTTTATAACCGGACATTTTCAGGCATTGTTTCTACTTACATGACGCATGCCTCCAAAATACAATGAGCCCTCAGTGAAATCACTTGTAAGTGATATATTAAGAGTGACCTCTGCATTATCATAATGATAGTTAAGATCCAAATCTTCTCTTCTCTTGTACTTTACAACAAAAGCTTTGTGAGAGTCTAACAAGTCTCCACCACTGTCTGGATACAAGAGCCTAGCGAGTGGAGTTATGTAATTCTGACGTAAAGGTGTGATGAAGTAGTCATCAAATCCCAATTTATTCATTAATACCTACAACAAAAGAAATTGAGCAATACATTTTGAGAATTTTAAGCAGGTTTATGCTTTACTAATAGTAGTGGCTTTTATTTTATTTTTATTTATTTTCAATCCTTCTACATAACAAAGAAATCAAATAAATTCTTTAAAAACAAAATCAATATCAAGAAGTGATAAAATACAGTAAAAATCACAATACTTGGTCAATTGTAGATCATGGAAGTCAATGAATTCTACTACATATTATACAAATGTGTTATAATACAATATTGTGTGTAATGCATGTGGTGGCATTTATTTGAGGGAAAAAGTAGAGGTTCCGGGCTGTTTATGAGAGGGCATTTATACCAAATGATGTTGTATGGGGTAGGGGAGTTAATTTGAGGTGGGGTGGGGGTTTGAGTAGTTTATGCAAAGCAGGGCATTTACGGTAGCCACACTTACACCATAATTGTTCATTGTATTTGATCTTCTTTTTGGTAAATCTGTGTTTTCAAAATGTTCTATTTCTTCTTTAAATGAATTACAAAACTCTTCAGTAAACATTGGAAAAGATTAAATACGGTTTCCTACATAACAAAACCAGTTAAATGTGAAACTGTAATCTGGAATAATAAAAGGGAAAAGATAAAAAGAAAAACTCTAATTGGTGATGTTGAGATGGGAGGCATTAAAATGCCTGATTTTACTCTTCATGTTAGCGCACTCATGTGTGGCTGGTTAAAAAGAATTATGAATGATGATGGTGCTAAATGGAAAAGTATTCCAATGTATTATATTAAAACAATATGTGATGTTAATGTTTTATTTAATATGTCATGTTATAGTATTATTGATGTTAATTCAGATAATATTCCAATGTTTTACAAAAATATGATAAAAGCCTACATAAATTATAACAGAATCTCTAAAAAACCCTGAAAGTTATAACGATATAATGAATGAGCAACTGTGGGGAAACCACTACGTTAAACTAAAAAATAACTCGCTTTTCTACAAGCATTGGATTGCCAGTGGCATTATTTGTATTAAAGACATTGTTAATAAGAACACTTTTTTAACATCAAACGAAATACTGGTGAAACTACAATGTAAAACAAACTGGTTAAATGAGTATTTGTGCTTTATTAAGGCAATACCAATTCAGCGGAAACGTATTATTAAGGATGTAGATATTTTCAAATGTGATGATAATAATGAGTTAGTTGGGACCAAATATGAGATTAATACTACCAAACTAATATACTCATGGTTTGTGAAAGAATATTTCATTATTCCAATGTCACAACTAAAATGGGAAGAGTACTTTAATAACAATATAGATTGGAAAAAACATCTTGGTTACGGAAAGTATGTAAAATGAAGGATAATAAACTAGTACAATTCAATTATAAGATGTTACATAGAATACTGCCTACCAACAAACGGCTTTATCAGTGGAAAGTTAAAGAAACACAAACGTGTGACAAATGTGGAGAAATTGAAAATGAAAATCATTTGTTTTTTAGTTATCTTTTAGTTAGCAAGTATCTTTGTAAGTTTAAACCACAATAAATATATCATTTAAGCAATTAATACTATGAACGGGAGATAAGCTAGTAGATTATATTTACAAAGCAGCATTCACTATTTATAGAATAACAAGGCCATATACATGGCTGCAGTCGCGTGCTCAAGTTAGTGTTTACCAACCGACCGACATAGTGAGCTGTAGAGTTGCGTTTCACGCGACTAAAAATGTTATCAGCTTTAGGCCTAAATAAGCCAGTGGGTAAATTGGTAGCTTTAAGAAATACTATTATGCTAATATAATTTCAAATTTGATACGATTATCAGAAAAGGAATTACTGCAAAACTTTTAATTTTTGAAATTATTATTCATTTATTTGTCTTACATATAAAGTGTTTCCTCAACTTGTTTATTCATAATTTCTTTTTCTGAATTTTCTAATTCATTAGTGAAATAATTGTTCTCGTTTATATTTATACAACATTAATAAGACATTTTTTTTTTTTAAGAAAAAAAAATGTGTAGGCACTTTTACCTCTATGGAGACTGATCTCTGGTATTCCACTTGGTACATTTGATTTTCTCATTAACCTGTCCCCCATTTATCTGTTTTTTTTGTGTATGTTTTGGATTTGTACATGTATATATGTCACTTTCTTCCCAAATGAACCCCTGTACCGAAACATTTCCTAACCAAGATCGATTAAATAATTTAATCTTCAACCCATACGCAGACTATGATAAACATGTTCATGACTTTGACCCTGATACAAATTTTTTCTCTTCCTCTATCCAGCCCAATTGTAAGTACTATCAACCTGACCAACTGACCCACTTAATTGGAGAGCTCAGTCACGTGAAAAAATTTTCTTCCTTGCATATTAATTTTAGAAGTTTACTTCATAACATTGATTCTTTCAAATTATTTTTAACCAATGTAAATTATGATTTCGATGTAATTGCAGTCTCGGAAACCTGGTTGAAAGATGATAATCCATTAACCAATATCTCCAGTTATTCTTTCATTTCACAAAACAGACTAGGGCGGGCTGGTGGAGGTGTGGGGTTGTATGTTCGAAATAACAATGTGTTCAAAGAGAGAACTGATCTTTTCCTAGACCCCTCCCTGTGCGACGCCCTGTTTATAGAACTTGAAATTGAATCCAATCAAAACATTATTGTTGGTGTAATCTATAGGGCACCATCTCTTGATACGAATGCTTTTATTGACGCTTTTGATCTCCTGTTAAATAATTTAGCAAAAACCAACAAAATAATTTACTTATTAGGTGATTTTAACATTGACCTATCTATCTGGACTTTTCTATAGTGATTAGAGATCATTTACCCATTTTTAACATTACACCCTTATCAAATATACCAAACCGTCCCAAAAACTATGTAAGCCCTAATCATACCTACAGAAAATTTAACGAAACAAATATTTCAAACATAAAAAATGATTTGTCAAACATGAATTGGACTGGTGTTTATGGTACGGATGATCCTAATATTGCTTTACTTTCATTTGAAACTGAATTTAAACGACTGTATGGTAAACATTTTCCAATTCAAGAGCAGTCTGCAGGTAAAAAAAAAATAAAGACCTGGATGATGGATGAACTCTTAAATTCAATAAAGCATAAACAAAAACTGTATTCCAAATCCCTCCGCTATCCAAATGACAAAAACATTAATGAATATAAGCAATTCCGTAACTCCCTAAAGATTACCTCCCTCCGCCATCCATGATTCCAGTAATTACCGTCCTATATCAGTGCTACCGATCTTTTCCAAAATACTTGAACGCCTTATTTATGATCGAACATACAATTATCTTCAAAAAAATAAGATACTTTACAATAAACATTTTGGCTTTCGTAAGAACTATAATACATCTACCGCACTTCTTCAATTAACAAATGAAATTGTTGGGGCTATCGAGATGGTTGAATTTGCCATTGGTATTTTCATTGACCTCTCGAAGGCCTTTGATACAATTGATCACGATATTTTATTATATAAGTTACATAATTATGGAATCCGTGGCCCTGTATATAATTTATTCAAAAGCTACCTTTCAAACCGCAAGCAATGCACTAAATTTAAACACACCCTTTCTGATTTTCTTCCTATTATTTGTGGAGTCCCTCAAGGTTCCCTGCTTGGGCCTCTATTATTTTTATTATACATAAATGATATCCATAATGCCTTGAATATGTTTTTGTTTCTGTTGTATGCTGATGACACAACCCTAATTTACACTGATAACAATATAGATTCCCTTTTTAAAATATCAACTGAAAATCTACCCAAAATGTTAACGTACTTTTCTGCAAACAAACTTTCTGCTAATTTAAAGAAGTGCTGTTGTATGGTGTTCAAAAATTTACAAATACCACTAAATACCAGTACTTTCAAACTAAAAATTAAGATCAATTAATACCTATTGTTGAACTAAATTTCTTGGTGTTTATCTGGACAGTAAAGTATATTGGAAACATCAGATTACTCAAGTCAAAAACAAAATATCAAAAAGTTCTTGTATCATATATAGATTATCATCTTTCATCCCTCAAAACATACTCCGGATTCTTTACTGTCCATTAATCCTCCCTTATCTCACTTACTGTAATATTATTTGGGGTAATACATACCCGTCCTACTTAAAAAAAACTGTTATTGATCCAAAAGAAAACCGTAAGATACATAGCAAATTCTCCTCTCTTATCCCATTCCAATCCTTTATTTTCTTCATTTGGTCTTCTTAAAATTCAGGATATTAACCATCTTCAACAAAGTGTTTTCCATTATTAATGGCTAAACTCGATCCTACCATCACACTTTGATGATTTATTTAGTTTCAATCTTAATTTTTATAACCACAAAACTCGGAGCGCAAATCAAATACGTATTCCTTTTTTTTTTAAACTACTTTAAGTTCACTGGTCCTAAACTCTGGGATAACGTACCAGTTCCTATAAAAAGTGCTTTGTCTAAGAAGAGTTTTTCTTTTAAATTGAAACGACACCTCTTATCTAGTTATGTGTAATTATCCTTTCACTCATTGTAGTTTTTATATTTAGTCTTTTTCGGTACCCTGAAACTAAAAGTCTTCATTACTGTTTTTGTCCTGTTTCTGGTTCCCGTGTTGTCCTGTTTTCGTTTTCAGTTTTTATGGGCTGCCTTATACAAGCTTCGCTTTTTATGGAATGTTGACCCTCTTATTTTAATCATATTTACTGTTAATTTTTATATTCTATGAAAGAGAAGAAGAGAAATAAATGTTACTTTGATTGATTGATTGGTTGATACGAGTTACTAGTGGTACTGATCTGTTATGTTTTTATTTCGTTTTTATCTTGTATATAAATACATTGTATAATCCGGGTTGTAAAATGAAAATAAACAAATGAAAATGAAAAACTCACACATTTTTTATGTGTAAAATTGGTTAAAACGGGATAGATGATAATGATGATCATTGTCAAGTGTATAGAAAAATATAAGAAAATTAATGAAAAAAGGAGGTAATACGGAATTCATAAATGTAAAAATGTTACTGATGAATTGTAACGACATTTATAATTAACAAAAATGAGTTAAATAATATGGTTTTTATGTAATGACATGAGATAATATGAATGTGAATAAAAGTGGCGTTTGCGCCACAAAAAAAAAAAAAAATATCTATAGGCATACCGCCTGGTATTTCGGGCAAATCAATATCCCTAGCCATTTTATCCTGCATTTCATTGACTTGGTAAACCTCTGTTTGGTCAACCATATCTTCCCTAGTATCTTTTTCTGATGGTCTTATCAATATTTTTACCAGATCTTAAAGTTGTCATGCTATCATGCTAATAACAATTAGACAATGACCTCCCTAGGACAACTACCACCCGGACAATTACCCCCTAGGACAACTACTCTCTTGGACAACTACCCCCTTAGGACAACTACCACCCGGACAACTACCCCCTAGGACAACTACCACCCGGACAACTACCCCCTTAGGACAACTACCACCCGGACAACTACCCCCTAGGACAACTACCACCCGGACAACTACCCCCTAGGACAACTACCACCCGGAAACTACCCTCTATGACAACTACCCTCTAGAACAACTTCTATTTTATTTAGATTCCCTCGGATCTGGGACTTAAGCCTTCAGATGTCCAGGACATATGCGTAGACCTACTTGATGTTAAAACTTTTTTCTGTTATACTTTAAGAGTGTTCTACGAAAGAAAACTGTAGTGTTAGTGTTTTGCTTATCTTTTATTTTATATTATTCAGTTATGTGTCTATCATGATCTTATATGAGTTTGAAATAACCAATGTTTGGTCTTAACGAGTCTATTTAATTATATTAAATTTGTAAATTTGGGATGGGACGTCCCATCGAAAGCGATGAGTCCCCCAGTAAAATCCGGAATAAATTGAATTGAATATTCCCCTTGGAAAACTACCCCTCTAGAACAATAACACACTCTGGACAACCAAACCTAGAATAACTAATCTCATGACACCTACATATTAGTCTTTTCATTTAATTTAATTTATTTTGCTTTTGTTTTCTAATAATAAATTACACTTGACATGAAGATGCCTTATAGAAATCTAGGAACACAGTTTACCAAGTTGCACCAGTCATCGAAAATCATATAAACATTTTTTTTATCAGCCCCTTACTATCGATACAATTGGCCTGATTTTGTTCATGCTGTTTAATGACATTACACGTTTACTGCAAGTTCAGTAAATATGGAATATTGGTTTGACTGTTACCTACCTAGGGGTAGTAGTACTAGGGGGTAGTTGTCCTAGGGAGTAGTTTTCCCATGGGTAGTTGTTCTAGGGGGTAGTTGTTCTAGAGGGTAATTGTCCTAGAGGGTAATTGTCCTAGAGGATAATTGTCCTAGGGGATAGTTGTCCTTGGGGGGTTGTTGTCCTAGGGGGTATTGGTCCTAGGGGGTAGTTGTCCTAGCGGGTAGTTGTCCTAGAGGGTAATTTTCCTAAGAGGGTAGTTGTCCGTGTGGTAGTTGTCCTAGCAGGGTAATTGTCCAGGTGGTAATTGTCCGGGTGGTAGTTGTCCGGGTGGTAGTTGTCCAGGGGGTAGTTGTCCTAGACCCCCAGCAGTCTTCAGCTCAAAAGTACTTCTTCGTCGTAATATCCAAACAAAGGTATAAAAACTGTCAGGAATCCAGATCTTCGTAACCATTTAACTTGTTGGTTACCAATTTAACATGCCCGTAGAGTAGGCACTGTCACTTCTTCTTCTTAATACTTAAATCATGAATCTTAAAAGAATGTTCACTGACTTCTCGGGAACGTCTCAAATTTACTGCTGCCACCATGTAGTGATTTATTGTTTTGGTATTTGATAGTAGAGTGTTGATTCTCTAATGATCATTCTAGTGAGTGAACGACAAGCCATCATCCATACAGAATGCCCAATGGAAGTTCCAGCACAGTCGTCTCATCGCACATCCACACGTTCACGCAGATTTCCTAGTCATCTCTCTGACTACGTTCTTGATTTTTAATGTCTCATACGTATCATATAGTTACCCATTTTTTTAATCAATTTGAGCGGGGTTGGTGAAATCTGTCCACAATAGGTTACTTTTCTGTCCATAATAGGTTACTTTCTGTCCACAATAGGGACTAGAGGGCGCTGTTGTTTGTCCATAATAGGTGACTTTCATAATTGGCTGTCCAAAATAGGTGACTTTTTGTCCACAATAGTGGATTTTATTGGAGTAGTGCGCCATCCATTATGTTGTCCATAATAGGTGATTTTTGTAATGTGTAACTTGTGTAGGAAACTCCATAGCATAGTAGACTAGTAATTAAGTAGCCTGGCCCTAGTATAGGCTAGATAGTGGCCAACCAAGTACTAACTAAACTAGGCCTAGCCTAGGCCCTAGGTCTATATCCTAGGCCTCCAAGTCTGAGTTAATAGTAGGAAAGTTGTATCGTAAATAATAATTTGCTTTCTGGGAAGAATTATGAATTGCCTTTTGAATTCCAACAAAACCAAAAAAACTATAGTAACCCTTCAACACCTTAAATCCTAATAAAAGTTTAAATGTAATTCAAACAAGTCTTCAATAGAGTCTTCAAATAGGTTTTGAGAGAAAAAATCCTATTCAAGTGTGATTTTCCGGTTTTTTTTAATTGTTGTATGACATTTTTATTCTGAAATAAAGTGATCAATCAACCAATAGGTAATATTTCTAGCACTTTCAAACTATAAAAATAAGGTAGGCCCTATGTCCCAAGTGTGTCTAAAATCACTGTTGTTTTCCTTTGTATACTTTTTATTCTCTAAACATAATATTTCTCAAATGGTGCCCACACTACAATCTAACCACTAGCAGTAATAGAGCTTTGTTCAACTTGACCAAGACATATTTTATATAATGCATGTAACAAGACGTAAAGACAAGTTAACTGGAATTACTCAAGAATCAGACAATGTTCACTAAGTTACAGTGTGTATGTAAATAGTTTGAGAGAATATTATGGCACATTGTACAGGATTTAAGGTTTTAAGATTGTTGACATTTGCTCATTTAGCAATTAAATATAATCTATTTGAAGCATTATACAATCATTATTTTTATAGGACGTGATAAGGTGTGATCATCAGCAAATTAAAAAAGAAGAAATATTATTTACAATATCACCAACTTTGACTTGCGCTTTATTTGAAATAAAATCTGTAATCCATTGGTGTTTTCACCAACAGCTACTGAGTTATTAAGTTCTTTTTATTAGACACCGTCCAGTGCAGAAAAAAAGTCAAGAAAACAAAAATTAAAATGTTTACAGCCTTTAACTGTGCCCATGAATGAAAACCTTAGAAAGTAAAAGTTCAATATTATACATTTGTTTAATTCCAAACTGAAAAAATGTAATTAGTATATTATTATATTATTCTAGATACATCAAAGCAATTTCTCAACAATCTTACAAATTATAGGAGTTAAAGACGCTTGACAACAGCTTTTCATTTCATCTTTGGGTTTTCCATTCCTTTTGTAAATATGTAGGCTTACAACATTTGAATCTTCCTATTGTTTTAGTAAAATACGTTTTTATACCTTTAATTCCTGATGATAGTTCACATAGGTTATATAGATATATGATAATGTTTTCTCTTTACCGTTAATTTTTTTTTTTGTTTGTTTTGTTAACAGTAATAATAAAAATCAACTTTATGAATTTAATATTGCAAAAGACATCAGAGTTCAGCACTTCATTTCGTCATTTTAGGTCGTCCCTTGTTTCAAAATCCATGACAAATCATCCCAGTCAGTAGTCAATCAACAGCAGCAGTTCTCATCCATTTATTATATTGTTGTTTAATTAAATGAATCAATTTTAATGTTTAAAGATGTATTGTCCCCCTGAAAAAATAATTCTTTAAAATAAAATTTTCCATTCCATTTTATTGTAACATAATAGTTATCCACATTGACCAAAAATTAGATTGAAAAAAAATGTATTACCTGAAAAAAATGTAATTTAAAGCAAAAAATGGTCAAATTGGCTGCTAGCCAATGGATTTTTGGTTGAATTTAACCATTTATTTTGTCATTTTACAAGTGAAAACATTATATTTTTTTTGTTTTTTTTTTCGATTAACTTTATTAAAACTACAAAATAACATATTCAAAGTCTGATTGAATTAATTTTTCATGTTTTTGAGGGACAATACATCTTTAATAATGAAGCAAAATAAATATTATTTTGAATCATTAGAAATACGACAATAAATCCAGTTTACATACACGCAGTGTACAATCAACAATTTTGTTCTGTATTCTAAATTTATTCATAATCTAAATCACATTCACAAATACTGAATTATATTAATTTTAAAAGTGTAAAAATATGGTTAAACTACAATTTAAAAAATAGCAAAGATAAATAAAATACACCATAATTATTATGTTTATTACTATAAGTATTGACCGATGATGATATGATCAAAGATATTATGTTGAAATGATGTACCTTTTCATTTCAGCAGGATATATGGGCAGAATATCAAACATCTGTATGCCTATAATAAAAAAAGGAAATAGTTAAACACTATAATAATGTTTAGGTATTGTATAATGCAAGTAACTTCAATCTTAGTAATGCTGAGTCAAATTGTCATGTTGTATGGTGGGACACAGTTATGTTTAAATATTTTATTGCATTTAAAAAAAAGATATGTAGGATTGTTTTACTAAATTTATGTTTATGCCAGTTGTCAGAGTCAATTATTACCATACTCACTATATAAAAACTTATATTAAATGTTTAAAGATAAAGGCTTTATTGAATGAATGCTTTAATAATATAACATTTAATTAAATTTTGAAATATTTTCTGCATGAATTTGTTAGTGGATTTATCTATTCTTTGTATGGTGATTGTAATGTTTATAATGAATGGAAATAAACAAAGAAATATCTACTTTTATTTTCCTAGCAAAGCAAATGAATAGAACATTTCAAAATGTATTGTCAGTAAGTTTTTCTACTACGGTACTGATAATATTCAGTTTGTCTCATTTGTATCCTCCTTTTCGAGATTACTTTTGCAAACAAATACTGTTTTGAAATAGGCTTCTTTTTGGGATTTTACAGAATCTTGATCATATTGAAAAATCTCCTAAAAGATGTAGTGGGCTATATGTAAAGTATTTTTCTTCAATTGTAGGTTGGGCCTATCTGTTACTTACCCTAGTTAATAGACATTTCCATGCTACTGTACTATAACATTGATCAGAAGATACACTGTACACAATCTGTAATACACGCAAAAAATATGGGAAAACAATTGTGAGATTTAAATAGATGACATAATTAATAACACAGTAACACTAGCTCTGGTTCTACTATACTGCCAACCTATTAACTGTCCGAACTGTCTGGATAAGACTCGTTCATTCACAAACTAATAAAAAAAACAAAATTTTAATAGTTCAATCTAGCAATCTAGATGTTTGTGATTTGAAGATTTCGGTCTTCAAAGTATAGTAGCGGTGGCAGTAGTAAAAGACCGTATTAAATAGTGACTAGGCCTAGTCACTTAGTCCGCCAGTGACCTGCAGAATAGGCAATATAGTTACGAGTAAAATAGTATGTTAGTCTGTAGGCCTATATATATTCATATTATATTAATAAATAATAAAAAAACAAACAAACAAGATAACTGAGGCTAGGCCTAGTTGTTTGTAGTAGGAAACATATCTACCTAATATGGAGCCCATGTCATTTGTATTCCTGTAAGCAGGGAGGTACCCTGCTGCTGTATGTAAGCTAGACCTAGGCCTAGCCCTAGGCTAGTAGTAGTAAGTAGGCCTATAGTATAGAGGTAGCCTAACTAACAGGACTAGGCCTAGCTAGGCCCTAGGCCTAGCTAGGCTAGAGAGACCCCTAGGCTAGAGAGACTTAAATAATATACTAATTAGGCCTAGGCCTAGGTCGGTAGCCTCAACTCAAAGTCTGAAGAGAAAGCGGATCTCCGAGAAAGCAAATTAGTGTTACTTCTACTCGCGAAACAAACTACGTACGTACGTACGAGAGTACGCCAAAAAAATCACCTATTATGGACAACACAATGGATGGCGCACTACTCCAATAAAAGTCAGAGCCATATATATAAAGAGTTACGACATTGAAAATTAGAAGCCATTTTTGTGTCAAAGAATTCACACGCTGAGGGCGCGCGCGTCTATTTTGTATAGTGTTTTCCTGTAGTTCATGCATTATTTTTAAATTTTTTTGTCTATGAAATAACGCTTATATTCCGTTTTTATTTTAGTAATTAATTTTATTAATGGTATTAATTTGGTAACATATATATATTGTGTCTATAATAACAAAAGAATAAATGCTAGGGCCTACATGCAAGTCAGGATACATCAAAGCATGAACCAATACAAAAAACACACAAATTCACCCCTCTTTTTATACAGTATATGGCTCTCTGTGTGTTTTTGACACAAACTTTCAGAGACTCGTTCATCATTTCATTTGTAAAAATTTGCCTTTATTATTTTAATATTGTTCATACCCTATTTAATATATTAACAAATATATCCACGACACTTTATTATTTTATTTAGTCATCAAAGCATGCATTATGAATTGAAAATATTACATAATTGTTATTAACAGGACGTAGTTATGGGATGTTTCGTTCCAAAATCAATCAATCGAACTTTATAATGTACTAGCGCACGCGCGCGCAATATTCTTTGCCGCAAGTACTTCTGTACGCAGTGCACATCGATATTTCACCGTAAAATGTGCAATTACATTTTTTAAAATATAAGAAAAAGTTTAAAGTATTTTCTTGCTCCTATACTTTACATGCATTAACGGAGACAAGTTTGACACAAATTGATCTGCATATCACGTGACTATAATCCAATGTCGTAACTCTTTATATATATGGCTCTGATAAAAGTCACCTATTTTGGACAGCCAATTATGAAAGTCACCTATATATGGCTCTGATTATGGACAGAGCCATATATTGAGAGAGTTACGACTTCGAATGGATTAGAAGCCATGTTTGTGTCCAACTATTCCTATGTAGCGTATGGAGTTGAGTCTTTTGTTTTGAAAATGTATAACGTTCAAAAGGCTTTAATTATCGAATTTAATATCAAAACAATCAATTTGATTAAAGGTTTTTGTTAAAATAATAAAAAAATTATAAAGTTACTGCGAACATGATTTAAAACAACAAAAATAGCAATTTCGGAACGGCTCTGGTTGTGCGCTCCATGCACGCTCTACGCGTGCGCGTTTAGTTTGTACAGCGATTCTCTATAGTAATGCATTGTTTTTACATTTTGTTGTTTAAAATCATGTTCGCAGTAACTTTATGATTTCGTTATTATCTTACCAAAAACCTTTAAACAAATTGATTGTTTTGATATTAAATTCGATTTTTAAAGCCTTGTGAATGTTATACAAATGAAATGTTGGCAAATGACTCGACTCCATACGCTACATAGGCATAGTTGGACACAAACATGGCCGGCGTGCACACCACGTGACTTTCTAAAATCTGTGAACGCAATGCCGTAACTCTCTCTATATATGGCTCTGATTATGGACAAACAACAGCGCCCTCTAGTCCCTATTGTGGACAGAAAGTAACCTATTATGGACAGAAAAGTAACCTATTGTGGACAGATTTCACCAACCCTATTGATCAATTTTAGGTTTCCAATGCTTACCCTCAGAATTTGAGTGCTTTTGTTTGCTTTGTTTTTGTTTTGTTAACTTTTGTGTTTTATGAAAAGAGAGAAAAAAAATGATTACGCCAGTCTAGCGCCTTCTAGCTAGGTTGACATTCACACTATGGCCTCTGGTTGTTATGTTATTGTGATATTTGGTTTTGATGAATAAAGATCTTATTCCACTTGAGTTCTACGTGTCCGGTTGTCTTTATTGTGGTGTGCCTTTTGCCATACTGCCGCTGAGTCATTGTGTTATTGTACGATATTCTAATTCTTTGCTGTAGAGGGAGTGTATATAAACTGACTAAACGGACTTCAGAATCTGAAAGTTTTTATATACAAAAGTATTCTCTTTATGAAATTTATGAAAATGCAGCTAATAGGCCTAGTATGGACGAAAGGGCCCTGGTTAAAACCTCATCTTAAATTCCTTCGTCAAAATATCTTCCAATTTTACCTTTCCCTTTGCATCTTTATATAATGTATCAATACATTTCCAGACCTCTTATGCCCGCATTCCATACATTGTCAAAATGTTTATTGGTTCAACTAAATATAAATTAGCAAGCAGACACTAAATATTCATTTAATAAGGTAAATAATAACGATTAAATAAATCAATAAACTGGCATCAATATCCTGATTAGTATGTGTGTCATTATGCTGACGAAAAGGAATGAAACCTATACCAATACTATAGCTAGATTTGAACTCGTCACTTTTACGAGTTCGGGTTATCCGCGCAAACGCAACATACACCACATAGGCCTACATGAACGCCGACAATTATTATGCCATCCTATAACATGAATTAAATATGTTTACAGTTTTGAATTGTATCTATTTTGTGTCATAAAGCATAACAGTATTTACGTTTATGTTATATCAGGGAAAAGTTAAATTAATGTAATTTAACTTTTCCCTGGTTATATATAGTGTGGCAAAGATGAAATTACGAGACCCATTTTTTAATCCAATTTTTAACTTGATGACATCATCAAAATGTAATATAAAGATAGCAATTTTAGAAGATAATTAATATAAATAATTACATTAATGAAAATCTGAAGAATTTTAGACACAAAAAAGCGAGATGCGCGCTATTTTAAATGCGGTGAATTTTTACGAAAGAGATGAAAATCTGACTTTTTGAATTCAACTTGCCATATGATGACGTCATGACATCAGATAGACAACATTTTTATAGGAATTCATATCTACAATTCAACAGCTTCCATAATAAGTTTTAATCAGGTGGGTAGCTTTTCATTCCGAGGAGCTATGACAGATTGAAATATACTGTATAGACGAAATTAAGTAGGTCACGTTATTCTAATTTTTTAATATGATGACGTAAGAAAATTTCAATTTTTTAATACATGTAAAAGAGAATTGATTGAGAAAGAAAATATTAAAATCTAGGGTGAAATGGGCTCTATTAAATGGGATTAACTAGTAGTACTAAAGCAAAAAAATATTTTTTTAAATGCGAGTGGTCAGAACATCCGGTAGGTACAAATTTTACATCAATTGATATCTACAAGTCATCAGCTTCCATAATACATAAAAAATTGGGGTAACCAGCCATCCTGAGGAGCTATAACTGATTAAAAATAATTTGCAAATTTGCATTAAATTCCTATTCTTTAGCACACGATTATTAAAGTTTAACGTACACGTGCGTCGTTATTTTGCAATTAAAGTTACTCAAAATGAATGAAATCTACTACAGGTGGTATGAAAAACAAAATCAATTGCAAAAACATTTTTCTACGCTTTCTACGAGCTGTGCGCACAAGTGCGTGCGCAAAACGCAAAAAAAATATCCAATTTTGAAATGCTCAAAATGACATGAAATGTACGCAAAATTGATTCGAAATTATAATTTTGTGCTTTTTGAAATTTCAAAAATGCGTACTCGCGTAATTTTTAGCGTAGCATGCCATTTTTATCATGTAAAACGTTGCTCCATATTATGAAATACAATTTCATAAAGTTTAAGTAGTCCAGTCAATCTACAGTTTCAACTCCCAAAAGTAGACAAAATTGCAACAAAAGATTTTTTATATTCAACTTGAAGTTAATTTTACGATAAAAAACATACAAAAAGTCTACCAAAATCGGACAACTGGAAAGGTGATAAAAAGACAATAAATCATAGCACTATTTCATTAAAATATCTTCGTATTCGGCGTAGTAATATTGTCAGAAATTGTTGTCTCTGATTGGTCGAATAAGTTTTGTGCTGTGTTGTTGTTACGACGGAAAATCAGATATTCCCCAACAAGTAATGACTTTAAATCTTGTAATCAGGTAATTTATTAATTTTTTTTTCATAATTCATAATTTTAAAAGCAACATTTACTCTTTCATTAACTATTTAAACGAATGCGGCAATGTAAATTAGTCTTAGTAGATACGTAAAGAGAGATATAGCATAGGGAGCGGGGATCTACTCGCGATGTTGTTGAAAAACGTTACGTCACGCTAATTTGCGTGTACTGATGATGTAGGCCTCCGCTCGTCGTCGTACCACCTACACACGTGAGAGACGAACGAAGGTGGGCCGGTGGCACCCCGTCCATGTAGCTAGCTAAAAGAAGACCGCCGATATAATAGGGGATGATACTAAAAACGATCTTAAATTTACTGTCATTTCAGCCTACTCTGACTAGGCGTGAAAAGACAAAATTCGGATATTATTATATAGGCCTAGGGCCAACCGCTCTTCATTTTTTTAATGAATTAAGCACAAAAATAGGGCCTAGGTAAGCTTAGCTAGGCTAGCCTATACTGCCTAATAATAAAAGGTCAGGCAGCCGCTCCTACCCGACCGGGCCATGGTCTAGATCTAATAGATACGGCATATGCCTAGGTAGTAGGTACAGCTATGCACTAATCTTAACCCCGGAATGTATATATAATTAATATAAGAGTTGCCAACTTTTTAGTAACTTAAATAGTATAGTAGTGAGGCTAGGCCTCTAGTAATACTAATACTAGGCCCCCCTAGGCCTATTTATTTTTTATCAAACCTACTCTAGGCCTAGTAGGGCCTGGCCTATGCGATATACATTTCCTCTGTGTAAACTACAGATTATATTCTATTGCATTTGTTGTGATATCTATTTCATTTACCTTAGATATCTTGTACTACTATTAAACAATGCAGTACTGTACTGCATCATTTGCAGAGAAACAATTGATGAGAAGAGTTATAAATCTGTATCAATCAGACAGAAAGGTATGTTTAGTTACATTTTTCTCTGGCATTATACATCATTAATGTTTTTTTCCTAATACATTTTCATCTTCAATGAACTAAAAAAACAAATGAAAGTTTGTTTTTCACTGTATAATTTTGTTACTACTATTTTAGGAGCAGATAGTGTGAATACAGCGAGCGTTCAAAGAGGATTGAAGCCCAATGCTGTTGCGGGGTCAGTGGTCCATACAAATTGCCAGAAGAATTACATAAACGTGAAGGTCATAAAATATGGTGTACATTTTAAGATACATACATGCATGATCAAAACAGTTCCTTGACAATGGTTTCAGTGAACTATTGGCAAGTTATTTAGTTTTATTAATGGTGATGTAGTGTTGACTGTTATACTTTATTGTAAAGTAAATAATTAATGTTTATGAATTGAATAGAGATATTAATATTTCAGAATGATTGACTTATATTTAACAGGGCAGAGAGTTAAATAGAAAATAGTCAATCTTTAAATTAATGAAATATTCTCTCCACTTCACGAAAAAATACATTCATTATTATTATAAACTTTTATTCAATATATGTGTAATTATTGTACTTATTACTTGAGTTTCCTGTCTCTTGTAATAAAAAATGTTTACATAAATGTACTTATACTTATTATTTGAGCTTCCCATCTCTTATGATAGTACAGTACAAATAATGTTGAAATACATACTTGTGTTTCAAGTACCGTAATTTAAAATGATATATAGTATAGTATATAATACTGGTGTAAATTATTACTAATTACTTTTAAATTTCTCATATTTTGTGTCAGTAATGCTGTTATGAAAAAATTCAAGTAAACACGACATCTCATATTTTTAAGAGCTATGCATGTTATATTCAACATCTATTCATGAGATCTTGTTGACTAGTTTGTACCTGTACGTATTTGAGAATGATCAGATTTGGTTGAAAATATTTATGTTCAGACTAAATATGTGTACAAATTACAAAAACTGGCTGGGTCGAGTTTATTTACTGGACTAGTATTTTATATGGCTACTGGAAAAATAATGCCACTGACCAGCTGCAGCATGTTAATTTATAAGTAGTGCTCGGGTAAATGATTTTTGTGTACATCTTATGAAAACTACAGTACTGCCATTATTAAAATGCACATTGCACGACTGAAATATTTTATACATATACAGTAGTACATGTAAATGCATGTAAAAAGAAATGATGTGTGCAATATACTATAGTTACTGTATTTATAAAAATAAATATTGAGAAATTACTTTAAAATATGTAATTTGTGTTATTTGTCGTCCAATGTCGTATACAGTATTCGTAATAGGGCTAGATCTTAAATTATACAGTATTAAAATAAAATAATCATGGGTTAACAAAATTAATTTATCTTACAATTTATTTAAGGGCTATCCAAGGAGATATACTGTAATAAAATTCCTTCACTTGCTAGTGTTGCCCGAAAGCTCTGCTAATTTTTTCTGGCTGTTTTACTTTATCGTTTTGATTTATTATTAGCTTTTCGCTTTTTTTTTTATCTCATTGTCATTTTTTCAGTAATTTGCCTTTGGATAAATAATAATTATATATATAATATAATTATTTAAATTAAAATAAAAGTCGGTCTGAGATGTTGACCTGTGTACAGTAGGGCTCTCCCACAATTGCCTAACGGTGGTAGTAGGCCTAGCTAGTCTAAAAATGTAGTGCAAGTGAGTGGCCCATAACGTAAGTAGGCTATTATTTATTGATTCATCACATTCAATCCTATATGAAATGCATCTCTGGCTGGCACCAATTACCCATACGGAATAGGCCTAACCTAAAAAGTTGGCCTAGGCCTAGAAAAAAGGTTTAGTCAGAGTCTACCACAACATCAGGAGGGTGACAGTCCAGGCTAGAGAGAGGCATACACACCAGTTATTCGGCATTTTGTTTGCATTACAATTTTATTTATACTAAATCAACTCACTGACTTGAAATGACTGAAATACTAATGAAAACTACATTAGCAGCAGATGGCGTAATTATAAAGATTCTTAATAAACAAGTGAAAATAAACAAAAAAGCGACGACTACGCTCTAGTTAGTAGGCCCCGACCCAATAGCAGCCATGTCCCCATGTGTTTACACACAACAAAAACGATGACCAAAACAGAGGTGGTGACCTAGATGACCTGACTATTAGCCAATCAGGGACAAGGAATTTTATGCTAATTAGGTAAACCGTTGAACACATCGCGCAAGAAAACAAAAAACAAAGTTCGACACTTTTCTACTTTAAATACACATTTTCTGTTGTCCGATTTTGGTAGACTTTTTACAAGACGTTTATAGTATTTTTATCTATCAAATAAGTGTATAAAATCATTTATTGCAATTTTGTCCACCAAAAATCGTAGATTGACTGGACTAAAGGTCAATCTTCTGACAACGTTATACGATGTTATATCCACAAACATTAGAGATACACGTGCAACAAAATTCTGGGAAAGAAATAAGAATAAGATAGAAAAAAAAAAAGGGCCAAGGGCGGATAACCAATAACTGTATTTATTCGTTCATACAAGATTGAACAAAACAAACCAGTTTACCTTCACATACTTTTTACTCTTTATTATTTAATTACAGTAGTTTACTTGCCACACACCAACAGACAACAAAAATTCACTTTTAAAGATAATAGTATTCCATATCATTTATTAAAATAGAATATGAATGCATGTACTTGTGTACAAAGCACAAAGTGGCGGATCAAAATAAGATGGCATCTCCCTATAATCTGAATATTCCCGTTTTTATTTATCTTATAATATGGTCTTAAATTATAGTACACTTTTAATATTTACAAATAATATAAGTTTAAAGTTAAAGATGTATTGTCCCTTTGATTAATTCCAAACAAATAAAAAAAAAAGATTTAGAAAAAAAGTGGTTTATTTTGAAGTATCATAATAGTTATTTAATTTCACCAAAAATTAGTCCCAAAAAAAATCATTTAACTGAAATACAGATGTTTTTTCTTCCAGTCAAAGTTTTCAATCAAAATATATCTCATAATGCAACGGCGGCGCTTGTTTGGCTACTCTGTATGCATAGTTATAAAACTTCCTCGCGATCTGTGTGAAAACACCTTCTTTCGAGTTGTAAACAATCCTAATTAGCATCATGCACAATACTTGTGGTTTGAAATCTTTGTTTACTTTTGCTCGCGACGATTTTCCAGACAAAATGTAATCAAATTAATTTACCTGTTAAAGAATAACTTTAATATTACTTTGATATGGCAAATTTAAATTTTTAAATATTTTGACCTTCAAATTTTTTTTAAAATAAGATCAATAATAAAAAAGATTGAAAAAAAAAAAGCTAGATAAAGGTGAATCCTTCCACATGTTCTTGAATAATATATTACTATCTACAGTTATTTTCTCATTTATACATATTTTCTATGTGCCATTCTGGGTACACCACTAGCCATACCCACCAAAGCACAAATTGCTAAGATTCCTGTTGTATACACATCATTACCATTATACTATCTCAAACAAAAAAATAACCCAGTCACAGAAAGTGCTAACAGGTGTAAATGCACACCTACCAACAGTCAAATACTTATTACAGGTTTTCATCATAATATAACATAAAATAAATATTTACATAAATAATTGATTTTCCCCAAGAAACGTAATGGATCAAGTCACACCCTAATATTGGATGTGATTGAGTGATTAGAGGCATCTGTATGGCTAGTAAAATATAAATTCATGGTGATGAATGGCGAGAATAGGACAATTCCATTTTAGGTTTAGGAGGCCTGTTGATGATAGATACATAAAGTAACACCTTTATTTGTCAGGGTTTATTTGACAGAAACTAGAAAGCAGCTGATGATGTTTTGTTTGGTCTAGAGTAGGCCTTCATATATCATGTATTCACCCAACTTCAATCACATAATCCTTCTTTTTACAGTCCAGATTAAAGAAACTAGACAGCAGCTGATGATGTTTGGTCCGAGTACATCATGATTGTGTATTCACACAACTTCAATCCCATGACCCTTTTTAAAAGTCAAAATTAAATTAAAACATATGCTTTTTAATCCTCATTGTTATACAATCCGTCTCTTCTATATACTTGTTGCTGATTAAGGTTATACCAATGCTGCTCCTCCAATGTTTAATCATGATGTCTCAAATGCAAGTACAACTGGTTTCTGCAATAATTAATGTGGAAATATGTAAAAACACAATAAAATGTCATCTATCATTTCATCAAACATTCATACAGAGTTAACTAAAACTGTGTAATAGTGTTTTCACAATTTATTTGGTATTATTGAAATCATGCTCATACATGAGAAAGATCCAGTAATATGGATTTCAGCTCTAATAGAAATATATACCACTTTTTCTACTAAAATCTAAGAACACCTAAAATAAAATATAGAAATTACACAAAAATGTTGTGTTTACTTGGGATATAAAAGCTAAATAAAATAAATTAAGCACTGAGAAACTGAGAAAAATACTTTGCAAAATAGAGAGAGTAATGAAAGAGAGGGTGCGGTATTTATTATTTTGGCCCATATTGAAGAAAAACAAAATATACTCAAATATTTGTGACATCAATATAATTATTTTTTTTTTTTAAATAACCGTTCTGTAAGTATATTCAAATTCAAATTGATTCAACTTCCTTAGGAGAAAACACATTTGAATTGATTTCAAGCTCAACGTAAACTTTCATTTTCTATTACAATAATATAAATTAATAAGGTACTTAAATAAGGTAGGTAGTATTGAATTTCAAATAATTCATTTTGATAAATATATATATAAAAACATATCATTACTCTTTTATTTTAAATTTCATAAAATTATTAATATTTTCTCTTTCTTCTTCTTTTTTTTATATTTATTAACAAAAAATAAACCTTATAGGAATACAACAAAATGTAAAAAGAAAGATGGCACTCCACGAAAGGAAAGCCTGTGATGTGGAAGCCAACACAGAAGAGTAATATATACAGGGGAAAAATATAATATTACAATAAATAAAGACAGAACACAAAGACACAGGTACAGAACAAACTTACAGGACACGAGCAAACAGACATCCATATACAGTACATACACAAACAACACAGATACACGCACACACACATCACCAGGGGGAAACATTAATATTTAGAGATAAGGACAGATTTAAATTGTTTATTAAATAAAAATTTAGTTGCCAAATGTTTGATTTGTAAAGGGATTTTATTCCAATTCATGGGACCAGTATATCTGATTGAATGTCTGAAGGCAGTACGTCTTGGTTTGGGTAAATGAAGTTCTTGGGCAATACAAATATTATAATTTATCCATATCCATAGTAAAAGAAAATCTGTAAACAGCCACAAATTCAGGGCAGTAACTTAAAATAGTAGACGCTATCTTGCAAATAAAGAAACAAACAAAGCAAGTACTATAAAATATGTATGTTTAAGCTCTAATGTTCAACTATACATTTCTAGGTTGTCTATCAATCAATCAATTTGTAGATAGCCCTACCTTTTTTTCTCTTTTGCTTTCTAATACCTTGATTGCTGTCATCAGAGTTCTCTGGAGTCATAAAAAAAAGATAATAAGCATTTAACAGCATTTGCAATTCAGTTGGAACAAAAAGAAAAAATTAAACAAAAAATAGGTGAATTTTTAATTTTTATGTAATTAAACATTTTCTACCTGACTTCTTTTCTTCATGGAATTCTTTTGTTGCTGTTGATTTCCTTCTCATACTAGCTGCTATAATAAAAAAAAATTTACAATTTAAAATAAACCTAAAAGAAACATTATTACAAAACTACAAAGAAATCATGCATTTACAATTAGGTAAGTTAAAACTTTATTTAACATACTATTGTCAGAATGTACACTATAGTAACAGCATTTTTGTAGCAGTATCATTGCCAAAAGAATTATTTTATTTCTTCTATCTTTATAAGCATAGCTAAAGCCTTGATTTCCAAAATCGTTCAGTATAGAACATTGATAAAGTACATAAAATATATACCTTAGGCCAACTATTTACAGAAAGAGAATAATAAAAGTAAAATAAATGGAAGAAATATTAAAATTAAATGATAAGATACATTATTCAAAAATTATTTTGGATTGAATTTTTAAAAGATAAAAGTGTAATGAATTTATAGTTTGTTTTAATGTAATTTCAGAATTTGTTCCATTTTGGTTGGTTAATGTTACAGATATCTGCACATCAACAAGAAAATTCTGAGTTTGAGTATTTGTTGCGGCACTTTTTTCTAGGCCGTTACAGGGGTGAGAAGTGATTACACCCTTTGACATCAATAATCATGTCAGTTAAAATTATACTTTTTATATTGATAAATAAACAAACATACTTTGAATGTCAATTTCTTTCCAATCTTCAACAAATGTCTTCCAATTCTCTTCATTTATTTCACCTCTGCATTTTTCAAGATCAAAAAGCATACTCCAGCGATCTGAATATGACTTTTTGGGAATATTAAATCTTGCATTAATTTTGTTTACGTCATCTGAAGATAATGTAGAGAAAAATGACAGTACTTGTTGCCTGTGTGACGATAGTAATGATGAAACTCTTTCTACAGTTGGAAATGATGGCACCACTGTTCTAAGTTTGTCTCTTAGTCCATCTTGCTTAGTGATAATAATTGTGTCATGTAGAAGTGTAAGATTCTGTGGGCTCAACTTTCCAGCAGCATGCAACCCATGTAGCATGTCTATTGTACTCTTGATGTTATCAAATCTATAGTTTTCCAATAAATCATTGTACACACATTTGAGCATATTGAAAAAACCATCATGGCGGCGCTCGTCATACCAGGTTGAGAAGACTACCAATAGCAATTTGTATTTTTCTTCTGGAATTCCTTATGAAACAAACAAATGAGTAGTTTATTTACTTTGAGTGAAAATCTGATGTTAGATCTGTGAAAATGTTAGTGAATGTTGATGATATTAAATGATTCATGTTTGACAGTCTAGTATTGCACGATATACACAATAATTGTAAATAAAACATATTGTCTGTCAAATTATATATTTGATCAAATTATTTGTTTAATACAAATACAACATTAAGTTTAAAATCAATTGACAGATTGAAGGAAAGGAAAAAAGGTTACCAATACTATCTTCATGATCGTCTTTATTGTCTTCCTCTGAAAATAAAAAAATAGGAATAAAGGTTTTGATATTGTATATGCTAAAGAATGCCAAACATCTTATTATCTTGCTATTCTAAACATTAACAAGCAAATACAGATGTTCAGTGTTAACAGTCACCACACTGTAATCAATATTATACAGATGTTCAGTGTTAACAGTCACCATACTGTACATCAATATTATACAGATGTTCAGTGTTAACAGTCACCATACTGTACATCAATATTATACAGATGTTCAGTGTTAACAGTCACCATACTGTACATCAATATTATACAGATGTTCAGTGTTAACAGTCACCATACTGTACATCAATATTATACAGTGTTAACAGTCACCATACTGTACATCAATATTATACAGATGCTCAGTGTTAACAGACACCATACTGTACATCAATATTATACAGATGTTCAGTGTTAACAGTCACCATACTGTACATCAATATCATACAGATGTTTAGTGTTAACAGTCACCATACTGTACATCAATATTATACACATGTTCAGTGTTAACAGTCACCATACTGTACATCAATATTATACAGATGTTCAGTGTTAACAGTCACCATACTGTACATCAATATTATTAGCAGTGGTGACGGCGGGGCCCGTACGCGCGAAAGCGGGGGTGGGTTTGGGAGCCTCAGAAAATTTTGAAAAAAATAGATGCTTACACACTGTTTAATAGGCTAGAGCAACTGTTTCCATTACATTTAATAACAATGTCACATAATGTAAATTTAAATAAATCCTTCCTAAATACTAATACGGATCTTTTTCGATGAACTAATAATAAACTTTGATCGAAAAACACTTCAACGAAATGAACATTTGGTAATGCGGCACTCCGAAAATGCCTCGATAGTGCCATGTGTTTAGTGTACGACTGTGCTTTGACCCTATAGCCGGGTGAATAACTCAATGTAATTTACTATACAATGATTGCTGTAATCGCCGTATCTATAACACAAATCAATAAAATGCCAAATATGCCACACACGTTTTTTCGGCCGTGTACATAGAACAAGACATTTCATGTTTATGTTATGCCTATGAAATAATAACAAAAGAACATCATGTTTCTCGTTTTTTTTATCGTTTATACTGCATAGCATTATATAATAATAATAATCAAATCTTGTATATAAAAAGTAGTATGTAGTAGTAGAATATCTGAGGAACCACCTCATAGGGCAAAAAATGACCACCCTAAAATGATTTTCCTTCTTTTGTTACTTTATAGTAAAATGGAACATTTGAAATTGTAGTGACGAATACAAAAAGAGTGATGAGTATATGGCTTTTGTGATACGTTGGCAGAATCTAAAACCTTTGTATTCCGAGTGTAGAATTAGGTTTCACCCATGGTTAGCCATTCAAGAAAATGTTATTACTTTTGCCTTTTGAAGAAAACACAAATGTTTGACAACCTTCAGATGCATCCACATTGATGCAATTTGTTTTACAGCAGCCAAACTGCAGCTACCATGAACAACAGCGGTTGAGATGGACCAGTATACAAACCCTCTACTCAATTGATGATGACATAACATTCATTTACCTTTTAGTCCTCCAAACAGTTTACGGTAACGTTTTACATCCATTTTCTTGCTTCCACATGGCAATGAATTTTTGTCAAATTGTTGAACAACTTGCATATGAATAGGCGATTGATCCTCGATGTTGGAACTACATACACGGCAAGGAATGCACATTTTCACTACAACACCACGTGCACCATTCTCACTAAAAACTTGCAATTCTTTTTCTAGGAAACTAAGCACCTACAAAATATAAATAATAATGTGCACAAAATGTTATACAGGATGTGCCAATAGTACAAATAAGCCTAGGGACATTTTGGCCTGAGACAAAGGCAGTTGGGTTTTGTATGGTAAACATTAGTACAAATACATTTTTAAGTAAGCGTGCTTCATAGTTATATGATGTACAGTATAAGTCTGCATATCTATTTCGAGTTTATCTGATAATGATAATTGTTAATTCATTCAACTCTCCAGGAATCAGTAAAATCGGACTAGCTATAGGCTAAAATTACACAATTCAACAGGCTACACTACTTTTTCTAAACATGGTGGCATATACCAAATAAATAATGTACATTTAAATACATGATTTAATAGTTCAAACATCTTTAAAAATATGAATACTATGCCATATCTGCGTCAAGCTGTTTTACATTAAATGCTTATCTAAAAAAAAGTTTATAACCTATGTAAGCCTGTTCGGTCCACTAGTTAATTATATTTTAAAAGCGGCGACTCTTAATTATCTGCCGGATGCCACTTAATTATCTGACAACCTCCGCAAAATAATTAAGTGGAGTCTGCCATATAATAACTGATAATTAATTATCTGTCTGTTTGCGTCAACAAGTATGTTTGCATTGACATATGACGGCAAATACAATGTTGACGCGATATATTGAAACTTAGATGTGATGACAAAAATGTAGGATTGACCTGGGCTAAGGGTTGGTGTTTATGAGAGCTTGTAGTGGCTGGCAGTCAGATAATTGAAGCAATACAGACAGGTAATTAAGTGGCGTCTTCCAGATAATTAATTAATTAATTATATGGCGGAAATATAATATATATAATATAGTGGCCTGAACGGGCTTCCGTAATAACCAATGCGAACATCCCCCTTGAAGGTACTTCCAGTATGGTAATAAGTTATAATAATTAAAATCAATTTATGCAAATTAATTATTAATATCAATAATAACTGAAAAAAAATTGTAAACAAAATATGAAGTAGCTGCTATAAATTGAGCAAAACGTTAAATTGTATTATTTTGAAATAAATGCTAGATAAGTCAGTAAAACCACAATTTCCAAAATATATTTTCATTATTATCCACTATAATCTGTACAACATTTTTGCTTAAACGATATTCCAAAATCTGAAATTTTTTTTAGGAAATTTGCAGAAAAAACACTGTTATTTCAAAGTTCTGAACGTCCATAATTACTATGGAAAATCAGTCCCATATTACATATGGAAATGAAGATAAATAGGGTACTACGGAAATACAAAACTATGCTAACTAAGTTATGATGGATATTTATACGATGAAAGGGATCTTACCTTCTTACAGATGCTAGGTAGTGGATCATCATCATCTTCAGAAGAACCAACAGCATCTGTGGATTTTGTTCTGACTATTGTTGTCTGCAATATAAAATAGAAGTTTTACAGTACAATGTTTTTGTAATGATGGTTAATAACCTTCTGGTTTTTTTCTTAAATTATCAAGTCTACCTGAAAAAAACGACGATTTTTTAAGGTTGCTATTTTTAGAACAACCAGATGATCACTATCAGTATTCAGTTCCACATGCTCGTAAAATAATTTAGGTTCAATATCTTCCATCTGAAATTTCTCAATAAATTTGGTTGCAGCACGTTGAAAGAGGTCATCTGGAAGATAGCCATCAAAGTCATGAAAGAGAGAAATAGCCCGCTTTTCTTCATACTCAACAGCCAATGACAGAACTCGCTGAGGTTTCAGACGTGAAAGAACATAGAACATTCGTCCAACATTCTACAAAAAAATAATAACATGTGTAGTATTGTAGATAAAACATCTAACAAATAATTGCACTTACTGTAATTAAACAAAATTTAAATACCTTTTTACTCTTTTTTTCACACATTAACCCAAAGGTTTGCATTAGAGACACAAAGAAGACTATCATCTCTTCTGACTCATTTGTCCAAATATGCCTCAAGAGTCTTTCATCTAATTTACCCTCATTTAAATTTCTCCAAAGTTGTTTTAATGTTGGCTATAATATTATAGAAAGAAAACAAAAGTGTAAATTGTCAATACATGGATTAAATAACACAAGATACGTATCGAAGGTGAGATCAAATGACTTTCCACCGCGCTAGCCTCATAAAGCACTGCTACCAATAAAAAAAAACATGCTCCTTGAACATCATGTCTCTTACCACGGCCCTCTATAGAACATTACAAATCATGAGTGGTAATATTTTTAATCAGGATCAACAACAAAACGTACTCATGTAGAAATTATATGCGCAGTCTGATTGCTTTATTGACATTCAAGGATTAATTGACAACAAGATACTGCTGAGCAACTATTTCATCAAATTTGGACTACAGAAGTTCACATTCTTAGGAATGTAGTTTTAAGCAGTTGATAATAATAATAATAAATATGCAATTTTTACATTTTAATTATAGTATTCCAAAAATAAAAAATTACATTAATCTATAGAATATTAAATAATACATTTGACCATGTATGTCTTTACTCTGTGTGGTAGTGTGAAGTGTAATAATTTTGTTTTAAATATAAGCAGTGGTTTTTTCATGAATCTCTTTAATTGTCGGGGTTTCGTTTTGTAATATTTATTCAACCAAGAAGAAAAAACATGTGTGTAATGGTACATATGCTAGTGCATATATAATATTACATAACTGCTAATTTTATGTAGCTTTATTTAAATATATTCACTGTAGTGTATTGTTAAATTTTGTAGTTAGTAAGTGTATCATTGTTTCATTTTATTCCATTGTAATTGTTTTATTATCTGCTTCTATATATAAATTTACGTAAGAGCAAAACTCGGTAAATCGCGCCTAACGATGGTATATCAATTGGTACATACTGTCGATACTGATTTTTAACACCTAATGAAAACAATAACACTTACAGTATTATGTTAAGTTAGATAATTAGTTATTGACAATTAAAACAAATTTAGGTTCAATGATTTGCCCCAAATAAGGGTGTTTTCTGATCGTGGTATAATTGTTTTTAATAATCTGAACATCTTGAGTCTTCAACATCTTAATCATCTAAATCATTTCACAGAGTTGGACCTGAGAAGGGTATTTGGATTTTGGACCTGAGAAGGGTATTTAGCCATGGTCAACTAACAAGTGGCGCAAGCATCTTATGTAAATTTCTAAAATTATATTTGTAAAATCGGTAAATCAATTAGTATAAAGTAATCCGTCTTAATGTTGCTCCGTTGGCTTCAAAAGAAAGGTGACATTGTATTGCCTGATGCAGAAAACCAAAGGACATGAGATATCTACATCACACCAAATCACCGGGCCTATTCGAATACAAACCCTAGTTCCTGATCTTGGATTGGCTGACCACTTTCGATACGTCACTAACTGTCCTACTTGCGCTCATTTTGAAAGTAGAAGCCTGCCATATTGTCACTTGCTGAGGGCAAAGTGCCTTCCCAATGGAAAATAGTGAATGTGGTCCCTCTCCCGACACCCCTTTCATCGATAAATTGAGGCTCATCTCACTTACGTGTACCTTAGCTAAGATTGCTGAAAAAGGGTGTCAAAAGTTGTTATTGACCAAAGTAAGCCGTTCATTGATCCCCAGCAATATGGCAATCAGAAAGGGGTATCCACGACCCACTGCCTGATAGATGTGTTTTTAAATTCTAACCGTGAAAGAAGAGGCTCAATATCCTCTCGTGTGCTCACTAAAAAGCATTCGATACTATATAGTAGATCACAGAATCGCTTTTGATACAGTAGATTATATAATCTAGGTTTATCACCATCTATTTTGCAGTGTGTTGTTGACTTCCTTTCTGATTTCAAACAAAGATGTAATTATAAAAATTGTTTTTCTGATTGGGAGGTTCTAAAAGGAGGCGTGCCCCAAGTGAATATTTTAGCTCCACTCATTTTTCTGTGGGTTATAAACTACACCCTTAACAATAATGAACCTAGTGAATTAAAAATTATTTGGTTTTAACAAAAAAAAAAATTATTAACTGCTCTATTTTCGCCCTACTTTAGAATATGCTGCCCCTTATGGCTTTCTGTAAAACACGATGTTTCGCTTGAAACGGTGCAAAAACATATTTGCCAAAAAATACAACAGGCCCTTAAAGAATTAAATTTAGACACTCGCTTTCTCAACGTAGGACCAATCTGTGTAAAAGGTTTGCAAAAAAACTAAGCAAAAACGAATGTTTTAATCACTTTAATAAAATCAAAAAATGTTTCATCAATGAAACTTGGCACAAAACTGAAAGATTTAAAAATAGTCCTGTCTTCTATTTGAAGAAATTAGAAAACAGATAAGTAAACAAATTAAATATTGCAACCTATTTCTACCTTTGATATATATTTTATCTGTGTAAATTGTGATTCTCTTTTTATTCTTTTTTTTTATAAAGAATACGTCAATTCAGCACTTGTGCTGCCTTTGTATTTTTATATGTCATTGTTTTATTTATTGAATAAAGATACTGAAATATATATATATATGTCAGCATAACACTGCATGCGCAGCTAAGAAGCCTTTGTATTTTTTGTAACATTGTGGGATGGTCCGCGCTCTGTCGGTAAACAAAATGGAGCGTTTGATGTCTTAATGCATATCCCTGTGCTATTTTATCCATGGTCAATGTAAAAATAGACAATTACTAAATTCTTCTGTTCATTTTTTTGCACACACAGACTACAGTATAACCCCTCCCTTGGGACAACCTTATTGATATTTTTTGTGTGAATTAAACGAGGGACAGTATATGGCTAACCTCTAAAGAGAAAACAAAATATGTAAATTATGTCATAGATATCAGTCAGAGATAGAAGATATATATATATCACTTTTTGTTAATTTGTTCATTCAGTCAGGAATTTTAACCAGCTTCCTTTTACAATTTCCCTTCTGAAAATAATTAATTTAATGGCTTCCAGAAATATTGAAAATTTGTCTAAATTTATTTTTGTGCATTTAAAAAAAAAATCATTTTGCATTTATTTTTTGTAATTGATATCTATGTACTTCGGGCAAGAATAAGTATGGTTAACCTCTAATAAAAGGACAATTTGTTGGCCTCACGTTATGTGGTGTCCACTTAATAGGGGTTCTACTGTAATAAGTATTAGAATATACGGTAGTAGAATTAAACAAGATGTAAATTTGAAATTCAATATAACCACCATTAACTTTCATTATGGTGACATACAAGTTCTCTTTGTGGTAGACATTACATTTTTACAGGTAATATCACAATATTTACAGTATGTCAGATTAATATTAACAAATGATTGTTACCACTAAAAAAAGTATAGCAAATATTGCTAACCTGAAGCTTAGGATCTATAACTGTGATGATTGTTTTAAATTTGTCAACTACTCCCATCAAATCTATTACAATTTTTTCTTTGAGGATCTTGTCATCTGGGTAGAACAGAATCTCACCGATGTCATGTAAGTACTCAAGAAGCAGTTTTCTGTCAGTTATCTTACAACGAGCAAGTAAATCATTAATCTAAAAGGTAAATAAATATCATAATGAAAAATGTAACGAAAAAATAAATGTTGAATAAATACAAACTGGTTTTCTGTTGATGTTATCATTCGTTTCGTTGTTGAAAGGTTGTTTATATAGGATATAATACTTTATCATGCAAGGGTAGATTTGAAATCTGAAATTTTCCCAACCAACAGTAAACTCAAGGTTCACCACTTACTTCAATAATTATTGTTAATTCCTTTTGTTTTGGTACTTGGTACTCTTAAACTAAAATTGCACCGTTCCTGTTTGATAAACATTTGTTGAAGATTCACCATAAACAGTCAATTAACACAGACAGAAAAGCAGGGATTACTGTTATATTACTATCAATAACAAACTTGTATTCCACACAATTTCAAATGTAATGAAACAAGTTTGCTTTTTTTTTCACTTTAATTAACACCATTCAATGCAACACTCAGAAAAACAGGGTTTAATGCTTCAAATGTAATGGATGTTAAACATTAAAAGACACATTCATCAATCGATTTGTTAAAGATATTTATTCTAACCTCAGAAGTTGGTAGATATAGTTTGGCTTTTCGTAACTGTTGTATTTCCAGCAGTACTTGCAGCCATTTGATTGGAAAAGTAAGAATCATCATCTGGACTAATTTTTGTATTTGGAGGATGATTTTAGAAGCACCGCTCTTTTCAAATGGGACACTGTTTTCAATGGTAAAGAGCTCTCCTTGAAACACCATGTCCTCAAATGGTTTTCCTTCCAGGGCTTTCCAAAGTATATTCTCTATTTCCTTTACCTAAAATAAATAACATCATATTTGAATTATACTTATGTCAGGGGAAGATTTAGAGTATGCCTAGCCAACCTCAACCGCAATCCAACCCCTTTTGTAAAGTGCAAAAAGTGTTTCATTTAAGTTATGTTACGCATTTACTTACCTAGTGTACATTGTATAATTATACCAATATAAGAAAACAAATTCAAAATGTGTGCTAAATCATAGATATTTGTATACCCTTTTATTTTTTTTATTATATCCAAATGAAAAATAAAATTAAGTTAAGTTAATTAGTTAATCATAAGCCAGCACAGTACAGTAGTATGCTCATGACATGACGTATTGATTGTTTCCAATGAATTAATGACAATATACAATTTTGTACTGTTTAAAAGGAAATGTGATGACATATGTACCCTTTGTTGTCTTTCTTGTTCAGTTTTACCAAGGCTCTCATAATGTGTACCAATCAGCATTATCTTGTTATTTTGTCCTTTTCTTACGTTTACAAAAACTGAACGAATCCAAAACAGAATGAAGTCAAGATTTGTCATTCGATGTTCATAAACTTTTCCCTAAATAAAAAAAAATGAACAAAATTTACATTTTAAATTTGTAAAGTTCTAGTTTGAAACATTGTGGCAAATTATCTATTATTATTAGCAGCACAAATTTATATAGAAAAACAACACTATCATGGAAGTGGAAATAACAACAATCATATATCAGACATCTGCTATTAACAACACTATCATGGAAGTGGAATTAACAACAATCATATATCAGGCATCTGCTATTAACAACACTATCATGGAAGTGGAAATAACAACAATCATATATCAGGCATCTGCTATTAACAACACTATCATAGAAGTGGAAATAACAACAATCATAATATCAGGCCATCTGCTATTAACAACACTATCATGGAAGTGGAAATAACAACAATCATATATCAGGCATCTGCTATTTGCACAGTTTGTGTTTAGGTAAAGAATAACATGAAGGAAACATTTTATTTATGTACAATTACATAAACATTTAAAATTTGTAAAATGTACTTACAGTTGTTGGATCCAGAACTTTAGCTGGGGCATTAAGACCTTCATTCAGGTTGAATACCACACATACAACAGCATAAGATACCATGAATATCTAGTAAACATAATCTTAATAGTCAATATTACAAACTGTTTATACCCATGTGTCAGTATACTGGCACAACTGATTATTTGATACTTTTGTTTTCCTCACAAAGTGCATGTTCACCTTGGAAACATTTACAATCTTAATAATTGGTTTAATAAATAATGAATGTTTAATATTACATTCTTTCTTTGCTATCCCTCTCTGCTAATAATACATTATATTACATCAATTAATACTATTTTACTTAAAGTCTCCCAAAACTGGACACCCTTCGGCTGGCATAATATGTTTGGGTTTACAGAAATTCTGATATTCCAAATGTATTTTTAAAGGTAAAAAAGAATTTGGAACTTTTGACCTCAATTCTGGTTTTGGTTTAAGGTAATCAGAGACTAGAGTCTAAGTTGACTGTATTCAAATTAAATGAAGAATAAAATAATTTATAATATTGTAATAATAATAATAATAATTGTATTTTATATCTGATACTGACATATTGTACTATATTAGATCCACATTTTTGTAATACCTTGGAGGAAGATTATAGGTTCTTAACTTCAAATCAAGTGAGCAAGCTTTTTGATTTCAGTCCTGATATTGTAACAAGGCCAAAAGACAAAGTATACATTGAAACTAACAGAAGCTCAGAAGAAGGCATGTATATTGAATATTGACGGCAAAACTAATCTCTATTAATAAAAATTAAATACACCAATAAAATTTACCCGTTGTATCACATGGTAAATTGGTTGACCACCAAAGTCCCAGATATTCATAACAAACTTGTTGCTATCCACTTTAGAGTCACCACCTTCTCTTGCAGAGCGAAGTTTGCTTACAAATTTGTTCCTGAACCCTTTAGGAATTTCTGGTTTTTCTTCATACACTGGTTCTGTTGTGATAAAATATATAACACATACAACAACTTGCATTAGGTCTCATATGTGATTAACAACTATAACTTTTTTATTTAAAGAAAAAGTATTTCCAATGCAATATTTAAGTATTCTAAACCTTATCCTTTCCAATCAATAGTTTAGTGATGAGTTTATTTAACCACATTGTACTGCAAGTTGAATAGATTACACAGCAGTGTCATACAATATACAAATATTAGTATTAACTGTCAAAGTAACTTGCAAGATAATATATGTTCATTAGCAGACACTGATGATTATGATTAAATTTCCGCTCCTTATTTAGCACTTTAGTCTTTATTTCTGATATCATTAATATGTATGAACAGCAAAATCAAACACATTTCAAAATAAATATTTACCCTCTTTTTGTGGGCTTGGCATTGAATTTGTTCTTTTTGATGTTTCACCAGATTTGGCTTCCTGTTTTGATGTTGATGCTTCTGTGGGGTTTTTCTCTTTCTCAGGTCTACTTTCTGAAAAATGTGTTAATATAATTAAAGATGCTACCTTGTTATAAATAGCATAATGTATTAACATTCATCATTATGCTTTATAATCAAATTAACTTGGCAAGAACAAAGTTTAGTGTAATGAATCATTTGTTGCCGATTCCAACCTGATCCAATTTGCCATCATTATTATAATATGTGTATCTTTTGCATTCTCTATTTGAATTCAAATGTCACAGAAGTAATCACAGCAAAATGCTGTATAAACCTCTCTTTTATCCACTTCTATATTAAATTTATTTAAAAAAATCTCTTTTGTACCAATTTTATATTGACTGGTATTTTACAGCAGATTACTGAATTGAATTTCATTAAAATCTTTTACCAGATTTTGTTTTCTGCTTTGATGGTCCTGCTCTTGGTGTGTATCCTTTTGTATGGCGTGGACTTTTCAACATTTGTTTAACTGTGACATCAGTGACGGCATCCTGATACATGTCTAAAGCTTTTAAATTAAAAAATGTTAATAAAATCATGTATATATTATTTTATTTCTTACACAGTTACATACTTTGAAACTATTTTTATGATGTTGTTGCAATAATTTAAAAACTAATTTATCCTCAAATTGAATTTAAATAACGTGTATGTTTATATGGTAGTGGTTTTCTCCATGCATTTATGAAATATCAAAGTGTGTGCAAGAACTAGTCACAAATTGTCACGCAAATATTAAACCTAGAGTGTCTTTTAAATTGATTTACAATGACATGATATAAGAACAACAATTATTTGGTAAAAAAAAATAAAAAACAAGTTGTGACATGACAGTGCATGAGTCAGGGGTGAATTTTAAATTTGGAGTGGAGTTGTGGCTTGGTGGTTATGGTGCTTGGCTACCAATTCAAGGGTCCTGGGTTCAAGTCCTGTCATATGTCAGGATTTTTTCTAATGACAAATTACAACTCCACTCCCAAAGACTTGTAATAAGACTTTGTTTATTGTTATGTAGAGCATCTTGTGTATGTTGGTCTTGTGAACAGGATTTCCACCTTTAAGAAGGATAGTGAATTAATTCGCTTATGGATATACTTGGCAATTTTGCAAAATAAATTTAAAAATATAAATAAATCATCTATTTTGGTTGCAGCATGTATCTGAATAAAGTGAATATTTACAAATATCCTGCGTTGTTTCTTTCAACATTTCTTTGTTACTGGCATCTGGTGTACACACCGTTGTTTTTACCATTGCATCTGTTATTATATGCAATGGATTAAACCTATGACAAAATGACATTATATAATTATAAAAGAATGTTTGCATTAATAATAAAACAGAAAATAATTTGATGGTATACTGCAATTACATTGTTTTTACGTTGCATTAAAATCTTATTTTAAACCCTCAACATACCAAGAACACTAAAGGGCCAAATACTTTAAAAACAATTTTAATAGTAAATTTTAATCAACTATATTCTTACTCTTTTACATTGTGATATTTAGATTATTTATATTTAGATTATGAGGATTCCAATAAAAATAAGATATTTAAGCTATTTTGGCTAGCTATGTGTATGGGTGACCGGAATACAAGCTTTACTTTGATGGTCACTCTCATCAATATTTGCTATGTATTTTGATATTATTTTATGGTGAAATAAATTGAAACTATTCAGGAAAAATGTTTCAAATGTCTTATTCTTGTAATTATACAGTAACAACTGTATGTAACAGTGGTTAAATGTAATAGTTGTAATTGATATAAAGTATGCTTACTGTTTTCTTAAAAGAGAATTGATAGTAGAAGTTTTTCCAACATTCTCAAGTCCTACAAAAATAGTTCTTCCTTGATTAAACTCTGTTTGTCCTTCTTCAAGTGCATTTTGAAATGCTTTCACCGCATCAGGTCCTCGTGCCAATATCTCCTCTGGAACATGCACATCTTAAAAACAAAATATAAGGTACAATAATTATTGTATAACTTCCTGATTGTTTGTATACTTCTGGATAGCAATTAATACTCTTTATAAAATTGAACAGTTTAATATGCACTAAGAATGTCTTATGAATACCTCAATCATTACTTGAAATAAATTAAGGTCATAATAGCAGAGTACAAAGATTAAGGTATACTCTATATAGAATAAAATACTTCAGCAATTCGTCACAAAAAACAGATGACTGATTTTCATCAAATGCAACAATTGGTTTGATAAATATGTGGTACTAATAAGGTATATGCCAACACTTAAGCTTATAAGCCGATGCTCACAAATGCGACCAAAATTTAGATTTAGACATTTCTGTATATTCAAAAGTTTTCTCATTTATTATTATAAACCCACAGAATATTGTTACAAAGCCTTTAAGAACCTTATAAATGAGAGAGTTCAGTTATTCTGAAGGCTATCTTACGGTTTTATTTACTTACTTTCAATTTTATCAGCCACATCTTTTTCCTCAGCTTTCCTGAGAGCTGCAACAAGTTCTGAACGCATGGACTTCTTAGTAACCTTACCTGCCCATGCGTTCAACATGTTGTAAGTCCTTTGAGGTGTGCCTTTATCTGGTAGTTCAAATGAATTTATATCTTCTTGTGTCATTCCAAGATTAGCTGCTATTAGTTTCCTTTTATTGTAGGTGTTACTGGCAATGTATAATAATTCTTTGTTTGTAATATCTAAATAAAATAAGATATATATATTATACTGTTTATAAAATATTCTAATAAATCCTAAAATATTAGTATTTTGTTAGTTTGATTGGCACCTACCCTTCTCAATTTCTAGATCTAAATTACCCAAATGTAATTTTGTGAAATGTTATAAAACTTTGTCTATAGTTGTTTTATAATTTGTAATCAAAATAATAGTTCAATCACACTAAACTCCTTTTTATTTCTTAAATGTAAAAGAACATTTAAATCATTTTTCCAGTTTATGTTTTATATATTGTGAGAATATCAAACTTCTCCATAGCAAATAGAACATAAAAGATATCTAATGTTATAGACCCAGATTAATTTTTTAATTCCTTTTTTTATTGGAAACAATAGCCCTATTGAGAGGCATTGAAATTGAAGAATATTCATACCTGACGATGTCATTTCGATGTAAGGTAAAGGTCCACCTAAACAAGTAAAATGAATGTGTATATCAAGCTTTTTAGTACAGAATTACAGATTGGAAATAATGTAGGATATAAAGGGCAAACATGTTTTTAAATTACCTTTGGGACCAACATATATAGATATTTATAACAGAATTAGTAACACACAAAATGGAAGAAGAGATAAAATGCACAACTGAAACCGTTACACATTGCCATGCCATGAAGTACCGTACGCCTTGTGTTAGATAACAAACCTAACGCTGCGAGTCTCAACATACCCTGTGCCAACAGTATTTGAGATGAGCTGCTATTTGAATCAATCAACTTTTTTTATTATAAATCAATTTTTTTATTTGTTTGATTATAGGACTGGCAACATATACTACAGGATAAAAATTGATCATTAACTCTATTTTTAGAAGTTCATTCTTTTATTTGAGGCACAAAGTGTTTTTTAACTTACCATTCAAAATTGCAAGTATTTCTTTTTTCTTCTGTTCACCATGGTATTTATCGCACACATTTTCATTATAGATATCAAATGTGGACTTTCCATTCTGACAACCAAAGTGTTTGTGATTTAAAATAACAATATTAGCAATTCTAGTTATAAGCATAAGTTATGATAAACCCTTCAATTTAAAAATTCAGCCTATTTTCATAATTTGCAAGAATTAAAATACTAAACCAAAAGTAAGCCAAACTAAATAATACTAATAGATAAATATAATAAATAAATCAAATTATGACAGACTAAATAAATATATTTCATAATAGTTATGCAAATTCTAGATATTTCAAATAATTTCAATAACTTTACTATTGGACATATCTTGGAAAAAATATGCCACTGGACTAAATCTACTTCCACTCAGTGCGATTTTATGCATTAATATCACTAAACCCATTTTCCACGATATTTTTGCCAGGGTGCTGGACACGTTAATTCAAAGCACGATGTGAAATCAGCTGAAATGAAATATTTATGGGGTATTTTTTTCCCAAAATAATTTCATAAACCATATAATAACCACAAATGCCATTAGATTTAAACTAATTAAATACATGCTCTGAAAGAATTTGACCCAAAAAATCATTTTTGGTCTAAATCATCTTACTAAAATAGTTCAAAAGTAACCTGCAACTGAAATAAATGTTAATGATGAGCAACTGAGAAGATAAATTTAATATCAAATGATATGTCAACAACTATAATTTAAAGAAATATAGAACAAATACTTATGTAGTTTCAATATTTATATTATATGTATTTAATTATATAACATATACTTCAGTATATAGTTAAATATGAAACTAAAAGTAAAAATAATGGAAGCATGCTGTTTAAATAATTCAATTTAGATTTACAATTTAACAATACAATGTGAATACTGTAATGGAAAAATAAAAATAAATGTTGATAACTATAAATATATACTATATTTATTTTAATATTTCTGTAATTAATCATTCCATCAAACAAATATACTGTACATGTGAGGAGGTGGATGGGCAATAGACTGCTCGAGGGTCAGACAAGAAGAAAATAGCCTGTAATATTTTCAATGATAATTCTCCTGAGGAAGATCAAAGCATATTGATCGAAACGTCGAGAAACTCAACAGTTTTTTTCAGAACTAATATACATGGTGTACCGCAAATTTATATCAACAGATAATAATAAACCTTTTTGTTTCTATTTGTTATATTTTATATAACTTTAAAAAAAAAGAATAGAACTAAACTTTATTATTAAAATAATTGCATTGCAGTACTTAATAACAAACTAACCTTATTTTTCTTGTAAATGTCCATACATCCTTCCTTTATGAAGAACACAAAGGTATTTTTGTGCTCTTCATAAGTAAGCTTTGATCGAGCAATTAAATGCAGAGCATTGTCTCCATTCTTGAAAAAAGTGAGAAAAAAAACAAAGTGCACAAGCTGTACTAATACTGTGAATATTATATTTTGATTGTACATACAACCCTTTAGTAAAAACTCTCCAATTTCATTTACGAAACATGGATGATTTATAAATGATATAATCAAAACCTATTGAATGTTTACCATTACTTATATATCATTTGATTGATTATATTGATTGATTATATTTACTGAATACAAAAAGAGAATATTTATTTAGCAAGATACCTGGTGAGAAAAAACCTTTTCATTTAAAGGACATAGATGCTTTAGTGAAATTTCAATATACTTTGCAAATTGCAGATGATAAAAATGGTATACTTGGATATCAGTTATAATACTTTATGATTGATTCAGCTTAGAATTTTATTCATTATAATGCTATATAAAAGCTTCTTGTCAGCTTTTTAAACTATTTTACATCAAATCTTTTTGAATCAAAAGATAAAATATTTGGTTTTATCTCAATATCTCTATGGTTTTATATACTTTTTGCTTTAAGATTCTATAAATAGGTTGGTGAATTTACAGTGGAATCAATAATACCTTCAATAACATCATGGCACCAGCTAGGTACAGATATAGGAAGCTTGCATAGAGTGTGGTACACAAATAGAATGCACTAATTTAGGCTTAAAGAACATTTAACATTCAGGACTGAATGGTGGTAGCTGATCAACTTGGATTATAATATGGTAAAAAAAAATCCAGATTATTCTGTCCTAGTGATGGAGCGAAAGGGTAGGTGCATCAAATAGTATAATCCTCACAGTATTGTGTAATACCTGCATACACTGTGATATTTACAATACGATGCAATAATACATGCATAATTATATGAAATTACTAGATACTAGAGGGTTCGCTCGCTTCGCTCGCGCACCCTCTAGTGGGTGTACCCGAATGGTCCTCGAAAACATGACCAACGCCTCTGGAAATTGAAGCCCGGGTGACACCTATGCATATGACTGATGAGTAATGTATGTTTATTTTGTGATGTTTCATGGTGGTCCATAAATTAGGTACGCCAAAAATATCACTTCCAGGGTAATATAGCAAATTAGAGTTTTAAAAATGTACGAATAGAGAACAATATAGGCTAATTATTATATTCAGTCTTCTGTCAAATGTGTGTGTGAGATTTGAACCTATTACGTCCCCTGTCAGTAATGATGTATGGACACTTGACAGCAATCGGTGGTTAGGAACGTAAAGGGGAAAAGTTACTCAATAGATTTATTTATTTGTAAACAAAATGTACATTAATTCTCCCTGTAATGATGTAAAAATTTTCAACAATTGGTATTACAACAATTGGTATTAATGCAAATAATATAATTGTAAAGAACAGTATACGTATAATATACATATTATATTATTATATATATTATCTGAACAGGAGGAAACCGTTAATAGGGGTCATCAATCACTGAAACAGTCTCTAACGTGACCGTACCAAGAGACCAAAAGCATAGTTTATCAAAGTGGGTGACAGTGAGCGGGGCTTTAACATTTGTATCACAATATATCATGACAACAGCATCTTGTTAATTTTGGAACAAAATGATCAAATAACAACTTTCGTAGCCTACTTATATTTCGGTCGAAGTAGACACCATTTACAATCATAAATAGAGCAAGCAGCAGAAATAATCGATAAACATTAAAGGTGTTTCCCTGGTAGGCCTGGCCTCCTATAGTAACATTGAATCGTACCTAAATTTGATAAAATGATTAATAAATAGCATAAATAATTAGTTAAATTACTAAAACAAATTGTATTTCACGTAAAGTAAAGGCCTTTATAATTGATATTTGAATATCTAAAACAAATAAATTGTAGTTCACGATTCAGTTGAATCACTAAAATCACATTTTAGTTCACATAAAAGTAAAGGCCTTCAATAAAAGTTAAATTACTAAAACAAATTGTAGTTCACATAAAGTAAATGCCTTTAATCAATATAATTGATTAGTTGAATATCTAAAATAAATTAATTTCAGTAGTTCACAATACGTTGAACCACTAAAATATTTTTTTATTTAATATTGAATGGTGCCACCAACGGCCATTTTGCCGGAAGTGACGGACCCGGAAGCCAGTTGAACAACAGCGCGAGTGTGTGAAAATAACCATGTGATATCCACAAATTTCGATAGGTAACGCTAAATTTTGTCGTTGTAAAAGACAAAAGTGGAACAATAGCGTAGTACTGAAAACTAATGTTATCAAATCTACGTTTCGCGGTACATCTAAGATAAATAAGGTAGGTATCCAAGGCGGAGATTTATACCAAAGGTTTTGCATTGTGCTCGCCTATGTCAGAATTAACCATAATTTATATATAGATACTGTGTATACAACTTACTTTGTTTTGTTGGTTCACATTAGAACCAGCATCAACTAATGTCATACAGCATGCAGTTTGACCATTGGCTGCAGCCTCCAATAGTGGTGAATTTCCATACTAAAAAAATAGATTATAATATGTCATACAACAAACCTCTTTAGCAATGCACAGTAGAAGCATGACCATTAATAATTGTGGTGTAATTAAAAATATTTTTCAGTATATATTGTTAGATTATTTAATTCAATCATGATCATAATAAAAAGTTTACACAGTGAAGATATACTATTGAATATTTTGAATGTTAAATGTTCTTTAGGCCTATATTTATTATTTTTTCAAAAATAAACATCAATATTTTAATGTTTATTGTGCAAAAATGATGTTTTTCACCGCTATTATATTGTAACTATCTATATATTTCGGTATTAATATGTTATAAGTAGTAGTATAAATAATCAAAACACATGACCATTGTAAAACTTTTGATGAAGTTTTATAAATTGCACTAAATGAATCAATGGTTAAAAATGTCTAATAATGGCATTTCAACTAAGTATCAAATAGGCTGTGTACATCATAAGTTAACAGTGTTTAGTCTCATTAAGCTTTATAGCTCCATGATTTGGTAAACTGCAATTGTATTTTAAGAACAGCACTTAAAGATGTATTGTCCTCCCAAAAACATGAAAAGTGAAGATTAATTAAATCAGACTTTGAATAGGTTATTTTTTAGTTTTAATAAAGTTAATCACTTCCGTAGAAAAATGAAAGAAAAAAAATTAATGTTTTCACTTATAAAATGAGATAATAAATGGTTAAATTCAACCACAAACCCATTGGCTGGCAGCCAATTTGACTATTTTTTTCTTTAAATTAGAGTTTTTCAGGTAAATACATTTTCTTTCGATCTAATTTTTTTTTGGTCAAAGTGGATAACTATTATGTGACATTAAAATGGTATATTCAACAAAAAAATGTTTAATAATTATTTTTTCAGGGGGACAATACATCTTTAAAATTAATGTAATATAATATAAATACAATTGAAAGATTTTAATGTAAATGATTTTAATTAAGATAATTTACATTGGCAAATCTCACTCTAAATACATTTAACCATTTCACATTAAACATCTGTGTGGTAAAAGACCTACTTGACAAACAATAAATTATATGGAAACATTTAATATTAAAAACTCATTATAATCCAGCAATTGAGCAGAGAAATATTATTGAGAAAGGTTTTCATTTAATTTTCTCCCTGTCACCTTATTCAAGCTGTGACAATTGTATTTATCATGGCTCTGCACAACCATGAACAAACATCAGAATGGTTGTCAATATTATAATTATTTATAAAGGACAATATAAAAATGATCTGATCCCATCATAATGCACTTTTATATGATCTAGTGAACTTAAGTAGAATAATATAGGTGGTATCTGAGCAGTCTTGTGTTGGAAGGCATTAGATAATAAGACACAAAAAGGTGCACAATACAAGGGTGTCTTTATCTGCGATTGACAGGCTGCACTATCATAGATGGGTAGATGTTATTGTGTATTAAATAGTTTAAAAAAGAGATGATAGCATTCGGTTTATTCTATTAAAAAAAAAGTGGTAGGTTATATAGGTTATACGATAATGTTACTATTGTAGTTTTAATGGAATGAAACTATGTTATGGAATGAATCTACAAAGGCATGTATTATGCGCTGTTTAAACACTGTATTCATGTTGGATAAGGTATTCAGATTAAGGTGTATGTATATTCAGATGGGTAGTGTAAATCAAATATTATTTTTTTTTAAGCAATTTAATAATTATAGAAACTACTAATTCATTTTGTTTCAGTTTTATTTAGAAATATATGTTTGATGTTCTTCTGAATTCAGTTTTGTGAGCATAAAATAATATCATGACTTGTTTTTGTATGCAATGTGTGACAATGCTCTATTAACACACATACCCAATTAATGAAAAGGGAGTTGCAAACTACAGAAAGCCACTAATCTCTTCTCTGTATTGACATCATGCTCTTATACTCTTTCATGGTTTTATACTTTATGCACTTTGTCATTCTCTTATACACGATGTTAAACCAGCACTTTTGTTCATTCATTCAATGACATGATTAATCCTCCTTTTTTTGTCATTGTTGTATATCGTTATCCATATAACATTAAAATAAAGACCAAAAATCATTCATTCACAACAAGACACAATTCAAAACGCAATATTTGTTATTGTTCTAAATATTGCATCTTTATAATCTGTTTAAATTGTTATTATCCAATGTAATTCTCCCCTTTTCTTTCTTTTTATCCATGTATAATAATGTGTATATAAAACATTAAAAACAGCTGTAATTATTTAAAAAAAGCATTATATAATATAAACATTAAAAAGGCGTTAGCATTATAGGAATGCTAAATTTTTGAAGTCATTGATAATCAACTTAAATAGTATCCAGAAGTTTTTGCACACTGGCTGAATATTTAATTCAGATGGTATCATATATCATGTATAGTATAGAGTCGGGGCCTGTCATCACAATCACCATGGATATGTGACTTAGTAACACATATTATTTTCCTTTTTAGTATATATATTATTTTAACTTTGAAAGAATCAAATGGAGCTCAGGAGGCCATGCTTTATTTATACTACAAATAAAAGGATTTTATCTCTGTCCACAGCTTTTACACTATTACAGACTGACACGTCTCAAACTTTTGTGATTCATTTAAAAATAAAAGATAGAACCTTGATAATATAAGTTATAATATAATAATAAAATCATTTTTGTAATAGAGCTTGTTCATAAACATAATGTGTGCATAAAACATATGCAAAATAAAATCTAAAAATGACCACAAAAGATACAACAGGAAAAATGTATTAATAGATTAATACAATTTAAAGAAGTTAATAATAACACATACATGTAAATATTTTTTTTCATACTCTAAGAGTTGTAAAATAATTCTGCAATATCGTGGATGAATAAATGATTTGATTTGTTTTCTTAATAGTTAATAGTAATTTATAAATTCATTTCATTTCAAGTAACATTTATTATTCTTTAAAATAAAACGTTAACATTTGACAAAAATAAATAATTGAAATAAATAATAAATATACTTCTGCTTAAAAAAAAAAAACTTTTATCAAATTTTTAAAAAATTCTAAAAAGAAGAGGCTAAAGCCCTAGAAGTTATACATCAATTGGATTACTCCAAATTGACACTTGTGTTAGGCAAGCCAAGTACAATAAATGTAAAAAATTGTGTGTAATGAAAACAAAAAGAACAAAAAGACAGAACAAAACACACACAAACAAAAAAACAAACAAACAGGAAGCATAAAGACAATAAATGGTAATTATTGTAATTTAGTATAGCCATGGGGCAGAGGAGATGAAAAACGGCCAACAATAATCATTTAAAATATACAGTAACTAGAAATTGCGAGACGCCGTTAGCGCCTGTTGAAAAATACAATAACAAAGCTATAAAACCTAAACTACACTAATTGTTAAGAGCCATTGTCTGTAAGAATCAAAGAAATATAAAAAATAGTGGCAGACTCAAAAAAATGGATTTCTTTTAAATTTTGCACATGATTATATATGTGTTGAGAGAAATCAAATATGAAGTATTTTTTATTTCACACATGTATTTCCATGGCAACAGCCAAATGTGAGTTTATGCGGTTTGTTAGTTTGTTTTTTTTACGAAAGAGGCAGAATATTATATTTTTACAAATTTATATCTATTTTTTATAATGGAAAAAAGGGATTTTATATATTTAAACACATTACAGCCTCTAATAATGTACCTATTATCATGATGGATTATTTATACTTTATATCACATGATCTCCTAGTTTTTTTCCACAGCATTACTTGCGTGGATATCACAATGCATTGCATATTTTGAACTATCATTCGCGTATACGAAAGATGATACCTGTAGTACTTTCACTTTCCAAAAATTAAGAGCGTATCAAAAGGGCTGGTTTGGGATTCATCTGAATCTTTTTTTTTTTTTTTGGTCTTTTGTGAGTTCATCCCACTTTTATTATCATACTCTGTTATAAATATTATATTTTTTAAGCATATTTTTTCCTTTCGTTTAAATGTTACAATGTTAAAAGTAATAAAAACATTGCATTCGTTATTTTACATAATAATTTTTAATTTATAATAAAATAATTAACAAAATGCCAATAAAAGACGATAAAAATTGATTAAAAACGTACTTTTGACAGTTGTCATTATTCTATAAAGCTTGTGTTCATGTTCGGGTAGAGAGGCTATAAACTCAGGGGAGGAATATAAAATACCCTCCCTTTTCACCAAGACAAAAATGAATGAGATGAGTAAGAAGAATGCAAAAGTTTGAAAAATAAGGTATTTAGAATGGATAGCATGGAATGATCTATTTAATGAAAACCGTAAGGTTAGAGTCCATACACTGTGCAAGTCCAAAATAGTATTTTGGCTCTGTGTGTATGTGAGACGCTTCATCCCCGGATGTAAAACTTCGAAACCGGAACAGTTTGCTTGATATGCAGATTTTTCTTAACCTTTAGAACACTTGGGTTTTTATGGTATTTTTCAACTTCGATTGGATAGCAAATCTTTTTCATCCTCGTCGTATTACGGAGGAGCATAGATATATGTTTATAACTATCAAAACGTACTAAAAAAGTCTAACAGTTTTTCTTTTACGTTAGCCCATTTTTGTTCAGCTTTGATAAAGTTACATGCGTTTTCATATTTGATTAAATTGGAAAGTTCCGTTTTGTATACGTTCCATATTGTTTGTGAAACATTTTCTTCCTTTAATAAAATATTATAGGTAAAACATGACTTATTAATACAAAAATAGAAAATAGAAATAAGTTCATTTATGAGTTTGCAGTTAGTATTCCCTGTAACAATGTTTTATATCCAACTGGAAAATTGATGGCATGTTTCGTTTGCAGGGAAACACGTTACAATCATTAAATCAAACTTTCTCCAGACTGGTTGGATTGTTTTACAAAGAAATATCATATGTTTTTCATTTTCTATTTCAGTTTTACCTTTTTTGCAAAGGTGAGTTTCCACTATCTTCCATAATTTCAGCTTTACACTACATGCTAGTATTCTGTGCAACAGCTTGAAATTAAATCATCATTTAATTCATCTGAATCTTATCAACATTTTTCATTTTTCCCTTTCATCCGCCGCCACCCACCGCTTCCCCCACTGCCAATGGGGAGGAGGAGCCGGTTTGATCCTCTCTGAATCCATCTGGCCTCCACATCGTACCGATGTGTGAAGTTTATGAGCCAATAAACGTCATCCATGAAGATTCTTTAAATTCGAAGTCATCTCCCAAAATGTTGGGTATTCTAAAGTTATAAGTATTTTCCCGTTTTTCCATTCACATTTCACTAAATAAAAGTGTGATGTAAGATTCGCGACAACACGACATATTACCCAATTCTCCTTTTTATAAGACGTGACATATTAAATACATTCTAATATAAAGTTTTTTGGTGGAGAGTAGTCCTACAATGATAAATATCATTAGACATTTTATACAAAAAAGCATCTCATAAATGATCGGTTCACCTCCACGACCTGAAAGTTCTCATTTGGGACGAGAAAGTAAAGCCCAGAACAAAAGTTTTATATGCATTTTCAAATATTTTTCGTTATTCGAGTACAACTGTTTATTTTGGTCAGAAGAAAAGATTGATGCATTTAAACAATATTTAACAAGGCCATATACATGGCTGCAGTTGTGTGCTAAAATTTGAGTTAGTGTTTACCAACCGACCGACTGACCATCTGACCGACCGACATAGTTAGCTGTAGAGTCGCGTTGCACACGCCTACTAAAAAGGTTTGGGAGAATTAACACATTAGTTTAATTCAACCTAAACCCCATTGACTGGCAGCCAATTTGACTATTTTTTGCTTTAAATTACTTTAAAATGACTTACTCAACAAAGAACTGTTTAAGAATTATTTATTCAGGAAGACAATATATCTTTCAGAGAAAATCAGTTTTGTGTTCCGATAGTCATCATCGGTCGGTGGGTTACGATAGCTGTGTAAAATAATAACACAGTGTTCTCTCGAAAATTAGAATACTATATCCGTCAGACGTCTTCTAACTTTATATAAAAAATCTTCGGGGGAGGATTACATTTCCTAAAACACGAAATTGTCTCACACATTATACGATATGGATGTCAATAGACAATTCAAAGAAAATTTAACAAAAATGAGAAAATATTTCAGACGACTTTATTCATTTCATCTTTATATATCATATACGCGAAATGGATTGTCATTTAAATGATTCTTACTCTAATTAACATTTATTATAATCGCGAATGACAGTTCAAAATATGCAATGCATTGTGATATTCACGCAAGTAATGCAGTAAAAAAAAAGAGAATGTCCCGAATAAAACCAGATAACTAGGAGATCATTACGTGTTAGCAGATATTCAATATGCAGATAATCCATCATGATGGTATACTGGAGGTTGTAATGTGTTTAAATATATAAAATCCTTATTTTCCATGATAAAAATTAGAAATAAATTATAAAAGTATATTCTGCCACTTGCGTTTAAAAAAAAGAGGCAATAAACTAACAAACCGCATCAGGTTTCGTATTATAATCTTATATTTAATTTATTGAGGTACAGTTAAAATTGTTCGATAAAAATATGACGGGTGAGGGCGCACTTTATTATATGGAATATTGTATTTGAACATTTTTAAACATATATCTGTAAATATTTTAGTTGATACTTTGGTTTTCTTTATATGTTATGTATTTTATTATATAATTTATTGTAAACTATACTTAAATTATTGTAGCCCTGTTAATGTCGTAGGTTTTATAGCTTTGTTATTGTATTTTTCAACTGGCGGTAACGGCATCTCGTAATGTCAGTCACGCTTCGTACGCATTTGCTGTACACAATAATATGACATGAGGCGGTTATAAATTGGGTATAAAAAAGTCTAATTTTCTCAAGACGCAACATCAAGAAATGTTATTACCGATATACATAGCACCTACGGATGAAATTTTGTTATGGTAAGTTCTTATACCATGGTGAGGGTGATTTTTGACCAGACTAATATCACAAATAAAAATTTGAAGTTGTATAAAAACACAAGAAACTTTTTATTACATATATGTAGTCATAAATATATATTTATTTAGTCATAATAAATATAATTATAGAAAATAGAATATCGCAAATGAATAAGCAACAATGGTAATTAATCATTCAATATATCTGAAGAAAGAACAATGATTAATTTTAAAATGTTGAGCGGTGTTTTTTGTAAGAAATATTTCTTGTTTAATGTAACTTAAAATATGAAATCAAAAGAGCAATGGATTAGAATGTTACAAACTGTGTAGATCTACTCTCCTTGAATTGTACAATAGAAATGAGTTCTGTATTTTAGCAGTAAGTAGCTGAATGAACTTAATGATCCACACGGTGAATACAGGCATACTGCAATTATACTGATTTTACATGTGTGACAATCATGATTACAATGTTGTTGTGATGACTAAAACCTATCTAGAAGAACCTTGTGAATTCATTTTGAGAAGAGTTAACAAGCTAGATAAGATAGATAAGGGTTAAGATACTTCAGTTCAGTAGAATAAATAATACACCTATAAGGTTGTATCAATGATTATAGGTCTATGCCCCTGAAAATTAAAAATCAAGAACATTTAACTGATACATTTAATCAACTGCAGGTGGTGCCAACTTTACCACCATTCACCTGATATTAAGCACCAAAATGGCAAAATGTATGTACTGTAAGCTAAAAAGGAAGAAGAGCAACATTTTAGGTTCAAGTAGTAATTAGTGGTTCAGTCTATAATACTACACTATATTATTTAGTAGCAACTTCAATAGCAATGCCTCTATTAAAACAAAAACCATCTCTGACGACCCAAATAGTTCGATGTAGCCTGCCATACAGTATTGCCTTAAATTTTTTTAAATTGCCAGTTTGACTGTCCGATGCACTCAGTCTGTAGGCTCAAACAGTCACAGGTTGTCTAATTAATAAGTAGTTTATTGCACTTGTTTATCAAAAAAGAGAAACAGAAATATTGCTTATTAAATTAAATAAATTCAAGAATCAATATGAAACAATGTTAAATGATTAAGGCACAATTTATAAATTATTCAAAACGACAGAAACACATCCAAACGTGTTATATGGCAATCCGCTGAAATGCATTTGAGAAAGGCTGGTTGGAAGCTGGCCGTTTGAGACTGTATATTCCGTTTGGTAGTTGACTGTATGGCTGACTGCAGTACATACATTATGATCGCGATATAAATAAAATTAATTTTATTTATTTATTTAAAAATTGGTATCAAATATACAAATATTTTGTTCACGTAATCCTGGGGATTCTCCACCACAACAACATCCCCGGATTACATGAACAATGCTTTGTATTTTGATATCAATTTTTACAGTTTGTGATTAATTAAATTTATTTAATTCAAATCGCGAAATCAAATTCAATGTGTTCAATACTGGCCATTACTCAAGCTTCCAAGAGACGGTACTGTGTCGAGCGCATGTTTTCTCGCTCAACTACAGCCATTTTTTTTAAATGGTGGGAAATCCAAGAATTACGTGAACAAAATGTTTGTATATTTTGATATCGAATTTTAAATAAATTCAAATCGCGAACATGATGTGCATACTGTAAAAAAGAAAGCCAAATGAAGGTAAGTTATTATGATACAAGATGCATTTTTGGATTAAAAAACAGTTATAGGACAAGCCAATTGTCTGCAGATAACAACAAGCAAAAGCAAAGCTGTGATATTATTGTGTTAGTTAGTGATTAGGGGGACCTATTTGGCTGTATAATTGTGCCATTTCTTATAAAGTATCATGCATCATGTTAATAAGTTACAATACAAATCCGAGTGAATATTCCACTTGTTTTGTACATGGATGATGCTTTATTGTCTGAAAGAATTACTAAAAAGAAAGTCCAAATGTTTACCAATTCTATTTGCGAATAAGGACCATGGGTTACTCCTTAGGCCAGCTACTTCAAAAACATGATTCATACGTCAATGTTTATTAAGCAAAGGGAAACTGTCTGAATACTTCCACTATCGTAATAAGGTTAACCGTATAGGCTAAATCTCTTTGCAATTTCTACCCCAGAAATGTTGATCAGCTTTTCCAAAGTGACAAGTGTTCCATGGTGACGTCGTACCAAACACCTATCAACCTTGATGGTGCTCACTCATCGTTTAAAAATATTTTTCGAGATCTTTTTCAACTTTCGTAAGTCCTTGATTGTGTGTCAATAATGTTGAAATTGTCTTTGCTGCATTGATTTAGGCAATTCCTATTGTTGATAATATGTTTGTATTTATGTGAATTTTTATCCCTACCCATATGTTCTTGAATACTTGTCTTTAGATAGACGATCAAAAGGAATGAATAAATTAGATAATATTAGTGCTAGTGGCGAACCCATACTTACACCATAGATTTGTTGATAATATGTATTATCATTGTAAACGAAATGAGTGGTTGAATTAATTTGCTTAAATGCTTTGTTATAGTATAGTTATATGTTCCGATTGAAGAGATGATTGGTCTTGTTTTTGGTGATCCATCACTATCAAAGTCCATGTGAGTTTTGGTAAACCATAATAATCTTGCGGGTGCGAACATTTTGGGTAGATATCTTTTTAGGTCGCTTCATCTAACTCGCCTGTTTTGTACTAGTTTCGTAAGAATTGTTGTAAAGATCCCTCTCTTTTGATTCTAAAGTCTAATACATGGAGTTTTGTAAATTTTGTTGGGTCGTCAATAATTCTGTTAATACAAGCGTTGTACATTGCTCGATAATCATAATGTTAACTTTGGCGCCTTTATTCGTTCTAATTATAATAATATCTTTGTTTTTCTTTAAACCAATTGAGGTCTTAATCGTGTCCATGTCCTTTCTTGATGGTTTGTAGGTATTATTAAACATGTGTGTGCAATCTTCTGCCTTGTTGTTATCAATAATTTCTTGTAGCATTTTATAACTGATCAATTTAAACCAAGCAAATTACTGTTTTGTTTTAAGATAGTAGGCCTATTGTACATTGTATTGTATATTGTATGGACAAAAAAATGCATTTTGAAAAACAATTGTTTTTTTCCTGCCAAATTGCAGGCCATATTGGATTCTGTCATGACGATGTCATTGTATTGACTTGATTCATCAACTACTATGAGATGTAAAAAGTAAACCTCTGCTAATTTTAATCATCATAACACAACTCCAAGTAACAAACCGTGAATTGGTTTTCCATATCTCCTATATATAGGAGTGAGTGAGTGGACATTTGTATATTGTAAACAATGTACTACTACAGTAATGGATTTCATATGAAAAAAACAAAAAACATGCAGTGCAACCTACTACTACAAGAAATACTTTGCCTCATCAACGACCAAATAACCTACAATTCAAATACTAAATAGAAATGTTATAGTTGATATCATGTAAAAAGTCAAGAAAAATATGCATTATGCCTGCAGAAATGCAGTGCAACCTACTACATAAGACCGAAAAATTTGTACAATTCAAATACTAAAATGGTGCTATCCTGTACATAAATGCACAAGTCAGATTTAATAATTTAACAAATTTATAAAAAAAGAGAAAGCAGGTACCAATCCTCTGGTCATGTTGATATCTTTACCCCAACCCCATCATTCATAGACACAGTATCATGAATGCTGATAATACTATCGATTGACAGTAAGTAAATTTATGTGAACCAAAAGATTATTTCTTAATAGGTGTTACTGCCGAAATTTGAGCATGTGCATTTTGAATGTCTTTGTCTTTGTGGTCTTTCTTCATTTCAACTAATGAAACATAGAAACCAGAAGGATTGATTGATAGGAATGAAGGTATGGAAATATAATGTTATAATAGTGAGCAATTGCTATCACAAATAGCTAATGAGCAAGCAAAAAGAAAGAGTTTTGATCCAAAAGAAAAACTTGATTCGATCTTTGATGTTTAATTTGAGCATGCGCCAAATATTTACCGTAGACAATTTTTAAGCTTTCCTTTTTAATAGCAAAACTGGCATTCTTATTTTGTTTTAATTTACCAAAATTATACCCACAGTGACAAATTTGTTGCCAACATGAAAAGCATTCAATAATATTATAATCGTTATAAAAAATTGTATTAAAATTAGCATTAGCAAACAAGTTTGAAGAAGATTGATTATACAGGATATTCTGAGACAGATACATGCAGGAGCTGCATTAGTTGTAGTTGTCATACCAACAAGAAACTTCAAAACCAAAGTGATTTTAATAACCAAATTACAGTAATCCACCTAATGACTGCTAGATTAACTTAAGATATTTAATAGCCTCAAAAATAGCATTTTAAACTTGTTTAATTTTTTTCCGTCTATGTTCACTTGCCTGCACTATCTTGATGTTGAATAATTAGACAATTGAATAAAATTCAAAATATGTATTAGGTATGGTTAGGTATTAACAAGTAGCCTCTATACCGTAATAAAATAATTACATTCTTTAGGAATGCATTTTGTGCAATTCTGTTTGAGGAACAAGCATTTTAATCTAAAATGAATAAGTACAACATTTAGGATTCTGATCATGAATGCGATTACAAAAATTAATTTATGACTTACATTATTTTGTTGGTCCACTGCTGCTGCCATGTCTACCAATGTTTGGCAGACATCGACGTGACCATTTGCTGCAGCCCAATGCAATGCTGTATTGCCAATCTATTTAACATTTAAAAAATAAATATATGTTAGAAAAATGCACATTTTTGTTAATAAAAAAAAACCAAAACAACAAGAATCTTTTTACAATAATATATCACAGTTGAATAAAAGTATATCTGAAACTAGTAAATGTACTTGCCCAAGGGCAAGTTTAAATTATAGTTTAAAACACAGTACAATTGCAATCAAGTAAAGTTTGATACCTCATTAATACCCCATGCTCTCCCCAATTGTGGCCATTTTTATTCACCATATGTATGGATGCATGCAATAACAAAAAACAGACAAATTCATACAAAAAGTGGGGAATTTCCACAAAATTGACCACACAATTGGATCGAAGATGTTGGATAATGTTGAAACTACATATAACATTCCTAGTACAATTGGGTCATTTTGATACCCTGTATAGATGCATACAATGGGAAAAATGTATAATTATAAACAAACTCATTAGGCCTATAATAAAGATGTTATGGTTATATGGTATTAAAGTCCCTTTGAACATGATGCATTTGAGGAATGTGAACAATTCAGATAAAATTAACAAGGCCATATAGATGGCTGCAGTCGCGTGCTCATTAGTGTTTACCGACCGACCGACCAACCTACCAACTGACCGAAATTACTGAACATGTTTAAAAATGTTGAAATGTTTAAAAACATTTATATTTTTTTAATTTACACGTGCGTAGCCTGTCACTTTTGACGTGCTCGTATAACGTAATTTCGAGTTAAAAAGTCAAGAAAACAGAAATCGGTCAAAAAGAGTGAGCAATATCATTTAACGCGCAGTGCGCGCGCAAAAATCTGCGCACTCATGGCAAATTTGTAAACGCTTAAAATTGCCTGAAACGTACTCTTATTTCATCGAAAATAAATTTTTAAAATGTTAAGCGTGCGTACGCATGCGTTACATGCGCTACGCACGTAATTGTATTGCCATATTATGATTTATGCCCTGAAATTTATGAGTACCAAATTTTATTTAATTGTGATTCATGGTTGTGAAGATATGATTACAAACGTGATTTCGTTAAATCGTGCGTAGACCGCATAATTTTTTTTTTATTGCGCACCGCGAAAACATAACCATATCGATTCCTGGCCATAAGGAATATACTGTGAAAAATTGACTTAGCTAGATTAAACTGATATCAAGATAAGGTCAGAAAGCGATAAAACGCATAGTGATACCGGACCGACAGACAGACCGACAGACAGACCGACCGACCGACATAGTGAACTATAGCGTCGCGTCCACGTGACTAAAAAGGAGTACTAGAAGAGCAAATGTTAAAATTAGTTGTATCAAGTTAGAAAATGAAATTGAAAAAGTTGCCAAACAATTATATAGAGGGTACAAACCATCAGATAGAAGGCCTGACATTTAGAAAAAAATCTGGGTATCAGCATCTTTTTCATTTGCAATGCAATTATTGTTTTAAGAAATCTTTAGTATTAATTCAAATATTTAAATGTTAACATAATGAAGAATCAAGTTCAACTAGACATGAAACTCGTCACTTTGACGAGTTAGTTATCCGCACCACGACAAACGCCACGTGCACGTCGGAATATTGCACACAGATAAAGATTATGGCATTATGACAAGAACTGAAGAATATGATATGCTGTTAGTGCTGAATTCTGTCAATTTTGTGTCATATAGTATATACATGCAAACAGTATAATCTGTATACATATTACATACAGTGTAGAATAGGTGAAATCACAGGACCTGCCAGTTATTCCAATTTTTAACATGGTGACGGTATCAAAATGAAACACTTAGATAGCAATTTCAGAAGGAAATTATCTCAGGAAAAACATATTAACGTGTAGAAGAAATTTGAATACGTAAAATATAGATGCGCACCCTTTTAAATGTGATGAACTATTACGCAAAATATGAAAATACGACTTTTTTTATTCAACTGGCCATAGGATGACGTCACAACATCCGATTGGCAAAATGTTTACATGAATTCGCATCTACAATCCAATAGCTTCCAGAAAACGTTTTAATCGTGATTATCACATTTTATTCTTACGAGCTATTACAGATTAAAATTTACTGTAAAGATGAAATTAATGACCCACGTAATTAAAATTTTTAGGCATGATGACGTCATAAAAATTAAAATATTTTTATCTCATGCTAAAGAAAGTTGATTGACCTACACAATATATAAATGTAGGAGAAAAAGGAATACTGTTAAGCGTGATGCGCTCCATTGAATGTGATGAGCAATAACGAAAGAGACAAAAATCCTACATTTTACATTCGTGTGGCCATACGATGACGTCAAAATGTTTTTTTAGCCTTATCAATGCATGATCCGATATCTACAACTCATCAACTTCTAGATTTTGTAATAAAAATAAATGGTTCACGGTTTACTTTAGAAACTATGACTGTTTAAAAAAAGACATTATTTTGACGATTTTTAAAGCTTTTTCATAAAAAACGCGCACGAATTGTCTAATTCAACGTGTTCGTGTGGCGTTATTTAAACTGGAAAAGGTCTAAATTGTTTTTAAAATTACTAGGAAAGGCTTGAAAAATATAATTCAAGAGAAAAAAATATGTTTTTAACACTACGTGCGCACCGCGTGCGTAAAAAATTGCGCGCCCGTGGGAATTTTTGACATGCTCAAAATGACAAGAAACGCATAAAAAGTTGATTAGAAATTAATTTTGCGCATTTTGAAATTTTAAATGCGCGTGCGCGCGTAACTTCTTGTGAAACATGCCATTTTTAATCCGTAGAAAGTTTGCCCCTGATATGACTTAAATTTTGTCAAAGTGTCAATACTAAATGACTTTTGGTTTTTAATCTATGATCAATCATTGAAATTCATAAGTCACGTTGCGCAACTATGACGTCATTCAAAAATAGGAGGTGCACAACTTCACGTAAATGCCCATATGTTGTCAAAGTTATGAAATGTTATGTTTACACATTTTGGAGAAACGCGATCCACAAAAAGGAAGGATGGAAAGAAGCATAATACAGAAAAAAAATATTGATCTCATACAATAACAAGGAGTTATCCGCTCTACCAAGCGGATAACTAATAACTTTGTCACCTAGACTAAAAGCAGGTCACATATACTACCCTACTTTTAATTTCCAGCCCTATGTGAGTATGATCATACTGATGCAGCCATACTACTGTACCCACTGCACCACAAAATATAAACAGTGTGTATATTTGAATGATTTCCAGCCCTATAAGTGATTATGACCATACTGCTGTAGTATAGGACTACCACTGTACCTACTACACCACATAAAATATAAACAGTGATTATGACCTACTGCTGTAGCTATAGGCCTACCCCTGTACGTACTACACCACACAAAATATAAACAGTGTGTATGATCATTCTGCTGTTACGCATACTGTAATAATCTTAAGTTAATGAAGCCTAGTGTATAGCTACAAATGAATATCAATATATTATCTACAATTGTAACTCAAAGTATTGATATGGATTGGCATGGTAAGGTCCTGGTCAAATTAATTTACACAATTATTATTTAAAGAATATTTTAAGGCACTGTGATCAATAACTATTTAAAAGAGTACCCATGGGACTACAGAGGTGATTACTGAGTAATAATTGCATGTAATAAGTTTGTTTGTCCCAACATTTAGTCTGTCCATTTGTCTGTAGTCTATCCAATTTTTTTGTAAATTAAATCAAGCAAATTGACCAATCACAATGTGATGGATTATCCGAACTGTTGCTTGTTATTGGTCAACTCACTTGCATAGCGCCTACATTGTGTTGACAACCAAAGCTTTAGTAAACCAAGTTTTATTTCTGGTTGACTTACTACTGTATGTTTAATAGGCTTTATAACAGTTTTATGTATCATCATCTACATCAAAGCAAAGAACTTATAACACAAGAATCTCCTGTTCTTCAATTTGTATTCAAAACACAATATCGGAAGTACAGGGTTAAAAGGTCAAACTGGGTGACGCCATTTCACAGCATGGAGCAGCGCCCCCTCCAAACTAGGAAGTCAAAACTATTAATTCCTATAGAGGGCTCAGTCAATTACTCTATCCCCCCTATAGTATTAGCAGATCCTCTCTATGATTTTGACTTTCTAATTTGATGAGGGCGTGCTACTCCATGGCTCACAATGGTGCCACCCATTAGCTCAATTCTATCCCACAATGCCTTTCGAAATTGTTACGCGCTTCGGACGAAGTGTTATAAGTTCTTTGATCAAAGGTACAATAGTATAGAAATATACCAATTTATTTGTATTTTAGTTATTGGGGCATTCCACAGTATTTTTTTGTTACGGATGGGACATTTTTGAGAATATAACTAGACATATCTTAGAAATAAAAAAGAATACAAGATTCAAAGTAGAATAAATGTATACATATATGGCCAATGTTTATTATGAAAGTCAAAAAAGGAAAAAAGACTGTACAAAAAAAATTTTATTATGAAAATTGTATGCGTCGCGGATGGGACGGCAAATGGACATGACTTTTGAGAAGGTTTACGCATTGTAATATTTCTCCTCATTTAAAAGAGATTTTAAAATTTGTTTTGTATTATTATGTTGCCAGATAGTTGTTTTAGATAACTGAATGTTAATTATAAAAATTGAACTGCATTTCTAACGTCGCGGACAGGACAACTTATGTCCACGTTTAAAAATTGTATAATTTTGCTATTAAAAAAATTTAAAAATAAGTTTTTTACATCAATGTAATCTTTTATTTACAAATAAAAATATAATTCAACCTTTGAAACACTGTTTAAAAGTTTATGTCAAGTGAAAATATTAAAATTCATAAATATGAAATATTATTTATAAAATTAATTATTCGAAGAGTTATAACGAGAAGCAATATTGTAAAATGTTATCAAAATATTTATTTACACTAATATAAAAGTTATGCTTGGCATATTAAACAAGACTTTAACAAATTTAAGGCGAATCTTTAAAAATTGGCGTTGGTGTTTGACGTCTGAATTTGTTAGTGGATCCAAGTTGCATCTGAAATTTTCTTCTATCCTTGCTTGGATTTAATAACTGTAGGCCTACTTCTATTAAAATTCAATCTTAATTATTTAGTATCTGATTTATAAAAGGTTCTTGGTTGCAAATTCACCAAAGAATGAAATCTACAAAGCGATGACCGCACCCAATTCTCCCATTCATACTGGTCATGTTGTTTTGGATTTAGGTATTGTTCTTTTGTGGATTGTTATTTTAAATACAGACCACAATGTTTTGTGATTAATAAACAACAGTTAACACCTTTGTACAGTACTTCTCAGCCTACAGTACAAAAACACTTTAAATTCTTACAATATTGTCATCACAATCATAAAAAAAATGTCCCATCCGTAACATTTAATAAATTTTGATAGTAATGTTTTTTTAATAAAAAAATACAAGTTTTAACAAACTTGTTTAAATCTATTGCAATTTAATATCCTTAGGAGTTGAAAATTAAGATTTAAAATTAGGAATTGAATAACAATTTTAAAGCCATTACTTCAATAAACAAGTGAGGAAAAAACCCCAATCGAAATGTCTCAGAAGTAACAATTATGAATTTTGAAATACAAGTATGAAATTAATAAACAATAACTAATTTTAATAAAATACTTTATTATGAATAATTGGAGCTCACTTTGAAAAAAAAATAACTGCAGTATATTTATGGGCAAAAATGTTAACAAGATGCATGGTTTTATTATGAAATAAAAAGGATTTAAATGATATGTCCCGTCCTTAACAAAAATGTCTGTCCCGTGCCTACGAAAAATGTCATCAATGTATTTTTGAATATGATATTTTCACCAAAACTTTCAAATTATTTGTTTATAATGTATTGCATATAGTTTTAAAAGGAGAAAACAAAATATTAAATTGTGGTATCAATACTTTTAACTGAAATGTAAAAAACACCATAAAACTACTATTAAAATGTCGCGGATGGGACAATTATGAATTTTGAAATGTATATATGAAATTTAATAAACAAAATATGTGTTATAAATGCTTGAATATGTACAATAGAGACATAGAGTAACTATATCTGGCAAAAAAAATGTTCAAAATATGCATGGTTTGTGAAATAATTAGGATTTAAATGATACGTCCCGTCTGTAACAAAAATGTCCTGTCCGTAACAATATATTTTTGAAATATGATATTTTCATCAAAATCTAAAATTTTCAAAAAATTTGTTCATGATATAATGAGATATAGTCCTCAAGAGGAGAAAATTAAATATCAAGATTTTTGCATCATTACTTTTAAAATAAATGTAAAAAAAAACGCCTAAAACGTTGCGGACGGGACATTTATGAAATTAATAAACAAAATTTTAATTAAATACTTGATTATGTATTATTGAGACATAAAGTAACTATATCTGTTGAAAAAACAGTAATAAGATGCATAGTTTATGAAATAAATAGGATTAAAAATGTCCCGTCCGTAACGCCAAATATGACTTTTTCATATTTAATATTCAATAACTTAAAAAATCAATATCAGAAAAATAAAAAAAATGTTATTTAATAAACTTCAACATGTCTACTTTGAGAAATGGCCAAGAGTTACATCAAAATCAGTAAATGAAATTTTTAAACCCACGGACCAAATACTGTGGAATGCCCCTATTCTGTTTTTTTTTAGGCTTCATCATTCAAATGTATTTATTCTGAATTAATTTGAATGTTAATGTAAGAGGCTGAATGTAATGACAAAGAGAGTATTATTGTTTTACAGTAGAATGAAACTATAAGTATAAAATTGTCAGTCATAAATGAATATATATGATGGAAAGAAAGACATTTTAAAAATCCCAAATTTTTGGTAAAGCGTGGATGAGTAGAATGTATGACTGATTCTAAGAGGTCTCTGTTGACTATTAATTTACAATAGAAATGAAAATACTGACAATAATTAGTACTACTATTTAGTATTAGCTGTTGCACATAGTGTGCTGTTAATTTACAATAAAACCTACTAGTGACTTTATGACAGGACGGTAGACGAAGGGGGACGGTAGATGAAAAGATACGGTAGTCTACACAAAATTTTAATCTGCACATGCTTATGCACAGTATACTGAGCATACTCTGTTCTGTTCATTATCGGGACTTATATTTGGTCGATTTAACATTCAATCCAATGGACGGAGTAAAGTTCATTGCATCATTTTGAAACCTTGCAACAACAAAAAATGGCTGATCAGTACGCAAAGGGAATACACATTGTAGTTTTTCATTTTTAGTTAAACTTAATTAAAACATCATATTTTGTCATTAATGTATATTATAATATGTGGTGGCTGTGAATTCAATTCAATTTAAATTCAATTCAATAACATTTATTCAATAATGGTAAGACAAGAAAAACAAGCATCCTCGTAGCCTCTTTTTAAGGTTTTTATTAGGTGTTTTAATTCATCCTTTTGAACTTCGCTAACTAAACTTTAAATTTTAGTTAGTTATTTTAGTTAAAATAGTGTCAATAACCAACTTAAGGAACGATCAATGTTTTAAATTTTATTTTATTTAAGTTTATTTTTAATCTTTGATATTTTGTGGATAAATAAAGTTTGAATTTAAAAGAATGTATAAGCAAATATTAAGCTTTACAAAATCATTAAAGTTGATCTTTTTATATTGTGATTTTCAAATAGTATACTGTTGACATTATTGCTTATACTTGAATGAATGCTATAAAGTAAGCATTGATAATCTGTCATTGTTCTAAAGTATGAAAAACATTAAATAACTATACTAACACCAACATTACAGTGGGTAGATTTATATTTAGCTTTAGCGAGTTTGCTTTGTTATTGTCTTATAATGATGAAGAAGATGAATAAATATAACAATGATAGAAGATGGAATCATTTTAATTATACTACAGACTGTGCAGACTGGTGCTCACTGCTGTTACCTATTTAATAAAGCATTCCATAATAATAACAATAATGCTTACATTTTGTAATAATTCCTGATGATGATCAAATAAAGATTGAAACGTTGAATCATGGCTTGCCTCTCGTTATTTGGAGTCAGTTTTATACTATGTTGTATTTATTATTATTTAAATAGATGATTAACAAGGCCATATACATGGCTGCAGTCACGTGCGCAAATTTGAGTTAGTGTTTACCGACCGACCTATCGATCGACATAGTGAGCTATAGAGTCTCATTTGCACGCGACTAAAAATGCCAAATTAGACTAAGACAACAAATATTACCGTATAGCTCAGTGATTAAGTTCACTTAGGTTGACCCCGGTCTCCACAATTTTTTTGTATGCATATACTGAAATAGACCGAATAATGAAATGAAATCATCATCTAGTTTAATGCTGGTAATTGTTTTTCTTTTATTTTAAATGTTATTTCAATTAAAAGGTGTTTCGTAAAAAAGGTCTAAAAAAATAAATTAAATTACATTTTTTACAGATTTTTTGGCCTTTATTGAACAGTACACAGGTACTAAAAGTGTGAACAAAAAAAGAAATTAAAAAAATAAATAAATGATTAGTGAGGGCACTGTGTAATGTATAGGCCCTTGTATTGTATTATGGAAAAAATAATCACAAACTAAAAATGGGTCTAATATGGGTCTATATTACATCCTTTAATATCATTGCTCTTCACTATTTAATGATGAGGAGGTGGTGGACGGAGTTGGTAGTGTGTTGACAATAAAAGAGAGTATGGCAAAATGCATTACTAAAAATGATGAATAAAACATCATACTAAAATATTCAGTACAACTAGCATCTTTGATCATTATAATACACAGGGATCATAGGGCATTTAAGTGACTTGTCTAAAAAACAAATTTGTGAAAATTGCACTTTCAAAATACAAAATCATATGTAAGAACAATTGAAGGTTTGTGAAATTTTAAGTGTTTTTGTTAAAAATGCAATGTCCCCCTGAAAAAAAAAAAGTTTTATTAAGAACATTTTTGTTGGAAGTGCCATTTTGACCAAAAATTTGATCCAAAAAAATGTTTTTACCTGAAAAAATTTTAAATTAAATATTTTAATGAAAAAATGTTCAAATTGGCTGCCAGCCAATGGGTTTTTGGTTGAATTTAACCATTTATTTGTCATTTTATAAGTGAAAACATTTTTTTTTTCTACGGAAGTGATTATAGTAACTTTATTAAAACCCTACAAAATAACATATTCAAAATCTGATTTAATTAATCTTCATTTTTCATGATTTTGGGACAATACACCTTTTGATTAAATACTGTTTAAAAAAATAATATTAATTTAATAAAATGGTCAAGGCACTATTGTTATTGTAAATGTTTTATAAAGTATTTCAAATGGAAATTTATGACCATAGCGTGAAAAAACATAATGTATAGCATTATGTATTGATAATAATACACATTAAAGATTATATTTTAAATTAGAACATATAACTGTACAGTGTTGGCACAAAAAACTGATATTGTTTTGCACACAGTAACAACTATATTTAAGCTTAATTGTCAAAAAGCACTAAGTGGAACACCAACAATATTAAAACATAGCAATGCTATAAAACGATAAAGTATTAGTAACGATTAGGCGTCATGTCAAAATGTTTAAAAACGATGACTATGCGTGAAACGCGTATTCTTTTGTTCTTTAAACTTGACCGTGACTTCCAATTGTGAAACAACGTGAAAAACGCTAATATGCACAGCTCAATATTAGTCCCGCCCCCACTGCATGCTTGACTAAATATTTGCATAAACGCGTTAAACATAACAATAATAAATCGTTTTTTTCGTTACACGCGTATATTTCGTTTAAAAAAAAATAAAAACTAAATCGTAAAAGTAAGTTGGTACGTTGGCAATCGATCGCCGCTAGGCCGTACATACGTTGAACCTAGGTACGTAGTAGCCTAGGTCCAACCTATCCTTGATTTAAGGTGCGTTGCGATCTCATAATACATAACAATTATTAACCTAAAAAACAATGAAATCGCAGATAGCCGAATGTGTAATAACTGTAAAATGCAACTGTAATACAAATAAAATATTTATTTAAAGTTCGCTCAGTAAACAACAAAAGCCGATCACTCTTGGCAGCCCATCATTCCCGCCGCAGTGCCATTATAGTGCGATATTGATAGGTGGAGTATTGAGTCGTTTTTATGATTGATACTCCACTGCCCACGTTTTTATACTAAAATTACTGTCAAAACTTAACCAAGAAAATGAATTTCTACTGCTACCACAGTTCAATTTCTACTGTTATAACATATTTTTGTAATGCTTTTGTGTAGTCTTTAATAATCCTAATTAATATAAAAATTATCTACGCGTCGATCGTAGGGTGGTGCGTAGGGTTAGTAAACACCATTGTTATCGCCTTTAGAAGCATGGACATTGCAAACAAACAATGTATTGTTCGCTATTTAAAATCCTATCTAAAGCTAGAAGACGTCAATTTTTGTAGCCGCCTTATGCTGTTAGGTTAACCTAATTTGGCCGGTCATCCGCCGACGAGACGACATCGGGCCCGTTGGGAAAGGGGCCTTTAGTTCACGCAGAGAGGTTGGGTTAGCGAATTATTTTAAAAAAAGACATCTAGGCTAGGAAACCAACAAAATATATGCAAAATAAATATATATTCCATGTTAAGATTTAAGATAGGCTTTTTAAATAATCATTACATGCGTAAAGAAAATGCCCGACTGGAATTTGGATGGAGGGAAGAAAACATGTGAGGTTGCGGTAAACAGCAGAGAGTATCGTGTTTCATGCCATGTGACCAAAAAAAAACTAGGTCTGTACTTTTAATTACGGTCTTCTGTCGGCAGTCTTTTTGAGCGACCGATTGAACGTTCTGATACTAGATACTGGACTATATTATTTTTATTTTTCACGCCGCCTTTTTAAAAATCTTTTTTTTGCCGACGTACTTTTGTTTAAGGGCTGCGTAAAGCCTAACATTTTTCTTGTGCAATGGAAAACTGCGCGTGCGAATACGTGAAATGTTTGATTCACACGACTAAATTCGCCTAGTGGAAAACAGGCTTTAAGAATTTCGTTTTCAATGCGAACGTCTATGAAAACTGCATTAAACGTGGCGCTTAATGTGTATAGGCTACTTCAGTTAATTTTTGTTAAGAAAAATATTTATTTTATTTTTGGATTTAGGGTGGGGAGGACTATAACTTCTTTATATTTATCGTGACGATTTTTCAATCATAAAATAAAACGGGACACAATGACTTATAACTAGGCCTAATGTATTTTAAAAATATTCCATACCGAACGATTTATTCAAATAAAGAACATTTTTTATTAATTATTTTTTCCCAAACAATACTAAAGACAAGATGACAAACCACCAATTGAAATTAAACAAAACTTTTATTAAACATTTTTAGTATCTATAATAATATATAATTATTTTGCTTATTTTTGTTTTCTTTCGATGTATCTTAAATGCCGACATCGGCCATTGATGGCGGCCCTAATTGCCACCTCATCATTTATTGTGGCATTTGGGTAAACTAAATCCACTTCTTGGAAAATAGCCTTCATTTTACAAGGCGACAAGGCATCTTTGTCTTGTTGCAAAGATCGCGTTCCACTTAATGTGGATCTTTTTAATTCGTCTGGATGGAAAATAGAATTGACTAAATTTAATGCCAACGTTGATGATTTTGTTGCACCACGACATCTTCGGTACGCTTTGTTGCTAATTGCTACTTTGTCGATGTTGTCTTCGTCCCCTAATATGTATACTCCTTCGTCATCGGGAGGAAGTGGGTGTCCGCTTGACGGCGCAGCACCTAAAGCTGACTGAGGTCTTTTACAAGTACATTTCCTCTTCTGTAGCTGTTCTACTTTCTTTTCAAGTTCATTGAACTGTAGTACCAACGCACTTATTGCTTTACTGTCTATAAAGTAAATAAAAAAAATGAATTATTTACATATCTTAAATTAAAGTAGGCCATATGTTTAAAATAGCCAAAACTGTAAAAGTAAATCGTATCGTAATAAACAGCTATTACTGATGTTTTTTAATGCATCTCTGTTTATTTGACCAATTTCTATGACATGTCGTTGTATTGTGTATACAACAATTATCTACAATTTCATTATATTTTTAATCTATTATAGGTTAATTAATAGGTCAATGTTTATTTCATTTAGCTAAATTTCATCCAAGCATGGACGCCACAAAAATTGTTTAATGTAGGATGTTTTACTTACTATTTAGTCTAGTCTCATTAGACGTTTCTAACAACTCTGTCAGGCTTGACATTAATCGGGATGTTTCCCGTTTATCCTTGGGGGCTAAAATAAATTAAAAAACACAATTTAGGAATAATGCTATAGTGGTACATAGAATACTATTACAAATTACAACACAAATAATATTATACCGTTTTATGCTATAACTTTTAAAAATCAGTAAACAAATATTTTAAATAATTATTAAAAGAAAACATGTGTAATTCTTATATTATTAAAGATGTATTGTCCCCCAAAATCATGAAAAATAAAGATTTTTAAAATCGAACTTTGAATAGGCCATTTTGTAGTTTTAATGAAGTTGTTCACTTCCATAAGAAAAAAAACGGGTGAAAAAAATTATTTCACCTATAAAAAGACAAAATAAACAGTTAAATTACCCAAAAACTCATTGTCTTCCAGACAATTTGACAATTTTTTGCTTTAAATTACATTTTTCTCTGGTAAATACATTTTTTTCAGACCCAATTTTTTGTGAGAGTGAATAACTATTACTACATTTCCCATTAAAATAACATATTCAACAAAAAAATTTAAAAAAATATTTTTTTAGGGGGACAATATATCTTTAATACTTATATCATAGACTGATTTAAGGTTTTGTTTAAATTAGATTAGGCCCTTGCTTCCCATCCCCAACCACCTTTATTTCAAAGTCTTAAGTCACTATAAATCCTTATTAAAATTTAAAATGGTTACAGATTACATAATTAGTGTTTTGGTTAATGTAATAATTGCTTTACTTACAGCTTACGTTCCGTTCCGACAGCTCGCTAAAGTCAAAATTATCTTCGCTGTTGTCAAAGTCATAGATGTCGAGTTTTTGCCTTTTCGCCGCTGTCTCACAACCATTTACCGTCGCATCGGCTTCGCCGGTTTCTGTTCTATCATCCGTGTCTGATCCACCATCAGCGATTTCTGTTTTATCAGCAATTTCTGTTATCAGTATGTTATCATCGGTTCCGTCCGTTTCTGTTCTCAGCTCGCTAAAGTCAAAATTATCATCGCTGTTATCAAAGTCATAGATGTCAAGTTTTTGCCTTTTCGCCGCTGTCTCACAACCATTTACCGTCGCATCGGCTTCGCCGGTTTCTGTTCTATTATCAGCCGTGTCTGATCCACCATCAGCGATTTCTGTTTTATCAGCAATTTCTGTTTTATTAGCGATTTCTGTTTTATCAGCGATTTCTGTTTTATCAGCGATTTCTGTTTTATCAGCGATTTCTGTGTTATCAGCGATTTCTGTTATCAGTATGTTATCATCGGCTCCGTCAGTTTCTGTTCTATCAGCCGTGTCTGATCCACCATCAGCGATTTCTGTTATCAGTATGTTATCATCGGCTCCGTCGGTATCTGTTCTATCAGCCGTGTCTGATCCACCATCAGTGATTTCTGTTTTATCAGCAATTTCTGTTTTATTAGCGATTTCTGTTTTATCAGCGATTTCTGTTTTATCAGCGATTTCTGTTTTATCAGCGATTTCTGTGTTATCAGCGATTTCTGTTATCAGTATGTTATCATCGGCTCCGTCAGTTTCTGTTCTATCAGCCGTGTCTGATCCACCATCAGCGATTTCTGTTTTATCATTATCGTCTCCAGTCGCTTCGTCGTCGTCAAACTTACACACTAAATTTGTAAAATAAAATAAAAAATGTTAGTAGTTATAGTGTAGGCATACTTTTACGTGACTTAGGCACGGTACTGTACCTAACAATTCCACACTACTTTTTAATTTGTTTTTAGAGATTATTATTATCATACATCTAATATCATTAATATAATTATGCTTTTGAGACGATTTTAGCGTAAAAAAGGGTAACTGAAAAATAAAGCCATTTTTGTACAATTTTTTTCATTATAGCGAATATAAATATATATCTTCCAAGTATGTTGACAAAAAAAATTAATGTAAAATGTCCATGAGTTTTCAAGATATGGCGATTTTTAGTTATATAATAGAAAAATATAAAAATTGAGGTCAGAGGTCACAGAGGTTAATCAGATTTCCAGTAACTTTGTTTTGGCATCTCCACACTATACTCCAACAAAATGCTATATTGAAAAATTTGTATCCAGTCTGGTAATATCCCACCCCCTTTTCTCCCCTTAGGGACTGGACTATTTGGTACGTTATTATGACGGAAAATACAAATGCAATGTTGACGCGATTACTGTATTAAAACTTGTATTTTATTGGTGAATGCAATTAACACCCTAAGACTATGGGGATTGGCTATAATTTATTGATAAGAATCGAACCTACCTTCAATAATTTCTGCCTTGTAGAAACGGCGTACGTATTTAGCCGTTACTGTCATACCAACTTCTATTGGCCCATCTTGTCCCAACTCAATATCCTTTCGAAGTACATGCGATTCTAAACCCGCGTCCCGCTTTGGCTCAAGCCATTTCACAAGAAAGTATGCCATTATAAAATTTACTCTAGATTACTGAACTGCCTATAATTTAATTTGAGAATTTTTTCCAGATACTTAGTAGATTACAGTAACTGTCTTTTTATATGCCACGCAATCATGATTTTTCAAACATGTTGATTGGTGGAAAATAGGGCGTATGTGACGCTATGCGATTACGTAACATTGTGTATTAGCAGTAAATGACAAAAATATGCACATAAAAGATACAAAGTATAAACAATTTACGCCCAGTATTCAACTGTTTTGTATTAGAACCGGGCGTAGACCATTTAGAGTTTCCTCTCTTAGCACGAGATCTAATTTGTACAACATATTAATAACTAGTCTACAAATGTGTACATGCGAAAACTTAATTAAACCTACCAAAAGTCTTATTTTCTTCACAATTGTGTACCGTAACGTAAGAAGATGTTAGCAAAGTTAGCTGCGGGTAAATTTGTTCGTGGCCGGCACAGTAAGCGTAACAAGGAAAGCGACGAAGAATCAACACCAGCAAAACGCGGGAGACCATCTATAGTATCCAAATTTCCTGATATCATTCCTGTGGCAAAAAACTTCATCGAAAGTAATGGGTTTGAAGCTCACAGCCGACGACACAACACAACTGGCAACTGCGGAACCAGTCTAAAAGTAATCCAATCTCACATTTTGCGCGAGGTTGGCAACTTAAAAGAAGAATTTCCTAAATTCAGTAAGTTTTCATTATAAAATAAAGTTTCGATTAAATTTAAATAATTGTATCGCACTCGTACTTTTTTATTAATCTAAATTTTTCATGTTTTTGATTGACAATACATCCGTTTAACTAAATCGAATATTTTATATATCACTATATTTATTACAATATTAATTACTATTTTATACTGTTATCCTTAGGCACAAACACAGTACATAGAATGTTAAAGCCGCCGCATGAAGGTAGGAAAAATTCAACGAACTATAAAGGTTACATTGATGCAAGGATACCCAGAAAAGAGAACACCCGGATGAAGCCCCACGTAAGTGGACATTTCTTCAACGCAAGGGTGAAATATTTGTTCCAATTCAACGCGCTCTACCCACGACATTGTGCTCTGTATTCGTTAGACAACAAAAACAAAATCAAATTCGGTAAGTTTTAAAGCATTTCATTTGTGTTCTGTTTTGCTGCGCCTCCATATTATTATTACATAATTTGTGTTTGCAGACATTATTTCCACAGCAATTGCAGTTAACAAATTTCAAAGTTTAGGCCTATACTATTAATAATTTTCATAATAAAATGTCACCGCTTAAGTGCCGCTTGTTTTTGTATGTGATTTACACGTATTTCCTCATTTGTTCTTTTATTATTATATATGAACACAGTAGGCAAAGAACATTAATTATAAACCGAAGAAAACTATAAAACTGAAGAAATTCAGAGAAAGTGACTTGGTCGACGAAGTACATTTCATGTTAAAGCATATTGACAGACGGAAAGGTTTCACTGCTTTTTACAAATGTACCAAGGATGATTGCAACCACTGCACTTCACACCCCGTAACCGCAACGGAACCACTAAATAAGTTAAGGTGTAAGGGGGGTTTTCCGTCACCAATGCTTGATGAGAGTGGAGAGCGTTTTTACACGTTACATGATGTCTTGGAATTGGATTCATGGGACACAAGTGACAGCGCGTTAACAAATGGTGGGATAGGTAAATGCCTGATTTGTCCCTCTTACACATTTTTATCTAACGCTGATGTCACTTCTCATCGTAGAAAATACCATCCAGGACAGAGTGTGATGTGAAGATGTCTATTCCTACAATTATTTACACAATAAATAAAAATATAGGCCTACACCTATCGTAGTTGATATTGAAACATGTATATCGTTATTTTATTGTATTTTTAAAATGGGTTTCAATAATTATATATCTCAATCTCACAGATTTCCTCAATTCCGTTCACATTAATTAGAATTTAGAATTATTGTTCTGTGCCTGTTTATATATACTGTATATATATGTATTGCCAACAATATGGGAACTAGTATTTCAATAATTCAATTTCAAATTTGGTATTTATAAATAAATTAATAATTTTGAAACATTTTCCATAATGCTTCCGACATATTTTTATGTATTTAAAAAAATAATAATTGTCATATTATTATTATTATTATATAGTATGTTAAACTAAATGATCAGAGCATGATCCTATAGAAATAAATGTTGTTATTTTGCAAAGCATGGTTTTGTTGAAGCTTTTGTTATTTATTGATCCATGAATAATATGTGGTGGTTAAAATAGGAATTCGTAAAATAGCACAGCTTTTACATTCAGGAAATAAAACTAAGACGCATAGCATCATAATATACACACAAAAAATGAACCGATGTTTTTTTTCACTTTTAAACAATGATTGTACCATCATTGTACTGTTGTACATAGTCCTATACAAAAATGAGTAAAGAAAATTATTAACAGAAACTTGACGATGAACTTACTCTATAATAATACCAATAAAGAATCAAAGGTAAAAATAATCTGCGTGATTTGATCAGGGAGATTTTACATCTCCCTGATTTGAAACACAGAAGGCATGATACAAAAACAGAGCAACATTTTTTAACTGTATTATATAAACCGTATTTACGTTACTGTATATTTTTGGCAGCGGAAACGGCGCTCCAAAAGATATACCGTATTTTGTATACCGTATTTTCCCAACCACATTTGTGGATAAAATACAGTATTCATAAATTTATACTGTATGTTGAGTACCCTTTTCTGCGCCAATAAAAAAGAACGTTATTTTAATTTGCTGAGTTAAAATCTTAAACATTTAATTTGCACAATGTAATAACACTTAATAGTGCACAGGAAGAGACTGTTTATGTAGTTAATTTATGCAAGCATCCACATATTGTTCATTTGGCTAGTAGTCTTTTGTGTCTATAAGTACCTATTGTCCTTCTATTCTGCATTATGCTGATTAATTCATTTATTTGGTTAAGTGAAATGTCAACTTACTATTTTTTTGTAGACATACCCTTTGAAAAAAAAACTACCGTCGTTTACCGTAGATCACTGTAAAACAACACTTTTTACTGGTTATTACCGTCGTAAACTATGGTAAACACCGTTGCAGACTATGGTAAACAACGTTGCTATAAATGTCATAAAATACATCGCCAAGGTAATCCCTTGTCACCACTAATTACAACCAGGGTCATATCAATAAACATGCCGGTGATTTATGGAAAGGCTACTACTACTAGGCCCCTCCCTCTACTAGGCCTAGGCTAGATAGGCTTGCTTACCTACTACAGTGTATATTACATTACGTTTCTTAAATTGGTATTTTAACCAATTCTAAAAACGCTTTTATTTCAAACTGTATAATAAGCCTATACAGTACTAGCCTAGGCCTAGTACCAAAAACTGTTTGTGCACACATATCCAATTACACGGCGGCCAAACCATCATCATCTCTGCAGCTCATCGCGCTCTTTCATACACATTACCGCCGGCGGCAAAACCACCATATCCATCAGATGTGCGCCCTCTACATTTACTTTATTAAAGCATGCAAACATCTCTTTGATTAAAGTTAATGAACGACAACGACAGTACACTTACAAATAGCGATGTAGTCCTAGTTTTAATTTATATAAATATCGTTGATATAAAGTTTGCGATACACCACTCTGAAAAGAACTGTTGTGTTTCTCTATAACTACCGTATCACTTTGTAACAATTACATATTATGTGTTTGACCATGGAGGAAATGTATATACATGGTTGAACTCGATCTGTATATAGTACTTTACTTTTTAATACTAAGGCCTACAGTTTGTTGTGTTGGTATAGTAGAATGTAAGGCATTTGAACCGAGACATTTTAATACCAAACGTGTATGAGTATTCTATCTAACATTTAAAACAACGATGCCGCTTTCAATCACGCGAGTTTGTTGGACTCAAATAGGCCTACAACTTGCTATTATTTGTTAATATACAAATTAACGGCGAATCAACGCGCATTCATATTTTTTACGTATTTCTTAACGATAGTAAATAGCGATACCGTAATGTTAATTTAACGACAACGGTATTGAATATCGTTATGTTCAGTTGTTTTTTTAGGCCTAAATTGATATAGTAATTTACTTTTTGATACGCGTATGTTAAAAATTGAGCATTAGGCATACACTAATCTGGTTGTTGCCATTACAATTTTTTTCTATATGTCGTCACTTAAAACGTTTAAATGACGACACCACTGTTCATTAATCACTCTATGTTTTCAATGAATTGTCGGCGAATGTTTACCCTGCCTCGTTTCAAATCCACAACAACGTTGAGCAACGTTGTGTTATAAAAGATTTAACTATCATTCCATTAGAATGACATGTGTTTAAAAATATAGACATTTATAATTTCCTATGAACCAAAACATGAAATTTCCTCTAATTGTGTTATAATATCACTCTATGTTTCCAATGAATTGTCGGCGACAACTAATTACCGATATAAATATGTTACACATAATAAAAAGGAGAGTATTTGGTATAACATGCATGCATGTATGTGCTACCCATTATAAATATTGGGTATCACAACTAATTAACGATATAAATATGTTACACATTAATAAAAAGGATAGTATTTTGGTATGAAATGCACATTAAGTCTGTGCTACCCATTACTGTATTAGGTGAGGGTTTCTTTTGTGCGAGTTGCGAGTTGCAAGTAGAAAAATGCGAGTTGCGAGTCGGAAAATGCGAGTTGCGGGTCGGAAAATGCGAGTTGCGGGTCGGAAAATGCGAGTTGCGAGTCGGAAAATGCGAGTTGCGAGTATGAAAGTGCGAGTTGCGAGTCGGAAAATGCGAGTAGCGGGTCGGAAAATGCGAGTTGCGGGTCGGAAAATGCGAGTTGCGGGTCAGAAAATGCGAGTTGCGAGTCGGAAAATGCGAGTTGCGAGTCGGAAAGTGCGAGTTGCGAGTCGGAAAATGCGAGTTGCGGGTTGGAAAATGCGAGTTGCGGGTCGGAAAATGCGAGTTGCTGGTTGGAAAATGCAAAAACTTGTTCACTAAAATTCATTTTTCAAGGAGGTCGTATCATTAAAAAACAATTATATACTGTACAGATACAGGAACCAAACAATCAGTAAATAAATTACAATTTAAATTTAGTTTTTAATGATTTATTAAGGGTATTATTAGAGTGTTTTTTTCATATATGACCGGTTTAAGCACCTGTTTAACAATTACAGACTAGTGATTGTTTTATTTAACATGGATGTTTAAGAATTGTTGAAATGAACTTATTTTGTATTTCAACACAAAAAAATAATGTTACTTTATATTTTGAAATAATATAATTGTAAATATAGTAGATTAAAGTTATTATTTAAACTTTTGCCTTGTTAAATGAGAAAATAATAATAGATTGGTAAGAAAAACTCACATTAATTGTACAGTTAGTATTGTTTACAGTATTTAGTCAAGAAGGCAAGATGGTTAATGATGATTATAAACAGGCATGATTTAAAAAGCATATCCCATAAATAGGGCAAGGAAACACATACCATACCTACAGATAATGGTCAAATTTTCAAAGCTATATAATTTTGTTACAATAATAGTCAATTCTTTATGTTTATAATAATTTTTTTTAAACTTTTATTTCAGACAAATTGTCCATAGACACATATAAATACAAAAGAGAAGATATACACAGTATTATGTGTAACACCCATCAGCAAATCATAGAGAGAAGACTAATTGATTTATCTGTTGAAATATAGTGCCTCTCTCCAATTAAAATACATTCTGGAATACATACAATGTAACATTTTGTTTGCTTTTCAAGTTTTCATAATTTTGGAAAGAAAACTGTAAATTTTCAACCTCAAAAATTCATAAGAAGATGGAATATTGTTTTCCACAAATAATTTTCTCTCACTTAGATATCTGAGTTGACAACAACAACATGCGGAATAAACACAAATACATGCTTTGGTATGTTCAAGTACACACACAGTGCAGTAGGCATCTGTCAGATGTATTATATGTTACTATTTAAAGTAACTTTAGCAGGGTACAGATTTAAATACAGTACATTCAAATCACTGGTTAAATATAACTTATAACTAAAATAATTCAAATTTACAATTAAATTGTTGAATTTAGGTAAAAATAATCATTAATCTGGGCCCACAATTACATAGGAGAAGGAATTATTATTACTTATACAGTATTGTTTGATGAAATGTGTGATACAGTAGGTGAAGTTGTATTTTAGTTGTTGTTCAACTCGATGATAAAATATAACAAACTAAGAATGTAACATTAAACTGTACAATTTGTATTGCAAGTGAAAAGATGCAGTAGTCTAGAGTCGCATATAAAAAAACACTTGATCCTCAAATAAATGAATACACAGAATACATTAGAAACTACTGGAATCAACACAGTGTTGCTTGCTTATGAATTGATTAAACTGACTGATTAAATGAGGACAATGCACCCTTATTTATATTATCTTACGGGTATATGGGGGTGCCAATTATGACCTCATCGCATAACTTTGAGATGAGCATAGTTAGTATGTTTTTAGATGAAACTTAAATGACATCACCATCTTAAGAAGAAATTATAGATGACATCATACCAACTTTAAGTCAGAGTCCCTTATTTGATATAGCACACAACAAGTGTCCATGACAGGTGAAAATAATTGTACAAACAATAAAGTTAAAAGTAAAGTATAAAATTAAAATGCATTAAAAATCATGTGGTGGGCTAAACTGTCAGACTTCTTATATTTATTAGTAGGTATCAGACACAAATCTACAATGTGGACCTTTATCAAAAGTCATTAATTGTTTTAGTAAAAGATACCTGTCCCAGGGTGGAAGTTAATTGCTTCATGGAGACCATGGTTGCAGTGATTGAAATCACAGGCTTAATCCTTCACAGAAAAATTAATTTTGATATCCATTATCTCTTAAAACTACCACCAATTCCCCATCTCAGCTCCTCCTCCCAACCAAGATCCACCCATACATCCCCTGAGATGGTTTAAATGTAGTAAACTTTAAATCAGATTATTTGATACAACATTACCTCTAAATGCCAGTATTTCCTTATACATGAACATTCAAACTAACAAAATATGAGAGTTAAAAAAATATCTGCGAGTTCAAAAAAATATGCGAGTTAAACAAAAATCTGCGAGTTTAAAAAAAAATCTGCGAGGTAAAAAAAGTCTGCGAGTTAAAAAAAAAATCTGCGAGTTAGAAAAAAATCTGCGAGTTTAAAAAAAATCTGCGAGTTAAAAAAAATCTGCGAGTTAAACAAAAATCTGCGAGTTAGAAAAAAATCTGCGAGTTAAAAAAAAATCTGCGAGTTGGAAAAAAATCTGCGAGTTAAAAAAAAAATCTGCGAGTTAAAAAAAAATCTGCGAGTTAAAAAAAATCTGCGAGTTAAAAAAAAATCTGCGAGTTAGAAAAAAATCTGCGAGTTAGAAAAAAATCTGCGAGTTAGAAAAAAATCTGCGAGTTAAAAAAAAATCTGCGAGTTAGAAAAAAATCTGCGAGTTAAAAAAAAAATCTGCAAGTTAAAAAAAAAATCTGCAAGTTAAAAAAAATCTGCGAGTTAAAAAAAAATCTGCGAGCTAGAAAAAAATCTGCGAGTTACAAAAAATAAATCTGGCAGTTACAAAACAAATACTATTTATCAATTATAATTGGATAACCCTTCTCATTTACCATTTTGGTGAGCCACTTGAGTGATTCATTTCGCTTTTTAATCTTTTGGATTTTGAACTCTTACTTTTGTTTTGTTTTTTTCTGAAGTAATAAATGAAAAAATATATATATTTGAAAAAAGTTTTGATTCTACAAATTCTATTTTTCTTACTCTGTATATATTGTTTTTAATTCTGTACATTCTATTTTTATGAAAGGTTTTAGAATTTAATATTGTCTAGAAAACAATTCTTTTTTAAGGGATTTACAGTACAATTATGTCAGGGATACAAATTTAAACTTTCATGATCTTAAAATATTACTTAAGAGGGTAAATCTATCACTAACCGGAATGCGGAGGGTGGAAGATGGTCCTTGTATCAGGGAATACATTTTTTTTTCTTTCAGCATGCTTTAATATCTAGTATTTTATGAAATTATCTTTAAATAGTGCATTAACTGTGTACAGCACTGTACTATCAGCATTATCTTGTAGTAGGGCCGAGGTGGTAAAAATTACTGTAACTACTGTAATGCCTACAATCCCATACAGGGATAAGGAATAAGAAGGTTTGTTTAGTTCATGCTAGCTTTTCTTTTCTTGTGTTCTACAATGCAGTGCAGTGACAATGTTCAAATATTTGAATGTGGTCAACTATTTAGTCATGATCGTTATGTTAAAAGTTAGGTTTTACCTAACCCTTTGAAGACATTGAGTGACTGTGACTTTCTTTTTGGTAGTGATACATACTACAGTATACTACAGTACTATGTGTTTACCAATTTGGTATGGATGACGTGGGTTGAAATTAACATGAAGGGGTCACTTTTAGGTAGTCTGACATGACATTTCCGACCTAATATTTTGTCAGTTTTTTTTTCTTATTTACTCACATACCGTACCACTATGTTTTGACAACATTTAGTTCCTGGATAAAGGGGGCTGACATGACCTTTCCAACCTGATATTTTGTCAGTTTTTGTTTTTTTTGTTATGTCCTCGCACACTTCTACTAGCTGTGGTATTCACAATAAGTTACTTAACAAGTTTGGAGTCAAAAGGAAGTCGAAATAAAAACAGGTGCAGAACGGAACTGGGTCGTATGGGGTAAAATCATATGTTACGGGCTCTTGGCCTATACTCATCTGGTGGAGTTTTTACCTGAGAAACAGTGGCTCTTCACCGAATGAGTCTAATCAAGTGTACCTCTAGTGCTTAGCCTAGAACTGTAGACTAAAATAAAACAAGTTGAGCATTCAGAAACAAACAATGCTAAAGTGAATAATAAAACAATATTGTAAGTTAAGACAATAATTTAATGTCATATATGCCACAAAAGGTTAATTTTGGTGATCATCCTATGTACAGAGTCTACATTACCTGGGTGGGTTGCATCATGTCAGACTGGTCGCACATATGTGAGCAAAAATGCAGATCAAATTTAATTATTAATTATGTCATCATATCACATGCTCGAGGAATTTCCAAAAACAATTTGGTTCTAACATCCATAATACAACCCACTTTATTTTGTTAAGGTAGGACTGGCCTCATTTTCCGACCCGCAACTCGCATTTTCCGACCCGCAACTCGCATTTTTCGACTCGCAACTCGCATTTTCCGACTCGCAACTCGCATTTTCCGACTCGCAACTCGCATTTTCCGACTCGCAACTCCCACTTTCCGACTCGCAACTCGCATTTTCTGACTCGCAACTCGCATTTTCTGACTCGCAACTCGCAACTTGCATTGAAGTAACACTCGTATTAGGTAGCCAACGTTGCCAAAGGGATTGTTAGCGAAATGTTTTCACTGTCCCGTTTACACAACAACGTTGAGCAACGTTGTGTAATATAGCCTATTGTAAAATGGCTATTCCTGCCTTAAAATTGGCACTGGTATAAAATATAAACATTAATAATTATTTAAGTATCAGAAAACTGAATTGCTTCGAACTGTGTTGTAATGATATCGGTAGGTCTTCTGTTGTTACTAAGGAATGTTAACGAATGTTTCCCTGTCCCGTTTACACAACAACGTTGAGCAACGTTGTGTTATTATAACATTCTATCCTTGCCTTAAAATTGGCACTGATATAAAAATATAAACATTAGTAATTACTTAAATATCAGAAAATGAAATTGTCTCTAATTATGTTGTAATATCGGTAGGTCCAGCGTTGCCACATGGATTGTTAGCGAATGTTTTCCCTGTCCTGTTTACACAACAACGTTGAGCAACGTTGTGTTATATTATAAATGCCCTATGGGCCATAAAATTGGCACGGGTATAAAATATAAACATTTATAAGTAATTTTGAACCAGAAAATGAAATGCCTCTAATTGTGTTGTAATATCGGTAGGTCCAGCGTTGCCGAAGGGATTATTAGCGAATGTTTTCCCTGTCCCGTTTACACAACAACGTTGAGCAACGTTGTGTTATATTATAAATGCCCTATGGGCCATAAAATTGGCACGGGTATAAAAATATAAACATTTATAAGTAATTTTGAACCAGAAAATGAAATGCCTCTAATTGTGTTGTAATATCGGTAGGTCCAGCGTTGCCGAAGGGATTATTAGCGAATGTTTTCCCTGTCCCGTTTACACAACAATGTTGAGCAACGTTGTGTTATATTATAAATGCCCTATGGGCCATAAAATTGGCACGGGTATAAAATATAAACATTTATAAGTAATTTTTAACCAGAAAATGAAATGCCTCTAATTGTGTTGTAATATCGGTAGGTCCAGCGTTGCCGAAGGGATTATTAGCGAATGTTTTCCCTGTCCCGTTTACACAACAACGTTGAGCAACGTTGTGTTATATTATAAATGACCTATGGGCCATAAAATTGGCACGGGTATAAAATATAAACATTTATAAGTAATTTTGAACCAGAAAATGAAATGCCTCTAATTGTGTTGTAATATCGGTAGGTCCAGCGTTGCCGAAGGGATTATTAGCGAATGTTTTCCCTGTCCCGTTTACACAACAACGTTGAGCAACGTTGTGTTATATTATAAATGCCCTATGGGCCATAAAATTGGCACGGGTATAAAATATAAACATTTATAAGTAATTTTGAACCAGAAAATGAAATGCCTCTAATTGTGTTGTAATATCGGTAGGTCCAGCGTTGCCGAAGGGATTATTAGCGAATGTTTTCCCTGTCCCGTTTACACAACAACGTTGAGCAACGTAATGATTGTGTTGTATTAGAAAATGCCCTATGGGCCATAAAAGTGGCACGGGTATAAAATATAAACATTTATAAGTAATTTTGAACCAGAAAATGAAATGCCTCTAATTGTGTTGTAATATCGGTAGGTCCAGCGTTGCCGAAGGGATTATTAGCGAATGTTTTCCCTGTCCCGTTTACACAACAACGTTGAGCAACGTTGTGTTATATTATAAAATGCCCTATGGGCCATAAAAGTGGCACGGGTATAAAATATAAACATTTATAAGTAATTTTGAACCAGAAAATGAAATGCCTCTAATTGTGTTGTAATATCGGTATAGGTCCAGCGTTGCCACATGGATTATTAGCGAATGTTTTCCCTGTCCCGTTTACACAACAACGTTGAGCAACGTTGTGTTATATTATAAAATGCCCTATGGGTCATAAAAGTGGAACGGGTATAAAATATAAACATTTATAAGTAATTTTGAACCAGAAAATGAAATGCCTCTAATTGTGTTGTAATATCGGTAGGTCCAGCGTTGCCGAAGGGATTATTAGCGAATGTTTTCCCTGTCCCGTTTACACAACAACGTTGAGCAACGTTGTGTTATATTATAAAAGTGGCACGGGTATAAAATATAAACATTTATAAGTAATTTTGAACCAGAAAATGAAATGCCTCTAATTGTGTTGTAATATCGGTAGGTCCAGCGTTGCCGAAGGGATTATTAGCGAATGTTTTCCCTGTCCCCTTTACACAACAACGATGAGCAACGTTGTGTTATATTATAAAATGCCCTATGGGCCATAAAAGTGACACGGGTATAAAATATAAACATTTATAAGTAATTTTGAACCAGAAAATGAAATGCCTCTAATTGTGTTGTAATATCGGTAGGTCCAGCGTTGCCACATGGATTATTAGCGAATGAGTTTCTCTGTCCCGTTTACACAACAACGTTGAGCAACGTTGTGATATATTATAAAATTCCCTATTCATAAAAGTGGCACGGGTATAAAATATAAACATTTATAAGTAAGTTTGAACCAGAAAATGAAATGCCTCTAATTTTGTTGTAATATCGGTAGGTCCAGCGTTGCCGAAGGGATTATTAGCGAATGTTTTCCCTGTCCCGTTTACACAACAACGTTGAGCAACGTTGTGTTATATTATAAATGCTCTATGGGCCATAAAAGTGGCACGGGTATAAAATATAAACATTTATAAGTAATTTTGAACCAGAAAATGAAATGCCTCTAATTTTGTTGTAATATCGGTAGGTCCAGCGTTGCCGAAGGGATTATTAGCGAATGTTTTCCCTGTCCCGTTTACACAACAACGTTGAGCAACGTTGTGTTATATTATAAAATGCTCTATGGGCCATAAAAGTGGCACGGGTATAAAATATAAACATTTATAAGTAATTTTGAACCAGAAAATGAAATGCCTCTAATTGTGTTGTAATATCGGTAGGTCCAGCGTTGCCGAAGGGATTATTAGCGAATGTTTTCCCTGTCCCGTTTACACAACAACGTTGAGCAACGTTGTGTTATATTATAAAATGCCCCATGGGCCATAAAAGTGGCACGGGTATAAAATATAAACATTTATAAGTAATTTTGAACCAGAAAATGAAATGCCTCTAATTGTGTTGTAATATCGGTAGGTCCAGCGTTGCCACATGGATTATTAGCGAATGTTTTCCCTGTCCCGTTTATACAACAACGTTGAGCAACGTTGTGTTATATTACAAAATGCCACATCCCTGCTTTAAAATTGGCACTGATGTGTGTGTAATTTTGAACCAGAAAATGAAATGCCTCTAATTTTGTTGTAATATCGGTAGGTCCAGCGTTGCCGAAGGGATTATTAGCGAATGTTTTCCCTGTCCCGTTTACACAACAACGTTGAGCAACGTTGTGTTATATTATAAAATGCCCTATGGGCCATAAAATTGGCACGGGTATAAAATATAAACATTTATAAGTAATTTTGAACCAGAAAATGAAATGCCTCTAATTGTGTTGTAATATCGGTAGGTCCAGCGTTGCCGAAGGGATTATTAGCGAATGTTTTCCCTGTCCCGTTTACACAACAACGTTGAGCAACGTTGTGTTATATTATAAATGCCCTATGGGCCATAAAATTGGCACGGGTATAAAATATAAACATTTATAAGTAATTTTGAACCAGAAAATGAAATGCCTCTAATTGTGTTGTAATATCGGTAGGTCCAGCGTTGCCGAAGGGATTATTAGCGAATGTTTTCCCTGTCCCGTTTACACAACAACGTTGAGCAACGTAATGATTGTGTTGTATTATAAAATGCCCTATGGGCCATAAAAGTGGCACGGGTATAAAATATAAACATTTATAAGTAATTTTGAACCAGAAAATGAAATGCTTCTAATTGTGTTGTAATATCGGTAGGTCCAGCGTTGCCGAAGGGATTATTAGCGAATGTTTTCCCTGTCCCGTTTACACAACAACGTTGAGCAACGTTGTGTTATATTATAAAATGCCCTATGGGCCATAAAAGTGGCACGGGTATAAAATATAAACATTTATAAGTAATTTTGAACCACAAAATGAAATGCCTCTAATTGTGTTGTAATATCGGAGGTCCAGCGTTGCCACAGGGATTTTTAGCGAATGTTTTCCCTGTCCCGTTTACACAACAACGTTGAGCAATGTTGTGTTATATTATAAAATTCCCTATTCATAAAAGTGACACGGGTATAAAATATAAACATTTATAAGTAAGTTTGAACCAGAAAAGAAATGCCTCTAATTGCGTTGTAATATCGGTAGGTCCAGCGTTGCCGAAGGGATTATTAGCGAATGTTTTCCCTGTCCCGTTTACACAACAACGTTGAGCAACGTTGTGTTATATTATAAAAGTGGCACGGGTATAAAATATAAACATTTATAAGTAATTTTGAACCAGAAAATGAAATGCCTCTAATTGTGTTGTAATATCGGTAGGTCCAGCGTTGCCGAAGGGATTATTAGCGAATGTTTTCCCTGTCCCGTTTACACAACAACGATGAGCAACGTTGTGTTATATTATAAAATGCCCTTATGGGCCATAAAAGTGACACGGGTATAAAATATAAACATTTATAAGTAATTTTGAACCAGAAAATGAAATGCCTCTAATTGTGTTGTAATATCGGTAGGTCCAGCGTTGCCACATGGATTATTAGCGAATGAGTTTCCCTGTCCCGTTTACACAACAACGTTGAGCAACGTTGTGATATATTATAAAATTCCCTATTCATAAAAGTGGCACGGGTATAAAATATAAACATTTATAAGTAAGTTTGAACCAGAAAATGAAATGCCTCTAATTTTGTTGTAATATCGGTAGGTCCAGCGTTGCCGAAGGGATTATTAGCGAATGTTTTCCCTGTAGGCTAGTCAATCTAGCATTTTGAGTGAAACAAATTGCAAACAGAGATTTTTTTTTTTTAAATGGTTACATATGATAAGGTGATTATTTTTTGAGCATCACACCTCTGACACTCATCCCGAAGGTATGCAAATTAGCTTAAATATGCAAATTAGGGTGAAATTACAGGGTTACCATATCTTCAAAACTACTAATCGTAGAGAGTTCGTTTTTGCACAGTCTGGTTCAGAATATATATATTTATATTTGCTCTAATGAGACATTTTACAAAAAAATGACCGGAAGTACCAGATTTTGACCCTTGACCCCATTTCTCAATATTTACATAAATATGTGATTAAAATGTCTGTAGAGACTTTTTTTGGACTCAATGACTTGGATATTGTTTTTCAATACCCACCATAGAACTGTATTATAATTCCCAAAATCACGCCTTCGTCACGCACCTCGAAAGTATGCAAATTAGTAGTACAAGTAATATTAAATATGCAAATTAGGGAGTGAAATTACAGCGTTGCCATATCTCGAAAACCGCTAATGCTAGAGTGTTGATTTTTTCACTAAAATATTTAAAATATGTATATTTATATTTGCTCCAATGAAACATTTTACAAAAAATTGACCGGAAGTATGACATTTGACCCTCGACCCCATTTCTCAATATTGCATATATAATGAAACTAAAATGTCTGTAGAAACTTTGTTTTGCCCTCATATGACTCAGATACAGGTTTATAATAGCCAACATAGAACTGTTTAGTAAATCTCAAAATCACACCTGTATCACTCACCTCCAAAGTATGCAAATTATTAGTACAAGTTACATAAAATATGCAAATTAGGGGGTGAAATTACAGGTTCCTATATATCGAAAACCACTAAGGCTAGAGAGTTGATTTTTTCAATAACTTGTTCAAAATGTACATATTTATATTCGCTCTAATAAAACATTTTACGAAAAAATGACCGGAAATACAACAATTGACCCTTGACCCTATTTATCAATGTTTGCATACATAATGCCACTAAAATGTCTGTAGATAATTTTTTTTGACTCAAATGACTCGGATACAGTTTTCCTATCGTCAGCATAGGACCGCTTTGTAATTCCCAAAATCACAATTTTGTCACACACCTTGAAAGTATGCAAATTATTAGTACAAGTTACATGAAATATGCAAATTAGGGGTGAAATTACAGCCTTCCCATATCTCGAAAACCATTAATGCTAGAGAGTTGATTTGAATTCAGAGTTGATTCAGAATGTACATATTTATATTCGCTCTAATGAAACATTTTACGCAAAAATTGTCGGAATTATGACATTTGACCCTCAAATCTATTTCTCAATATTTTCATATAATGCAACTAAAATGTCTGTACAGACTTTGTTTTGGCCTCAAATGACCCAGATACAGGTTTTTTATAGCCAGCATAGAACTGTTTAGTAATTCTCAAAATCACACCTCTGTTACTTCGCTTGAAAGTATGCAAATTAGTAGTACAAGAAAGTTGCCATATCTCTATCGGTCATTAGCGTTTTCGACATACATAAGGCAATTCACTGTAATTTGCGTATTTCATATAGCTAGTACTACTAATTTGCATACTTTCGGGGTGCTTGACTTATACTGGCTATATAAAACCTGTATCCGAGTCATTTGAGGCCAAAACAAAGTCTGTACATACATTTTAGTTGCATTATATGCAAATATTGAGAAATAATAATAATAATATTAATATCCTGGATTTATATAGCGCCTAATGTTGTGAAACCTCTAAGCGCTGTACATAAACTAATACGAAAAAAGGGAATTCCAACCATGCCAAAAAAAAACCAAACCGAAGTAAAGAGATACGCCTTCGTCGCTAACCAGGGATCGGTCTAATTGAACCTCGGTCAGCACCAGTTGTGTCGAGGGTCAAATGTCATACTTCCGGTCAATTTTTTGTAAAATGTTTCATTGGAGCAAATAGAAATATGTACATGTATGGCTGTGAAAAAATCAACTCTCTAGCATTAATCGTTTTTGAGATATGGGAAGACTGTAATTTATTTATTTATTTATTCACCCCCTTATTTGCATATTTCATGTAATTTGTACTACTAATTAGCATAATTTTGAGGAGCATGACGAAGGCGTGATTTTGGGAATTACAAAGCGGTCCTATGCTGACTATAGGAAACATGTATCCGAGTTATTTGAGTCCAAAACAAAGTCTCTACAGACATTTTAGTCGCATTATGTATGCAAACATTGATAAATGGGGTCGAGGGTCAATTGTTGTATTTCCGGTCATTTTTTCGTAAAATGTTTTATTAGAGCGAATATAAATATGTACATTTTGAACAAGTTATTGAAAAAATCAACTCTCTAGCCTTAGTAGTTTTCGATATATAGGAACCTGTAATTTCACCCCCTAATTTGCATATTTTATGTAACTTGTACTAATAATTTGCATACTTTGGAGGTGAGTGATACAGGTGTGATTTTGAGATTTACTAAACAGTTCTATGTTGGCTATTATAAACCTGTATCTGAGTCATATGAGGGCAAAACAAAGTCTCTACAGACATTTTAGTTTCATTATATATGCAATATTGAGAAATGGGGTCGAGGGTCAAATGTCATACTTCCGGTCAATTTTTTGTAAAATGTTTCATTGGAGCAAATATAAATATACATATTTTAAATATTTGAGTGAAAAAATCAACACTCTTGCATTAGCGGTTTTCGAGATATGGCAACGCTGTAATTTCACTCCCTAATTTGCATATTTAATATTACTTGTACTACTAATTTGCATACTTTCGAGGTGCGTGACGAAGGTGTGATTTTGGGAATTACAAAGTGGTCCTATGCTGGCTATTAGGAACCTATGTTTGGGTCATTTGAGGGCAAAATAAAGTCTCTACAGACATTTTAGTCACATTGTATATGCAATCATTGAGAAATGGGGTCGAAGGTCAAATGTTGTACTTCCGGTCATTTTATCGTAAAATGTTGCATTAGAGTAAATATAAATATATACATTTTGAATAAATCAGAGAAAAAATCAACTCTTTCGGACTAGTAGTTTTTGAGATATGGTTACCCTGTAATTTCACCCTAATTTGCATATTTAAGCTAATTTGCATACCTTCGGGATGAGTGACAGAGGTGTGATGCTCAAATTTTCATCTCCTCATCATATATGACCATTTAAAAAAAAAAAATCTCTGTTTGCAATTTGTTTCACTTTGAGCTGTTTTTTTTGCTAGATTGACTAGCCTACTGTCCCGTTTACACAACAACGTTGAGCAACGTTGTGTTATATTATAAAATGCTCTATGGGCCATAAAAGTGGCACGGGTATAAAATATAAACATTTATAAGTAATTTTGAACCAGAAAATGAAATGCCTCTAATTTTGTTGTAATATCGGTAGGTCCAGCGTTGCCGAAGGGATTATTAGCGAATGTTTTCCCTGTCCCGTTTACACAACAACGTTGAGCAACGTTGTGTTATATTATAAAATGCTCTATGGGCCATAAAAGTGGCACGGGTATAAAATATAAACATTTATAAGTAATTTTGAACCAGAAAATGAAATGCCTCTAATTGTGTTGTAATATCGGTAGGTCCAGCGTTGCCGAAGGGATTATTAGCGAATGTTTTCCCTGTCCCGTTTACACAACAACGTTGAGCAACGTTGTGTTATATTATAAAATGCCCCATGGGCCATAAAAGTGGCACGGGTATAAAATATAAACATTTATAAGTAATTTTGAACCAGAAAATGAAATGCCTCTAATTGTGTTGTAATATCGGTAGGTCCAGCGTTGCCACATGGATTATTAGCGAATGTTTTCCCTGTCCCGTTTATACAACAACGTTGAGCAACGTTGTGTTATATTACAAAATGCCACATCCCTGCTTTAAAATTGGCACTGATGTGTGTGTAATTTTGAACCAGAAAATGAAATGCCTCTAATTTTGTTGTAATATCGGTAGGTCCAGCGTTGCCGAAGGGATTATTAGCGAATGTTTTCCCTGTCCCGTTTACACAACAACGTTGAGCAACGTTGTGTTATATTATAAAATGCTCTATGGGCCATAAAAGTGGCACGGGTATAAAATATAAACATTTATAAGTAATTTTGAACCAGAAAATGAAATGCCTCTAATTGTGTTGTAATATCGGTAGGTCCAGCGTTGCCACATGGATTATTAGCGAATGTTTTCCCTGTCCCGTTTATACAACAACGTTGAGCAACGTTGTGTTATATTACAAAATGCCACATCCCTGCTTTAAAATTGGCACTGATATAAAAATATAAACATTAATAACTACTAAAGTATCAGAACATAAAATTGTCTCGAATTGTGTTGTAAGAGGTATCCAACGTTGCCAAAGGAATTATTAGCGAATGTCTTCCCTGTCCCGTTTCAAATACACACAGCAACGTTGAGCAACATTATACAATTCTATCCTTGCCTTAAAATTGGCACTGATACAAAATATTAACATTAATAATTATTAATTACTTAAATATCAGAAAATGAAATTGTCTCTAATTGTGTTGTAATATATCGGTAGGTCGCCTTTGTTGCCACTAATTGTTTTCTCTGTCCCGTTTCAAATGCACAACAAGGTTGAGCAACATTATAAAATTCCTATCTCTGCCTTAATTGGCACTGATATAAAAAAGATAAACATTAATACAGTAATTACTTAATTATCAGAAAATGAAATTGCCTCTAGTTGTGTTGAAATGATATCGGTAGGTCGCCTATGTTGCCAAGGGATTAGCGAATGTTTTGCCTGTCTCGTTTCAAATCCACAACAACGTTGAGCAACGTTGTGTTATATAAGATTTAACTATAATTCCCTTATATAGACTGAAATGTGTCTAAGAATATAGACATTTATAATTACCTATGAACTAAAACATGGCATTTGTAAAATCACTCTATGTTTCCAATGAATTGTCGGCGAATGTTTACCTGCCTCGTTTCAAATCCACAACAACGTTGAGCAACGTTGTGTTATATAAGATTTAACTATCATTCCATTAGAATGACATGTGTTTAAAAATATAGACATTTATAATTTCCTATGAACCAAAACATGAAATTTCATTTAATTGTGTTATAATATCACTCTATGTTTCCAATGAATTGTCGGCGAATGTTTACCTGCCTCGTTTCAAATCCACAACAACGTTGAGCAACGTTGTGTTATATAAGATTTAACTATCATTCCATTAGAATGACATGTGTTTAAAAATATAGACATTTATAATTTCCTATGAACCAAAACATGAAATTTCATTTAATTGTGTTATAATATCACTCTATGTTTCCAATGAATTGTCGGCGAATGTTATAATTAATTGTGAACCAAAAAATAAATGTCCTCTACTTTGTGTTTAGGAAGCCTATAACTCGTTCAGGAATTGACAGCGAATGTTGTCATATTCCGTTTCAAAGTTGTGTTATATATAGGCCTACAAGTCATATTTAATATTACCATAAACTGATATGGGTATACAAATATAAACATTTTAAATATAATTGTCTATAAAAGGGACATCGAATGTATATAATTTATTTTTAAACCAGAAAATAAATTTCCTCTAATTTGTGTTTAGGTATAGCCTATACGTTGTTTAGGAATTGACAGCGAATGTTGCCATATTCCGTTTCAACGTTGAGCAACGTTGTGTTATATATAGGCCTACAAGTCATATTTAATATTACCATAAACTGATATGGGTATAAAAATATAAACATTTTAAATATAATTGTCTATAAAAGGGACATCGAATGTATATAATTTATTTTGAAACCAGAAACTTAAATTTCCTCTAATTTGTGTTTAGGTAGCCTATACGTTGTTTAGGAATTGACAGCGAATGTTGTCATATTCCGTTTCAACGTTGAGCAACGTTGTGTTATATATAGGCCTACAAGTCATATTTAATATTACCATAAACTGATATGGGTATAAAAATATAAACATTTTAAATATAATTGTCTATAAAAGGGACATCGAATGTATATAATTTATTTTTAAACCAGAAAATAAATTTCCTCTAATTTGTGTTTAGTAGCCAATACGTTGTTTAGGAATTGACAGCGAATGTTGTCATATTCCGTTTCAACGTTGAGCAACGTTGTGTTATATAGGCCTACAAGTCATATTTAATATTACCATAAACTGATATGGGTATAAAAATATAAACATTTTAAATATAATTGTCTATAAAAGGGACATCGAATGTATATAATTTATTTTGAAACCAGAAAATAAATTTCCTCTAATTTGTGTTGTAGCCTATACGTTGTTCAGGAATTGACAGCGAATGTTGTCATATTCCGTTTCAACGTTGAGCAACGTTGTTTTATAATATATAGGCCTACAAGTCATATTTAATATTACCATAAACTGATATGGGTATAAAAATATAAACATTTTAAATATAATTGTCTATAAAAGGGACATCGAATGTATATACTTTATTTTTAAACCAGAAAATAAATTTCCTCTAATTTGTGTTTAGGTAGCATATACGTTGTTCAGGAATTGACAGCGAATGTTGTCTTTCCATTTCAACGTTGAGCAAAGTTGTGTTATATATAGGCCTACAAGTCATATTTAATATTACCATAAACTGATATGGGTATAAAAATATAAACATTTTAAAAACAATTGTCTATAAAAGGGACATCAAATTTATATAATTTATTTTTAAACCAAAAAAGTTTGCTTCTAATTTGTGTTTAGGTAGCCTACGTTGTTCTTTAAAGGCGAATTGTCAAGAAATTGTCAGAAAATGTTTCCCATGCCCCCTTTTAAATACACATCACAACATTATCATTAAACTATACTTTATGTGTATCCGACATCACAATACACTTATGCACATTATTCCAATATTTGACACATTTATATCGGTAATCAATAATTGTGCTACCTATATTTATAATGGGTAGCACAGACTTAATGTGCATTTCATACCAAAATACTATCCTTTTTATTAATGTGTAACATATTTATATCGGTACTTAGTTGTGCCCACTAATTTCGCGCAGTGCCTTTGGGAGGACGGAGGAGACTGTATCACGCGGAAGCGTACTAATTAACGGATGATTTTGAAACTCGGACTGGGCATGCGCAAACCCCAAAGCAAGGAAAGAAAAGAGAGTGTACGAGATATATAATGTATGCCTACAGTAGTCTGTGAAACCTGTTCAATAAAAATGTTTTGGCGATACTATAGGTGTATATAGATGAATAAGTGGTTGATTATAGTGAGTCAGCGGCTGGGAAAATAAAATTGGATAAATCTAAAAGTGATACATCTAATTATGTATGGTTAAAATTGGAATCACATTTTATTTTTATTCACACTTTAATGATTTATAAAAAAAATTGTAAACCAATCCAAGTTTGTAAGGAACAAAATCCCAAGTTTTTGTTGAAGTCTGTGTTTTTGAAAAATCTTTAAAACAGTGACCTCCAATAACGTCAATATTTAAATTTGTTTTGGGTCTCTCTTCTTTCAAAATATCCATATAGGTAATGAGGATTGTTTATTTATTTGTTTGCATCTACCCTAAACGCAACAAAGGTATCTTATGCAATGTAAATCTGTAGATGTTAATCTATCAGTTATTTTGTATATCAGAAATATCTATAGGTAATAACATGTTAGCGACCCATCAACATTTTATACGACTGCATTTATTGAGAATATAAAAATTTACAGTGAATGAAAATTAAAGTTTTAAAACTCTTTTAGTTAATTATAAACTTTTAAATATTGATTGTAACTAAATATACAGTATACAAAGTAACAAGGATTCATCATTAACTGCTATGTTTAATCCATGTGTTACCTTGACATCTGAAACCCAACAATGTTAAAACAATAAATTTAGCAGGTTCCATTATAAACTTAGGGAAATTATCAAACACCATTGACGAAATCAGAGCTTCTAAACTGTAAGCTTCTGATTGGTGTATTACCTGATAGTGACCGGCCTATATACAAGATGATGTCATTTAATTAGCAAATGTTACGATCAACCTGAAGGCCTAAGTCATAAACACATTTGGGTAATTGCGATGACCGATGACCAGCCTAGGTCAGGTCAATCGATGTGTCGTTAAGTCTAAAAAGTTCAACAGTTAAACCTATAATGAAAAAAATATGAATATTGTTTGCGTTCAATCATGGAGAATTTCTCCATGGTTTAATGCAAACCCATGCAAACGTCGGGGTAACTTCCGGTACGGCAATTCATTTTCTAATAAATATAATCAATTAATGCAAATTAAGTATTAGCCTACCAATTAACTATAAAAAAATTGACAAAAATGAAGCTGCTTTAATAAATATTGAACAGTTAATTTGCAGAACTGTTACTTCAAAGTTCGGAACGTCCGATAGGGTAGGCCTCTTATGGACGTCAGTAGTGGGTACTGTATAATAAAACTAATTTAGTTTTATACCTTCCTGTTTACAGAATATACAATTAAATGGGATCAACATTTTAATATAGTGGCAGAAAAAACATTTACTATAAAAATCCAAAGGGTAAATAAAATATCCGCGAACAAAGTACAATGTACCCGGCCACGCATGAAATGGCCAAGTGGCGTATTCGTAAATAAAAAAAAATCGTTTGCGTAAACTTTTTTTTTGTATGAGCGGGCGAAATGTTATCAATAGTATACGACAGGCTTTATTCTAGTCGTTGGAGTTGTAAACACAACGAAAGTGACAGTGGGCAGAATTTTAAAAGTAACTATGGTATGGTATGGTCCCTGGATGGATGTGCAGTAGCGTGACCCAGATCGACGCTTGTGAACTGGGCGAACTTCTAAATATAGTTCTAAAATTCGTACAAAAGGGCACCGCCAGACAAACGCGCTGTACGCTACTGGTCTACTCTACTATACAAGCTTTTAGTCACTGTAACTTGATACATCTCATCAGCATTTTAATATTGAAAACGAGGCTAGTATTATTACTCTATATTCCACTATCTTACTGTAGTTTTATCAATTCTGTTTACAGTCATCGAATAATTCTATTCAGCTGAATTAACCTAATCTATGCTTTCCTGTTTATTGATGTCCCATAATTTGGGTTCCTATTGCTCCTTATTTTTTTTTTGCTGGTAGACACTGTGTATCAAGAGTGTGTATATATTAACATAGTTTCTAAGTACTGTATATTCCTTTGTTCATATACTAATTGATATGCTAATTTAGTGTCCAAGGTTATGTATGTGGGTTGCATTTAATTGGTATTAGTATTACAGTTTATTTTTAACTTGGTTTTATCGAACTTCCGTTATTATATTTTTATACTCATATATTTTTATATTGTTTATTTATTTTTTATTTTTATTTTAACCATATTTAATGAGGGTGATCCATCCAGCATTTGTTGATCATTTGGGACCCTCAGAACAGATACAATATACAAAAAACAACAAGAACAGAAAAGTAAAAGAAAAACCAACAAAATAAAATTAATTACATAAGACTAAAAATCCTTGACAAATATAAAATAACAGATATGTTAAATTAAGCAAAATATATATATTGTATGTTTAATTGTGTTAAGAATGCACCATTATTATGTGTGCCGCTGTTCAAAAAGCGTTTTCCTGAATAAATTATTATTATTATTATTATTATTATTATTATTATTATTATGCCAAGCTAGCTAAGGCCGAGAGATTTAATATACAGTACAGTATTAATGTTATTTAATACATGTAGGAGGCCATGATTTCAGACCGTGATATTTACTGTATATAGGTACTGTATCATGTATAGGATTTGTACAATAAATAATCCTACATACAATAACATTGAAAACTGTGTAGAGCATGTCCTTGGTCAACTCTACAAATAGCTCTCAGGCTAAACTCGTTGTATGTAAATTAGCTATGAATTACATGCATACAGTAGACCCATTTATTTTTTCCTCCATGGTAGACCAGACTGAGTTCACCGCGTTACGGTAAATATTCGGCCTACCGCGTTAAGGTCTGTCTACACTATCAAACTTTATGTGACACAAAAATGTGATGTGCCCATATATGGACATAATGATGTCATATCACTACCATATTTGGGCACATCACATTTTTTTTTTGTCAAACTAGTTTGATAGTGTAGACAGAGTATTAAAGTACCTAACAGTAACATGAACAATGTTTGACCGTCGTCGCGTCGCGACTGGGTCGACGGCCGAGTAAAAAATCTTTACTTTAGTTCCTCGCATTAATAACAAAAAGTGTATGATGTAATCCGGCGGCCGGATCTACAAACGCAAGGGAAATTTAAAAAAACATTAATTAAAAAAGCCGTTTTATATCAAAAATTAAATTGGATGATTTTGAACTATGCCGTAAAAGGCAAATTACACTTAGAAAAAATGGCAATGCTGATGACTGGATCTCAAAGGAGATACAAATAAAACTAGACATGAACTCGACGAGTTAGTTATCCGCACGATAAACGCCATGTGCACGTCATACGTTGGAGTTTGGCACACAGAGAAAGATTATGGCATTATGACCTTATCTGAAGAATATAATATGTTGTTACAAGTATATTCTGTATACATAATTATTACATACAGTGCAGAATAGGTAAAATTACGGGACCCGTCATTTATTCCTATTTTTAACATGGCGACGGTATCAAAATGAAACACAAAGATAGGAATTTTCGTAAGGAAATTATCTCAGCAACAACATATTAACGTGTAGAAGAAATTTGAATACGTTAAATATAGATGCGCGCTCTTTTAAATGTGATGAACTATAACGCAAGAGATGAAAATATGACTTTTTTTATCATCTAAGAAAAGAGCCAAAATATGAAAAAAGGTGACATCCTTTAAACAGGGCCCTGCTTTAAAGTTGTTAAACATGATGTATAGATATTTTTTGTGAGCAGCAGGCACAAGTGGAAGTGAGGTATAATCATCATCATAATGAAGATAATCACCTTAGTTGCCTAGCAACTGGCAAAAACACATTCCTGACTTCCCAACAGTGGTCACTTTGACCCATTTGGAATAAGCTGCATTCTTCTCTACTGACCTATAAACTATATTATTATTATTATACATTGTAAAAACAGATACATTCAAATGAATAAAACGAAACAGAAAGATATAAATGGAAAAAAATGTATTCATAAAAAATCATAGGGTTAAATTTTATATGAACACTCAACACTTATTCAGACATTACTTTCTATAGCTTAAGTTTTACTTAAACTTGTTCTGAGTGTAATTTTACAAACGAACATCTCTTCGTTCCCAATAGTAAATACTGTTTTGAGAACTTCGTTCTTGGATAAATTCGGAAATCTTACTCATCCAAACCATGTGATACGGCAGTAAATATCACCGTTGTTTTTTTAGTTAGGCCTAACACTCAATAACACCGTAGTTTACCGTCGTTTACCCTCGTGAACAAGAACAGCTAACGGGTCCGAATAAAAAATACCGGACACGCTATTTTCACTTTACAATCATTTAAACCACCGTTTTATATACATACATTATGTAAATATATTTACATCGTTTTGAGAACTTCGTTCATAGATAAATTCGGAAATTTCACCCATCTAAACCATTGTGATACGGCAGTAAATATCACCGTTGTTTTTATAGTTAGGCCTAACATTCAATAACACCGTAGTTTACCGTCGTGAACAAGAACAGCTAACGGGTCCGAATAAAAAATACCGGACACGCTATTTTCACTTTACAATTATTTATACCACCGTTTTATATGCATTATGTAAATATATTTACATCGTTTTGAGAACTTCGTTCATAGATAAATTCGGAAATTTCACCCATCTAAACCATGTGATATGGCAGTAAATATCACCGAATAAAAAATCTTATACACTAGAATAGTATTTAATGGACATAATTAATATTTTTTGTGTAGGCCTATCTCCATCATTTGTATTTTTACCTATCGTATTATATCAGCGAATGATTAAATAAACTGCATTCCTGATTTGGCCAAGTTCAAATAGGCTTACCTTTTGCGTTATTCTATTTTTTTTATATATTTTTATTATACCATCAACTGGGCTATAGAGGGCTTTGTTGTCTTCAAGAAAACTATCTGATATAAACTAGGAGGAAGAGGACACGTGTCACGTCACTAAATACACTTGTCTTCAACCCTCAATTAAAACCGGACTTTGCCATTGGTCTATATATTTGAAGGGTGGAGCTATTCAGTAAGTTGGTGATTGTTAAACAAGCCAACTAATAGATTGCCTTCAGCAACCAATTAAAAGTCCGTCATGAGACCCATTAAAACATGTAAGTAGGTGATTAACCTTGGTGATTAGTAAGACGTTGTTTACCGTTGTTCAACACTGGTAAACGACGGTAAATTTTTTTTCAAAGGGTATACATCTTCTTGATATAATACTTCATAATTGTTTTCATCATCATTGTGTTCATTATACTATACATGCTATACCTTTTCATCTATGTTGTCAGTGAATATGACTAAAAAATCACCATCTTCGGTAAGGCTTTAAAGAGATGATACTTTAGACATTAAATCTGTTTCTTGTGTTGGATATTTTATGTGGGCATTTTAATTCATAGGGCCTGTTTCTGCTGCAACTGCTCAAAATACGGTATAAAATACGGTATTTTTTATACCGTATTTTTTAGTACCTCGTTTCTGCTAACAATACTTCTTGGGTGGTCGTGTTAAATTTCATCCTTTTTACCCAAATTGCCATTCAAATATTTGGTCGATAATTAAATATTGGAATAAAGGAAGTTTTACTCACTTTCAACAGGCTAGCCCTAGTGATAGAGATGTTGTGAGAGCACAACTAAATTCGTTCCTCCCCGAGTTATTGTCTTTTGCAATGTTGTACTGCTTTCGCAGGCTCTTAGCTTTGATTTTACGTACTTTGGAGACAAGTCTATTCCGTACTCCTGCTTTATTTAAATCGTAAATTTAGATCTAGAGAGCAATGCATTATGTAGAAATTTAAATGTGGCTGACGCAAGAATTGTTGGCTACACTTGTGTGTACCTTTATCAGTGTATTGTTAAACTAATTTAATTGCCTTGTCATTTGCAATTTCTTGATTATAACCACAATACTGTTAAGCTTCAAGTAAAGCAATTTTTTCTCATAAACTGTTTAACACCAAAAAAAAATTACACCAGAAGAAAGCCAAAAATCTGGGAGGGCAGAGGACGCTAAACAAGTTTTGTTTGTTATGTGACCTTTTAGCAATTTATAATCAGTTTTAAATAATACAAAATTAGCTAGAATACTGTAGATTTTGAAAATCCAAATAATAGCTAGATACTGTACTATATTATTTTAATTAGCACATAAAAAAGTATGTTGTAGATTGTTGAAAGCCCTAAAATAGCTAAATTTAACCCAAATAGCAAAGATATATGAGTAGCAAATCAATAGAATTTAATAGGCTTGAATTGGTTCAAAAGATTTCAAGTTATAACAATGGTTCCAACTAAAATTTAACACAAGGCTGTAGGAGCAACTCAAATAATTTTAACTATGTTATGCTGCCATTGGTTAAATTTTAACAACTTAGGATCTTCAAAATTATACAGAAATACCACCAAAAATATGAAATTTTGTATAATATATGTGTATATGTAATATATATTTTGTCATAATATTATTATGGTGTTATGGGCTTATGTATTTGCTTTAATTTAGGTAATTTAGGTCTATCAAAAGTAATCCTCACAACCTTTCATTTCAGCATAGATTATTATCATAAATGATAGAAATATCCTCAAATTATAAAGAGCAAAGTAATCAAGGTGAAGGTTGATGATAGACATGATTCATATTCACAACTTATTTTTTTGTTAATGTACATTTTTTTTTTTTAAACTTATATCAACAAATGTTATTCGTGTTTTCTAACCTGCCTAATACTAAAATACAGTTAAATATTCAAAAGAAGTTTATGCTATGAAAAGTGTTATGAGTATTCTATTGAATGTTATCAATTTATAAAAACATACTGACTATAATACCATTTAACTTTACTTTGATGATTGAGGTGTATGCTATCAGCATTTTTTATTTTACAGTACAGTAGTTAAATTATAATAATCAATAGCAAAAATATTTAAAAACTGTGCTGTAAAATTCATTTCACACTTTATTTCTAAAAGCAGCATTCGGCAATGAATTATGGAAAATAAATGTGTATATTATTTAATACACATATTAATGTTATGGTATAACAGTGTGTAAACAAAGTATACAAAAAATTTGATTGCAAATTTAAACAGAATAGTATGAGAATTTGTTAAAAAGAAGAAAAAAAGTTATTATGCATGTGTTTATAACTTATTCATCATTTCTATATTGAACTATATATGCACACCAGTATTGTGTTATTCTATTCATTTTAAGAATGTACAAGATATATTTAAAATATGTTTGTTACGAGAATTGGTATTATTATAATATAACTACAATAGTATAATAACATGGATACTACAGTAGTGTATTTTCAACTAAATTAATCTTCCCATAGAGATATTATATAATATCTATGATTTTCCTAAAGTCTTATAGTACTGGTAGTCGTCTAAATTCTAAAAACAATAGTTTCAATTTATTGATTGGTTTCACTGAAGGTTAAATTAATGTTATAAACTGTGTGTATGACTTACCTTATCCTGCATATTGACATCAGCTCCACCTTCTAAGACCAGTTGGCAGATGGTTGTATTACCTGCATAAGCAGCATACATTAATGCTGAAGTGCCATACTATTAAAAATATTAAATAATAAACAAAGTTACAAAACATGTACATCATATTCCTTAATATCTAACACACAAAAAATGACTAATATTAATAATCTTATAAATATCCTTAATTTAATAAAAGTTAATATTTTTTCAATGTTGAAAATAATTTTTCTAATAACAACAATCAATTTTAAATGATTATTTCTATAAAGCATTGTAAAATATATTGTTTTGTGTAAACTATTCTTATGATCAAGGTATACTTGAATTCTAAACTATAAAACAGATTATACTATACTATATCATCTACAGTATAATCAATTTTATTTTGAAATAGTTGGATTGAATGCAAACTATTGTGTAAAGAAAGGCTATCTACATGTTTTAAACAATTTTATTTATAAGGTTTTTTTTACAGTGCAATTATAATATAAAACTGGACAATTTATTTTAAATTTCAAATTGTGTTGTAGCTGTTAATAACAGGTTTTCACTATTCAATTGTCACCACTCCAACTTGTAATAGCCGTACTTGTTGATAACCATTTAGGCCTACTGTTTATTAGTGTGTGTTTTGTGTATAGGCATTTCTATTTTATACACAATTGTTGACAGTGTAAATCATAACCTCACATTTTATTCACAATTATTTAGTATATATTTTCTATCATATTATTTTGTCGTGTATAAAATATATCTAATAAAAATTTTAAATCAATAAAATTAATCAATTAAAACTTAATGTCTTTTATAAAAAACATTGTATAATACTAATTTTTAGCATTGCTTTGATATACATTTAGGATCTATGAAATAATAACAGACAGTATGTTATCATAATCATTGAAAGAATAACAATTATTATTGCTATTATACTATGTTATACTGACTGTAGTCAAGTACTAAAGAATAATTAGATAAATTAGGCCTGAACATAACATACTAATTATGTGCCAGTTAAATGAACAAAAATTGTTTAAGCTTTTATTGTGATTATTTGCCATCATTTATAATAAGTTTAATTTGTTGATTCAGTTAACTATTTATTAGTGTATATAGTGATAGTATGTCTTAATTATATTATCACAATTATTATGAATTGTAATGTATACCATCTACCAGTCATAACCCTAATCTATTTCATTCCAAAAAATTTTAATTTGTAATTTAAATATTCTTATGTTTCCTCATCATTATTGTTTCAAATTAATTAATCAAATTTCAGCATATCACCGGGCGGTTTAAAAATCATGTTCTATGCCTGTTGTGGTTTATCTTTCTCTCATGTTGCTCAATCTTAAGCTATGTCTACACTATCACTACATAAGTTTGACAAAAAAAGTGTGCTCTATGCCCAAATATCATCATCACACACCATATATGTGTGCACATCACATTTATTTCTCACATAAAGTTTGATAGTGGTAGACAGAGCTTTATAATGATCTACAGTAGTTCAAAATTTTGAATGTTATGTAATATTATATAATGGGTGTGGCTTAAGTAATGGCATCATTATATTGTTCAAATTATATTTTATATAGTTCCGTGGTTTTGTACATGTCAGCTTTAATTTAATACCAAACATGCCATATTATTTGATTTCTTAAACTTTCCCACGAAGTTATGTAATATATAATAACGTCATTATATTGTGAAATTATATTTTTCTCATGCTAGAGGTATTTTACATGTCATAAGCTATGATTTGATAACAAACTTGACATATTTATGTAATTTATATTTTTTAGATATTTTTACATAATACATTATGATGTCATTAAATTGTTCAAATTTGTGGGCACCCTTCTAGAATTGAGGTCTAAAATAGGTCCTAAAGAAGGTTTCTGCCAAGTTTGGTGCTTTTGTTACGAAGTGCACAAAAAAAGTGCTAAGCGCCTAAATTGTCATCGCCTTTTTAGAAAACGCATGGACAATGGAAATTAACAATGTACTGTTCACTAATTTAATTAAAATCGCCGCCTAAAAATCCTACCTAGGCTAGGCCTAGTAGGAGACGACACATGTTAGTGGTTAGCCTAATTTAGCCGGACGAGACGACATCGTGCACCGAATAGACATCGGAGTGGAGTCTAGTTTCGGCGGCCTAGGCTTACGCTAAATTATTTACTCCTACCTTGCTTAGCAAATTATAAATAAGCCGACGTAATGTAAGCTGTGTAATGAAAATGGCCCTAGTATTCTGTAGCTACGTATAGGTACTGTTAATTTGGAGAGAGAGTATCGCGTTTGATGTCATGAGACACAAAATCTTCGTCGCGTTTTCCAGGCCTGCCATAATATGAAAAAAAAAAATTCTAGGTCTGTGCGCGATCGACGTTCCGATAACTATATTTAGAATGTTAACGATCTTTTGTTGTCGGCATCGTTTCTGGTTCGACTGGACGTTTTATTTTTAGAAGTTTGCCTAAGCCTATTTACTACTACTAGTTCATTGTGGTTCACCGTGTGGTGCCATAATGCCTCTACCGTGGGAAATTTCAATTTATTTATATATTCGCCATCAGTCGAGTAGATAAAAAAACATTTAAACGATTAATAATATTTATTAATAAATGCTTCCGAGTAATTTACAACTTGGTCCTCTGTCAGTCAAAATTGACTCATTAATTTTGCACACCTTGTTACCTCACAAAAAACATCGACGAAATGCATTTTTCCGACCTTATTATGAAATGCGTGGGTTTGGCGCTGACCACCACTCATGACATGCTTGAGCTGATAGGGTTTGATTTCAGCCTCAAGAAGCAGTGGGTAGTGCACCAACATGTTGATAACTACTACAAGTAGTTTGTGTCAATATCTATATTAATTTGCATGATTGGTTCATGACGTATATTTTAAATAGGGAAAATGTTACATGTCAATCATTAACATTGATGACTGTCATTTGCCTCAGATGGACATTGATGTTCTTATTCAATGGAGTAACATGGGAAATTAATTTTCAAATTATTTCTATATCACATTCTAAACATCTCATCACATATTTTTATCAGTTGAATGGTTGTATCTTTGAGAGAACACTAACTGATCTTGGTGTCAAAATAGCATCAGACTTTAATATGTTGGGATGATCATATCAACAAAATTGTTAATAAATCCCAGAGGCGGATCCAGCCTTGAAAAATAGGGAGGGGAAAAGGGGTTTGTGACAAAGTTTGAACAATCGGCCTCAGGAACTGGTGGGGGAGGGGGTAGCAAAAGGCCTCCAGTGTTCTACCATGTTTTAGGCTGTTTTATTTAAAAGTGGTTAGGTTTTGTCAATTTGTTAATGTTATGGTACATTTTATAAGTGGAAAATTGAATTGTTTGTTATGGGCCCACCGTTTCAAACTGCTGTGTGAAATTCGTTCTTTCATATAACAAAAATACAAAAGCCGATGAGCTAAATTACTTGCCTTAAAAAAGTAATCTATTTTCAAAAGAGAGAGAGAAAAATAGGTAATATTTGTTAAAATAAGCATGAATGATAATGTAGGACTTCAATTTAGTATAGAGCTGAATAATAGTGTGTGTCGTACTATTTCACATAAACCATCATACCTATTTTCATGTTACAATCAGTGGCTGATTTAGAGGGAGAAAAGCGTGCAAAGCACTGCATGTGTAATTATGGCCATCTATGATATTCATCTTGATAATTTTGTATAATTTAACTTTTCTTCTGAAGGCTACAGGGTTACCAGAACTGCATCTGTTTGTTCTTATGTCTCTTTATAAGTTTCATTCAACATTTATTTATTTATATTTATCAAGAAATAAAGAAAAAAAGAAGTCTGTGAAATGTAAAGCTAAATCCCCTAAATTAATCATATTTTTAAAAGGATTATTCCCATTTGGAATCTACTAACGTTTTGTATCAGATCGAATAATATTCCACAATTCATTAAACTATATGTAAACTTTACAAGAGAAAAATTGTTAACTAACTTTGACCCTGACAATACATGCACATGGGTATTACCTTTTCCCATTGTAGGTATATTATTTATTATTATTTATTCAAGCAAAAGATACATTTTACAAAATATAATACAAATCAACAAATTAAACAAACACGATGCAAGAAGAAAATATAAAATCACAGTCACTAGCTACCAGGAAAGCACAAAAGCAGACTAAGCCACTGTCACCAATTAGATGTGTACCTCCATTATGCTTGTTGTGGCCAGGTCTTAAATGTTGCGCTTTATATATGAAACTGAAAATAGTATAATTTCAGCTATTTTTATATCTTAAATGTTTGTGTTTTTATGTTTTGTTATTTGTACAAGGGGTCCAATGTGGATAGAAGTGCTTGCCACCTGTTCATAACTTTTTTTCACTGTCTTGTGCCTTGTATTTTTCTTTCAGTGATAAAGTTTAATAAATGAAAAGTATATATTTCTACTACTCTAGTATGATGTTAATAAAAGTTTGTTTAGTTATCAGATTATTATTATAATATTAACAGATGAATAATTATATCATCGTTCAGATTCTGAAATTAATTACAATTACAGGGGATTGGGTTACCAAGCCATTATTCAAATCCGGTATTAGCCAATCAAATTGTCTAAGCAAATTGTACTGAAAGAAAGAGTACTCAATTATATTGACAAACCATCTAACAGACAGATAAGATAAGATATAAACACACAATATACTTTTTAAAACTAAAAACTGAAAAAGAAAGAAGTGAAACAATTATGTTGAAAAAAAAAATATGATGCTTTTAACAATCAGTGTGAATGTTTACTGCAAATATGCAACCAGAGAACAATTATAAAAGATCTTAAAAATCTTAGTATTGATGTACTTTAATTAGTAATTTAATGTTGTATATCAAATTCATTACAAAGGAAAACAAATTGATGTATACCTGGTCCTGGCTATTGACAGCATTGTTGCTAACAATGAAATGGCAAATTTCTTCAGCAGTTTTTTCCCCTGCAATCTATGAAATAAATCATATAGATCAATATGCATTCAGTTACATTTTTCATTAAAATACATATAATATAGTAAACATAGACAACAACATACATTCCATGTTTTATTAAATTACAGTCATTATATTATAATATTATCATAATAATAATAATATAAGATTGCCCAAATAAATATTCTAACTTTTTTTCTTCTTGTTTTAACTTTTACATTAATTTTGTAGACATATTTTTATAGGAAAATGGTAATGAAATTAATTGTTTATTTTTATTTATGAGGGGTAGCTGGTTCATTAGAGTTACAGCGATGTATTTTGCTTTAAGCTGCCCTTTCCCAGCATTTTTCATCCCTATGTAGAATTGTATGTTATTGTATATTGTATTGCTACATTATGCTTGTCAAATAAAACAATCGGATTAAATGAGCCAACAGTGCATAAACACTACAGTGATTATTTTGATTCATTGTGCAGTGTAAGTTGTTGTCACTATTTAATTTATTTAGTTACATTTTTTATATCTCTTTTGTTTCCAGCATAAACAAGCTAGTATTGCTAGTTAATTGTTGTTGGTTAAATTGTATTATACTAAAATAGTGTAAACTTGCCTACCTGAATGCCATTGAATGCACAAATATCAAGAAGTTCTTGTTTGAAGAGATCCATTGCAATTCTGCTAAATTGAAAAAAGGGCAGAAACAATGTATAATGTTTAAAATGAATTAAAATAAAAACAATTTGTCAATTCAAAATTTGTAGGGTTTATATTAAAGTAACACACACATTAAAAAATAGATGATTACGAGTTACTTGAATATTAATGGTAGATACTTAGTGATAACAGCTCATGACAACAGCAAAGGTGATGAAGCAACATATCATTAGAATCATCTATAGACTGTTGTGGCTTTAAATCACCCTTTTCCTAAATAAAAGCACCCCTCCCTCTAATTTTGAAAGTGACAAATATAAATAAAGTACAAGTACTGAACATGATGTTGAAATAGAGTAAATATATAATACAATGTCTCTTCTATCAACAATTTCCTCAACCAATGCTTTCTCTATCAAATAATGTTATAACATGATGTTGAAATAGAGTAAATATATAATCCAATGTCTCTTCTATCAACAATTTCCTCAACCAATGCTTTCTCTATCAAATAATGTTATAACATGATGTTGAAATAGAGTAAATATATAATCCAATGTCTCTTCTATCAACAATTTCCTCAACCAATGCTTTCTCTATCAAATAATGTTATAACATTATTTAGACCTACAAGTACTATGTACACTTACAGTGGTAATGCTAAAATAAAAGAAATCCAAAATATGCAACGTTTCCTCTTCAAAAGTTGAATGCAAGTGGTTGTTGTACAGAAGACCAAACACTTTTATATCATTATTTATATAGTGATAACCAGTGCAATTCAATGGATTCTATACAAATTACAACATAGCGTGACTTAGTGTTTGCTTTGTTCTTATCATTTAGTTGATTAGAACTACAAACCAACGTGAATTACCATTTTAGGTAAAGCAAACAAGGTGTATCAAGGTACCTCAGGTAAACCCTAATAATGACTGATTAAGGTCTTGTGAAAATACAATATATTTTTACTTGGAATTAGACAAAATACTATAATACAATCACTAAATGAGATGAGGTTCATACAAGGAATCATTAAAATAAACATTATTAATGATATTAGTAATTACAGGAACTGGAATATTTCCATATTTAGTTTTACAAAAGGGTACATTTAACAGATTATTGTTTCTTAAACTAGATAATGGTTACAACATGGAGGCAGCGGCACAAACAATTTTGACTGCACTGAGAAGGAAAGCACAACAATCTAACTACTCTGGCATACTGAGAAGGAAAGCACAACAATCTAACTACTCTGGCTTACTGAGAAGGAAAGCACAACAATCTAAATACTCTGGCTTACTGAGAAGGAAAGCACAACAATCTATAAATACTCTGGCTTACTGAGAAGGAAAGCACAACAATCTAACTACTCTGGCTTACTGAGAAGGAAAGCACAACAATCTAACTACTCTGGCTTCAGCAATAGTGGTCAGACATAATAATAAATTAGCTTGTTTAAAAACTGCTACTAAGACATTCTGACAAAAGACTTAATATATTTAAACAACTTTGGATTTAAATAATAAGTATTTTGTAATTTGGTTAATAATAATATTTTAACAAAATTGTATAAAGACAGAAGACAAACTGAAAAAAGTGTACTGTGAATTTCAGAGTGTTTAAAAAAGTATAAATAAACTACTATATTATGCCACAATAGTGCAACAAAGCCTGGTTTAATATTTTCTATAAGTTTATCAGATGATATTACTAGGGGGAATAACAGGGTGACAAACAAACTGTAAACTAAGGCAAAGGTTATTAGATTAATGTAGTCCAAGTTTAAACAACAGCCAGGGCCAACAGATAAACCAAACAAAAATTTACTTTACATCATGTTTCACACAGTTTATTAAAATAGATAGACTAACCAACATAATATAAGAGTTAAAAACAATACTGTATTTGATACACTTTATTAATTAGAAAGCCATAGATAAACCAACATGATATAACAGGTATAGAACAATACTGTAGAATGTATTTGATACTTTATTAATTAGAAAGGCACACATAAACCAACATGATATAACAGGTATAAAACAATACTGTAGAATGTATTTGATACTTTATTAATTAGAAAGGCACACATAAACCAACATGATTTAACAGGTATAAAACAATACTGTAGAATGTATTTGATACTTTATTAATTAGAAAGGCACACATAAACCAACATGATATAACAGGTATAAAACAATACTGTAGAATGTATTTGATACTTTATTAATTAGAAAGCAACAAATAAATTCACTTTAAAATGTATAAGAACGTTTAGAAGTTTAAAAGTTTAATGTACATTTAATGTTCAATTTGTTCATTTAATTACTTTTGTTGTTGTTTTTGTTTATTCTTTTTGGATGCACTGTGTGACACCAGTACCACTGATATTAAGGTATCATTTTCAATAAAGACAAGAAACAACTGGGTAAAATGTAAAGTTAACTCTTTACTGTAAAAGAAAGATTTGAAATAATGAAGACCCATACTAGACAAGAATGGTTAAACAGCTACTTCACAAATATATTTATATTTATAGTGAACATTTTACTTTTAAAGATATGAAATAATGAATTGTTATAAATTGTTTGTGTCAATCAAGTATTCAAAGTCGCATGATTTAATGTTTGCTTTGATGTTATCATTGCCCTACAATTCCAAATGTAATATTGGTTAAAGACAAGGTAAAATAAATAGAAAATCCAAAGGTCATAATATCAGATAATGTCAATGTCAAATAAATTCAAATATTTGATATAAGTAGACCAAAGGTAAAAATGTTATTTGAAGCAAACGATAAAAAAATAAATATTATCTCACGACCTACTGTAGACACAAACCAAGGAAATCAGAAATCTGTGTCTTAACATTTATCAGCAGTGAACACAGAATAATGAGACAAATATAGACAGCACTATGAAATAGCAAGATGTGTCTTAACATTTATCAGCAGTGAACACAGAATAATGAGACAAATATAAACAGCACTATGAAATAGCAAGATGTGTCTTAACATTTATCAGCAGTGAACACAGAATAATGAGACAAATATAAACAGCACTATGAAATAGCAAGATGTGTCTAAACATTTATCACTGGTGGACACAGAATAATGAGACAAATATAGACAGCACTATGAAATAGCAAGATGTGTCTGAACATTTATCACTGGTGGACACAGAATAATGAGACAAATATAGACAGCACTATGAAATAGCAAGATGTGTCTTATCATTTATCACTGGTGGACACAGAATAATGAGACAAATATAGACAGCACTATGAAATATCAAGATGTGTCTTAACATTTATCAATGGTGGACACAGAATAATGAGACAAATATAGACATCACTATGAAATATCAAGATGTGTCTTAACATTTATCAATGGTGGACACAGAATAATGAGACAAATATAGACAGCACTATGAAATATCAAGATGTGTCTTAACATTTATCAATGGTGGACACAGAATAATGAGACAAATATAGACAGCACTATGAAATAGCAAGATGTGTCTTAACATTTATCACTGGTGGACACAGAATAATGAGACAAATATAGACAGCACTATGAAATATCAAGATGTGTCTTAACATTTATCACTGGTGGAAACAGAATAATGAGACAAATATAGACAGCACTATGAAATAGCAAGATGTGTCTGAACATTTATCACTGGTGGAAACAGAATAATGAGACAAATATAGACAGCATTATGAAATAGCAAGATGTGTCTTAACATTTATCACTGGTGAACACAGAATAATGAGACAAATATAGACAGCACTATGAAATAGCAAGATGTGTCTTAACATTTATCAATGGTGGACACAGAATAATGAGACGAATATAGATAGCACTATGAAATATCAAGATGTGTCTTAACATTTATCCCTGGTGGACACAGAATAATGAGACAAATATAGACAGCACTATGAAATATCAAGATGTGTCTTAACATTTATCCCTGGTGAACACAGAATAATGAGACAAATATAGACAGCACAATGAAATAGCAAGATGTGTCTGAACATTTATCACTGGTGAACACAGAATAATGAGACAAATATAGACAGCACTATGAAATAGCAAGATGTGTCTGAACATTTATCAATGGTGAACACAGAATAATGAGACAAATATAGACAGCACTATGAAATAGCAAGATGTGTCTGAACATTTATTACTGGTGGACACAGAATAATGAGACAAATATAGACAGCACTATGAAATAGCAAGATGTGTCTTAACATTTATCACTGGTAGACACAGAGAATAATGAGACAAATATAGACAGCACATGATAGACTGAAGAATAAACTTTGACACAACAAAGCAGCAATTTTTATCTTATTTGTATCATGTTTGTTTCTTGTTATCCTGAATTGTTAATTTTGTATAGATTTTCATTTTGTATGATTTACCATTTCAACTATTTTTTACTATTGTGAAACTTTACTTCCAATTCTGCCATGTGCTATGACATTTTAATAAAAGCATCTTATACTACAGATGCATATTGATTTTTCTTTTTGATCATATCACATGGTGAATAAATTAATCAATTAAAATGTTTATTTATTTATGTACTAACTACTATATTTTACTCATCAATTAACTTAACTGCAAAATGAATTTAATGATTTTATGTGATTGTATAGTCACACGACAGCAAAGCTCAAAATGTGCAAATTACATAATAGTCAATTGTTTGTCTGTCTGTATTGAAGGAAGTTCAATAACATTGTACTTTGTGTCATACAGTAGCTACACTCACTCACACCCTGCAAAATAAATATGAACAGTACAAAGTAATCTTTTAAAATGTTTGACCAATTAACAACACAATTCTTAACAACGCCCTCTAGGCCAAAACACAAAATAATGAAACGTTTTTGTCTGTAATACTTTATTAATCAAAGAAGAAATTTCCCCACTTTCTGTATCCCTTTTGTCCATTGTAACTCTCTTAAATATTCTTTTTTAATTTCATTCCAGCCATTTGCAACAATCTCTCAATTCACATTCGTAACTTTGTTAAATTAATTTAAATTTGCAACCTATCAATTTCTTTCAGCAAAACTGTAAATAACAATTGAATTGAAAAACTTCCGTCTAATTTAGACATGTGAATAAGCTTTAAGAACCCTTGGTACAATTTAAGTAAAACAGTATTAGATTAGGCTCAACACTGTAGGCAGAGAATCCATAAAAAGGTAATATTTACACTTTAACCTTTGTATTGATTACAAATATAGAACAGCAAAGATGACAAATAAGCTTACATTGGTGGCAGTATTTATAAGAAAGAAGTGATCTCAAATGTTGGGACACTGGTGGCAGTATTTGTAATCTGAGTTTAAATTTATTGATTCAATTTATTTCATTAAGTGAATTTTGTTTCACTTCACAAAGTGCATTTTATCATTTCATTTACAGTGAAGGAGGCAAAATCTAGACGATAAAGTTACAAATTTAAACTTTTATGATCATTAATGATGTATAAGAAAAAAAGGTAATGTATACAAATACTGTAATTATCATGTTTGGATAACAAACAATCACAAAAAAATACGACACAATCTGTATTGACTTATTTACTATGTTAATAAATATTTATATAAAATTTGACAAATTCTATACACGAGTGACATGGTTTTCTAGATAGAGAATAAAAGAGAAAAACTAATATTATTAAAATCAGTCCAGATGACATGATCAAACCCCAATAAGCTGACAAAGGCTATGAAAATATGTGAGGATTTAAATCACTCTTTATATGGTATATTAAAATGAGATAAAAGACTGAATTCACTAAGATTGTGCAATGGTCAGGTGACAAGATATTTAAATTCATTTTGTATCATCAATTCAAATTCCACCAGACTGTTGAATGATGTACACATTGTGACTTACTTTTTTATGTTGTTTTTCTTGATTTACAGTTTTTATTATGTTCATATACTAAGGTACAGTTTTAAATATAGTGTTTTTAAATATTTTAAAATAAAATTTTGCCATTCTTCCTGTGATATTGATTTGATTTAATAGCTACTGAAGGTAACAACCACAAGATGCAAGATGCTTTGATATTCTGCCTGTGATATTGATTTGATTTAATAGCTACTGAAGGTAACAACCACAAGATGCAAGATGCTTTGCTATTCTGTCTGTGATAATGATTTGATTTAATAGCTACTGAAGGTAACAACCACAAGATGCAAGATGCTTTGCTATTCTGCCTGTGATAATGATTTGATTTAATAGCTACTGAAGGTAACAACCATAAGATGCAAGATGCTTTGCTATTCTGCCTGTGATAATGATTTGATTTAATAGCTACTGAAGGTAACAACCATAAGATGCAAGATGCTTACCTACAACTTCTGCTGATATTCCAGAACCCTGCTAAATAAACTAGGCGATAGTATAGCTGGCAGCATGTTGTCATGCCTGGGCATTAGTATACAAATATTAAATGAATGTTTATGAGTTGAATGTAATGGGGAGAAATTTTCAAGGCAAAGCTGAGTTAGAATCAGTAATTTACTAAAAAATGAAAAAAATCATCTTTCTTTGTTTTAAATACACACCTATTGTTCTAAGTAAACTTCATTCAGTCTGTTGCTTCCATCTTCTTAAATCATGGTCAAAGGCTAGGCCAGCAAATAAGCCATCAAAAGGCAGCCCACCAATTTGGGCAGGGAGTACAGTATCACAATTAGCTTTCTTCTTAACAACGAGCTACAACTATTCTGTGCCACCATTCATTAACGCTGTGAATTTAATCAATTTTGATACAAAGATGTTTAGCAAATTTACTTCCTTTATTTATAATTATATTATATGATATGGTTTGGCCCCTAAAATCATCTCATCATTTTTTTGGTTAAAGTCTTTCCGTAATTCCAGTCGGAAAACTGACATGATTATCTATATAGTAAGCAAGACAGGCCTAGGCTATGCCTAAACAGTACCTAGGCCTTAGCTAGCTATAGGCCTAAGTTTTACTAGGCCTGGGCCAGCTTACCTGTTCCTTCTACGATACTATTACTCTAGCACCCTTTTTGTCTAAGTATAGCCATAGGCCTACATCACCCTACATAAGTAGGCCTACATACAGTAGGCCTAGCCTAGTAGGCCCTAGCTTGGCCTATAGGCCTAATAATAGAGCAGTATTTATTTAGGCCTAGGCTAGCCTATTAGTTTAGGAGAGTGTACCTTTACATTTATTTCGCCATTTTTGTCTATCAACATTCACTATACTATACATTATTACCACAAAATATTACCAGTAACAAACGTAACAACTTGTTCACCACATAAATATTTTGAGAACTTTTTTGATGAGCCATCATGCCACACACGTGTGCTGCTGGCTGTTGAAGAAGGGTGACCCTACATTTTATGACCTGGATCTTGAGAAGTACGTACCTTACTGAAATTACTGCAATCATTACTTATTAATTAATCCGAATTTTAAAAATGTTTGCTTTTTTATTGTAGGCCTACATTTTAATCTTTTTATTATTGCCTCTTGCCATTTTTATCGCTTTCTTGATAAACTTGTTCATTTTTTATGTTTTGTTGTCGTTTTGAGGGCCCCATAAACATATTATTATTATACAAACATACAAATCAACAATTAAACAACAAAAACCTTAACAACTAATATATGTTTATATTATTTTTTACACAGACTACCTATTTTTATTCAAAAATTAATTGTGTGTATTTTTACCTAAATTGCATGCTTAGAAAAATATTGTATGCCTATTTTACTTTTGATATTGTTATCGATTTATAGAAAATAGTACACGTTATTTAATTGTGGGGGTGAGCACATTTCTGTCGTTGTTGACGCTTTATTATTACCATGCTAAATTTGACCAATGACAAGCGACAGTAATCCATCACTTAATGCTCATACAATCAAATTACACTTTATTACGGCCATATAGTTAGTAGGCATACTAAATTAATTAAATCTAGGAAATTTCGTTTAAAGATGTATTGTTCCCCTGAAAAATAATTTTAAACTTTTTTTTTGTTGAATAGGCCTATTTAATGTCTTATAATAGTTATCCATAAATTGGATCTAAAAAAATGTATTTAAGCAAAAATGGTCAAATTGGCCAATGTATTTTTAGTTGAATTTAACCATTTATTATGTTATTTATTTATATATTAAAACATAATTTTTATAACAATATATATATAATATAATAACTTTATTAAAACTACAAAATAACCTATTCAAAGTCTGATTTAATTAATCTTCATTTTTCATGTTATTGGGGACAATACATCTTTTAGCAAGACAAACATTACCAATGATTTTAGTTAAAGTAGGCCTACTAGTATAACAGAACAGACATAAAGTTTGCATTTGTTTCCTAAAATAGCAATTACACAATCATAGGCCATCTTTACAGGCCTACTGTAATTTTCAACCCACTATCACTTCTAAATACACTTTGCTAACAAATAGTATATCAACACTTAAATAAACGGAGAGTGTTTGAATGTCTGATAACTGTTATCACTTACGTTCCAAAATATTGGTGGCGTACTTGCCGCTTTGTTGTGTGACATGACAAGTTCAGTTTTGAAATTAAGGGCTAATGAGGCAGACCTGTTAAATGAAGTTGTTTATTAATATACTTGTAAAATGTTTTTCTTGTTTACAGGAATGTTTTTCAATTGTACTTGGTTATGATATTTTGGACTAAATTTGATTTATGGACTGGTACGTGATATCTATATCTATATGTACTAAAATATAAAACGATCAGTGACTGTTGTTGAGGTTAATGCTTACTGTGAATGACTGCGTAGTGTAGGCCACAATCTCATTGGTCCGTATTCATGACATCTTTTGCCGATTTTGATACTGGTTTAGTCCAGGACTAAAGATTGTCCAGACTAAATCCAGAGATAGTCCAGTCATTAATACGGACCTTACGGGTCTCAGAGTAGACTTAGCAAATATTAGAATTATTATATCAAATCAAATAAACATTTATTTCTTCTAATCAAAGTAAAGTTTACCCGTTAGTTGTCTGCGTCTTTGTATGTGCGTACGTTAAGTTATATCAAATAATATAAGTATGTCAAATATATATCTTTTTTTATTTTGTCCAATATAGGCCTACATATTAAATATTATCATCAATTGGTCATTACAAAATATAAAAAAAAATATAAAATCTGGTTATTAAAAATTGTATTATATAAATATACTATTGAAAAATTGAATAAAGTGTTCCGGTGTGCTCTGAATGAACAAATTATCAAGCAACAATGGACTGTAGAACAAACGACACAGCGTTAGGCTCGTTATCTAACGCCACGGCCGTGGCGTAGTAAACACGCAAGGCGTATGCTACGCAATGCGTACGCCATGGCTTACGCCCATACGTGTAAACAGGTTCTAACCTACGGTAACTCCGTAGAGAGTCAAGGACCGACATTCCAATGTTGTATGGCCTACATTTATGACAAATGTGCTTGTAGATTAATGGATGCTTACGGATTAATATAGCCTAAAATCTCGTTTTGTCTGTGATTATAATTAACAAAAATTAGAATTATTATATCAAATCCAATATTTAATCCTTCTAATCAAAGTAAAAGTTTACCCATCAGTTGTCTGCGTCTTTATATGTGCGTGTGTCAAATTATATACAAATAATTAAAATCATATTTGTAAATATATTATAATATAATATATTTGTTTTATATATTTTTTCCAATATACATAACAAATACATTATTTTCATTAATACCAAATATAGCCTATAGAAACAAATATAAAACCTGGTTAAACATTGTATTATTTAAAATTGTTTCAAAATATACTATAAGAAATAATGAAGTGATCCGGGAGTGCTCTCTATGAATAATAATATAGCAACAATGAACTGTGTAAATAATGAAATGATCCGGGAGTGCTCTCCATGAATAATAATATAGCAACAATGAACTGTGTAAATAATGAAATGATCCGGGAGTGCTCTCCATGAATAATAATATAGCAACAATGAACTGTGTATAACAAACGACTTATTAAAGATGTAGGTAACCTGTACGGATTATGGATGGAATAACGCTATCTTCTTTGTGAAGCAGATGATTTTGCAGATTGCGTTTTACCAAGAGAACACATGCATCCTGTTTAAATTCAAGTACAGACATCAATTCAAATCCTTCTCACTGCCCTTCTTGTGATTTTCCAAATATAGGCCTAGTAGTTTCTCGACAAAAGAAATAACACTAACAATTAGGCCTACAGGCCGATACATGCAACATTGTAAGAATTAAAAAAGTAAATTTTCCGAAACAAATTAGAGAAGCTCCTTAAATGTAAATTATGTCTACACCAACCAAGCTTTTAATGAAGTTTGCAAGTGATTAATTTGCATATGTTAACATTGTTCCTGGTGTGCATCTTGTAGTAAAATATGACAACTTGAATCAGGTTCACGTTCAGGTTCTTTGAGTTCATTTTAAGACAATATCATACACTAGTTTGTAAAGTGAACCACCTCATTACAATTATTGTCAAGAGATCGGTAATTTGTAATTATAAGCTTACAAGAACTGTACAGTTGTTTAATTTAACCGTGATCTTCATTGTATTTTAAATTACAGTTGAGTTTTATCTCTTTGTTTTGTTTCAAGCTGTACCCTTTATATTTATTTATTTGCCTGTATTGTATAGGTCACATACAGCGAACATGGGACATCAAAGGACTGCCGTAGTAGTTCTATTAATATCTGTAATTTGTAAAAGGGGGAAGGCAGAATACTTGTTCAAGACAACCGATACCGTGGAGTCAACACAAATAATAACACGCTTCCCAAGACTTGCCAGCCTATACATAGAGTCTTTATTCGTTCGTCATTCCGAAGTTTAAAATAAACCATACTAGCATATACTGATCTTGCATTTGTTTCGCTTTTGATTCTCGCACTGAGTGGTGATATAGCATATAACCCCAGGCCACTAAGGACCCAACGGTACTAAGTGTGAGATCGAATCAACGCGGTATTCAATGCGACGATTGCAACTATTGATTCCATCTGAATTGTACCAACTTTTTAGAGGATGAGTTTTACGCTCTCGCGAAATCAGTCCATCACTTAATGCTCATACAATCAAATTACACTTTATTATTATTATTATTATTATTACTTGTATAGCGCACATTTATACAACATTTAATTATAATCAGCGGCGCTTCACATCAATTAGTATCGTAACATTGTTTGAAATATAGTGCTTTTAAATGTTTTTTAAACTGATTAAGTGTTTAATGTGACTTGGTAAACTGTTCCAAATTTTGGGTCCTGCTACGGCGAACGAACGGTCAGCAAATGTCTTTCGTTTAGTTCGTGGGATTGTCAGGTTATAATTGCTGGTGCTTGAACGAGTACTGCGAGAAACATTCCGCACAGTAAGAATATCTCTCAGGTAACTTGGAGCGGAACCTTTAAGCGAACGCCATACAAGACACGCTATTTTGAATTGACATCTATGAGACATCGGAAGCCAGTGCAAGGATTGCGGCCATATAGTTAGTAGGCATACTAAATTAATTAAATCTAGGAAATTTCGTTTAAAGATGTATTGTCCCCCTAAAAAATAATTTTTTACTTTTATGTTGTTGAATATGCCATTTAATGTCACATGATAGTTATCCACTTTTCGATAAATTTGATCTAAAAAAAAGTATTTAAGCAAAAATGGTCAAATTGGTTGCCAGCCAATGAATTTTTGGTTGAATTTACTGTATTATGTTATTTTTCTACGGCCAGAAGTGATTAACTTTATTAAAACTACAAAATAATCTATTCAAAGTCTGATTTAATTAATCTTTATTTTTCATGTTATTGGGGGACAATACATCTTTTAGCAAGACAAACATTACCAATGATTTTAGTTAAAGTAGGCCTACTAGTATAACAGAACAGACATAAAGTTTGCATTTGTTTCCTAAAATAGCATTTACACAATCATAGGCCATCTTTACAGGCCTACTGTAATTTTCAACTCACTATCACTTCTAAATACACTTTGCTAACAAATAGTATATCAACACTTAAATAAACGGAGAGTGTTTGAATGTCTGATAACTGTTATCGCTTACGTTCCAAAATATTGGTGGCGTACTTGCCGCTTTGTTGTGTGACATGACAAGTTCAGTTGTGAAATTAAGGGCTAATGAGGCAGACCTGTTAAATGAAGTTGTTTATTAATATATTTGTAAATTGTTTTTCTTGTTTATGAATGTTTTTCAATTTGAGTTGCTGGTTATGATATTTTGGACTAAATTTGATTTATGGACTGGTATGTGATATCTATATCTATATACTAAAATATAAAACGATCAGTGACTGTTGTTGAGGTTAATGCTTACTGTGAATGACTGCGTAGTGTAGGCCACAATCTCATTGGCCCGTATTCATGACTATCTTTTGCCGATTTTGATACTGGTTTAGTCCAGGACTAAATATTGTCCAAACTAAATCCAGAGATAGTCCAGTCATTAATACGAACCTTAAGGGTCTCAGAGTAGACGTAGCAAATATTAGAATTATTATATCAAATCAAATAAACATTTATTTCTTCTAATCAAAGTAAAGTTTACCCGTTAGTTGTCTGCGTCTTTGTATGTGCGTACGTTAAGTTATATCAAATAATATATAGTATGTCAAATATATATCTTTTTTTATTTTGTCCAATATACATATTAAATATATCATCAATTGGTCATTACAAAATTTAAAAAAAATATATAAAATCTGGTTATTAAAAATTGTACTATTGAAAAATTGAATAAAGTGTTCCGGTGTGCTCTGAATCAATAAATTATCAAGCAACAATGGACTGTGGAACAAACGACACAGCGTTAGGCTCGTTATCTAACGCCACGGCCGTGGCGTAGTAAATGCCTAGTTCACACGCAAGGCGTATGCTACGCAATGCTTATGGCATGGCTTACGCCCATACGTGTAAACAGGCTCTAACCTACGGTAATCCGTAGCGAGTCAAGGACCGACATTCCAATGTTGTATGGCCTACATTATGACAAATGTGCTTGTAGATTAATGGATGCTTACGGATTAATATAGCCTAAAATCTCATTTTGTCTGTGATTATAATTAACAAAAATTAGAATTATTATATATCAAATCCAATATTTAATCCTTCTAATCAAAGTAAAAGTTTACCCATCAGTTGTCTGCGTCTTTATATGTGCGTGTGTCAAATTATATACAAATAATTAAAATCATATTAGTAAATATATTATAATATAATATATTTGTTTTATATATTTTTTCCAATATACATAACAAATACATTATTTTCATTAATACCAAATATATAGAAACAAATATAAAACCTGGTTAAACATTGTATTATTTAAAATTGTTTCAAAATATACTATAAGAAATAATGAAGTGATCCGGGAGTGCTCTCTATGAATAATAATATAGCAACTATGAACTGTGTATAACAAACGACTTATTAAAGATGTAGGTAACCTGTACTGATTATGGATGGAATAACAGTATCTTCTTTGTGACGCACATGATACATTTTGTAGATTGCGTTTTACCAAGAGAACACAAACATCCTGTTTAAATTCAAGTACAGACATCAATTCAAATCCTCCTATGCACTGCCCTTCTTGTGATTTTCCAAATATAGGCCTAGTTGTTTCTCGACAAAAGAAATAACACTAACATTTAGGCCTACAGGCCGATACATACAACATTGTTAGAATTTAAAAAGTAAATTTTCCGAAGAAAAATAGAGAAGCTTCTCAAATTTAAATTATGTCTACACCAACCAAGCTTTTAATCAACTTTGCAAGTGATTAATTTGCATATTTTAACATTGTTCCTTTTTTTTCTTAATAATTATATACATTTATTTTTTACAATTGCTTTGCATGAATGATCAGTACATAATTTAAATAGTATAACACTAATCATAATTATACAATTTTGTAGAGAAATCGTCTACTTGAAAAAGTTAGCATTACGTAATCAAGGTAATCAACCAAAGAATTATTTTTAATCCGGTGGTTTAAGTAGAGTAGGCAGGCTGTACAGACTATACGTAAACGTATTAATCTAATTCCCACATTGCGCCCTGTACATTTAAAACTTTTTACAATGGTCTGTTAGAAAGAATTTAAACTGGACGACTTTAATTTGTATATACAAGATCATTATATATGACGTATGTACAAGTATAAATGTCATTATTCATTATAATATTTATATCCATATAAGGCCTTTTCTTCAAGTTCAAGGTGCTACTAGTTACGTATTGCTGCGCATGCTAAATGTACATCACAAGTCAAGAGACCAAGTTTTCGAGTCAAATACTATCACCTCTAAATATCTCTCGTTCTTTTATTACCGGTATTGCCGTCTGTAGCTCTGGCTTTGGCGAGTTGATCGGCTCTCACAGTAAGCGCCAGTGCGTCCATGTCGACATGCGCACTTGTCTGGTTCAACACACCGTCCGCCATACAAACATGGACGTTCGCAAATGGGTTTTTGGCAAGAAGTCCCACTGTAGCCTTGAGGGCATGCGACACATCTGGTTTGATACATACACCATTGTTACGACATCCATTACTGCAAACGGCTTTCTGACAATGTCTGCCTCGCCAGCCAGAAGCACATGAGCACAAATCAGGGGCTACACAGCGTCCACCATTAAGACACCGCGGTTCACAGAGGGGAATTTCGCATCGTCTACCAATGAACCCATGTGGGCATGAACACGTATTCTTGCGTACACATCTTCCACCGTTCAAGCACGTCTCATCACATACACCTGTCTCACAATATCTTCCATGATATCCACGTGAGCAAAGACATTGCGAAGGATTGGCACAAACACCACCATTCATACAATTTGTTTGACAGAGTGCTTGTGAGCAAGTAGGTCCTGAATACCCAGCAGGACATACACACGTATCAGGGTCCGAGCAATAACCTCCGTTTTGGCAGTTTAAACGACAAGTCACTTTATCACAGAATTTTCCCGTGTATCCTTCGTAGCAACAGCACTCGCCCGGTGCAATACACACTCCATTTTGACAGTCAGGTCTACAAACAGCTATTCTACAACCACATTCTGTCCAACCTTCTTCGCATATACATTTATTTCCCCCAGTGCACCGCATGTTCTTTGGACATCTCACAGAGCAGCGATTTACTTCAACGCATGATACGCCATCACCAGAATATCCAGGAGAACAAGGTCCACACCTGAAGCTAAGAGATCCGTCGGTTATTGTTTCGGAGCAGACGACACGATCAAAGCACGGGTTAGGATCACACGGAGTGACAGACTGCTCACACAGTATGCCTGTATAACCAGCGTCGCATCTACAGTTTCAGTTTCAGTTTCAGTTTTTATTTTCCAATATAATAATATAAGTGTAATGAATATATGCAAAAATGGAAGGATGACAAAAAAAGAGCAAAGCTCGTACAGTATTTGGCCACCTTAACAAAATAATTAATACATGATACAAACATAATTGAAGCACAGGACGAGACAATACTAGCTAAACATGTTGGCATATGAACTCAAAGATAGATAGATAGATAGATAGATAAAACCAAAAGAAGCAAAAGAACAATGTAAATGTAAACATATTTGTAACACTCATTGATAAATTAAGAGCAAATTATTTTTATACAACTTTTTAAATACTTTGACAGATGATGAATTACGAATAGAAGCATCAATACTGTTTCATAAAATTGGACCATGTCCTCTGATCGTGTTTCTACCCATATCGGTAACAAAATTATAAGGACGATAAGTATCAAAGGACCTGATGCCATAATTATGAACTGAGTTTACTCTAACAAAATAATTAGAAAAGTTAGCTGGTAATAAATTATTCTTAAATTTGTACATGAAAACACCTTTTGATAACTTATGAATATCATACACAGTTAAGTTGTTAAGACTAGCAAATAATGGTGGTGAATGCTCAAGGAATTGAGAATTTGTGCATAAACGCATTATGCGCTTTTGTTTGCGATAAACAGTTTCAAGGCGACAGTTATTGTGGTCAGCCCAAATCAAGCTGCAGTGTTGAATATGAGGAAGGACTAGAGTTTTGTATAAGGATGATAGAACATTGACATGTAAAATTGGTTTTAGCCTAAAAAGAATACCAGAATATTTTGAAACTAAGTTTGCAATATGGATTGTATGTTGATTCCAGGTTAAGCATTCGTCCATTATTACACCAAGAAATTTACAACTAGTTACACGAGAGATGTTATTATTATCAATGAAAATGTTAAGGTCATTGTAAACACGGTTACTATATCTGTTCTTAAAAATCATATAATTAGTTTTATTAGCATTAAGCGATAACTTATTTGCTTTAAACCAACTCGAGATAGTCGAGAGATCGGAATTAACATTATCAACTAGACGGTTTAAAACATTATCTGAAATTAAAAGGTTAGTGTCATCTGCATATAAAATAAGATTGGAGTGTTTACAGATGTTTGCTAAATCATTAATGTAAATAATAAAGAGTAGCGGGCCTAAAATTGAGCCCTGTGGAACACCACAACAAATGTTTAATAAAAAGATAAAGATAAATAAAAAGATAATTAAAAGAGATATATTGCTTTCTATCCGCCAGGTAACTTCTGAGCCAATCAAAGGCAACACCACGTATACCATAATGCTGTAGTTTAGACAGGAGAATGTCGTGATTAACGGTGTCAAAGGCCTTTGAAAGGTCCAGAAATATCCCAAGAACATGCTTTTTCTTATCTAATTCAGAGATTATTTTATCATATGCTTGTAGAACAGCCATTTCAGTAGACATGTTTGGGCGGAAACCAAATTGGTTCTCATGCAATAAATTAAATCGAGAAAAATAATTATAGAGTCTTTTATGAATTATGCGTTCTAAAACTTTGGAGAAAACGGGCAGTACCGAGATGGGCCTATAATTGCTAAATTTATCAGTCTCACCATGTTTAAAGACGGGAATTATCTTGGCAATTTTCAGCTTCTCCGGGACAATACCGGTAGCTAGTGATAAATTAAAAATATGAACAAGTGGAGATGCTATTAATTCCCCAACAGATTTAATAATATCTGGTTTAATGTCATCGAAACCGCTGCTAGCACCAGATTTCAGATTTCTGAATATTGTGAGTACTTCATCTTTATCAGTTGGTAAAACAAACAGAGAGTTAACGGGTGATTTTATGTTATTTATAAAATAATTAAAAGTAATATCAGATTGAGGAATTTTACGCAGGTATTCAGGACCAATGTTGACAAAGTATTTATTAAAGTTATCAGCAATAATTTGAGAATCAGATATATGTATATCATTTATTAAAAAAAATGATGATATGTGTTTATTGTTTTGTCTACCCATAATGAGAACATTCCAAGTCTGTTTTGAATTAAATTTTGTTTCCTCAAGCTTTTCAGCATAATACTGCTGTTTAGAAATCCTGATTAAAGAAGTAAGTTTATTACGATAATTAACATAAGATGTTTTGTTGGATTCAGTAGGGTTACTTGCATACTTTTTGTATAATTTATCTTTTCGAGTTATTGATTTTAGGATCGCCGAAGTAATCCAAGGCTTTTGAGGAATACAACGACGCCGGGAATTGTTGTTGGAATGTTTAGAGATGGGAAAATGTACATTGTAGACCTCTGTGAATTTATGGATGAAAACATTATATGCATGTTCAGAAGAATCAAGATCAGTAATACAACTCCAATCAACCAAGCTTAAATTTTCCTCCTTAATTTCAAGAATATCTTTGTCCATATGCTTCACCCCTGTCTCCAAGTCCGCCATATCAGTTCGAATGCCTTTAATGTCTGCATTCACCTTGCTCATTTGAGACGCTGGCGCGTCAAACCGGGAGTTCATATCAGTGTCCAATTTGGTTAACAATTCATGCAATGTATGCATGTTTACCTCATTGTCTACAGGTGGCTGGTCCGGTTGGCTACTGCGGGTTCGTCTACTACTGGCCTCGTTGGTAGTCATGGTTTTAAAATTAGGAAAACCAGTAAAATAGAGCAAAATAAATCATAAAATATATAATTTGTTGAGACTGTGCGTCTATAATTCTCAATATAGTCGATAAATAGTAATTAAAGTCCTGTTTGGTCGGATTTAGGACACTTTCCGCAGCACTATTTTATCCGTGTCCGCTCTCCATGAAGGTTGCAATACCACATACAGAAGAAGATGGAATCAATTGACACAGAACACGAGCCATGATGACAAGGATTCGGTGTGCAGACGTCACCAGATAGATCGTACGGTGGTATACTTTCACAATGATCACCTTTGAAATCATCTGGACAGATACAGACGACATCAGTTTCTTTATATTCTTTGTCTTCTTTGCATTTCCCGCCGTTTTGACAAGGGCACTCTATAACTGTCACATCAATAGTGGCGGCCTCTGTAGCACCGCACCTGTCAGTCGCCCTCACGGGTATAACTACATGATTCGCTTTTAACGGTTGCCACAGTAACTTGCCATCTTCTTACAAACTCATACCATAGTCATCTTCTTTCCAAATAAGGTCGTAAACTAAGACGTCACCGTCTGGGTCATTGTACATTGTTCCTGGTGTGCATCTTGTAGTAAAATATGACAACTTGAATCAGGTTCACGTGCAGGTTCTTTGAGTTCATTTTAAGACAATATCATACACTAGTTTGTAAAGTGAACCACCTCGTTTACGTACATGATGTACAGGAATGGTAAGGCCAGTACGTACTAGATTGCCACACAGTCCCACCCGTACACAGGGGAATGGCGTTCGTTTACGTACATGATGTACAGGAATGGTAAGGCCAGTGTGTACTTGATTACCACACAGTCCCACACGTACACAGGGGCATGGCGGTCGTTTACGTTCATGATGTACAGGAATGGTAAGCCCAGTGCGTACTTGATTGCCACACAGTCCCACACGTACACAGGGGAATGGCGGTCGTTTATGTACATGATGTACAGGAATGGTAGGGCCAGTGCGTGCTTGATTGTCACACAGTCCCACACGTACACAGGGGAATGGCGGTCGTTTATGTACATGATGTACAGGAATGGTAAGGCCAGTGCGTACTTGATTGCCACACAGTCCCACACGTACACAGGGGAATGGCGGTCGTTTATGTACATGATGTACAGGAATGGTAAGGCCAGTGCGTACTTGATTGTCACACAGTCCCACACGTACACAGGGGAATGGCGGTTGTTTATGTACATGATGTACAGGAATGGTAAGGCCAGTGTGTACTTGATTGCCACACAGTCCCACACGTACACAGGGGAATGGCGGTCGTTTATGTACATGATGTACAGGAATGGTAAGGCCAGTGCGTACTTGATTGCCACACACAGTCCCACACGTACACAGGGGAATGACGGTCGTTTATGTACATGATGTACAGGAATGGTAAGGCCAGTGCGTACTTGATTGCCACACAGTCCCACACGTACAGAGGGCATGGCGGTCGTTTACGTACATGATGTACAGGAATGGTAAGGCCAGTGCGTACTTGATTGCCACACAGTCCCACACGTACACAGGGGAATGACGGTCGTTTATGTACATGATGTACAGGAATGGTAAGGCCAGTGCGTACTTGATTGCCACACAGTCCCACACGTACAGAGGGCATGGCGGTCGTTTACGTTTCACCTACACAATTGAGGCCGATAGCAAAAATAGACGACGGCATACTAAGGGTCTACATTTTATTTGCTAAATATGCCGGACGAAACAAACGACAAATCTAAGCCAACTGATCAACAAACAGGGACACTGGATGAGCAATCTAGTGCTACTAGTACAAATTGTAGCTTGGAAACCTGTAAAAAAACTAATGGAACACTAGTAAAATGCTCGAACTGCAGAAACTCATATCACCTGACATGTGTTGACCTAAAGAGGCGACCAAATCCAAAATGGGCATGTCAAAATTGCAAAAAGGATATAAGTTTCATAGTAAAACAACTGAAAGAAAAAGTTGAGACCTTACAGACAAATGTAAACAAAATTTCTACTGAGAACGATCATGTTAAGAAACGGCAAGCAAGTCTAGAAGATGAAAACAAAAAACTAAAGCAACAAATGACAAGCTTAAACGTAAAGGTCAGCAAACTTGAGGGTGATCTTGAGCGATACGGCCGATTAAACACCTCCTCAGATAATATTATTAGACCAGAGAGCACGAATCCAATCCACAAAACCCTTATAATTGGGGACAGTATGCTCAGAGATATGGATAACTCATGGTTTAAGGACACTGATGTCATAGTGAAACGTGGTGCGGTTACCGAAGATATATACCATAAACTACAAGAATCCAAAAACTTAAATTCATATGCAAATATAATTATACAAGTAGGAACAAACGATGTCTCAAATGGTAAGGTGGTAACAGAAATCCAAGAATCAATGGAAAAAATAATCACGATGGTCATGGTGAAGTCACCAACATCGAAGCTTTATATATCAGCAATTCCTCCACGCCCAAATCATATGGATGATATTCAAAGTGTAAATACAGCACTTAGCGATCTCAGTACACGGCTGGATACTGGCTTCATAAACATCTCATCAAAATGTGTGTACCAATGTGGCTCAGTTGATGAATCCCTATTCATTGATGGCTTACATTTCAACATAACAGGATCCATACGACTAGCTAAACTATTCTCTGAAAATATTGATGATCTCCAATTTCAATATACAGAGAAATCATCATCCAGGCAACATGCTCAAGAATGTCAAACAAACAGAAATCAAAATACACGCCCCTGGAAACGAAATAGACATGGTTATTATAATCAACAAGCAAGAAATGACAGTTACCAACACTTTAGTTATGGCTCCAAAGAGTCAACCTATATGTATGAACCATGCTGGAAATGTGGACTAAACAACCATCAAGCTTACGAATGCTACTATCAAGAACAGTTAACATGTAAATCATGTGGTCAATATGGTCATAAAGCAAGATATTGTGGTAATGTACATAATTATGATCATTATTATTACGAACGAAAAAATTGACCAAAGAGTCTAAGAAGTACATTAAAGTCACAGTCCGAAAAGGAGACTAACAATACTACTGAATGTTCCCAGGCCATAGATGATGTATTAATTAATGATAACCACTCATATGTAATAAATAATAGGAATAATATAATAACAGATATAAACCAAATAGGAAAAAAAGATCCTCATATATTTGAGGAACTAAATCAAAAGGGTTTTATATTTGCACATTTAAATATACGTAGCCTAGACTTACATTTTGATGAATTGCAACGTATTCTAAATAACAATTTCAATGTTTTTGGCTTAAGCGAAACATTTCTAGATAATACATTTATTGATGAAGATTTTCATGTTGACAATTATATATTACACAGACTAGATAGACGTAAAACTAAAAAAGGTGGAGGTGTAGCACTCTATATAAACCTAAAAACCAACCACAAAATTAGGAATGATCTAATGTGTAATGAACTCGAACTCCTATCTATTGAAATAGTACGTGATAAATGTAAAAATCTAATTGTTCTATTGTGGTATAGACCTCCAAATACTACAGCAGTTCTTTTTGAGTATTTACAAAATATATTTCAAAAGATTGAACTGGAACACAAAGATATTATGATGATGGGAGATTTAAACTGTGACGTTATGTCTGACAATCCACATTGCTACACAAAGAAACTAATTGAATTAAGTGAAAATTTTAATCTAAAACAGATCATTGAAGAACCAACACGTATAGAAAAACATTCCTCTACATTAATAGATGTTATGTATTTCTCAAATGTTTCTAAAATATTAAAGTCTGGAGTTATCCACGTCGGCTTAAGTGACCACTCAATGCCGTTCGCTATAATAGGGAAAGGGGCGAAAAATAATAAAGATTCCAATAAAACAAATAAAATTAATAAACAGGATCATAATTATAAAATGACACGAAACTTTAAAAAATTTAATGAAGACAGTTTTTTAAACGATTTATTAATGGTAAATTGGAATGGTATTACCGCCAGCGGCGACGTAAGTCAGAGTGCCAAACTTCTCGAAACTACACTAACCAACATTTTAGATAAACATGCTCCTTGGAAAAAACACAGGGTACGTAAAAAAACAGCTCCTTGGCTATCTGATGATGTAATTGAAAAGATGAGAGAAAGAGATAAACTCAAAAGAGAATGTAAACATTCTAAAAATGAATCACTCTGGAAAAGGTACAGAAAGTATAGAAATATGTGCAATAAATTAATACGTAAAAGTAAAGCTAATTTTATTCAAGAAAGTATAAAAGAAAATAAAAACGATGTAAAAAAAACATGGGATACCATAAGATATATTATATCGTCAAAAAAGACAACTCAAACTATTCAAACAATTTGCAATGATAATGGCGATGTCCTCTATAAAGCTAAGGACATCGCAAATGAAATTAATACATTTTTCTCAAATATAGGTTCAAATCTTGCATCACAAATACATGAGCCAATAAATGATATAAATTATGATGAAATCGATGCTTTCACCGAAAAAAATTTTGAATTCGAACACATCACATGTGAATTTGTATATAAATACTTAAGTAATCTTTCAAAAAACAAAGCCACTGGTCATGACAACTTACCACCGGGCATTCTAAAACTGTCTGCCCCGATTATATCCCCAACAATTACAAGAATCATAAATCACTCCTTCACAACATGTAAATTCCCAAATACGTGGAAAATAGCAAAGGTCACGCCAATTTTTAAGAATGGTGAAAAAACTAACCCTAATAATTATCGTCCCATTTCCGTCCTACCTATACTTTCAAAAATAATTGAACGAGTCGTTTTTAATCAACTTTATGCTTTTCTGAATAATAATAATCTGTTATGTATAAATCAATCAGGTTTTCGACCATCATACTCAACATCTACTGCACTTACAAAAGTGACGGAAGACTGGTATAGTGCAATAGACGAGGGTAAGCTGGTCGGAATCTGTTTACTAGATTTTAAAAAGGCCTTTGATACGGTAAACCATAACATACTATTAAGCAAATTGAGACTTTATGGTTTAAGTAAATATGTTTTAAAATGGTTCGAGAGCTATCTGTCTGAGCGAAAGCAATTCACAAATGTAAATAATACATTGTCTGATTATACACACATCCAATGTGGAGTGCCTCAGGGGTCAATCGTGGGCCCACTTGCTTTCCTCTTATATATAAATGACCTATCGAAAGTTGCAAACAAATGTAAAATAAGTATGTATGCTGACGATACTATAATTTATTGTTCTTCAAAAAATGAAAATGAAATATACCAAAGTATAAATGAAGAACTTATACAAATCCACGATTGGCTAAAAAATAATAAATTGAGTCTAAATGTCTCTAAATCCGAGTTCATGTTGATCGGATCGACAAACCGATTGGCAACCATCAAAGAAAAAAATAGATCAGTTAATATAGATAATGCTCTTGTACCACGCGTTCGATATTGCAAACATCTCGGTATCATAATAGACGAACATTTATCATGGAAAAATCAGATTGAATACATTCGAGGTAAAGCTCTAAATGGATTGGGTATGCTCAGACGATGTAGCTATTATTTTCCACAAAACATTTTAAAACATATTGCAAACTCTATTGTAATACCTTACTTGAGCTATTGTAACATAATTTGGGGAAATAGTAGTCAAACTCTAATGAAAAGAGTTCAAACTATCCAAAACAGAACAGCTCGAATCGTGTGTGGTCTAACATGGGACACACCTAGTAGTGAGGCACTAAGACAAATTAATTGGTCAACTTTATTTTATCAAGATAGATATGAATGTTGTATGGTTATATATAAGGTTTTGACAGATAATGCCCCACCTTACCTAAATAATGTATTTACATACAATGATATAAATTATAATCTAAGGCACAGTGATACACATCTATTCATCCCGAAGCCAAAAACCGATTTTAAAAAACGAAGTCTGTCTTATCGTGGAGCAATTATATGGAATAGTCTCAATGTTGATACCCTTCCAAATTCAGTTAAGTTGTTTAAAACGTATCTGAAAAATGCATTGTAAAACATAATGGTATGGTAATTTACGATGGTGTACATCCAACTTTTAAAATGGCTAAATATCATGTAAAATGTGTGTTTTATCACTATACTATTATTTTAAGGTAAATGAAATCAAAAAGATTTATTATGTATTACAGTAGAATCCCCATAAATTATACACTTCGATAAGGGTTCCCGTTTACACGGGAAGTACCGGTATGGTGTACCCTAAATAGAGGTGTCAGATGAAGGGAATTCTGCTGTAATTTTGTTTCTTTTCAATTTCAATTTTTTCGTTTCTTTCGTATTTATATGGTGTTGGTTTTTTTTGTAATACAGTATCACGAACTTGTGTAAAAACAATCAATGTTGATTGAACGAGTTGTGCTGTACATCAGTCTCGTGTCTAAATAAAGTTTATATATATACATGATGTACAGGAATGGTAAGGCCAATGCGTACTTGATTGCCACACAGTCCCACACGTACACAGGGGAATGGCGGTCGTTTATGTACATGATGTACAGGAATGGTAAGGCCAGTGCGTACTTGATTGCCACACAGTCCCACACGTACACAGGGGCATGGCGGTCGTTTATGTACATGATGTACAGGAATGGTAAGGCCAGTGTGTACTTGATTGCCACACAGTCCCACACGTACACAGGGGAATGGCAGTCGTTTATGTAAATGATGTACAGGAATGGTAAGACCAGTGCGTACTTGATTGCCACACAGTCCCACAGGTACAAAGGGGCATGGCGGTCGTTTATGTACATGATGTACAGGAATGGTAAGGCCAATGCGTACTTGATTGCCACACAGTCCCACACGTACACAGGGGAATGGTGGTCGTTTACGTACATGATGTACATGAATGGTAAGGCCAGTGTGTACTTGATTGCCACACAGTCCCACACGTACACAGGGGAATGGCGGTCGTTTATGTACATGATGTACAGGAATGGTAAGGCCAGTGTGTACTTGATTGCCACACAGTCCCACACGTACACAGGGGAATGGCGGTCGTTTACGTTCATGATGTACAGGAATGGTAAGGCCAGTGCGAACTAGATTGCCACACAGTCCCACACGTACACAGGGGAATGGCAGTCGTTTACGTACATGATGTGCAGGAATGGTAAGGCCAGTGCGTACTTGATTGCCACACAGTCCCACACGTACACAGGGGAATGGCGGTTGTTTACGTACATGATGTACAGGAATGGTAAGGCCAGTGCGAACTAAATTGCCACACAGTCCCACACGTACATAGGGGAATGGCGGTCGTTTACGTACATGATGTACAGGAATGCCATGGTAAGGCCAGTGCATACTAGATTGCCACACAGTCCCACACGTACACAGGGGAATGGCAGTCGTTTACGTACATGATGTACAGGAATGGTAAGGCCAGTGCGTACTTGATTGCCACACAGTCCCACACGTACACAGGGGCATGGCGGTCGTTTACGTACATGATGTACAGGAATGGTAAGGCCAGTGCGTATTAGATTGCCACACAGTCGCACATGTACACAGGGGAATGGCGGTCATTTATGTACATGATGTACAGGAATGGTAAGGCCAGTGCGTACTTGATTGCCACACAGTCCCACACGTACACAGGGGAATGGCGGTCGTTTATGTACATGATGTACAGGAATGGTAAGGCCAGTGCGTACTTGATTGTCACACAGTCCCACACGTACACAGGGGAATGGCGGTCGTTTATGTACATGATGTACAGGAATGGTATGGCCAGTGTGTACTTGATTGCCACACAGTCCCACACGTACACAGGGGAATGGCAGTCGTTTATGTACATGATGTACAGGAATGGTAAGGCCAGTGCGTACTTGATTGCCACACAGTCCCACAGGTACACAGGGGCATGGCGGTCGTTCATGTACATGATGTACATGAATGGTAAGGCCAGTGTGTACTTGATTGCCACACAGTCTCACACGTATACAGGGGCATGGCGGTCGATTACGTACATGATGTACAGGAATGGTAAGGCCAGTGTGTACTTGATTGCCACACAGTCCCACACGTACACAGGGGCATGGCGGTCGTTTACGTACATGATGTACAGAAATGGTAAGGCCAGTGCGTACTCGATTGCCACACAGTCCCACACGTACACAGGGGAATGGCGGTCGTTTACGTACATGATGTACAGAAATGGTAAGGCCAGTGCGTACTTGATTGCCACACAGTCCCACACGTACACAGGGGAATGGCGGTCGTTTATGTACATGATGTACAGGAATGGTAAGGCCAGTGCGTACTTGATTGCCACACAGTCCCACACGTACACAGGGGAATGGCGGTCGTTTATGTACATGATGTACAGGAATGGTAAGGCCAGTGCGTACTTGATTGTCACACAGTCCCACACGTACACAGGGGAATGGCGGTCGTTTATGTACATGATGTACAGGAATGGTAAGGCCAGTGTGTACTTGATTGCCACACAGTCCCACACGTACACAGGGGAATGGCAGTCGTTTATGTACATGATGTACAGGAATGGTAAGGCCAGTGCGTACTTGATTGCCACACAGTCCCACAGGTACACAGGGGCATGGCGGTCGTTCATGTACATGATGTACAGGAATGGTAAGGCCAGTGCGTACTTGATTGCCACACAGTCCCACACGTACACAGGGGAATGGTGGTCGTTTACGTACATGATGTACATGAATGGTAAGGCCAGTGTGTACTTGATTGCCACATGGTCCCACACGTACACAGGGGAATGGCGGTCGTTCATGTACATGATGTACAGGAATGGTAAGGCCAGTTCGTACTTGATTGCCACACAGTCCCACACGTACACAGGGGAATGGCGGTCGTTTATGTACATGATGTACAGGAATGGTAAGGCCAGTGCGTACTTGATTGCCACACAGTCCCACACGTACACAGGGGAATGGCGGTCGTTTATGTACATGATGTACAGGAATGGTAAGGCCAGTGCGTACTTGATTGCCACACAGTCCCACACGTACACAGGGCATGGCGGTCGTTTACGTACATGATGTGTAGGAATGGTAAGGCCAGTGCGTACTAGATTGTCACACAGTCCCACACGTACACAGGGGCATGGCAGTCGTTACGTTTATGTACATGATGTACAGGAATGGTAAGGCCAGTGCGTACTTGATTGCCACACAGTCCCACACGTACATAGGGGAATGGCAGTCGTTTATGTACATGATGTACATGAATGGTAAGGCCAGTGCGTACTTGATTGCCACACAGTCCCATACGTACACAGGGGAATGGCAGTCGTTTACGTACATGATGTACAGGAATGGTAAGGCCAGTGCGTACTTGATTGCCACACAGTCCCACAGGTACACAGGGGAATGGCAGTCGTTTACGTACATGATGTACAGGAATGGTAAGGCCAGTGTGTACTTGATTGCCACACAGTCCCACAGGTACACAGGGGAATGGCAGTCGTTTACGTACATGATGTACAGGAATGGTAAGGCCAGTGCGTACTTGATTGCCACACAGTCCCACAGGTACACAGGGGAATGGCAGTCGTTTACGTACATGATGTACAGGAATGGTAAGGCCAGTGCGTACTTGATTGCCACACAGTCCCACGGGTACACAGGGGAATGGCAGTCGTTTACGTACATGATGTACAGGAATGGTAAGGCCAGTGCGTACTAGATTGCCACACAGTCCCACACGTACACAGGGGAATGGCGGTCGTTTATGTACATGATGTACAGGAATGGTAAGGCCAGTGCGTACTAGATTGCCACACAGTCCCACACGTACACAGTGGAATGGCGGTCGTTTATGTACATGATGTACAGGAATGGTAAGGCCAGTGCGTACTAGATTGCCACACAGTCCCACACGTACACAGGGGAATGGCGGTCGTTTATGTACATGATGTACAGGAATGGTAAGGCCAGTGCGTACTTGATTGCCACACAGTCCCACACGTACACAGGGCATGGCGGTCGTTTACGTACATGATGTGCAGGAATGGTAAGGCCAGTGCGTACTAGATTGTCACACAGTACCACACGTACACAGGGGCATGGCAGTCGTTACGTTTATGTACATGATGTACAGGAATGGTAAGGCCAGTGCGTACTTGATTGCCACACAGTCCCACACGTACATAGAGGAATGGCAGTCGTTTATGTACATGATGTACATGAATGGTAAGGCCAGTGCGTACTTGATTGCCACACAGTCCCACAGGTACACAGGGGAATGGCGGTCGTGTATGTACATGATGTACAGAAATGGTAAGGCCAGTGCGTACTTGATTGCCACACAGTCCCACACGTACACAGGGGAATGGCGGTCGTTTATGTACATGATGTACATGAATGGTAAGGCCAGTGTGTACTTGATTGCCACACGGTCCCACACGTACACAGGGGAATGGCGGTCGTTTATGTACATGATGTACATGAATGGTAAGGCCAGTGCGTACTTGATTGCCACACAGTCCCATACGTACACAGGGGAATGGCAGTCGTTTACGTACATGATGTACAGGAATGGTAAGGCCAGTGCGTACTTGATTGCCACACAGTCCCACAGGTACACAGGGGAATGGCAGTCGTTTACGTACATGATGTACAGGAATGGTAAGGCCAGTGTGTACTTGATTGCCACACAGTCCCACAGGTACACAGGGGAATGGCAGTCGTTTATGTACATGATGTACAGGAATGGTAAGGCCAGTGCGTACTTTATTGCCACACAGTCCCACACGTACACAGGGGAATGGCGGTCGTTTATGTACATGATGTACAGGAATGGTAAGGCCAGTGCGTACTTGATTGCCACACAGTCCCACACGTACACAGGCGAATGGCGGTCGTTTATGTACATGATGTACATGAATGGTAAGGCCAGTGTGTACTTGATTGCCACACGGTCCCACACGTAGACAGGGGAATGGCGGTCGTTTATGTACATGATGTACAGGAATGGTAAGGCCAGTGCGTACTTTATTGCCACACAGTCCCGCACGTACACAGGGGCATGGCAGTCGTTACGTTTATGTACATGATGAACAGGAATGGTAAGGCCAGTGCGTACTTGATTGCCACACAGTCCCACACGTACATAGGTATAACTGCACAAACAAGTTTCTTGCAAATGCGGAATTTAATTGTTCTCCAACTTGATCCGATTTACTATAACAAATAAATAATGATTACAAATAATATATACGGTATCTATCATACAGTACAACATAAATAATTCTATACAATAATAATAGACCTTACATAGTATCTAAATAAGTCATAGATAAAACAGTACAATATAAATAATTCTTGGTTCAAAATAATTACAACTATAATAATAATAAGATAAGTCTCAATTGCTTACCAAAGATATGCCTGGATAACATGTGCAGCTATAGCTATACACTATATCAATTACTACCGTACTACAGCTTTAGGCTTCTAAGTAAGCCTTGGTACATCTACCACTTCTATAGCTAGGCCAGCTTAGGCTTCTAAGTAAGCCTTGGTACATCTACCACTTCTATAGGCTTCTAAGTAAGCCTTGGTACATCTACCACTTCTATAGGCTTCTAAGTAAGCCTTGGTACATCTACCACTTCTATAGGCTTCTAAGTAAGCCTTTTGTGCTTGCTAGGTCCTTACCCAACAAGCCTAACTATCCAACTGCCAGCCACAGCCCAAGCAAACTATGCCCTCATTAGCATAACCCATATGGTTGGTCACCTGTTCACTTGACACCCTTCAGTGAACACAAGCACAGTAACCTAGCTTGGATTTGGCACTTACATACCCACCCACAATTGCGCATTGCACAATTCTACATACAAATACAATGAAAGTGTAAAATCCAGGCCTATAACACAAATTATCCATCAACTTATTGACTATAATGTTAAACAACAATGTATATAAGTAGCGACAAAATAAAGTTAAATATAAAGTTCATTTAAAGTTTCTTAAGTTTTCTGTGTTTCCTTCTTTTGTTTTGTTCAATTCAGAATAATATAGACAACGCCTCGGATTTACTTTTCCGGATCATCATTCTCCAACAGCAAACATAGTTTACTCACAGGCCTTGTCAGGATACTTGCATGTGTCTTTACCTTTACTTGCCGAACAAACCCATCCTTGTTTTGGAGATAACCACTTTTGTCTTCTTTGTAACAGCGGAAGATATTCACTTTTCCATCTCTCCCAGAAACGATCAGACAAATATTGAGCTTGTTTCCATCTTCTCCGGAAGCAATTGGATTTCTCATCTGCTGAACAAAACTGTTCCACTCTAGACTTAAATTGTCTTATAAAACGTTTGAATTCCAAGGATTCACCTGCAAATTTCTTAATTTCCATTTGTGGCTTCCGCATAGTCCTTATCACCTCGTTCATATCAGTAGAACCAACTTTTCTATTAGAAGAAAAAGAATCCTGACAACCCTGCCGGTTTTGCTGAAAAAGATGAGTTTACGTAACAGGAACTACCACAGGAGTCACTGTGTTCGAAGCTAAGTTAGGAATTGTAGTAGGAGCAGGATCTGCTTGAGCAAAGTTTTGGGTTGCCGGTATGTTTACGGGAACAGCAGGAACTACCACAGGAGCAACTGACGTTAGCACAGGATTTGTAACATGATCGGCTGGAGCAAAGGCTTGTGTTACATCACCAGGAACAACAGGGACTACAACAGGATCCAATGGGTCTAAATCTAATACAGGAATAGTAGCAGGATCCGCTGGACCAATTGATAACACATTTCGTCGGTATGCACTATCTAGAAACCCTTCCATTGATGACGTACTTTTGTGGCTACCAGAACCACTTCCGCTTGCGAAATCCCTTGCAACATTCAATCTTGCTTCGGCGACGTCTATCTCTTCTTTTAAAGCGTTTTCTTCTTTTAACTGTTTGAGTTTGAACTCTTCCTGTTTCAGTTTGAACTCTTCTTGTTTCAGTTTGAACTCTTCCTGTTGAATTCTCTGCTTTTCTGTGAGACTCCTCTGCCTGGCTAGCAACTCTGCATGTTTTTGCTCTTCTTGCATCACAAAAGCACTTAGTGATCGCTTAGAAGATTTTGAACTGTTAGTTGATTTCCTGCTTGCGGAGCGATGAGAATTTACCGCCGCAGACTGCTCTACCTCAAGCACCGCAAACCAATCCTCTACTTTAGCTTTTAAGTTTGCCAACCACACATCTTTGTCTTCAAACCATTCATTATACATTATTTTCTCTTCCTCGTTCAGCAAGCCACAAATTTCATCATGAAGGAACATAAATTCACCATACACCATTAACCAATCTTGATGCACCTTAATCAGATTTTCTCTTGTAACTTCCTTATTCAAAGAAGCTTTCAACGCTTCTGACACAAATTTAACACGACGCCACAACTCTTTGATTCCTTTCAGCTTTCGTTCCTTTTCATACTCTGCACCCTTCTCGGTCTTACGTTTTACTCTAACAGATTTCTCTGAAGCAGCTTCAGCCATCGTGGATATAACTTTGTAAATTTTATAACTGCACAAACAAGTTTCTTGCAAATGCGGAATTTAATTGTTCTCCGACTTGATCCGATTTACTATAACAAATAAATAATGATTACAAATAATATATACGGTATCTATCATACAGTACAACATAAATAATTCTATACAATAATAATAGACCTTACATAAGTATCTAAATAAGTCATAGATAAAACAGTACAATATAAATAATTCTTGGTTCAAAATAATTACAACTATAATAATAATAAGATAAGTCTCAATTGCTTACCAAAGATATGCCTGGATAACATGTGCAGCTATAGCTATACACTATATCAATTACTACCGTACTACAGCTTTAGGCTTCTAAGTAAGCCTTGGTACATCTACCACTTCTATAGCTAGGCCAGCTTAGGCTTCTAAGTAAGCCTTGGTACATCTACCACTTCTATAGGCTTCTAAGTAAGCCTTGGTACATCTACCACTTCTATAGGCTTCTAAGTAAGCCTTGGTACATCTACCACTTCTATAGGCTTCTAAGTAAGCCTTTTGTGCTTGCTAGGTCCTTACCCAACAAGCCTAACTATCCAACTGCCAGCCACAGCCCAAGCAAGCTATGCCCTCATTAGCATAACCCATATGGTTGGTCACCTATTCACTTGACACCCTTCAGTGAACACAAGCACAGTAACCTAGCTTGGATTTGGCACTTACAATAGGGAAATGGCAGTCGTTTATGTACATGACGTACATGAATGGTAAGGCCAGTGCGTACTTGATTGCCACACAGTCCCATACGTACACAGGGGAATGGCAGTCGTTTACGTACATGATGTACAGGAATGGTAAGGCCAGTGCGTACTTGATTGCCACACAGTCCCACAGGTACACAGGGGAATGGCAGTCGTTTACGTACATGATGTACATGAATGGTAAGGCCAGTGTGTACTTGATTGCCACACAGTCCCACAGGTACACAGGGGAATGACAGTCGTTTACGTACATGATGTACAGGAATGGTAAGGCCAGTGTGTACTTGATTGCCACACAGTCTCACACGTACACAGGGGAATGGCGGTTGTTTACGTACATGATGTACAGGAATGGTAAGGCCAGTGCGAACTAGATTGCCACACAGTCCCACACGTACACAGGGGAATGGCGGTCGTTTATGTACATGATGTACAGGAATGGTAAGGCCAGTGCGTACTTGATTGCCACACAGTCCCACATGTACACAGGGGAATGGCGGTTGTTTACGTACATGATGTACAGGAATGGTAAGGCCAGTGCGAACTAGATTGCCACACAGTCCCACACGTACATAGGGGAATGGCGGTCGTTTACGTACATGATGTACAGGAATGCCATGGTAAGGCCAGTGCGTACTAGATTGCCACACAGTCCCACACGTACACAAGGGAATGGCGGTCGTTTATGTACATGATGTACAGGAATGGTAAGGCCAGTGTGTACTTGATTGCCACACAGTCCCACACGTACACAGGGGAATGGCAGTCGTTTATGTACATGATGTACAGGAATGGTAAGGCCAGTGCGTACTTGATTGCCACACAGTCCCACAGGTACACAGGGGCATGGCGGTCGTTCATGTACATGATGTACAGGAATGGTAAGGCCAGTGCGTACTTGATTGCCACACAGTCCCACACGTACACAGGGAATGGCGGTCGTTTATGTACATGATGTATAGGTATGGTAAGCCCAGTGCGTACTCGATTGCCACACAGCCCCACACGTACACAGGTGAATGGCGGTCGTTTACGTACATGATGTACAGGAATGGTAAGGCCAGTGCGTACTTGATTGCCACACAGCCCCACACGTACACATGGGAATGGCAGTCGTTTACGTACATGATGTACAGGAATGGTAAAGCCAGTGCGTACTTGATTGCCACACAGCCCCACACGTACACAGGGGAATGGCGGCCGTTTACGTACATGATGTACAGGAATGGTAAGGCCAGTGCGTACTTGATTGCCACACAGTCCCACACGTACACAGGGGAATGGCGGTCGTTTATGTACATGATGTACAGGAATGGTAAGGCCAGTGCGTACTTGATTGCCACACAGTCCCACACGTACACAGGGGAATGGCGGTCGTTTACGTTCATGATGTAAAGGAATGGTAAGGCCAGTGCGTACTTGATTGCCACACAGTCCCACACGTACACAGGGGAATGGCAGTCGTTTATGTACATGATGTACAGGAATGGTAAGGCCAGTGTGTACTTGATTGCCACACAGTCCCACAGGTACACAGGGGCATGGCGGTCGTTCATGTACATGATGTACAGGAATGGTAAGGCCAGTGCGTACTTGATTGCCACACAGTCCCACACGTACACAGGGAATGGTGGTCGTTTACGTACATGATGTACATGAATGGTAAGACCAGTGTGTACTTGATTGCCACACGGTCCCACAGGTACACAGGGGAATGGCGGTCGTTTATGTACATGATGTACAGGAATGGTAAGGCCAGTGCGTACTTTATTGCCACACAGTCCCACACGTACACAGGGGAATGGCGGTCGTTTATGTACATGATGTACAGGAATGGTAAGGCCAGTGCGTACTTGATTGCCACACAGTCCCACACGTACACAGGGGAATGGCGGTCGTTTATGTACATGATGTACATGAATGGTAAGGCCAGTGTGTACTTGATTGCCACACGGTCCCACACGTACACAGGGGAATGGCGGTCGTTTATGTACATGATGTACAGGAATGGTAAGGCCAGTGCGTACTTTATTGCCACACAGTCCCACACGTACACAGGGGAATGGCGGTCGTTTATGTACATGATGTACAGGAATGGTAAGGCCAGTGCGTACTTGATTGCCACACAGTCCCACACGTACACAGGGGAATGGCGGTCGTTTATGTACATGATGTACAGGAATGGTAAGGCCAGTGCGTACTTGATTGCCACACAGTCCCACACGTACACAGGGCATGGCGGTCGTTTACGTACATGATGTGCAGGAATGGTAAGGCCAGTGCGTACTAGATTGCCACACAGTCCCACACGTACACAGGGGCATGGCAGTCGTTACGTTTATGTACATGATGTACAGGAATGGTAAGGCCAGTGCGTACTTGATTGCCACACAGTCCCACACGTACACAGGGGAATGGCGGTCGTTTATGTACATGATGTACAGGAATGGTAAGGCCAGTGCGTACTTGATTGCCACACATTCCCACACGTACACAGGGGAATGGCGGTCGTTTACGTTCATGATGTACAGGAATGGTAAGGCCAGTGCGTACTTGATTGCCACACAGCCCCACACGTACACAGGGGAATGGCGGCCGTTTACGTACATGATGTACAGGAATGGTAAGGCCAGTGCGTACTTGATTGCCACACAGTCCCACGGGTACACAGGGGAATGGCAGTCGTTTATGTACATGATGTACAGGAATGGTAAGGCCAGTGTGTACTTGATTGCCACACAGTCCCACAGGTACACAGGGGCATGGCGGTCGTTCATGTACATGATGTACCGGAATGGTAAGGCCAGTGCGTACTTGATTGCCACACAGTCCCACACGTACACAGGGGAATGGCGGTCGTTTATGTACATGATGTACATGAATGGTAAGGCCAGTGTGTACTTGATTGCCACACGGTCCCACACGTACACAGGGGAATGGCGGTCGTTTATGTACATGATGTACAGGAATGGTAAGGCCAGTGCGTACTTTATTGCCACACAGTCCCACACGTACACAGGGGAATGGCGGTCGTTTATGTACATGATGTACAGGAATGGTAAGGCCAGTGCGTACTTGATTGCCACACAGTCCCACATGTACACAGGGGAATGGCGGTCGTTTATGTACATGATGTACAGGAATGGTAAGGCCAGTGCGTACTTGATTGCCACACAGTCCCACACGTACACAGGGCATGGCGGTCGTTTACGTACATGATGTGCAGGAATGGTAAGGCCAGTGCGTACTAGATTGCCACACAGTCTAACACGTACACAGGGGCATGGCAGTCGTTACGTTTATGTACATGATGTACAGGAATGGTAAGGCCAGTGCGTACTTGATTGCCACACAGTCCCACACGTACACAGGGGAATGGCGGTCGTTTATGTACATGATGTACAGGAATGGTAAGGCCAGTGCGTACTTGATTGCCACACAGTCCCACACGTACACAGGGGAATGGCGGTCGTTTACGTTCATGATGTACAGGAATGGTAAGGCCAGTGCGTACTTGATTGCCACACAGTCCCACACGTACACAGGGGAATGGCAGTCGTTTATGTACATGATGTACAGGAATGGTAAGGCCAGTGTGTACTTGATTGCCACACAGTCCCACAGGTACACAGGGGCATGGCGGTCGTTCATGTACATGATGTACAGGAATGGTAAGGCCAGTGCGTACTTGATTGCCACACAGTCCCACACGTACACAGGGGAATGGTGGTCGTTTACGTACATGATGTACATGAATGGTAAGACCAGTGCGTACTAGATTGCCACACAGTCCCACACGTACACAGGGGCATGGCAGTCGTTACGTTTATGTACATGATGTACAGGAATGGTAAGGCCAGTGCGTACTTGATTGCCACACATTCCCACACGTACACAGGGGAATGGCGGTCGTTTACGTTCATGATGTACAGGAATGGTAAGGCCAGTGCGTACTTGATTGCCACACAGCCCCACACGTACACAGGGGAATGGCGGCCGTTTACGTACATGATGTACAGGAATGGTAAGGCCAGTGCGTACTTGATTGCCACACAGTCCCACGGGTACACAGGGGAATGGCAGTCGTTTATGTACATGATGTACAGGAATGGTAAGGCCAGTGCGTACTTGATTGCCACACAGTCCCACGGGTACACAGGGGAATGGCAGTCGTTTATGTACATGATGTACAGGAATGGTAAGGCCAGTGTGTACTTGATTGCCACACAGTCCCACAGGTACACAGGGGCATGGCGGTCGTTCATGTACATGATGTACCGGAATGGTAAGGCCAGTGCGTACTTGATTGCCACACAGTCCCACACGTACACATGGGAATGGCGGTCGTTTATGTACATGATGTACATGAATGGTAAGGCCAGTGTGTACTTGATTGCCACACGGTCCCACACGTACACAGGGGAATGGCGGTCGTTTATGTACATGATGTACAGGAATGGTAAGGCCAGTGCGTACTTTATTGCCACACAGTCCCACACGTACACAGGGGAATGGCGGTCGTTTATGTACATGATGTACAGGAATGGTAAGGCCAGTGCGTACTTGATTGCCACACAGTCCCACACGTACACAGGGGAAGGGCGGTCGTTTATGTACATGATGTACAGGAATGGTAAGGCCAGTGCGTACTTTATTGCCACACAGTCCCACACGTACACAGGGGAATGGCGGTCGTTTATGTACATGATGTACAGGAATGGTAAGGCCAGTGCGTACTTGATTGCCACACAGTCCCACACGTACACAGGGGAATGGCGGTTGTTTACGTACATGATGTACAGGAATGGTAAGGCCAGTGCGTACTTGATTGCCACACAGTCCCACATGTACACAGGGGAATGGCGGTCGTTTATGTACATGATGTACAGGAATGGTATGGCCAGTGCGTACTTGATTGCCACACAGTCCCACACGTACACAGGGCATGGCGGTCGTTTACGTACATGATGTGCAGGAATGGTAAGGCCAGTGCGTACTAGATTGCCACACAGTCTAACACGTACACAGGGGCATGGCAGTCGTTACGTTTATGTACATGATGTACAGGAATGGTAAGGCCAGTGCGTACTTGATTGCCACACAGTCCCACACGTACACAGGGGAATGGCGGTCGTTTATGTACATGATGTACAGGAATGGTAAGGCCAGTGCGTACTTGATTGCCACACAGTCCCACACGTACACAGGGGAATGGCGGTCGTTTACGTTCATGATGTACAGGAATGGTAAGGCCAGTGCGTACTTGATTGCCACACAGTCCCACACGTACACAGGGGAATGGCAGTCGTTTATGTACATGATGTACAGGAATGGTAAGGCCAGTGTGTACTTGATTGCCACACAGTCCCACAGGTACACAGGGGCATGGCGGTCGTTCATGTACATGATGTACAGGAATGGTAAGGCCAGTGCGTACTTGATTGCCACACAGTCCCACACGTACACAGGGGAATGGTGGTCGTTTACGTACATGATGTACATGAATGGTAAGACCAGTGCGTACTAGATTGCCACACAGTCCCACACGTACACAGGGGCATGGCAGTCGTTACGTTTATGTACATGATGTACGGGAATGGTAAGGCCAGTGCGTACTTGATTGCCACACAGTCCCACACGTACACAGGGGAATGGCGGTCGTTTATGTACATGATGTACAGGAATGGTAAGGCCAGTGCGTACTTGATTGCCACACAGTCCCACACGTACACAGGGGAATGGCGGTCGTTTACGTTCATGATGTACAGGAATGGTAAGGCCAGTGCGTACTTGATTGCCACACAGTCCCACACGTACACAGGGGAATGGCAGTCGTTCATGTACATGATGTACAGGAATGGTAAGGCCAGTGCGTACTTGATTGCCACACAGTCCCACACGTACACAGGGGAATGGTGGTCGTTTACGTACATGATGTACATGAATGGTAAGACCAGTGTGTACTTGATTGCCACACGGTCCCACAGGTACACAGGGGAATGGCGGTCGTTTATGTACATGATGTACAGGAATGGTAAGGCCAGTGCGTACTTTATTGCCACACAGTCCCACACGTACACAGGGGAATGGCGGTCGCTTATGTACATGATGTACAGGAATGGTAAGGCCAGTGCGTACTTGATTGCCACACAGTCCCACACGTACACAGGGGAATGGCGGTCGTTTATGTACATGATGTACATGAATGGTAAGGCCAGTGTGTACTTGATTGCCACACGGTCCCACACGTACACAGGGGAAGGGCGGTCGTTTATGTACATGATGTACAGGAATGGTAAGGCCAGTGCGTACTTTATTGCCACACAGTCCCACACGTACACAGGGGAATGGCGGTCGTTTATGTACATGATGTACAGGAATGGTAAGGCCAGTGCGTACTTGATTGCCACACAGTCCCACACGTACACAGGGGAATGGCGGTCGTTTATGTACATGATGTACAGGAATGGTAAGGCCAGTGCGTACTTGATTGCCACACAGTCCCACACGTACACAGGGCATGGCGGTCGTTTACGTACATGATGTGCAGGAATGGTAAGGCCAGTGCGTACTAGATTGCCACACAGTCCCACACGTACACAGGGGCATGGCAGTCGTTACGTTTATGTACATGATGAACAGGAATGGTAAGGCCAGTGCGAACTTGATTGCCACACAGTCCCACACGTACATAGGGGAATGGCAGTCGTTTATGTACATGATGTACATGAATGGTAAGGCCAGTGCGTACTTGATTGCCACACAGTCCCATACGTACACAGGGGAATGGCAGTCGTTTACGTACATGATGTACAGGAATGGTAAGGCCAGTTCGTACTTGATTGCAACACAGTCCCACAGGTACACAGGGGAATGGCAGTCGTTTACGTACATGATGTACAGGAATGGTAAGGCCAGTGTGTACTTGATTGCCACACAGTCCCACAGGTACACAGGGGAATGGCAGTCGTTTACGTACATGATGTACAGGAATGGTAAGGCCAGTGCGAACTAGATTGCCACACAGTCCCACACGTACACAGGGGAATGGCGGTTGTTTACGTACATGATGTACAGAAATGGTAAGGCCAGTGCGAACTAGATTGCCACACAGTCCCAAACGTACATAGGGGAATGGCGGTCGTTTACGTACATGATGTACAGGAATGGTAAGGCCAGTGCGTACTAGATTGCCACACAGTCCCACACGTACACAGGGGAATGGCGGTCGTTTATGTACATGATGTACAGGAATGGTAAGGCCAGTGTGTACTTGATTGCCACACAGTCCCACACGTACACAGGGGAATGGCAGTCGTTTATGTACATGATGTACAGGAATGGTAAGGCCAGTGCGTACTTGATTGCCACACAGTCCCACAGGTACACAGGGGCATGGCGGTCGTTCATGTACATGATGTACAGGAATGGTAAGGCCAGTGCGTACTTGATTGCCACACAGTCCCACACGTACACAGGGTAATGGCGGTCGTTTATGTACATGATGTATAGGTATGGTAAGCCCAGTGCGTACTGGATTGCCACACAGCCCCACACGTACACAGGGGAATGGCGGTCGTTTACGTACATGATGTACAGGAATGGTAAGGCCAGTGCGTACTTGATTGCCACACAGCCCCACACGTACACAGGGGAATGGCAGTCGTTTACGTACATGATGTACAGGAATGGTAAGGCCAGTGCGTACTTGATTGCCACACAGCCCCACACGTACACAGGGGAATGGCGGTCGTTTACGTACATGATGTACAGGAATGGTAAGGCCATTGCGTACTTGATTGCCACACAGTCTCACACGTACACAGGGGAATGGCGGTCGTTTATGTACAGGAATGGTAAGGCCAGTGCGTACTTGATTGCCACACAGTCCCACACGTACACAGGGGAATTGCGGTCGTTTACGTTCATGATGTACAGTAATGGTAAGGCCAGTGCGTACTTGATTGCCACACAGTCCCACACGTACACAGGGGAATGGCGGTCGTTTATGTACATGATGTACAGGAATGGTAAGGCCTGTGCGTACTTTATTGCCACACAGTCCCACACGTACACAGGGAAATGGCGGTCGTTTATGTACATGATGTACAGGAATGGTAAGGCCAGTGCGTACTTGATTGCCACACAGTCCCACACGTACACAGGGGAATGGCGGTCGTTTATGTACATGATGTACAGGAATGGTAAGGCCAGTGCGTACTTGATTGCCACACAGTCCCATACGTACACAGGGGAATGGCAGTCGTTTACGTACATGATGTACAGGAATGGTAAGGCCAGTGCGTACTAGATTGCCACACAGTCCCACACGTACACAGGGGAATGGCGGTTGTTTACGTACATGATGTACAGGAATGGTAAGGCCAGTGCGAACTAGATTGCCACACAGTCCCACACGTACATAGGGGAATGGCGGTCGTCATATATTAATGCCATACATTTACTCATAAATGTTATGACTCCAACAGGAGTTCTATGACTTTGGTTTTAAAATGTCTCCTATATTTAATTTCCCGGACTTGTATTGGTATTTCGTTCCATATTTTCGTTCCTATACAGGTAATGGAAAATTGGCCGGATGTACGGTACTATTTGACTTAGGTTGGTATAGATTTCCATTACATTTTTGTTCATGTGAATGGGTGATAAGTGTTACATATTCGTTTAGATCATGAGGCAATTTATCGTGATACAAATCAAACATGAATAAGGAAATACATAATTTGTGTAACTTAAATACATCTAGCAAATTAAATTGTTTAAATAAAGGTTGAGAATGGGAGGTAAAGTCACTAAAAGAAATTGCTCTCACTGCCATTTTCTGAAGTAAAAAGATAGGTTGTAAATACGATGAATAAGTGCTTCCCCAAATCTCAAGGCCATACATGATATGTGGTTGTATAAATGATTTGTAAATTAATAAAAGAATATTCTGTGGAAGAAAATGTCTCAATTTAAAAATGATTCCAATTTTTCTTTTAATAGTAGTTCTAATTTTCTGGTTTTAATTCTAACATTCGGACATTAACTAATTTTTCAAATATTTGGGCTAAAATTGGTAGAACAGAAATAGGCCTGTAATTGTTTATAACATCTTTTTCTTCCTTCTTAAAAATAGGATACACCTTTGTTATTTTCAGAGCATCTGGGAAGATCCCATTATTAAATGATAAATTAAATACATGCTCAAGTGGTCTACTAATATGGGAAGCAGAGTCTTTGACTAGACGCCCAGACATGTAATCATAACCAGATGACTTTTTTATATCTATATTTTAAATTAGATTTTCAATTTCATAATGTGTAATTGGTTTCAAGAAAAAAGAAGGCGTTATGGGATTTCGTAAATAATCAGAAGTTGGTGTCGAGTTTTCATTAATTTTGCTGGCTAAATTTGGCCCTATATTAACAAAATAATTATTGAAAGTTGAAGCACAATTTTCTGGACCGTTACTTATTTGTTCACCCATGTCATTGACCACTCTGAGTGTATCGAGAAGATTTCCGTGATCATTAGAGTTAGATCCTTTAATTAGCATGTTTATATTGTTCCATATTTTTCCACTATCGTTTTTACAATTTCTGAACAGTTTACCGTAATGTATTTTTTTAGCCTTTCTGATTACACTTGTTAATATATTTCTGTATAACTTCTTATAGCGTGAAAATATCTCTGGATTAAAATTCCTTTTTATACACTTTGAGTACATTTTGTTCTTTTTGTTTATGCTTGTCTTGATTGCTTTGGAAAGCCAAGGTTTATCCACATGCTGTTTCTTTGTATTTTGCGTTGTAATTGGGGCATGTTTATCACAAACATTCAGAAATATATCATTAAAATTATTATAGGCTGTATTTGTATCATTGGTATCATATACTTCACGCCAATTACAATAAGCCAGTTCAGAAATAAAATTTTCAACTTTATAATTTTTAAAGTTTCTGTTTGTTATAGTTATTGGCTTATCTTTTATTCTTAGGCCTAATGTAAAATCTTCAAAAACAGCAAAAATAGGAAAATGGTCAGATATGTCTGTATAACATGTACCGGAATGTATTTTAAATTTATGAATATTTGTATAAATATGATCAATTATTGTACTAGTAGTAAGCGTTTTTCTTGTTGGACTGTTTATAAGTTGAGTCATGCAAATGCAATCCATTATTGAGAAAAAGTTATTATTAAGTGTGTTGTTGTCATTTGCATCCAAATTAAAATCCCCTAAGAGAATACAGTCCGTTTTATCAATGTTATTTTCCTTTAATGTATGAATAAGACTGTCTTGAAATTCTTTAATATTAGTATTTGGTTTTCGGTAGATAACACCTACAAAGATTTCAGAATTATTACTATTTGCAACTTTTAACCACAAGGACTCAGTATGGGTAACATTGGCTTTTACAAGTTTATAATTTAAAGAAGAATGAATGTAGGCACCTACGCCGCCCCCACGAGAATCCTCTCGACATACAACTTCTAAATTATAATTCTGTAGCCGGTAAAGCTCAGGTTGGGAAATATTCCATACCTCTGAAATACCAATAATATTAAATTTATATTTTAATATTTAATTATTTTATATTATACAGGTTTCATAAAATAAATCGAGATTGTCGTAATTTTTACTTAAGGAGCAAATATTTTAAAACGTGTGAAGCGGAAAAGGCTTTATCTTGATAATTCATAAAGTTTTAATCAAAGTTATATGCATTTTGAACTGAATGCTTGACATTAAAGATATTAATTTCATTTTCTATGTTATTCATTTGTTTTGTTAAGAATGAAGAAAAGAAAAAAAATAAAAAGAAACAAAAAATTATCGAAAGGTGATGCTAACGGTATAATAATCGAGGTCACATTAGTTTCAATTTCAAAATCGTGCTTAGTGAATATACCTAATGATAATACATTTCTTTTCAAAATTAAATTACAAACAGTTATAAATGGTTTTGTAAAATTCCGTGCATAACCATCGTATATCTATCTTTGGATTTAATAACATAATTATAGATTGTTTAGTTCAGCCAATGTAAGAATGGTTAATTTTACTTCCCTGTCATTTCTGACTACTGTCGCCATCACCTTTCCATCGATTGACCATACGCTCTTTGTGCTTGGGTGCTTCTTGGCTTCAGCAAGTAGATTCTTTCTGTTCCATGTCAGGTCCTCTTGGATTGAAATACCACAATACATGATGTACAGGATGGTAAGGCTAGTGTATTACGTGTGTTACGTGGCATACAAGTGTAATGTATTGTATGGAAAAGAAGTTTACTTGTTGGGATCTGAAATATGGACATTTTTAAATCAAATAAATAACAGAATGACTGATACAAAAGTTCAAAAGTTTAGCAAGCTCATGGCTTTGTAATGGGATAAATGCAGAAGAAAGGTAAATAAAAAGGAGCCATGTAAGAATGTTCATAATCTGTGTGGTAAATGAAAAGGAAAGAAAGCCTTGCATAGGAATTTGATTTTTCCAAACGCCTCTTAAACAAAATAGCATTTATTGCATGGAAGCATCTAATACTACTTTTTTACCGGTAGGTAACGTCATCAGAGAGATTAAACTTGGCATAATAATAATCTTGATTGGAAATCACACCTTTATATCGTTAGCACTCATGTCAAACAATGTGTCCAAGAATAATGAACAAAACAAAATCTTTAAAATGACAATAAGTCAAAAGTAATTAAAAATAAATAAAAGATTATGTAATAACAATATATAAGAACACAACAACACAAACATTACTTATGGCATTGAATTATGTTCAATATCATCAATAAATAAAGATGATCGTTTTTTCCATAACGTTTTACATAATGATTTACAAATGTCCACCACCAATCACCACCACCATCACACAGAATGCTGTCGTAGTGGTGCTTTAGGTGACAGGCTGTCACATCTGCCATTCGATTGGCTCCAAACAACGAATGAGAGAAAAAACAACAATGGACGTTCCAACGACGCTCAACATCACCATCAGACCGTCTGAACCACTCCATTTCGTTGTTGGAACACGTTGGTGCATTCTTGCTGACCGACCGCGTAACGTTTGTGACAGCCATACAACTGATTCCGTTCGACAAGATCACAAACGAAGAAGAAGTATGTGGAGTCTGGTTTGGCTGGTTGGGAATGCCAATAAAACAGATATTAACAGAATAATGAAGGTGGAGCGGATAGTTGGTTGTTGCCAGGAGTCGGTGTCCGAGGCTTACAATAGTAAAATATCTAAAATGACCCAGAAATGTATGTTGTAGCCAACATTTTGACATTGTATCGATTGGAACGCCTTAGAATACGAAACAGTATATATCTGAGCCAAAAAGTGAATTTTATGATTTTATTTAAAAGGCCTATGAAGTCACAAAGAACGTCATCTTCGGCATGTCTTCGGAAGCAACGTCTTCGGAAGCATTGGAATGCTTGGTAATGTCACCCAAACAAAGTTCAAAGCTCAAAATGATCATGAAGATGATGGATTGGTAAGTGAACATGTGATATTTTCTCTTCAAGAAATTGATACCAAATTTGACCGTTTAGGAGTAACTGTTTAGATTTTACAGTCGAATTATTATTCGCTACGCAAAAGTGTAAATTTACAAATCGTGAACTTGACCATGCGAACGATTATATAGTGAAAAGGAATGTGTTTTGAAACTCGTGACATTGTCAATGTTCATGTGCCTCAAAAACCCATGGTTACGACAGTGCCATGATTCGGACACCTGGGGATTTCAAAGTTCATAGTTGGTAAAACTAAGCCGTCAGACAGATAGATGCACTATAAGACTAAACGACGATGTTGTTCAATCAATGGCATACACTCAACGCTCAAGATCCCCTTCCTAACACTCGCACCATCTACAGTACACGAATGGCTTAATTGTCATGCTGCTGCATGCGTCATGCGGCATTGGACACTTTCACCCATGAACATCTCCAGCCAATGTGAGTACGTCAATTAATGTGCAACATCAAAACAGTTCAAGACATGTGCCAGTACATTGAAATTACTTCAGCATGCCTTCAACAAACACTGCATGCAGCCAAAGTAATTGTACCTGTTCATTTTGCTAACACCTTCATCTTGTAATTATTGTCCAACACTAGCATTAACCTGTAACTCATACCCCCAAACCTTCATTTCAGAAAGATGTTTTATATAAATTTCATTCTTTCTTATTCCAGATATCACCATGCTAGCACAATAGCCCTTCCATCTGTCCAGACGAAACACATGGCATCTATCTCCACATCCGAAAAACTCTGGATGATGCGTCTAAAGTCAGATACCACGGTGTGTAGATGACGTCGGTATATGGGTTCTGGATGATGCGTCTAAAGTCAGATACCACGGTGTGTAGATGACGTCAGTGGTTCGATAAAAAGACAACGTACATAATGTACTTGTTTTTATTTTATTTTTGTAAATACACATAATGGAGGTTATATACATAAGTATCCTCAACACGAGTCTCGAGCTATTTTTCAAAAAAACTCAATACATACACGGTCTGATATATCTTTGTGTTATTCCAAAAATACGATCAATTTCTGGTACATCGGAAGCTGGTTTTCAGAACACCGTCACATAGGCATAATGTATAATCTATTCGATAAGTTCGAAGATGACAACAGTAAACCTCAACCGAACAGAAATTGGTGTCGGGAAGCGTCACTAATTTCAGTTCATAGGCAGTATCCGTACAAAGGAACACATAGCTCGTATACGGCATATAATGTCTCACGCGCTTGTTTGTTGTATTTTCTTTGTGTCTCCAAATGAAAACATTTTTATGGTACACTACTATTGCGTAGACAAGTTTTCCAGTTGCATCTTCTGTCCACAAATTCTCCACCAAAGCAGGCAGCCTTTAACGTCTCGGTTTGGTAGCATTTTGCAAGCAAATATTTGCTTGTCGTTTACGCGAGCGATTATCTTTTGCCGTTTTATGGTCAATTTTATAGATGAACGTTCGGCTACATACTGTCCAAACAACATCGGCTTACAGATTTTGTTGCCGTAAATCACTCCCTGGCACGATGACAGGTGTTTAGTAAACGCGTTGACTTAACTTCAAATTTTCTTTCTACGTTTCACCTGTTTGTAAAGTGCTCTGTAAAGTCGTCTGTAAAGTTACAACGTGGTGACGTCTCTGAACGTCAATATCAGTCTACCATCACTCCCGGCAAACATGAAAATCCGTTAGGCTTCATGAATCGAAACTGGTACTTGGATACTCATTACACGATCTTTTAAGATTAAAAGATTAAAATTGTCGGGACGAAACTCTTAAAATCTGTTCCAATTCTTTACCATCCCGCATTGCTTAGTACATTGAAAAAGACTCTTTTCTGTTAAAAACTATCGACAATCATCTTCTGTCATTATGATGATGTTGAAAGCCATTAATGACAAAAATTATAAAAAACTTATTTATATTAATTATTATATTTTGTTTATTATATAATGTGAGGAAAGCACGCAAGCTATGTTTAGACAATGCTGAAGTACAAATTTAAAAAAAAAACGGAAAACGCTCGGTCGGTTATGTTCCCCATCCCGGCATATAAATGGATTTTCACGTTCTATCGAATGTCAGAGTCGGCCGAATAACAAGCAAAGAATGGCAGGAGGACGAAGGAAACGGTGGCGAAAAAAGAACGAAATGACGACGAGCGTTGCCATTTGTTTGAACTGTCAACCGAAATGCTGTTGCACATTTTCTCGTTCTTGGATTACGTGTCGATTGTACAGTTGGCCAATTCAAGTCCCTTCATAACCACATGCCTCTATAGTTATTTCTGCCTTAACCTAATAGGAACAAAAATAATGAATCCGGCTACCATTGGCACGGCCACCAGTCAGGCGCATTGATAGTCTAGGTTCCAGAAATTAATATTAGTAAAAAGATAAATATTTTGGCACATATCCATACTGCCTACTTGTAGTTTTTAGACAAAAACATCGAAACATAAAGACATTAACTACAAGTCTAGAATTCCATTAATTTATGTTTTTAATTATCAATAGTGGTGAGACTTAATAATGTTAATAAGAAATATACGAATAAACTGGTCTACGGAATTGTGTTTACTACTGGTTTTATTTGGTACTTTTATGCAAATCTATACAGCAAACGATGAAACATTAGCTATTAATATAACTAATATAATAATAAATAATATCTACCCTTTGCAATGATATTATCAAGAGTTTCTCATAATATTCCAACGCCATCATCGGAACAATACGTTCAGGCGCGTTTTACAAAAATAAATTACTCATGAGCCATAAACTAAATTTCATATATCTTGCAATTATTTTAGCATTCCTAAGACACGGTTAAGAGAAGTATTTAATATCAGAGAATATACAATGAAAATTGATTATATTAAAATCAATAAATGCAAATGAAAGAGTTGTTGATTGTGCATGTTAATGCTAAATGTTACAAATGTCTCCATTACGTCCGTTTTTTGATAGCTTCATATTTGCTCTTTAGACAGAACCTTTCAGAAATGTGTATGTCGTTCAGAATGTCCGATGGAGTGAATGTAGCATATTCTTGTATGACTCATGAGCTCTGGTGTCGAGTGGGGATGTAATTTGTTCATGGTAGATTTAAATTCCTTTTGCATAGCCATCTGTGTGGCTGCTATGACCTAAGACGTTGGTAGACACAAGAGTCTCTGTGGAACATAAATGTTCTCTATGACATCGAACAGAGTGTTTGGTAGGAAACTGTGTTTTCTATTTATTTCAGGTTCAATACCACCTAGTACGTTATGATACATAATGGTTAAGACGTCGCTGTTTGCGTTTTCTATAAATTCGCCAAAATCAACCTTAAGGCCTACGCTCTTGATGCACTGCCAAGTGGTCCTTTTCAGTTTCAATGTCGGTTTTCTCAACAAATCTGCTGGATGTGCTATCGTTGGATAAAACTCCATACTTTTCAAAATCCGTAAATCTGCTCTTGGAACAACGTTCCATTGTGTTATCATACAATAAATATTCGTAAAACGATGAGTGCCTGGCTCTATGCAAATCATAGCCTCTGGTCAACACAACTCTTTTGCAAATCTCTTCAAAGTATTCTATGCTTTTCTGCTTTTCCTCTTCAGATCTTCGCAACATTATTTCTGTTTGGGAGCAATGTTCTAATACTGTTTTACTACTGTTTCCATATCGCTTCCCCAGGCATAACGAGAAAGAGCATCGATGTGTTCATAGTTTAGCTATGTTAATTTAATGTTTGTTTCATTATCAAGAACAGTATTGCACGCACCATTGTCAATAATAATTATTATGACCGATTTCTAATAGGCCTACCTCTGCATGCTTGCATCAATCAAGGTGCTTTATGAATTTCAATTTAACATCGTCACCATCTTTGTAAGAGATCAAAAAAAGAAAACAAATAATTGAAAAAATTTAAATACGATTTATAGTTTGTTATTATAGAAATATTAAAACATTGTAAACATACGATAAGAGAAGAGATGCACACATCTGCATACGACAAGATTTCTACCGACATACTACATTACATCGTTGAAAGCACTCATCCGATACGGGAATTGTTTCTGGATAACCAAACAGAGCGGGAACGCACCTTCCTAACCCTAGACTATCAGTCTTTCCACCTCGCTTATGCAACAAACTTTCTAAAACGACCAAACATCGTAAGCAACCATCTCTGTTTAAGGGACCGCTTCTCATAATCGACCACCTCTCGTGCGACCACCTCTATTAACGACCAAACCTCTCGTAAATGACCACCTCTTTTAAGGGACCACGACCTCTTTCTCTCTATTAAACGACCGCTTCTCATAATCTCCCCCATTACAATGACCTCTCGAAAGTGACCGCCTCTATTGAACGACCATGGTCGATTATGAGAAGCGGTCCTTTAATAGAGGTGGTGGTCCTTTAAAAGAAGTCGTCACTGACGAAAGGTGTGGTCGTTAAGAGAGGTGCTCGCTTACGAGAAGTGGTTGATTATGAGAAGCGGTCCCTTATGAGAGGAGGTGATCCCTTACGAGGGGTGGTCGATTATGTGAAGCGGTCCCTTAACAGAGATGGTTGCTTACGATGTGTGGTCGTTTTGCTTACGAGAGGTGGAAAGACAGATAGCTAAGTAAAGATCGATGAATTTGCACATGATTTAGACATTTTTGTAAAATACATAACATTTTCTACATTAGCTGGCGATTGTAACTACATAAGCTGGGAGGCAATTTTCGTTACTACATAAGCTGTTGACCGTTTCTACATTAGCTGGTGTTGATGTATATTTACTACATAAGCTGTTGGTGTTTCTACATTAGCTGGAGGTTTTACTACATTAGCGGTGGATTGTTCTACATTAACGGTTGTTTCGACATTAGCTGGCGTTTTCGACATTAGCGGTTGTAACAGGCCACTGATCATTGATATCAGATTTACACGTTTCTAAAGAATATTTTATATTATACCAAAACGTTGATCTCACCTTTGCAAAAACAAATCATACCGGCCCATCGATCGCATTCATCACAACACGTCACAATATGAGTACCGTCTTCAATGATTCAATGCACGCGTGTTTTTCGTTTTCTCTGATGCATGCGTCGTGATATGATAGAAAACTGCCATACACCGTCAACGTACACGGATCCAATTAACAAGTCCGGCTGTTCATCGATGCACATTCCGCAACGGTACAGTAGTAAAATGAAGAGTTCTTTCAACAGTTTTGTTTCCATGTGTCACAATCGGTTCTAATAAAATAAAATTGTACGAACCTGTTCAATTTGGTTGGAGCAATACCGCCAAATGATGCGTGCTGGTACTCCGTCTAGTACGTCGTAAAGAAAAGGATTTACGAGTGAATTGTTTACATCTGTAAACATACTGACTGTTGAACAGAAAAAGGTGTTTACCGTTTTGTATAATCTAGGTTGGTTTGTCCAATGGTTTATTGTCTGTTCTGGCAAAATATCAACAAAAAGAGTCGGAAGTATTCTGTTCGAAATGTCAACGTCGGCGACCATCAGTTGATTCGAGATTATTGAGATTTTAGTAAGAACCATTTTCGGCTCAGCTCTGGTGTAACTAATTAAAACTTTAACGACGTCATCAGTCAATACGATTGGCCGGCTGTCGAGACTGTAGATCCAACATAGGTTGCGTAGTTTATAGAGCGGGGTTGGTGAAATCTGTCCACAATAGGTTACTTTTCTGTCCATAATAGGTTACTTTCTGTCCACAATAGGGACTAGAGGGCGCTGTTGTTTGTCCATAATAGGTGACTTTCATAATTGGCTGTCCAAAATAGGTGACTTTTTGTCCACAATAGGGGATTTTATTGGAGTAGTGCGCCATCCATTATGTTGTCCATAATAGGTGATTTTTGTAATGTGTAGGAAACTCCATAGCATAGTAGACTAGTAATTAAGTAGCCTGGCCCTAGTATAGGCTATAGTGGCCAACCAAGTACTAACTAAACAAGGCCTAGCCTAGGCTAGGCCCTAGGCCTATATAGGCCTCCAAGTCTGAGTTAATAGTAGGAAAGTTGTATCGTAAATAATAATTTGCTTACTGGGAAGAATTATGAATTGCCTTTTGAATTCCAACAAAACCAAAAAAACTATAGTAACCCTTCAACACCTTAAATCCTAATAAAAGTTTAAATGTAATTCAAACAAGTCTTCAATAGAGTCTTCAAATAGGTTTTGAGAGAAAAAATCCTATTAAAGTGTGATTTTCGGGTTTTTTTAAATTGTTGTATGAAATTTTTATTCTGAAATAAAGTGATCAATCAACCAATAGGTAATATTTCTAGCACTTTCAAACTATAAAAATAAGGTAGGCCCTATGTCCCAAGTGTGTCTAAAATCACTTTCCTTGTTGTTTTCCTTTGTATACTTTTTATTCTCTAAACATAATATTTCTCAAATGGTGCCCACACTACAATCTAACCACTAGGAGTAATAGAGCTTTGTTCAACTTGACCAAGACATATTTTATATAATGCATAATGCAAGAATCAGACAATGTTCACTAAGTTACAGTGTGTATGTAAATAGTTTGAGAGAATATTATGGCACATTGTACAGGATTTAAGGTTTTAAGATTGTTGACATTTGCTCATTTAGCAATTAAATATAATCTATTTGAAGCATTATACAATCATTATTTTTATAGGACGTGATAAGGTGTGATCATCAGCAAATTAAAAAAGAAGAAATATTATTTACAATATCACCAACTTTGACTTGCGCTTTATTTGAAATAAAATCTGTAATCCATTGGTGTTTTCACCAACAGCTACTGAGTTATTAAGTTCTTTTTATTAGACACCGTCCAGTGCAGAAGAAAAGTCAAGAAAACAAAAATTAAAAATCTTTACAGCCTTTAACTGTGCCCATGAATGAAAACCTTAGAAAGTAAAAGTTCAATAATTATACATTTGTTTAATTCCAAACTGAAAAAATGTAATTAGTATATTTTTATACTATTCTAGATACATCAAAGCAATTTCTCAACAATGTTACAAATTATAGGAGTTAAAGACGCTTGCCAACAGCTTTTCATTTCATCTTTGGGTTTTCCATTCCTTTTGTAAATACTGTATGTAGGCTTACAACATTTGAATCTTCCTATTGTTTTAGTAAAATACGTTTTTATACCTTTATACCTTTAATTCCTGATGATAGTCCACATAGGTTATATAGATATATGATAATGTTTTCTCTTTACCGTTAATTTTTTGTTTTTTTTGTTTTGTTAACAGTAATAATAAAAATCAACTTTATCAATTTAATATTGCAAAAGACATCAGAGTTCAGCACTTCATTTCGTCATTTTAGGTCGTCCCTTGTTTCAAAATCCATGACAAATCATCCCAGTCAGTAGTCAATCAACAGCAGCAGTTCTCATCCATTTATTATATTGTTGTTTAATTAAATGAATCAATTTTAATGTTTAAAGATGTATTGTCCCCCTGAAAAAATAATTCTTAAAAAAAAATTTTCCATTCCATTTTATTGTAACATAATAGTTATCCACATTGACCAAAAATTAGATTGAAAAAAAATGTATTACCTGAAAAAAATGTAATTTAAAGCAAAAAATGGTCAAATTGGCTGCTAGCCAATGGATTTTTGGTTGAATTTAACCATTTATTTTGTCATTTTACAAGTGAAAACATTATTTTTTTTTCGGTTTTTTTTTTTCGATTAACTTTATTAAAACTACAAAATAACATATTCAAAGTCTGATTGAATTAATTTTTCATTTTTTTGAGGGACAATACATCTTTAATAATGAAGCAAAATAAATATTATTTTGAATCATTAGGAATACGACAATAAATCCAGTTTACATACACGCAGTGTACAATCAACAATTTTGTTCTGTATTCTAAATTTATTCATAATCTAAATCACATTCAAAAATACTGAATTATATTAATTTTAAAAGTGTAAAAATATGGTTAAACTACAATTTAAAAAATAGCAAAGATAAAAAAAATACACCATAATTATTATGTTTATTACTATAAGTATTGACCGATGATGATATGATCAAAGATATTATGTTGAAATGATGTACCTTTTCATTTCAGCAGGATATATGGGCAGAATATCAAACATCTGTATGCCTATAATAAAAAAAGGAAATAGTTAAACACTATAATAATGTTTAGGTATTGTATAATAAAAGTAACTTCAATCTTAGTAATGCTGATTCAAATTGTCATGTTGTATGGTGGGACACAGTTATGTTTAAATATTTTATTGCATTTAAAAAAAAGATATGTAAGATTGTTTTACTAAATTTATGTTTATGCCAGTTGTCAAAGAGAGTCAATTATTACCATACTCACTATATAAAAACTTATATTAAATGTTTAAAGATAAAGGCTTTATTGAATGAATGCTTTAATAATATAACATTTAATTAAATTTTGAAATATTTTCTGCATGAATTTGTCAGTGGATTTATCTATTCTTTGTATGGTGATTGTAATGTTTATAATGAATGGAAATAAACAAAGAAATATCTACTTTTATTTTCCTAGCAAAGCAAATGAATAGAACATTTCAAATGTATTGTCAGTAAGTTTTTCTACTACGGTACTGATAATATTCAGTTTGTCTCATTTGTATCCTCCTTTTCGAGATTACTTTTGCAAACAAATACTGTTTTGAAATAGGCTTCTTTTCGGGATTTCACAGTATCTTGATCATATTGAAAAATCTCCTAAAAGATGTAGTGGGTTATATGTAAAGTATTTTTCTTCAATTGTAGGTTGGGCCTATCTGTTACTTACCCTAGTTAATAGACATTTCCATGCTACTGTACTATAACATTGATCAGAAGATACACTGTACACAATCTGTAATACACGCAAAAAATATGGGAAAACAATTGTGAGATTTAAATAGATGACATAATTAATAACACAGTAACACTAGCTCTGGTTCTACTATACTGCCAACCTATTAACTGTCCGAACTGTCTGGATAAGACTCGTTCATTCACAAAATAATAAAAAAAACAAATATTTTAATAGTTCAATCTAGATGTTTGTGATTTGAAGATTTCGGTCTTCAAAGTATAGTAGCGGTGGCAGTAGTAAAAGACCGTATTAAATAGTGACTAGGCCTCTAGTCACTTAGTCCGCCAGTGACCTGCAGAATAGGCAATATAGTTACGAGTAAAATAGTATGTTAGTCTGTATATATATTCATATTATATTAATAAATAATAAAAAAACAAACAAACAAGATAACTGAGGCTAGGGGCCTAGGCCTAGTTGTTTGTAGTAGGAAACATATCTACCTAATATGGAGCCCATGTCATTTGTATTCCTGTAAGCAGGGAGGTACCCTGCTGCTGTATCTAAGCTAGGCCTAGCCCTAGGCTAGTAGTAGGCTAGTAGTAGCAATATTTCATGAAAAATTTAAAGGCACTGAATTCACTTTATTTTAGCATAGTAAGAAAGGGTAGGATTATAGCTTTTATTTGCCACCTCCCTTAGTCAATTTGGACATTGGGTTCCAGAGTTATCGCAATTTGAAAATTTGAAAAATCATGATTTTTTGTTAATCTTATATATGAGGAATATTGGTCAAAACAGATGTATATTATAGGTAGTTATCAAGCTAATTAAATATTCATAAAAAGGTAAACAACTTTAAACAAATGTAAAATCTATATGAAACATAGCTTCTTCATATTTTTTCACCTATAGGTACCTCAAGTCTCAACGACCCCATTTTGGCAAAATTTTTATTATATTCGGCATTGTGAATATGTTACCATGACAACCAGAATTTGTGTAAACAAGAAAATAAACAAATGGATTTAACTCAATGTTTAAGCATATTTTATTACTAAAACAAAGTTATTATGTTAGTTTCAATAAATTGTCAACAAACTAAATAATTTTTAATTTCATAAGATGAATAGTTACCATAGCAACAAGACTTTAATTTGTTTACTAATAATTTGAATGTGATGCGCAAAAAGATGTCAACCTATAAAAAGGTAAACAAGTGTACAGAATATATATAAAACTTGTTTTTTCACCAATAGGTACTATTAATACCAAGTGACAACAACCACATTAAAACAAATATGATTATGTGTTAGAAATAAGTTACCATGGCAACCAGCATTTATGTAAACAAGAAAATAAACAATTGGATTTAACTCGATATTTAAGAGTGTTTGCATACAAAAACAAAGTTATTCTCTTAGTTTTAACAAATTGTCAGCAAACTATATAATTTTTAACTTTTTTAAGACGAACAGTTACCATAGCAACAAACATTAATTTGTTTACTAATAATTTATATACAATATATATTATGATGCGCAAAAAGATGTTGCTTTAAAAAGGTAAACTAGTGTAGAATATAAAACTTAATTTCTTCATTGTTTTTTTCACCAATACTGTAGGTACTTACCAAGTCTCAACAACCACATTTTTGAAGAAAAAAATGATTGTGTATGTTACTAATAAGTTACCATGGCAACCAGAATTAATGTAAACAAAAAATTGGGCGTCCAACACTAATGATCATTTTGTTTTTTCGTACTTGTAAACGTAATTTTTACTGCATCTTCAACACATCATCAAATCACCAGCAGTAATAAAACCAAAGCAGTCAACAGTAATACAAAAAATACATTCATTTATTTTTTGTTTGCAACACATTTATTTAAAAGTAAGCGAGTTAATGTAGTCTACAATATAGCAGATTTTAATAAATGTGTGTTTATACATGGTTTATATGTAATATTCTTATGTTTGTCTTGATTAGTATAGCTCAAATTTATTTTAATAATTAAATTATACTATATAGTATGATAAACTACTAATTAAACTATGATTTGTGGAATTTATATATTTCTTATTGCTATTGGTTAAAATATCAGATTGGTAACTGGTGCGGGTATTTATATTGAATCTGAAATTAGAAAAATAAAAAAAAAACAATTAGTATCGATATTAATAATTTTATATATAAATAACAAAATTAACGTTAAAATAAAATATTTTCATTAGAAGACAATATTGAACATTAAAAACAACAAATAATCAACAAAACATATAATTAACAAAAAACAGTATATATTAGTAGGCCTAAGTAGGCCTATAGTATAGAGGTAGCCTAACTAACAGGACTAGGCCTAGGCTAGAGAGACCCCTAGGCTAGAGAGACTTAAATAATATACTAATTTATAGGCCTAGGTCGGTAGCCTCAACTCAAAGTCTGAAGAGAAAGCAAATTAGTATTACTTCTACTCGCGAAACAAACTACGTACGTACGTCGTACGTACGAGAGTACGCCAAAAAAATCACCTATTATGGACAACACAATGGATGGCGCACTACTCCAATAAAATCCCCTATTGTGGACAAAAAGTCACCTATTTTGGACAGCCAATTATGAAATATACGAACAAACGAACAGATATGGAACGCCAAGAGTGCATCATTAAAACTGCATTCGACTCGATTAGCACACGAAATATCATAAACATGGCAAACCAGGTCAAAACGGCCCCTTTTTCAGCGGCGGCGTTGGCGTTCCATATCTGCTATATATCCAATACCAAATTGGCGAGTAAATCATGTTTTACTTTAAATTAAATTTATACGCTCTTCCACAACGTCAATTGTTAGTTATACATACAGACTATATTAAAACAATGATTTTGAACACGTAGGGCATTTCTTTGAATTCCTTCCTATCGTCGTTTTGTGGTAATTTACAGTTTTTTTTATGTTTAACAAACGTACATAATCAATTGCGTCTGCATCATGGTAGACTACAACTTCCGGTAGTGACGTAATCAGCACATTTTTGGTAATAAAACTTTTTCACTAAGCTAGGGAATCCTCTAATATCTATATTCATTAGGCCGTACTTTAGTTAGCCAATCAAAATAAACGTATAAACAATTTTGCGGTGATGTTAAAAAATACGTTGAGACTATTTGAGGTGTTGGTACAGTTACCCATTTTTATTCTTAGTTCAGTCAGTCCCAACTAAGACTATGGTAAAAATTAAACCATCTGGTTACAGTTAAACACAATGATAAAGAATAGGAATTTAATATAATATGATAAATGACATTCACATAGCAATTTATCACTGTGTTTTACTATAACCAATTTGGTTAGAGTAAAACACAATGATAAAGAATAGGAAATATTTAACAATATGATAAATTACATTTACATAGCAATTTATCACTGTGTTTTACTATAACCAATTTGGTTATAGTAAAACACAATGATAAAGAATAGGAAACATTTAACAATATGATAAATTACATTTACATAGCAATTTATCACTGTGTTTTACTATAACCAATTTGGTTATAGTAAAACACAATGATAAAGAATAGGAAACATTTAACAATATGATAAATTACATTTACATAGCAATTTATCACTGTGTTTTACTATAACCAATTTGGTTAGAGTAAAACACAATGATAAAGAATGGGAATTTAATAATATGATAAATTACATTTACATAGCAATTTATCACTGTGTTTTACTATAACCAATTTGGTTAGAGTAAAACACAATGATAACGAATAGGAATTTAATAATATGATAAATTACATTTACATAGCAATTTATCACTGTGTTTTACTACATAACCAATTTGGTTAGAGTAAAACACAATGATAACGAATAGGAAACATTTAATAATATGATAAATGACATTTACATAGCAATTTAGCACTGCATGTGTTTTACTATAACCAATTTGGTTAGAGTAAAAAAACACAACGATAAAGAATAGGAAACATTTAATAATTTGATAAATGACATTTACATAGCAATTTATCATTGTGTTTTACTATAACCAATTTGGTTAGAGTAAAACACAATGATAAAGAATAGGAAACATTTACCGTAATAATATGATAAATGACATTTACATAGCAATTTAGCACTGTGTTTTACTATAACCAATTTGGTTACAGTTAAACACAATGATACAGAATAGGAAACATTTAATATGATAAATGACATTTGCATAGCAATTTATCACTGTGTTTTACTATAACCAATTTGGTTAGAGTAAAACACAATGATAACGAATAGGAAACATTTAATATGATAAATGACATTTACATAGCAATTTTAGCAATGTGTTTTACTATAACCAATTTGGTTAGAGTAAAACACAATGATATAGAATAGGAAACATTTAATAATTTGATAAATGACATTTACATAGCAATGTGTTTTACTATAACCAATTTGGTTAGAGTAAAACACAATGATATAGAATAGGAAACATTTAATAATTTGATAAATGACATTTACATAGCAATTTATCACTGTGTTTTACTATAAGCAATTTGGTTAGAGTAAAACACAATGATAAAGAATAGGAAACATTTAATAATTTGATAAATGACATTTACATAGCAATTTATCACTGTGTTTTACTATAACCAATTTGGTTAGAGTAAAACACAATGATAACGAATAGGAAACATTTATTAATATGATAAATGACATTTACATAGCAATTTATCACTGTGTTTTACTATAACCTATTTGGTTACGGTTAAACACAATGATAAAGAATAGGAAACATTTAATAATTTGATAAATGACATTTACATAGCAATTTATCACTGTGTTTTACTATAACCAATTTGGTTAGAGTAAAACACAATGATGATGAAACATTTATTATATGATGTTATTTACATAGCAAAATATTATATTAAGTATATCTTATTATCTAAACGTTATGATAAAGAATAGGATACATATAATGTAATATAATAAATACAAGTTACATAGCTTATCATTGTGTTTTACAGAACCAATTTGGTTACACAGTTAAACACAATGATAAAGAATAGATACTGTTTTAGGTTATATAACCCTAACCCTAGTTTTCAGCGACATAATAAATTCATCGCGAAAAAATACTTATCGTATTCAGAAACTTTTGAAATTTGGTACATATGTTCAATAGGTTCTTACGTCTATAAAACAAACAAGTTTTAATAATTTGCATTTCAAAAAATGTATACTTATGAAATACCATACATTTCCAACACTTTTTTACTTCATTGATGATTCCCAGAAATCAAAATAAAACGAATATGATATTTCTTTTATATTTTAGATGTAAGAACCTATATTGAACATATCTACCAAATTTCAAACGTTTTTCAAGACCATACGTATTTTTAACGATGAATTAAGTATGCGATCGCTTCAAACTAGAGTTAGGGTTATAATAATCTAACAGTTCTATTCTTTATCACTGTGTTTAACTTAACTACAACACAATGATAAACTATATACATTTTATTTTTCATATTACATTAAAGGATACATATAATATAATAAATACAAGTTAAATAGTTTATCATCTTGTTTTCCAGAACCAATTTGGTTACACAGTTAAAAAACAGTGATAAAGAATATGATACTGTTTTAGGTTATATAACCCTAACCCTAGTTTGAAGCGACATAATAAATTCATCGCGAAAAAATACGTATCGCAATCAGAAACTTTTGAAATTTGGTAAATATGTTCAATAGGTTCTATAAAATAAACAAAAAGTACAACTTTCACAAAAATTCGTGATTTTAATAATTTGCATTTCTGAAAATGTACACTTATGAAATACCATACATTTCCAACACATTTTTACTTCATTGGTGATTCCCAGAAATCAAAATAAAACGAATATGATATTTGTTTTTACATTATAGATTTAAGAACCTATATTGAACATATCTACCAAATTTTAAACGTTTTTCAAGACGATACGTATTTTTAGCGATGAATTAAGTATGTGATGGCTTCAAACTAGGGTTAGGGTTAAATAACCTAACAGTTCTATTCTTTATCACTGTGTTTAACTTTTAACCAAATTGGTTATAGTAAAACACAATGATAAACTTATCTGTAAATTTTGTTTTTCATATTACATAAAATGTTTAATATTCTTTATAACATGTTTATAATAGGATATATTTAATTGGATATTTTAGGCCTACTATAATGACGTAGAAATGTACACTACATCTGAAGTAACTTTCTACTTCATTAGCGATTTTTACAAAAGAAAAAGACTATTTTTGTTATGTATATAGAGCAACTGATATAAAATGTCTTGTATGATTTTTATCTCATTTCAATGACATTTTATACTACAATTCAAATGAAAAAGCATCACAAAAAATACGTCTGGTATTCAAAACGTTTTTAAACTCGGTAAACATGTTCTATGGGTTGCTCTTTACACAGAAAAAATGATGATATTCTAATCGTTTTATTGTATACTTTTGGTTCCCATTTGTTATCATTGTGTGTAACTGTAACCAAATTGGTTATAGAGTAAAACACAGTGATGAATTGCTATGTAAATGTCATTTATCATATTATTAAATGTTTCCTATTCATTATCATTGTGTTTTACTCTAACCAAATTGGTTATAGTAAAACACAGTGATAAATTGCTATGTAAATGTCATTTATCAAATTATCAAATGTTTCGTATTCTTTATCATTGTGTGTAACTGTAACCAAATTGGATATATAGTAAAACACAGTGCTAAATTGCTATGTAAATGTCATTTATCATATTATTAAATGTTTCCTATTCTGTATCATTGTGTTTTACTCTAACCAAATTGGTTATAGTAAAACACAGTGATGAATTGCTATGTAAATGTCATTTATCATATTATCAAATGTTTCCTATTCGTTATCATTGTGTTTTACTCTAACCAAATTGGTTATATAGTAAAGGGGGGGGTTTCCCGCTGTTGAATGAGTTTGAATAAAATAAAAAAAATAAATTGCTATGTAAATGTCATTTATCATATTATTAAATGTTTCCTATTCTGTATCATTGTGTTTTACTCTAACCAAATTGGTTATAGTAAAACACAGTGATGAATTGCTATGTAAATGTCATTTATCAAATTATTAAATGTTTCCTATTCTTTATTATTGTGTTTAACCGTAACCAAATTGAATGGATTTTAGTAAGGCATTCGACACCGTTTGGAGAGAAGGTTTATTTTACGCAGTTGCAAATATAGGAATCAAAGGTCAAATATTAAATATTATAAAGAACTTGTATAAAGATGTAAAAGGTAAAGTTTCATTTGGAGATTTAGAAACTGATGTTTTTAGTATTGATGAAGGGGTCAAACAAGGTTGCCCACTGTCTCCAATTCTATTCACTATTTATATAAATGAACTTAATAAGATAATTAAAGAAAGAGAATTAGGAATTAATATTTTTGACATAAATATTGACAGTCTATTCTGGGCTGATGATATAATTCTGATTGGAGACAGTGAGCAAGATTTAGAATTACTTTTGGATGCAGCAAATGACTTTGCAACAAAATGGAAAATGGTGTTTAATTTTAATAAATCTAATGTTATTGTAGCTGGACAACGCCTTAATGAATATAGAAAATGGCCAATTGGTAATAACTTTATTAACGAAACTAATAATTATAAATATTTGGGGATGTTTGTATCGAGGAAAATAAAAGATACCTACCATATTGATGAAGTAGTTAAAAAGGGGAATAGAGTAATATCATATATAAAATCTATAATAAATGGGCAGGAAGACTTCAATAGAATATACTATGGTGATATTCTTTGGAAATCAATTGGTATACCAACCATAAATTATGCAAGCAGTATATGGTTATGTGATAATAAGAACTCTATAGAAAAAATTGAAAATTTACAATACCAAATGGCCAGATATTTATTAAAAGCACCCAGATATGTCGCAAAGGAAGCTCTATATGGTGAACTTGGCTGGCAATCAGTTGAATCTATACAGTTGGATAGAATCTTAACATACTTTTATAGGCTAAAAAATATGGAAGAACATCGCTGGCCAAGATTACTATTTAGAGCTCTCTTTGTTCTTAAAGATAGACTCAGTTGGAAATGGCTCCAAAAGATTGAATCCATTTTAAACAAATTTGATTTGCAAATGTTTTTCAATATTGATTATTGTAATAAGTGGCTTAATGGTTTTAAAGAAAAAAATATTATAGAAGATAACATAACATGGTTTAACAAGGCTCAAACTAAATCATCCTTAACAAATTACTTAAGATATAAAAATAAACCTAAAATGGAAAAATACTTATTGGAAAAACGTAGCTACCATGCATCAAGTCTAAAATTCAAAGCTCGTTCTAACTCATTACCACTCGAAGGAAGAAAGGAAGCTTGGTCACCACAAAATCTAGGATCATGTTTGTTATGTAATTGTGGTGAAAAAGAAACAATTTATCATTTTGTATTCAATTGTACTAGATTAATTAATATTAGAAAATCAATATTTAAACAACTTAAAGAAGATCTATACAACAATGATTTGCATAAAATATGGGACTTATTCACGTCAAGCTCACCTGAACTTAAATATCACCTTTTTTTTGACGACCTAGAAATTCATGAAGAATATCAAATCCAATGTATAAACAATATTAACTATGTATTAGCAAGTAACATCTTTGACAAATATTGTAAATTATTTTTAACAACTGCATGGAAAGAACGCAACGAAATTTATAATATCCGTCCATAACATAATCTTTTACTTTTCGCTCAAATGTATTGAATGTATTTTTATAACCTAATGTGTATATACTTTTTAATGTAATAATTTATAATGTTTGTATTTGATTGTGTAGTAAGATAAGTCAAAATTTATTTTTTTTTTTGTTTTTTTTTTTTTTTGTTGCACATCTCTTGAGAATTGTGCCTCTGTTGTAAAAGAGAAACAATAAAGTTATTATTATTATTAATTGGTTATATAGTAAAACACAGTGATAAATTGCTATGTAAATGTCATTTATCAAATTATTAAATGTTTCCTATTCTTTATTATTGTGTTTAACCGTAACCAAATTGGTTATATAGTAAAACACAGTGATAAATTGCTATGTAAATGTCATTTATCAAATTATTAAATGTTTCCTATTCTTTATCATTGTGTTTTACTCGAACAAAATTGGTTATAGTAAAACACAATGATAAATTGCTATGTAAATGTCATTTATCAAATTATTAAATGTTTCCTATTCTTTAACATTGTGTTTTACTCTAACCAAATTGGTTATAGTAAAACACAATGATAAATTGCTATGTAAATGTCATATATCATATTAATAAATGTTTCCTATTCTTTATCATTGTGTTTAACTGTAACCAAATTAGTTATAGTAAAACACAGTGCTAAATTGCTATGTAAATGTCATTTATCATATTATTAAATGTTTCCTATTCTTTATTATTGTGTTTAACCGTAACCAAATTGGTTATATAGTAAAACACAGTGATAAATTGCTATGTAAATGTCATTTATCAAATTATTAAATGTTTCCTATTCTTTATCATTGTGTTTAACTGTAACCAAATTAGTTATAGTAAAACACCGTGCTAAATTGCTATGTAAATGTCATTTATCATATTATTAAATGTTTCCTATTCTTTATCATTGTGTTTAACCGTAACCAAATTGGTTATAGTAAAACACAGTGATGAATTGCTATGTAAATGTCATTTATCAAATTATCAAATGTTTCCTATTCGTTATCATTGTGTTTTACTCTAACCAAATTGGTTATATAGTAAAACACAGTGCTAAATTGCTATGTAAATGTCATTTATCATATTATTAAATGTTTCCTATTCTTTATCATTGTGTTTAACCGTAACCAAATTAGTTATAGTAAAACATAGTGATGAATTGCTATGTAAATGTCATTTATCAAATTATTAAATGTTTCCTATTCGTTATCATTGTGTTTAACCGTAACCAAATAGGTTATAGTAAAACATAGTGATGAATTGCTATGTAAATGTCATTTATCATATTATTAAATGTTTCCTATTCTTTATCATTGTGTTTTTTTACTCTAACCAAATTATTTATAGTAAAACACAGTGCTAAATTGCTATGTAAATGTCATTTATCATATTATTAAATGTTTCCTATTATTTATATGGTTATATAGTGAAACACTGTGCTAAATTGCTATTGTATTATGGACGAGTTCTGAGAAGAAGTATTTAAAGCTACAACCAATCAGAACAGTGTTAATCAATATAATCCATGGCTACAACCAATCAGAAACGTCCAAATCGCAATAACCCCTAGGCTAACAGCAATTATTGGCCCGAGTAGCCTTTTAAACCAGACGTTGCGAGGTTTAAAAAGTAAAACATGATTTACTCGCCAGTTTGGTATAGTTTATATACCTGTCAAATGGCGATATTTCTGTATTTTTTCAATCAATTGCTTGCTTGCGATTATTATATAAGGTATGGTTTAAAGATCTTTGGCTATGTTCGGCTTCGGGATGTTATACCAAACTTAGGCCTAGGCTAGGCTAGGCTGTAGGGGTCGTCGGTTTCGTGTTATGGGTCGTCCAATTCTAGGTCGTCCAATTCGAGGTCGCCCGGGTCGTTGGGGTCGTCCAATTCGAGGTCGTCGCTTTCTACACACCCATTAGCTTTACCTACATGGTTCGAATCCTGCTGGGATTTATAATTTGTTTAAATAATTTTTAATACAAACAAACTCCGGTATTGCAACAATTACCTTTTATTTCTGAAATAGGCTAAAGATTGACCAGAAAAATGGTCGAGGAATGTCTGGAAGCTGTGCCGATTAATGGCGCCCCTGCCTTAACCCATGTAAGCTTAACTACTGGGCCAGTCAACTAATATTTTGGTCCATGTCAACGAATATGTCCATGTTAAAAGAATACAGAAGGCGTGTTATTTAATCGTATGGAAGATAAGCTTTTGTCACATGACCAATATACCAAGTTTACTTGCCACACAAAAAGTTTACTTGCCACACAAAAATATGTCCCTGTTAAAAGAATACAGAAGGCGTGTTATTAGTCGCGTGATAAGATATTATTGTGTATCATTTAAAACAAAAATAATAAATAATCGACTACCGTTCTTCGGCTTTGCATTCTTTTGTATTTCCGAGAATAAATGAGGATGACAGAAGGAGCAGGTTGAATTTATAATTGAAATAAATTAATAATTCGTTATTTATATTTCGAATTCTTGAATGTAATTTTTGTTGTTGCCCCTAATGGACATTCCATAATTACAAAAACAACAACCCTTGTACCACAGACTGGTAATACATTAAATCCCCTAGTTTGCATCAATTGCTGAACCATAAACTGCATTTCTTGCTTGCTTGCTTAAGGACAGAGAAGCTGTATCGTCCATCAGGAGCTTTTAAATCTGAATCACTACTGTATGAATTTTTCCAAGATTAAATATTTGTCTTGTGTTTGAAACATTATTACAATAACCGATAAATTATTTAATAATACAGTCAACTCTCCAAAACAGGACAGCCTTGGGCTGAGCTAATATGTCTGGTATTCTGAATAATGGTAAAAAATGGGACATAAAGGTATGGTTTTGGATGAGCTGACTGTATTTAATAAAACTTAATCAAATTCAGATTTTGATTTGTTGTAATTAGTTTATTTAACAAAAATCCAAACAACTGTTATTCAATTTTAGTCACTTTTTAAATCAGGTTGTCTTTAAATTACTTATGATATAGAGTGCTAATTCTGATTCTAATAGTTATGTTGTCACATTTAAATTTTATCTATTTCAATAATGTAGCAAGGCTATCCATGTCATTGTCCTTAAGTAGTAGAATGTTAATTCAGTGTTATGTTGTCACATGTTACGTATTGTTATCTTGTATTCTATCTATTCCAATAATGTAGCAGGGCTATCCATGTCATTTTCCTTAAGTAGTAGAATTTTAATTCAGTGTTATGTTGTCACATGTTATGTATTGTTATCTTGTATTCTATCTATTCCAATAATGTAGCAAGGCTATCCATGTCATTGTCCTTAAGTAGTAGAATGTTAATTCAGTGTTATGTTGTCACATGTTATGTATTGTTATCTTGTATTCTATCTATTCCAATAAGGTAGCAATGCTATCCATGTCATTGTCCTTAAGTAGTAGAATGTCAATTCAGTGTTATGTTGTCACATGTTACGTATTGTTATCTTGTATTCTATCTATTCCAATAAGGTAGCAATGCTATCCATGTCATTGTCCTTAAGTAGTAGAATGTCAATTCAGTGTTATGTTGTCACATGTTATGTATTGTTATCTTGTATTCTATCTATTCCAATAATGTAGCAAGGCTATCCATGTCATTGTCCTTAAGTAGTAGAATGTTAATTCAGTGTTAAGTTGTCACATGTTACGTATTGTTATCTTGTATTCTATCTATTCCAATAATATAGCAGGGCTATCCATGTCATTGTCCTTAAGTAGTAGAATGTTAATTCAGTGTTATGTTGTCACATGTTACGTATTGTTATCTTGTATTCTATCTATTCCAATAATGTAGCAAGGCTATCCATGTCATTGTCCTTAAGTAGTAGAATGTTAATTCAGTGTTAAGTTGTCACATGTTACGTATTGTTATCTTGTATTCTATCTATTCCAATAATATAGCAGGGCTATCCATGTCATTGTCCTTAAGTAGTAGAATGTTAATTCAGTGTTATGTTGTCACATGTTATGTATTGTTATCTTGTATTCTATCTATTCCAATAATGTAGCAAGGCTATCCATGTCATTGTCCTTAAGTAGTAGAATGTTAATTCAGTGTTATGTTGTCACATGTTATGTATTGTTATCTTGTATTATATCTATTCCAATAATGTAGCAAGGCTATCCATGTCATTGTCCTTAAGAAGTAGAATGTTAATTCAGTGTTATGTTGTCACATGTTACGTATTGTTATCTTGTATTCTATCTATTCCAATAATGTAGCAGGGCTATCCATGTCATTGTCCTTAAGTAGTAGAATGTTAATTCAGTGTTATGTTGTCACATGTTACGTATTGTTATCTTGTATTCTATCTATTCCAATAATGTAGCAGGGCTATCCATGTCATTGTCCTTAAGTAGTAGAATTTTAATTCAGTGTTATGTTGTCACATGTTATGTATTGTTATCTTGTATTCTATCTATTCCAATAATGTAGCAAGGCTATCCATGTCATTGTCCTTATAGTGTAGGCCACTATGTAATTTCGTGTCATTTTTTTGTTAAAAGCAAAATTCCAGCTGATTTAGTGTCTTTAGGATGTAAAGTAATAAAAAAAATATGTTGCCATTTTTTTAAAAAAGCTTAAGGGTGTCAAATCCAAGATGGCCGCCAATACGTAAAATATCCAATAAATGTACCATATTGGACAAAGTAACACCCATTATGAATAATATTTTAAGTTAAAATTAATGCTATATGGGTTCTCTGCTATATAAAAATTATTATAAACCTATATTCATTAGTATTTTGACATTTTGAATTTCAAAATGGCCGCCATTTTAAAAAAATTGATTAAATTTCTTATTAAAACATGTGCAAGTTATGACGTTGATTGAAATCACATAAAATGATAGGCCTATGACAACAACACGGTTATTAACACAAAATGGCGACCAGAATTGTACCGGGAAAGTTCTAATTTGAACATCATCCGCCATCTAGGATCTAAGTTAAGCTTGGTTCCCACTAGGACGCAATGCAAGGACGTAGACGCAATGCAAACCAGTTGACCAATGACAAGCGACCGTCAAATAAATCCATCGCTTGTGATTGGTCAAATCCCTTACGTTGCGTTACGTCGTTTTGTTGCGTCTCTAGTGGGAACCAAGCATTAGGGGCCAAAATGTGTTGAAAATGGCCCACTTTTCCTCACTTTCGATGTTAGTTCTGTTTCAGCACGTAACCATGCATATGGAGTATCAAAATGACCGCAATTGTACCGGGAATTTAATTTTGCTTAGGCTAGGGGTAGTAAGCTATCAAATTGACCAGAACTGTGTGGTAGGAAATTGTTATAAAGTATTTTAATTAGCCCTGGAAAGGGGGTGGGGATGTATGCCTGTCACTAAGACTGAAACTCTACTGGGAATGTTTTAAACTACATCTGAAAACAGGCACTGAGGGATTATGAGTTGGTAGTGATGGCTAACATAATTTGTACTGGAAACGTCTTAAACACAATCACCCAGTATCTGGGATGTGTTGGGAGGGAGGAAGAGGGGCGGAAATACTGGCGTAATGAAGTATAACGTGATTGAAATTGTACTAGGAAAAGTTACTACATTTGAACTGTCCATGGGAGGAGTTTGTTTTTGTGGCTGGGATGGTGATAGGAGAAAGAAGGCTGGGGGCCGCAGTATCTAAATTATATATATCAGCCAATATGACACCTATTCATTTACACAGTTTACAACGTACTTAAAACATAGGCCTATCATAGCTATGTATACCCCTAACCCTAAAGTTGAATTGACATTTGTCCTGGGAAGAATTTGTTTTTAAAAAAGAGTGTGGGATGTTATTGAAGAGGGGTGGAGGTTGGCGGGTATAGAGACACTGGGGTCTGAGAAGGCTTTAAACTAATTTAGCAAGCCGCCCTGTGGCGGGTATAATTGCGAGTAAGGTATAAATACACTTGTTTTATATTGTGGTCCTGTCTGAGATACAAACATTGAAATACAAGTTTCACTTTTATGAAAAGAAATGAGATCTATAATTTAGATTTAGAATTAATTGTTGCTGAATATTTGATATCAATGTAAGTTGTTCCATACTTTTGCAACTCCAACTTTGAACGATTAGGTAATTCAAGGGTCATAGTAGGGGTATTATATATCTATTATATAGAGAACATTGACAACTTTAGACAGCCTTATATTTAGACAATCCTATGAGAAGTGACTATTTTAGAACATTGTGTTGAAACAACAAAAATTATTTAAATTTATTTTTTAGTGGCGGCCATTTTGAAATCCAAGATGGCCGACAGATTATCGCTATACATAGTTAAGATTGTATAATGTGTAATACCATCAAAACTGACTTGTTCCACATTCATAATTTGTGTTATTGGTGATATTCTGGTTTTAAATAGGGTTATTTGAGTATTGGCGGCCATCTTGAATTTGGTCCTTTAAATTTCTTTAGAAAAAATGGCAACATATTTTTTTTCATTCCTTATATTATCAAGATATGAAATAAAATCAAAGTTTGCTTTTAACAAAAAATATACACGACATTCATATAAACGACATACCAGCCTACATTATTAAGTAGTAGAATGTCAATTCAGTGTTATGTTGTCACATGTTATGTATTGTTATCTTGTATTCTATCTATTCCAATAATGTAGCAAGGCTATCCATGTCATTGTCCTTAAGTAGTAGAATGTTAATTCAGTGTTATGTTGTCACATGTTATGTATTGTTATCTTGTATTCTATCTATTCCAATAATGTAGCAAGGCTATCCATGTCATTGTCCTTAAGTAGTAGAATGTTAATTCAGTGTTATGTTGTCACATGTTACGTATTGTTATGTTGTATTCTATCTATTCCAATAATGTAGCAAGGCTATCCATGTCATTGTCCTTAAGTAGTAGAATGTTAATTCAGTGTTATGTTGTCACATGTTACGTATTGTTATCTTGTATTCTATCTATTCCAATAATGTAGCAAGGCTATCCATGTCATTGTCCTTAAGTAGTAGAATGTTAATTCAGTGTTATGTTGTCACATGTTATACATTGTTATCTTGTATTCTATCTATTCCAATAATGTAGCAAGGCTATCCATGTCATTGTCCTTAAGTAGTCGAACGAATTCTGTGCTCTTTTTAGTGAATGTATCTTTCATTACTAACTTAAATATTAGAATCCAAACATCATCCGATTCCTTAACCTTCAGGCCACGCAACTGTCCAATTTTTACTTTATCTGCGTTACTTATCTTACGACCAAATCTGATGACCTTTCGTACATCATTCCAGCGTTCAGAGATGATTAATTTCTCAAATCCAGCAAAGGTTGGTATCAAGTGCTTGATTCTTTCGTACACACCCTCCATTCCTCCTATTGCTATGATTTCAATGAGAACATCGAAATTTGATTGGCTAATGATTCCAGGACCTTCAAGTAACTTAAACAGCTCAAATGGATCATTGCTTCTTTCTATTTCTACAACAGAAATATGTTCACACTTGCAAAGTATAACTTTCAATAGATTGACTTTCTCTGATTCCTTGAACCACGATGACACTTTGCTGAGCAGTTCCCGATAGTTATCGTCAGATAGTTCACCTAAAAAAAATCAACAGTGTAATATATGTCACTGAGTCGTTTTTTTTTGTGGACACAATAAAAGGCCGAGATAGCAGATTTGAAAAAATTTCAGTACCAACATTTTGAATAATGAATATATTTTTAAAAAATAAAAAGTTTGAAGGTCAACAAAACAGGAAATCTTCTAAATCATTAAAACATTCTTCCCATTCAACTTATAATCTTTGTGACCATACTATTGTAATTTGCCAAAAGAAATTCAAGTTTAAAATCCACATCATAAATGATGAATAGAAGACACATGGTAGACAATCATTACACCATAGACAAAATTTTACTAATACATCAGTGATTTACTAACTAGATAACCATTAAAAAAAATATCAATGTGGATAATTAAATTCTCACGTTATTATCTTAAAGGCCAGGTGCGGGCAAAAAAATTCTATTGATCATACATTCCAATAATTATCGATCTATAGTTTCCCCTTTGTTTCATAATTTTTGGAATTTTATTTGTGTTACACGAGTTTGTTGAAAATAAGCACTTTCTTATCAGTGGGAGCATAGTTCAAATTACGCAGTAAAATCTCTATTCCTTTGTACACAAATTTTGTAAATAGAGAGGCATTTTAAAAAGCTATGAAAAATAAACGGTGTAGTAAAAAATGTTATCAGATCACTAAATATAGGTAATATAAGTTGAATTTTACATTTCTGGTATTTTTATTCAACTTCAGATTTTCTTATTTTCATGCTATAGCAAAAATTATCCACCGTATATCCACATCTTTTTTCACCTTCTAGGGAGTCACCAGATATGTTATTGCATTAGGTTAAACTACCTAACTACTGAAAAAAGTCTTACTATTTTTTATGGCAGAAATTTGCCAAATTTTGTATTTGACCATATCAAGGGAAATTCATGTTTTTTCTTCTTGATTTCTGTTACAAATATTTGATTTATGTACAATTAATCAGATATTATATTTAAAATTCATGCCTATATACCTGAGCTTTAAAGGACAACTTGGACCATATTTTAACAACGTATTAGGGATGTACATACGATTTCAAAACCATCGCGAAATTAAGGATATCGCCACATGCGCTCGCCGTAAATTGCTGTGATGTCACAGGTGCATCGCAAAATTTATGTAATGAGTTTTCTGGCAAAGTCTGGCAAATCGCGAAAATTTCTACTCAACACACTTTGTAAATAAATCGTAAAAAATATAAATGTTGATTTTTTTATTGTTTCTTTTGCTTCTCTGGACTCATTAAGTAGATTTTGCGATGCACCTGTGACCTATATACATATGTACATCCCTAATTCGTTGTAATAATATGGTCCTCGGTCAAGTTGTCCTTTAATTATAATTTCATATAACTACATAACATCTACACTATCCTTATCCTTAAGGGTTTTTGCTACAGTAGTTTTATTATAGGCATTTTCCTACCTTGGCTGTTACTAAATTATATCTGTGAGGCAATTTTAAATTTCTACATTTAGCTTACCATTTCTACATTAGCTTGTATTTTCTACATTAGCAGTTGTAACACTGCTCTATCTAATTTCAATTCAACTTTAATTTCAAACAAACTGTCCATATGGTACATAATTTGATGATCTAATGTTACTCAACTAACCTGTTACTAATGAGCTTGTAGTCAGAGGAGCAGCAGTCTGTGTATCTATACAAAAAAACAGATATATATTAGTCATAATCAAGAGTACAGTATCACAATTGATTCAATACACTGTTCTGCTATGGTCTATTTCAGTTGTTTGTTGTCTTCCATATCTATATGATGCATCACATGCTATCTATTGTACAATGAGTCTAGTCTAATGGGTAGATAAAGAGGCTATAAAAACATAGAGATTTAAAATGGTCTATGTCAGTTGTTTGTTGCCTTCCATATCTATATGATCCATCATATGCTATATATTGTACATTAATGAGTCTAGTCTAGTGGATAGATAAAGAGGCTACAAAAACATAGAGGTTTAAAATGGTCTATGTCAGTTGTTTGTTGCCTTCCATATCTACATGATGCAAAGACTCGACCCACTAAGAAGGCAAAAACCAACACACCTGCCAAGAGGAGACCTAAGAAAACTGGGGCAACGGAACTGGCAGAACTTACGGCGATTGTTAACAACCTTTCCGCCGAGGTTCAACAATTGAAGGGTAACCCATCGTCGACAGTTGATATTACTAACATCATCGAACGAAATATGTCCGAACTGATCCTCCTGCTGAATGAGACCTCACAACGGGCATCCCCCAGGAAATTGATACAATTAGCGATAGTACCCCGCCATAATGTAAACATATCCCTATCTGGCCAAAGGAAATCTTATTTCAAATCCTTTCCACTATTCCGGTGGGGTCAAGGCTGTAGCTCTTTCCGAAACCCTAAAGAATAAAATTCAGAACCATAGGTTTGTCGACATGTGTGATCTTCGCCCCCGTGACCCACCAATGACGTTCAATATACAATACAATGGGGGTCTTGTACTGGTCCCTAAATTGAAAAGACGGGGGTTAGATGAACAGGAGTGGTTCACGGCTTTCTTTGACTTTGCAACCATACCTATCCGCCCACCCTCAAGATCTGCAAGAATTATTTACTTATCTGAAATTCATTCAAAGCCTCAAAAAACAATATCCGACTTCATGGCAACTGTACGACCGTCACTTCTTCATTGCTAGAGAACACACAAAGTGCTCTTGCACAACTTAGCACACGTGTACGGTGAACAATCACAACAACCACAAACCAACATTACATTTCGGTCTACATTTCAGGCAAAAATACCCATCGGGTTCTGCAGGGTATTCCACGATCCAGGATGATTATGCTCAAACGACAGTTGTGCATTCAAACACACTTGTTTTCGTTGCGGGGGGAGCCACAAGTTTATAATATAAATGATATAAATTCAGTAAAGCACAATTGTTGTTAAAATCATAATCATTTGAAATGACTATAATATTACTTTTCCATAGAAATAATACTGAATAGGACAGTTTACATAATTAAACAATCAAAAGACAAGGATACACTGAGGCGTGTATAAAGACAAGGATACACTGAGGCGTGTATAAAGACAAGGATACACTGAGGCGTGTATAAAGACAAGGATACACTGAGGCGTGTATAAAGACAAGGATACACTGAGGCGTGTATAAAGACAAGGATACACTGAGGCGTGTATAAAGACAAGGATACACTGAGGCGTGTATAAAGACAAGGATACACTGAGGCGTGTATAATGACAAGGATACACTGAGGCGTGTATAAAGACATGGATACACTGAGGCGTGTATAAAGACAAGGATACACTGAGGCGTGTATAAAGACAAGGATACACGAAGGCGTGTATAAAGACAAGGATACACTGAGGCGTGTATCAAGACAAGGATACACTGAGGCGTGTATAAAGACAAGGATACACTGAGGCGTGTATAAAGACAAGGATACACTGAGGCGTGTATAAAGACATGGATACACTGAGGCGTGTATAAAGACAAGGATACACTGAGGCGTGTATAAAGACATGGATACACTGAGGCGTGTATAAAGACAAGGATACACTGAGGCGTGTATAAAGACAAGGATACACTGAGGCGTGTATAATGACAAGGATACACTGAGGCGTGTATAAAGACAAGGATACACTGAGGCGTGTATAAAGACAAGGATACACTGAGGCGTGTATAAAGACAAGGATACACTGAGGCGTGTATAAAGACATGGATACACTGAGGCGTGTATAAAGACAAGGATACACTGAGGCGTGTATAAAGACAAGGATACACTGAGGCGTGTATAAAGACAAGGATACACTGAGGCGTGTATAAAGACAAGGATACACTGAGGCGTGTATAAAGACATGGATACACTGAGGCGTGTATAAAGACAAGGATACACTGAGGCGTGTATAAAGACAAGGATACACTGAGGCGTGTATAAAGACAAGGATACACTGAGGCGTGTATAAAGACATGGATACACTGAGGCGTGTATCAAGACAAGGATACACTGAGGCGTGTATAAAGACAAGGATACACTGAGGCGTGTATCAAGACAAGGATACACTGAGGCGTGTATAAAGACAAGGATACACTGAGGCGTGTATAAAGACAAGGATACACTGAGGCGTGTATAAAGACAAGGATACACTGAGGCGTGTATAAAGACAAGGATACACTGAGGCGTGTATAATGACAAGGATACACTGAGGCGTGTATAAAGACAAGGATACACTGAGGCGTGTATAAAGACATGGATACACTGAGGCGTGTATAAAGACAAGGATACACTGAGGCGTGTATAAAGACAAGGATACACTGAGGCGTGTATAAAGACAAGGATACACTGAGGCGTGTATCAAGACAAGGATACACTGAGGCGTGTATAAAGACAAGGATACACTGAGGCGTGTATAAAGAAGAGGATACACTGAGGCGTGTATAAAGACAAGGATACACTGAGGCGTGTATAAAGACAAGGATACACTGAGGCGTGTATAATGACAAGGATACACTGAGGCGTGTATAAAGACAAGGATACACTGAGGCGTGTATAAAGACATGGATACACTGAGGCGTGTATAAAGACAAGGATACACTGAGGCGTGTATAAAGACAAGGATACACTGAGGCGTGTATAAAGACAAGGATACACTGAGGCGTGTATCAAGACAAGGATACACTGAGGCGTGTATAAAGACAAGGATACACTGAGGCGTGTATAAAGACAAGGATACACTGAGGCGTGTATAAAGACAAGGATACACTGAGGCGTGTATAAAGACAAGGATACACTGAGGCGTGTATAAAGACAAGGATACACTGAGGCGTGTATAAAGACAAGGATACACTGAGGCGTGTATAAAGACAAGGATACACTGAGGCGTGTATAAAGACAAGGATACACTGAGGCGTGTATAATGACAAGGATACACTGAGGCGTGTATAAAGACAAGGATACACTGAGGCGTGTATAATGACAAGGATACACTGAGGCGTGTATAAAGACAAGGATACACTGAGGCGTGTATAAAGACAAGGATACACTGAGGCGTGTATAAAGACAAGGATACACTGAGGCGTGTATAAAGACAAGGATACACGAAGGCGTGTATAAAGACAAGGATACACTGAGGCGTGTATAAAGACAAGGATACACTGAGGCGTGTATAAAGACAAGGATACACGAAGGCGTGTATAAAGACAAGGATACACTGAGGCGTGTATAAAGACAAGGATACACTGAGGCGTGTATAAAGACAAGGATACACTGAGGCGTGTATAAAGACAAGGATACACTGAGGCGTGTATAATGACAAGGATACACTGAGGCGTGTATAAAGACAAGGATACACTGAGGCGTGTATAAAGACAAGGATACACTGAGGCGTGTATAATGACAAGGATACACTGAGGCGTGTATAAAGACAAGGATACACTGAGGCGTGTATAAAGACAAGGATACACTGAGGCGTGTATAAAGACAAGGATACACGAAGGCGTGTATAAAGACAAGGATACACTGAGGCGTGTATAAAGACAAGGATACACTGAGGCGTGTATAAAGACAAGGATACACGAAGGCGTGTATAAAGACAAGGATACACTGAGGCGTGTATAAAGACAAGGATACACTGAGGCGTGTATAAAGACAAGGATACACTGAGGCGTGTATAAAGACAAGGATACACTGAGGCGTGTATAAAGACATGGATACACGGAGGCGTGTATAAAGACATGGATACACGGAGGCGTGTATAAAGACAAGGATACCATGAGGCGTGTATAAAGACAAGGATACACTGAGGCGTGTATAAAGACAAGGATACACTGAGGCGTGTATAAAGACATGGATACACTGAGGCGTGTATAAAGACATGGATACACTGAGGCGTGTATAAAGACAAGGATACACTGAGGCGTGTATAAAGACATGGATACACTGAGGCGTGTATAAAGACAAGGATACACTGAGGCGTGTATAAAGACAAGGATACACTGAGGCGTGTATAATGACAAGGATACACTGAGGCGTGTATAAAGACAAGAATACACTGAGGCGTGTATAAAGACAAGGATACACTGAGGCGTGTATAAAGACAAGGATACACTGAGGCGTGTATAAAGACAAGGATACACTGAGGCGTGTATAAAGACATGGATACACTGAGGCGTGTATAAAGACAAGGATACACTGAGGCGTGTATAAAGACAAGGATACACTGAGGCGTGTATAAAGACAAGGATACACTGAGGCGTGTATAAAGACAAGGATACACTGAGGCGTGTATAAAGACATGGATACACTGAGGCGTGTATAAAGACAAGGATACACTGAGGCGTGTATAAAGACAAGGATACACTGAGGCGTGTATAAAGACAAGGATACACTGAGGCGTGTATAAAGACATGGATACACTGAGGCGTGTATCAAGACAAGGATACACTGAGGCGTGTATAAAGACAAGGATACACTGAGGCGTGTATCAAGACAAGGATACACTGAGGCGTGTATAAAGACAAGGATACACTGAGGCGTGTATAAAGACAAGGATACACTGAGGCGTGTATAAAGACAAGGATACACTGAGGCGTGTATAAAGACAAGGATACACTGAGGCGTGTATAATGACAAGGATACACTGAGGCGTGTATAAAGACAAGGATACACTGAGGCGTGTATAAAGACATGGATACACTGAGGCGTGTATAAAGACAAGGATACACTGAGGCGTGTATAAAGACAAGGATACACTGAGGCGTGTATAAAGACAAGGATACACTGAGGCGTGTATCAAGACAAGGATACACTGAGGCGTGTATAAAGACAAGGATACACTGAGGCGTGTATAAAGAAGAGGATACACTGAGGCGTGTATAAAGACAAGGATACACTGAGGCGTGTATAAAGACAAGGATACACTGAGGCGTGTATAATGACAAGGATACACTGAGGCGTGTATAAAGACAAGGATACACTGAGGCGTGTATAAAGACATGGATACACTGAGGCGTGTATAAAGACAAGGATACACTGAGGCGTGTATAAAGACAAGGATACACTGAGGCGTGTATAAAGACAAGGATACACTGAGGCGTGTATCAAGACAAGGATACACTGAGGCGTGTATAAAGACAAGGATACACTGAGGCGTGTATAAAGAAGAGGATACACTGAGGCGTGTATAAAGACAAGGATACACTGAGGCGTGTATCAAGACATGGATACACTGAGGCGTGTATAAAGACAAGGATACACTGAGGCGTGTATAATGAAAAGGATACACTGAGGCGTGTATAAAGACAAGGATACACTGAGGCGTGTATAAAGACAAGGATACACTGAGGCGTGTATAAAGACAAGGATACACTGAGGCGTGTATAAAGACAAGGATACACTGAGGCGTGTATCAAGACAAGGATACACTGAGGCGTGTATAAAGACAAGGATACACTGAGGCGTGTATAATGACAAGGATACACTGAGGCGTGTATAAAGACAAGAATACACTGAGGCGTGTATAAAGACAAGGATACACTGAGGCGTGTATAAAGACAAGGATACACTGAGGCGTGTATCAAGACAAGGATACACTGAGGCGTGTATAAAGACAAGGATACACTGAGGCGTGTATAAAGACATGGATACACTGAGGCGTGTATAAAGACAAGGATACACTGAGGCGTGTATAAAGACAAGGATACACTGAGGCGTGTATAAAGACAAGGATACACTGAGGCGTGTATAAAGACATGGATACACTGAGGCGTGTATAAAGACAAGGATACACTGAGGCGTGTATAAAGACAAGGATACACTGAGGCGTGTATAAAGACAAGGATACACTGAGGCGTGTATAAAGACATGGATACACTGAGGCGTGTATCAAGACAAGGATACACTGAGGCGTGTATAAAGACAAGGATACACTGAGGCGTGTATCAAGACAAGGATACACTGAGGCGTGTATAAAGACAAGGATACACTGAGGCGTGTATAAAGACAAGGATACACTGAGGCGTGTATAAAGACAAGGATACACTGAGGCGTGTATAAAGACAAGGATACACTGAGGCGTGTATAATGACAAGGATACACTGAGGCGTGTATAAAGACATGGATACACTGAGGCGTGTATAAAGACAAGGATACACTGAGGCGTGTATAAAGACAAGGATACACTGAGGCGTGTATAAAGACAAGGATACACTGAGGCGTGTATCAAGACAAGGATACACTGAGGCGTGTATAAAGACAAGGATACACTGAGGCGTGTATAAAGAAGAGGATACACTGAGGCGTGTATAAAGACAAGGATACACTGAGGCGTGTATCAAGACATGGATACACTGAGGCGTGTATAAAGACAAGGATACACTGAGGCGTGTATAATGAAAAGGATACACTGAGGCGTGTATAAAGACAAGGATACACTGAGGCGTGTATAAAGACAAGGATACACTGAGGCGTGTATAAAGACAAGGATACACTGAGGCGTGTATAAAGACAAGGATACACTGAGGCGTGTATAAAGACAAGGATACACTGAGGCGTGTATCAAGACAAGGATACACTGAGGCGTGTATAAAGACAAGGATACACTGAGGCGTGTATAAAGACAAGGATACACTGAGGCGTGTATAAAGACATGGATACACGGAGGCGTGTATAAAGACAAGGATACACTGAGGCGTGTATAAAGACAAGGATACACTGAGGCGTGTATAAAGACAAGGATACACTGAGGCGTGTATAAAGACATGGATACACTGAGGCGTGTATAAAGACATGGATACACTGAGGCGTGTATAAAGACAAGGATACACTGAGGCGTGTATAAAGACAAGGATACACTGAGGCGTGTATAAAGACAAGGATACACTGAGGCGTGTATAAAGACATGGATACACGGAGGCGTGTATAAAGACAAGGATACACTGAGGCGTGTATAAAGACAAGGATACACTGAGGCGTGTATAAAGACAAGGATACACTGAGGCGTGTATAAAGACATGGATACACTGAGGCGTGTATAAAGACATGGATACACTGAGGCGTGTATAAAGACAAGGATACACTGAGGCGTGTATCAAGACAAGGATACACTGAGGCGTGTATAAAGACAAGGATACACTGAGGCGTGTATAAAGACAAGGATACACTGAGGCGTGTATAAAGACAAGGATACACTGAGGCGTGTATAAAGACAAGGATACACTGAGGCGTGTATAAAGACAAGGATACACTGAGGCGTGTATAAAGACAAGGATACACTGAGGCGTGTATAAAGACAAGGATACACTGAGGCGTGTATAAAGACAAGGATACACTGAGGCGTGTATAAAGACAAGAATACACTGAGGCGTGTATAAAGACAAGGATACACTGAGGCGTGTATAAAGACAAGGATACACTGAGGCGTGTATAAAGACATGGATACACTGAGGTGTGTATAAAGACATGGATACACTGAGGCGTGTATAAAGACATGGATAAACTGAGGCGTGTATAAAGACAAGGATACACTGAGGCATGTATAAAGACAAGAATACACTGAGGCGTGTATAAAGACAAGGATACACTGAGGCGTGTATAAAGACAAGGATACACTGAGGCGTGTATAAAGACATGGATACACTGAGGCGTGTATAAAGACATGGATACACTGAGGCGTGTATAAAGACAAGGATACACTGAGGCGTGTATCAAGACAAGGATACACGAAGGCGTGTATAAAGACAAGGATACACTGAGGCGTGTATAAAGACAAGGATACACTGAGGCGTGTATAAAGACAAGGATACACTGAGGCGTGTATAAAGACAAGGATACACTGAGGCGTGTAGAAAGACAAGTTCACGAAGGCGTGTATAACTGCAAATAAAATAAATTGTGTGCATAGTTTTTATAATAGAAATATAATGAGTAAAGTTATTTCTTGAATAAAACAAAATGGTGTTGTTATTATGCTAATCAACAACATAAAACATCTAACCAGTAGTTCTTTGAACTTTTGATAAAGAATTTTCTGAAGCGGTTTTTCTTTTCTTTATAGAAGGTTGGTCAGTGTCAGATTTTGAGGTAGAAGCTAAATACAAATGATAAAACATCATTAAGCAAAGGTATTTTTTACATGTAACATAAAAACTAGAGATAAAGGATAAAATGCATCAACTGAAAATTTGAGGTTTGGAATATCATTAGTTAAAGAACAAAAATAAGAATGTTTGAATTTTTTTTTATGTCTTATGGATTATGGATTATTAGTCCTATACCTTGTTCATCTTTTATTTCTCCAAACAGTTTACGGTAACGTTTCACGTCCATTCCTCTGCTTCTACATGGCAACACATCTTGGTCAAATTTGCGAACAACCTGCATATGAGTATGTTCACTATTTGAACATGCACAACGGATGTACATCTTTACTTCAACACCACGTGCACCATTCTGACTTAAAACTTGCAATTCTTTTTCAAGGAAATTAAGGGCCTAGAAAAAATAAAAAATATTTCAAATAATCTCAATAAAATGACTTTACTACATTTAAAATGATTTAAAGAGAAAAATAATAATACTTATATCTAATTGTCTTATCTTATATCTTATATTACATATTTACACAGACATTTATAATCATTCAAAAATAACCCAGGAGCTTATAAATTTACACTGACAAAACAAGCAAAATTATACTATTAACATTAGTTTATTTGGTACTTATAGTTTACCTTCTTACAGATGCTAGGTTGTGGATCATCATCTTCAGGAGAGCTACTTTCTGATTCAGTGTTAATGATTGTCGTTCTGACAATTGTTGTCTGCAATATAAAAAACAAATCAATTCCAAAGTGATTACCACTGATATCATTCCAGAAATGGCAATAAACCAAGTAAATTTAAAGTTACTGACAGTGTATATTTTAATATCTGTTATATCCAGAAGTGGTGACCAACAAAAACAGAGAATGGTTTAATAAACATATATAAACAACATAAGAACAATCCCCCAATATAATACTTGTGATTTTACTGGCATTCAAGGCATGATTGCATTATCAAGTTTACCTGGAACAAACGGCAATTGTTGATGGTAGCTACATTTAGAATGACAAGATGATGGCCATCAATGTTCAGTTCTACATGCTCGTAAGATAATCTAGGCTCATCATCTTCCATTTGAAATTCCTCGATAAATTTAGTTGCAACACGTTGAAAGAGATCATCTGGTAGGTAGCCATCAAAGTCATGAAAGAGAGAAACAGCACGCTTCTCTTCATATTCAACTCTTGTTGAATCATCCCGTTGGGGCTTCAGGCGTGAAAGAACATAGAATATTCGCCCAACATTCTGCAAAAAATAAAATAAATGTTTATTAGATTGACAACAAATAATTCCATTACTGTACAAAATTTAACACAACTTAAATACCCTTTCACACTTTTTTTTCACACATTAACCCAAAAGTTTGCATGAGAGACACAAAGAAGCTAATTATCTCATTTGACTCATCCTTCCATTATTATGCTGCAACAGTTTTTTATCCAATTTACCTCTGTTTAAATTGTATTATTTATTTTATAAACATGTGTAAACAACAGCTAAACTAATGAAATTCAAAGTTTGTGCTAATTCAATGTAGCATAAAGTATTTTAGTTTATTTGGTACTTATAGCTTACCTTCTTACAGATGCTAGGTTGTGGATCATCATCTTCAGGAGAGCTGCTTCCTGATTCTGTGTTCATGATTGTCGTTCTGACAATTGTTGTCTGCAATTACAAAAAAAAACAAATCAATTCCAAAGTGATTACCACTGATATCATTCCAGTTGATGATCTCATCTTACTCATCCTTCCATATATGCTGTAACAGTTTTCCATTAAAAAAATAAAATAAGATGTTTATTAGATTGAACATCCAACAAATAATTCCATTACTGTACAAAATTAACACAATTTAAATACCTTTTTACTCTTTTTTTCACACATTAATCCAAAAGTTTGCATGAGAGACACAAAGAAGATAATCATCTCATCTGACTCATCCTTCCATATATGCTGCAACAGTTTTTCATCTAATTTACCCCTGTTTAAATTTCTCCAAAGCTGTTTCAGAGATGGCTAAAAAAATACAAACAACACATTTTTTTAATATCTGTTAATGTAACTATACTGTAATTAGTAATTCTTCTAGTCATTTGTCACACTCACAAACTAAGTTTTTATTTTTTAGGTATCTCTATATTTTCTGCATTTTGTTATTTGAGAGCAGGTGACTCATCCTTATGCTAAACTAGACATTTGTTCTCAAGATCTTTAGTTCACATGGTCTCTTAATACACTACTGCACCCACTTTGGTTAATACAACTTAACAAGGGTATCTATTTAAAATGTCTTATACAGAACCTCCTGTAAGCGGCCACCCTCAGGACCGGGAAAAGTGGCTGCATACAGGAGGTGACCGCTTACGTGAGGTTCTGCCGATAGGAGGCCAAAATCACATATTATGGTTATGCACAATGTTTTTCGGCGTTCTTAACGCAACAGGCCTCTAAATTCTCCAGCTAATTGTATTTTATTGTTTATGATCAGGTATCATTAGTATTGTTTATGATTTTCAGACAAATTTTAAAAGCTTTTATGCATGAAAATGGTCGGTCAAAAACACAGGAATGTTCTTCATACATACAAAAATCATTACATAGTCACAACAATTTTCTTTTTCTATTTGCAGAGTTTATTGTCAAAACCCCCGAAAACAAAATAACAGTAGGCTTATTAAAAACATCAGGTGTAGGCCAAGTTTGTCTCACTCTTATACACAGCAATAAGTCGTGCTTCTTCCATCATCAGTTGATTAGAACATTCGACTGTCCTGCCCGTAAATACCATTCCCACAGTAATGTGTTAAGCTCAGCAAATGTCTCAGCATTGGACCTTTTCTGCATCATAGTGCAATCTTGTTTAGTCCACATCTCTAAAATGTTTTCTTTATACTTTAAAATTTTGCTTATCTGCTAATTTTCTTGCGCTGGTTCTCTCATTACTAAATAGTTGGATAACTTCTACTTTTTGAGACAAAGTAAGACAGACAAAGAATTAAGACATACTCTTTCACAACTGGCATCTGAAGACAACGGACTTGATTTGATAGCAGGCATCGCGCCCTCTCTTTTTACTAGGGACCAGGCTAGGGGCACAGCAAATGATAGACTTAAAATAGACCAGTTCATTTACTGTTGTAAAAACGCTTAGCAACAGCAATCAAAGCTGGGTAGGCGTTTATTCAAAGATAGTTGGTTTATTCATACCACATCAGACAGTACGAACCCTCTCAGATATATACAGACGGTACACAGTGATGAACACTTGAGTAAACTTTTCGAAATTCTTCATTGAATCCTTAATTCGCGGATATTATTTCTACAAAGATGAGACCACATGGGATCCAGAAATAGAGAGAAAAAAGAGATTTAAAGCGAGAACCTAATAGCATAAAAGATAATAATAATAATAATAACATAAACGACAACAAATATAATAATAATATCATAATAATAATAAAATCTTTATTTTAAAACACAACAAAATGTGTTCTTCCACAAGGCCGTATCTATATATAAATTATGGTTAATTCTGACATAGGCGAGCACAATGGAAAACTTCGGTACAAATCTCTGCCTTGGATACCTACCTGATCTATCTCAGATGTACCACGAAATGTAAATTTGATAACATTAGTTTTCACTATTACGATATTGTTCCATATTTCTATCTTAGGAAGATATTATAAAGAATTTTTTTAGCAAAATTTATGATTTCAACGGTAGATTTTCAACTCAATTTCAATTCTACGCGGGTCGAAGTAATTTCCGGGTTCACGATAAGTTCACATGTTGCAACTTCCTGGTTTCAACTAGGTTGGCTGTTAGGGACTATAGCCATTTTAGTTTTTTGTTTATTTTCGGATCGGACCGCGCATGTGAAGGTACGGTAGTTCAAAAACAAAAATTTTTTTGCAAATTAATAAAGATCAAATTGAATATACGTCATAAAGCATCGGAATATATTGTGTGGGGAATAGTATTATAAAATTACATAGGGAGATCTGATGATAAGATCTGATGATAAGTCATTTTGTTTAAAATCGAGTGAAATCCCGATAGCCGAGTTTTATTGAGAAAAGCTGGCAGGAATAACTGTAGGCTATCTGTGTCCTGTTAGGTTCGGGATGTCTGCCCATGTTGCAAGCCGTCTAAAACGTCTTCCTTCTTGGGCCGAAACGGTCCACTTTGTCGTGGAAGTTAGTTTCAAAAGATGTTTAAATTAAATAATGCATTAATTATTAGGATGACATTTATTTGAATAAACATATCCCTTGAATAAGCACCTCCCTCAAATGAACTCCACCTCCCCTCCCCACCTCAGTCCTATAAGGGCCCTACCAAACAATGCACACTATAGGCCTACTTTAAAATGTTATTAATCATCTAAAACACTGTGAAACAGAGTAGGTTTAGTTTTACGAATGTCAAGCATTTTCAATAATGGTAACTGACAGAAAACGTACAAGGAAAATGTCCTTTTTACCCGAGTTATATCATTCCGAGAACCATCGTCTACACTTCCTAGAGGGGGAGCGAGCGAAGCGAGCTCACCCTCTAGTGAAAGAAATAAAACTACAATATCACAATTATCAAACTGATGAACAAACAAGAAAATTATACATTGAAAAAGAATAAAAGTATAAAACATTTATATTAATGAATTAATAGATTTTCTAATTGGTAGATAAAATTAAAACTCACAACAACAAAACAGGCTTAAATTAAGAAGAAATCAATCTTTTGAAATTGTTTAGGGAAAGAGCATTTTTTTGTGTCAAGGTATTTACCCCCTATCGCAGGGTAAATCAGAAAGTGATGAAGATCATCTATAAACACCGATAAAGATAATGACAGTAGGCCTACATCAACTTCACTACAACTCAATTCGAACACCTTAAATGAACATCATGAAATAATTGGCCACATTCCTCTGCGAATGTCGCCCTATGTTAGCAGGATTTTAAAGAGGAAGACAAATACAGGTACTATGACAGTAACCTGAAAGCAAGTGAACAGGGGAGCTGGATAGAAATACTCATTTTGTGGGGACACAAAAACATCAGTTCCATGGTTATGTGCAAAACTTTCAAGTAATGGATATATGCAAGAATGATTAAAAACTATTAAATACAATAATCAAACAAGATTTTTCACACAAGCCTTGAAATAAAGCTAATAATAATTAAGCACAATAAAGTATCAAAATTGTATTTTTGTTGTTAAATCAATACAATTTTTTCGGGTTAAAAAATACATTTTTGTTAAAAATATCTGATGTTTTGAGATATAATTATCATATTTTATAGGGTGTAATTAAATGACCTTTAACCTTGACCCCTCATACAACTCAATTGCATTATTCTGAATCTTTAGGTTCATGATAATATTTGTAATAATAGTTTATACTATTCTTATCCAAAATACAGTACATAATGGAAAAAGAGATAATATTTTAGAGGCCGTACTGAGACGTTTGACCTTGACCCAAAGAAAAATCAAATACATTATGATGAATCTTAAGGGTCACATGTTTGTTTAATATATTCTTATACCAAATTCTTTATGGTTTAAAAGATAATTGCGGTCAAAGTTGTAAAATGGTAGCTATTTTGATTTTATGCAAATTAGTTCATTTAAAATGGGCAGATCAGCGTAGATTTTGGAAATAATAATATGTAATATAATATATGTATATAGTTGAGCATGTTTCAGCAAAAAAACTAACTTTTGGCTATTTGTTTGACTCAAATGGCTGTTTCCACCCATCTAATTCTTGAAATCTTCTGACAACTTCTAAAAATGAATTAGTCTTTTATAACCTAGGGGTTGGCAGGTCTGAATAAATTCAATTTCATTTTTGAATGACTGACATTAGGTTTCAATATGATATATTACAGACATAATACACCCTGCATGGTAGACATTTTGTTATAGTTTATGGCAGATTATTATTAACAATTTATTGACACCACTCAAAATATAGCTCATGATGCTAACCTTAAGCTTAGGATCTATAACTGTGATGATTGTCTTAAACTTGTCAACTACTCCCATCAAATCTATAACAATTTTTTCTTTGAGGATCTTGTCATCTGGGTAGAACAGAATCTCACCGATGTCATGTAAGTACTCAAGAAGAACTTTGTTATTGGTTATCTTACAACGGACAAGTAAATCATTTATCTAGAAGGCAAATAAACATCACAATTAAATAAAATTTAACTCTAAAAAAAATGTTGCATTCTTGAAAGTTTTACCTAAATTTTAACCTGTGCTACTGTGTTAAATGTTAAACAGCATATTGGAAATAATACTAATAATACTACAATAACCTGTATAGATAATTAATTGAGATCAATCTGAAAGAAAGAAAAATATATCTGTTCTAACCTCAGAAGTTGGTAGATATAGTTTGTCTTTTCGTAACTGTTGCATTTCCTGTAGTATTTGCAGCCATTTGATTGGCAAAATGCGAACCATTGTCTGGACTAATTTTTGTATTTGGCGAATTATTTTAGAAGCACCACTCTTTTCAAATGGGACACTGTTTTCAATGGTAAATAGCTCTCCTTGATACACCATGTCCTCAAATGGTTTTCCCTCCAGGGCTTTCCAAATTTTATTCTCTATTTCTTCTACCTAAAATAAAAAATAACATGGGCTATCTTAGGACATGCTTATGTATACTTCTCGATATTAGTGATATGTGATATATATTACTATTAAGTTTTCAAGGTTTTTAATCTGTTTCCTTATGCTGTTTTCTAGTTTTCATTTTCAAACACAACTGCTGTTGTTTAGCTTTATAATACATCTATAATTTATATCCATAATGATTTCTTATAATATTGTCCTTTAATTACTCTATCCAATTATTAAATTTATTTAACATTATTTATATCCCAGTATATTTATTTATTCATTAACAAACATATAAATATAGAACAGATGCAAAAATGATAAAAAAGAGCTGAATTGCAGTAATAATAATAATATTAGTTGCAACATCAACCTAATAACAGTTACGAAAACGAACATGAAAATACAATATACTATAAACGCACCCTGATAACAAATTAAAAACTATGGCATACATAAGAAAATGCTAAATATTGTGTATGAATCCAGATATTGTCAATAAATCATAAGCAATAATTACAATACACAATTTTATAATGTTTAATGAAACAAAATGTGATGACATATGTACCCTTTGTTGTCTTTCTTGTTCAGTTTTACCAAGGCTCTCATAATGTGTACCAATCAGCAATATCTTGTTATTTTGTCCTTTTCTTACGTTTACAAAAACTGAACGAATCCAAAACAGAATGAACTCAAGATTTGTCATTCGATGTCCATACACATTTCCCTATATTACAGGCATAAATCAAATTTAAAAAATTATGAACGACACTAAAAAGTTTATAAATCTAATTAGGCTTTAAACTAATTGTGCATAATTTTCTTTTATGAATATAGTAAATAAAAACTAATACTATCATAGAAGTAGAATTAAGTTATAAATTTTGGTGTAAACATACTGCTATTTGAACAATGTGATGATAAAGTAAGGAAAACCAAGAAGGAAACTTTATGATTACATACAACATACAAGTGTTACTCATATTTTTAAAAAAATGATTACCGTTGTTGGATCACAAACTTTAGCTGGGGCATTAAGATCTTCATTCAGGTTAAATACCACACATACAACAGCAAAAGATACCATGAATATCTAGTAAACATTGATAAAACAACCATAGATTATTAATATTAAAAACTGTTTATACACCTGTGTTACAGTATATACTGGCACAATTGGTCTAATCATTTGATACTCATTGTTTTCCTCCCACAATGCACATATACATTTACATCAATAATCATTAGTTATGGTAGACATCAATGAATACTACTGTAGTACTCCCAGCACAAGACATCCTCCGGCTGGCATAATATGTCAGGTTTTACAGAAATTCTGGTATTCCAAATGTATTTTGGGAACTTTTTTTGACTGAAGAAAAAGTCTGGTTTTGGGATAGGTTTTTCTGATTTTGAGCGAGTTTAGCATTGGTTGTACTAAATTGTAAGAAGAAAATGTTTATAATACATTGCAATAATAATTGTATTTTATATCTGATACTGACATACTGTTACCATATTAGATCCACATATGATAACATTTTATTTTATAAGGAAGGTTATAGATTCTTACTTAAAATCAAGTGAGCAAACTTTTTGATTTCAGTGTTGATATTGTAACAAGGCCAAAAGACAAAGCAAAGATTCTCAACACAACCTCAAGAGGCATGTATGCTGAATATTGAAGGTAAAACTAATATCTATAAAAACAAATTAAATAAATCAATAACATTTACCCGTTGTATCACATGGTATATTGGTTGCCCTCCAAAGTCCCAGATGTTCATAACAAACTTGTTGCTATCCACTTGAGAGTCACCACCTTCTCTTGCAAAACGAAGTTTGCTTACAACTTTGTTCAAGAACTCTTTAGGAATTTCTGGTCTCTCAAGTTTGTCTTCATACACTGGTTCTGTTGTGATAAAATAATAATACACAATACAACAGTTTAATTCAATATCATTTCAACATTTAAAAACAAAATAGAAATCCATCATAATAAAGCTGTTCCTTTTTATTTAAATCTTGATAACTTTAAAAACAGACAAGACAGATGGAGGCAGGCTGAGTATATAGAGCAGGATGACAGGTCTCATATGTGATTACCAACTATAACTTTTTGGTTAAAAGAAAAGTATTTCCAATGCAATATTTAAGCATTCTAAACCTTATCCTTTCCAATCAATTGTTTAGTGATGAGTTTATTTAACCACATTGTACTGCAAGTTGCAGAGGTCCCAAGTTGAAAAAAACGAAATTTCGGGTAAACAATAGAGGGCATCCTATAATAATTTTAATTATATAGAGGGCACTATATAAGCTACTATTAAGTTATACAAAAAATCTCAAGCGTACATTATCTGGGATATCCAATACCAAATTTGCTAGGCCTAGGCCTACCTGCAAGTTTATGGTGTTCAGTAATAAACAATGGGTAATGTCAGACCATGGTCAGACACCTTTCCCGTGTGTTATATAGCCTAGCCACCTAGGCCTACGATAATTTTTTTAATAAAGTAGACTTTTTGTCCACACTAGTGTTTCACAGACATTTGCATGTAAAAAAATATTTAAAGTAAAGTCCTTTTTACTTCGTGGGTAGACACCGCCCGACTCTCTATTGACACATGGGTGACATCAATACAATAACAATACAATGTCACATGTGTGATTGGCTTGTTGGCTTGGCAGTTGATGGATGGCTGTTAATTTGTGAAACAAAGCCCTAATAAATGCCTTTGTTTAAATACTGGGCGTCATTATAAACAGTGCCAGGAGTGTTATTTTGTGAAAACTTTGTCTAATTTCAGTTATTTTAGATGAAAATTCTCTAGACTAGGCCTAGCTAAGCCTAGGCCTAAATCATCCAGATTTTCGGGGGGAAATAACCAATTTTCAGGTAGGCGGGGGATCTGCATAAAAAATCGGGGAAAATCGGAAAAACCCGCAAATTTCTGGGAACTTGGGACCTCTGAAGTTGATTACACAGCAGTGTCATACAATATACAAATACTAGTATTAACTAACAGAGTTCGGTATAACAACAAACGAAGAAGAGCAGGTAGAAATAATTAGCAATTTCTTTGAAAACGTCTATCACAAATCACAAGAAAAACCTGTAAACGAAAACATTAAACCTATTGAAATGAAGTCTCCCTTTACAAGTGATGAAGTTGCCAAAGCAGCCAAATGCTTAAAAAATAATAAAAGCCCAGGAAGTGACCAAGTATACTCTGAAATGGTAAAATATGCACCTATAGAAGTTTTTAACCACATAGCAGAAATATATAACCAAACAGCTAAAACAGGAAACATACCTAAAGAAATCAACGAAGGCATATTGCATCCAATACCGAAACCAGGCAAGAAAAAAGGTCCACCAAAAAACATCCGACCCATCATCCTTCTGTCGGTTCTTAGGAAAATGCTAGCAATATGCTTACTTAATAGGATAAACGACAGATTAGATGAACATGTCCCTGTAACACAGGCCGCGTATCGCAGAGGACGAAGCACTACTGAACATGTACATACATGCAAAATGAAAAGGCAATTGCGTCATCTAACTACGAAATAATATTACTACTACTTGACATGACCAGTGCTTTTGACACTGTGCGGAGGAATACTCTATTCGACATACTGACACATATATTACAAGATGATGAACTACACATGTTGAAAGTTTTGATAAACAATGTAAAATTAAGCGTTTGAATTGGAAAACAGACAGGGAAATTGTTTACTACTACACTAGGAGTACCACAAGGTGACTGTATGTCTCCGATACTGTTCACACTATACCTAGCAAAGGCACTCGAATCAGCAAACACAACACCATTATCCCTACAACAGCTTAATATCCAGATGCAGTATGCAGACGACATTTCATTCATTAGCGACTCAAAAGAACACATAACTAAAATAAAGAAAAATGTAACAGAGAAATTAGCAGAATTCAATCTAAAGATAAACGAAAGTAAAACAGAAGAATACCTAATAGGAAGAAATACCGATAGCAAATGGGAAGAAAGCAAATACCTTGGTAGTAACTTGGACACAGAAAAAGACATTAAAAGAAGAAAATCACTAGCAGCTATGGCATAATATAAGCTGAAGTCGTCGCTAGAACACAAAACGATGTCTATAGACGTGAAATCCCGTTTGTTTGACGCATACATAGCAAGTATTTTCTTATATAACAGTGAACTCTGGGTACTAAACAAAAAATTACAAGAGAGTATAGATATATATCACAGGAAAATGTTGCGAAAGATGATAGATATTAAATTAACAGATAGAGTGTGTAACACGAAAATATACGAGATAACAAAACAAGAAGAATAGAGTAAAAGAATTAAACGAAGGAGACTAAAATGGTATGGACACATAATTAGATTACCGGATGATACCCCAATCAAACAAACAATGAAGGAAACTAACAGGAAAGTAAAACGACCCGTAGGAAGACCAAGAAATAACTGGATGAATCAAATAAAGAAAGACTTACAAGGACAAGTAGACACAAACACAATAACAAACCATCCTGCCAAAAACAGAAAAAAATGGAAACAAATTGTGGAAAGCGTAATGTCGGAAGACGGAAAATGTTAACAAGAAGAAGAGAAGATAGTATTAACTGTCAAAGTAACTTGCAAGATAATATATGTTCATTAGCAGACACTGATGATATCATTAAATTTCCGCTCCTTTAATCATTTCAATATTTAGCACTTTAGTCTTTATTTCTAATATCATTAATATGTATGAACAGCACAATCAAATACATTTTAAAATAAATATTTACCCTCTTTTTGTGGGCTTGGCATTGGATTTGTTCTTTTTGATGTTTCACGAGATTTGGCTTCCTGTTTTGATGTTGATGCTTCTGTGGGGTTTTTCTCTTTCTCAGGTCTACTTTCTGAAAAATGTGTTGATATAATTAAAGATGCTACCTTGTTATTAGCATTCATCATTATGTTTTAGAATCAAATTAACTTGGCAACAACAAGGGTTAGTGTAATGAATCATTTTTTGTCGATTCCAACCTGATCCAATTTGCCATCATCATTATAATATGTGTATCTTTTGTATTCTCTATTTGAATTCAAATGTCACAGCAGTAATCACAGCAAAATGCTGTATAAACCTGTCTTTTATCCAAACTTTTATAATAAATTTATTTAAAAAAATCTCTTTTGTACCAATTTTATATTGATTGGTATTTTGGCCTTTATAGTTATACTTTTAAATTTATTTTACAGCAGATTACAATAACAATAAAGACATTTTTTAAGTAAATTTGAATTAACTTTCATTAAAATCTTTTACCAGATTTTGTTTCCTGCTTTGATGGTCCTGCTCTTGGTGTGTATCCTTTTGTATGGCGTGGAATTTTCAACATTTGTTTAACTGTGACATCAGTGACAGCATCCTGATACATGTCTAAAGCTTTTAAATTAAAAAATGTTAATAAAATCATGTATATATTATTTTATTTCTTACACAGTTACATTGGTTTTTAAAAGCATAGAAATTTTGAAACCATTTTTATGATGTTGTTGCAATAATTTAAAAACTAATTTATCCTCAAATTGAATTTAAATAACTTGTATGTTTATATGGTAGTGGTTTTCTCCATGCATTTATGAAATATCAAAGTCATTTGTGTGCAAGAACTAGTCGCAAATTGTCAACCAAATATTAAACCTAGAGTGTCTATTAAATTGATTTACAATGACATGAGAACAACAATTATTTGGTAAAAAAATAAAAAACAAGTTGTGACATGACAGTGCATGAGTCAGGATGAATTTTAAATTTGGAGTGGAGTTGTGGTTTGGTGGTTATGATGCTTGGCTACCAATTCAAGGGTCCTGGGTTCAAGTCCTGTCATAAGTCAGGACAAATTACAACTCCACTCCCAAAGACTTGTAATAAGACTTTGTTTATGTAGAGCATCTTGTGTATGTTTGTCTTGTGAACATGATTGCTACCTTTAAGAAGGATAGTGAATTAATTCGCTTATGGTTATCCTTGGCAATTTGCCTAAATAATAAAAAAAAATAAATAAATCATCTATTTTGGTAATTGCAACATGTATCTGAATAAAGTGAATACTTACAAATATCCTGCGTTGTTTCTTTCAGTATTTCTTTATTAGTTGCATCTGGTGTACACACCGTTGTTTTAACCATTGCATCTGTTATTACATGCAATGGATTAAACCTATGACAAAATGACATTATATAATTATAAAAGAATGCTTGCATTAATAATCTAGAGGAACAAAATAGTTTGATGGTATACTGCAATTACATTGTTTTTACGTTGCATTATAATCTTATTTTAAACCCTCAACATACCCAGAACAGTCAAGGGCCAAATACTTTAATCAAACAACAATTTAATAATAGTAAATTTTAATCACCTATATTCTTACTCTTTTACATTGTGATATTTAGATTATTTATGTTTAGATTATAAGGATCCCAATAAAAATAAGATATTTAAGCTATTTTGGCTAGCTATATGTGTATGGGTGACCAGAATACGAGCTTTGCTTTGATGGTCACTCTCATAAATATTTGCTATGTATGTTGATATTATTTTAAGATGAAAGAAATTGAAACTATTCAGAAAAAAATGTTTTAAATGGGTTATTCTAGTAATTGATCCTACAGTAACAACTGTATGTAACAGTAGTTTAAGTGGTTGAATGAAATAGTTAAAGATGTATTGTCCCCCAAAAACATGAAAAATGAAGATTTTTTAAATCAGACTTTAAATATGTTATTTTGTAGTTTTAATAAAGTTAATCACTTCCATAGAAAAAAAAAACGAAAAAAATTATGTTTTCACTTGTAAAATGACAGAATAAATGGTTAAATTCAACCGAAAATCCATTGGCTGGCAGCCAATTTGACCATTTTTTGCTTTGAATTACATTTTTTTCAGGTAAATACAGTTTTTTTCGATCCAATTTTTGGTCAAAGTGGATAACTATTATGTTACATTAAAATGGAATATTCAAAATTTTTTTTTTTCAGAATTATTTTTTCAGGGGGACAATACATCTTTAAAAAAAAAATTAAACTACTTAAAAAAAACCAGTAAGGTAACATCTATAGGCCACAATTTGACCATGGCTAAATTTTAAGCATCACCAAACTCAATGTCACCATATTTTGAGGTTCACAATATCCTGTTGAAAACAAATTGAAAGCATCTGTTAACGTTTCTATCATAGCAGCTTTCCACTTATCCTTACAGACAGTATAGACCCTCAACAATGTGTGTTCACAGGAACTATGTGTGTACAGTTATATACCAATCAAACAAAAATACTTCTACACA